>NC_044040.1:54522217-55967432 GCF_901765095.1 Microcaecilia unicolor
GCTTTAGATGTCACTCTGACCCATCCTGATCTGTTTGCCATATATGGGGCATAGAACATAGAACTCTATCCGGCACTGGCTTTACTTCCACTTCTGGAGTTGCCATCAAAGCATCACTCCTGCCCATCATAACACATCAAATCAATTTAATGGTCCAAGCGAGCCAGCAGGGAGACTGAATACTCAAATAAAATCCCAGCTGTATCTAACATTTTTTTCTTTTTGAAACTCATAACACATCAATAGCCATGCAGTCTTTTAAGGGTTTTTTATTTTGCTACTATTCTCTTTCTATTTTAGGATCCTTTGTGTTTATTCCACACAACCTCAGATCATGTCCTCTAGTTCTACCACTTCCTCGTCTTTGAAAATAATTTGTATACAAAGTAATACAAATAAACTCAAAATAACCAATCTGAAAAAAAGGTGGAATGTATAGTTGAATTAAATAACTTGAATCTGGTCAACACTCTACAATCAGATATTTATTTGCTTGCTTGATTCCTTGCTACCTTTTGAAAAAATTCACCCAAGGTGAAGTACAACAAATGTGGTTTGTTTATGCCTAGTGAATGTAAGGCTTGAAATAAGCTACTAATCAGTCTTTTCATGTCATTTTCTTTACTAGTAGAAACCAAGCTTGTGATAAGTGTTTTTGTAGCATGCGAAGTAACCATTTTTTTAATAGGTAGTACTAGAAATGGATTCACACAGGAACTCACATTAGCGTGTGACAATATAACTTGCAGCATTGAAGATTTGAAAAAAGAAATCTGCAAACTACGGGACTCCTTAATAAAGGTTCGTATGTGTTTAAGGATATTGAAATCCAGTTTAGAAGAAGGATTTAAAAAGTGCAGATAAAATGTTCAGTCGAAGCTTTTTTTTTTTGGTAGGAGGGGGTGGAGATGGTGGAAGATGGTAATAGATAAGATACGAAATATAAATCTGTAGAAGTGAAAAAGGAAAGGAGGGAAAGCTCAAGGCTAGATGGCATCACATCAGTCACACTTTGAACCAACAACACAGTGACAATCACTTGTCAGAAAGGGTTAGGTTAACTAATTGGCTGAAAATAAGAATGTTAGGATTCAGTAAATGGTACAACATGTCTCCAGAAAGAAATATTTGGAGAGGTAAGAGGGGCAAGCCAGGTATTGGGGGGTTGAGGGGCAAGCCAAAGTGAAATTTCTGCATATCCAACCCACAACACAGACCCCTCCCCCACCCAGTATTTAAATTAGCTATAAAAGATATTACACTACTACTACTATTTAGCATTTTTATAGCGCTACAGGTGTACGCAGCGCTGCACAAACATAGAAGAAAGACAGTCCCTCCTCAAAGAGCTTACAATCTAATAGACAAAAAATAAAGTAATCAAATCAATTAATGTGTACAGGAAGGAGAGGAGGGTAGGTGGAGCGAGTGGTTACAAGTGGTTACGAGTCAAAAGCAATGTTAAAGAGGTGGGCTTTCAGTCTAGATTTAAAGGTGGCCAAGGATGGGGCAAGACGTAGGGGCTCAGGAAGTTTATTCCAGGCGTAGTAGGGTGCAGCGAGACAGAAGGCACGAAGTCTGGAGTTGGCAGTAGTGGAGAAGGGAACAGATAAGAAGGATTTATCCATGGAGCAGCGTGCACGGGAAGGGGTGTAGGGAAGGACGAGTGTGGAGATACTGGGGAGCAGCAGAGTTGAGTACATTTATGGGTTAGAAGAAGTTTGAACAGGATGCGAAAACGGATAGGGAGCCAGTGAAGCGACTTGAGGAGAGGGGTAGTATGAGTAAAGCGACCCTGGCGGAAGACGAGACGGGCAGCAGAGTTTTGAACCGACTGGAGAGGGGAGAGGTGACTAAGTGGGAGGCCAGCAAGAAGCAGATTGCAGTATTCTAAACGAGAGGTGACAAGGGTGTGGATGAGGGTTTTGGTAGAGTTCTTGGAAAGAAAGGGGCGGATTTCACAGATGTTGTAAAGAAAGAAATGACAGGTCTTGGTGATCTGCTGGATATGAGCAGAGAAGGAGAGAGAAGTCAAAATGACCCCAAGGTTTGGAGCTGAGGAGACAGGGAGAATGAGAGAGCCATCAACAGAAATAGAAAACGGGGGGAGCGGGAGGTGGGTTTGGGGGGGTTAGGAGTGGAGGAGTGGCCTAGTGCTTAGGGTGGGACTTTGGTCCTGGGGAACTGAGGAACTGAGTTCGATTCCCACCTCAGGCACAGGCAGCTCCTTGTGACTCTGGGCAAGTCACTTAACCCTCCATTGCCCCATGTAAGCCGCATTGAGCCTGCCATGAGTGGGAAAGTGTGGGGTACAAATGTAACAAAAATAAAATTAAAAAAAATGAGAAAAAGGTTCCAACGGTGTTTTATGTATAAAGAACCTCCACTCTGTCAGCCACCCAGTAAAGCTACTATTTAGTGTTCTCTCACCCTCTAATCCTTAGTCCCCCTCCCTTTCACCTCTCAACTACCTGTCAGCTTTTCCCATTTCCCTTTCATCTGTTCTCCAGCAGACTCATTGTCCCTGCCTCTTTTTTTTTCCCTCAGTCTTCTAGCCCCACTCTTATCTTTCACCTAGCTCCTAGTCCTCCATTTCCATCATCTGCAGTAAAGCTCTTTAGCTTTGTAATAGTGTTTTATGCATATATTTCTTGTGCATTTTTGACTTTTATATATTTGATCAGAAATCAATGACCAGGGTATAAATGTGTTAGAAACAAATTGAGTTGTATGTGCTGTTACTAAAATTAGTTGGTTAAACTTAGTAGATTGACAGTTTAATATATAACAATGTTATATATTTTTTAGCTACAGGTGGGGCAGAAGAACCTCAACACTCGTGTCCCATCTGTGGAACATCAGAAATGTTGGCGTAGTAGGATAATGAAGAGGATAGCTGTAACACTGTTTGGGATTGGAGTCGTCTTCATAGTTACCAAATTAAGTGGGAGGAAAAACAATTTTTTTAATGTTCTGTGTATACCATTGCATAATTGTTTTGGTCAGCTTTTGTATGCCCTGTATTATTTGCCTTACAAAACTAAGATGACACCCAATCAATATGCTTTCACTTTTACTTCTAAACATATAGATCTATAGTTACATACACACATACCCATACCCAGATTTGTGCTCCTAAATTTGGGCACTTTCCAAAGATGTGTGTGCAACTTAGTTGGCTAATAAGCTGTTAAACAATTATTGAAGTTAATTGGCACCAATTAGGAATTGCATGCACCCTTGGTGCTGAAATCCCATAGTGTACAGCTCTAAAGGGGGCATGGCTTGACTGGAGCATGGGCAGGTCAGGTATGTTCTTACAGAATAATGGGTCAGCTTACTCAACTTGGGCGCTAGCACTTCAGGTTTCAGCAAAAGTTAAGGTGCGGGAATCAGCGCAAAGCATACTATTTAAAGCAGTTGTATCACGGCGTTTCATGCTGGCATTTTCCTGCAGTCTTTACTGTGGGGTAAGTGGAAGGAGAACAAGTGTGAGTTTCCCTCTGACTCAGTGATACTTCAGCTGTTAACAACTCATCTGTAGCCATTGAGGAATTGCTAGAAGCGATGGTTTTTCTGGCAGAGAGTTAAGTCCAGGTGAGCTGATGGCCCTTCCCACTCCTGTTGCGGTTTCTCTGGGTTTGGCTGCAGAATCTAGGAAGGAATGTATTGGTGTCAGAGAAGGCTTCCCTGCGTTGCTGGCACAAGTGATTGTGTGAAGTAGCAGGTAGATTCAGCAGCAGGAGCTCTGGTTTCTTTTTCATCTATTCAAATTGAAGGGTGTTTGCTGCCCTCCAATAGCGATAGTGCTGCTGGCTCTGATATGGTGATTTCACTGTTGAAGAGGCTTGCAGCCTGTCTTTGGAAACCTTGTGCAGCTCAGAAAGAACCTTCCACAGACAACTTCAGTGACTTATTTCCTTGGATGTGCAACAGAAAATAAGAGCTTAGTCAAGAGAGGTGAAGCCTTCCATTCTCCCCACCATTCTTAAATTTAGCAGTTAGCACACATTTCTTCTGATGTTCTGTATTTCTAGATTGGATTGCCAGTTGAATTTCTTTTTCCTGATATGCTTTACTTGAGCAGCAGTTTTGATTATGAAATGCTTGATAAATAAAAAAAATAAATATTATGTGAGAGGGGTATGTATTAGGGAATGTGCCCTAACCTTCATTGTAAACATGCACTGCAAAATATTCATAAATAAAATACACTCAGAAATTTAAGGAAGGACTAGGCTCTCTTCTTAAGCTGCAGAACAGTTTGCTTTTTTTTTTTAAGATAATCACAGGCTAAGCATTCATTACAGCACTCAGTTATACATATATTTTCTTTTGGGATATTATGTTTGGAGAATATGCACATACATAATTCGATTTAAATCTTGAGTTAGTAAGTACTCTGGAACAGACAACTCACTGTAAATGGCTCATGTGGGCAGGCTTTGGGTCCAGATATCCTCTTCTCTCTGGTTCTGTTCAACCTGCTATATTTCTTTGATGTTTCTGGAGATACTTCTGCAATGATTTTTCTCTGGCTTATAGAGTGAAAAGAAGCTGATGGTGATTCTTGTAACTTGTAGATATGAAGATTTTTTGCTTGCAGAATGGATGAGGGTAGAAAGCGAGAGAGAGTAGAGTTTTGTCCTTCTAGCTGAAAAGTCAGAGCACACCCAAGACAAACATGGGAGTTAATGTTTTATAATTTTCTTTTTGGCCTGTAGGAACTGTAGTTACATGTTGTGAGAGAACCCAGTAACAGAGCTGGAGAAATTGAGGCTGGTTATTTGAGGTTTTTGAGATGAAAGAAAATCATGACAGAAAAGATTTTGCCCAGTTTTTGAGAACTATTGTTTAAAGACATGCATGTCACAAAACAGAAACAGGTCAGCAAATAAAAGCCCAGATCCTTTTTGGGGTTTTTTCCAGATTTACAGAGAAAATGCTGTACCTGAATTACATTATCTGTAATTCTGTTTTTCAGACTCTTGTAGTTGGGGAATGGTTTCAATTACTTCATGCAAAATTGAGTTTTTGATCCTATTTACCTTCTTTTATTTTACAACTCCAGCCATTATCAGTTCCCATTGACTGTCTTGTGTTAGAGCCAGGGTTGCCAGGTGGAAATTTTTTTCCCCACCCAATCGAGCTCAAAACCCGCCCAAAGTCAAACCCCGCCCCTTACACCCCACCCCCTCCGTCATCAGCCCCGCCCAGAACGTCACTAACCCCGCCCAAAATGCCACTAGCCCCGCCCCCGCGGCCCGAAAAACCGCGGAAAAACCCCAAAACAAGCCCAAAAAACTGCAACCCCTGCGGGCAAAAATTACCCCGCGGGTCGCGGAAAACCGCCCACCTGGCAACACTGGTTAGAGCTGATTTTTATCAGCTGTTGTTTCTGGTAGCTAGAGATGGCTTATAATTTTAATTTGCTAAAAAAAGAATTTATGTAAATGTCTGCTTTGGATGTAAGAAAAATAGCTGACGGTCATGTTTTGTTTATTTATTTAGATTTTGCTCATACCTTTTCAGTAGTAGCTTAAGGTGAATTTCATTCAGGTACACTGGATATTTCTCTGTCTTTGGAGGGCTTACAATAAGTTTGTACCTGAGGCAATGGAGGGTTAAGTAACTTGCCCAGATCTCTCTAACCACTAGGCCACTCCTCCACTCACTGTTATATTCCTGAATCCAGTAGGGCTGTGGAGTTGGAGTCGAGTAGTAAGCAATTTGGGGTTTTCTAATAGGGAGATGATCAAAGGTAAATGTGGTCGCTAGAGGCCACTAGCACCACACTAGCGTCCCTATTTACCTGCGGAGAATGATCAGAGGACTCTAGCATGGCAAACAATGAGTGTACCAGGGAATACTGCAGAGCTCATTTAAATTTAAATGAGCTCGTTAGTATTCCCCTCTCATGATCAGAGACCTACGTTCTGATCCTCCCATGTTTCTACCGCCCTTAACCCTATGGAAGCTTGGAGCTGGCAGAGTTTAGGGGAGAGCCTCTCCCTGCTCTGACAGGTAGCCCGTGCTGTCAGTGTCAGCCCCAGGGGTCCTGTGGACCTCCGGACCCCACACTCAAATACAAACCCTGTTCTCACTCCCTCCGGATGCTGCAGGTCCAGTATGACCTGTGACAGGGAACCCGACTTGATCCTCCCCCACTAAAAAGCTTTCCCTGGTGGGCTAGTGGTGGAGGGACCCCCCCCAACCCCTTCCCTGGTACCTTAAAAGTTGAAGGAGGAGAGACTAGCACTCCCTCCTCCTCACGGGCGCCACGTCAAAATGGATGTGTACCTTATTGTCTCTCAGCACAGTAGCACACTTGACCCTGACCTGGTTCCTAAAGTTCTCAGGTCAAAATACAAAAGCCGCAAGGTTCCAGGTGAGACTTGGTATGCGTGACTGTAGTAGTGGCCATTCACACATAGGTGATGGAGGCATATGCCCTGGGGCATCACGCTTCTGGCCTCATTACCTGGCTGTGCCTCTAGCTTTTACACTACTAGTTCCTGCTCTTCTGGCTCCTGCCCAAGGGGAAGTGACATGGGGGGGGGGGGGCAGTGTCCTAGACTCCTTCATACTGCCATAACTCATGTTCACTGATAAATGCCTGCAGTTAACTGGTCACTGCACCAGGTCATCATATCTATAAAGATTTTTTTCCTTCGGTGTTTACAATATCGTCATCACTACTGTCCTCATGCTTTTCTTTAACACCATTTTAGCAATCACTCAAGGAATGTACAACAGTTGCATCATTGTCAATGTTCAGCACCTCTTTGATACCAGCTTCCTCTAATTTATTAACACTTTTAGCTGATAGATTTCTGGTATAAGCAATGAGGTATGATATCAGCTTCTCATCACTCTCTTTGAAACCTTCAGTCTTCATCTGTAGGTTCATTTTAATCAAACATTGTTGATGACTAAAGTTTGTGCCAAACATTTCTTAATGCTGATCTAGTTACATCTTTCCAAGCATAAATGGCATCCTCAGAGTTTTGATGCAGGGAACAGAGGCATAAGAATCCAAGAGTTCCTCAAAAAGTCTTGGATTCTTATACCTCTGTTCCGTGCATCAAACATTCAGTTCAGAAAAAAGTCTTTATATTTGGTCTTCATGGAGCGTAAAATTCCTTGGTCACAAAGCTGTAATAAAGATGTAACATTGGGGGGGTAAGTAAATTGCAAAAAACATTTTTCACAAGTTCTTGAGAGGGATGTGCAAAGCAGTTGTCTAGAACCAATAACCATTAGGTTTCTTCCAGGTCAGATCTTCTACAATGTGCTTTTGCTACTGGTAGAAGTGATTATTGAACCAAACAGTAAACATTTCTCTGGTTACCCATGCTCTCTTGTTAGTATAATAATTCACAGGTAGATGGCGTACAACTTTGAAACATCGCGGATGTTGTATATGCCTGCAGCATTGGTACACACAAAAACAGCCGCCATGTCCTTTGCATCTTTGAACCCTAATGGTGCTTGATCATCACCTACTGTTAATGTTTTACTAGGGACATAGCACCAGTAGAGAGCTGTTTCATCAGCATTGTAAATTTGTTCAGGAGTAAGGTTTCCTTCAGATATCATCTTAGCAAATAAATCATTTTCTAGCTTGCTTCATGATCATCATAGCCAGTCAATAGCATATTGTTGTCAAATCCACTCAATTAGCACACAGTTCAGATCTTCATTTTTGCCCTATATAATGTTCTCTTATTTTTTCTTAATTTATGGTCATCACTGTCACTGAAAAACTTCAGCAACTTATCTTTCTATTCTTTAAGTCATATTGTCGAAGATTTAAAAGTCTCTTATTCACTGGTGTCCAACTACAGATTGGTTGTGTCTATTCCTTTTTGGTAAAATTGATGGAAGGTTTGGTTACTCTGGACAAATTTGATATTCTACATAGTTCGCTATCGGGATTTCGAAGTACTTTAGCACTGATACAGGGAGACTTTTGATGTCTATAAGTCAACAGGCACTTGTTTTACAATTTGATTTATCAGGTGCTTTTGATTTGGTGGACTATGCTTTACTACTGCATCTACTGTGTGGTACTGGTCTGACCAACAGAGTGATGTCCTGGTTTCAGGGTTTTCTGGTGATGTGATCTTTTAGAGTTAAAATGAATGGCTTTTTCTCTGGTAGTTCATATGCAAGATGTGGTATGCTGCAGGAATCTCCATTGTTGCCCATTTTATTTAATGATCTGTTGCCCTTTCTAGGGAGGCTATTTGAAGGTTTTAATTTTTTTTATAGGGTTCAACAGTATATTTCATTAATTGCTAAATTGATGTCAGTTTACTAAAAAAAAAAAAAAAAGGGATAAGACTGAATTTTTCTGATAGGATCAAAAGACAAGATTAATTCCCATTGTTAATTGAGAAGATTAGTTATAAATTGGAATCCACCTTGAAAATACTAGGGGTAATTTTAGACTCTAATCTAATTACATGTACATCGACTAATAAGATATTGTTTCTGGACAGTGAGAAAACTTAAATGAATTACAAAATTGTTGATACAGGAACACCTTTGTGCAGGCCTTGATTTTATCTATATTAGATTACTGCAAAATTATGAATACAGGATGTACAATGGCCCTGTTTAAAAAAAAAAATGCAAACAGTGCAGAATGTTTCCAGTAAGACTGATTTACTTGAGAAGGAAATCTGATAGTCATCCCTTTGTATGTTCAGCTTCATTGGTTGCCTATAGAGGCCAGAATATTGTTTAAATTATACCTTGTTTTCAAGATTCAACAAGGAATAGCCCCTGTCTATATGGTTCATTTACTTGATTTTTCATGTCTTCTGCAAACATTCTTTACGATCTTTGAACCAACTATGTTTTCCAGATCATAAAGGGATAAGATCAAAGAAACCTTTTCCTTCTTTCTTATCAGGCAGCTAAAGCTTGGAATGTACTATTAGAAAATTTAAAAACAGATTATAATTTTATGCTATTTAGAAAAATGATAAAAACTCCTTTTTTTATGAATGTCACTTCTAAACTGATGTAATCTAGATTTTATTTGCAGAAGTTTTTTAGATTTTTGTATGATCCTCGGTGTTTTACCTAGTTTTTCTAGATTGTGATCCGCTTTAAACTTATTGGTTATTAGTGGAATGCAAGAACAGATTGTAATGTGATTTAAATATTCTATAAACTATGTGTGTAACTGACGGAACACTAAAAAGGGAATGATGTAGTTGCTAGAATCTGTACACAGTTCAGTAGTGAATCTCAGGAAACAGCAGCAGAGTGAAGGTAGTTACAGCAGGGACAGCGGAACCTCTTTGGTTGGGGGAGAGGGCCAACCTTTATCTAGTTCCCACCCTAATTTTTCACTTTATATTTATATAGTCATATGGATAAGTTTTTTTTTTTGTTTTGTTTTGTTTTTTTTATTAAAAGACTTGAATTTTATAATTCGAACAAAGTAAAATGAAGGAAACTCACATCCAGTCATCCATTATTTTATAGACCTCTATCAGATCTCCCCTCAGCCGCCTTTTCTCCAAGCTGAAGAGCCCTAGCCGCTTTAGCCTTTCCTCATAGGGAAGTCGTCCCATCCCCTTTATCATTTTCGTCGACCTTCTCTGCATCTTTTCTAATTCCACTATATCTTTTTTGAGATGCGGCAACCAGAATTGAACACAATATTTGAGATGCATGGAGCGATACAAAGGCATTATAACATCCTCATTTTTGTTTTCCATTCCTTTCCTAATAATACCTAACATTCTATTTGCTTTCTTAGCCGCAGCAGCACACTGAGCAGAAGGTTTCAACGTATATGAGTAATAGCTAACCATAAATCCTAAAAGTAACATCTTGATTACTGGAATCGAAATCTGACTGATTTGCACTCGCCAATGTTTCAGTAATCTTGGGCAAACTCATATGTTAATGAATCTGTTAGTCTTATTTCCCAGCTTTACAGAATCTACGGGAGATGATGTAGCCAAATATACCTCACTGGTAGAACTTGAATCAGTATCAGTCGGGGGTGGGGGGTGTTCAATGGAGTTCAAGGGAGCTCAGATCAAACTTTAAACTAGCTAATGCAAACTTAAATTTTACCTTCCTCTTTCCCACAAAGTCAGACTTTTACACTTCCATGATACTCAACAATGCAAATATTGCTCCACCAGTGCTCCAATGGGCGTGGCACTGTGGCAACAAGATGTCCATGGCAATGCCTAATGGAATAGAAACACAAATGCTGCAGAGTCCACTGGCTCCCAACTGTTTACAATAATGATGGACTTTACTGGGCCCCATGAGGCCTTAGCACATTATGGTCATGGCAGTGCTTGATTGAAACAGAGCTCATTGCTATCTTATAGGAACACAAACTCTACAGAGGCTATAAGCCACACACAGTTTTTAATGTAAATTATAAAATTAGTCATTCACATGAGACATTCCCAGACCAATCAAGAAAACTCCACCAAAGGGAACAGAGTAGAAGTATAATGTTAACACCACCATATAAAAAGAAATTGTTCAAATTCTGGTGTCACATCGGGAAAAACAACACAGACGACAACCACTGCCAGATATTGTGTGAGAAAAGTTTCAAAATATATCAACAGGATAGTAAACACACAAAACCAATAAAGAAAAAAACTATATGTTATATTTAGAGTTAACTACTAGTGACCCCTGCACCATATATAACAGCATTTTTTTTTTTTTTTAAAACCTCAAAGCTCCAGGTTGTAAGTATATATCGCATTTGCCATCCTTAATGGAGTCTCTCAGTATTATCACAGGTTTCAGCCTGAAAAAAGGAACACGGGAGGAGGGGGGAACTCTCTGGTTTTAATATCTTAGAAGTTTTTTCAAAGGATAACTGAGCATAGTGTGCTTATAAATGCAGGCGCCAGTCCAGTGCTAAGTACCCAGTGTACCTGAATGTAGCTCACCTTCAGCTACTACTGTAAAAGGTGTGAGCAAAAATTCAAATAAACTGTATATCGAGCAAAGTTGTACACATAAAATAGTGCCTATGCCTTTTAAAATGTTTATTGACAAGACCAATCAGCATAAGAGTCTGCCTTTTGGAGCATAAGTGCTATCTTAAAAAACAAGTGGCAAAGCACTGATAATCGAGCACTCCCTTAACTCAGTCATAAGTTTATGGACCTTCAAGTTTGTGTTCAACATATTCTACTACAGTGGCATAGAGGGGAAGTATCCTTAGCCCTTCTTTGTGCGGAACAATGGTAGATCCATCACCTCAGCACAGTACAGTGAATCCTCATGAATTAAATATGATATAGACTTTTCTGTTTTTATAGCGGATCAGTCTACGTAACTCATCTGGGGCCAAGGGAGCATTTTTAAAGGTTTTGTGGCAATAACATATCATAGTTGCCACTAACAATTAATCTCTGTTAATTTGGCTTTTTATGCCAAAAGATAAGGCACAGCATGCAATGCAATCACGAACTACATTACATGCAAATGCATGCACAAGTTCATTAATATGTAGAATGGTTAACACAGCTTGTATTAACCCTTGGGCCATGAAAGTTTATTACACCTCCAGACGAGGCATGATTAACCTTTTGATGGTCCATAAGCAAATATGTTGTCGTTCTCCCCCCCCCCCCCCCAATCTTAATTTAAATGCAAGTAGTGGCGGCTACAGTCCTCAATCTTTTTATCAGCAGCTGACTTGCCGGGGCAAAAATATGACTTGTGACCCATTCACTTAGTGTATACGGTAGGGCCCATAAACATTTGGGTCTTAGGCATACACCAAAATTTGGATATGCCTTAATCCGTCCTGCCTCCTGAGATGTAGTTATCCTTCCCCTGTGACCATCTGTTCCCTAATGTAGATGATAGTCATGGGTACCAACTTAGAGGCTCAGGTGTATAAAAAGAAACTGTTTCGACTTGTATCCCCATCCCAAAGAATGGGTAGTCAATAACATAGGAGAAGCCCTACAGTTTGTGCCTTCCTCATAGCCTCCCCCCGCTCCGCAAGCCTACTGTTGATGTGAAAGGTCATGGCCATCATACTAGATGCAGCTGCAGCCATGGGGAGGAGTGAATAGGCATATTCCTGCCCCAACAGACTCCTTTTAAATCACTCGTGATTCAGTTAGGTGTGGAGGGTCTATCTACAGGGAGTAGGGAGAGGGAGGTCCACAGAGAAAGATGAGTTACATGCTGTTGATGAGAAAGAGGAGAGCTGCAGGAAGGGGACCATAAAAATGTTTGTTTTTTAAAGGTGTACTTGGGCTTTGTACCAATAAATTTAAGATTGAATATTATTCATCATTGTTAAATATCACTGAAAACTTTGTGGAAGTTCATAGTTTTCTATGATTAATCCCTCATGAGCTCTCTTACTGCAACCCCGGTCTCTGAATTAAAAAAAAAACCTCTTGTTTTTCTTTGAGGCTCATAGGTAAAGAGACTGGGGTGAAGTACTATATTCATTTCAGGGACAGTTCTCCCCAGAGGTCTACTCAAAAGGGATCCATTATTGTACAGTCCACACCCATGGCAAGGCTACATTTGGTATAAGTTAAGTCCTCTCCCATTGTACCCATATGGCAAACACTGATCATAATCTCCCCTACATGATTCTTAGTTTGGGTGTTTTTTAAGCAATGGGTTTGGCACTTTGCAGAGTCATTTCCTTAATACATTACTGTTTTTCAAACTTTTCTCTTGTTTTTCCCTTCATTTCTCCATCAGAGTTGGCTCAGTTCTGTATAACCCTGGATGCCAAAAGTAATATTTTTAAACTGACTTGAAAATTTTGCTGAAGTACATTGAAGAGCTGTATTATACATCTCCTTTATTTCTGAACATCCTAAAATCCACATTCTGGTTCCGCCCTTGAAAACAGCTGCCAGAAAAAAATGTAACAGACTGCAAAACTATAACCAATTTCTTTGTTTTCAAATTAGGTACAAAGCCACAGAGCTAATGAAGTGCAATGTTTTAAAATCCATTACTATAGCAGGAAGAATGCTATAAGAGTTTAAGAACCAGTTGCATAGTTGGTGAAATGTCCTAGCATTTGAGCTTTGAATTTATCATTGGGAGAGCCTGAAGAATAATGATTTCCTAGCAATCTAAACAGATCATCATATATTAACATAGGCTATGAGAGGTTGCTTTAGGCATGAGCAATGGTAAGTTTCACCGTTGGAGATGTGATTCATCAAACCCGCAGACAAAGGAGGCGCAGTGGTAATTATGGACATACAAAAACATTGAAGAGGGGCACAGACAGCTCTCAGACAATAAATACTACAGGAAACTAACTGAGGACCCCACACAGGATTACACAAAACAGCTGAAAGACCTTATCAAAACATTTCCTACACAAGCGCAACCTCACCTAAAAAACTCATACCAAACCAACCTGCTGTGGGCACATTCTACATGCTACCCAAGATCCACAAACCGGGAAACCCTGGCAGACCAATCATATCAGGTATTGGCACACTCACGGAAGAATATCTGGATTAATAGAGGGAATTCTGAAACTCTCGTACTCAAAACTAAACAGCTTCATACAAGATCCACAGACTTTCTGAATAAATTGAAAAATATCAAGCAACTACCACCTAACACCCTTCTGGTCACGATGGAGTAGAATCACTATACAGCACATTCCACATGCTGGCATAGCTGCATGTGGAAGACTCCTAAAAAAAAATCCACACTGGACCATCAATACTCACCAGAAACTATTACAAAATTAATCAAATTCATTTTAACTCACAACTACTTCCGCTTTAACAATGATATCTATCTCCAAATAATGGGCACCAGGACAGCACCCCAATATGCCAACCTTTTTATGGCTGAGCTTGAAGAGACATTTCTGAATACACACCAGACCAAACCTCTAAAACTACCGATACATCGATGACATTTTTATGATTTGGACGGAGGGTGAAGAAACTCTGAAACAATTTTATTCTGCCTTCAATACATACCATCCTACAATCAGATTCAAAATTGACTACTCCCCAGAAAAAGTCAATTTTTTGGACACCACGGTCTCAATCAGTGATGGCTGTATACAAACATCTATATACAAGAAACCCCAGACAGTTGCAACTACCTCCACAACTCCAGCTTCCATCCTTCACATACAAAAAGATCCATCATTTACAGCCAAGCCACAAGATACCACCGTATCGCTCTGACCCAGGGGACAGAGATAGACACCTTAAAAGCCTGAGTGCATCCTTCAAACAGGCTACAACCCCAAAATAATCTCCAAGAATATCGCCTCCTGCCTCAAAACACCCAGGGAGAATCTGCTACAGTACAAGGAGAAAAAATCCACAGACAGAATTCCCTTGTAGTGACATACAATCCAGAGCTGGAAAAACTGAGGAAAATCATAAGAGATCTACAACCTATACTCCAGGAGGACGAATTACTGAAAGGGATATTCCCATCCCCACCAGTACTGGCCTTCTGACAACCACCCAACTTAAAACACAAGCTAATCAGAAGTAAACTTCCATCACAGACTGAAAAGGAACAGAAGGGCACACGTCCCTGTAATTTATCCAGTTGCAAACTATGCCAAAATATTTCACAGGACCCCACAGTTACCCACAAAGGAAAGATATTCAACATAAAGGATCTTTCACTTGCTCATCTTCCAATGTGGTATAGTATCATTCAGTGTAAAAAATGTAACGAAGGATGCTATATTGGAGAAACAGGCCAGATGCCTTAAGACAAGATTCAATTTACATAGACATCACATGAACAATACAGCCAGTAGGGCCCCACCCCGGTGGGACAGCACTTCACAGAACCAGGGACACTGTACCAGTGATTTCACAGTGAGGAATACTGAAAGGTAACTTTAAAACCATACAAGAACGTAAGACCTTTGAAGTCCGAATGATTGAATATTTTAACACCCAACAGAAAGGACTTAACAAGGACCTGGGATTCCTAGCCCATTATAAACCATAAAGCTGTATGTCTCTGTTGAGCACCCCACCCCTCACCTATCCACACCATCCTGTTAGAATATCAATGATATGCTTTGATGTCCCCATGCATACCTCCGACGCACCCCCATCCTCCCACCCTGTCAGACTGTCATAGTAATGATTGACTGTTTCACTTATATACACTGTCAGCTAGCACATTTGCTTATTTCCGATCTGACGAAGAAGGGCAACCTTCGAAGCTAATCAAGAAATGTATTAAGTTATGTCCAATAAAAAAGGTATCATCTTATTTCTTTTCCATGTTTATTTTGTTTGATTTCTATTGATAACCTTAAGAGTGGACTAACACGGCTACCACACTCCTCTACCTTGGAGATGAGAAGCACAAAGTGCAAGCAGTGCCAGATAAAGGACCTAGGTTTCTCTTCAGTAGGAATTTATAATGATTATAAACACAAGGAAAAAAAATATCCTTCCCCCCAAAGCAATATTCTACAGCACTTCATCACTGACACAAAATATTGTAAGAGTCAATAGTGGGGATGGCAGTAGGGATACAGTTAGCAACATGGGCATTAAAAATTAAGATTACTATTCACCCATAGAATGATGTACAGTAGTTCATCATTGAACATCATACACAAAGGCCCTTATTTTAGGAGCATTTACATGTATAGATTGTCATACATAAGCAAGTTCTATTTTAGAAAAGAGGCCATCTACATATGCTGATTCTATGTTTAGTTTGGCAGGAGTCTTGAGAGGCCTGCTCAAACCACTCTCTTTCTGCACCACTAGTGCATTCATGTGAATTCCTCATCTTATAAGGAGAATCCACATTGGTATGAAAAAAATATGGACTATGGCATTTAAACTTACTTCCAAGATATGGATAATTGCCTGTGCCTGAAGGGACTGGTGTAAAGTCCAAGGTCTGTCCCCAATGCCCAACTTCCCTTGGCATCAGATCTTCTTTATGCTCTCCTCACCCAATCATCCTATCTCCATGCCACAAGAAGCACCCAATCATCTGATCTTACAGCAAGGCAGCCACTGCACCGTCTCATCCCTCATTCAGGAACCCACACACACACAACACTCCCTCGGACAAGACCTGTACCTGCAAAATGTCACCCCTCCCCTTATTTGCCCAGCTTACCCCTAGCAGTAGTACCATGTGATTACAGTTAGGGATCATGACTGCCTTTTTGGAACCAGTTCATGGAGAGCAGCAATGGCTGTGGATAGCCTCCATATCTTGAGAACTAAAAATTAAAGGTAGGCATTGATTCATATATTGAGTGTACTATTATATCATGACTGTTAAGTCCATGGGTATATGATGCTTATCTCTCATAAAAGTAGGATGAAGCTATAATACAGTAGGTGCCAGGCTTTGTATATGCTATTCCTAACATCCTGAATGCCTGAACTTGGGTAACACCAAGCATTTTCTAAAATAGTGAAGAACCTATTTGATGCAGGGTATGGGGTAGGTTTTTTTTTTTTTTGTTTGGCCTAAATCCAATCACAAGGTTTTCAACTCATCACACTTTCTCTACTAGTTCATAGGCAGTGTATATAATTCTTATTTTACAATGGGAATACACAGGTACTTCTTCAAATGTTGGCATCAGCATTTTGTGCCATCTCTAAGACATGCACAGGTTCTGACTTCATACTTGTTTGGACCTTGGGTCTTCATCACTGATTGAGGGGCAATTGCATAAACCTCTCTGCGGTCTAACACTACCTCCAAAACATTGAGGAATGTTATTTTGTTCCTCTCTGTAAATGGTTCCTTTTGTACGTGCAGGCTTCTAAAATCTATCACCCCATGTAGGCGCTAGCAAGTATGAAGCAAATTTGCACATCTATATACCAGCACCTACATGTATAAAGCCCCCTGGAGCAGCTGCTGTTTTAGCCGCCTGTGGATTTCTAAAATTGCTGCTCCTGCTTGACATCCTTTCAAATAGATATGTTGTTACCAACATTCATATACGGTTTTTACAAAAGGCTGCATTTTTGGCAGTTCTTTGTGTATACAGGTGGAATTGAGCATGTCTCAACCTGGACACCTCAATTCAATATCAATAACCTCTCTAAAATGAGCCTTCACGTCACTTAATAGGTTTGAAAACAAATTCAGTTTGTTTTTTTAATTTATCTATTTGGCTTGACTTTTTGGTACAGCCATTCTAAGTTAATAGTGTCTTCCCTGGTTTTTAGCTCACTGCTGTAAATAGTAGGCCACTCCACTCTTCCCTTCATTTTTTTGGAAAGCAACCATTAGCTAGAGACATTCTGACTTATTTGGCTGATTCATCCTGTTGGTGTGTATAGACCTGATTTGCTTACCTGTAACAGATGTTCTTTGTGGAAAGCAGAATAATCACACACATTCCCACGTTTCTCCCACTGGCATTGGGATTTTCAGTTATATAGAGTTTAGAAGACACCATGCAGCTACAACTGGGTGGGAATTCCTGGGCATGTCTGAAATTCTTCTAGGCTTTTCCAGAGCTGCTATTTATTTATTTTAAAACATAGCCTGCCAATCCAAATAAAATTGGTTCTCAGCAGAGTACAGATTATCAGTCAATAAAACAACATGCTTAAACACATTACACAAGCAAATGTATACTATAATGAACTGTATCCAAAAACACTATACAATTATGTAAAAGCTTGTTTGAAAAAGTTTTGGGCTTTTTTCCAAAACAACATGTAGCTGTCTTCCAAGCAGATCTCGGTAAACAATTTTGTAATAGCGGATCAACAATGCTTAATGCCTTAGTAGAATAAGTCTCAGATAAAAGGAATAATCCTTTACAGATGGAGCTTCTAATAGAGCTACACTAGCTAAGCATTATGAGCATATTGGCCTTTTGGCTGAACTAGGAGATTTTAACCCTCCATTGCCACAGGTACAAAACATAGAGAAAGTACCTGCATATAATACAGCGCTGCATATGTCTAGTAGCACTATAGAACTGATTAACAGTAGTAGTAGTAGTAGTAGTAAAGTACTCTATGAGCTCCTCCTGAAGACTGACAGTGGGGAGGTTGCCTTCTACTGGGGAAACCCTGTTACTGCTGGTTACAGAGCCCTGTTAAGGAGTGGTATCAGCGTTGTCAACCTCTCTTATTTCCTGCAAGTTTGGGCTTTTTTTTTTAGCTCTATTTTTTGGGGGGTTTGGTTTTGTTTTTTTTCAATTTGCAGGTAGCTTTTTGGGGGCTGTTTTTCTTTTAACTCACTTTTTTGGGGGCTTTTTCCCGTTAGCGAGACACATCAGAGTTGCCTCTGAATGAGACAGTTCTCTTTGGTGCTGCGACTCGTACCCTCCCCAACCGGCAACACATCATCAGAGTGTGTGTGTTAGAAACTGGTCAACAGCAGCAGGAGAGGAGATGGATGAGTTTCAGTTGGTCAAGGAGATGAGCCCCATCACTGCAGGCAACCTTGGGGTTGCTGCATTGTGTTCAGCATAAGTCATGCTAGGAGTAAGTGTAGTTGGTTCCATTAGTAAGGCTGAGGCTGGTTGCTTCTGAAGAAGTGTAGCCTGGAGAGCAGTTTGTCTCTTGGACTTGAGCACTGTAATACTGATAGCAGTAATTGGTTTGGTTGTGGCATGCCTCTTCCCCTAAACAAATATATTGCATCAATTAAATACTGTAATATTTTTTTTTTTTTTTTGCTTTGGAAAAATTCCTTGTTTCTGTTTACAGGAGATAAAAGGGCAATTTTCCTCTTTGAAGCGCCTCCATTTTCTCTTGTGGCATTTTAATTTGAAATCGTTCTCATTACAGTTTCTGTTGCACTTTTTCTTGCTGATTTCTACCTTACTCCCTTTGTTTTATTAGCCTGGGCTGCTCTCACTATATCTCTGCACTCGACTGTCTCCTATGCAGAGTCCAGTATCAGTGGCTTGCAAAGAACCATTAAGATCCAGCCATCCAGTGCTTTCTATTTTAACAGAACTGCAATCAGTGTGTAAATTGAGAACAGCTTATTTTAATAGAATTTGAATGTCATAGTCTGCAGTTTTTGTTTTCTGCATGTTGAAAAAACAAATATAAACTACCTCAAGGGAACAATTTTATAACTATCCCACCAATTATATATATTGTTGTTTCATAATATCTGCATGCATTTGAAAAGTTTTTTGTTCCGAGCATAATCTCTTCACCCTAAGAAATTGTCCCATAGGTATGCTTTCTCTTAATTTTCTCGGATGGTAACTACTGAAATGCAACAATGAGTTTCTATCAGTTTGCTTCACAGCCATTGTAGTTGCCTTATACACAATGGATGAATTAGAATGATATATCGCTGTGCTTATGCGATGAATAGACAGCTCCTGAGGATGCCGTTGGTGAAACACAGCACTGTGTAGAGCTGCAAGAAAGGAATTGTTTGTACAAAGAATCTATGGACAATAAATTAAAACACTAAGAGGGTGTGTTGTGAACTTTGGAAGATCTTGATCACAACTGAAATGGACTATAAAAGTGTGGATTTTAAATAATGATGGAATAATTGTGTTAATAAAGAGTAATTTGATAAGATTTAAAATCTAAAAGAATATCTATTCCTATAAAGTTTTATGTTGAAAAAACAAGACATTGCACCCATAATGCCAGTAAGCCAGCTATTTATCAACATTTTTTAAAATCAATGATTTACCGTATTATTAGTAGTATTTCATTATCAATATTAACTTATTTGTGACTTTTAAACTATAAGCCTAAGTTGTTTATTTACAATGCCTGTTAAGCCCACAAAATTGCATAAAAACTTCCTTTCAGCAGGGAGATGCAGGGAAGAAAATTAAGGCTGTGGGGATGGTGAGGGGATGGGGATGGAGAATGCAGGGACGGTGACACTAAGGACTCACCCTCCGTAGACAGCTGCAGGGGTTAGTAGTTTATACATTTAATTATCTCTGTGGGTGAGTTCCCTGTTTTTTGTTTTAAGAGAATATCCCTACATATCAGCATGTTTAATATTGAAAAGAGTGTTTTAACATATGATTAAACTTCACAGCATGTAACAAATAATGGCTTATTTTGGGGCTTTTTTTGAAACTGATATTTCTTGTGGGGGTTTTTTTTTTTAAGCAAAGCGTGCTTATTTTTCATTGACTACCTGGCACCACTGACTGGTATTCTGGGCCACAGTAGGGGAAAAGTACGCTATGGACTGACAGAGAAGAGGTTGCCCTTTATGTTGGGGGGGGGGGGGGGTCCTGGGCTGTTGATTGTGGCTCTGTTAAGTGCTGGTATTCTGGGCCTCAGGAGGACCCCTAGAGGCACCTCGGGAGGCGCTCAGGGCAATTGATCCTTGGGAGCGGCTCAGGGTGAGGTGGAAGGTCTGGTGATCCATTTAGACCCCAAGTCCAGTGGCAGAGGAGGCCCTTAGGTGTGGGCTCAGGGCATAGCCCCTGGGAACCAGCTCAGAGCAAAGCTTTTGTAGGCACAAGGGGGTGGCCAAGGCCCAGCAGCAGAAAATTTCTGGGGTGTGGTTGGCACAAGTGCGACTGGTGCCCAGAGCTTAGCAGCAGGGATTAGCCAAAACCAGCCTGGCTCAGCTTCCCTTGGATGTCTAGCAGCCACCACCCCAGAGTGCTCCAGCAGTAAGGTGAGACTCAAGGACTGGGTGGACCAGGGAAGGACATAAGGAAGGAGAAAGGGGTGAGACAGGTCACACTGCCTTGCCCACACAAAGACTCAGTCTAGAACCAGGAGTTGCTGCTTAGGCAAAAGGACTAATGGATTCAAAGAGTGTTGAAGTAATTGGTTAAGAGGGTTGGTATTAAATGGTGTGGTATATGATTGCTAACCTCTGAAATGCAAAGAAGACTGTTTCAAGGCAAAGCTTTAAACATTGCTAATCTTTCTATGCTTTTATATATCTGTAGAGCAAAACATATATAGTTCAATAAAACTTTTTAAATGTTTGTTGGCAGCCTTGTGCACGGAGGTCATTTTTGGGTTTTCTGGGAGGCTGGGGAGAAGAGGGAAACCTCGCCCCCTAATGCTTGCCTTCCCCAGGTGGAAGCACCAGATGCCAAAGGCTCAAGGGGACCAATGGAGCCTGCCCAAGGGGGACTTCAGCCAGGTCAGGCTCTGGATCCAGAGACATCCACATGGGGGCATTGCATACTATTTGTAAGAATTATAAAAATCCTGCAGGAAGACCTAAATAAAGGGGACTGCAATATTAGATTGTTGGTAAGACCTGGGATAGTACCATAGTTCTAAAGCTATCTAGAAAGTGCCATGTCAGAGTGATCAAATGATGTCACCTACTTATGTAGCTTCTTAATGGGCTGCCCATGGATAACACTGATTACAGGTAAGGAATTTTCTAAAACAAGCTTACCAAATATTTGTGAGCAGAAGTATTCTGAACCCTTCACTTCTGGTAAACATGTGCTTCTCATAACATGGGTATTCAGAAGGCAGGCACACTACAACACCAATCCCAAAAAAAAAAACCAACCTTAAAACTAAAAGTATAAAAAGCCAAATATCTTTAGTGGCAATCAAATGCTACAGCTTTATTATAATTCATAATCCAACAATTAACAATATAATTCTCCCACTACTCTAAAATTAGAATAAATCTATTTTGTAACATTTTGCAAAGCCATAACCAAATACATCCTTTAGCTAGATGGTGTCATTGTAGTCAATGATTCCCCCCCCCCCCCCCAAAAAAAAAGGGGATCGTGTTGACGCATTCAAGCTTGTTCAAAACCCATCTGATGGCAGACCAACTTAACACACTGTTAACATATTGCCGATTTTTCTGCCTAGCTGCAACCATTCCAACTTGCGTCTACTACACCACCCACTAAATCCTGGACAAACCTAACCAAACCCTTTACCCTGCACAAAGGGAATGAAGGGGTGAGAGAAAATTAGAGCTAAATAAACCTCTCACTTCCTTTCCCTCTCCTGTCTACCTCTCCCAACAAAGCCTGCCAGAATGCCTTACTTGCTACAAAACCCACCTGCCCACCCCAATCCTTTCCACTACCTAATCCAATTTCTCTACCTCAGATTGCCCTTTTTCTCAACCAATCCCAGCTCTCTTTGCCACCCCTCACCCTACCTCCATTACCTATAGATGTTTTAACCCTTTGTGTGCTTACAGCTTCTGCCCTGTTAATAGCTCAAAGGTTAATCTTTTAGCTGAAAAACTGGGGCTAAGAAAGTGAAAAGTGGAACCCTTGAAAGATGACGATTTATTGCACAGTTTGTGCAGAATTCCAGGAAATGTATTGATCCTGAATAAACTAGAATCACTGGTGGTTGTAATCATTCTTAAGCTGCTGTAACCAAAGATAACCTGAGACCACTTAAGGTACCTCTTTGGTTACATTGAAAATAGGATTTATTTTAGTTGCTGGTAATTATTCACCATGTTGCCCTTTCTTTTTCATTCAGAAAGATGGCCAGAAAAAGCCAAACTATTCTGATTTCAAAAGCTTATCTACATCCCTTGTTACCTCTTATGGTGATCTGATAATAGGTGTTGCAAGCAACAAAGATTCCAATGTTTCATGCTTACACACTAACTCCATATTTTACAGAAAAGCTTTTAATGTCTCATGAGAGACCTTGAAACAATGGTTTCCCACACAAAAGCAAGTCTACAAGCTTATAAATGCAGTGTCATGCAACAGGGATAAGTTGATTTGGGGGCTCATTTTCAAAGCACTTAGCCTTCCAAAGTTCCATAGAAACCTATGGAACTTTGGAAGGCTAAGTGGTTTGAAAATATGCCTCTTGGTCTTCAAAGAATGGAAGTAGTTGCTAGCTCTCCTTTGTTCTCAGGTAGGGGATTTCAGTTTCTTTGGGATACTGCAGCTTTTCTGTAGACAAGGCAAAGCTGATGAGAGAATTAACTAGAGAACAAGATATGTCTGGAAGAAGAATGCACACAAAGATGGTTAACACAATTTACAAATAAGAATATTATGGGGAAAATTCTACAAAAGGACACCTAGAATTAGGATTATAGGGTCATGCATTTGATATAGGGCTTTTCTGTGGTACAGTACGGTCCATCCAGTCTGCCCAACAAGATAAACTCATTTTACATGGTATGTGATACTTTATGTATTTATTTATTTGTTACATTTGTATTCCACATTTTCCCACCTATTTGCTTGCTCAATGTGGCTTACATAGTACTGTAAAGGCGTTCGCCAACTCCGGTAGAGAACAAATACAAAGTGATGTATATACTTCTACTGTATATGTATACCCGAGTTTGATTTGTCCTTGCCATTCTCAGGGCACAGACTGTAGAATTCTGCCCAGCACTGTTCTTGTACTAAGTTCTGAAGCTAATGTCGAAGCCCCTTAAATATTTACACTCAAGCCCATTCATATCCAGTCATGATCACAGCGTAGACCGTGGAAGTCTGCCCAGCACCGGTTTTGCTTCCCAATTACTGGTATTACCACCCAATCTCCACTAAGATTCCATGGATCCATTCCTTCTAAACAGGATTCCCATGTGTTTATCCCATGCATGTTTGAATTTCATTACCGTTTTCATCTCCACTACCTCCCGCGGAAGGGCATTCCACGTATCCATCACCCTCCTGACATTACTCCTGAGTCTGTCCCCCTTCAATTTCAATATATGTCCTCTAGTTCTACCACCTTCCCGTCTCTGGAAAAGGTTTGTTTGCGGATGAATACCTTTCAAATATTTAAACGTCTGTATCATGTCACCCCTGTTTCTCCTTTCCTCCAAGGTATTCATGTTCAGGTTGGCAAGTCTCTCCTCGTATGGTTTGCAACGCAAATCCCATACCATTTTTGTAGCTTTTCTTTGCACCACTTCCAGTCTTTACATCTTTAGCAAGAAACGGCCTTCAAAACTAAACACAATAGTCCAAGTGGGGCCTCACCAACAAGTTGCAGAAGGGCATCAGCACCTCCTTTCTTCTGCTGGTTATATCCCTCTCTATTCAGCCTAGAATCCTTCTCGCCATAGCCATCGCCTTGTCACATTGTTTCTTCACCTTTAGGTATTCGGACACCAACACCCCAAGGTCTCTCTCCTGAGTCGAGCTTACTAATTTCTCCCCTCCTATCCTGTATCAGTTTGCATATTATATATACTAGCTTTGGAGGGTGTGTAACGTGGAGGGGCATAATCGAACAGCACCGGCCAAATAGATGGCCGGCGCCACAAAAAGCAGTCCCGAACCGTATTATTGAAAAAGATGGCCGACCATCTTTCATTTCGATAATATGGTTGGGGCCGGCCAAATGTCAAAGATTGCCGGGTTTGAGATGGCTGGCATCGGTTTTCACCTATAATGGAAACTAATGCCGGCGATCTCAAACCCGGCCAAATCCAAGGCATTTGGTCGTGGGAGGAGCCAGCATTTGTAGTGCACTGGTCCCCCTGACATGCCAGGACACCAACCGGGCATCCTAGGTGGCACTTCTAAAAATTAAAAAAAAATAAAAATAGCTCCCAGGTGCATAGCTCCCTTACCTTGGGTGCTGAGCCCCCCAAATCCCCCCAAACCCCACTCCCCACAACTCTACACCATTACCATAGCCCTTTTGGGTGAAGGGGGGCACCTAGATGTGGGTACAGTGGGTTTGGGGGGGGGGGGGTTGGAGGGCTCCCACTTACCACCACAAGTGTAACAGGTGGGGGGGGGGGATGGGCCTGGATCCACCTGCCTGAAGTGCACTGCACCCACTAACAACTGCTCCAGGGACTTGCATACTGCTGTCAGGGAGCTGGGTATGACATTTCAGGTTGGCATAAAGGCTGGGAAAAAAATGTATGTTTTTTTTGGGGTGACCACTGGGGGAGTAAGGGGAGGTGATCCCCATTCCCTCTGGTGGTCATCTGGTCAATTGGGGCACTTTTTTGACACTTGGTCCTAAAAATAAATGGACCAAGTGAAGCCGGCGAAATGCTCGTCAGAGCCGGCCATCTTTTTTCCATTATCGGGCGAAGCCGCCATCTCGTAACCATGCCCCATCCCGCCCCCGTCCCACCTTCATTACCCTGCTGAAACACGACGGAATGCAGTTGGCGCCTGCCAAAATTGGCTTTCGATTATACCGATTTGGCCAGGTTCAGGAGATGGCCGGCCATCTCCCGATTTGTGTAGGAAGATGGCCGGCGATCTCTTTTGAAAATAAGCTGGATAGTAACATAGTAGGTGATGGCAGAAGAAGACCCGTTTGGTCCATCCAGTCTGCCCAACAAGATAAACTCATGTGTGCTACTTTATATGTATACCTGACTTTGATTTGTATCTGCCATTTTCAGGGCACAGACTGTAGAAGTATGCCAGCACTAGCCCCGCCTCCCAACCACCGGTACTGCAATCCAATCTCTGCTAAGCTTCTGAGGATCCACTTCTTTTGAACAGGATTTCTTTGTTTATCCCATGCATTTTTGAATTCTGTTGCCGTTTTCATAATAGGAGTCTATTCCATAAAGGAAAATAGGTTCTTTTATGCAATGTAAGTGGCTATATATGTGCTTAATATTTAAATGTGAGCACTAAATACCCATGTAACTTGCAGTATTGTGTAAGTGGGAGCCCTGTATATGTCCCACCCATGCTCCACCCCTGTGTATACCCCTCTTGCAAATATGTGCTATGTAAGTTAAGCAGGTATTTGCAAGAATAGTGCACATTGCACAGATATTAACATTCTAAACATTTATGCATATATCACACATGTAAATACCTGTTTTATAGACTTGACCCCAATGGTGGCAACCACATCCAGCCCATCCCTCAAAATCAGAAACAGTAACCATACAAAATTAATAGCAAAACAGCTGCAGCTATATTATCCACAAACAATAAGACAAGTATTAAATAAGAGTAACAACCAAGTCATAACCATTCCCAGTGATCACCCATTACATCTGAATGCTATCACTCTTGACTGAACCACATGAGAGTGCCTAGTCTAAGTGCCTACTGCCACTCAGTCATTCATTCAGCTGATTGGCAATGGCTCAGCCAGAATGACACAACATTTGCCTAGCTGTGTCCTTTGTTCACAACACCTATGGTGGTGCTAGGCTGTCCAGACTGAAGGAACATCATGAGTTACAACCATATAAGCCAATGATTCTCCAGAAGTAATGCTCTGAAAACCCTGAGTCCCCTCAGAGCCTGGCTCCCGATGAGGAATGAGCCCTACATGACAGGTCTGAAGAGTCTTAAGACCCGAATTCTGTCAAGCTGCAACATTCTCCCACCACCAACAATTAAATGAACGACCATATCTCAAACAATTATTACCTGAATTGATTATTACTCTATTTACCATTAACTTTCTCTTTGCTTCATGTACAATTTCTCATTCATAATAGATTTTCTAAATGTTAAACATCCATAGCTATCCCAGTATGTTTATGATATTGTATTGTAAAATTAGATTCTTACAACAAATTACTTTCTTATGCATTCTATACTGTTTATTGTAAGCCACATTGAACTCAAACTTTGTTTAGGATAATGTGGAATATAAATGTCTAAATAAATAATTACAGCCTAATAACCTTAGGAGGGAGGGTAGGACATCCACCAGACTGCTCCTCTTCTTGCTGAGATGAAAGTGCTGCCTTCATGTTTTCTAATTTGATGCACTACTTTTCAAGATAGGTTGTCCAAGTACTTTAGATATCAAAACTAAAATTGTATTCCAGAACAAAATATAAAATATACAATATTACATAAAATAAAATTATATTCCAACAGACAGACAAGTATTAGCAATTAGTATAACACAATGGAAAGCAGCAGCTAGACAACTACTACTATAAATCATTTCTATAGCGCTACCAGTTGTACGCAGCGCTTCACAATTTAACATGAAGAAAAGACAGTCCCTGCTCAAAAGACAAAGGTAATATGTCCTTACATTAGGAGTTTACAAGGTGCCTGAGGCTCATCCCCCCCCCCCCCCTGCCGGGAGCCAGATATTCATTGGCTTACAATCATAAGGTCAGCAGAAGGTCAGTGGCGTTCCTAGGGGGGCTGACACCCAGGGCGGATCGCCGATGCACCCCGCCCCCCCCCCCCCGGTGCAGTGTGACCCCCCTGGCGTGCAGCACCCCCCCCAGCGGCGTGCACCCGGGGCGGACCGCCCCCCCCCCTTGGTACGCCACTGCAGAAGGTCAATAGATCTAATCAAGCATTCTATAATCCTTTTGCAAAGGTTTCTGGGATCCTTCCACCACGGGTTTCTGCATTTAGAATACTGTAAATGGTACCCAAAGTTGTGCATGCAAATAAATTGGACGAGCTCTGAACATCAATAATTGTGGCTAACAACCAATTAATAATTGTTATTAATATTTGCATGTGTATCTGGATGCACACTATTCTATAAGGCGCGGCGTCTAACTGCCTAACTTGAGCATCAGCATTTACACCAGGTTTTAGCAGGTATAAGTCCTTTTACGAAGCTGCAGCAAAAGGGGGCCTGCGCTGGAATCTGCATGTGTTTTTGATGTGCGCTGAAGCCCCTTTTTACAACAGCGGGTAAAAGGCAGAATATTTTTTAATGGGTATGCGGCAAGTGAAGCTCTTGCCACGTGCATATTTCGGGTGGGAGCACTTACCGTCACCCATTGAGGTGGCGGAAAGAGGTCCCGTGCTACCCTGGCAGTGACACATTAGAGCAAAGCTGCTTTGATGTTTTCCAAAATGTATTTTGGGGTCCTGGAACCAACCTCTCTGACTTGATGGTGCACATTTCCTTTCTCTTTGGTAACTGAAAGTGAGTTTAGAACCTACTGCATTCTTTCACAACATTTGCAAAGTGAAGGCTATCAAAGGAGATGAAGTTGTGTTTAAGAGAACAGTTATAGGCTGGGGAGTGAAGGGTGATCATTACACTTTGTTTCTCAGTGTAACAGTTGCAATCTGTCTGAAAGCTTCACACATCCCTGCCATTCTTGTCCCAGTTGTGAACAATAGTTACCCTCATGCCTTTTGTCTTTGTAGGGAATGATTTTACTGCTCAGGTCAAACACAGACCATGTTAGTGAGACGTGTTTGTAATTTCTTAAAGCAGACACCCATATTTAATTCAGTCCTCAGGGTCACTGCTAAGTTCAGCTGTTTCAGTTATCATATGCGGTACTTAACCCAATAATTTTATGGAAACACATGGATTAAAGTTAAGATCTTGGAACAGTGCCAAGATACACTATTGATTTTTTTTCCCCCTCTTCTAAATTCTAGCTTCAACTGTGAAATGTAGAAAAATCCTCAACATGTACAATGCATAAATGCAAAAGCTGGTGGTGGATTTGATCACATACTGTTTGGATTTTTAGGTTGTTGAGAGGTGACTGCCTCTTCAGCGTTTCCAGGCTAATCAGACGTGTTACCCCCTCATGTGTCTTGACATCATTTCATGCGAGTTAAAAAAAAAAAAAAGCAGAACCCACCCAGTGTGTAAGCAACCTACATCAGCCCCTCAGCCTTATTTCCACAGCCCTGAAATGAAGTGGTGAAGCAGGACAAAAAGAAAAGCAGCATTTCACTGGCCTTTTCCTCTCTAACCTCAGGATCTCATTTAGGACAAATTGGAAAGTAGGCAGAAAAGATTTAAGATTCAGATCACAGCAGACCACCTTCAGTCTGAAACCACATAACCATCCCAGCCTTGAGATGGAAAGGTGAAGAGCTGGGGTGGTGAGCTCTGGGCTCCTAGGAAATACTTGTATACTATTATTTAAATGTTTTGTTTTGTTTTGTTTTTGCTTAGTCTACATGGAATTTATTTAATTGGAACTGATGAGGACTGAAGGGTTTTTAATATGAACTTCTTGCTGCTTGGGATCTGGTTTTCTGTGTCTCTGATCTTGCTCTGGGTAACCCCAGAAGTCACTTCTTCATGGTGGTAAGTTCTGTGTTGAAAGAAATGAATGTGTTTGTTTTATTATTTATTTTGGGGGGGGGGTGTAAAATTGTGTGGTAGATAAGTGGACAAGCATGAAGGTTAGAGAAACAGAACCAATAACTGGGGGACATTTTTGCCTTAGTTGTTTTATTCCATCTCAATTCATCATTCCTTTGTGGCAAATTTGTTTTCTTTCTCACAGTTTCCTATTCCTTTACCAAGCATACAGTATTTGTGTCTTGTTCATTTGAACAATACCCTCCCCCCCCCCCCCGTGGAAGATTGTCACAATTTATACTCTGTTCTCATTGAAATAGCAAAATTTCAAGTTTGTAGTCCTTGGGATACATATACTCACTGTGATCTCTATGTACCTTTAAAGATTTTTAGGCAATATATAATTTTTTATTCTACAGACAGTACTGCATCTCAAAATAAAAACTACAGTTGCAAAATTGAATAGAAGTTGCTTAGATATTTTGCAAATGAAAGATGACAATTTATGATGACAGTATTACTGTTTATTCTGTGCTCTGAATAATTAGGGGAACATGGTGAAACATTCTGCTTTTGATCATGTTAAGTGTACAGATATTTTGAATTTGATTTGAGACATAGGATGCATAGCCATGATTTACCAGATGTGGGTGTGGGGGAGGGGGATAATTTTATAAAGGATGTCCAGCTCAGAATATGGACATCCAAGTCACATGTGGGCAGCGTTTCGTCTAGCTGCATCACTACTACTACTACTACTATTTAGCATTTCTATAGCGCTACAAGGCATACGCAGCGCTGCACAAACATAGAAGAAAGACAGTCCCTGCTCAAAGAGCTTACAATCTAATAGACAAAAAATAAATAAAGTAAGCAAATCAAATCAATTAATGTGAACGGGAAGGAAGAGAGGAGGGTAGGTGGAGGCGAGTGGTTACAAGTGGTTACAAGTCAAAAGCAATGTTAAAGAGGTGGGCTTTCAGTCTAGATTTAAAGGTGGCCAAGGATGGGGCAAGACGTAGGGGCTCAGGAAGTTTATTCTAGGCGTAGGGTGCAGCGAGACAGAAGGCGCGAAGTCTGGAGTTGGCAGTAGTGGAGAAGGGAACAGATAAGAAGGATTTATCCATGGAGCGGAATGCACGGGAAGGGGTGTAGGGAAGGACGAGTGTGGAGAGATACTGGGGAGCAGCAGAGTGAATACATTTATAGGTTAGTAGAAGAAATTTGAACAGGATGCGAAAACGGATAGGGAGCCAGTGAAGGGTCTTGAGGAGAGGAGTAGTATGAGTAAAGCGACCCTGGTGGAAGATGAGACGGGCAGCAGAGTTTTGAACCGACTGGAGAGGGGAGAGGTGACTAAGTGGGAGGCCAGCAAGAAGCAGATTGCAGTAGTCTAAACGAGAGGTGACAAGGGTGTGGATGAGGGTTTTGGTAGAGTGCTCGGAAAGAAAGGGGCGGATTTTACGGATGTTGTAAAGAAAGAAACGACAGGTCTTGGCGGTCTGCTGGATATGAGCAGAGAAGGAGAGAGAAGTCAAAGATGACCCCAAGGTTTCGAGCTGAGGAGACAGGGAGAATGAGAGAGCCATCAACAGAAATAGAAAACGGGGGGAGCGGGGAGGTGGGTTTGGGGGGGAAAATGAGAAGCTCGGTTTTGGTCATATTTAATTTCAGGTGGCGTTGAGACATCCAGGCAGCAATGTCAGACAATCACGCTGAAACTTTGGTTTGGATGCAAGGTGAGATATCAGGGGTAGAAAGGTAGATTTGGGAGTCATCAGCATAGAGATGGTAGGAAAAGCCATGGGATGAGATTAATGAACCAAGGGAAGAAGTGTAGATAGAAAAGAGGAGGGGACCAAGAACAGAACCCTGAGGTACGCCGACAGGCAGAGGGATAGAAGTAGAAGAGGATCCACCAGAATGAACACTAAAGGTGTGGAGGGAGAGGTAGGAAGAGAACCAGGAAAGGACAGAGCCCTGGAATCCAAGTGAGGACAGGGTATCGAGAAGTATGCTGTGATCGACAGTGTCAAAAGCAGCGGAAAGATCAAGAAGAATGATGATGGAATATTGACCTCTGGATTTAGCCAGTAATAGGTCATTGGAGACTTTAGTAAGCGCAGTTTCAGTTGAGTGGAGAGGGCGAAAACCAGATTGTAATGGGTCAAGAATAGCATGTGAGGAGAGAAAATCAAGGCAGCGGCGGTGAACAGCACGCTCAAGTAATTTGGAGAGAAAAGGAAGGAGGGAGATGGGTCGGTAATTAGAGGGACAAGTAGGGTCAAGTGAAGGCTTCTTAAGGAGAGGTGTGACCACAGCATGTTTAAAGGCAGCAGGGACAGTCGCAGTGGAAAGTGAGAGGTTGATAATGTGACAGATAAAAGGAATAAGAGTAGGAGAGATGGCATTAAGAAGGTGGGTGGGAATGGGATCAGAGGAACAGGTGGTACATTTTGAGGAAGAAAGGAGAAGTGTAGTTTCCTCAATAGTAACTTCAGGGAAGGAGAGAGAGGGGAACGGACTAGTGGAGGGAGAGCTGGTGAGGTAGAGAAAGCAAGGTTTATCTTTTGAACCTTGTTGTGAAAGAATTCAGCAAGGGTATGAGGAGATAATGAAGGGGGAGTTGGGGGAGGGTCAAACCGCCAAATATTTCAACATCGTTCATAGCTAAGTACTCCTAGCTGATTTATTTATTTTGAAGTACTGTCGAAAGGAACTGCTAATAATAATTTTGAGTAAGACTACAATTTCTTTTAAGGAGGTTTTTTGCCGATGATGAAGCAATCTTGCTCCCGAGCTTTTAGCTGGGAGCTTCTTCAGGCTTCCCCTCTCTCCCCCCCCCCCCCCCCTCATTATTATTTTTTTGATCAAGTTCATTTACTGCTCTATTGTTGTTGTGCAGAGAATCTTTTTGATTTTTGTTATAAGATATACTTTGATGATTTTCTTCCTCATATAGTTCACATGTGCTAATGTTGCCATTAGTGTGGTCATTACCAAAAATTAGCATGTGAGTCCTTACTGCCACCTATTTTGTAGGCAGCAAGGGCTCAGTGACGTTCCTAGGGTGGCTGACGCCCAAGGCGGATCGCCGATGCGCCCCCCCCACCCCCGGCGAAAGGACACCCCCTCCCCCCTGGCGAAAGAACACCCCGGGTGCATTTTTACCTGCTGGGGAGGGGGGGGGTGCCGAGCGCCTGTCGGCTTCGCTCGTTCCATGCTCCCTCTGCCCCAGAACAGGAAGTAACCTGTTCCGGGGCAGAGGGAGCATGGAACGAGCGGAGACGATAGGCACGCGGCACCCCCCCAGTGGCGCGCACCCGGGGCAGACCGCACCCACCGCCCCCCCTTGGTACGCCACTGCAAGGGCTTGTGTTAAGTAATTAGTGTAGATATTCTCACTCTCTGCCCCAGACACGCCTTCTTCCAGGAAAAATTTAGCATATGGTTTGCTGGCGCACATTCGGAATTATCGCAGTGTGATGCCTCAGGGCGTCCCCTGGTAAGCCCTTTTAAGCTGTGGTATGCATGTGCTAGGGCTTACTGCAGCTTAGTAAAAAGGAGCCCTATGTAAACTGAGGAGGACTCAACATGGTGTTATATTTGGAAATATGTCATTTATTAATCATGTCATAAAATGTTAGAATTTTCAAAATATTCACAGCAGGTTTTCTCTCTAAGATATGTTTTTGTTGGCTCTGGGGGTTTTGGGGGTGTTCTCTACTTTTTCCTTATCTGGTGTTTCCTGTAGGGAAATTGTTCTTCTTCCTTTTTTTTGGGGGGGGGGGGGGGGTAACTGCTTTGTTTGTACCACAGAAAGGTGGTATATCAAATGCATGACAACAAAATGAAATTAATATTTTTTGACTAATAAAGGTGGCCTTTTACAAAGCCGCACTAGGGTTTTTAACTAGTGGTAAAAAAATCAGTTGGTGGTAAATGCTGAGATGCCCTTAGGAATATAAAGGGTGTCTTAGCATTTACCATCAGCTGATTTTTTTTTTTACCGCGAACTAAAAACGCTATCTCGGCTTTGTAAAAGACCCCCAAAGTGAAGTGAAATAGAAGCAAGATGAAAGAATGGAGGCGTACTTACAAAAGAGTTTTGAGGCCAAAAAAATAAACCCAGCAACTGCAAAGGTTGGAAAGCAGTTTTATTTTTTGAAACTATATTTATTAATCGATGCAAAATATACTGAGATGCAATTCAAACTATCATCATTTGCATGTGATTCTCACATAGAAATAATGTATGTGCCAGAATAAGATTTGACTTTTTCTGTTCCATAATTGCCTTGTCTGCAAGAAATGATGTGCTCTTATTGGATCTCTAATAGGGATCCATATGGACCCAAAAGAATAAATTCTAGAAATGGCACCCAAATTTGGGCATCGATAGAAATTAGTACTAAGCACTCTTTATAAATGGCGCTCACAGTTGGGTGCCATTTATAGAATAGCGCGCCAGTATCCACGCCCGATTTACAACAACTAAAACCTGGTATAAATTCTCACGCCTAAATTAGGTGCGTATCTCCCTTATTGTATAACATTATGTGCAAATTCCAGGAATGTCCCTGATCCACCCATGCCCCTCCCATGGCTGCATCTTCTTTTCTGATTTGAACATATAATTTACATGCGGGTCCTGTTATTGGTGATTTCTTAATTAAATTGCTAGTGGAGTGGGAATATGTAAACTAAAGTCTCCTAAGATTGCTAGTTATATGCTAGGCTATGCTAATATTTTATTCTTATTATTATTTTTAATGTTGTTAGTAAGTTCTCCCTCTATGGATCTAAGCAGACTGTATATTTCTTTTTAGGAACTTACTTTCCTCATGTTGAAACACCTTTGCAGTCCCTCTTGCTTTAGATGAAGCTGCTGTCAGAGCAAGGAAGAGGCCTGACTTAGCAAGCGACATATCACTTAGCCCAGTGGGTCCTGAACCCCCTCTGTGTCCCGGTATTAGTAACACTGGACAGCCGTATCTTAGGGAGGAGCCCAGAATGGAAGCCAGAGAGTGTCATGGTGGGAGGTGTCATGAAGAACCAGAGAATTGATACCAGGGTACATATGTGCTAGATTCCATTTATGGCACCGTAAAAATCAGCGCTGAAAAAAATTTGCCTTGACATTTCTAAAATCTGTGCACATCATTATAGAATACACCTGCTGCGTGCCTAATTTAGGCATTGGGATTGACGCTAAGTAAAATATGGCCTAAATGGATGCAACCAAATTTGGTTGCATGGAGAGGTACTCGGCGTGTTCTATATACCACACAGAAATTTAAGTCTATTCTATAAAATTTAGGTGTACTTTTACCATGTGGAGTTTTCAGGAGTCATAAATAGAATCTAGCCCTATGTCAGTAGAAGGGTCAAGGGGCCCTTTTACCAAGCTATGGTAAAAAGGGCCCTGCGGCAGTGGCTGTTTTTGCTGTGCGCTGAGGCCCTTTTACTACAGCGGGTAAAAAAGCTGCAAAAATACAAGGCCATGCAGTAAGATTGCTCTTACCATGTGGCCCTGCAGGGGGAGCAGTTTCCGCCACCCATTGAGGTGGTGGTAAGGGCTCCTGTGCTATTCCCAGTGGCTCTGCCCGATTACCATCAGGTAACCGCCATGCAAAAAAATCAAGCCCTTTAATGGCATACACTAGGGCTGAAACTACCGCCGGTGCACACTTTGAGGCAGCAGTAGCTCCAAATTGGCATGCGGTAAGCCCATGTTGGGCTTACAACTGCTTTGTAAAAGGGCCCCTAAATGCATCACTTTAACACATAACTTACAGTATTCTGTAAATGTTGGTCCTGCCCATACCCCCTCCCTTGTGAATACCCCCTTACATTAAGTATTAAGGGACTCTTTTACTAAAACGTGCTAATGTTTCCCTTTAAAGCTGGTTAACAAGGGAATTTCCCGAGAACTAACTGAAGATTAGCTTGTTTGGTTTTTAGGGCTTTTTCTTTTTAGTATTTTTCAGGTCTTGCCCTAATATTGCCAGTAGCATGTGAAACCTGAAAAAAACAACAACACAGGAGCCCATAATGCATTATGTCTGCATTAACCAGTTAGTGCACCCCACCCATACCACACCCCAACCCAAAAAAGTTTTCTAAAAAGTTCATAGCACAAGGTTAGTGCATGAAAACAGAGAAAATACTGCAAAAACGCTTTAACGTGTTTGTCTGGTATCCTGTCCTCAAGAATTAACTGCACATTAACCCCCAGATTCTATATATCGCGCCTAGAGATCCGCACCAAAATCCAAGTGTATTCTGTAACAATGCATGTAACTTAATTGACTTAAGCCAATCAGCATTAACAGCACTTAACAAGCAATAATGAGAACTAATTGACAATAATTAGAATTTACACGCACTAGTCTCTAAGCATATTCTGTAACACACTGCGCCTAAATTTTAATGTGTGCAGGAAAAAAGGGGCATGGTTATGGGTGGGGAAATTGGCATTTCATGGGTGTTTCAAAATTTAAGTGCGTTGTTATAGAATATGGCCCTCAGTGCCTAAATCTAAGCACCGGGATTTATGCCACATTTATGTTGGTGTAAGTGGAGGCGCATAGTTTTAGGTGCTAGGATATCAACTAAGTGCATTCTATATACCGTACCTAAATCTAGGCACAAATTTTCTAGGTACCTATATAGAATCTGGCCCTAAGGGCTTAACACCTTTTAGTAAAAGGACCCCTAATTGAATTATTTATAACATAGTGTTCAACGCTCACCTAGTACTTACATGTGCAAGTGTACATTTACCTTCATAAGTGCTAGTATTCTATAAATTTAAATGTGTAATGGTGTTTGGGTTTGGATCCTCAGAAGCTTAGCAGAGATTGGGAGGCAGCACCGGTGGTTAGGAGGCGGGGCTAGTGGTTAGGAGGCAGGGCTAGTGCTGGGCAGAATTCTACGGTCTGTGCCCTGAAAATGGCAAATACAAATCAAGGTCAGGTATACATATAAAGTAACACATATGAGTTTATCTTGTTGGGCAGACTGTATGGACCTTACAGATCTTTTTCTGCCGTCACTTACTATGTTTACATTTAGGTGACTTTATAGAATGGGGGAGGGGTTAATCAATTCAGCATGCACTAAATTTTGTAAGGCATACTAACAAACTGACTGCACACTAACAAATGCCCATGTCTAGGAGAAAGTATTTTTCACTCTGCAGTGTCATTTCTTGATGGAAGATGTAATCAAGGAGTTAATATATATGAGTTTATAATGGATTTAAAAAGGTTCCTGGAGGAAAAATCTATAAACTATTAATAACCATGTAGATTTTGGGAACCGACCACTTATCCGTGGATGTGAGCAACAAAGAATGGATCATGCAAGGTCAGAAACAGGATGCTGGGCTCAGCGAACCTTTGATCTGATCTAGTATGGTATATCTGATATTCTTACAAGAATAATATATGGGCATTTTCTGTTTATCCTAATTCTGCAAAACTTTAAAATTCTGATTTGTGATGGAAATGGTTGTGTCTTCTTTCTTTAGGTACATGGGAGTAGTGGGCTCCTCTGCCTCCAGGGTGATGTGTAATAATGTGCCAGGTTTAGTAAGCCTCCAGCGTCAGCTATGTCATCGCCACCCTGAGGTGATGCAGTCCATAGGCCTGGGGGTTAGTGAATGGACAGCAGAATGTCAGCACCAGTTCCGTCACCATCGCTGGAACTGCAACACCCTGGAGAGGGATCAAAGTGTTTTTGGCAAGCTTATTCTGCGCAGTAAGTAAAACTATGCAGTTGACACAATTTAGAACAGCTATGTGAAAGAATTAGCAACCTCTGACAAAAGAGGTTATGGGGAAGAAAATTATATCTCAGTTCCTAGCCATAAAATGTATTACAGCAATGGTTCCTAAACCTAACCTGAGGGACACCTCCAGCTAGAAAAATTAAGTGAATATGCATAAGATAGTTTTGCATGCAATGGAGGCAATGCATACAAAAATGTATCATACAAATTAATTGTGAATATGCCGAAAACCTGCCTGACTGGTGGTATCCTGCATGACAAGTTTGGGAATCCACTGTATTGGAATGTGTCCTATCTATGATCATCCGTCTTATTTTACACCATCCATATATTTCTTGAGTGATGATTTTTTTTTATTGTAAAGGTGGTGATATATAATGCCTCATTATAATTCATTTTACAAGAAGCCAATACCTTATTGACTAGTTAGAAAAAGAAAAGGCTTTCTCACTAAAGGGCCCTTTTACTAAAGCTTAGCCATGTGCTAACAGACATTAATGTGCACTAAATGCCATGAGACCCAAAGGGACAAAACAGGACGCACAGGATTTACTGCGTGCTAATGCCATTAGCATGCGTTAAGCTTTAGTAAGAGTGTCTAAATTTGGCATTAAAAAAATATTTTTATTTATGACATTTTCAAAATATACACCCAGTAAAGAGTATTAAAAACCTCAAAGCAAAATAAAAAGAACTACTACATATGACCTTATAAGAGGTAGGGAGGGAGAAGAGAGAGTGGAGTGGATGGAGGAAAGAAGCGAGTGTTTTGCTCAAGTGATAGCATCCATTGGGGAGGGCCTAGCCATCCATAAGCATGTGTTGAATGTGCAGACATGGACAGACAAAAGGCACAGAGAACAGGAAGCAGTGACCTACTGGGAAGTCCTGCCACTCAAAGATGAGTGGTGCAGTGAGAAGAAATTTGGTGCTGTGGGGCCCCCAAACTCCAGCTGCATAAAGAAAAGTGGAAAATCTGCAATGGTGCTCAGCCTTTCTGCAAGTAAAAGGATTCATTAATGGTTCTTTGAGTTTGTGTGGCTATCGGAATCTATGGTTTTATTTTCACTGAACTGCTCTGTGCCGCCACCCAGAAGCTTCTGCATTGGGCGACAGACTCAGCTTGTCTAACGGTTGAGCCAGCCCTGCAGATCATTTTAGTAGATGCCCTCTAGAACAAAGGTTCGCAAACCTGGTCCTGGAGGCACTCCAGCCAGTCAGGTTTTCAGGATATCCACAATGAATATTCATGGGAGAGATCTGCATACAGTGGAGACAGTGCATGCATAGCTCTCTCTTGAATACCCATTGTAGATATCCTGAAAACCTGACTGGCTGGGGTGCCTCCAGGACCAGGTTTGGGAATCATTGCTCTAGACCAACTTCATCCGTTTATATCCTTTTGAAGGTGCAGTATCCAGAATTGTGCATAATAATCAAAATGAAGTCTGAACTGTCACTTTCTTTCTCCACTTGGACACTCCTCTACCTATGTACCCAACCATCGTTCTGGCTTTTGGCAATACCTTTTCTACCTGTTTGGCCTGCAGTTTCCAATCTCCTGCTTGCTTCTGCTTTCGTGCAGAGGAACCATATCTGCCTATCTCCAGTACTCAAGTACAGTGGCGTAGCCAGACGGCCAATTTTGGGTGGGCCTGAGCCCAAAGTGGGCGGGCACAAAATTTTCTCTCTGTCCCTACCCCCTTCCTCCCCGCACTCTCCACATCTCCCAAGCACCTCCCAATTCAAAATATACTTTAGCTCATAAAGATTCCCAAGCTCTGTCAGCTGAAAACTTCCTCCGAAGACAGCCAGAAATCCCTTTTACCAAGCTTGGCAGGCAGCAGTAGCAACAATGCCTTGAGTCACCGATGCTGGCACCCCATGCATGCTTAGTTATCGGTGGCTCAAGGATGTTGCCGCCATCTGCCAAGCTTAGTAGAAGGGAGTTTTGGCTGCTTTTAGAGGAGGTCCTCAGCTGATGTAGGTTGGGGATCCCCACCAGCTACAGCAAGGGTCAGGACTAGTGTTAGACATGCTAGGGCCCAGACTCTCACCAAATACAGAACAAGGGATCACAAATTAGAAATAAATATATGTAGACAAAAATTGAACTCGGAACCTCGGCATGTTACAGTGGAGAAATAAAATCAGAAATGTATTTCTTTTTTTTACTCAACACAATAAAATGATATCCGCTATGCACATTTCTCAAGCTAGCAAATTTCAGTTCATAAATTCAAAATAAAATGTCTTTTCTACCTTTGTTTGGTCATTTTATTTTTCCATTATGTTGGTTCAAGTTTCTCTTTTCCAATTTCCTGTCTTTCTGTTAATTCTCCTTCAAGGAGCTGCTAATCATTTGTCTTTTCTCCACTCTCATTCCATTCCCTCACTACACTGACATACTGATGTTTGTTTCATTTTAGTTATTTCCTATCTTTTTTTTTTCTTTCCTGCTCTCTGTCCACTCAAATTTCATCTTCTAATCCTTTTCCTTTTTACTTTTCAGATACCTATTAGATTTCTATCTCCTTCTTTCACCCACTGGCTCTCCTATTCCCCATCTCATTCCTTCTCCAGCCTTCCATCTTCAATCTACTCCCCGTAATCACTATCATCCTCTCGTTCATTTCCTTACCACCTCCCTTGGCCTTCCACATGGTTCCACCATCCCAGTGTCTGCCTCCTTCCAACCCTTCTAGCCCAGCATCTGCTCCCTCTTTCTCCTCTCTCCACCCTCTATCCCCTCCTAGCATCTTCCTGTCCTTTCTCTCTTTCCTCTTGCCCCTTCCCCCAGGGGCCAGCATTTCTCCCCCTCTTCCCTCCCACCCACATTCCAGCATTTCTCCCTCACTGTCTTCTACCCCTGGATCCTACATCTCCCTCCTTCTTCCCCCTCCTCCACCCTCATATTCAACATTGTTCCCTCTTTTCCTCTTCTCTCTCACCCTTGCATCCCAAGTCTAACATCTGTTTCCCCCTTGCAGCATCTCTCCCACCACCATGTAACATTTCTCCTTCATCCCTCTCTCCCCTGTACAGTACTTTTTCCTCCCCTCCCTCCCTCCCAGGTCCAACATTTCACCTTCTTTTGACATTCATCCCTCCTTCCCTCCCCACCCTACCCTACATCCAGCAATTATCCCTCTCTCTCCCCCCATATCCCAATAATGATCCCCTTTCTTCTACTCTCCCATGCATGTCTCCCTCTCCTGCACCCCCCCTGCATCTCTCCCTCTCCTCCTTAACAATTTCCCTCACTCCTACACCCCCTGTGTAGCATCTCTCTTCTTTCCCTCCCCTCCCCTCCACTCCCATGCCCAAGCAGCCCAACAATTTTATCTTCTCTCCAACCCCCCCCCCCCCCATGCAGCATCACCATCTTTCCCACTCGCTAGTCACCAAACAACTGAACGCTGCAGCTTGTCTCTTGGCCCCTTCTGAGTCAGCTGGCAGCAGCGATTTTCCATGGACACGATCTTCTAGCTTCGGTCCCTGCATTCTTTTCTTTGATCGTCGCCGGCAGCGCTGCCATTCACACAGGCAGCTCCGGTCCCCTATGCCGCGTCCATCTGGCCCTACGTAAACAGGAAGTGCATCAGAGAGGGCCGGATGGATGCGGCAGAGGGGGGCAGAGGTGCCTGTGTGAATGGCAGCACTGCCGGCAACGATCAAAGAAAAGAATGCAGGGACCGAAGGTACTGGGTAGCATGCAGGGACCGAGGCAGCGCCAGCGGGGAGGACAAGAATTTCCGTTGCAGCCGGACGCAGGAGAAAAGGCAGCGAGCGAGCAACGTGGGCGGGCGGACCTGGAGGGAAAGTGGGTGGGCCCTATGCCCCTGCTCAAGGACCACTGCTGACTCTAGAGAAGCAGAGCCACTCAAATTTCCCTAAGTTCCTTCAATAACTTCTGAAGTATCCCATTGGCCCCATTGCTAACTCCTCACAAACACAATCTTCTGAAAATTGTACAATGTCTACCTCACTTCCATTTGATTTTGTTTTCTGAGCTGCTACTCCTGACCCTTCATCTGTTAACACAGAACAGAAATATTTGTTAAGCAGTTCTGCTTTATCCTCCCCAGCCTTTACATATTCTTCCCTTTTATCCTTGAGTCGCACAGTGTCACTTATGTAAGTCATGTCACCCTATTTTACTGTATTGGCTACTTTTTCTTCAATATAGGTCTTTATGTTCCTGATTATTTTACCATCTTCCCTCAGCTTCTCTAGTTATTGTTGTTTGCCTTCCTCTTTCTGCGATCTTGTGTGGTTTATAAAAGGCTAACCTATTTTTCCTTCCTTTTTCAGCTACTTCTTTTCAAAACCATAGCAGCATGTTTTCCCTCTTATTTTCTTAACAAAAAGAATAGGCCTTAATATATTGCCTTTCAGTTTTTCCCCCGCCACCCTCGACCCTTCCAATCCCAATAATATCTGACTTCTACTACCCCAAGGAACCCTAATCCACCCTGTTCAAATGATCAGGGGGACAAAATACAACCTGTTCTGTATGCCCCAGTGGGGGAGAAATATGCTCTATGAAGCACTGTTATGATTTTTTAATCTGCGGATGAGTAATAAATCAACAATCTCAGGATTTAGTCTAGCTCTCCTGTCTTCCACAGTCCTTCTTCCAATACAAATTATCTTCTAAGAAGAAATGCTGTTAGCAGGAATGTACAGGATCCCTCTTATAAGTTTTGCCATTTTTTTACCAGCAATTTTGCTGATTTTTCCAAAATATCAAAACATTGTCATCTGAATTACTCGAATATAAATAACTGTCCAATTCATTAATAATAGCCTTCAGATGAGGCATTGTTCCACAACAATTGCTCAGAAAACTGCTAACATCCATTTTCATTCTTTTGGAGGGAATTTCTTCCACAAATGTGAAGCTTTCTGGGAATGTGGATTGTGGAGAATCCTGAGTTGTTGACAGGGAAATGGGCTTGTCATGGGCGTTCCAAAAAACTACACGCATGGTTATAGAATATACTTGCTCTGCGCATAATTTAGGCGCTGGCATTTATACCAGGTTTTACTTGGCATAAATGGTCACGACTAAATTTGGTTGCGTGGAGAGGTGCTTGGCGCATTCTATATACTGCACACAAATCTAAGCTGATTCTATAAAATTTAGGCGTACTTTAGAGAATACTCCTAGGTGTAATTTTATTCCATGCAGATTTTTCAGGCACCATATATAGAATCTCCCCCTTTGCGACTAATTTCTGGGGATGCCCCTCCCATGGCCACATCCCCCTTTGAGTTGTGCGCTATGAATTTTAGGCATGCATGTTATAGACTAGGGCAGATCCGCACATAATTCATAATTACTACCAACTGTGTACTTGTTAATGCCAATAATTGATAGCATTTAATCAACTAATTACGCATGAATCTGAGATCCATGCCCAAATTAGGACAATCTATACAGAGTCTGGGGGAAAATGTATCATTAATTACCCAAATGGCTTATGAATATGTTTTGCGTGCATACATAGTTATTTCATATTAAAACCACCAATAAATAGCAAATAATTTGAGATTATGCATATTTGGAACACATGGATACACATGGAAATAGTTTATGTTTTCATCTTCTTGAATCTCTAATCAAGCAACAATAAAGACAGATTTATATTTTCTGACAGGTGGCCTGTGGACAGTATTGTCTGCCTAAAACTGCTTTAGCTACATTAGTTCATCTTGGCAGAATCATCTGTGCTGTCATACCTACAGAAAAGCTGTCAAGACTTGAAGGCAGAGCATAATTCTTCATGTAAAGTGTTACACATTTCAGATTTTTAATATGCATTTTTTTTAAAAGCATTAAGAAAATCTGTGTGCAAAGTTCCTCCCTACTTCCTCTTTTTTTTTTTCTTAGTTACTTGCTCTGAACATGGAAGGATAATCTAAACAAACTAAAGAATTGCAAGATAGAATGGGGCCTTATTGAAAACTTGACATTTCGTCATTCTGTGCCTCTGGGAAAACAATCTTTATTTAATAAGACCTAGTGCATGAAAGGTTGTAATTTTTTTCCTTAATGATTTAAAACAAAACAGCAAATTTTGGATTAGAAGTAAGTTAGGAATCTAACTAGTAAAGGAAACGCCCAAGGAACAATTGTGCATATTTATGGTTTGTTTCTGAAATCACAATCTGTGCTCCTGGGGCCTGATATTCAAAACTATTTAACTGGCCAGGAACAGCTCCTGGCCGGTTAAATAGCGTTTTAGCGATTATCTCCTGTTGAGTATCCGCGGTTAGCGACTATATTATGTGGCATAGTTGTGGATATTCAACACCAAACTGCCTATGTTTTAGCGGTTAAAACAGGCCACATAAATAGCAGGCCTATCTTTAACTGCTAGGTACTTAACCAGTTAACACTGAATATCAGCTTAACCGGTTAAATGCCGCAGTCAAAAATGAAGCCAGATATTCAATGCCAGTCGCCAGAAACAACCTGGCATTTAATATATCCGGGTTTAACGCTGGCACCGGACAGCAAAAGCACTCCCTGCTGCCAGTTGACTATCAGGGGGGGGGGGGGGGGCGACTAGTGGCTAAAATCCAGGGTTTTAGGCTTCTGATAGAAAGTATTGACCCCATCATAATCCATGTTGTCCTTCACCCTTTAAAGTTCTTTAGGGAAAATCTGCTTGTCCAAAGAGATGGCCTTATGCTCACTGCTGGTGATTCATAGTATTAGCTAGTGTAGTGGTATTCACTCCCAGTCCTAGAGGGCCACCAGCAGGTCAGGTTTTCAGGATATTCTCAAGTATAAATGCTCTGTACTTCCTAGTATAGTGCTAACCTCTTGTTTCAAAACCACATTGAGTCAGATTTATTGGGTAATTGTGGTCAATAACTGTATTGTATTGTATATTCCTAATGTGAATGAGAGGGATTTGAAAGCAATGGGCTACTAGGCATGCATATTTCTCATATGGATATTTATTTGAAATATCCTAAAAAAAATTTTTTTTTTAGTAAAAATCTGATCTGTTGGTGGCCCTTGAGGCTTTGGGAGTGAAGACCAAAGATCTAATGGGTGCATACAGATGCCAAAATAATTGGAGCCAAATTGGAGCCCAGAGGATCTTAATGTTCAAGTCTCTTAGGTGGGGAAAGAGAATCTTTCCATTTGGACCTTCTCTTGGGCAAATTTTTGAAATGCATATTTGTAGGAAAATTTTTCCTGTAACAAACATGGAGACTCATTTTCAAAACAAAATAATAAACAGCCAAAAAAAAGTCATAAGGTGGCAGAAAGATGTTTTTTCTCTCAAAAATGTCCAAGTTGCAATTTTTGATACCCCAATTTTAGATGTTTTGCTCCATAGTTTGTCTAAATTTCAAGGGTGTGTGTTGGGGGCATATTTTGGGTGGGACAAATAGGCAGCACAAAATATAGATGTTGTACAATAATGGAACAAAATGAAAACATCTAGCACCAAAATTAAGACATTTTTGGCTAGCCCCGTTTAAGTTATGACTAAATGATCAACAGGTTCCCTAAATAACCAAATGATCACTGGAGGGATTAAAGCATAAATCCCCTTAGACCTCCCACTGGTCAGTGACCCTCTTCCCAAAGATTTGAAAGAAACAGTACATACCAGGCTTTATGACAGCTTTGGCTGTTATGACCAGTCCTATTAGAGTAGCAAGCAGGTCCCTGGAGTAGCCTAGTGGTCAGTGCAGTGGACTGTAGAGAAGGGGACCCAGGTCCATATCCCACTCTAACTGCTACACCATAAACCTACTGTTCACCACTACAATAGCCCTTATGCCTGCAGGTATGTTTTTGGAGGGTTTTGGAGGGCTCACCATACAATATAAAGGGGTAACAGTGAGATGTGCACCTGAGACTTTTTAGGTGAAGTCCACTGCAATGCCCCCTAGGGTGCCCCAATGCTTTGCTGGGATGTCTGTATGGCCAATGTCCTAAGAATGCTGGCCCCCATACATCCCAATGACTTGTTTTTAAGCATTTTACCTTTGGATTTTTTTATTCTGAAAATGGTCCTAATAGGTAGATGCACCAAGCACAAAAACATCTAGCAAATGGTCATTTTTGAAACTAAGACGTTTTTCTGGTTTGAAAATGACCGTGTTCGCTATTGGATCTTTGGACGTTTTTTGCAAACCGTCCAAAATCATGCCCCTCATACTTTATTGCTTTCATTGTCTGTGCATATTTTGGGCATTTGTTTACCTATTGATTTGGTTCAGTGCCTTGAGATCACCTTAGGATAGAAGGCTGATATGTATATTGTGTTTTAAATCAGTAGATACAATTTCCCAGTATCAAGGCTTTTTTTTCCCCCTGAAATTTTTCCTTTTAATGAAGCTGAGGAATTTGTATATGCTCTTTCTTTGGTCAACTTAATTCAGTTTTTAGTTAAATTTTATAAAAGATTTTCAGATCCATAGAGAATTTCTATGGGCTGCATAAAGGGTGTAATTCTATGTGGGCACCCCAATGCCATATAGTGAGAACCTGCTCTATAATAGCACCTGAGTGCCTGGATTCTGTTATTGAATACTAGCATAGCCCAATATGAGAATGCTTAATATCTAGGTGCCTGTATTTAGAGACCAACCAAAACGGCTTTTTTCAGTTGTGACTGAAACCGAAACTGCTACCGAAACGGTCTGAACAGGAATACATGGAGAAAGAGCTGATGGCATGGGTAGGCATAGGTAAAGTGGAAGCACAGTGGTCCAATCTGAAAGCTGCTATTATGTATGGCAACTGGTGGGACTCTTAAGGATTCATTTAATAGATCTTTAGAGACAGAAGAGGATCTGCGGGATTGCAGATGAGCTGATGTGGTCCTTCTTCACAAAAGCGAAGATCGGGAAGAAGTGGGAAATTACAGGTTGGTGAGCTTCACATTGGTAGTAGGAAAAATAATGGAATCACTGCTGAAGGAAAGATAGTTAACTTTCTAGAACCCAACGGGTTACAGGATCCAAGGCAATATGACTTTACCAAAGGAAAATCCTTCCAAATACATCTGGTTAACTTCTTTGACTGGGTGACCAAAGAATGGATAAAGGACTTGTGCTAGATGTAATGTAGTTGGATTTCAACAAAGCTCTTGATACGGTTCCTCACAGGAGACTTGTGAATAAACTGAGAGGGCTGAACTTAGGACCCAAAGTAGTGAACTGGATTGGGAACTGGTTGACAGGCGACAGAGGGTGGTAATAAATGGAATCCACTCAGAGGAAAGGAAGGTGAGCAGTGGAGTGCCTCAGGGGTCAGTGGTGGGGCCAATTCTGCTTAATATATTTGTGAGAGACATTGCTGAAGGGTTAGATGGAAAAGTTTGCCTTTTTGTGGGTGACATGAGGATAGCCAATGGAGTGGATACTCTGGAGGGAGTAGAAACTAAGAGAATAGATCTCCAAATATTGGAAGAATGGTCAAGGGTCTGGCAGTTAAAATTTAATGCAAAGAAGAGCAGAATGATGCAAAGAGATGTACCCGATAAGAGGGGAGATATTGATAAGCTTGGCTCAAGAGATGCACCTTGGGGTCTGAGAATCTCAAGGTGAAAAAGCAATGCAGCAAGGCGGCAGCCACTGCCAGAAGGATGCTAGGCTACATAGAGAGGGGTATAACCAGCAGAAGAAAGAAGGTGTTGATGCCCCTGTACAAGTCATTGGTGAGGCCCCACTTAGAGTGTTGTTTTCAGTTTTGAAGGCTGTATCTTGCTAAGGATGTAAAAAGACTTGAAGTAGTTCAAAGAAGAGCGATGAAAATGTTATGGGGTTTGCATAGCAAGACATATGAGACTTGATGACCTGAACATGTATACCCTGGAAGAAAGGAGAAGCGGGGTGATATGATACACACGTTCAAATATTTGAAAGATATTAATTCCATCTTTTCCAGAGATGGGAAGGTGATAGAACTAGAGGACATTAATCAAGTTTGAAGGGGGGGCCGACTTGGGAATAATGTCAGGAAGTACGTTTTCACTGAGATGGTGGTAGATACCTGGAATGCCCTCCCGCGGGAGATGGTGGAGATGAAAACGGTAATGAAATTCAAAAATGTGTGGGATAAACACAAAGGAATCCTGTTTAGAAGGAATGGATCCAGAGAAGCTTAGTGGAGATTAGGTGGCAACACCAGTAATTGGGAAACTAAGCCAGTGCTGGTCAGACTTCTACGGTCTGTGCCCTGATTGTAGCTGAATAGATTTGGATGGGCTGGAGTTGAACTTTTCAGGGGCTTAGATGACAACTTCAGAAATTTAGAACAAAGAAAGTGCTGAGCAGACTTCTACAATCTATGTCCTGAAAATGGCAAGGACAAATCAAAATCAGATACATAGGTGCCAACTCTGTGGCTGTTGTAGGTGCTCCATCACCCCCAATATTTTGGGGCCTGACCTTATGCAAAGGAGGCTGGCTAGAGCTCTGTATGCCACCGCTGGACCAGCACAGCACCGTACCGCAAAAGCTCTTCCAAAATTCATGACCAGTGGCGGTAGCGATGTTCTTGCTTGCTCCACCCTGAGACAAGTGTCCCTGCTTGGCCCGACCCTGGTCCAAAGCTATTATAAATTTTTTTAAAATCCCAGAGCAGCAAGATGCTTGATGTACGCGCTGTGCGCAGCTCGAGAGTGAAGGTTTTTGGTGCCGATTTGTAAGGCGCCATTTATATATTCTAGTCATTAGCGTACAAAATTATGCTCACAAGTTAGAATATTGTCAGTTGTACATGTAATTTAATATAATAATTTGCTAATTTGTCTATAATTGGTGCTAATTGGCACTAATTAGCAGTTACATGTGTAACAGTTCTTAGTTGGGATTCTGCAAATTGCACGTGCAAAATCCATCTCACGCAGCTACAAGGGGGTGTGAATCTGGGAGAAGTATGGGCAGGCCAAGGATGGGCCTAACTCTTAGGCATTCAGGTTATAAAATACGAGCAGTTGCCCACCTAAATGTTGGCATGAAGCAGAGTGTAAATTGGCGCAGGCTACTTCTTGCACTTAATGCCGCTCAGTCCATATTATTTGTGGTGCCACAGATGACTGCACACACTATGGAATCAATCAGATACAAGGGATGAGCACAGACAAAATGGTTTGATTTTGGATTTTTCAAAGTTTTCCCCCATTTTCCAGCCTTTTTGTTCCTCGTTCATTTCATACATTAATCTTAATAAAATTTTAATGGACCTTAGTACTTTTTAGCACACCTTGATTGTGCCCATTTTAATTTGTAGGTTAATGTGCATTAACTATATGTTGTAAATGTTTAAACTAAATATCACACTGAAGCTAGTAGAAAATCACTTCCATTCAAACAACCAATCAAAATAGAGGATATCTATCAATATCGTTGTGGTATATTGTAATATTGGAGGAAAACCCTCAAACAGATGCTAGGACACTCCTTTGTCAATATAGATTAACTTTAGGGAGGCCCACGCACTCATCACTGGCTAAAAAACCTCCTATCTTTATTGTGATGTCTCTCTTATACAGCTCTATGTCATAAATGTGAAAAGAGACTTAGTTTTCCAGCCGCCCAGTCGTCTGCTGAATTTCTAACAGCTAACCACGGCGCACTCTTATACAGCCATGGTTAACTGTTAGAAATTCAGCAGATGACTAGGCAGCTGGAAAGCTAAGTCTCTTTTCACATTTATGACATAGAGCTGTATAAGAGAGACATCACAATAAAGATAGGAGGTTTTTTACTACTACTACTATTTAGCATTTCTATAGCGCTACAAGGTGTATGCAGCACTGCACAAACATAGAAGAAAGACAGTCCCTGCTCAAAGAGCTTACAATCTAGTAGACAAAAAAATAAAGTAATCAAATCAATGTGTACAGGAAGGAGGAGAGGAGGGTAGGTGGAGGCGAGTGGTTGCAAGTGGTTTTTTAGCCAGTGATGAGTGCGTGGGCCTCCCTAAAGTTAATCTATATTGACAAAGCAGTGTCCTATTATCTGCTTGAGGGTTTTCCTCCGATATTACAATATACCACACCGATATTGATAGATACCCTCTATTTTGATTGTTTGTTTGAACGTAAATGTTTAAAGCTATGCTAATACACTGAGGGCCAGATTCTATATATGTCGCTTAAAAAATCTGCATGGAAAACATTCCCGCCTAAGTGTATTCTATAAGATTTAAGTGCAGTATATAGAATACGCTTAATTGATATCTCAGCGCCTAAAAGTATGCGCCTCCAATTACACCAATGAAAATGTGGCATAAATCCCTATGCGTAGATTTACACAGACTGGGCCATATTTATAACAACGCGTGTAAATTTGGGAATGCCCATGAAACATCCATTTCCTTGCCCATGGCCACATTCTTTTTGAACTGCGCACTTTAGAATTTAGGCACAGTTCATTACACAATAAGCTTAGCGAGATATGCATGTAAATTCTAATTATTGCCAATTAGTGCTCATTATTGCTTGTTAAGTGCTGTTAAAAACACTGGCTTGTTAAGCCAATTAAGTTATGTGCGTTATTATAGAATACGCTTAGATTTCAGCACAGAACACTAGGCGTAATATATAGAATCTGGCAGTGAATGCACATCCATATCATATACAGTTTGTGTTCTGAAGTTAAAACCGTTTATTGACCAACAGTGTGCTACTGCTCTTGGATATCATATTATTGGGTTTTATGCTTTTAATTTTCCTCAGAAAATCAAAAATATTACGAAAACAATATTGTGGCGCCTTGTCTTCCATGTTCATGTGCTTATGTAAGCAGCTATCAGCCATTCTCTGGTCATTTGTAACAATATCCAACCTTTTTTTCATTCTGTTTGCTCCACCCTAGTATTTTCTGGAATCAAAGAAATGTTTTTCTTGGCAGGTAAGTGAGACAGTTCAAGTGTTCAAGTATTTCATTTGTAAGTGGATTATCTGGAATTACACACTTCTGTACGCAGACATGTATCTCAGAGAGGTTCCGGTGCTGGGATGGGAAATGAGGCAAAGGGCTGAAAGTCAAAGTAATGCCAGTGAAAATCAATGTGGATAAACTGCAAATCTTAATTTTACATCAAGCATTGGCTTTTAAAAAAATATATAATGCTGTGTCAGGTCATGAAGCTTAGGGCCCTATTTACTAAGCCATGCTAGAGGCACGCTAGCATTTTTAGCGCGCTTTAAGCATGAGCGCACACTAACCGTGTAGACGCCCATAATATTCCTATGGGCATCTACACGGTTAGTGTGTTCTAATTTTTAGCACCCTCTAAAAACGCTAGCACATCTTAATAAACAGAGCCCTTAGACAGTTAAATGCTATCAAACAGCATCATGATTTTTGGGGTGAAGAGAAGTTTTGTTGCAAAATTTTGCGTGTCTGTCATTTCCCAGTAAACTCCCTTTAAAACTTCTAATCCTCCATTCCATTTGATATATCATTTGAATCTGATATTTTATCACCTGCTCTTATTTGAGAATTGCTTATTCTGAATACTTTGGTTTAACTGAATGCACAGAACTTTTTAAAGGCTGATTTAAGAGTAGATCAGAGTTCTTCAGGTATTCTATAAATAAACACTGCAACAACAAAAGGACAAGCAAATCAGAAAGAAGCAGAAATGAGGTAATCATACACAAGCGTGTGGTCGCTTTTCATGGGTCTTGGCTATTGATAGTATTGCACCCAACCTGTATTATAAAGGCTGTTCTCTGATGCAGGTACTGTGCTGAAACTGCCTGTCGAGTCTCTCATTAAGGGTTTGCTGTTTACCCATTCTTGGAGGCATTTGGTGCTTTCTTTTCTGATTTAAATAAACACTGCATTATGATTTATAGATTTAAGTTTCATGCTGTAAGAAATAATCAAAAATTTGCAGGTCAACGAATGAGACTGTTAAAAGTCTGTTAGATTTTTAATGCAGATTTTTTTTTAATTTCTGTGTTCATTTTTAATTGTAGTTCCCATACAATTAACTAATGATGTGTAAAAAAAACAAACCCCAAAACAAAACATTGAAGTAAGGAATTAGTGTTAAAATAAAGTAAAGAAAGGTGTTAACTTTAGAAATTAACTTCCATTTTAAATTTATTTCCATTTTATTAGACAGGGATAGTGTTAAGCATGTTGGGGCCCAGGGCAAAAATTTAAAAGGGGTAAACAAAGCTCACCATCAGGCTGCATGTCCTTCAGATTTAGGTAGGCAGGGGAGAGCCCAGGGCAACTGCCCTGTTTGAATACCCCTAACACCAGCCGTGATCTTAGAAACTCTTTGGTCCCCTGTTTTCTCTGAGCAAGAGTATCCCAGGACTTCAAAGCCTGCAACGCCAAGCAGGGCCGGCCCTAGGGTTTCTAGCGCCCTCCTGCAGTCTATTAGTCGGCGCCCCTACCCATCCAGGGGCGGGATCACTATGACTCCACCCCCACAGTAGATACACTCCTTTTACCAGCCATGGCATCATTGAAAATATTACACCAGTATAGAAGAAAAATAACTTAGCACACAGACCAGGAATTAGGAGAACAGGCAGTCTTGCCAACTCTGAAAACCATGTAAGGCGCATTGAGCCTGCCATGAGTGGGAAAGTGCGGGGTACAAATGTAACAACAACAACAACAAAAAAAAAAACCAATGTGTTATCAAAATTTCAGAATCTAACAAACAGATCCCTATTCAGACACTTGGCCTTGCAGTCACACATGTAGAACAGAGATAGCCCCTCTTCAAATTCTTCAAAAATTAACCTGAAATCCTAAGAAGTTAGACTCTGCATGCAGCACAATAGCCTTCCCATCCAGCACAGCTTAGGATCTAGCTAGGGCAGACTTAATCAGCATAAACTAACATATTCTACAATCTGAGTTGGACAGACTAACAGGAGTTACTGAAGTGGGAATGAGAGATTGGTGATGGTTAGGAATTGAAAGCAGGCATCTAGCCCTCCTGTCCTGTGAGTTGCTGTGTTGGGGGGGGGGGGGGGGGGGAAAAAGGTGGGTCAGGTGCAGCACTAAACAGCAGTCTGTGACAAAACAAGGGTCCAGGCTCTGCTGTGCTATCTCTGAGCCCTCTCTGGGCTGGATTCCAGCTCGTAGTTTCACTCTCAATCCCAATGTGTTGAAGGGGTGGCTGCAGAGAATACTATGCTGCTGCTTAGCCCCTGAGCTCAGCCAGGCATAGTGAGTGCCAGTGGCGTACCAAGGGGGGGTGGTGGGGGCAGTCCGCCCCAGGTGTTGGTGGGTGGGGGGGGGGGGTGCTCCGTCGTCTCCTGCCACCACCCTGCGTTTTTTTTTAAAATCCATGCAGCGACGCAGGCAGCGCCTCGTGTCTGCCCTGCTGTGTGCTGTGAAAAAAGAAAATCGCTTCGCTGGCGTTGGGCCTTCTCTCACTATGTCCCGCCCTCGAGGAAATAGGAAGTTACCTCAAAAGTGGGCAGGACATAGCGAGAGAAGGCCCAACGCCAGCGAAGCGATTTTCTTTTTTCACAGCACACAGCAGGGCAGACACGAGGCGCTGCCTGCGTCGCTGCATGGATTTAAAAAAAACGCAGGGTGGTAGCAGGAGAAGAGGACTCTGTCGCTCTCCACGGAGGGGGGGGCTCAGAGGGGAGAAGGGGACTGGGGAGGGGAGTGCTCATAGGGGCTCTCAAGAGGGGAGAAGGGAATTGAGGAGGAGTGGGGGGAGCTCAGAGGGGTTCTCAGAAGGAAGAAGGGAACTGGGGAGGGGTGGGGGAGCTCAGAGGGGTTCTCAGAAGGGAACTAGGGAGGGGTGGGGGAGCTCAGAGGGGTTCACAGAGGAGAGAAGGGAATTGGGGAGGGGTGGGGGAGCTCAGAGGGGTTCTCAGAGGGGAGAAGGGAATTGGGGAGGGGTGGGGGAGCTCAGAGGGGTTCTCAGAAGGGAGAAGGGAACTGGGGAGGGGTGGGGGAGCTCAGAGGGGTTCTCAGAAGGGAACTGGGGAGGGGTGGGGGAGCTCAGAGGGGTTCACAGAGGAGAGAAGGGAATTGGGGAGGGGTGGGGGAGCTGAGAGGGGTTCTCAGAGGGGAGAAGGGAATTGGGGATGGGGTGGAGGAGCTCAGAGGGGTTCACAGAGGAGAGAAGGGAATTGGGGAGGAGTGGAGGAGCTGAGAGGGGTGCTCACAGGGGAGAAGGGGATTGGGGAGGGGAGGGGTGGGGGTGCTCAGAGGGGAGAAGGGGTTTGAAGCTGGAACTGGGGTCTGACAAGGGGGCAGGAGGGAGAATGGGTCCATGCCTGGGGCAGGTGGGAGAATGGGTCTGGGGCTGAAAAGGGGGGATGCAAAGCATGTGGTGGATGAAGGGGGCTGGAACTGGGGGCTGAAAAGGAGGGTATTTAGGATAAGGGGGCTAGTGCTGGAACTGTGGGCTGAAACGGGGCAGGGGCTGAAACGGGGGGCTTTAAAGGGGACAGGGAGAACTGGCTAGGGCTGAAGCTCAGGACTGGTGAGAGAAAAGGGCTGGGGTTGAAACTAGGGGCTGAAAAGGGGACAGGGAGAAGTGGCTGGGGGCTGAAGCTCAGGACTGATGGGAGAAAAGGGCTGGGGACTGGTGGGATAGTGGGGCTGAAAAGGGGGGCAGGTGGGAGATGTGGGCTGGGGCTGGAACTAGGGGCAGGTGGAACTGGGGGCTGAAAAGAGGGAGCAGAGAGAGAGGGGACAGACCCTGGATGGAAGTGGGGAGCGTGAGGGAGAGCAGACCCTGGATGGATGGGAGAGGGAGGGCAGACGGATTGAAGGGGCAGAGAGAAAGGGCAGATGGTGGGTGGAAGGGGGAGAGAGAAAGAGGGCAGACTGGGGCAAATGGTGGATGGAAGGGAGAGAGAGGGCAGACAGTGGATGGAAGGGACTTTAGAGAGGGCAGACACTGGATGGCAGAGAGAGAGCAAAGACAGATCCTGGATGGAAGGAAGACAGTGAAAAGAAGATGAGGAAAGCAGAAACCAGAGACAACAAACTGTAAATATATATTTTTATTATTTTGCTTTAGGATATAGTATTGTAGCTGTGTTGTTTATAAATAGAACATGTAAATAAGGTAATCTTTTTATTGGACTAATTTTAATACATTTTGACTTAACTTTCAGAGAACAAAACCCCCTTCCTCAGGTCAGGATAGGATACTGTAACAGCACTATACTGTACTGACCTGAGGAAGGAGATTTTGGCCTCTGGAAGCTAAATGTATTAGTCCAATAAAATGGTATTATTTTATTTTCTATATTTGTTTTATTTCTATTTGTTAATTTGTAAAGTGGTGATTGGTATTTGTTAGTTTTTTCAAATTTACATCTGCTGTCTTTATATATTGCACAGTACTAGGGGACATTTTCTGTTTCTGTGGTGTTGCATTGTATGCAGAGTCTGGCATCGGGGGTTCAGTTTAATTTTTGTCTAAATAGAAAGTTTATGATTACTTATTCTATAGTGGATTAGGGTGTATCTGTGTTTGTGAAAAAGACATGGCTTTCAGTTGGCATTGACTGCAGGATCGACGATCTGTACTAATCTGTCTGTTTTCGTTTTATAATAGGTGAATTGATGTTCTAGTGCTCACTGTAATGTTTAAGATGCTTTCCTTTTCCTTGTGTGACTCGTACAAATTACTGCTTAAGGTATGGTAGAATTGTTCTATAGGTCCTGAGTGTTTTATATTCTCGGTATGCCTAGTACTGGATTTCGGGGGGGGGGGTGTTAAAAAATGACCGGCCCCGGGTGTCAACTACCCTAGGTACGCCACTGGTGAGTGCCTCTGCTGGAGCCTCCTCAGGCTTTCCTTCTTGCCCTGAAGCTGAAGCTGCTTGTCACCGGGGGGGGGGGGGGGGGGGGGGGGGGGGGCAGGGGGCAGAGGTTAGCTGAGCTCCCACAAGTTATTTCGGAGCCCAATTCAGTTGGAGCAGTGACATCCTCTGACAAACACAAGGAGGATATTTCTCTGCTTGGGAGGGGGGAGGGGACGGGACGCTTTGGAGCCAGACTGAGATGAGCTGCAGAGATTAGATACTGAAAAACAAAAGCCTCAGCAGAGCTTGCTTGCTTGCAAAGCGGCGCCCTTGAAGGCAGGCACCCCCTGCTTACCCTGCTTACCGGGTTGGCCCGGCCCTGATGCCATGCACCCACTCATTAACCAAGCCCCCACCCTCTTCTCTCTCTACCCATGACCTCTGATTGTTCCTCCTTGTACTTATGTAATCCTGGAAAAGCAGCCTCCTCCATCAGCCTCCGCTATCTTCAGCACCTACTTCTAAGGCTGCCATTTTAAAAATGGCAGGGGTTCACCTGAGAACACTGATGTCAGCTGAATTGCTGCCATTTATTGTTTTGGAAGAATTTCTAAGTTTAAGATCAGAAACACTGGCACAGGGTGCCGATTTTACCTTAAACTTCTCTTTTAAATGTAAGATTGAGCTTCCTTCAGCTTCATATATTTTTCTTAGGATCCAAACCAGGTTTCCACCTTCATTCAGGAAAGAAAGGCCAAAGGCTAACTTTTCCTTTTCTTGGTTTACTCTGTAGACTTTTGGTGACTTCTTAGAGTGTTAGACTGTTGTACCAAATCTTATTCATTTGGAATTATTTATATATTATACATGTTTTAATTTTTGAATTTGTGAATTTTTCTTTGTCTTTATTGGTGGATTTATGCTGTTAACTCAAGATGTGTAATTTGTCTTGATGTATTTTGGAAAAAAATTGAATAAATATAAAGTAAATTATATTTAAATGTAGTCAAACAACTGTGAATGACATCATTTGCCCCGACCCGGCTCAGTCTCTTGGCGGCCCTGGGTAATTCTATAAACTGGGTGCTAACATTTAATGTGCCAATTATGCATGTATTAATTAGAATGTGGTCACTGATGCATATATGTGCGCAAATGCCAGTGCAGTTCCGTAACTATGCACATATTCACCAATGCACAAAATTCATCCCTTCCTTTCTGAACACACTACCAAACCCGTATCCACACTCTTATCACCTCATGTTTAGATTAAATCAATTTGTTTCTCACAGGTCTCCCACAAAGCCATCTCTCTCCCCTTCAATCTATTCAAAATTCTGCTTCACAATTTATATTCTAACAGTGTTGCTATGCTCACATTTGCCCTCCCTAACTGTTTCCATATACAATTCAAATGCCTCTTATTGACTTACAAGTGTATTCACTTTGCAGCTCCTCAATATCTCTGGTCTCTTGCCAGGGCTGGATTAACCCTTTATTGGGCTCTAGGCAATCAGATATTTGTGGGTCACCTTACCAGGGACCTCCTCCCCCACCATCTTTTCACCTTTCTAGGGGTAGCAGGGAAAAGTGCACAGCCTAGTTGTTACATTACAGCATGACTTATATTCCGCAGTTAACCTCTTGGTTCTATGCGGATTGCACTTTACAAGAGGCTGGGCATATGTATAGTAGTTTAAGTGAGCATGGGGACTATTCAAGCACATGCTTTGAATGGAGAGGCTTGATGGTTAGAGCTGGAAAGCTGCCAAAAATAAATTGCACGATGTGATACCCACCAGCGAGCCTTCTCTGGAGTAGCTCCCACGTTCTGCAATTTACTTCCAGAAGGGCTTCGAATAACTCGAGACTACCCCTGCTTCAGGAAACAGGTGAATGGTGGCTCTTCACCCAAGCCTTTAATAGATAGGGTAACTGACTATACATTTATTCTGTGCTTTGACTAGTTTACTACACACACTGTAACTTAGATCAGTTCCTTACCTCTTGCTTAACTATACAAAGAACTTGCCTTGATTTTAGCTAACCATCAAATTATCCCAACTGACTCTGTACCACACATCTTGTGCCCATCATATATCTGCACTTGGTCCCTCAGCTATATGGTAAGCTGTATTGTAGAAAGTCATTAGCATCATGTCTATGTTAGTTGAATGTTCGAATGCATGCTTATTAGGTGTATTATTATATCTCTGGTATTTGAATTCCAGTGCTGTTAAATGTGTATATTTTTGATACTGTTTCACAGTAGTTCTAGTATTAGGTTTCAATTTATGTTTTCAAGGTTACCTCATTTATTGTATTTATGTTTATACTTGGTTATTTTACTATTGTTATGCTGTTAACAAAATAAGTTTTATTTTAAAATGTATCTGCTGTACACCATCTTGGGTGAATCTCTTCATAAAGGCTTAGGAGAAGGCCCTTAATTGAACACAGAACTCTGCAAGCTAATGGATATTTTAACATGGGAACAGCAAAAGGATACGCTGGACATAGCCCCCCTCCCCCAATAGTTGCTGTGTTACACTGTACCTACCGCATTTTACGTTTTTGCATTAAGACATAGTAACTGCAAAATCAAATGCACTTTAGTATAAAAAAGCCCCTTTATTCAAAACCTGTGTGCATATCCTATGGGCATCACTGGTGTAAATGGATAGGATGGTCTACTCATACAGGCTGTGAATGTCATCAATTAGCAAAAATTGAGCCCAGGAATTAAATCGAGGTCTTCCACATGACAGTACATCGTGTTGCCACTGGACCATTGAACTTACCCCAAGACTATATACTTCTAAATCTCTGACCAAAATATCTTTGTTTTTAGGTAGTCGGGAGTCTGCTTTTGTTTATGCCATCTCCTCCGCTGGAGTAGTATTTGCTATCACCAGGGCTTGTAGCCAAGGAGAAATAAGATCCTGCTCCTGTGATCCTAGGAGGGAAGGCTCTGCAAGAGACAATAAGGGCAGTTTTGACTGGGGAGGATGCAGTGATAACATTGATTACGGTATCAGATTTGCTAGAGCATTTGTAGATGCTAAAGAACAGAAAGGAAAAGATGCAAGAGCGCTAATGAACCTTCACAACAACAAAGCTGGAAGAAAGGTGAGTTTATTCATAATCTTTGAAAAATATCCCATTTAAAAACTGTGGGCTTAACATTCAAAACTATTGATCTGGCCAGGAATGGATTCTGGTCAGTTAAATAGCATTTTAGCACCTAACCGTGGATATTCAGTGGGAGATAACTGGTACATAAGTAATGCCACACTGGGAAAAGACCAAGGGTCCATCGAGCCAAGCATCCTGCCCACGACAGCGGCCAATCCAGGCCAAGGGCACCTGGCAAGCTTCCCAAACGTACAAACATTCTATACATATTATTCCTGGAATTCTGGATTTTTCCCAAGTCCATTTAGTAGTGGTTTATGGACTTGTCCTTTAGGAAACCGTCTAACCCCTTTTGAAACTCTGTCAAGCTAACTGCCTTCACCACGTTCTCCGGCAACGAATTCCAGAGTTTAATTATGCGCTGGGTGAAGAAAAACTTTCTCCGATTTGTTTTAAATTTACTACACTGTAGTTTCATCGCATGCCCCCTAGTCCTAGTATTTTTGAAAAGCGTGAACAGACGCTCCACATCCACCTGTTCCACTCCACTCATTATTTTATATACCTCTATCATGTCTCCCCTCAGCCGTCTCTTCTCCAAGCTAAAAAGCCCTAGCCTCCTTAGTCTTTCTTCATAGGGAAGTTATCTCTGAATATCCGTAGTTAGCGGCTAGTCATGCGACATAGCCAGTTAGGCACGGATATTCAGCGCCAAACCGGCTATGTTTAATGGTTAAAATATGCTGAATAAATAGCAGGCCCATCTTTAACCACTAATCACTATGGGGTCCTTTTAATAAGGTGCGCCGAAAAGTGGCTTGCGCTGGTGAAGATGCGAGTATTGGACGTGTGCAGGTCCATTTTTTAGCGCAGCTGCAGAAAGAGCCTTTTTTGGGCTGAAAACGGACGTGCAGCGAAATGAAAATTGGTGCGCGTCCATTTTGGGCCTGGGACCTTACCACCACCCATTCACTTAGTGGTAGTCTCAGGCGTTAACCGGACGGTAATCGTCAATGCATGTACAATGCTATTTACTGCCCGGTTAGCGCCATGTACTGGAAAATAAAATATATTTTCTGCCATGCGTAAAAAATGAAACTACTGCCTGGGCCACGCAGTAGCTGCGTGGTAGTTCCAAATTGGCGCTTGTTAGGTGCGCTTTGGTCAGTGGCGTTCCTAGGGTGGCTGACACCCGGGGCGGATTGCTGATGCGCCCCCCCCCCCCCGCCGGGTGCAGCGCGACCCCCCCACCCCGGTGAAAGGACCCCCCCCCAGGTGCATTTTTACCTGCTGGGGGGGGGTGCTGTGCGCCTGTCAGCTTTGCTCGTTCCCTGCTCCCTCTGCCCCAGAACAGAAAGTAACCTGTTCCGGGGCAGAGGGAGCAGAGAACGAGCGAAGCCGACAGGCGCGCGGCACCTCCCCCAGCGGTGTGCCCCGGGGCGAACTGCCCCCACCGCCCCCCTTGGTACGCCACTGGCTTAGGTGTTTGCACGGCTTAGTACAAGGACCCCTAAACTGGTAAAGCACTGAATACCAGCTTATCCGGTTAAGTTGCCATGGTCAAAAATAGAAACGCATCTTCAATGCGGGTGTCTCATTGCTTTGTATTTTTCTGCTGCGCTTACCAGAATTCTAAGTAAGTACATTTGATTATTTGTGTTCATAATTAAATTGAATCTTTGCAGGTTAATGTATTTTTTAAATTGAAACAGAAGAATTAGCTGAAAGGGTAATTTATTAACATGGGCTACCTTTAAGTATTATAATGACTGCTTTTAAGTTGCTTGGATGAATATATTATTATTATTTTTATTGTTGGTTATATTTTTGTGTTTTACTGATTATGTATGTTTTTCTTGTTACCTGCTTTGGGCAAAGGCAGGAAACAAATATAATAAATAAAATAATAAACCGTGTTATTTTACTGCTAACCCCAGTTATTTGCAACTAGGTCTCATTGCATAAAATGAGACCTTCGCTAAAATAGCACAAGTTAGTGGTAAAATAACAGGTCTTAACTGTAGCCCATGTTGATAACCTCATAGACATGCCAATAAGAAACAAAGTCAGATCATCAAGATGCTACCTAAACCTACACTACCCAATTTGCAAAGGACTGAAAAACAAAACAACTTACGCAGCCGGCTTCTCCTACGTAAGCGCACAACTATGGAATGGGCTCCCAAAAGCTGTGAAAACAATCCACGACCACTTGAACTTCAGGAAATCACTAAAAACCAACCTCTTCAAAAAGGCCTACCCCAACGACCCCACGTAACCCTCTTCACCTACCAACACAGCATGACTATGATCGAAAAGTCAACACGCAATCTTCATCCATTCCGACCCTCCACTTATACCTCATACGATCACTATACAACTTTGTATTTGTTATCCACCAACTGGGCAAACGCCTCTGACGGTACTATGCAAGCCACATTGAGCCTGCAAATAGGTGGGAAAATGTGGGGTACAAATGCAATAAATAAATAAATAACTATATCTTTAAATCTGATACATACACAGATGTTTGAAATAGCACAGATTCCTGTTTTACTGCATCAGATGAAGTGTTTTATTGGGCCTTCAAACCTCATGTGTAACTGAATGACTGCTTTCTATATTTGTCTTAAAAAGGCATCACACTCTGCAAACAATCCAATATCTTCCACAACCAGTTTGAGTACCAAAAGAAAGAGGCAAAATTCAACAAAACAATACATGTTGAACAGAGTTGGAAAAATGGTCCAGTGCAGTGTGATAAAAAGATCACTTTAGTTAAAGGAAAGTCCAGTGCGGCCATGTTTCGACTTATGCCTGCATCAGGGGAAAATGCATAGGTCTTGCTTAGTCTCTGATAAAGAAGAAGATATGGCCTCAGGAAGCTCCAGCTGGGAAAGCCCATAGGTAAATGACTAAAGTACAATAAGTATTGCCACACTGGGACAGACCAAAGGTCCATCAAGCCCAGCATCCTGTTTCCAACAGTGGCCAATCCAGGTCACAAATACCAGTTCAATACAAGAGGGTCAGAGACTGAGCAAGATGTATGCATTTGATCTTCTTACCATACTGTTCTGGACCATTTTCCCAACTCCATTCTACACAAAAGACTATTAGAATACTCAGTGCGCTTTTTCAAGTGAAAAAGGTGCCAGTACTCAAATGCTAGGCCACCCTTCCGGGGTGGGGGTAATCACTGAGTGACCCTCCCCACAATAGCCAGGCCCCCTGCAACCAGTCACAGAACCTATAACAAGGCAGACTTGGTGTGTAGAGCCTGAGCTCTTTCATTTTAGCAGACAATGGAAAAGGTGCCGGTTCCCCCTCAAAAAAAACCCTGAGAATACTTTGCACTTTGGGCCCCTTTTACTAAAACGCACTAGTGATTCCCACTGGGGCTGTGTCACATTTCCTGCACCAGGAATCACTATCATGGTTTAGTAAATGGGGCATCAATATTGGTAGATATTGGTAGATAAAGCAATTTTGGCTCAGCCAGTCTGCTTGAGAGTATCTCCGATCTGTCAACTGAGCAGGATTGATCCCCTCCACTATTCTAGGTGTGGCCAATGGCCTTCCTTACACTTACCCTTTCCCCTGCTTCACTAAGGATATCTCCAAATGGTCAGCTTGTACAAGTTGATTACTAGAAGGATATTATTGTTCTCCACTAGTTGTGGCACTTACTCAAGTCAGCCTGCAGCTCCATAATATGAAATATACCACTTCCCCCAATTATATAAGTACATAAGTAATGCCACACTGGGAAAAGACCAAGGGTCCATCGAGCCCAGCATCCTGTCCACGACAGCGGCCAATCCAGGCCAAGGGCACCTGGCAAGCTTCCCAAACGTACAAACATTCTATACATGTTATTCCCGGAATTCTGGATTTTTCCCAAGTCCATTTAGTAGCGGTTTATGGACTTGTTCTTTAGGAAACCGTCTAACCCCTTTTTAAACTCTGCCAAGCTAACCGCCTTCACCACGTTCTCCGGCAACGAATTCCAGAGTTTAATTACACGTTGGGTGATGAAAAAATTTCTCCGATTTGTTTTAAATTTACTACACTGTAGTTTCATCGCATGCCCCCTAGTCCTAGTATTTTTGAAAAGCGTGAACAGACGCTTCACATCCACCTGTTCCACTCCACTCATTATTTTATATACCTCTATCATGTCTCCCCTCAGCCGTCTCTTCTCCAAGCTGAAAAGCCCTAGCCTCCTTAGTCTTTCTTCATAGGGAAGTCGTCCCATCCCCGCTATCATTTTAGTCGCCCTTCGCTGCATATTTGAATGGGTTGAAGTGCTGTGGCTGTTTTATGTTGGTTGTCCATGTCTTTTTGGGAGATTAATATATCTGTGTTTCTGTTTTGTGCAACCTGGTTTTGGTGTTTAAAAACATCCAACTCCCGATTATGGAAAGTCAGAATTGGACGTTTCACACTGCAGTTTGTCCAAACAGCAAAGGGACGTGTTTTAGGTGGGACTACGGGCACCCAAAAGTAGGATGTCCAACATTGACTTTCAAATGGAAAAAAAACATCCATGTCTAAAAAGAAGGATGTTTTTGTCTAGACCTGTTCCAGTCATGTCCCAAGTTAAAAAAAAAAAAGGTGCTCTGATTGAACAGCTGACTACTGGAGGGATTAAGGCATGATCCCTCCTTAATCCCTCCATTGGTCGCTGTATCCATCCTTCTTCCCTGAAAGTGAAATTGGAAAGGAAAACCAGTCTTTATGTCAGCTGCAGGTATTATAGCCGTTCTGAACAAAGCAGATGTTGGATTGCAAGAGTAGATGCTGGGTGATGGGAAGAGAGAGGAAAGAGTTAGTGAAAGAATGGAGAGTAAGAGGAAGGAGAATGGAAGGGCCAGATTGGTTACCTGAGCAATTCTACTATATCATAACAGTACTAATTTCCAGGGGTCACAAAACAATGGCCTTCCAAGGTAAAGGCAGCCCTGTAAACATTACAGTGGGCAATAGATCATCAATACACCTAGTGGAAAACTAAACAAGCTGAATTAGTACAGATCAATCCTGCACAGACATTCAGTGCTAATAGAATACCCAGCCTTTTTCAAACACAGGTAGACCCTCAAGTATAGGATAAGTGCCTAAAACCTGAGCCCTTAATGCCACCCCTTGATTTAGGGTTAAGGGCTCATGCGCTACACTCACGGTGACTGGTTGGCGTGCATCAACTGCTGATTACCGCTGGAAACGCCGTGTGTTGGAGGAAATAAATAAATCATCCAGGCATTATGGTTGTGTGGCAAACCTGAAACTAACGCCAGGGGGGCATGGTAGCCTGGCCGTAGTCTCATTTTAGCACATGCTGCACACGTGTAGAGCCTAATGCACCTTTGTAAACGGGCCCCCCAAGTGTTATAGTATTTGCATATATTTCCAGAATGCTACAAATATTCTTCTGTATAATATGTTGTATTAATTTGGTGCTTTATTTTGATTTTGTTGGCATATTATTTCTGGAGTATATTCAGTGTGCATAGTACCATCAGTAACAGAGGTTCTGTGGAGACAGCTGATACAGCTGCACCAGAGCCACATAGTGAAGGACTCATTCCTTGCTGTATTCAAAAGTGTCCTACTGTCCTTTTACTGTTGACATAGACATTGTCCCGTACTCCAAGGATTTTAACTTGCTCTGTTCCATTCTACTGTACCTCTAGCCACACCCATACCCTGGCCCTAGTCCTGCCACTTTAGCCTCCCCAAACAGCTGAGTCACCAACTGTCTATGAGTATAGCCTTTCCTTCTCTCCCTTTCAGCCCCTCTGCATAGTATAGCCTTGCTTCTCTTCCTCCCCCCCCCAAATAGTATAGCCTTTTTCTCTCCCTTTCACCCCCTGTATAGTATAGCCTTTCCTTCTCTACCTTTCACCCCCCCCCCCCCAGCATAGTATAGCCTTTTTCTTTCCCTTTCACCCCTGCATAGTATAAACCTTTTCTTCTTTCTATTTCACCCACCCACCCACACACACCCACACCCACACACACACACACACACACACACACACACACACACACACACACACACACACACACACACATTGTATAGCCTTTCCTACTCTCCCTTTCAACCCCCTGCATATTGTAGCTTATCCTTCTCTTCTCTTCCTTTCATCTCCTCCCCCACCCCCATATTGTAGCCTTTTTCGTTCCCTTTCACCCCCTGCATATAAATGTATTACCTCCTTTGAAAACTTTTTGTGATCTGGTCTACAGCGGGCGGGCAAGAATTGCACGCCAGTGCGGTGAAGTGAGTTCTCAAGTCCTAGCCCAGAAGGACTATGGATGGCTGATGAGCCACAGACAACTTCACCTGACCAACCACCATTTCATGGGAGTTGAGCCCCCAGGTGCAGGCGGCCCGAAGGACTTATTTTCACCAGGGGAATGCCAACAAGAGATAGATGCCAGGCCAAGACCAGAAGGTAGGTGGGAGCCACTACTCTGGGAAAACAAACAGAGGCCCACGAAGAAAGAGCTCAGGAAAAAAATAGGCAGGAGCCTGACCACGGCTATGCCCAGGGAGTACAGTGAAGCCCAGTGCGGGAGAACCCAGTAACCCATGGAGAAGCTCACCACAGCTGTGCCCAGGGAACACAGGTAGAAGCTCAGCGCTGAAAGATAGTAACTTCAGCAGAACACCCAGACAGACGCTCACAGCAGGAAAGGCTGAGTAGAAGTCAGACTGACATTTACAGCAAGGGGTTCTGCAAGTTCAAGCTAATATTCACAGCAGGAATGTTTTGTAATGTCTGACAGACCGCTCACAGTAAAGAAGCTCTATAGCCTTCAGGCATGTGCTCACAGCAAGGAAGTTCTGTAATTTCAGGCAGACACTCACAACAAGGGAGGTCTGTAACTTTAAATAAACACAGCAAGGAAGTTCTGTATCTTCAGACAGACGCTCACAGCAAGCGAGTTCTGGAACTTCAACAGACAAACACAGCAAAGGAGTTCTGGAACTTCAACAGACACTTACGGCAAGGGAGTTCTGGAACTTCAACAGACACGGCAAGGGAGTTCTGTATCTTCAGACAGACGCTCACAGCAAGGAAATCTGGAACTTCAGGCAGACACTCACAGCAAGGGAGTTTTGTATCTTCAGACAGATGCTCACAGCAGCTTTGGGAAACCCTCCAAAAATGGGGAATGAAAGCTGTTGCTGAAGCCCCATATGCCCTGAGTCATATGAATTTAAAGGGATACGCCGGCGTCAGGGGCGTGACCAAGCGGACACTGCCAAAGGGAAGCAAATGATGTCAGTCGCTCAAGCGCAGATCCTCCTGCCTTGGAGCCGTGCTACAGAAACCATGCAGTGCCCTCCTACAGTGGAGGAAAGTCAGGCTCCCAATCGCCGCCAACTATCCTGCCCATGCGCTACCACAGCGCTTCCAGGTGAGAAGCGTGACAAAAATAAACCAATAAGATTTATTTACATGACTTTTGAGAATATTAATTTACTATTTATTTTGATTATATTTATAGTTGTACAGTATTTTAATTTTATTTTGCAATTAGTTTTCTAAATGTTTATGGTTCTATTATGAGTTTTATATTTCCTTTTGCTGCCATGACTAGGGGAGAGTCTGGAAAGGTGGGTTACAAATGTCAAATTAAAATACATTTTGCATACTGGACCAAATTTTATAAATGGTGCAGAAAAATTGGTGCTGAAAAAATTGAGCACTAACCAGTATTATACAAACGGCTATCCAATTTGGGTGCCATTATTAAATGGACTTGGGGAAAATCCACTATTTCTGGGATAAGCAGTATAGAATGTTCTGTATTTTTTGGGGATCTTGCCGGGTATTTGTGACCTGTATTGGCCACTGTTGGAAACAGGATGCTGGGCTTGATGGACTTTTGGTCTTTCCCAGTTTGGCAATACTTATGTACTTATGGGCCAACGGTAGCTCCAGATTAGCGTAAGGTAAGCCTGCATTGGGCTTACCGCCGCTTTGTAAAAGGGCCCCTCATTTGGGTAGGGACAACAGCAATGCTAGTATAATAGGAATCTGAAAATTTGTGACAGGTATTTCTGGTAACCTCTGTGTTATATACATCTGTTTCTGTACTTGTGGATTACAATTTCTTTTAGCCTTTTGTATATTTTCATAAGTTACTTGGAAAATATTGGAAAGTCCACTTTGTGCTCTACTATATTGACTTACATGTGTTTATTTTAGACGTGATGCAGCAGCCAAAATATGCAAAGTGAACAGAGACTCGGCAGAAGCTCATCTGGAATTGGCTCGTCTTGTTATTTCAGTTTCCATATCTTGGCTGCTGCACCACAGTAACACAGAGGCATAAAAGATGATGGTAGCTAAACATTGTTAAGACTGTCGAGTCTGCTTAATTACACACCTGATCCAATGCCATGAACTCCCGCTGATCTCTGGCTGTCTCTTTACTTCTTTTGCAGCTAGAGATCCTCTGTGAAGAAAAATTATCTGTGTGGACCAATGATACAGCTTCATACTGTGACCTCTTATTTTAGTGCTTGCTTTCTTTTTGAAAAAGATTCGCTGTCTGCCCTTGATTTATATTTTGGAGGCATTTGAATGTCTGTTATACCCCATGTCTCCTCTGGAGTACATATATTTAGGTCTGAAAGTTCTATCTCGGAGGATCTCATCATGCATTCCAATCACAGAAGAGCGAAATGTTGTAATGATTTTTTGAGCTTATTTAACTTCTCCCTTAATGAGTATTCCAGAGAAATCAGAGTCCGTGCAACAACACTACAAGCACTCAAACCCCACTCTATTATTGTGAAATTAAAAATCATTTTTTATTGGAATTTCCTTAAAATAATTATTCACAGAACAGAATCTAAAGGCATCCCCGACCTTTCATTTCTACTTTTTCCTTATCCTGTTCCTGTCACTATGTCACAGTAACACAACCACAGAAATGTAGATGAGATGATGTCAGCATACATAATGAACCCTTCTTTCAGCCATTTTGCTCAGTAGTACTTGCCTCTTGTGTTGTCACCAGTCTTACTTGATCTGCCATCTTCCACCAGTGAAGTCTCATTGACAGTAATTTTATAGAGGTTGTGTAAGGTCTGATGTACACCAGGAAATGGGACCACCAACAAATGAACCAGTATTTTATAAACGGTATGGTAGCAGTGGCACAGCTTATAAAATATGGATATCTCTGACCCCCTCCAAAAGTACTTAATACATAACATTTTACAATTCTCATATGAAACTTTTTTTCTTTTTATTCCCCCACCCCTATCTTTCTCTTCTTCCCTCCCTTCCTCACTCTCTTGATTCACAGGGGTCTATAACATTGGGGTTTCCTGTTCAAAAATACATGAGAACATCCAAAATGAACAACCATTTTCCAAATTATGAATGCCAAAAAAAACAGGGACAAGGACGTCTGTTTGGCAGCATTTCTACAAAAATGACCACACAGACTTCCCTGTAGAACAGAGGGGTAGCCTAGTGGTCATTGCAGTGGACTTTAATCCAGGGTACCCAGGTTCATATTCCACTGCAACTCTGTTGTCTTAATGGTGAGCCCTCCAGAGACAGGGAAATTACTGTACCTGAATGAGCATCACCTCAATATCCCTTTGGCATGCAGGTGTCTTTAATATTTAGGTACAATAGGTATATCTCTATTTATGAGGGCTCACAATTTAAATCTGTCTCTTTAGGGGCAGATTTCTCAAATGGATCCCATGAAAAATTCTGTTAAAATAACCCTAGTGTAATTTTGCCATTAGTTTTCTAAACTAGAGTTATGCAAACAATTCAGAATTTGAAATCTGGCTTCATGAGCATGTTTAATTAACAAGACTGGCTTATCAAAGACAAAATCATACTCGTGGGAGAGCTCTGAATGTCTCCTCACATTTATTTTAATTTGGGTGGAATAGCTAAATGGACTGTGAAAAAGAATGCAAGAATGCAATCTACTGGTTATCCTCTAAAGTGCCTTCAACTGTTGTTTTATGGATTACAAATCCATGCCTGCAGCTCAAAGAGTTCATATTGCTACTGTTTTAATGTACTGACTCAAAGGAGCCAATTTTTCAAAAGGATTGGGAGTGCTAAATTCAACACAGTGAAGGAGGTCTTCTCAATATTGGAGGACCTCAAGTACCCATGGCACCCACAATGCTGGCATCTCTGACCTGTGTCTTAGCATACGCATATTGGACTCAACTACTGAAACACAATATTCCAGTTCTACATACTTGTTAGTGTAGTTTCCTCTTCGTTTTATTGATAAAATTGTTGTAACTTCTTTGCTTTTGTTTTTCTGCAAGGACCACGGATCAGTAATATAATAATACAGGTAGTGCCTGCTGGCTCTTACGATTTAAGAGGAGTGACTTGGATTGTATTCTAGGGGCTATGATTGCTCAGCTTCATTTTATATTTTTCCATGTTGTCCATGTATATCCCCTCATCTAAATTGAGTGTGGATGCCCCCAAATTCTATAACAATGTGTGCAAATCCTAGAAACATCCCTGACCCACCCATGCTCCTCTCATGGTCACATCCCCTTTTCAGATCCATGTGGAAAAATTTACGTGCACATAAATTCCAATTATTGCCAATAATTGATTGCTTAATGAGTCGATTAGTGCCGATAATATGGTGCTAACAATTGCACGCACACATTAGTGCTTAACGCAGCTTGTTAAACAGGCCCTTTAATGTTCTTGGAGGCATAAACAGAATTAAAATTTGCTAAATAATTTGGCAGATCACTATAAAATGCCTTAAATGCCAACATTGACACCTTAAATGTAATTTGGTATACTACTGGTAACCAATGAAACTCCTTCATTATAGGTATGATATGATTATATCTACCCAGTCCAGCAACAAGGGCAATATTCTGTATTAATTGAAGATTCTATAATATGCTTATTGTAATACCATTATAAATGGAATTACAGTAGTCTAGCCTACTGATCATTAATGAACATATCAGAGACAAAAAAAACCTTAGGATATGAAAAAAAAAGGCTTGACTGCTCTAATACTAATAGTGCTAAAAAAAAAACAGCCTTAATCCACCTCTGATGCTTGATCCTTAAAAGTAAGGTTTGAATCAATGATCACTCGTATTACCTGTAATGATGTAAATAATTATAAAGAATGTCCCCAAATCACCAGTAATACAGTAGGATACTCCAGGCCTCCAGTAAGCCACATCGCCTTATATTTCTCTGGTTTCAACCACTTGGATTCTAAGTATAAGGAAACCCTCACTGTTAATTAGTGAGGGTGATAACATTGGCTGAGAGAGAAGCAGCCAAGTTAGAGTGATGAGAGGTGGGGGGAGGGGAAGAGAGGGTAAGGGGTGAATTAATTGGAGGCTGGTAGGGCAGCAACAAAGGGAAGGAAAAGGGGATTGGATGGAAGAAAAGGAATAGGATTGGTTAGTAAAGAAAGGGCAGGATAGGAGGAAATTGGCGCTGAAAAGGATAGTTAGTTAGGTAGGAGAGGGGGAGGGTGGTTGGAAGGTAGTTGAAGGACCCGTCCCAGCCCACCCTGTTTTTTTGGTGGGAGTTGGAATTTTGGGGGTCAAATTTTAGAGAAGTTTGGGACCGGAGTGGGGGAGTGGGGGGGTAGTTTTGGGGAGGATCGGTAGCAGCTTTTAATAAAAAAGGGGGGTGCCTGGATGAAGGGTGCTACAGGCACCAGAAGCGGTTAAAATGAATATTGTGAAAGTTATGAAATGGAAAAGAACTCATGGGCGGAACCGCCATGAGTAAGATGTGGCTTGACGGCACCGTAAGTCACATGGGGGGATGGGGGGTAAGGTGGGGAAGGTAAGCCAATTTCGTGACCGAATGGCTTAACAGTATTAAACCGCTATATGAATTTAACCAAGATATTGATTGATATGTTACTAAGTGGTTGTTAAGTGAATTGAATTATTTATGATTATTTGGAAATAAAGCTGCAGCCAAATTTTATTCCAAAGAAAATGTTGTTTGGTATTATTTATATAAGTAAGAATTTATTAAGGCTGGCTGAGGTGCGAATGTCAATGTTATGCTACAGAAGTTAGAGTAATATCAATTTGAGCAAGATTTGGAGTATTAGCTTCCGCAGGTAAAATCAACTGTATATAATCTGGCAAAGAAGTGAGCGCACACTTGCTAAAGATTGAATCAACAGAACTAGTGGACTAAAAAAAAGATTAAAAGAAATGGGAATGGGGCTGATCTTTGGGAAACTCCAGAAGATAGATGATATTCTGTCGACATTGCACTATTAATCTAAAGTGGAATTACAAATGAGCAATAAAGCTTCCTCTTTCAGCTTCTCTGACTCTTCATTGTACAGACTATAGCTTATAGGCTGTAATATGCCATCTAATTTCTCTGTTAGCTTCTCAGTTGCTATCTGTAGCTCTAGTCTGGTCTGTCTATTCATATTACAGGAGAATACTTCACTATGAGCCCTTGGTCATTAACTTTCTCAGTTTTTATACAGCCCTCGAGCAAAACTTTAATCCATGTTGTGTTTCTAATGGCAATGTTACCTCTTCCAGTTTGCTCAACATTTTCCTAGTCTAAATCCTGGCCAGGTCTTTTATCACAAACACCTATGTATACTAAGTGGCGCTAAGGGGCACGTTAGCATTTTTAACGCACGTAAATGGTTTATGCACATTAAGCGTTAATGTGCCCATAGACATGTATAGGCGTGTTAACATTTTAACGTACCTTAAATTTACAGGCACGTTAAAAACACTAACACACCGTAGTAAACATACCCCAAAATGTGGATGTTTCACTATGACTTCTAATATGCACATTTCACAACCAACCCTCACACACTGACAGTTCTTTAATTTGTCAATAAAATCTGTAGAAACATTTTTTTTAATCAAGCTCCTACTTCCCTTCAGGGTGTTTGACATTCCTGATAGCAAAGCCCTTACACACACCTTTGTGTTCTTCCTTTTCTATCCTGCTTCCTCTCTGCTCTTCTCTTCAAACCCTGTGAGCTTTTTGTTTCATTCCAGCAGCTTCCCAGATTGGGTCCAGGTGCTTAACTCCCCTCATCTGTGTTCTGAACCCTAACTGCTGTTTCATTACATCTCCCAGGTTGCCCGTCTCTAATATAAGCTCTGTCAGTTCAGGACTTTCAAGGATAATGGGTCCCAGCATTATCATAAACTCATTTCAGATCGCTTATGTGTTCTTGAGCTCTCTCTTGTGTTAAACTTCTACATAACCAGTGACATCATATCACAATATGCATAAGAAGAATTTGCACAAGTTTAATCTAAAAACAGTTTAATCTGCATATTTTGGGTACCCTGAAAACCAGATCTGTTTAGATGCAACAAGAAATAAGAGTTCAAAATGTTCCATACCCACTGGATAATATTATAAAATATTGAAATATAGCTCTAGTCATTGATTTGAACTTTGTTTTGTGGATTTCTGGTAGGCTGTGAAGCGGTTCTTGAAACAGGAATGTAAATGTCATGGTGTTAGTGGATCCTGTACTTTGAGGACCTGCTGGTTGGCCATGACAGACTTCAGAAAAACCGGAGATTATCTATGGAGGAAGTACAATGGAGCCATCCAGGTGGTTATGAATCAAGATGGCACTGGTTTCACAGTGGCTAACAAAAGATTTAAGAAACCCACTAAAACTGATCTGGTATACTTTGAGAATTCTCCAGACTACTGTATGAAAGATAGGCTTGCAGGTAAGCCCTGAATACTGCAAATATGTATGTATTACAGTTATGCTAGTACATGAGTGCGTATTTGTGCTTCTGAAGATCAAAAACACTGTGGGGCCCTTTTACTAAGGTGCGCTGAAAAATGTTCTGCGCTGGTGTAGGCACGTGTATTGGACGTGCACAGGTCCAGTTTTCAGTTTGCCTGCAAAAAAGACCTTTTTTTTTTTAGCCAAAAATGGGCGTGCAGCCAAATAAAAATTGGCGCAGGTCCATTTTGGGCCTGAGACCTTACCGCCACCCATTGACTTAGCAGTAAGGCCTCGCATGTTAACCGGGTGGTAATCATCAGCACGCGTACACTGCTGATTACAGCCCAGTTAGTGCCGCACGGTAGAAAATAAAGAATATTTTACGACACGTGTATTGGACGTGTGTAAAAAATGAAATTACTGCCCAGGCATGTGGTAGCCGGGCTGTAGTTCCAAATTGACACACATTGGATGTGCGTAAGTGCCTCCGCGCCTTAGTAGAAGGGCTCCTGTGTTTATAATGGTTTATGACATAATCTATAGTGCTTTTTTGTGATTAAACGGGGGGTGAGACAGCCAATGCCCATTGCTAGACTTGAATGTAAGTATTATATTCTGTGATTTACCTTAAACAAGAGAAATTCCTGTTTTTGGATTGAACAACTTGTGTCTTCCAAGTTCAGGCTCAAGGTGAGTTACAGTTTAGGCAGTGGCAATCCTAGGTCGGCTCCCACCCGGGGTGGATCGCAGCTGCACCCCCCCCCCCCAGATGCAACGGCCTCCGTCCCCCCAGGGTGCAGCATGACACCCCCCTGGCGCATCAAGCCCCCCCCCCCCCGGGTGCATTCTTGGCTGCTGGAGGGTGCAGAGAGCAGCCGCGCGCCTATCGGCTCCCCGCTCCCTCTGCCCCGGAACAGGAAGTAACCTGTTCTGGGGCAGAGGGAGCAGGGAACCAGCAGAGCCGAAAGGCGCGTAGCTGCTCTCTGCACACTCCAGCAGCGTGCACCTGGGGCAGACCGCCCCCACCGCCCCGCCCTTCCTACACCACTGAGTTTAGGTACTGTGGTTAGTTTTCTGCCCAAAAATGGCTTTCAGTCCAAGTTGTGTCTGAGGACATAGAGAGTAAAGTGACTTTCTCAAGGTCGGAAAAAGCAGGATTTGAATATTGGCCTCCCTGGTTCTCAGCTCACCACCAGGTTTCTTGTCCACCCATTATGTTTTATACAATGTGAAAAAAACCAAATTACAGCATTGAAGAAAACAAGTACCAGTTACATACATACTTAAATGGATATCACAAATACATTCATAATATACATTGTTCTAGTTCTAGCTGGAACTCACGTTCAACTTGTGCTAGAACATTTTCTGTTTTAGGAACCTAAATTATGGAATTGTGTGCCAATCAATTTTGGAACCATGCAGGACGTTTGATTTTAGGAAGATGAAAGCACTTGTATTTGAGCAAGCTTATTCTAGGCTTTATTTATTTATAAAGGTTTTATACCATCTTCTGGAAAAATTCATTGAAGGTCATTTATACCATTTAATAGCAACATAAATCAATCACAAAAACAGTACATATCTTAAAAATCCAAGCATAAACACAACTCGGTTCTATCACTCTCCCTCACCCATGACCTACAGAAATCAAAATATGTTTTTTTTAAACTTCTGAAATCCAAGCAAGCTCAAGAAACTCCACAATTCCACAGGAAGCCTATTCCATTTCTCTGGAGCTGCCAAATACTCACATACTCCTTTATATATTGTAGAAAAGGCTCTGTGTAAATGCATACTGTGCACACTTTCCGCTGAATTTTATATAGCATGCCTGGATTTCTGTGTGGATTCTATAACAATGCATGCAACTCAATTGGCTTAATAAGGTAATGAGCACTGATAACAGCACTTAACAAGCAATAATGAGCACAAATTGGCATTGATTAGAATTTAGGCACACAACTTTCTAAGTGTACTCTGTAACAATGTGGGCCGAGCTTCTAACGCACACAGGCAAAAAGGGGTGTGCTAATAGGTGGGGAAATGGGCATTTCATGGGCGTTCCAAAATTTATGCAACTTCTTATAGAACATGGCCCAGTGCATGCCGGGATTTACATCACGTTTTCGTTGGTGTAAATGGATGCATGTAGATTTCAGCGCTCAAATATCAACTAAGTGTATTCTATAATCGTTGCCTAAATCTAGGTGTCGATTATGGAATATGCTTAGTCTGCACTGATTTCAGCGCCAATTTTTTTATGCGCCACGCATAGAATCTCCCCCTTTGTGGCCAGAAACAGTGATCCCTATATTCTATATAAAACAGGGCTCTAGATCTTTAAAGATATGTGTGCAACATTATTTAGATGCAATATTTATTATTAATTAAATTTTATATGTATCAATTGCTGAAACAAACTAAAAAAAAGTTTGAAAATTGGCCAAAAAATCCTGAAATGATTCAGACACACAGGAACCCTTTTACCAAACTGCCGTAAAAAGCGGCCTGATTCCCATCATAGATCCAGACAGCATTAACCAAATGTCCTTGAAAGAAAAATCTTTAACCCCACCTTACTTTTGTAAAAATGTAATTCATCCCAAAGATATTGGAGTAAAAAATTCCACAAAGCTGGGGCAAGATTTTAAAAAAATGCTGAATCGCTAATTACATCTAATCTCACCCTAATTAAGGATGCCTATTTGTGACAAAGATCTTATAAGCCCTTTTACCAACTGCAGTAAAAAGTGGCCTTAGCGCATCCTTGCGCAAGCCTTTTCCATGCGCTAATGCCATTTTTACTGCCGGTAAAATGGCCGATATTTCTATTTTCTCCGTTAATGGCCATGCAGTAATTTTCCCATTACCACATGGCCATTGGCGCTTGAACCCCTAATGCCATCCATTATGTAGGTGGTACTACTACTACTACTTATTTCTAAAGCGCTACTAGATGTACACAGCGCTGTACACTTGAACATGAAGAGACAGTCCCTGCTCGACAGAACTTACAATCTAATTAGGACAGACAAACAGGACAAATAAGAGATACTGTAAGGGAATATTAAAGTGAGGATGATAAAATAAGGATTCTGAACAAGTGAATAAGGGTTAGGAGTTAAAAGCAGCATCAAAAAGGTGGGCTTTTAGCTTAGATTTGAAGACGGCCAGAGATGGAGCTTGACGTACCAGCTCAGGAAGTCTATTCCAGGCATATGGTGCAGCAAGATAAAAGGAACGGAGTCTGGAGTTAGCGGTGGAGGAGAAGGGTGCAGATAAGAGATTTACCCAGTGATTGGAGTTCCCGGGGTGGTAAGGACTCACTCGCTAACCACATGTTAATCGGTTAGTGTGCGGCAACATAGCTGTGCTAACTAATTAGACAGAACATGTCCACTCTCTACCACCAGACCCACCCCCAATACTAACAAATAAATATAAGGGCTGTTTTACTCAGGCACGCTGAAAAGTTGCCTGCGCTGGTGTAGGCATGTGTTTTGGACACATGCAAGTCAATTTTACAGCGGCCGAAAATGAACGTGCGGCAAAATTAAAACCAGTGCGTGTCCATTTTTAGGCTGAGACCGTTCCACCCCCCTTTGACTTAGTGGTAAGGTCTCACGTGTTAACCAGTCAGTAAGCAGCCAGCACACGTAAACTGCTGATTACCGCCAGGTAAGTGCCACACGGTAGATAATAGAAAATATTTTTTATAACTGGTGTTTTGGACAAGCGTCAAAAATGGAATTACCACCCGGGGCACATGGTATCCAGGTAGTAGTTCCAATTTGGCGCATGTTGGATGAGCTTAGGCGCCTATGCGCCTTAGTAAAAGGGCCCTTTAATTTTTTAGCTCATGGGTAGTGGCACGCACATGCAAAACTTACCATAGGATGCTTGAGTGGGCCTCACAGTAAGCCCTGTTTTGCTGTGGTAGGCATGCAATAGTACTTACTGCAGCTTAGTAAAAGGACCCCAAATTACAATCATTTTTCCATGCACAATCCTGACTATGAGAACTTGAGCTAATTTAGTACTGAGTGCTCATTTGAATTGCTATTGCTAATTGTATTTAACTGAATTAAATTTCAGTTTGGCTCATGTTTTTACTGCTGCTGAACCCACACTCATTGCTTATTACAGTATGTAATCAAAAGTACCTCTAAGCATAAATACAACAGTAAATCATTAAAAACAAAATGAAAACATTTTATCAAAGATATAATAAATTAAGTTCCTAGTGCATTCTATCCTGTCCCCTAGTCTCACCAGGAAAGTAGAAAGGCTGTTTAACATAACTAAACAAAAATTTCCTCCCAAACAATAAACAACTTCCTAGTTTTCCTCAGAAATATTTCCTCAATTATTGCTTTGAAGGAAGTGAAGCCGATGAAAACTGGGATTACTTTAATCAGTGGGATCTGAGTTAGAGACTTAAGTATATGTATTGTTAAATAACTTCTGGTTTTTAAAAGAGAGAATGTAATCAGATGTATTATTTCTAACTAATATTGGATAATAAGTATGTTTTCAATTAAATGAATTGACTATACACCGTATTGGGCTTGAAGAAGCCAACCAGATGATCAATGTGGAATAATGAATTAGATGAGTAGTATCTGGGGATAAACAGGTTAATACCATGTTTTTTTTTCTGTTTACTGTTTAATTGATCTCCTTCTCTTGTTTCACTCTCCCTATTTGGTGGTCTAAAGAAGAGAATAGAATTACCTGATTGAAATAATTCCTATATACTACCTTCTCTGTATTTCTGGCAAGTTGTTTTATTGCTTGTAAAGATTTAAATGGTTATAAATAAAATTAAAAAAAAATAAAAAACAACTTCCCAAACCAAAAACTCCCCCTTACAACTTCCACAAAGACCAATATCTAGTTCAACGCTTTGCAATCTAAGTGATTCTTTTACTAAGCTGCATAAAAAGTGGTCTTTGCACCCTTGCCTGGGTTTTTTCTGCATACTGAGGGGTCCTTTTACTAAGCAACGTAGGCACCTATGTGTGCCCAAAGTGCATCAATTTGGAGTTACCGCCCAGCTACCATGTGGCCCATGCAGTAATTTCATTTTTGTCACGTATCCGCTATGCACACCAGAAAATATATTTTAATTTGTAGCATGTGGCAAAAATTGAGCGAAAACTCCGACTTGACGCACGTAGGCAATTACTGCACAGTTAACGCAAGACACCTTACCACTAAGTCAATGGCTGGCGGTAAGGTCTCAGACCCAAAATGAATGCGCGTCTGTTTTTATTTTGCCGCACGTTCATTTTCAGCAAAAATTTCAAAAAGGCCTTTTTTTACAGGCTCACTGAAAAATGGATCTGCGCGCACCCAAAACACACGCCTACACTAGCCCTGTCCATTTTTCAGCACACCTTAGTGAAAGGACCCCTAAGGCCATTTTTATTGCAGCCATAAAAATTACCTTTCTCTATTTTTTGTATTAATGGCCATGTACTAATGTTAGCATTAAAAAAAATTAGCACATGTATTGTGCACTTTCCGCCACCTATTTTGTAGGCAGTAAGGGCTCACACTATTCCTGCGCTAACCAGTTAGTACACGGTAATATAGCTACACTAACTGACTAGTACAGGAATATCCACTCTACACCCCACCCCCCAGACATGCCCCCTCAAAAGCATTTTGTGCACAGTTAGCGTGCACACATTTGGCACTTACCACCTGAGCGCATCCCGTGGTACACCATTTTTAAACTGTGTAAGGCACGCATTAGCGCTTAAGGCAGCTTAGTAAAAGAGCCCCTAAAAGCTCTACTGTTCACCTAGGATCCTGGTTCCCAAGACAGATTCAGATCATCTGCATTATGATTTTATTTTTGCACTTCTATTTATGAATCACTTAAACCAAATTAGAAATGAGCATTTGGAATATGTTTCTGTGGGGGGAAGAGATGTTGAGGGACTGGGGATTGGGGAGTACCTTTGTAGGGAAGGAGGACTTGAGCACACCGGATGACAATTATATTTTAACCATACTGGCCCTTTTAAGACATGCTCCCCAGGAGCATTGGGCAGCATGTTAGCAGAATAATGGGGCTTACAAGGTTAATCATAAGTTACGTTATTCCTTTATTGCAGCTTATGACTCACAATAAATTACACTGCATTAAAATTTGAATTTTTACTGCAGCCTGGTAACTTTTCCCCCTAAGTGAACGTTCCTGTATGCAAATCATCTGGATTTGGATGCAGGATGATGAACTGTCTCACCTTCCAACTTGAGAGCATGAGTGTCATTTACATCACTGTCCTCCAAACATTTGCTCATATTGGGTTCAGATTAATGTTCATCCCCCCCCTCCCCAATCCCCCTAGAAAAAGACTGTAGGGTAATTTTAGGTTTTATAACGAGATCCATGTTTCCCTTAGAAATTGTAAATATGTCTGCTAAATGGCAAAGAAATAGCTTGCCACATCCTTGGACTTGTCACCTAAATACAACCTATCATTCTAATGAGCCGGCGTGATTGGCAGGAGGGAGTAGGAGCAGTTATTGGACTGGCCTGCGTATATCACTTCTGTAACCAACATAGGACAGCAAATCTGTTCAAACCTCTTTCAAGGGCCACTTAAAAGATCCTAAGCAAACTTCTGTGGATTGACCCCTTTCATTCCATGTTGACCACCATCCTCCCTTCCCTTCTCAACTTTTATTATTATACTACTTCTCTTCCCCCAATAATCTGATGGTGCTGTCACACTGTTGCAGCTTCTCTCCTCTGTGCCAGCTAATGGGCTGCTGCCTCCTTCTGGTCTGTGTGGGTCAATGCAAGCACATTGCTACCCTCGTCTGGCCTAGGTGGATCAATGTAAGCACACCTCTACTTTCTTTCAGACAGTGTGGGACCACACAAGTATAGCAGAAAGCATTATCCTCCTTCGAGCCCATGTGGGCTGGTACAAGCATGGTGTCTTTAAAGGGCTTGTTTGAAATCATTCTCGGGAGAATGGCAAGAGTTACCTACTGCTCGGTGACTGGATTTCTGATGTTCCTGGAAGTAGGCAGGTGAGGCTGGGTTCAATCGTGTTGCAAAAGTCAAACCCAAGTAGAACCTGGGTTGGTTTCTGTTCTTTTATGTATTATTATCAATGGGTGTTATTTAACTAAAGTGCTTCACAATATAGCAGAGTAATAACTAATGTGTTATTGGGAACACTTAATTGCCTGAATTTTTTATTGCTAAACAAATATTGCAAAAAGTACATGTATTCAAAATTCAGGTCACAACTTGCTACATACCTACGTTCATTCATGTTAATCTTACCCTTTCACCTTTAGGATTTGTGTTTTTGGTTTCCTTCAGAGGTAAGTATGAGGAGATAATTTTTTTTTTTTTTTTAAATCTGTTTATTGGCACAACATTAGACATGCAAAAACATGAAAACCAAAGTACTGATTACAAAGCTTAACCATCCACTTTTCGGTGATAAAGAGTGCCAAACATACATTTTTAATTTTTAAACCCCTTCCCCATATCCTCCCCTCTCCCCAGTATTCCTCTCAAATTTCTGTTTTTATTGAAAATATTGTACAGATATCAAGTCATTATATAGCAACAGTGTATTAAACATCTCTCAAACTTAAATACTGAACAGTATAAAATAACATATAGAATATTCCCTCATTTCCCCCCTCCCCCCCATCTTGCCCTCAGCCATTAGAAAGCATTGAGGCTCGGTAGATAGACATCCAGAAGCATTCAAAGTCTTGGGACAATGAGCTCAGGGGCATCAAGGTCTATGTTAGATTTTAGTCTCCATGATCGATATCGTTCCCATAACCTATTAAACTTTGCTACATGTCCAGATCGTAAAGCTGTCATTTTAGACATTTGATATAGATAGTCCATCTTATATATTACTTTTATCACAGGCGGTGCTACTGAGCTTTTCCACTGTGCAGCCAATATAATTTTTCCCGCCACCAACCATATTGAAGTGAGCCGATGGTCTAAAAGACGTACCCCTGGGGGGCGGACATGTAGCAAGCAGACCTCCGGCTTTTGAGGATACCGCACTCCTGTCACTTGGATAAACACATCAATCAACTCTGCCCAATAAAGCTGTATTTTTGGACATGTCCACCAAATATGCAGCATGTCCCCCACTGCCACACAACCCCTCCAGCACTTGTCAGACCCCTGTCCATACATCTTTACCAATCGCTGAGGAGTGTAATACCATTGATATAATATTTTATAACTATTTTCTATCATTGAACTAGATATAGAAACCCGCAACATATGCTCCATGGCTTTTTCCCATTGTGTGTATTCTATTGTTATTTGTAGGTTTTTCTCCCACCGCTGTAGATAGTGTAGTATAGGCTTCTTATCATAGAGCAATGCCTTATAGAGGCGAGAGATACATCCCCGGTGGCTGCCCACCCTTATTGCTTGTTCTATGGCCAATTCCTCTAAGGACAGTTCAATTTTTGCCCTTTTATTTATATAGTCTCTCATACGATTATAGTGAAATAGGTGGTACGCTGGCAAACCATATTCCTCTTGTAAATCTGTGAATGGTATCATCTGTCCCTCGTCCCATAGTTGCCCTAATGTGTTCAGTCCCTTCTTCTCCCAACTACTATAAAGTGGATTGGCCATCCCCAGAGGACAACCGGGAGCGGTTTTTATGGCCATCTGTTGGAAATATAATCTGTTGGGGATATATCGCTGCCGTATAGCCAACCAAGTTTGTAGGGGATATTGTACAGCTAGTGGGGCTTTCCTAATGTATGCCTGAACCTGCTTCTTTGGCAGCCATATAATGGAGCGCATGTCAGCGAGCCCCATCCAATGCCGTTCCACCTGGAGCCATGGTTTTGCATTACCAATAGTCCACTCCGCTAACACTCGTAGTTGTGCTGCTTGGTGGTATAGGGCGAAGTTTGGTACTCCCATACCACCCTGTTTTTTAGATTGGTATAGGACGTTTGCTCTGACTCTTGGTGGTTTATGCTGCCAGATATAGGCAAAAACTTTTCGATTTAGTTGGCGAAAGAAACCCTTCGGCATTGGCAATGGTAACGCGAGAAATAAATATAACAGCTTGGGCAATATCATCATTTTTATAGCTGCCACCCTTCCCAACCAAGATAATTCTAAGCCCTCCCATTTATCTAGATCCCGAAAAAGTTCCTGAAGCTTTGGCGGGAAATTAGCCTGATGGAGATCCCCCAAGTTAGGTGTTAATTGAATACCCAGATATCTAAGAGTTCGGGTAACCCATTTGACCGGGAATTGCTGCCGTAACAAGCCCTCTTCCGTCTGTGGTATCCCAAGTCCTAAAACCTCTGATTTGGCCATATTCACACGAAACCCAGATAACTGACCATAGTGATTCAATTCTTGTATTACCTGAGGTAACGATTCGCTAGGGGTTGTCACCGTTAAAAGGACATCATCCGCAAATAGCATGATTTTATGGGTTATGTGTCCTATCTTTAGACCATGTATGTAAGGATTTTGGCGTATGTGTTGTGCTAAAGGTTCCATGGTCAAGGCGAATAATAATGGTGATAACGCACAACCCTGCCGCATTCCCCGTTCTAATGTGATAGGGCGGGAACTAGACCCGTTGATCCGTAAGACCGCCAATGGCTGAGCATATAGTAGTCGAAGCCAAAGAAGAAATCGACCCGTAAAGCCCATATGTTCCAGGACTTCAAACATGAAGGCCCAATTAACCCGATCAAACGCCTTTTCTGCATCTAATGAAAGGAGCATCATGGGTTGTCGGGTGCTAACTGACTCATGGATCAAATGTAGTGCTCTCCTAACATTATCAAATGCTTGCCGTCCTACAATAAAGCCCGTTTGGTCCCCATGTACTAATTTCGGCATGAACTTTTGTAGCCTTTTAGCTAATATTTTGGTAAAGATTTTGTAGTCGGATCCCAAGAGTGATATTGGGCGATAGGAATTACACTGCTGCGGATCCTTCCCGGGTTTCTGCAGGACTATAACATTTGCCAATCTCCAGGTAGCCGGCAACTCGTGTTGGAGTTCAATTTCATTGAAGGCTCGGACCAATAATGGTATCAATTGCTTACTATAGCATTTATAAAATTTATTAGTATAGCCATCGGGCCCTGGCACTTTGCCATGTGGTAGGTCTCGTATCGCCCATACCACCTCATCTGATGTAATAGGGGCTGAGAGCATCTCCCCCTCTATTAGTGATAACTGAGGAAGCATGGCGTGGGTTAGATAACTTTGGGCCTGTTGTTGATCTAAGGTCCCCTCACATTGGTATAATGTTGTATAGAAGTGGGCGAATACCGCTCCAATGTCGTCTCGTGTGGTATGCATATTCCCGTCTATATCCCGAATCGAGGTGATATGTGTATTTGTAGACCATTTTTTCAATTTATGGGCAAGTAGCCGTGAGGCCTTATTCCCGAATTCAAAATAGGTCTGTCTTACTCGTTGCAATTGTTCAGTGATCTCTGCCAGTTGGAGCTCCCTAAGTTCCATCCTTAAATTATGCATCTGGTGTTGTATGTCCCCTGTCTCCCCCTGCTGGGTAGCTCGCTCACTAAGGGCCATCAATTCTGCATGTATCTGCTGTGTCCGTGCTCTCGCCTGTCGCTCAACATGTGCCTGGATGGAGATGACTTTTCCCCTGATCACGGCCTTGCAACCTTCCCAGAGTATTCCAGAAGACACCTCTCCATTATCATTGAGGTCAATGTATTCTTTGATATCTGCTTCTAGCCTAGTGACTATTGCCGGATCTGCTAGCAACGAGTCATTGAAGCGCCATTGTGGCTTCTCCAAGTTTCGTGTTTTCCTCCTTAGCTCCAGCACCACCGGAGCATGGTCTGACCATGTCCTAGGATGTATCTGGATATCTTCTACAGTGGAAAGTAAAGTCGGTGGCCCTAGCCATAGGTCTATGCGAGATTGAGATTTATGTACCGCCGAATAATATGTATACCCTCTCGTTTGCGGATTGATCTGCCTCCATATGTCCACTATCTGCCATTGTCTCATAAATTTGTGTAATTGGGCCCGGTCAGCTTGTGAGTATCGAATCCCCTGTGTGGTATTGTCTAACGTGGGATGTAGCGTAAGGTTAAAATCTCCGCCAATCAGTAGGGTACCCTCAATATATTTAGTAAGAAGTATCGACACGTCTAGATAGAAGGCCCCTTGTTGGTCGTTGGGCGCATAGATATTTAAAAGCGATAGTGTCTCCCCCTCCGTTTTCACTATCAACAATAGGTATCTACCCCTTTTGTCTCTGATCACACGCTGTACTTGCCAGGGGTATTTACGAGAGAGTACTATCAATACTCCATTCTTTTTTTTTTCCAGGCAGTTAGATGCAAAAAATATTTGCTGATTTCTCTTTGCACAGCATAGCCGTTCAGCCGTCTGAACTAGGTGTGTTTCCTGAATGAATGCTATGTCTGCCTTTAGGCGTTGGATCTCTTTAAACATGAGCTGACGTTTTCCCGGTGAATTAAGCCCCTTTACATTAAGGGTCATACACGTTAGAGTACTCATCCCCCCCTTATTACTGTTATGTCTAGCTCATCGCATCGCCTCTGGTTCTGGACTGTACCTAATTGTAATTCTCTCTCCCCAACCCTCATTTTGATGATAATCTGAACTATTCCCCCCCAACTATTAACTCCCATACCCGCCCTACCCTCCATAAGACATCCCTGTGTTATACTCATAAGGATGTCAGAGAAGAAAGTGACCCCCCCCCCCTCATTTATTATCAGTAAACAGCTTGATCCCCACTTCATCAGGCAATTGAGTATTATATCTTTGTCAGGCCATTCCTGCCTGTGTACATTGCCTTACACTATTTTTTTTTTTTTTTTTAGCCAAATTCAAATCATCATTTGTAACATTATAGTCATCAGTTTAAGGTCTCTTATCTCGTTTCCCTGCAGCATGAATTGCGCTCTATGTTCGGGTTGTATTTTCAGTTCTTCTTAGCTGGGTACCCGAGTGCTGGCGCTGTAGCCGTCCCTTTCCTGCAGTAACTCGTTGCCAGCGTGGCTTGTCTCCTGCTGATAGTTTCTGTTTCGTTGATGTCGCGGTTTCTCCACTTGGTCCGTCTTCCGGAAAAATCTCCGCTACTTCTGCGATGTCCCGGACCTGATGTTGTTTCCCATCTTTATAAAATCTAAGCACAAATGGATGGCCCCATCTGTACTTGATGCCTTTATCAGCGAGGAATTTCGTAAAGGGTCGAAGCTCCGCTCTTCGTTTCAATGTAGTAGCAGCCAAATCCTGGTAACACTCTATATGATAGGAGTCCCATTGAAATCCTGGTGTGGTGCGCGAGGCCTGCATTATCTGCTCCTTTAGTTTAAAATCGCTAAAGCAGGCAATGATATCTTTTGGACGGTTTGAGTTCATGCTGCCCAAGGCTCTGTGTGCTCGTACCAGTTGAATTTCTGCGGGATCTTTAATAATCTGGCGTTCCTTAAGTAATGCGCTAGCAAGTTTTTGTATAGTCAGTTCGCAGTCTAGGTATTGTGGCGTGTCGGGAAGGCCCCGAAATCTCACATTGCATCGGCGACTGCGATTTTCTAGGTCCTCTACTTTGTCCCAGATCTGCTGAGTCTCCTGCTTGGCGTCCCGGAGTTGCGCGTCAAAAGTTTGGAGTAGTTCAGTATGTTCTTCCAATCGGTCTTCCGTTTCAGCTACTCTTATACCCAACGCGCCAATTTCTCCGCGAAGTTCCGCCCCCAGCATAGTAATGTCCGCTCGCACTGCTGCTATAATATCTGCTTTTATTTCCTGTAGCCACCCCCGAATCTCTTGCATGCGGTTTTCCTCTGGCAAGTGTCCCTCGCCCGTGGCGAATAACGGTGGGGAAAGTTGCGTTGGGCTGCCCCCTCGGGAGTCTGGCTGGTGCAGCTCAAGTGTTGGCGCGCTCATGTCCGCGGTTGGGCCCTTATATGCGAACGCTTGTAAACTGACTCTCGGGGCTCTCGGGGCTCTGGAACTATTCATATATCGCTTACCGCTGGTTTCAGATGCAATTCTCACGTACTTAGAGGTCGCGTTTGTGTAAGGTATTATCAGTGGGAGTCCTGGTAGCTTGGGGCTAGTCGGAGCTCGTGGCTCAGGCAGCCATTTCGGGTGGTGACGTCACTTCCTCATCAGGAGATAATTTTTTATAACCAGTCACACCTCTCTCTCTTATTTTATAAAATGCACAGCGTCTACTCCACCCCACCCCTGAGACCACCCATGCATGGTCCATGTAAACGTACACATGTTTTTTCTGCACACCTACTTTTCCCATGCATTTGCAGATACACAAGTTCATAAAATTCCTTTTGTTCATGCAAGGCTTGCTTAACACATGAAAAGGTTTCATAAAATTACCCCCAAGTGCTTTACCATTAAGTTTAAACTCTTTCTATTTGGGCTATTATTGCTTTTTCTTTTTCACAGGTATTTCTTCAAAGTATATAATCAGGTAAGTTATCAAACTAAAAACTTTTCCTTTCCTTGTGAGCCCTGATTTTTTTTTAAAGCCTTTCCCCATTATTTTCCTTTGTATTCTTTTCAGATGGTTATCTGGGATCCAGAGTGATAGCAGATTAAGTGTTGGATAGTAGAGAATCTATAATCACCTTTAAGAACAAACCGGCTGATATTTAGCCGGTGGTGAACAGCGTTTTTTTTTTTTTGTCCATCACTAGCACTAAAACCGGAAATTCAATGCCAGACTTAACTGGTCATGGGCTAACAGTTATGTATATGGTCCTATCTATGCCGTAAACATGGCCAGTTAGCTCTGAATATTGGAAGCTAATTTGGACTCACACCCTGAAATGCCCCTGGTGTAGCCGGCTTCCACTTCGGCGTTAAAAGGTCATGTTCAGAGCCACTAACCGGTTAAGTGTTGCTGAAAATGACCAGCTAGCCACATACAAGCAAGTTAACCGGTCGGCGGCCATTCCCGGCCGGTTAACTCCCCTTTGGATATTGGCCAGAAAAATAATTTACCTTAAAGTTTTAAAAACGTTTCTTTTTTAGGTTTTTCAATTCAATTTTCACAAGGTGAAGTATTAGATTTCTTTCTTTGTCATAAGCTCTGTACTTATGTGTTTCTGTTCAGAAATATGTGGTTTACACACAGAACCAGCTGATATGTTCATACTGTATGTCAGATGCCAGTCCACGATGTTAGGTCCAGTAGGCTCTGGAGAACTTCTGGTGATATCTTCTGAGATGGATGCTGGAAGTGCACCCATCACCTCTCTGTCTCAAAGTGAGAAAGTTTTCTACAGATTTTCAGGAATCTTCGTGGAAATGGAATTGAAATAAATAAGTAACAATGAACCTGTGTCCCTGTGTTCATTCTGTTTTTGAGGAATGAGGTTTTATTCACATAAAATGTATGTTACTGTTGAGGTAAATATTCAGCTGGCGGCAGTCAGTGATTTTGTAGTCCTTTGTGCCTGGATATTCAATGCCGGGCCTTCAGGGCCAGCTTAACCATTGGACCAGGTGAGGCTCTGGCCCAAGGCGCTGGCAATTAAGGGTGCCAAATTACCCAGCCTCTGACCTCACCTGGTCTACAGGTTAAGGCTTTTCTTCCTCCAACCTCCTGTTCCGGTCTCCTCCCTCCTCTCTTCCCTCTCTCCATGGGTCCAGCACTGCTCCTTCACCTCTCTTACACATCTGCGGTCCTGTAAATTTATGTTGGTTACCGGCATTAGCAGCAGCACCATGACAGGCTGTCTTCAACCAGCCCCTGGATCTTCCCGCTGCCACATCCAGCCTCCACTGATGCAATTTTCTGTGGGTGGTATGCAGCAGAGGGAAAACCCAGGGTGTGGCCGAAGGCAGCCTGTCATACTGCTGCTGCTGCCCCGATGTAAACTTTACAGGACCACGGAGGAGTGAGAGAGGTGAGGGAGCAGTGCCAGACTCACGGGAAGGAGGGCAGAGGAGGGAGAAAGAGACTGGATTGGGGGGGGGGGGAAGATGCTGAACCTGAGGGGGGAAGGGAAGGGGCACCGGTACCAATGTAATATGTGTGTTGGGGAGGGGGGGTGCCACTAAAGTAAATAGGCTCAGGGCACTACTATCCCTTGAGCCAGCCCTGTGGGCCATGTCCAACCACCCGCATTGAGTATCTGGATATGTGTGGCTGACCGGCACTTATCTGGTTATAGCTAGATAGTCAGCCTTTAACCAGAATAAGTGAAACTGGCAAAAAGAGGACTATGTTGTATGTGGTCTGATTTGTCTAGTTAGCTTATCCAGTTAAGTGCTGCATATCAGCACTTAACTGCATAAGTGCCGACTTCGCCCCAAACTGCCCACAACATAGTTTCGTCTTGGGCAGTTGGTGGGGATATTTAGCTGCACTATGCAGTTAAATGCTGCTGGATAACCCTGCACATGTGATTTAACTATTCAGGAGCCTCCTTCCTGGTTAAATCACTTTGAATATCGATCCTGCACGGGCACCCACTCTCTCACATCAGGTAGAACTGTCTGTGTGTTGGTTCAGGATCTTCTTGCTGACATAACCAGGAGCACAGCCTTTTTTCATCTGCTAATAAATTTCACACTCAATCATACTGTGTGTAGCGGAGCAGGTAGAATATTCTGTTTCTGTGTTTACAACAGCATTAGGCTTAAAACAGCAGCTTGCCTGGTCTCGAAGAGTCTGTTGTCATTTCCTTTGCTGTAGTCTCTAGCTCCTCGGTAATGCTCTTGTGACATCTGAGCGGTTTCCCTGTCCCTTCTAATTTTGCTTTTCTGCTTTCTAACAGAGTTGCATACTCACTCTCAAGGCTGTCCCAAGGGCTATGTGAGCAGTGCAGCTGCACAGGGCGCAGGTCTGTAGGGGCACAATCACAATGAGGGCTGGCACAGGGCCTCGCACTCCCAGGGTCCATGTGGCCCTGAGAGTCTTGGAACCAGGAACTCCCCTTATTGCCCAATGTTCCCTTAGTAATCGGTCGGCTTTTACCTGTTGCAACATGCCACGGCAAAGGGCAAACAACCAGTCCTTCCCGTTCCCTGTCTGGTTCCTAAAACTAAGGTTGTTCTTGACTGGCCGGACACCGGGAGTAACTCAGAGTTACTCTGTGTGTGTTTAGGGTATATAGGTGTCTGTCCGTCTGTAGGTGGCTGAGGAGGGCTGTGTGTGTGGAGCATGAATGTGTAGGTATGAATGTGTGCGTGTGTTTCTATGTCCCCCTGATTCTGTGTGTGCTTATATATACCTGAATTGTCTTTTTCCATCACCTTCCTGTGTCAAATTTTGGTTTCTTTGATCTGCTGTCTCCTGATTACCAAGGAGGTATGTATTCCTTTGAAGATCCAGTTCTCAAAGATAGCCTACCTGGCTGCCCTTGTAAACTAATCCCACCAGGTAGGGAGATATCCTGTCTACTTATACTGACATCATCAGGGGTCAGATTCGGGGGGGGGGGGGGGGGGGGATATCAGAAATGCCTGCATTATCTCCTAGAGGCCTAGTTAGGCTAACTTTCAGGTTAGGCCATGCTAACATCTATGTTTCTTTGTGCTTCAATAGGGAATCTATCTACATTTTTAGAATTACTTCAGTGTAGATGCTTGATACAAACCGCTAATAATTCACAATTTTGTTGGCATAAGACTTGTTAGCAGGTTGCTATTGTTATTCCTGACTAGAAGGAATCGCAAGGTCTGGAAGAATTTAGGGGGTTGATATTCAAAAGGGTTTAACCAGGCAGGAGAGGCTCCTGCCCGGTTAAATCCTGCTGAGCTAGTTGGTTGATAATATTCAGTGGCACTTAACTGGTTAGTGCCAGTATCACTACTAACCAGCCATCCCCTAACTAAGTAGGTTAGGGGTGGGCCAGGGGCAGAGATAAGGTGGAGAGGCAACTTAGCTGGTTAGTGATGATTTGCACTAGGTTAACTAGGCACCAGTCTGAATATTGGTCAGTGTCCGGTTAACTTCCAGGTCATGGGTCATACCCTGATAGTCAATGCCTGGAGCCACACTTGCCCCAGCATTGAACATTGAATATCCACCTTAGAAGTCGCTTACCACTGTGGGCTGAATATTACCCCATAGGTTTTTTTTTTTAAACACACTGGTATTTTTAGTAGAGAAGTCAATGAATGATGCAGTTCACGCGATGTGTGTGATGCTGTATGGGCCGTCTTACTCATCTGTCTCGTGAATTCCTTGACATTGCTATATTGTGTTTTTGCAATTCTGTTAAAAAAATGTATTTGTTAATTTTGTTAGAATTTTGTTTAACATATAACAAAAATTTAGCACTATTGCTGCATCAAATTTATTGGCAAACCAAGCAGTCCCTAGATAGCCACATTTCAGGAGCAATCAATATCAGCAGTACTGACACAGATGTGTGACAACAGTAAATAAGAGGAAGGCTTGGTGCCAAAAAAAGATGATGATGCATTATAACCAACTCTTCAGCGATGGCTGGTTGAAAAATCCAAATCTTAAGGATTGGATTGTGCACATTATAAGGTTAAAAAATTTTATGTTCCCCCCCCCCCCCCCCCCACTATTGTATTGGGCAATGGTGTGTGTTTTTCTAAAACCTTGGGGGAAAGTGAGGGAGAATTGTGCCTGGGCATGCTCTCAGGCACAATCCTCTCATACTTGTTACATACAGTGGGGGAAATAAGTATTTGATCCCTTGCTGATTTTGTAAGTTTGCCCACTGACAAAGACATGAGCAGCCCATAATTGAAGGGTAGGTTATTGGTAACAGTGAGAGATAGCACATCACAAATTAAATCCGGAAAATCACATTGTGGAAAGTATATGAATTTATTTGCATTCTGCAGAGGGAAATAAGTATTTAATCCCTCTGGCAAACAAGACCTAATACTTGGTGGCAAAACCCTTGTTGGCAAGCACAGCGGTCAGACGTCTTCTGTAGTTGATGATGAGGTTTGCACAAATGTCAGGAGGAATTTTGGTCCACTCCTCTTTGCAGATCATCTCTAAATCATTAAGAGTTCTGGGCTGTCGCTTGGCAACTCGCAGCTTCAGCTCCCTCCATAAGTTTTCAATGGGATTAAGGTCTGGTGACTGGCTAGGCCACTCCATGACCCTAATGTGCTTCTTCCTGAGCCACTCCTTTGTTGCCTTGGCTGTATGTTTTGGGTCATTGTCGTGCTGGAAGACCCAGCCACGACCCATTTTTAAGGCCCTGGCGGAGGGAAGGAGGTTGTCACTCAGAATTGTACGGTACATGGCCCCATCCATTCTCCCATTGATGCGGTGAAGTAGTCCTGTGCCCTTAGCAGAGAAACACCCCCAAAACATAACATTTCCACCTCCATGCTTGACAGTGGGGACGGTGTTCTTTGGGTCATAGGCAGCATTTCTCTTCCTCCAAACACGGCGAGTTGAGTTCATGCCAAAGAGCTCAATTTTTGTCTCATCTGACCACAGCACCTTCTCCCAATCACTCTCGGCATCATCCAGGTGTTCACTGGCAAACTTCAGACGGGCTGTCACATGTGCCTTCCGGAGCAGGGGGACCTTGCGGGCACTGCAGGATTGCAATCCGTTATGTCGTAATGTGTTACCAATGGTTTTCGTGGTGACAGTGGTCCCAGCTGCCTTGAGATCATTGACAAGTTCCCCCCTTGTAGTTGTAGGCTGATTTCTAACCTTCCTCATGATCAAGGATACCCCACGAGGTGAGATTTTGCGTGGAGCCCCAGATCTTTGTCGATTGACAGTCATTTTGTACTTCTTCCATTTTCTTACTATGGCACCAACAGTTGTCTCCTTCTCGCCCAGCGTCTTACTGATGGTTTTGTAGCCCATTCCAGCCTTGTGCAGGTGTATGATCTTGTCCCTGACATCCTTAGACAGCTCCTTGCTCTTGGCCATTTTGTAGAGGTTAGAGTCTGACTGATTCACTGAGTCTGTGGACAGGTGTCTTTCATACAGGTGACCATTGCCGACAGCTGTCTGTCATGCAGGTAACGAGTTGATTTGGAGCATCTACCTGGTCTGTAGGGGCCAGATCTCTTACTGGTTGGTGGGGGATCAAATACTTATTTCCCTCTGCAGAATGCAAATAAATTCATATACTTTCCACAATGTGATTTTCCGGATTTAATTTGTGATGTGCTATCTCTCACTGTTACCAATAACCTACCCTTCAATTATGGGCTGCTCATGTCTTTGTCAGTGGGCAAACTTACAAAATCAGCAAGGGATCAAATACTTATTTCCCCCACTGTAAGTATTGCCATACTGGGACAGACCAAAGGTCCATCAAGCTCAGCATCCTGGTCCGGGCTGTCAAAAGGCTAAACCTGTCCAACACAGACCCCCCAAAAGCAAGGCCCTGGTGGCCTAGTGCCCACGTAATCCCCCACACCCCCTCTGGACAGCGACACTGGAGGCTGGAGGTCCGGTGGATCTCCAGTCCTCCTAACCCACAACACCAAAAGAAAATTCCTGGTGGCCCAGTGGGTTACACCCCCTACTCCCACCCATCCTGGTGGTCTAGCTTCCCTCTCCCCTCGTACCTCATACCTTGCCCTGCCTGTGCATCCTGGGATGCACTGGGCAGGGGAGGGTGCCACCATTTTGGAGGCAGCACTGGACGAGGAAGGAATGCTTCTCTCTCCTCTATCACCCAGGAGGTACAGGGGTGAGGGCCACTAGACCACCAGGGCAGGTGCAGGGGTGGAGTGTGTAGCGTATTGAACCACCAGGGTTTTTGGGGGTATTAGGGGGGTTGGAGATCCACCGGACCTCCAACCCCTTGCCCTTTTATCAGGGGGGGGGGGGGGTCAAGTGGCTGGAGGTCTGCCAGGTCTCAAGCCCTCCCCAAGTTGCTGTACAGGGAGTGCGGGCTTGGGGGGCACTAGGTTACCAGGGCCTCAGCTATTGGGGGGTCTGGAGGTCCACTGGATCCCCAGGACTGACAGTGGCAGCCCAGGCTGCCTAGAAGGGGAGGAAGAACCTTAACCCTAACGCCAGCCCTGAGCTGGCTTAGGATTTAAGGCACTATTTGGCACTATTTGGCCCACACGATCAGAGCGCAGTGCTCTGATCATATGGGCGGAATACCAGAGAGCTTATTTAAATATAATTTAAATTAGCTCAGCGGTATTCCCTGCGTGCTCACACAAGATCCTCAGTGCATAGTAAAACCTTCATTGGCTCACCAGTACAGTACAAGGCTCAATTTAAAAGTCTGTGCCTGGCCTTCAAGACCCTTAAAGGAGTACTTGAAGAACAGGATTTCCCTCTACACACCTCTGAGGTCACTAAGGTCCTCCCAAGGAATATCCCTAACCACACCCTCTCCAAAGGTTATCACTCAAAGTGACACCCTCCAATGAGCCTTCTCTAGAGTAGCCTCCACACTCTGGAATGCAATCCCTTAAAGGTTTCACTTAAGATAAGATTATCTCTACTTCAGGAAGCAGATGAAATCTTGGCTCTTCACCCAGGCCTTTAAAGGAAGAAGTAACGAACTTGCTAGTCACACACACAAGGACTGACACCGGCTGCACATGTTTATCCACTCCTACCCTAGCTGAGATTATATTCATGCGCCTTTCTGACTTCATGTGCAACTTTCTTTAAATTAGTCCCTTTAGTTTCTAACCCCTATAACTCTTGAGGGCTGCATTTTAATTGCAGTTATCTGTGTGACCAATGCATTAATCTATAATCATGATTTACAAAATTAATCGCATTGCAGCATCTCCGGTCTCCTTCAGACATCTCTTTTTATCCTCTTCCACTACCAACCCCTGTTCTCGGTGCAATCCAACATCTACCCCCAACCTGTGTTTCAACATCACCCACCCTTATGCCAGTCTATCTTAAAAATGGACTTCTGTTAATCCTTGCCAGCGACAGTGTTGCAAATATGCTGTCTGCAGCCTGGTCCAAAACTTTCCCTCTGACCCATCTCACCCATGCAGAAAAAAGAAGTGATGTCAGAGGAGGCAGAACAGGCCAGAGGGAAAGCTTTGGGGCAGGCCACAGGCAGCATATGTGCAACGCTTTACCATCATTTGAAGTCTGCTCGTTCGTTCCTGGTCAGCCTGGTCCATTTCCCACTCCCTTCGTCTATCTCTATTTTTTCCATGGGATCTCAGTGTTCCTCCGCCTAGGCGGACCTTCATTGAGTTCCAGCAGCCATGAGAAGAGCTTGGTGCTGCTCACCACCAAGTCTGTGTTGCTGCTCATGGAGGTGGAGGGGAGGAAGGGAGAGGTGCTGGACAGTGGGAGGGAAGGAATAAGGGAAGAGAGAGAGAATGAACCCCATGAAAGAAATAGAGATAATGGATCTGGGAAAAGAGAAGAGGGAGGGAAGGAAGGAAGAGAAAGGGAGAGATGTTGGATATGGGGGTGGGAGGGAGGGAGATTAAGAGTCCTGTAGGGAGGGGAAGGTGGTTGGGATTTGATATACCACCTTTCTGTGGTTACAATCAAAGCAGTTTACATATTATATACAGGGGTACTTATTTTGTACCTGGAGCAATGGGGGGGGGGGGGGGGGGGGGGGGGTTAAGTGATTTGCCCAAAGTCACAAGTTGCTGCAGTGGGAAATAAATAAAGAAGTAAATACAATTCCGTTAATCATGTGATTAATCATGATTAATAATTTTAATCGACATGCAGCCCTGCTATCTATATGTTCCATCTGCTTACACCCTATGCTGTCTATTAAAATGAATTATCGCCTACTGTGTTGACATTGTAATGTAGTATACTATGCCATACTTTGTATTGTAATTTGAATATTTTTATGGCTATAATTGTCTATTGCCTATGTTTGATTTATTTTTGCTGTACACTTACTTGAATGAATTCCTTCAAAAAGGTGGTAAATAAATTTTAATAATTAAAGTTAAAAAACAAATTTACTTGACAATTTTGTGCATTAATGATTAAAATAATGATAAATACGAGTGTAAATGCCAAAATTCCACCTAAATGCTTTTCTGCAAGTATGTGGGTATTTGACAAAAGGGTGCACACATAGGGTGAACCTGGGTGCAATGTGGGGGTGATTCACACTTATGCACTAAATGTGTATCTTTGGCATTTAAGCTTGAACGCTTACACCACCCCAAGGCTGGTGTAAGTATTTTAGCTGTTAGGCAAATATTCCATAAAGGCACCCTGCTAAATACTCCAAAGTAGAGTTTGCTGAGATTTTCTCTTGGAATATGGATTGTAGTCCCACAGGTACCAGCAAGCTGCCAGCAGCCAATAGAACTTACCTGCTAATAACTGATTTGGTAGAGGACTGATATTTTTGAAGACAAAATAGGATTCGCTTCAGTAAATATAGTTTGTTTTCATTTACTGCCTTTGCTAACTCGCAGTTCAAAGCGGTTTATGTTCAAAATACCCTTAATGTTTCTAGTGTTGAGGTTACCTTAACCAGGGCCGCCGAGAGCCGGGCCCGGGGACAAGGCAGCCCCCGGGCCCATCCCAACCCGCAGTCGCCGCCCACCCGAGATCGCCAGGCCCCGCCCACCCGAGGTCGCCGCCCACCCGAGATCGCCGGGCCCCCACGACGCCCACCCACCCGAGGTCGCCGGGCCGAGCCCTTGGAACTAACCTTAAGCCTCCTTTCACTTTGCAGCAAGCAGCGGCAGGGCAGACCTCTCCTCCTTCCTTCCGTGCCCCGCCCTCGCAGACGTTACGTCAGGCGAGGGCGGGACATGGAAGGAAGGAGTGGCCTGACCTGCTGCTGCTTGCTACGAAGTGAAAGGAGGCTTAAGGTTAGTTCCGGGAGTGACGGAGGGCGGGCCTGGCGGCGGTGGCGCCAGGCCCTCCTGGAGGCCCGGGCCCCGGGACTTTTGTCCCCCCTGTCCCCCCCTCTCGGCGGCCCTGACCTTAACTATTAAGGTATCCCTGCAGGCATCTTTTTGTGTGCACTTAGACTTAATAGATTTAATAGAATGCTTGAATTTGTTAACACAGTCTGAAAAATGCGTTTATCCCTAATGGCCATGTTTTGTGGCATGTTGCCATTTTTGTTATCTTTCCTGTTAGGTTCCTTGGGAACAGCTGGCCGTGTGTGCAATCAAACATCCCGTGGCATGGACAGCTGTGAGGTGATGTGCTGTGGAAGAGGGTATGACACATCTCGTATCACTAGGCTGTCAAAATGTGAATGCAAATTTCATTGGTGCTGTGCTGTGCGCTGCAAAGACTGTTTGGAAACGATGGATGTGCACACCTGCAAAGCTCCCAAGACAACAGGCTGGACAAACCAAAGATGACATGAAAGGCCTGCAGTGCACGGAGACTCCAGACTCGCCTTCTTGTGGGGAGAAGCCAGGCATGTTTTGTGGATAAAGTTCTGTGTGTTTTGTTTTTCCTTTTATGATGTTTATTTTACAGATGATAATATAAGTTATGCAGTATTTTATGGCTAATTCAATGTTTAATGTCTTTCTCTTAACTGTGATGAAAATTGCATGCAATTTGGTGAAACCATAAGAACATAATATCTGTCTAGTCTAGAGAGAGAAAAAGGTGTGTAGGTATACCTTCATATGCCTACATCCCTTGGGATGCTAAAGGCTTACAGGCATAAAGATAACTGTCAGATGCATACTTATGAATGATACTGCACAAGTGCAGAGGATCTTAAGCAGTTTTGCAGAATGAAGATAAAGAAAGGTACATTTTAGAAGTTACAAAGGGGCCCTTTTACTAACCAATGCCTAAAGCAGCTTAAAATGGTATCCTGCGGTATCTGCCAATTTAGTGCATGCTAATCCATATGCTATTTTTTTGGGAGGGAGTATGTCGGGGGGGGGGGGGGGGGGGGGGGGGGTGTTCCTGCACTAACCAGTTAAGGGTCCTTTTGCTAAAATGTGGCTTGTGTTATTCCCAACATGAGACATTCCCACATTCTAAGACCACTTTTAGCACTGTCAAGAAATGGATGATTTTTTTATTTCTACAATAATGGCCACGCACTAATTTTCCCCAATAGCGAGTGGCCATTACTGCGTAAGCACTTACACCTACAGTATTTTATAGGTGGTATGGGCTCATGTGCTAACCACACGCTAATTGGTTAGTAGATGCGTTAACCGATTAGAGCAGATCATACTTACTCTCCGCCCCAGTGCATGGGTAGTGCACAAACACGGTAAAACTACCACGGGATACCTGAGCACACCCTGCAGTAGTGCATTTTAACCTGTGGTAAGCATGCAGCTTTGTAAAAGGACCCCTTAGCGCATTCACATTAGCGCAAAGTAACAGGTTAGCAAAAGATTACCGCATGAGCTCTTATCTCCTACAAAATAGGTGGTGGTAAGTGCTCACATGGTAATTTTTTGAATGGCTGTGTGTTAATAGCAACATTAGAGCATCCAGTAAAAATAAAATAGAGAAAACAAGCTGAAACTCTAATTGTCCTAAGATAATTAGCAATATAATGAAGAGTCCAGTGATAATACAAAAAATATATGGTCACTGTTGTATGATAAAGCAAGATGGTTTGTGAGTTTGAACTTCTATGTTAGCAATAGTGTTATCATTTGAATGAATGAAACCATCCTTTCATGTCTTAATGTCGACGCACAAACCCTGAAGAGGCCGTTTGAGTGAAATGGGTCTGGCTGCTGTCAGGTGTCAGTTAAGTGCTTGATTTTTCTTGTTTCACATATATTACCAATACAATCTTAAGAAGCAAGAATGTAGCTGAATTATTGTGCTTTGAAATGAGTGCTACCTTTGAATAGAAATGTAAAATTTGAAAAACATTTTTACAAAAAGGGTAAAAAGGAATAAATGAAATTACTATATCACAAGGTTTTTTTTTTTAAGAGCAATGATGAATGATACAACCCCAGTGAAAGATGCTGAAATTATAACAAGTGTTTGGGTGTTTTGAGGTCTTTTTCCTCGTGCTTTATTGTACAACAGGGACTGTATATTTTTGTATTATCACTGGACTCTTCATTATATTGCTAGTAACAGAGCATCACCAGTAATATAAAAAATGGAAAATCGTCCATTTTACGGCTGTGGCAAAAATGGTTTTAACACACAGGAAACAATTGCGCTAGGGAGTGCAAAGGCCACTTTATGCCACAGCTTAGTAAAAAGATCCTAAAATTATTTAAGTGTTATAAAAATTGTTTTTAATGCTTTCTTCCTGCCATATTTTACTATTTCATATATGAGGGAAAGAAATATTTATAACATTTCAACTCAATGTCTCATGAACAAATTTTGTGTGAGAACCTTGAATACACTTTTTCTTGCACATCACTGTAATGAATATGCATGAGATAAATTTGCATATCTTGTTTTTTTTTTTACCTTATATTGGAGACCCATGATATGCAGATTTATATCATGACTATTCATTGTGGTGATCCTGAAAACCTGACTCACCAATGGGCTCATTTTCGAAAGAGAAGGATGCCCATCTTTCGACATAAATCGGAAGATGGACGTCCTTCTCCCAGGGTCGTCCAAATCGGTATAATCGAAAGCCGATTTTGGACGACCCCAACTGCTTTCCGTCGCAGGGGTGGCCAAATTTCAAGGGGGCATGTCGGAGGCATAGCGAAGGCGGGACTTGGGCATGCCTAACACTTGGACATCCTCGACCCATAATCGAAAGAAACAAGGGCGTCTCTGACGAACACTTGGATGACTTTACCTGGTTGTGTTTTTCTTATGACCAGGGCACAAAAAGGTGCCCGAAATGACGACATGACCACTGGAGAGAATCGGGGATGACCTCCCCTTACTCCCCTAATGGTCACTAGACCCCCTCCCACCCTCAAAAACATCTTTAAAAATATTTTGTGCCAGCCTCAGATGTCATACTCAGGTCCATCACAGCAGTATGCAGGTCCCTGGAGCAGTTTTGGTGGGTGCAGTGCACTTCAGACAGGCAGACCCAGGCCCATACCCCCCCTACCTGTTTCATTTGTGGAGGAAACAGCGAGCCCTCCAAAACCCACCAGAAACCCACTGTACCCACATCTAGGTGTCCCCCTTCACCGGTAAGGGCTATGGTAGTGGTGTACAGTTGTGGATAGTGGGGGGTTTTTTGGGGGGGGGGGGGTTGGGGGGCTCAGCACACAAGAAAAGGGAGCTATGCACCTGGGAGCAGTTTATGAAGTCCACTGCAGTGCCCTCTAGGGTGCCCGGTTGGTGTCCTGGCATGGCAGGGGGACCAGTGCACTACAAATGCTGGCTCCTCCCATGACCGAATGGCTTGCATTTGATCATTTCTAAGATGGATGTCCTTGGTTTCAAAAATCGCTGAAAATCAAACGTCCATGTCTAGGGACGGCCATCTCTAAGGACGACCACATTTCAGGATTTGGATGTCACTGACGGTATTATCGAAACGAAAGATGGATGCCCATCTTGTTTCAAAAATACTGGTTTCCCCGCCCCTGGATCGGGTCATTTTACGAGGATGTCCCTTTTGAAAATGCCCCTCCAAGTGTACCTCCAGGAGAAAGTTGAGAATCACTGCTTTATTGTATTGAAATGACACTGGAACACCTCAATCATTAAATACAAATGTAGAAATTGATGATGCATAAAGACCAAATCATCTACTGGTGTGCTCCTTTTCCTTCTTTTCTGTAATATCATAGACCAGTGATTCCCTTATTTGTCCTGGAGGACCACCAGTCAGTCGAGTTTTGAGAATATCCCTAATGAATATGCATGAGTGAAACTTGCATATAAAGGAAGTAGTAGGCATGCAGACCTATCTCATTATGGATATTCTGAAAACCTGACTGGTGGTCCCCCAGGACAGTTTTGAGCATCACTGGCATAGACCCTACAGTATAAAGTGGTCTGTTTCTGGTGTATTAAAAATCTTGACAGCAGTCTACACAGGAGACTCCAAAGCACGGTGGGCAACATGAGAACTGGGTTCTGTTTTGAATTAGTAAATAGCCAAGAGGGTGATATTTGCATTTGAAGGAATTTAACTTGGAGGAAAACTGCAGGATGCAATTATGGATCCTTAGGGCAGGATTAGGGCACAGACAAACTAGGCATGTGACTAGAGCCCAAATGTTTCGAAGGACCCTCTCAAGTGTGCAATTCAACCTCCAAAGGCAGCTTTTTGGCATAGTAAGTCTGCAACTAGCAGAAAGTAGACTGGGGGGACCAGAGCCATCATTGCTCCCAGAGGTCTATCTATTCTCCCCACCCCAGTAGTGTGTTGTAACCTGCTTGTGAAACATATATCACAGCAGTGAGCTCATTCATCATGGCTCCCCATCAGCTTATTTGATCTGTAGTTGCCTTTCAAACCTAGTATTAAATCATGAGTTCCATATTAAAAAAACCAAATGTGCCATGATTCTTATGAGCTGTGTTCCTAATTAATGTATCATAAGAAGTCATAAAATAAAAATACATTAACGTTGTTACATTCTGTGCAAGCACTTTATCTACTTATAGCACTAAGCAAATAATTCTTTTTATATATCCCAAATAAATCAAAATTGACCTTGGGCAAGTCACTTAGCCCTCCATTGTCTCAGGTAGAAACTTAGATTGTAAGCCCTCCAGGGACAGGGAAAAACGTACTGTGCCTGAATGCAACTTGTTTGCAGCTTCCAATGAAAAGGCAAAGGTGAAATCCAAATAAATAAATAAATACCTGTTTGAGTGGCTTTGACATTATAAGCAGTTTAGTAACTTTTGTGTGTTGGTGTGTTCCTTAGAATTTTTCACTATTTTGGATAGAATACTTTGGAGTTCATTTACAAAAGCAGATGGATGTCTCAAAATGGCCAAAAAGAATCTCATGTGTTGAAAACATCCAAATCGCAATTTTCAGAAGGCAAGATTTGGATACTTTACACTGCAGTTCGTCCAAATAGCAAGGAGGCATGTTATTGTTTTTTTTTTGGGGGGGGGGGGGACTAGGGCAGGCCCAAAATTAGGATATCTTTCGGCAATAATGGAACAGGAAGAAATGTCCAAGAAGGGTGTTTTTATCTAGACCTGTTCAATCATGTCCAGGGTACAAAAAGGTGCCCTGGTGAGTAGTTGACCACTGGAGGGATGAAGGCATAACTCCTCCTTAATCTCCCAGTGGTTACTTACCCCCCCCCCCCCCCCCATGAAGTGAAAGTGACAGTGGATACTAGGATCTATGACAGCTTCAGGTGTTATGGCCATTCCTAATAGAGCAGCAAGCAAGTGTAAGGAGTAGCCTAGTGCAGGGCTGCAGAGAGACTGGGCCGGGCCCGGAGCAAGGCCACCCTTGCCGTCCTCGCCGCCCCCCCCCCCGAGATTGCCGCTGCCGCTCCCCCCTCCACCCCCACCAGAGGTCGCCGTAGCCACTGCTCCATCCTCCCCCCCCCCCCCCCCGAGGTCGCCGCCGCCACTCCCTCCTCCACCACTCTGAGGTCGCCGCTGCTCCCCCCTCCGTCCACCACCGGGCCGGGCCCCCTGCATTGAAATCGCAGTCTCACCTCCATGAAAGCAGCGCTGCAGGCAGTAGAATGCTTCCCTTCGGCCCTCCTGCCCTCTTTGTGTCCCGCCCTTGCGGAAGTTATGTCAGACGAGGGCGGGACACAGGGAGGGAAGGAGGGCCGAAGAGAGGTATTCTGCTGCCTGCAGCGCTGCTTTCATGGAGGTGAGACTGCGATTTCAATGCAGGGGGCAGACGGTCGACGATGGAGGGCGGGTGGGACTGCGGGGCCGGGCCCCCCTTGGAGGCCCGGGCCCAGGGAATTTTGTCCCCCCTGCCCCCCCTCTCAACAGCTATGGCCTAGTGGTAGGTGCAGTGGACTTTGAACAATGAGACCAAGGTGTAACTCCCACTTTAACTCTTTTATTTCTGTACAAATATGTGACCCCTCCTGGAACATAGAAAAACCTACCGTACCCGAATTTATAAGATCTGCAAGTGTGATGGCTATTGTAGTGGTGTACCTTTAGGTACAGTAGGTTTTTATCTGTTCCTGGAGGGCTCACAATAAAAAAGGAATTAAGGTCGAATTTGTACCTGGGTCCTGTTGTTCAAAGTGCACTGCCCTGAGCCCTAGACTGCCCCTCTGCTCTGCAGGGATGTCTGTGTGGCCATTTTTGTACAAATGATGCCAGACAGCTATTTCTGTGCCTGCTTTTTTGGCATTCATATTTTGGAAGTTTCATTTTGGAAAATAGCTGTTCATCTTGGACATTTTCAGCGCAAGAACATCCTTCTCACTTTCGAACAGGAAATAGCGATGATTTTTCCGTTCAAAAATGGCTGTCAGATGGACAGTTTTTCTGGATGTTATGAGCAGGACGTCCCAATTCTTACTTGGGTGTTCCTTCGAAAATGCCCCTCCACATGTTTTCAAATGCACTTAACTACAGAAAGGCTCAAACAGATTTGGACAGATGAACAGACATTGATCCCTTTTATTTAATAAAGTTTTTTCCTGCATTCTCTACCGGGGGTCCTCAAAAGATTCCTCAGGACACACTAAACCAGTTAGATTTTCAGGATCTGCACAATGAATATATCTGAGATAAATTTACATGCACTGCTTTCATTGTATGCAAATCTATCTCATGCACATTCATTGTGAGTATCCTGAAAACCAGACTGGCTGCATGTGCCCTGAGGACTTAGTTGAGACAGTGGCGTAGACAGATGTGCCAATTTGGGTGGGTGTGAGCACACACTATCCCCCTACCCCCACCCGTGACTCCAAAATTCAATACATAACTGAGCTGCTGCCCCAGATGCACGCTTCAGGAAGGGTGCAGGGAGCAGCCACATGGCTGTTGGGTCCGCCGGTTCCCTGCTCCCTCTTACGTTACTTCCTGTTCTGGGGCAGAGGGAGCAGGGAACTGGCGGACCCAACAGCCATGCAGCTGCTCCCTGCACCCCAGGAGGTAAGAACAATGCACCCAGGGGGGTTGGAGGTCATGGTCCAGGGGGGGAATAATGCACCCAGGGGTGTCAATGCTGTACCCAGGGGGAGGGGGACAATGCTGCACCTGGGGGCAGGTGCAAAGCGGCAATCTGCCCTAGCTGGCAGCCAACCAATGGAACACCACCGGTGGATCCCAAGCCAACTGAAGAGTTCCTGCTATGGTAGCTTGGAATGTTCCTGTACTTGCTGCAGCCAGCGGTACTCTCTATGGGCAGCCACCAGACTGACCCTCCTCTCTCCTGCATAGTCACACAAACTGAGCATGTGTGGGAGGAGGAGAACTGGTATAGCATAGCAGTGGCCCTTACAGAGTGCTGCTGGCTGCACTGAGAACTGGAGCGTTCTGGGCCATTGCAGTAGAACTTATTCAGCTGGTGGGACTTGGGGATCCCCACAAGCCTCAACTAGGGTGCCACAATTTTGGGTAGGCCAGAGCCCAAAGTGTGTGGGCCCAGGTTCACCCGTGGGCTGAGAACCCACTGGGTTGAGAACCTCTATTTTATATGGTAGCCTTAAAAAACATGCTTGTGCTGCCCAACATCATCTGTAACTTTAGACATTGCTTCTTGTGCTATCATAAAAGCTCATGTTAATTCATCTCAAATTTTAGCTGGTGCCATCCGCATTGCCCAATGAAGAGAGGTTAAAACATAATGGAGGACTTTAAAGTGTGGCAAGCACAAAACTAATGCTGCATCAAGAAGTGATCCAACTATTTTTATTGCATGTCGTGTGTTAATATTCAGACTCATGCACGATACCTGCTCCTGGTTAATGTGGAAGAACTTCCTGCCTCCTATTTAGGAGGCAGTAAGTGGTCCCACATTATCTTGTTTTGGGGGCCCTTTTACTAAGCCACAGCTGAAAGTGGCCCACAGCAGTGCAAGTGCGTCTTTTGTGCGCACACTGGGCCAGTTTTTACCGTGTCCTAAAAAAAGGGGTTTTTTTAAGGGGCCGGAAAATGGCCATGCAGCAAAATAAAAACCAGTGCGTGTCCATTTTTTGGCTTGAGACCTTACCACCACCAATTGACTTGGTAAGATCTCACGCGTACTTGAGCGGTAAGCATGTGCCCACTGCCATCTACCACCGGGTAAGCACCACAGGTAGAAAACATTTTCTACCATGTGTTTTTGGCATGCACCAAATACAGAATTACCTCCAGGGGCACGTGGTAGCCGGGCAGTAATGCCAATGTGGCACATTCTGTACAAGTGTAGACTTATGCGCCTTTGTAAAAGGGCTGCTTAGTGTGCAGTAAGTGTAACATGCTCGTTGGCTATCGTTTCCATGCCCCCTCTCCGCCCAAGCCATTCCCCCTGACAGAAAAATTCATAACGCATGGTTTAACACGTGGAAACAGGTAAAGTACCTTAAAACCCCTTAATGTGATTGGGCAGTAGCCTGCTTCTTTCCATTAACTATGTAGTAACTCGATTCTATAAAAGTCACCAAAAATTGCGCATGCAAATTTAGGCACACTCTTGATTTGCGCATGCAATTTAATAGAATAACAGGCCAATTAGTACCAATAATTGGCTTTTTAACAAGCAATTATTGGCACTAATTAGGTTTAATTGGGACTTATGTACATAAATTTAGGCACAGATCCACACCTAAAATTTATGTGTGGCCTGAAAAGGGGGGCACAAAAATGGGCGGGTCATGGGTGGATGGGGTGTGGTTTTGAGTTACATATGTAATTATAGACTATTAGTGATCTGCACCTTATTGACTAATTGTTTACATGCACATTTGGGATCGAGGCCCAGCTTTGGGAGACCTGTATAGAATCCAGGGGTATGTGCTATTGAGCAACACATCCTTTTACTTTAGTCGCTATCATATAAAAAGTTACTAAAGCATATATGACTGACTGTAATACCCCCCAGTTAGTCACATACTTTATGCTTAATAATGCATTCCCCCTTTTAGAATTACCCCCCTATTGTACTCAGGTTAAGGTCAGAGAGTATCTAGTCTGGAAGGCCAAAAACAAATATGTTAAAATCTTGGATCTCTATCTCACAATCTCTTTCCAAAAAGGAACTAATAGAACACTCACAAAAATTACATTAAAGTAACTTGGTTTGATTTACTTTCTTACCATAGGGCTTTCTGTTGTAAGAATATAAAGGTAGCCATACTGGGTCAGACCGATGGCCCATCTAGCCCAGTATCTTGCTTCCAACAGTGGCAAATCCAGGTCACAAGTACTTGGCAGAAACCCAATTAGTAACATCATTCCATGCCACCAATCCCGTGCCAAGCAGTGGCTTTCTCCATGTCCATCTCAATAACAGACTATAGACTTTTCTTCCAGGAACCTGGCCAAACCTGTTTTAAACCCAGATATACTAACTGCTGTTACCACATCCTCCAGCAGCAAGTTCCAGAGCTTAGCTATTCTTTGAATGAAAATATATTTCCTGCTACTTCCATGTAATTTCATTGAGTGTCCCCTGGTCTTTGTACTTTGTGAAAGAGTAAAAAAATCGATTCACTTTTACCTGTTCTACACTATTCAGGATTTTATAGACCTCAATCATATCCCTCCTCAGCCGTCTCTTTTCTAAGCTGAAGAGCCCTAACCTCTTTAACCTTTCCTCGTGGTACTATTATGCAATGCATATATTTAAAGACCAGTATCTTGTTTTATACAGGTGTATTCAACAGCCTTGGCCTTTTCAACTGGAATTGTTAATCATTTAGCTAGAGTTCAGTTAATTACAATAATACATTTTCCCCATTTTTCTGAACTATTAGAAAACTGCAGAGCAGCACAATGAATTCATAATTTGCCCAAGGGACTGAAATCCACTGTATTATCATATATATTTTCATTTACATCAATGATGCCTAAGTTCAAAAATTTAATTTAAGCATTATCACATGAGAATATGAAACACATTTAGATGGTTCATCACTGAGAATGTTCGATCAAATTCTTGGTCTTCACTTAATTATTAAACAAAATTGACTGACAATTATGGTTTGGCTACGTACAGCACTGGAAGCTGTGAACATCTTCTCCTAGAAGACAAGCAGACCGTTAAGTAAGAAGATTAGGGGGCCCTTTCTACTTTCAGTTGATGTACATGGGCAATATTCAAATACCACGGTTAGTGGGCTTTTTTTTTCTTCAAATGCTGAGGCATTTAAATTTATTTCCTGTATTCAGTGTCCCTATCCAGTTAGCAACTGGCAGTAACCCCCCAATTCTATATAGGTCTCCCAAAGTTGGGCCTGGATCCCAAATGTGCATGTAAACAATTAGTCAATAAGGTGCTAACAATCAATTACTGGAGTTAATTGGAACTTAATTGGCAGTATTTAGGAGTTATGTGTGCATCTGCCCTACACCCTGCTCTGTAACATGCGCTCATAAATATGATTGCGTGCAACTCAAAAGGGGGAGTGGCCATGGGAGGGCCATCTGCGAATCAAGGACGATCCTAAAAATTACACACGATGTTATAGAATATTCAGATTAGCTGGGTGTGAGGATTTATACCAGGTTTCAGCAGGCCTAAGTCCTCATGTCCAAAATTGGGTGTGGGAATCCACATTAAATGCTATTCTATAAAGGTTGCTTAGCGCTAAGTGATCTTTATAGAATTGGCACTTAGCACGGATCTTAAGAGCACCTAACTTTGGGGTCCTTTTAACCAAGCTGTAGTAAAAAGGGCCCTGCGTTAGTGGCGGGGGCCATTTTTGCTGCGTGCCAAGGCCTTTACCGCAGCGGGTATTAAGCAGTGGCGTAGCCAAGGGTGGGCCCAGGCCCACCCAGTAGCAGCACACCTATGATGTGACTGGCAGGGATCCCCAAGCCCCAGCAGCCAAAAACTCCCAACAACTGTCCGTCCTGCATACCTTGTAAATAGCAGATCTTTGCCTGCAGCAAGTAGCAACTGATACATACTGCTCGCACCGGCCCCACAGCCTTCCCTCTGATGTATTCCTGCCTATGTAGAAACAGGAAGTTGTATCAGAGGGAAGTCTGTGGGGCCAACATGAACAGTGTTTATTACTTGCTGCTCGCTGCCAGTGAAAATCTGCTATTTCAAAGGTATGCAGGGGAGGGGGATGTTTGAGAGACCATATGGCATGCAGGTGAGCGAGGGTGAGACCATATCACTTGTGGGACAAGGCGCAGTTCTGCCCATCCATCTTGGGCCCAGGCCCACCCAAAACTGGGTGTCTGGCTATGCCCCTGGTATTAAGACCCTACAAAAGTACAAAAGACATGGCCATGTGGTAAGATTATTCTTACCGAGTGGCCATGGGGGGGGGGGGGGGGGGGGAGAACTTACCTCCACCCACTGAGGTGGCAGTAAGGGCTCCCGCTGTAACCTGGCAGTAACCAGACAGTGATTACTGCCAGGTTAGCGCCATGCTAGAAATTATGTAATTATTTTCTGTTGGGCTGGCGGCAGTTCAGGTTACCACTTGGCAACCCTTTAGTAAAAGGGCCCCTTTTGAGTGTTATTGACGGAATGTGGTCCTAAGGGTGAGATCCTGTAAATGGTATCTTAAAATCTAGGTGCGTCTGATTAATGTGCCTAGTTCTACTCTATATAAAGCACCTAAAATTATGCTCAGTGTATAGAATACTGAATAGTATCAGTAAATGCACCTACATTTAGGTGTGGCCATTTAACGCCACTGATAACTTGATATAAATACCTGCAATAAAAGTAGGCGAGTTCCCCAGAATTTTATAAGTGCACGTAGATTTGAGCAATGCCCCTGTCATGCCCACACTCCTCCCATGGCCACGCCCCCTTTTCAGCTACACTCGTTGGAATTTACATACACCTTTCTTTTTAGAATATGCCTAAAAAGAAGCAAACATAAATACCAATTATTGTCAATAAGTGATAATTGGTTGTTATCGGCCAATTATCACCGATTAGCTTGTTACTCAATTGAGCAGCATGCGTAAATTGGCCATGCGCACAATTTAACGCAGGCTACTCGACTCACCTTATATAGAATCTGCCCTTAATGTGGACAGCGGTACTGCCACTGGCTCTTTGGATAGTGTAAATATTCAGTGACTGGCCATATAGTTATGTAGTTTAGGTTAAGGCAACCTATTTTGCTGGGTAAATCCATCTGCATAGCTATGTGGATAGTGGCTGAATATTGCCATTTATCTGTAGAATTAGGTGGATTGTCTACTCTCTGCCCTTGCTCCACCCCTGTACTATTCAGGTAGTACTGCTGAAAATTAGAAAATAACAACATAAGAATAGCTATATTAGGTCAGACCAATGGTCCATCTAGCCCAGTATCCTGTTTCCAACAGTGGCCAATCCAGGTTACAATTACCTGGCAGAAACCCAAATAGTAGTAACATTCCATGCTACCAATTTTATAATATTGTTAACTGCTTTGATCAGACTCTGGTTTAGCTGTATATCAAATTCGTAAATAAGCATAAACAATCCCAGTGGCTTCCCCATGTCTGCCTCAATAGCATACTATGAACTTTTCCTCCAGGAACTAGTCCAAACCTTTTAAAAACCCAGATACATTAACCACTGTTACAACATCCTCTGGCAACAAGTTCTAGAGCTTAACTATTCAATGAGTGAAAAAATATTTCCTCCTATTTGTTTTAAAATTATTTTCATGTAACTTCATTGTGTGTCCCTTAGTCTTTGTACTTTTTCGAAAGAGCAAAAAATCGATTCACTTCTACTTGTTCTACAACACTCAGGATTTTGTAGACTTCAATCATATCTCCCCTCAGCTGTCTTTTTTCCAAGCTGAACAGCCCTAACCTCGCCTCATATGAGAGGACTTCCATCCCTTTTATCATTTTAGTCCCTCTTCTTTGAACCTTTTATAATTCTATTATATCATTTTTGAGATACGGCGACCAGAACTGAATGCAATGCTCTAGGTGAGAGCGATACAAAGGCATTATAATGTTCTCGGTCTTATTTACTAGTACTACTACTTAACATTTCTAGAGCGCTACTAGGGTTACGCAGCGCTGTACAGTTTAACAAAGGACAGTCCCTGCTTAAAGGAGCTTACAATCTAAAGGTACCATCCCTTTCTTAATAATTCCTAGCATCCTGTTTACTTTTTTTGGCCACCACCGCACTTATCCATACAGTGGCAGCAGGGTTATGAATAAGTTCTTATGGATATCTGACCCTAAACATATGCCCTAAAGTCATGTGGACTTTGAATTCCTACACTGATTATTTACATATGTTCCCCAACCAATATTTGTTTTGACATCAAAGAATGGAATGATTCCAAATGTCTTACTGATTTGCTATTCTAGTGCAACTTACAACTCAGGAAATGTCCAATAACTTCGAGGAATGCATGCGTTCTCTAATTTACACTGTTTTGGCAGAGGAAATTTTTGAATTAATCTACTTTGCATCTTCTCATTTCTGCCAGGGTGTGGATCTAGCTTCCCTGAGCGTAAAGGAATTTGTGCTTTGATTCTTACCTGTTAAAATCTTGATCACAGAATAATCTTTTCAGCTGTATGGTTACCAAATTGACAAAAGGCCTTTTGGTCACTAATTCAAATGCAGGCCAGGGTAAACCAGAACCAAGAAATGGCACGTGAAATGAACTAGAGGCAAACCCACACCAGCCATGACAACGGACTCATAACATGAGACGGACGCTCTCCTGTTTGCATGGAAAGATACGATGGTGTCGACAGGAGGTCATTTTAGATCTTCAAGCAGTTCCTGCTGGTGCCGGGTGCATATTGAAAGATGTAGTGATAAACAAGCACTTTGCTGCAATACACAAAAATTTATTTTAAAGATTTGTTTTCTTTCCTTGAAGGCAAAATATAATAGAACCAAACATCAATTTATTTTGTACAAAAAAAAAGTCTGTATATGAGAACGGACAATCCATGAAAAGTCTGAAGTTAATAGAACTGTTTCCCTTTGTATCATGCTTTCTTGCGGTCAAAAAAAGTTGACACATAAGATATCATGGCAGTCAGTGCTGTAGGTCTCCTCAGATCCTCGTCAGCTGGTGCCAGAGGCTGGAGGGAAGGATACTTTCTACCTTTTCCATCACAAAATTTAATGGTGCAAAGAGAGTGCTGAGGAACTGCGAATAAATCAGACAAGATGGTTAATATTTTTCCTAAGCCAAAGAAATGCTACATAGTCAGTCAACAGATTTAAAATGTGCAATACTTTTTACATATCTTCTATGGTGAGATCACCTACAATCATACAATCAGTACTCAATTCATCTGTCTTTCTGTCTGTATACGTGTCACATCACCAAAACTAAGTGTTGCCATACCGGGACAGACCAAAGGTCCATCAAGACCAGTATCCTGTTTCCAACAGTGGCCAATCCAGGTCACAAGTACCTGGCAAGATTCCAAAACAGTACAATACATTTTATGCTGCTTATCCTAGAAATAAGCAGTGGACTTTCCCCATTTTAATAATGGCTTATGGACTTTTCTTTTAGGAAGATATCCAAACCTTTTTAAACCCTGCTAAGCTAACTGCTTTTACTACGGTCTGTGGCAACGAATTCCAGAGTTTACATGTTAAGCGAAGAAATATTTTCTCTGATTCATTTTAAATTTACTACTTTGTAGCTTCCTTGCATGCCCCCTAGTCCTAGTATTTTTGGAAAGAGTAAACAAGTGATTCACGTCCACCCATTCCACTCCACTCCACTCATTATTTTATATGTGCTGAAAGTTGGCATGGTGGATCAACATGAAAAGTTGTTGAGAAACTACAATTTCAAAGCATATTAGCCCATTTAGGATGGAAAGAAGGTGAATTGTGCCGTTGTGTCACACCATAAGGGCAATTCTATACTTGGTGCCTGTCCTTATGTATATATAAATGTACAGAATATTAGCATTTTTGTGGGTAAATGTACCACTTCTTTTAAGGGTATGTGTCATAACCTGTAAATCAAGTGGAGGGGGGCATTCACATGGACAGAGCTACCATTTACAGGCACAACTTATAGATACAGTAAGTTATGCACACCATTGCCAAATTTAGGCAACTGCAGTTACACTATATCTATGGTTGGTGTACATATTATTATTTTATTATTATTAATTGTTGCATTTGTATCCCACATTTTCCCACCAATTTGCAGGCTCAATGTGGCTTACAATATGCCGTAATGGTGATCGCCATTTCCGGATAGAGAATTACAAGTAGTTTTGCATTAAGGTGCATAAATGGTATAGTAAAATACAAAGTGGTATAGCCTTGAAGTTCCTGAGTGATAGAATGAATTATAAAATAAGTTAGATAATCAACTATCGAAAGTTCATTTCCGGCAAGAGAAATAAGGTGGTAGTGCGTACTGCGTAACTTTCATTAGTAGCAACGAAGGTTATCAGTCTAGTGTGAAGAGTTCAGTTTTGTCTAGTTCATTTAAAGTCTAGTTGTCTAGTATTTAGGATGGATCATGATGGTATGCCTTCTTGAACAAGTTGGTTTTTGGAAGATTGTTAGGCCGTGCACAGTTTTTATGGCCTTTGGCAGTGCGTTCCATAGTTGTGCACTTATGTAGGAGAAACTGGATGCATATGTGGATTTATATTTAAGTCCTTTGCAGCTGGGGTAGTGGAGATTCAAGAATGTGCGTGCTGATCTTTTTGTGTTCCTAGTTGGTAGGTCTATGAGGTCTGAAATATAGGTCGGGGCTTCACCGTGAACGATTTTGTGGAACAGGGTGCAAAGTTTGAACACAATTCGTTCTTTTAGTGGGAGCCAGAGTTTTTCTTTTAGGGGTTTAGCGTTTTCGTATTTCGTTTTTCCAAATATGAGTCTGGCTGCTGTGTAATGTAATGGGCATGTAAATGTAAGGCTGGGTTATGTTAATATTCTATAATGGAATCTGGTTGATCAGATGTCACTGTAGGACAGACTCTCTCACCACTTGGCACTGGGGTGCCTAAAAGGGGGGGGGGGTGCCCAGTTATTGGAACTGGCACCATGTATGTGAAATTTTGCTGTAACTTAACACATATAGGTCTAGATTCTACATACAGCTACTGAAAAATTGGCGCTGAAAAAAACTTCTGCCTAGGTGTATTTTATAAACCGCACGCTAAATTTAGTGCTCAACGCTATTCTATAAAGAGCACGTTTTATAGAATAGCACAAGCCGTTAAGCCCGTTAAAACGGGCGCGATTTCCAGCTACCCTCCTCGCCGCCGCTCCCTCCCCACTCCATGCCGGGCCCCCTGCACTGACCTGACAGCGCCTCTCACCTCCGTGTGAAAGCGCTGCAGGCAGCAGCAGATCACTCTGCTGCTACCTGCAACGCTTCCACACGGAGGTGAGAGGCGCTGTCAGGTAAGTGCAGGGGGCCCGATACGGAGGAGGGCGGGAGCGGCAGCGGGGATTGGGGGGGGAGGGTGGAGGTTGGTGCGCGCGATGTTCGTTTCCAGGTGGCAGCGTCCGACAGTGACTCCGACTCCGTTTCCCTCTCTGTTCCGCCCTCTGATGTCATCACGTCTTGACGCAAGGGCGGGACAGAGAGGGAAGTCTCTACTGCGCATTTGCAGGTGAGTCGGTCACTCGCCGTTTATATGTTTGATTGAGTGCCGAATTTTATTGGGGCTGAATGTTCGGCACCATTTATAAAATCTGGCCCTAAGTGAATACTACCTAGCACTTACACGTGTAAATGCCAATTACCGGTACCAATTCCGCAGCTAAGTGCTAGTATTGTGCAACCTACATTCGGTCTGAGTCTTCTTTTTCCAAATTTAAAACCCATCCCAAGACTTATTATTTTGAATCAGCCTATGGCATATTCTCTCCTTGAACGGTCAAGGGTATTTGGAGACTCATAGCGACACAGCAGTCTCCCTCCCTTCTCTCTTTTTAGGAATTTGTTTAGAATGTTAAGTACTCCGTGGAACGACTGATTGCTGCCCTACCTATTTTAATGACGGTTCTTTTTTTCTATTTTAAATGTAATCTGTGTGTCAACCGCTTTGACCTGTCTACCAGATAATGCTGTACAGCAAAGGTGTCCAATAAACAATAAGGGCTAGATTCTATATATTGAGCTGAAAAAAAAAGAGCTATTCTATAAGCTGCACTTAAAGTTAGGCGCGGTTTATAGAACAGCAATTATGCCCAGGAGTCGAGCCTAACTCTAGGTGCAGCCATTTGTACCAACTGAAACGTGCTGCAAATGTAGGCATGTATCCCCCATTATTCAACAACGAGCATTAATTTTAGGAATGCCCGTTATGCCCAGGATCCTCCCATTTCTGTGCCCTCTTTTTTCAGATCACGTGTAAAGTTTAGGCGCAGATCCTGCAACTAAATTTATGCATGTAAATGGCAATTAAATCTAATTAGTGTCATTAATTGCTTGTTCAAAAGCCAATTATTGGCACTAATTGGTTCATTATTCCATTAAATTGCGTGGGCAATTTTTGGCGACTTTTATAGACCTAACGTTAGCAGCCAGCTTATACAATTGCCCCCTTAGATTCTTAGCTCTCTAGGGATAGGAAAACAGCTAGTGTACCTGAATGAAATTCACCTTGAGCTACTAATGAAAAAAGTAAATAAATAAACCATGAAACAAACTTTCAAAGGATGCTTAGCATTTTATTCCCTCTGGGGCATACGAAGCATTTCTGGTAGTTGCAGGACTTCCCATGACATCATCAATCCATGGAACTGCTGTGTCTGATGCTCAGCGTTGGTTATGATTGTTTGCACTGTGTTGCATGCTCAGTGATTCTACCATTGCTGTGAACTTTTGCAGGGAGAAGCCACTAAGAATCTTCTCTAATATGTGCAAGTCTTGGTTCTTCTTTTTCAGTGATTTATTAACTTCCTGAAGGATCCAGGTAGAGACATAAGTGCTTATATGTACTTATACTGGGACAGACCGAAGGTCCACAAAGCCCAGCATCCTGTTTCCAACAGTGACCAAACCAGGTTACAAGTACCTGGTAAGATCTCAAAACAGTACAATATGCTTATCCTAGAATTAAGCAGTGGATTTTCCCCAAGTCCATTTTAATAATGGCTTATGGACTTTTCCATTAGGAAGCCATCCAAACCTTTTTAAAACCCTGCTAAGCTAACTGCTTTTACAATATTCTCTGACAATGAATTCCAGAGTTTAATTACACACTAAGTAAAGAAATATTTTCTCCGATTTGTTTTAAATTTACAACGATGTAGCTTCATCGTGTGCCCCCCAGTCCTAGTATTTTTGGAAAGAGTAAACAAACGATTCATGTCTACCCGTTCCACTCATTATTTTATAGATCTCTATCATATCTCCCCTCAGTCATCTTTTCTCCAAGCTGAAGAGCCCTAGCCACTGGGCCAAGTCCTATATGGACTTGTGAAATTCTACTTTAAAGGCTCCTTTTGAGTGAATATTCTGCTTAGTAGTATGAAGATACAGCTGAAGGAAAGACAAACTACTTCTTAGAAAGAGATTCTTTAATAATCATCTTAGTCTGTTTTCACTGCTGAAGCGAAACCCCCTTCCATTTATGTTACTCACGGACACATGGATAAAGTACTCACAGCTTTTGCGAAGACACCCATAAGCTCTGGGAACTGATGTGTCAGCAGGGCCAGCATGGCTGTGAAGGAGCATAACCCAGCCGTGAAGAGAATGAAGAAAGGGAGTTCTTTTTTGGGGTAAACAGAAACTTCATGAAATGCTGCACAAGAAATCAAAAATATGAAAGCAAGACAAAAGGTTAATTGAAGAGGACAGCTAAAGTCTCTTAATCATCAGAGCAGCAATGCCCATTAAAGTCTGTATTTGATTAATAGTTTTCTTTGAAAGGAAACAAATTATAAGGGCAATTTGTGGTCCCCCTCTACTCCTACCCCCTAAACCTAGACCACTCGGGATTACCCCCCCCCCCCCGGTAAGTAATGGGGTGCTCAGGGGGATAGAGAGAGGATTGGAGTGGTATGAGAGGGAGGGCTTTGCTAAAGGGGTGGGGCTTCCATTCTTCTGTAGTGATTTTTGGGTGGGGGTGGTGGTTCTCGCAGGAACTTGATCGGTGAGAAGCTCTTGCGATGGGTGGATCAGATCCGAGGGATCAATTTGGGCTGCACTCTTTCAGAGGAGTCAGATTGGGGAGGTGTTCAGTATTTTGTTTTATTTGTGAGGCCAGTACTGACTTAAATGCAGGGGCAGGAAGTGTGGATGTGTATCCATGCTACCTGCAGCTGCAAGTAACATGGTGCCCATGAGTGCAGTAAATGCAGGGATTGGCCAGCATCTGCCCTGCACTTACTACAAAGGCTTTGTGCTTACCGCACGCTAATCTTATAAAAATTATAAACCTTACTGTATTTTAGCAGAAGGGTCCCTCTGAGAGTAAGGCTCCTAAACTGGCCTCTCTGAAAATTTACTAGGGCTGAGTGCCTAAGTATTTACTCAGAATGCCATATGAAGTGAGTGGCAACAAGAAAGGATTTAGAGCAGGGGAAAAAAGGACAGGAGTCTGTAACTAAGTGCACAACATTGCAGAACGCCCCTGACACGACCACGATCATGCCCCCTTTTGAGTTATGCACTGGGGCCCCGATGCTCAAAACTTCGGAAAATAGCACCAAAACAGTGCAGAAGAAAAACTTCCTAACTCTCAATGCTAATGTTATGCAAACCATCTGTGCGCTGTTAGCACTGAACATTAGAAAGTTAAGGGGGAGGATTGTGCCTGGTGCGTGCACAAAAGACCTCTCTCTCACCAGTCTTCAGATCCTTTTGTACTGCTGATGTTCTGTTGTCTTACTTGCAAGAATGCACTTGAAGCATAGCCCTGCTGAAACCCTGTTTTCTTCCAGTAATGGTTCGGTGACAGATGAGCTGGCTATAATTTTATTTTTCTTTCCTTGCTGACAGTTGTATTTGTCTCCCTGCTACATCCGCAACATTTCCTTGTTAGTGTCTCCAGAGTTTATTTTCTTTCTGTGGCAAAGTTTTGAACCTTTTCTTGCCTCTCCACCTCTTCAGACACCCTAATGCCAGCTCCGAGGTTTTCAGTGGTAAGGGCGCCCTTGTTCACTGTGCTGTACGCTGAGCATTGGAAGGAATAGGAAATGACCTCACCTACATCATGCTATTTGCACTGTTCTTCGGCGAACTCATTGTTTCTCTTGCTCCAAGCCTCTGAGCACGCTAGTCCAGCACTAATAACCTCTAGCGCCCATGTTTGCTTCTGAGCATCGGGGCATAGTAGAGTTAGACGCCATGCCTTATAGAATAGAATGCAGCTAGATGTGCGTTCATATTTTAATGAGTGCCAATTAACTTCAGTAACTGGTTGTTAGCACCCAATTATTGACATTAATTGGTTCTGCGAGAAGAGGACAAGACATTTCTCTGGGTAAGTGAATATTATTTTGCTCTGTGCTTCAGTAATTTAAAGATTGGGGTTTAAAAGAGAAACTGTAGGTTTACTGGTAAAGACAGTTAGAATTTTTTAAAAAGCAAATTTTATTAACTTGTCTCCATACCCTTTCCTCATAGTTTTAAAACCTGAACTTTCAGCCACGGGCTACAGCATTAACAGATAGCCTCTAGAAGGCACAGCAGAGCCTTGTTCAGTCTTCACCTAAGCTGTAATCGAATACTAGCATAAAGCCACTTTGATGTGCCAAAATCTAGGTGCACCCACTTACACCAGGTCAATGACTGGCATAAGCTCGCATGCCTAAGTGCTCCATGTAATATGCATATTTGATAGAATTCTATAAGTTGGGCGTGTCACTTGATGACATGCCCATGCCCTCTCCCATACTCCAACCACATGTATTCCTCTTTGCAGTTATGCATTGTAGCACCTAGAATAAGCCCTGGTACAGCTGTACACGTAACTATAAGTTAAGGGTGCCTCTGACACATGTAAGTGGTGCATAAATTGAGGCAGCAGTTTTAGATGGACAGGTAACAGAACAATTAAGTTCAATCAGCTATATTTACCCTGATATTAAGTCTGTGCAGCTGGATAACCTATTCCACGATCAGCCAGGTCTTTGCTGCTGGATAACCTGTTCCACTATCAGCCAGGTCTGTGTGACTACATAACTGTGCCACGATCAACCAGGAGCGTGCAGCCGGATAACCTATTCTACAATCAGCCAGCTGGATAACCTGTTCCATGATCAGCCAGGTCTTTGCGGCTGGATAACTGTTCCACGATTAGCCAGGTCTGTGTAGCTGGATAACCTCTCCACAATCAGCCAGGAGTGATACTGAGCAACCAGCAGTGCTTTTACTGACATTAAGGGGGAATGTGGTCTTGAGTGAGGCTTCTTGGGGAGCAGTTCTATAACTTAGGCCCTAATGTTTACATGCATGTATCACACATAAGTGGTCAGAATGCTAGCATGTAGGCGTGATATGGGCATACTTACATACTTATAAGAACTATCCTACAAATAACCGTTTAACTTAGGTAGCACATATTTATGAAAGTGGGGGGTATGTAACTTACACAATACTGCAAGTTACTAGGTGCTCTCACTTACACCAGGTCTATGGCTGACTTAAGCGTTCATGTCTACATGTGATGCTGGTATTCCATAAAGGAGAGTAGATGTCTATCTTCCTTTATAGAAAAGGTTCCTACCATGCACCATGTTATAGAATTTTTCCTTTTATGTATAGTAACTGTGTGATTCTGAGAACAAACTGGAATTCGGAAACTGTGATACCTTTACATTGGACCGAAAAGATAGTGGTATGCATGAACTTTCAAAATCAAATGAGTCCTATAATCAAACACCAAAAGGACATATGTAATCTTGAGAACTCATATCCTAGAGTCCTATTTTTATTAATATAATAAGAATATAGCATAGCCTACAAAGAATCTAGCTTCATTAGCTTAATGGTCAATGAGCCTTTGGAAGGACAGTGTAAACGTCCCAAAATGAGGAAAAATGTAGAACTCACCAGCATACAACAAGCCACAAGAAGAAAACCATTATGTCTCAGTAATAAGGTGAAATAAAAATCCATTTTGCACTGACTTACATGGGAGTAATTCTCTGTCTGCAGTTTCTGTACAGATAGGGTAGGGATAGAAAAGGTGACCTTTTTCCAAAGGGTAGGGGATCATTCTGAAGGCTAAAAAATATTTAAAAAGAAGGAAAACCATTAAGAATAAAGAATGAATACTTCTGATATTACATCTTAAGCAAAGGCATAGGGGAGGTAATCTGCATGTCCTGCACAGAGTGGCAGGTACGACTCTAGCCACCTTGCTGGACAGACTAGATGGACCATTTCTGTCTTAATCGGTTGTCTGTTACTATGTTATTAGTATTATTTTGATATTCAGTAAAGATGGAAAAGACAAGCCTTCAGTTCTTCAAAATAACGCACATACACAAGTACATGAGTATTGTCATACTTGTACAGATCAAAGGTCCAACAAGCCCAGTATCCTGTTTCTAAGAGCGGCCAATCTAAGACAAAGCACCTGGCAAGATCCCAAAAGATTAAAACAGATTTTATACTGCTTATCCCAGGAATATGCAGTGGGTTTTCCCAAATCCATCTTAATAGGTACTTTTAGGTACTTATCCAAACATTTTTTAAACCCTGCTACGCTAACTGCTTTTACCACATTCTCTAACAATGAATTCCAGAGTTTAATTACATGTTGAGTGAATAAATATTTTCTCTGGTTTGTTTTAAATGTACTACTTTGCAGCTTCATTGTGTGCCCCCTAGTCCTAATATTTTTGGAAAGAGTAAACAAGTGATTCTCACCTCTACCCATTCTATTCTACTCAGTATTTTATAGACCTCTATCATATTTCCCCTCAGCCGTCTCTTCTCCAAGCTGGAATCCTAGCCGCTTTAGCCTTTCCTCATAGGGAAGTCATCCCATCCCCTTTATCATTTTTGTCGCCTTTCTCCGTACCTTTTCTAATTCTGCTATATCTTTTTTTGAGATGTGGTGACCAGAATTGAACACACTATTTGAGGTGTGATCGTACCATGGAATGATACAAGTCTCTCTATTATCCCAGCAGAGATACTTGATGACAGAAATATACTTTACTGAATTTTGGCTGTATAGTAGGGAATAGAATTAGTAGACAACCAACTCAACGGCAACTCGTAACTATGGCTTAGCCATGGTGGACCCAGGACAGCCAAGGCCCACTCACTTTGGGCTCAGGCCCACGCAAAACTGGTGTTCCTTTAGGGAGGCTGGTACTACTACTACTACTCATCATTTCTATAGTGCTACTAGACGTACGCAGCACTGTACACATGAACATGAAGAGACAGTCCCTGCTCGACAGAGCTTACAATCAAATTAGGACAGACAAACAGGACAAACGAGATAAGGGATATATGAAAGCGAGGATGATGAAATAAGGGTTCTGAACAAGTGAATAAGGGTTAGGAGTTAAAAGCAGCATCAAAAAGGTGGGCTTTTAGCTTAGATTTGAAGACGGCCAGAGATGGAGCTTGACGTACCGGCTCAGGAAGTCTATTCCAGGTATATGGTGCAGCAAGATAAAAGGAACGGAGTCTGGAGTTAGCAGTGGAGGAGAAGGGTACAGATAAGAGAGATTTACCCAGGGAACGGAGTTCCCGGGGAGGAATGTAGGGAGAGATGAGAGTGGAGAGGTACTGAGGAGCTGCAGAATGAATGCACTTATAGGTCAATAAGAGGAGTTTGAACTGTATGCGGAAACGGATAGAAAGCCAGTGAAGTGACTTGAGGAGAGGACTAATATGAGCATAATGACACTGGCAGAATATTAGTCGTGCAGCAGAATTTTGAACAGATTGAAGAGGAGAGAGATGGCTAAGTGGGAGACCTGTGAGAAGCAAGTTGCAATAGTCTAAGCGAGAGGTGATAAGAGTGTGGATGAGGGTTCTGGTAGTGTGCTCAGAAAGGAAAGGGTGAATTTTGGTGATATTATAGAGAAAGAAATGACAGGTTTTAGCAGCCTGCTGAATATGCGCAGAGAAAGAGAGGGAGTAGTCGAAGATGACCCCAAGGTTACGAGCTGATGAGACAGGAAGGATGAGAGTGTTATCCACAGAAATAGAGAATGGGGGAGGAGGAGAGGTTGGTTTAGGGGGAAAGATAAGAAGCTCAGTCTTTGTCATGTTTAGTTTCAGATGGCGCTGAGACATCCAAGCAGCAATGTCAGACAGGAAGGCTGATACTTTGGCCTGGATTTCGGCTGAGATTTCTGGTGTGGAGAGGTAGATCTGGGAGTCATCAGCGTAAAGATGATACTGAAAACCATGCGATGAGATCAGAGTACCATGGGAAGAAGTATAGATGGACAAAAGAAGAGGTCCCAGGACAGATCCCTGAGGTACACCAACTGACAGTGGGATAGAAGTAGAGGAGGATCCACTAGAGTATACACTAAAGGTACGCTGGGAGAGATAAGAAGAAAACCAGGAAAGAACAGAGTCCTGAAATCCAAGTGAGGACAGCGTACCAAGGAGTAGGCTGTGATCAACAGTGTCAAAAGCAGCAGATAGATTGAGAAGGATGAGGATAGAATAGAGACCTTTGGATCTGGCCAGGAACAGATCATTGGAGACTTTAGCAAGCGCTGTTTCAGTTGAATGAAGGGGGCGAAAGCCAGATTGAAGTGGATCAAAAATAGCTTGAGATGAAAGAAGGTCAAGGCAACGGCGGTGAATAACATGTTCAAGTATCTTAGATAGGAAAGGGAGGAGGGAGATGGGGCGATAGTTGGAAGGACAGGTAAGGTCCAATGAAGGTTTTTTTAAGGAGTGGTGTGACTACAGCATGTTTGAAGGCATCAGGAACAGTCGCAGTGGAAAGTGAAAGATTGAGGATATGACAGATAAAAGGGATGACAGTAGGAGAGATAGTGTTAAGTAGATGGGTGGGAATAGGATCAGAGGAACAGGTAGTTGGTTTCGAGGAGGAAATAAGATGAGTAGTTTCCTCTTCAGTGATTTCAGAAAAGGAAGAAAAGGAGGCAGGGGTTGGAGGGTTGAGAGAATGGGCTAATTGAAGGAGAGGTGGAGGTGACCTGGTTGAGAATTCAAGTTTAATCTTGTGAACCTTATCATGAAAGTACTCAGCCAGAGTCTGGGGGGAAAGTGAAGGGGGAGTTGGAGGTGAAGGCACTTTGAGGAGAGAGTTCAGCGTGGCAAAGACATGTTGAGGGTTTGAGCCAAGAGAACTTTGGCTCAAACCCTCGGCTGGTAGAGATCTCCAAGCCCTGCCAGTCAAAGATGTCCTCCCACCTCCCAGAAAGAACACTTGCAACCTGGACAGCTGGCGGCACTATCCCTGAGCTGCTGCTGCTGGCCCCTGCTCTCCTTGTGCAAGCTCAGTTTTTGGACATGCACACATATTCAAAACTGAGCATGCGCAGAGGCTGGCAGTGGCAGCGTCTCAGAGACACTATCATTAGCTGCCCAGGTGCAAGTGTTCTATCTGGGAGGAGGTCTTCGGCTGGCAGGGAATGGGGAAACCCACCAGCTCAGGTATTTCTATTGTTAGTTTTGGGGAGCAGCAGGGAGGGGGAGAAGAGGGCAGGGGTGGAGATGAAATTTTGAACCTACCCACACTAAGCTCAGGTCCACCCCATATTTAGACATCCGGCTACGCCACTGACTCCTAAGCAATACAATACCAGCAGATATGATACATACAGATTTCAAAATTAATGCTTAAATTACACATACAATCTTTGTTAGGAAACATCTGTCAATAATATATAAAATAGAATTACTTACTCCCTTCCCAAGTGCAATGTAACAGATTTAAAGCTCCCTCTACCCTCTTCCAGTGCTGAAGGTGAAAGAAAGAGTACGCTATTGCTTCACTGTCCCCCCTCTTCAGAATATGTTCAGGGGGCAGTATTAAACTTTTCATTTCTAGGAGGTACTGAAAGAGAAAGAAAACTGTACTAAATACATGGTATCAGCAGAGCTCATGAATCTATAACATGGACGCTCACATTTAGGTGCCATATACATGTATAAATAATCAGAATTCCGTGCATAACTGACAAAATTCTGGCGATGTCTTATTCTGTATCTATTTGTATATCTTCAATAGCGCATAGCTTGCAGGTGGGTATTCATATGGGTGGTGCATGAGCGAGGTAACACTTATGCACATTACTTTACAACAGGGGCGTATCTGAGGTTCGGCGGTAGGGGGGGCAGGGGCTAGAGTGAGAGGGCACATTATAGCCCCCCCCACCGCCGTCAGCCCTCCCCTACCGCCGTCAACCCTCCCCCGCCTACCGCCGTCACCTACCCTCGCCGAGGTCCGGTGCCTTTAAAAGTATTACTTCAGCTGGCGGGGGACCCCCAACCCCCGCCAGCCCAGCCGAGGTCTTGTTTTAAGAAGTTCTTCCATCCTTGTGCTATTGAAAACTGCCTGCCTGCATCCCTTCCAGTTTTGGACTGAGTCTGATGTTGCAGCACATTGACGTCCTGCACGTACAACATGCTGCGACGTCAGGCTCAGTCCGAAACTGGAAGGGATTCAGGCAGGCAGTTTTCAATAGCACGAGGATGGAAGAACTTCTTAAAACAAGACCTCGGCTGGGCTGGCAGGGGTTGGGGGTCCCCCGCCAGCTGAAGTAATACTTTTAAAGGCACCGGACCGGAGAAAGCGGACCTCGGCGGGGGTAGGTGATGGCGGTAGGCGGGGGAGGGTTGACGGCAGTAGGGGGGTCCAGGGCGAAATCTGCGGGGGCCCAGGCCCCTGTGGCCCCACGCAGATTCGCCCCTGCTTTACAATACTATAAATTATATGCGTATCTCCTGAAACTGGATACAACAGTTTACACCAGCTCTAGGACTGGTGAAGTGTTTGCACCTAAGCGAATGCAAGTGTATACACCTGGTTAGCCTTGTATTCTATAAAGCAGGGTTGTCCAGACTCGGTCCCTGAGCGCCGCAATCCAATCGGGTTTTCAGGATGTCTCCAATGAATGTGCATGAGATCTGTCTCAGAGATGCCAAGTTACCAGTTCCAGGGTGAAGATTTTCAAGACAGTCCTGACTTTGAACTCGCATCCCAAAGCAGCGTGGGACTTGTAGTGCCTGATCCTGCCCACTGAAATCAGTGCTGCAGATCCCATAATGCACCAGGATAGGGTGGTCAGAAATCCAGCACCGTCCCAAAATCTCCAGCCTGGAACTGGGTAACATGGCATCTCTGCTATTTGCACGTGCTGCCTTCATTGTATGCAAATAGATTTCACGCATATTCATTGGGGAAATCCTTGGCGAGGGCCGAGGTTGGACACCCCTGCTGTAAAGGATAATAGCATCTACTTTCCTTTATAGAACAGATACCTATATATATATGATAACAGAACTCAGAGAAATCATGAGAAGTGTTGTCAATTTTTACATTTAAAAAAACACGGAGATTTAGAGACCTACTTTCGCCTAGAAAGAAAGTCTATCAGTCTTGCAAATTGTCATCAAAGGATGTTATTAGTTCACATTTATCTACTTTGTCACTAATGAAAGAGCACATTGTCCTAATCACTTTCTTGTGCAATGGATTTTCCAGTTGGGTTTTGTGTGTGGTGCTTAGAAAACTGATGGAAATAGTACAAAATTACTATAGACAGTCAGTGAGGTTCAATGTGACAAGAAAGAATGCTACATACTTTTTTTTTTAATCTGGCATGCCATAAACCCCGACATGACCCAGAAGACCCCCTCAACCCCCTCCCAGTTCTTATCAGCGGTTTCCCTGGTGACTGGTGGTGGACGGTGATGGCCAGGAGCAATCCCTAGATGCTCCTCTCTCATTGGTACACGAGTTCAAATTGGCACCTCTGACCCCTAGCAGCAGTCTTACAGTACTACCGATAGGGTTCAAGCTACCAAAAAAGGGCCAAGGGGGTTGGGGATGGGGCACAGTCTACTGGTCATGTCAGGCAGGTTTGAGAATTCGTTTTAGCTGCACCAGTGGTGCCGAAAGCACAGATGCACAAATATTTCCCTGAATTCTGTACAGGTTGCTCAAAGTTGGACACGCAATTTTGAGCAGGAACTAATTTGGCGATAACAATCAATTACTGGCATCAATAAGCACTTAATTGGCAGTAATTAGGACTTAAGCGTGGATCTGCCCTACATCCTATTCTATAACATATGCACCTACATTTCATAGCATGCGACTCCATAGGGGATGTGGCCATGGGAGGAGCATGGGCAGGTCAGGGGCATTCCCAGAAATTAGGTGCAATGTTATAGAACACTCACATTTGTACGCCTAACTGCCATCAGTTGGGTGCGAGCATTTATAGCAGTCTTTGGTAAGCGTAAGTGCTCACACCCAAAGTCAGTCACAAACTGCCGGATTCTATGTAGCGTGCCTAGAGATCCGTGTGGAAATCCAGGAGTATTCTATAACTATGTGCATAACTTAATTGGCTTAACAAGGTAATCAGTGTTTTTAACAGCACTTAACAAGCAATAATGAGCACTAATTGGCAGTAGTTAGAATTTACACATACAACTCGCTAAGTGTATTCTGTAGCCAGTGGCGTAGCTACGTGGGGCCAGGGGGCCTGGGCCCCCTTAGATTTGGCCCTGGACCCCCCCCTGACGATGACCCTCTCGACCCCCCCCTCCCGCCGCCAACCCTCCAGGCTTCGTTCTGTTTCTGTGAGTCTGACGTCCTGCACGTACAAGGCGGGATGTTTGCTTCCCTCCGAGGGGGAAGAAGTTGTGTGTGTCATAGGGGACGGGACACTGGGGCCAAATCTATGGGGGCCCAGGCCCCCGTGGCCCCACAGCAGCTATGCCCCTGGTGGGCGGCCCAGGGGCAGAGTTGGCACTTATGTGGTTAAGTACCGATATTCAGCATTTAAGTTTAGTAGTTAAATCAGACTGCATAAAAGTGGGTGTTCCGAAAATTTACGTGCAGGGTTGCAGAATAAACCTGCTCTGCATCTAAGTTAGGCACCGGTATTTACACCAAGTTAGGTGCTGTCATGGCCGGTAGGCATATTTTATAAACCCGCTAGGCATATTCTATAAATAGCACCTAAATATAGGCGTTGTCTATAGAATACGCCTAGGTGGAATTTGTATTTTTGGTGCCAATTTTTCAGGCACCATAAATCGAATCTAGCCCATGGCAGAGCCGGTGGGGGGGGGGAGGCGAGGCTGGTGGTTGGGAAGCGGGAATAGTGCTGGGCAAGACGTCTACGGTCCATCCTCTGAAAATGGCACATACAAATCAAGGTAAGGTATACACAAAAAGTAGCACATATGAGTTTATCTTGTTGGGCACACTGGATGGACCGTGCAGGTCTTTTTCTGTCGTCATCTACTATGTTTCTATTCTTTATTTCAGAAAGGGAATGCATGTGTATGTAAGAAAAATAGCACGGCAGGATTTACACCTACACAAAATCACATATAGGCTTTTAAAACGTGCTCATTTCAGCCAGGCCTTTAGAGGAACGATTAAGAGAACTATCCTCCTTAATCCCTTATTGTTAATTTCTTCAAGAAAAAGAACTGTGGACTCTGTAGGTAATTAGCAGTAGGCATGTGTTTGGTTTGCAAAATGGCTGACAGACAGACAGCCCGGCAGTTACACATGTAGGTTGCTAAGTTTCCACTGTTGACTTTTTCCACATGTAAAATGGATGCTCCAGTTGCACATACAGCCACACATAGATGTATACTTTTGCAGGCATTTTAGAAAAGACTCTAAGTAGGCAGATATTTGTCTAAAATACTACCAGAATTGCAAACGACCTGAGTTGGATGTATCAATTTCGATTTCTATGTTTTATTTAAAACAAGCCATTGTGATATAACATGCAGACTTTTAGCTAGGTTGAGGGATGGAAATTTTCAAACAGACAATTGAGTGGTTAAATGCTTTTTGGTTGCACAAAATCATTTCAAAACTGTTCTCCTCAGCAACAACACCCTTTACTAGTACCCTTCTTGTGTTCCAGTCAGATGTAACCATGGGCCACGGTTACTTACTTTTGGTACATGTGGGTTGAATTCTACGGCTCTGTGGATGGCCTCTACAGCGTTCATTTCTGCTGTGCTGAGCCCTCGCCGAGAGGCAGCCTCTGGAGAGAATCTAGGAAAGACAGGAACAGAAAGAGTCCAAGTCACTGAAAAACATAAAAAGGAAAGGAATGTAAAGCAAAGAGCAGAAGATCTAACGAGCTGACTCAGGTGCTTACATTTGGCCACCATAAACAGAAATACCGCATTACCCCTTGGATCTGCAAAATACACTAGACAACATCTTATCACAGCAGGACATGAACTTGGGAGTGTCACTTAGCGTCTGTTGCTAATCTAAACTTTTTATGCTCTGGGTACCATCTCTGGGAATTTACGAGAACAGAAAGTGCTGGAGAAAGAGAAATTGTGGTTGGATAAATGGGAGTGCCTTTTAAGAAGGCTCTCAACCTAACACCACTGGACAGGTTGAGAGCTAAACTTGGTGCTGGAGCAGAATCAGGTAGTCTACGATATGTGTCCAAACTGTGGGCACAAACAACTGCCCCAGTGTACGGAAAAACCAGACCATGCAATCTCTTTCTCACCTCACACCCCACGGCGGACTCCAGAGCTGTACTTGGCAGGCAGACACCACAGGGAAAGCTGTGCGAACCCTTGCCCTGCCCTCCCAAGCTGGAGTCGCTGTGTAGGGAGGAGAGATGTTGCAGTGGGTACTGGCGATCTACAGGACAAAAACAAAATTATTCGTATCTTGAACTGTGAAGTTAACTGAATGCTACCTCACCTGAGGACAGGGAGCAGCTTCAGCTTGTTTCTTTTTTTTGAGGAGATCATAGTGAAAAAAACTGAAACCCCAAACTGCTATCATCTCTGGAATTAAACGCACATAGGCAGAATGGGGTAGGCCACAAGGGACATGGCCCTACCAATTTTTTGCCCCATACAGCATTAGCAGCCAAGAAGATGGGGAGCAGAGACGGTGATTGGTTTATTTCATATGTTCTGCTGCACAGTTTGTCACCTGTACAGTCATGCATCAATAATTCCTGTATACCGAATTCAAAGCAACCTGTCTGCACTGTGCAAAAATAAATAAATAAAAAAGAGGTAGAAGTTATACCAGAATATTTCTTCCCTAAAACTGGAAATCATGGGGTCAATATTCAAAGTGATTAACTGGCCAGAAGTGGCTCCTGGCTGGTTAAATCTCTAGTTTGGGGCTACCAAATACCACCACAGATCACTAAACTCAAAGCAAGCTATTTTGTGGGCGGCAGGGGCGTAGCCAGACTTTAACGGTAGGGGGGTCTAGAGCCGAAGTGAGGGGGCACATTTTAGCCCCCCCCCCGCCCGCCATTGATGACACCTCCAACAACTTTGACCCCCCCCCCCCCCGCCCGCCATCGCCTTCCTTTGCTGGCGGGGGACCCCAACCCCCGCCAGCCGAAGCCTTCTTCCTTCGTTTGGTTTCTGACTGAGTCTGACGTCCTGCACATACAACGTGCAGGACGTCAGACTCACAGAAACAAAACGAAGCCTTGCGATCTGCAGGGCTTCGTTCTCTTTCTGTGAGTCTGACGTCGTGCAGGACATCAGGGTCAGAAACGAAACGAAGGAAGAAGACCGGCTGGCGGGGGTTGGGGTCCCCCGCCAGCAAAGGTAGCAGGCGGTGGGTTGGCGGCAGGAGGGGGGGTTGAGAGGGTCGCCAGTAGGGGGGTCCAGGGCCAAATCTATGGGGGCACAGGCCCCGTGGCCCCACAGCAGCTATGCCTCTGGTGGGCGGCCCAGGGGCAGAGTCAGCACTTATGTGGTTAAGTACCGATATTCAGCATTTAAGTTTAGTAGTTAAATCAGACTGCATAAAAGTCAGTTGTATCCTTATGTGGTGTCGCTTAGGCAGTTAAGACAGTGGTTCCCAAACCTGGTTCTTGAGGCACCCCAGCTAGTCAGGTTTTCAGGATATCCACAATGAATATTCATATACACAAAATGGAGAAACATTAATTCCAATATAGTTGTAACATACAAGCAAGTACAATAAATTCACAATTATGTATAATCTTCAAACGTGTATTATAAATTAGAAAAATCTCTAAAATCTCTTACTATCGCGACGTTATAGTGCATATGTCTGAACACATTACAAACACACACCCTATCTTTCACAATCAATCATATCAACTTGGAAATGCTGCATACCACTCGGGAATAACCTGCTTCTAATAACTCATGATCTCCATGACTCTCATACTCATTTTAAATGTAGTGAATCCATGGGCATAGTTTTGGGGGGGAGAGGGGGGCATTGCCCCCCCCCCAAATGCAGGGCCAGTGCGGCGCAAGGCAGCTCTCCGATGGTCCCTCCTTCCCGCCCTCAGCTCCCCGACCAACAGCTCTCCTTTCCGTTCCTCCCCCCCCCCCGCGCATTTAACTCTTTTACTTTCAAGTGCAGCGACGGCAGTGAAGACAACACAGCGGGCTCACCTCCAGCTTCTCCCTTCCCTCACACAGTGTCCCGCCTTCTGCGATGATGTATTTCCTGTTTCTGCGAGGGCGGAACACTGTGTGAGGGAAGGGAGAAGCTGGAGTAGAGCCCGCTGTGTTGTCCTCTTCACTGCCGTCGCTGCGCCTGAAAGTAAAATGGTTAAACACGCGGGGGGGGGGGGGGGGGGGGAGGAAGGAATTGAGAAGAGGGCTGTCGGGGAGCTGAGGGAGGGCAGGGAGAATCGCTGGACATGGATGGGAGGGGAGGGCAGGGGCAGAGATCGCTGGAGAGGAGGGGAGGGGAGGGCAGGGGGAGAAAAGAGATCGCTGGACATGGAGAGGAGGGGAGACCAAGGGGCGAGAAGAGATCGCTGGAGAGGAGGTGAGGACAGGGGGAGAGAAGAAATTGATGGACATGAGGAGGAGGAGGGGAGAGAAGAGATCGCTGGACATGGATGGGAGGGGAGGGCAGGGGGAGAGGAGGGGAGGGCAGGGGGAGAGAAGAGATCACTGGACATGGAAAGGAGGGGAGGGCAGGGGGAGAGAAGAGTTCGCTGGACAGGAGAGGAGGGGAGGGCAGGGGAGAGAGGAGAATTGCTGGACATGGATGGATGGATGGGAGGGCAGGGGTGAATGGAGAGTTGCTGGACATGGGTGGATGGAGAGGAGGGCAGGGGAGAGGAGAATTGCTGGACATGGATAAATGGGGGCAGGGGAAAGAGGAAATTTGCTGGATATGGGTGGATGGAGGAGAAGGCTGGGGAGAATGAAGAGTTCTTGGACATGGATGGAGGGGAGGGGAGGGCAGGGGAGAGAGGAGAATTACTGAACATGGATGGATGAATAGAGGGGGTAGGGGAGAGAGGAAATTTACTGGATATGAGTGGATGGAGGAAAAGGCAGGGGAGAATGGAGAGTTGCTGGACATGGATGGATGGAGGGGAGGGATGTCAGGAAGGAGATGCACATGGATGGAGGGGAGAGGAGAAATACTGGACATGGATGGAGTGGAGGGTAGGGAAGAGAGGAGAAATGTTGGACAAGGATGAAGGGAAGGAAAGACAAAGGAAGGAGATGCACACGGATGGAAGGGAAGGGAAAGAGGAGAAATGCTGGACATGGATGGAGAGGAGGGAAGACAGAGGAAGTACTTGCACATGGATGGAGGGGAGGGGAGTGAGGAGAAATGCTGGATATGGATGGAGGGAAAATTGCTGAATTTAAGGGCTGGATCGGAACACATTGAGGGCAGATGCTGAAACTGGAGAAAGGACAGGGACAGGGCTACAGATGGTAGACAGGACACATAAGGACACAGGAGGATGGTGGGAATAGTGAGAGAAAAAATATCAAATGCATAAAACAGAAGACACTGGGATCAAAGCAAATAGAAAAACTAAATGATCAGACAACAAAGGTAGAAAAAAGTATTTTATTCAGAATTTATTAATTGGAATATGTCAGCTTTTGGAAATGTGCATCTGTGATATTTTGCATGTAAGTTTCAATTTTTCTAGTATTGCTGCATGCCGAGTCTGAATTATTGAGGTAACTTTCCAGTTTAGTATTTTGCCTTCATATTTTTTTATTTCTACTTCATTGTGTCATATCTGTTGTGTCATGTGTTTTTCATGTGTGATCAAGGTGCAGTATTCTGCTAGTGTGTAGTATTTGCAGCCCTTTGTTTTGTTGTTTTTTATTTTGTTTCACTAGGTTGTGTACTGGTGTTTTAGAGCCCGGTGTAATTATACACTGCATAAGGTTGTAGCTCGTCCTGTCCTTGGAATTAGTGCTGTTATGGTTTGGTAAGGTTATGAGTGTGTTTTTGCACAAGTTTGTGTATAGTGTTTTGCAGTGGAGAGATTGTGTGCTGGCCTTACTGAGGTGGCACCAAAACATCAGAAAGGGTGTAGAGCCTAAATCATGACACACTACCTCTTGAAGGATCTACATATAGAGCTTATGCATTTCTAAGGTCTACACTGGCATGGTATGGGAAAGGGGGTGGGGAAATACTACTGGAGAGGAAGAGGGAGTTCTGGATAAGGAGGAAAGAAGGAAAGAAGGAAGGGAGAAAGAGCAAATGAGTATGCTAATATGCCCCGCCCCATCCTTTGCCCCCCCCCCCCCCCAAATGAAACAGTCAAACTACACCCATGAGTGAATCCAATATTCAAATGTAGTTCATAAAAATAGTTCATAAGAATCTTAGGGGTCTTTTTACTAAGGTGCGCTGAAAAATGGCTTGTGGTAGTGTAGGTGTGGGCTTTGGGCGTGCGCCGATCCATTTTTCAGCGCGCCCGTAAAAAAGGCCTTTTTAAAATTTTTGCCGAAAATGGATGTGCGGCAAAATCAAAATTGCTGCATGTCCATTTTGGGTCTCAGACAAGCCATTGACCTAATGCTAAAGACTCATGCGGTAACTGGGCGGTAATGACCTACGCGCGTCAAGTGCCACTTGGCACCTGTCCAATATGTATCGGACATGCGCCAAAAAAGAAATTACCACAAGAGCCATGCAGTAGCTGTGCGGTAACTCCATTTTGGCACACGTTAGGAGTAGGTAGATGCTAACGTGGCTTAGTAAAAGGGCCCCTTAGCTTTCAATTGTCTACCCACTACTCAAAATGTTGTAAACCCAGTGTGTCCAGTTCATATATCCTGGTGCTTCCACTCTTCAAAGATGTATTCGTATTCCACCACACACTGTAAAATTTGTATTCTTGAAACTGTAGTTTACAGACACCCAATCACTGGAGCCTATTTCACACCAACTCTGAACCCACCTCCACTGCATGAAAATCTCTCTCATGAATATTCACTGTGGATATCCTGAAAACCTGACTGGCTGGAGTGCTTCCAGGACCAGGTGTGGGAACAACTGGCACAAGAGATAGATGGCTGCATAATCCGGATGTGGCCCTCATTGAATATCCAGGGATAACACCGCCGGTGGCTACATAAACTCTTACCGCCGCCGGCTGAATATCGACCCCCATATTTCACAGTCTCTTTACTGCTAGAAGCTTCTGTTAGTTATTACACACTGTTCATCTGAGTATATCATGCCCTCCTCTCTATTTTCAAATCAAGAGTAAAATCTCACCTTTTGGAGGCTGATTTTACATCTTGAGCACTCCTTTTTCTATTATACATTCCCCTAAACTCTCTTGTTTGTACTACACATTTGTCTTGACTAGACTGTAACCTTACATTTGTCTGCGCAGTGCTGTGTAAGTGTAGACGTGCTTAAGCGTTACTAAACAGTCAGGCTGATATTGAAAGCGATTTTGGCAGGCAGAAGCTCCTACCTACTTAAATCGCTTAGGGCAGCCACTAGGGGTGGGAGCGAGTAGGCTTCGCTCCTGCCCCCACCGCCCCCACTGGACCACCAGGGATTGCAGGTAGGCAGGGGGAGGGGCTATCCTGCATATTAAGGGGGTGGGAGAGGGAGTTTGTGTGGTCAGGGGGAGGTGGGAGGGAGCCTGGAGTCATATGACAGGGGAGAGTGGGGATCGAGACTGGAAGAGGGATCAGAGGGAAACTGCAAGTGTTTTCTGTTAAGCGTTGGGCTACCATGTGTCCGGGTTTATCCGGACATGCCCTCTATTTGAGGACACAGCGGGGTGTCTGGGCACGTTTTGCCAGCCTACCCATTTGTCCGATTTAGCGGACAGGCTGGCTTGTGGGTGGGCAGGCCTCGGGGTATCTTCCCCTCCCCTCCCATAACTTATCATGCCTGGTGGTCTAGTGGCCTCTTCAGGGCAGGAAAGAGCCCCCTCTTTTCTGCCAGGGCTGCTGCAGATTACTTGCTGCTGGCACCACTTCAAAATGGATGCTGAGAGTTCCAGTGGTGGCCTTGCAAGACTTCCTGGAACCACCAGGCTCTTTCCTGCCCTGAAGAGGCCACTAGACCACCAGGCACGATAGGGTAGGGGACAGGAGGGAATGGGATGTGGGTGGAGTCATATGGGTGGGTGGAGGGAGGGAGCTGTGAAAAAAAGTGGGTAGAGGGAGGCTGGAAAAAAGTGGGGAGGGGAAATACATGGGGGAGGAAGAGGGAGGGAAAAGAGGGAAATACAAAAAAGGGGATGGAGAGAAGAGAGGGGGATATGCTGTTCACGGATGGGAGGGAAAAGAAAGGGGGACATGCTCATGAAATGTACATGTCTAAGCATTTCATAAGCATGTCATGTTCATTTTGTATTTAGCATGGAAGAAAATGCATTTCTGTTACTTTATCAGTATTTTCGCTGCTTACAAAATCTGGCTTTCTTGGAGGGGTCAAGGTGAAACTGCGGCGTGGAGGCAGGGCTGGGGCATGACATGGGCATGGCAGGGGGTGTGACAGGGGCAGGACTGGTGCATGAAGGGGCAGGCTGAATTTTATTTTGTGTCCTGTTTCTTGTCACAACAAATATGGTAACCCTAGTTATGGAAGTCCCAGATATTTAGACAGAAGCTGTACAACTGTTTTATGCAGGCCCTGGCTGAATATTGGCCGTGATCCACATAAGCTCTAACTGCCAGCACTGGAGCCCATCACTGAATATATGGGGCTAATTTAGTCAGCCACGGTCAGCATTTTAAAAAAATGATGATCTCCACCAGTTGAATATTGACCTGAGTGACTTTATTAAATGTGAAATCAAGATGTTGTTGGGTTTTTTTCCCCCCAACCTTTAAAAAAATTTTTTTATAACTTTTGCCTAGGTAGAACATTTGCTAAGGCAACAAATTTTTTTTTTAAAGTATAAGAATAATATAGATGTATTCAACAGGGTCTGGGTTTGCTGACAGAACTCTCCAGGTCTGAGGCCTAGAAGCCTCTGCAATTTCAATTCGTTAAACAGAAGTTATTATGCACTTACTTGTCAGAGACAGCTCTTGCTTTGAGTAGTGCAGCTGTGTAACATATTGTGGCAGACTTTGGTAAGCTTATATCTGTCAAAGAAAAGGGAAAAACCATAGAAACTATGGCAATTTACATGCACAGAAAAAAATGGCTGTTAACCATTCCCCCATACACTGCAGTTCAGAAGCTGTACATTTACAACAATCCCAAGCAAAATTAAGGATGTCTGCAATAGCTCTACAGGTGTTAAGATGACAAGGCAAGTAAGCCAGTACAACTGATCTTTTCAAAAATGGAAAATTAGCCTCTTTGGCCTGTTTTGTGGTTTATTTCTTTCATACCACATGTGACTTTATCATCCAATGGGCTATACAAGCCTAGAGGGATCTGTTTCATATGTGTAAGAGAGACTATCTATTGGTTATCTTTCTAGTTCTGTGTACATAGAACATATTCTACTCTCTTTGGTTTTATTTCCATTTTATATTCTTCCCCCTTCCCACCCTCCTCAATTTTTCAAGTCTAGTGATTACAGTAACAGCCCTCAGCAGGGCTCTTTCTGTGACCCTGCAATTATGGGCCCTGAATATGACCACTAGGTGTCACCCTTAAACACTGACCACAAACTACTTGCCTTCTCCCTACCCAGAGGCTGTCAGTATTGCCTCCCAGGCCCAGCCAACATGGATCTAAAAGAGATTGAACTGCACCTTCCACATAGCAGTGCATGGCTCATATCTCCTGAGCCACCAAGCTAATCACTTTTTAATTATGCAGCTTTTGACAGCAAAGCACAATATTACCAAACTTCAGGCAGAAAAAAAAATCCTAGAAAATAAGTTCTGCAGGTTCAAATTCTAGTTGTAGTGGGAAACTGCATATATTCTGTGAGAAGAAATATATTTTTCAGTCTACTTTTGCTGCAGATGGAGATTAAGATGTTTTAATGTGTATTGTGTTGACATTGTAAGTAGCACACCATGCCACAATCGGGCTTATTTTCGAAAGAGAAAAACATCCAAAAAAGCGGCACAAAGTGGCCGATGAACATTTTTCTTGCAAAAACGTCCAAATCACTATTGTCAAACCTAATTATACAACATTTGCCTATGCAGTTTATATGCAGTGCTTCCAGATCACAAGGGAGTGTGTCAGGGGCAGGATTTGGGCGTTCTCAGAACTTGGATGTTTTTCTGACATAACGGAACAAAGCAAAAACATCCAGGGCTTAAAGCTGGACATTTTGGTCTGAACCTGTTTTAATCACCACTAAGTCATAAAAAGGTGCCCTAAATAACCAGATGACCACTGAAGAGATTAAGGTATGACCCCATCTTACTCCCCCAGTGGTCATTGACCCCCTCCCCAAAGATGTGAGAGAAAGAGTACATTCCAGCCTCTATGACAGCTTCAGATGTTATGACCAGGCCTATTACAGTGGCAAGCAGGTCCCTGGAGTAGCCTAGTGGTCGGTGCAGTGCACTGTAGAGAAGGGAACCCAGACCCATATCCCACTCAAACAAGTACAAAAGCCCTCCAAAAACCAACAAAAGCCTACTGTACCCGCATAAAAGTGACCCCTGCAGCCATAAGGGCTGCTGTAGTGGTGTACAGTGGTGTACAGTTTGGTCCAGTAGGTGTTTGGTGGGTTTGGAGGGCTCACCATACAATATAAGGGGATAACAGTGAGATGTGTACCTGGGACCTTTTATGTGAAGTCCACTGCAGTGTCCCCTAGGGTGCCCCACTACTCTGCTGTGATGTCTGTGTGGCCAGTCTACTAGGAATGCTGGCTCCTCCTACATCCCAATGGGTTGATTTTGTGCATTTTTCACTTAGATGTTTTGTTTTCGAAAATGGTCCAAAAAGATAGACGCACTGAGTACAACAACGTCTAACAAAAGGCCAGTTATGAAAAAAAAAATAGATGCTTTTCAGGTTCAAAAATGGCTATGTTAGCTACTGGATTATTGGACGTTTTCTGTAAAACATCCAAAGTCGGATTTAGACGTCATTTCAAAAATGTCCCTCCATGTACAGTGGGGGAAATAAGTATTTGATCCCTTGCTGATTTTGTAAGTTTGCCCACTGACAAAGACATGAGCAGCCCATAATTGAAGGGTAGGTTATTGGTAACAGTGAGAGATAGCACATCACAAATTAAATCCGGAAAATCACATTGTGGAAAGTATATGAATTTATTTGCATTCTGCAGAGGGAAATAAGTATTTAATCCCTCTGGCAAACAAGACCTAATACTTGGTGGCAAAACCCTTGTTGGCAAGCACAGCGGTCAGACGTCTTCTGTAGTTGATGATGAGGTTTGCACACATGTCAGGAGGAATTTTGGTCCACTCCTCTTTGCAGATCATCTCTAAATCATTAAGAGTTCTGGGCTGTCGCTTGGCAACTCGCAGCTTCAGCTCCCTCCATAAGTTTTCAATGGGATTAAGGTCTGGTGACTGGCTAGGCCACTCCATGACCCTAATGTGCTTCTTCCTGAGCCACTCCTTTGTTGCCTTGGCTGTATGTTTTGGGTCATTGTCGTGCTGGAAGACCCAGCCACGACCCATTTTTAAGGCCCTGGCGGAGGGAAGGAGGTTGTCACTCAGAATTGTACGGTACATGGCCCCATCCATTCTCCCATTGATGCGGTGAAGTAGTCCTGTGCCCTTAGCAGAGAAACACCCCCCAAAACATAACATTTCCACCTCCATGCTTGACAGTGGGGACGGTGTTCTTTGGGTCATAGGCAGCATTTCTCTTCCTCCAAACACGGCGAGTTGAGTTCATGCCAAAGAGCTCAATTTTTGTCTCATCTGACCACAGCACCTTCTCCCAATCACTCTCGGCATCATCCAGGTGTTCACTGGCAAACTTCAGACGGGCCGTCACATGTGCCTTCCGGAGCAGGGGGACCTTGCGGGCACTGCAGGATTGCAATCCGTTATGTCGTAATGTGTTACCAATGGTTTTCGTGGTGACAGTGGTCCCAGCTGCCTTGAGATCATTGACAAGTTCCCCCCTTGTAGTTGTAGGCTGATTTCTAACCTTCCTCATGATCAAGGATACCCCACGAGGTGAGATTTTGCGTGGAGCCCCAGATCTTTGTCGATTGACAGTCATTTTGTACTTCTTCCATTTTCTTACTATGGCACCAACAGTTGTCTCCTTCTCGCCCAGCGTCTTACTGATGGTTTTGTAGCCCATTCCAGCCTTGTGCAGGTGTATGATCTTGTCCCTGACATCCTTAGACAGCTCCTTGCTCTTGGCCATTTTGTAGAGGTTAGAGTCTGACTGATTCACTGAGTCTGTGGACAGGTGTCTTTCATACAGGTGACCATTGCCGACAGCTGTCTGTCATGCAGGTAACGAGTTGATTTGGAGCATCTACCTGGTCTGTAGGGGCCAGATCTCTTACTGGTTGGTGGGGGATCAAATACTTATTTCCCTCTGCAGAATGCAAATAAATTCATATACTTTCCACAATGTGATTTTCCGGATTTAATTTGTGATGTGCTATCTCTCACTGTTACCAATAACCTACCCTTCAATTATGGGCTGCTCATGTCTTTGTCAGTGGGCAAACTTACAAAATCAGCAAGGGATCAAATACTTATTTCCCCCACTGTATACTGTTATTTGAATATTCTACTGTTTCCACTGCTTATTGTCTATGACTGGTTATAGAAGCTATACACTGCTTTGAGTGAATTTCTTTAAAACGGAAGTAAATAAAGTCTAATCTCTCTATATAAAACGCACCTCCAACGTTCTAATGAAGCCTCACTTTCCCAACATTCTAAAGTGAGGCGGCTGAGACCACTTTTTAGATCCATGAGTGTCTGCCCCGCCCACGCGTCAAACGTTATGGCGTCGGGGGCGGAGCAATCACTCACCCAATCCCATTGCAGGTGCGTTTTGGAAGGTAGGAGGCGCAGTATCTGCACTTCGCAATGCCCCCTCCCCCAAGGTTGCCACACACCTCACCCCTACACCCACCCCAGGTAGCCACCAATACCACCCTGCACCACCACCCCAAGCAAACAGCGACCCAGGCACTCCCGCTGCCACTCAAAAAAACAGCCCCCCAGCCACGGAAACAGACTCACACCCAGCCATCCACAATGCTGCAACCCCCCCCCCCCCCCCAGGTTGCTCGCTCGCTCGCTCATCCACCCAGCTCACCACTCCGCCCACCAGTTCGCCGCTCCACCCGGGCACTCCCGCTGCCACTCAAAAAAACAGCCCCCAGCCAGGGAAACAGACTCACACCCAGCCTTCCACAATGCTGCTACCCCCCACCCCCCCCACAGATCGCTCACTTGATCGCTCGCTCACCCACCCTGCTCACCACTCCGCCCACGAGTTCGCTGCTTCAACCGCCCCCCACCCGGTCTACCAACTGCACAGGCCCCCCAGCATTGAAGGAACACCGCCTCTCAAATTCCTGTCAAACTTCTGCACGCAGCACTCCACCACATGATCGCTTCTCTTCGGGTCTTCTTCCCTCCCTGTGTCCCGCCCTTGCGGAAGTTACGTCACATGAGGGCGGGGCCGAAGGAGGGAAGAAGACACAAAAGGAAGCGAACTGCTAGGCTGGCTTTCTGCGTGCACCACTTTGAAACAGTGGTAAGACGGGGGGGGGGGGGGGTGGACAGTGATCGGCGATATCGGGGGCAGGGGCGACTGGACACCTCAGGGGGAGGGGCATGGATGGGAACAGAAAGCGACTGATGGTGGACATGGGGTTGGTGGGGAGAGATGCTGGATGGGAGGGCAATGTAGGAGTAAGGGAGAGAAGTCAGGGAGGACTCTGGAACTGGGAGGGAGAGAGGACCCTGGAACTGCGAGGGAGGGGGGAACCTTGAAACAGGGAGAGAGGGAGGGGGCATCATGAAACTCGGAGGGATGGAGGGAGGGAGTGAGTGGGGGACCTGGAACTGGGAGGGAGGGAGGGACCAAACCTGGAACTGGGAGGTAGGGAGCGAGGGACCAAACATGGAACTGGGAGGTAGGGACCAAACCTGGAACTGGGAGGTAGGGACGACCCTGGAAGAGGGGGGGAGGGGGGTGACGATGACCCTGGAACTCGGACGGATGGACGGCCCTGGAACTGGGAGGGAGTGAGGGGAGGGGAGGGGAGGGGAGGGGGGACCTGCCGGCACACACTCTCATTCTCACACACACTCTCTCTCTCTCTCACACACACACACACACACACACTCGCATATTCACTCTCTCTCTCTCTCATACAGTCACTCTCACACACACTCTTTCAGACATACACACTCTGAGGAAACACCTTGCTAGCGCCCGTTTCATTAGTTTCAGAAACGGGCCTTTTTTCCTAGTAAATAAAAAATTTCATGGGAGGGAAATAACAGCAAATCAAAGTATAGCTAAAGAACTTATTTGATCAGAAGATTTCTATGTGACTGTAGAGGCTGTAATGAATAACTATTCCACCCATAAACATAGCTCATATGGGCCAACAGTCTCTTTAGAGCTGAATTCTGTTTAGGTCATCTGCGCTGGATTGGCAAGTCCTAAACTTATAAACCCATAACGCGGTATCTGAGCAACAGTGCAAATCTTGCTACTAATGAGACAGTTTTTTCCATGCATAACGAGTCTGGCCGTCATAACCGTTGCCAGGTACACATCACAAACAGAAACACAATTCATGCAGCCACAATTCTGCTTGCACATTAACAGTAACAATTTAAAGCATAATCTATCATGAGGATTCTTCAAGCCCACAAATGCCAGTGATTGAGGGTGAAGCGGGGGGGGAGGACACTGTTTTTTTTACATCAGTTAGTAGGGCAATTCAGAGTTGTGCCTGATTGAATAAAGATTGTGCAGTGGGAGTAGCTGAAACAGTAAAATGAAACTCAAAGTGTCAACTTCATTGTTTTATATGTTGATAAATGCCCAGCTCATTCGGCTGATGGGTTCTGAAATAAGACAAAACTTTCTGGAAAGAGCCCCACAGGGTGCCTTACTCATAAGGAGAACTCTGGACAAACCAATGGTCAATATCTTTTAGTATCCTATACAAATTTTAACAAAGAAGAGTCCAAAGGTTAATGGAGGATTTGTGGGTATTATCAATTGTGTTGATCAATTCTACAAATAGCTATAAAACAATCTTACAGTTTACATTCTTGATTTTATAGTGTACAGCTATTACAGTTCTGGGACATAGAGTTAAAGCACTGAAGTATTACATACAGTAAATATGTTTATTCTTTTTTTTCAGTTTTTGTTTCTTCAAAGTGCAGTACATTAATGGGGTCTACTTACTCAGCTGTATTAGTTGTTAACTCAGCAATTAATGCAGACTAACAAATAAAGGAGCCCTTTTAAAAAAGCATAATCCCCAGGGTTCTATGCAACACGCCTTAATTTCTGTGTGGAAATTGAAGTGTATTCTATAACAATGAGTGTAACTTAATTGTTTAACTAGCTAATCAGTGCTGTTAATTGGTCATTAACAAGCAATTGTCGACACTAATTGGCATTAAGATTTACATGCACAACTTGCTAAGCGTATTCTGTAATGTGGTGCATGTGAATTCTAAGTCGCATAGTTGAAAAGTGGGCATGGCCATTGGCGGGGCGTGGACATTTCTAAAATCTATGCGTGTTGTTACAGAATACACCCACTCTGTGCCTAATTTAGGCATCAGGATTTACGCCAACTAAAACATGGCATAGATGGCCATGACAAATTTAGTCATGTGGAGAGGCGCTCGGCGTAAATCTACATACCGCGTGGAAACTTAAGCCTATTCTACAAAATTTAAGCATACTATAGAGAATAAGCCTAGGCGTATTTTTCCCATGCAGAATTTTCAGACGCCCAATGCGTGCTAACAGACATTAGTGTGGGCAACGTGGCACTTGGCACATGCCAGGGGCATAGCTACGTGGGGCCATGGGGGCATGGGCCCCCACAGATTATGCCCTGGCCCCCTCTACATTTGACCCTCCCCGCCCTGCCCCGCCACCACCCGTCCCCCGCCCCGCCGCCGCATCAGGTACCTTGTTTGCTGGTGGGGGTCCCCAAACCCCACCAGCCGAAGAGTCTTCTTCAGCGCCAGTCGACTCCAGCGCCTTCGTTGTGTGATCATCTGTTTCTGACGCCTTACGTCCTGCACCGTGTATGTAGCCCCGTGCAGGACATAAGGCATCAGAAACAGAAGATCACACAACGAAGGCGCCGGAGTCGACCGGCGCTGAAGAAGACTCTTCGGCTGGCGGGGTTTGGGGACCCCCACCAGCAAACAAGGTACCTGATGTGGCGGCAGGGCGGGGGGTTGCGGTTGCAGCGGGGGGGGGGGGGGGGGGGTGCAAAGTGGCAGGGGGAAGGCGGCTAAACAGTGCCCCCCCACCTCAAGCTCTGGCCCCCCTCCCACTGAGGTCTGGCTATGCCCCTGGCACATGCTAATGTCTGTTAGCGCAAAGCTTTAGCAAAAGGTCCCCAAAGTGGGTGCCACAGTAACAGTTAACATGCCTTTGCTATATAGCAGATGCCAACACTTAGGCACCAAATATGTGTGTACATACATGTGTAAATGTGAATAATCCGGCCATGTACTAATCTGTAACTATGTGCATATCTTTGTTTGCATGTAGGCATACACAGAATGACTAGGGTTGACCAAAAGAACTTCCAGGAAGCAAAGTGAAAACATACACTGCTATTGAGAAAGCACCATTGATAAAAGGACCCGACCCAGGGCCATGGTTTGGTGGAGAACCACCTGCTTCAGGGGTCACAAATGTGCTTTGCGATTTTACTCATGACATGAGAGGCAGGATGATTTAAATTTACGTTTTGTCCAGATGGGCTCCAAGAGTACTACTGGATCTGGAACTTGTTTCATCACTTCTCCATTTTGTGACATGCCTTTGCACTTCTGGGACGGGTCGCAACCCCATTTGGGAAGCCCTGGCTTATTTTATGAAGAAATTGTGGCTATAGTGAAGCCTCAGATGTTTATGTCCATTCGGACGCAGGTGTAAATGTTCACATGTATTTTACAAAGTACTCATGTAAACTGCAACTCTGTGCGTCGCGCAGACCCCACTCTTGAACACACCTATGCCAAACACGTCCTTCTTATTGTGCTTACTTTTACATGGGGGTAATTTTATAAGTGGCATTTTGGACTAGGTTATGAGAATGGAACCCAATTAAACTCTGGAATTTGTTGCCAGAGAACATGGTAAAGGCAGTTAGCTTAGCGGGGTTTAAAAAAGGTTTGGATGGCTTCCTAAAGGAAAAGTCCATAGACCATTATTAAAATGGCCTGGGAAAAATCCACTGCTTATTTCTGGGATAAGCAGCATAAAATGTATTGAATCTGATTGGCCACTGTTGGAAACAGGATGCAGGACTTGATGGACCTTTGGTCTGTCCCTGTGTGGCAATACTTATGCACTTAAATTTGAATGTAGAAAAAATGTGCACTGAGTGCTATTTTATAAATGGCTTTCTGAATTGGGAACTGTTTATAGAATAACTCGTAGCGCCGGAATCCGCACCCAGCTTTGAGTACAAGGATTAACACCAACTGAAACCTAGTGTAAATCTTTGCGTGTAAATTAGGATCAGATCCTCCAAATTCCACAATACTGTGCGCATCTTTAATGAACGCCCCTGACATGCCCATGCCCCTTCCATGGCCACATCCCCTTTTCAGTTGCACGCTAAAAAACTTTATGCGCACTTCTTTATAGAATAGCATTTAGCAAGATGTCTGTGTAAATCCAAATTGTTGCCAATTAATGATTGTTGGTGCTCAATTATTGGCACTAATTGACTCGTTACTCAATTTAATTGCATGCACAAATTGGGCACTCGCCCAAGTTTGCATGCATGGTTTTGAGCGCCATATATAGAGTTTGAGGGTAGATGTACATATGCTGTTGTATATGCACAAAAATGCCTTTAAAAATGACACCCAAAGTGGGTTTCCAGACTGGGTTTCCTGTGTATGTAAATTTATCTCATGCCTGTTCTTTGTGGCTGTTCTGAAAAACTGAACGACTGTGGGATCGTGAGGATTGCTTTGAGGAACCTTGACTTCAACTCTGTTAATGAAAATAAAACCTTCATCCAGTGGCAGTTGTGAACTTTTCTCTTTAGTATAGTAATGATGGCAGGCAGGGGTAGCCCAAGGCAGTCTGAAACCTGAGGCGAGGGCTGAGATGCCACCTGAGGCAAGGGCTGAGATGGCACCCCCTCCCCAGACATGGTCTGGCATCTCCCCACCTTCCTTCTTCAACCCCCTTCCCCAAGCCTACCTTTGTTTTCCAAAAGACTGCAGCGGCAGTAATTCCCAGAGGTTGCCCTGTCACCGGCCTCTTCTCTCTATAGCGGCCTGTCTCTGAGGAAACAGGAAGTTATGTCAGAGGTGGGCCACAGTAGAGAGAAGAGGCCAGTGCCGAAAGCAGGGCAGCCAATTGTTTAATAAACAAAAGTAGGCTCAGGGAAGGGGATTGAAGAAGGAAGGGGGAGATGCCAGACCGCAGCCGATATGGGGGGATATGCCACTCCCTAAAGAGTGCCGCCTGAGGTGGCCTAATAGTAGGCAGCTGATGGCACATAAGGACTGTTTGGACCAGTTGTTTACATAAACTAGCATGTTGACTTACCATCATATTTTGCTAAAACTGCTTGAACATCTGCATACGCCTGAAGCTCCAATAGAGCTTCCAACAAGTTTTCGTGGATGTTGAACATGCTCAGGAGAGGGAATTCCTTCATTAGCTAAAAAAAAAAAACAAGTGCAACAAGCTATTAACATGGAATCATAGACACTGACCTGAACATATAGTGATTTCATCTGAATAGTCAGTAATACTGAATGTCAATCACGATCACTTAGAAACAACAGCCAGTGCCTTGAGAGAGTTTACTTCCTTTCATGGGAAGAGTGAGAAAGGTCAATGCACATTAGGGGTTGATATTTAAACTGATTTAAGAGGACAGGAGAATCTCCTCCCCACTTTAATTGTGCTGAGCAGGCCAACTGCCGATGTTCAGCAGCATTTAATCAGGCAATGCCGACAGATATCAGCCATGATCAGCCATTTTTGAAGTAGGCCAGGGAGGGGGTTCCAAGGGTAGAGTCGGGGAGGAGTTGGTAGCTATGTGGTTGAGGGCAATATTCAGTGCTTTTGCTCACATGGCTAAGTGACCAAATAGGACTGCATAAACAGCAGTCCTAACTGTGGTCGCTCAGCTATGCAGGTGTAGGCACTGATTATCAGCCAGCACCTGCATAGCTTACAAGTAATTTTATTTATTTGGATTTTGCTCAAACCTCTCCCTTCTTCCCCCCTCTCCCAACATCACAAAAGCCCTCCTCCCGATCCTCCCACCCACCCCAAACATCATAAAAGCTCCCTTCTGATCCCCCTCCCTCTCAGCCCCCCCCCCCCCGAACATCACAAAAGAACCCCCCCCCCCCCGGTCCGATTATCTGCTAAGATAAGTACCTCAAGGAGGATTTTTATGATATTATTAAAATAGATTTAAAAAGTCATGAAATTATTGCGATATTAATCGCCAGTGAAGAATTTGGTGCAAGTATGCATTTCCAACATTAAATAAAGATTGGAGATGAGCACCGCTGAGGCGAAACAGGAAGAGGTATAAGAAATGTGAAGTTGGTTTATGGATAAAGTTGAAGGTGTGTGATTGTATTTAGGATCCTTATAAGATTGAAAGTTTTGAGTTTTGAAGGTTCCTAAGAAGATAAAAAGAAAAGAATTGTTTTTTTTTGCCAAATATAGACTGTCTTGCATGGTGCATATTTGCAAGGGTTTGATTTATCAATCTGTTTATGAAGGGACTGCTCCAGTTCTAGCTTTATCGAACGATTCAGCGCATTAATTTTGTAAGAAGTGGGACAATCATCCATCTTGTCATCATCGAAGAAGAAAGTTTTAGTTGCTCTCTAAAATCAGTACCCCATTGACTCCTGATGCAGGTGCTGTGCGCCGAAACATGGCACGTGTCGGGTCATTAAGGAAGAAGTTGATGTTCAAAGTGTATTAATAAAGAAATTGTGTCCTGATTTTGAAGGCTCTTTTTGATATTTGGGCATATTTGCAAGACAGCATATACATGGGCAGAGCATGGGTAGGACATAGGCAGGGCTTCCACTTGTAACTTATAAAATACAGTAAGTTACATTTGTCCTGCTGCATTTAGGCAACCGCTCTATGGCTAGTGTAAGTGAAGAGGCACTGATACCAGATTACGATAGCATTTTATAGTGGAACTTAAGCACCCAGGTCCCATTACAGAATAGGCTTCTACTGGAGATGCTCAGTTATAGAATCGCCCCCACAGATAGTGAATGGACCACTAATGAGGCTTTATTTAACGTGTGTTAAATCACCTTACTGAGCACTAACAGGTTAACACACCTTAGTAAATTGTTTATCTTCACCTTCAGGGTTCATATTTTTTCCCATGGAAGTGCTAGAGAAGAAAGACAGAGAAAGAGAGAGAGAGAGAGAGAGAGAGAAAGAGAGAGAGAGAGAGAGAGAGAGAGAGAGAGAGAGAGAGAGAGAGAGAGAGTGTTTGTGTGTGGGTTTTGTTGTTCACACAATGGAACACAATTGGTTCTAAGCATAAACAGACTCAAAACATTCTTTGGGCCCCCCAGACTCAATTTATTTTGATCAGCTCTGGTTCCAATAACTTAAAAGCACACATGGCATAAGCTGTCTATTATTGGGATACGAATCTCCTGATTATGTGGCAGATATCCACCAGCACTGCCTTCTGCACTATTGTTTATGCATGGCGAATATCCAGGTCCTTAAGATGTTTGATAAAAGTATGATGGACAAATTCCAGTCAACAAAATGATGGCCAGCTTCATTCTGATGAATCCCAGTGTCCACATTTGCCTCAGTTCTGCCAACTGTAACACAGATTTGTTTATCTTTTTGTAGTCATCCTTTGGAAATTGATGTATATGGATGCAGCAGCTTCAATCAGTCCTATGGTATTACTGAATTTACCAAATAGAAGAATAACTTATCTATTGGCCTGAATTTGTGGCTATGGATCTGTCCCAATTCATCTGATTGCTTTTCAAGATACTCCTTGGCTCACACTTATGATAAGGTGTTATTTTCCTCAGGAGCTCACAGTTGTCTATACTATAGTGTCTTTTAGAATAATCCACACCAACTGAACAACACATCCTCCAATGATATCTATTATTGCAGAACTTCCCAAGTCAATCTTTTGGAGTCCCGGGGTGAGAAAGTAAGTGATACAAAGCAGGGTTTCCTTAAGAACACTTTCTCACTGAAGCTGGAACTGAGCTACCTTAAGGCAGGGGAGGAAGTCAAAAGCCCTCTGGTAGAACAAGAGGCCCTGAGGGAGGATCCTCCCAGGGTATTCTGGCTTGGTTGCAATACCTGAAGGGAGTTCCAGGGAAGAGGAGTGGCCCTAGCTCAGACACTTACACCCTGTGTTGTATGAAACCTCTGTGTGAGAGGTAACTTGAAAACTGCCTAGAAAGGCCAGTTATCCCTTCTGTTGAACTACAGAGCCATGTCTGGGACAGGCTATAGAAACTGTAATTATGCTTGAGAAAACTTATTGTATATTGAAGTGTGGAGCCATGTCAGGGACAGGTAACTGAAACTGTAACTATGCTTGAAAAGACTCTAGTAGAAGTACCAAGCCTTTGAGGAAACAGGGCTGGCTATGTCCTTTGTGTACATAAAGTGCTTTGATTTTTACCTGCAAATGCTGCATTTTGTGAGGTCCTGAAGCCAGCTGCTAATCCAAGCTACCACACCCACCTGTTGGGTTTTACTACTACTACTAATCATTTCTATAGTGCTACTAGATGTACACAGTGCTGTACACATTATATGCAGGTACTTTCTCTGTCCCTACGTTTTTGTACCTGGGGCAATGGAGGGGTTAAGTGACTTGCCCGAGGTCATAAGGAACTGCAGTGGGAATCAAACCCAGGTTGCCAGGATTGAAGCCCGCTACACTAACCATTCCAGGGTATCCACAATGACAATGTATGAAATGAAATCTGCATATATCAGAAATTTAGGATGTGCAAATGTAATTTCTGCATATACCTTGTAAAAACCTTGAAAAAACCACTGACTGTTGTAGACCCCGGGTTCAGTTTGGGAAGCTGTGCAATAAGAGATATCATTAGAGAATGTTGTGCTTTGGCTGGTTTGGATGAAAGTACTCAGGGAAAATAGTGGTACATTTCTATTACTTGTGAGGTGGGATGACTCATTTCAACTTGGCAGAGCGTATCACACTTGAATGAGTTTCTGATCATGAACGTGGAGTGAATCCACAGAGCTGATTATGTTTACTCAAGGCTGATAAGTTATTTTTGGCCCCAATGCACAGAAATTATGAGAAATAGAAGAAAAAACAGAAACACTTAGTCTTGGAAGACACTTCTCTGTATAATTTTTCTTTTGCTCAAAATAATGTTTCAAATAAAAGATTTTACTCTGCAATACTCTGTTAGTTTATATTAGACAGTTTTTGAACTGTCACAACTAATTTGCAATGGACTTCCTCTCCCAGAAGCAGCATCCTTCTAGGTCAGGGGTTCTCAACCCAGTCCTTGGGACCATTTAACCAGCCAAATTTTCAGGATAACCACAATGAACATGCAATCAGATAAATTTGCATGCACTACCTCCATTGTATACAAATCTATCTCATGGATATTCACTGTGGGGATCCTAAAAACCTGACTGGTTAGGTATGTCCCAAGGACTGGGTTGGGATCCCCTGTTCTAGGTGTTACAGAACCAGAGAATTCGTGCTGTTTTTTTCCACTCTCATAATTTCACCTTACTTCTACACTTACCTTCAAAGCATAGGCCAGTCACCAGACTTCAGCTTATACCGGGTGAAGAGAAATCAAAGGCCAGTAGTTGGCAATCACTAGATCTATTGGCATTTCTTCTGGACAACAGGTATTATCAATGAACTCAAGGACATCATCTGGACGTCTTCAGAGATTTGGCCTTAATTGTTATTTTTATTTGTCATTTTGCTTTCTATGATCTTTGTGCTAGTCACAAAGTCCTACAGTTATTGTTATTAGCAAGATTCCAGTATGAAAGGATAATTATTTTATAACCTAAGAAAAATAATTGTGCACAGTCTTTCTATTCTGTGTTTCCAAAGTAAACTCAAAGTGGATTACTCAATTCAATAATGATAAATCTTTTCTCAAAAGAGCATGCAGTCCAAGGGCCCAATATATTAAAGTGCTAACTGACTTCACAAAAGTGCACTTCACAGAAAAAGAATAGCATAGAATGGACAGAAAATGCATAAAAATGCCAAAACCCACTTCATATGAAAGTTTATGTAAGTTTGACACTGATGAGCTGCTGCGATGAAAGATCATGCAAAGCATCTCATTAATCCATGAAAATGTGAGAGGAGTACAAATAAGGTTTCATAGGTCAGTTTTCACAGAAAAATAACTACAGTTCAAGAGCTGAAGTTACTTTTTAGAGATGGCAGGAAAAAAACCCTTTCTCACAGCGTCCCAAATTGAATGCCACCAGGACTCCTTCCTTATGGAAGGACCGCTGATTTTCCCCTCACTTTCTTCACCCACCTTCTGGTCTACTGTTGTGTTTGCCCACCACTCCGCTCCTCTGTGGCAGTATCACAGAGTGCAAAGTAAAAATCCAGCTCAGGCCCTGCTTGTTTTAGTGTTCTGACAGGCCCTGTGCCACCCTGCTTTCTCCTCTTGCATGAGTTTCCTGTTACCATGGAAACCTGTATAAGAGTGCAGGGCACCACAGGGCCTGTCAGAGAACAAGCAGGCCCCAAGCTGAATTTTTACTTTGAACTATGCACTACTATTGCGGTGCAGCAGTGGGGAAGTATTGGGAGGCCCAGATGGAGGCACAGCAGCAAAGCTTGGGTGCCTAACAATAACTGGCATCAGTTGGCAGTTGATTATGTTGCATATGTCTAAAACTGGGCCTGGATAAAAATGAGCCAAGAATTCATATACACCTTACAGGTACATTTCACTGAAAAGAGTATCAACCCACCAACATTTTTGTACATAGAACCCTAAATGTGAACCTGAGGCAACAGAGAATGTAGAGGATTGCCCAAGATTACAAGGAATATCAGTAGGAGAAGCGGGATTTTTAGCAGTGATTCCCTGGTTCACAGCCTATTGCTCTAAGCCAGTGATTCCCAGACTTTTTTTTATGGCAGAACCCTTAAAATATTTTTCTTACACCACAGAACCTCAATCCCTCCCCCTCCTCCTCCCCACAAAACAAGAGCCCCCCCCCCCCCCTCCCAGTAACACACACATACACCTTTCACCCACCCACCCCAGCCATACCATATCATTGAGGGCAGGACTGATCCTCAGTCACTCCTGCCCATGTTGGCTGCAATCTCAAAATGGATGCTGGGACCTTTAGTGGCAGTCTCGTCAGGCATTTTGTCAGCAGAGCCGGCATGGACAGGAACAATTGAAGATCGCTCCCGCACTAACTAGCAAGAACGTGCACTGATGGGGAACCCCTGAGCAGAGTTTGTGAACCCCAGGGATCTGCAGAACCCGGTTTAGGAATCACTGATCTAAGCACTAGGCCTCAAATTTTCATCTGATTTATTATATTATTTTATAACTATCCTAACTTTGGGATTGTTATTCTTCAGTTTACAAATTCTCTATTTGCTTTTCTTTCTTTTTTTGAGAATTACAAAATATGACAATCAATGTTGCACAAAACATTTTTTATTAAATGAATCTCAGGACAGTAACAGTTAATGTGATGGCCATACTGTTCATGTGTGTAAGTGTCAGCCTCACCCATGCCCTTCCCAGGTGAACACTCCTTCTATTTACATGATTATACTATTTACATATGCCCTTACAGAGTACCGCTTATGTTTATTTATATTTATTAAGTATGTGTTTTGCTGCCAATTAAGTGCAGAAGTGTATACTTACTTAAGAAAGTGACAGCACTGGGCTAAATTATATAAATGTAGGGTTACCATATGTCCGGATTTACCCAGACATGTCCTCTTTTTGAGGACATGTCCGGGCAACTGGGCGCGTTTTGCCAATCTGCCCGTTTGTCCGGATTTCTGGACAAATGGGCAGGCTGGTGGGCGGGCGTCCCCGCCAGCCTGCCCGTTTGTCCAGAAATCTGGACAAACGGGCCGATTGCTAGCCTCCCCTCCCCTTACTTACTATTGTCCTGGTGGTCTAGTGACCTCTTCCGCCTTTGGGGCAGGAAAGAGCCCCCTCTTTCCTGCCCGGAGCGCTGCCCTGCACGAATTCTTCTTGTTGCTGATCTCGACGCTGATTCAAAATGGCTGCTGAGAGTTGAAGTGACCTCACGAGACTTCAACTCTCTGCGGCCATTTTGAATCAGTGCCGAGATCAGCAACAAGAAGGATGCATGCAGGGCAGCGCTCCGGGCAGGAAAGAGGGGGCTCTTTCCTGCCCTGAAGAGGTCACTAGACCACCAGGGCAGTAGTAAGGTAAGGGGAGGGGGTGACGGGGAGGGGGGTGACGGGGTGTGTGACAGGGGGGAAGGAAAAATGTGACAGGGGCGGAGCGAGGGCGTGAAAGGGGGCGGGGCGGGGTGTGTGGTGGGGGTGGGGCATGTGTCCTCCTTTTTGGGGGACAAAATATGGTAACCCTATATAAATGGTGCCAAAAAAGTGCTGTTCTATAAGCCGCAGTTAAAGTTAGGCACGGTTTATAGAACAGTGCATGGGAATTGCGCCTAACCTTAGGCACGGACATTTGCATCAACTGAAACGTGGTGCAAATGTACGTGTCTACATTAGGTGCGTATCCCTGTTATTCTATAGCAACACTTGTTCATTTTAGGATCGCCCCTGTTATGCCCATACCCCTCTCATTTTTGTGCCCCCTTCTTTAGATCACATGTAAATTTTAGGTGCGTAAATGCCAATTAAATCTAATAATGCCAATAATTACTTGTTAAAAAGCCAATTATTGGTACTAATCAGCTCGTTATTCAATTAAATTGCACACAATGTTTGGCAGCTTTTATAGAATTAGGGGGGTTGTGGATAGTTATGTGCTCAAGTGGTGTGTAAATGGGGGAGGGGTGCCCTGTTATAGAATTACCTTTTATATGTGCACATTGCAACTCTATACCTGCTCTACCCAAATATGCCCCCAGAATTGTGTACACGCAGATTGTGTGAAAGCACATTAGCTCACAGAAGGATAGAAATTTAAATATAAGCTGTAGCACAGTCACTACAAATAGGCGTTTATTTCTAGCCTATTTTAAGAAGACATATTTATTTTATTTATTTAGATTTTGCTCACACCTTTTTCAGTAGTAGCTCAAGGTTAGTTACATTCAGGTACACTGGATATTTCTCTGTCCCAGGAGGGATCACAATCTAAGTCTGCACCTGAGGCAATGGAGGGTTAAGTGACTTGCCCAAGATCACAAGGAGCAGCAGTGGGATTTGAACGGGCCACCTCTGGATTGCAAGACCGGTGCTCTAACCACTAGGCCACTCCTCCACACAGAAGAGCCCTTTTACTAAACTGCAGTAAAAAGTGGCCTGTGGTAATTTGAACACATGAATTTGGTGCGTGCTGGATCAATTTTTACCGCAGCTGGGAAAAAAGCTTTTTTTATGGGGTGGTAAATGGCCAAGGCTAAAATCAAAAGTAGCATGCAGCTATTTACTGCCTGAGCCCTTACTGCCACCCACTGACCTAGTGGCTCACATGCCAACCTGCCGATTACCACCGGAAATTGGCCCCCACAGTAGAAAACAAAAATATTTTCTACCATGGAAACAGCATGTACCAACTTTGAAATTACTGCCGGGTGCCCGTTCTACCTGGGTGGTAGTGTCGATTTGGTGCGCACTACCCATGCGTTAGCTCTACCGCTGCTTAGTAAAGGGCCCCAAAGGCACCTATTTTTTCTTTATAAAATACTTGGGATAAACTGACAGAAATCACAGCTAGATTGAAGCCTTTGACATATTAGTCTTGGGTTCCAGAAAACTTCTAGGGCTAGATTCTTTAAATGGCGCCCAAAGATAGGCGCCAAAATGATGCATTCTATAAAGGGTGCTCTGCATGGAACAACATTGGGTGCAAGCATCTACGCCTGCCAAAGGCTAGCGTAAATGCTCGTAACCAACCAGCTATATTTAAATGAATCACATGACTCTTTACACTAAAACCTCATGATGTCATTCAATAAATTTAAATTGAAAAGGCTGGGCAAAGAGGGAGGAGAAGTAGATAGTTTACTCAATTATAAAGAGCAATGGTGGATATTTACATTGGGGACTGTATTTCCTGGAGGTTTGAATTTAGAAATAGATTGGTCCACAGCCTCATAAATTTAAATTTATTGGATGACATCATGAGGTTTTAGCAATCTCATTGGTGTACAGAGTCATGTGATTCACTTAAATGTAGTTGGTCATTGGGTGTATTAAGAACAGAATATGGCAGGCACCGATGCAATATAGCCTTTGTGTATAAGGTACATTAAATTTATATTATACATTTTAAATTTACGATTGTATCTTTATCATTCTGACTGACGGTTTTAACTTTTAGTTTGAGCGGACCACACCCTGAGGCAGCAATTTGCGAAACATGCCGCATGTTGGTGAAGGCATCCATCCACTGCAAAATGTGATAAGAATGTTGTCAAATGCTCGTGACTGAAGAATTTTAAAACGTCTTTATATACTGAAGAATGTTTGTAAAGGTTGAAAATACACATTGGAAGCTAAAATAATAAACAATTGAGATTTTCTACTGAAACTGTTATGTTGGTTGGAATTGAACTGAAGTCATTTTGGAAATTAAAAAGTAACAAAGAGTAAGCAATCATACAGAACAACTGGGTTGATGATACTACTATTTTGTTACCCTTGCTGATGTCTTGGACCATTTAAATTGATATAACCAACTGATGGAAGTTAGGCATGTAAATGCTGGTATTCTATAACATCACACCTAATTTCTGGGAGTGCCCTTGACCCAACCATGCCCCTCCCATGGCCATGCCCCCTTTGGAGTTAAGCACTATGAAATGTAGGCACATGTTATTGAATAGGACATAGGGAAGATCCTAATGTAACCCCTAATTACTGTCAATTAGGGGGGTCTTTTACTAAGGTAAGCCAGTTTTTTAATGTGCACTAATATTTAGGGCACACTAAATGTTAGAGACATCCATATATTCCTATGGATGTCACTAATGTTTAGCGTGCACTAAAAACACTAGCGCCTTAGTAAAAAAGGCCCCACGTGCTTAACACCAATTATTGATTGTTAGCATCTAATTAGCTAATTAGTTTATGTACAGATATGTGCCCCAATTTGGGTGACTTATACAGAATCTGGCAGCTAGTGTCAGATTACACCCTACTCCATCTTCCAACCTACAGCAATCGGCTACTACTGCTGTGCTACACATCATCTCTCTCACTCTAGCATAATTAAATAAACATAAACATTTTGCAGCCTTCATTTGATTAGGCAGATTGAATCTAGCCTGTCTGAGTCAGATTGAAAAGGGTGATACATGTACTTTACCATCTCTCAGTTAGCTTGCTGTAACTTCATATATACAGGCCTACTTAAAAAATCAATTCCAATTGATCGAAAATATGGCAGCTAAGATCATCAACTAAAACTGAACGCAGAAAAAACACGTCTTGTACTCACCTCACAACATAACACAAAAAACTTCTCCACCATAATCACACCTTACTGTTCCCTTCCTGTCTCACAAAACTTGAAAATTCTTGGAGTCACTCTTGATACCCATGTGAAAAACACGACGAAAAAGATGTTCTACGCCATTTGGAAACTCAAAAGAGTAAAACCTTTCTTCCCGAGACACATCTTCCGTACCTTGGTACAATCAATGGTAATAAGTCATCTGGACTACTGCAATGCACTGTACGCCGGTTGCAAAGAACAGACAATCAAAAAACTCCAAACTGCCCAGGATACGGCCGCCAGACTCATATTTGGAAAAACTAAATATTAAAGTGCAAAACCCCTAAGGGAGAAACTTCACTGGCTCCCACTTAAGGAACGCATTGCGTTCAAGATCTGCACAATTGTTCACAAAATCATTCATGCAGACGCCCCAATCTACATGCTAAACCTTGTGGACCTACCCCCCCCAGAAACGCCACAAGATCATCCCGCAAATTTCTCAACCTACACTACCCCAGCTGCAAAGGACTTAAATACAAGCTGATGCATGCCACTACCTTCTCTTACATGAGCACGCAGTTATGGAATGCATTACCTACAGACTTAAAAGCAATCAACGAAACAACTATCTTTCGAAAATCTCTGAAGACTTTTTTCTTCAACAAGGCCTACAATGAGAAACTACAGCCTCACTGAGCCACCTCACCAACCCACTCCATTATGAATGCTCACCTTCTATAACTACCCTAATCACTCCCTACCCTCTTCTTTCTTCCCTTACTTAATCGCTTCACATTACTAAATGTACCTGATATCCTGAAACGACAATGTTAACAAAACTATGTAAGCCACTTTGAGCCTGCAAATAGGTGGGAAAATGTGGGATACAAATGCAATAAATAAATAAAATCACTCGTAGCGATAGAAGAGACCAAAAACATTACTTAAGCAGGTTCAACAGCTGCCAGTACTTCTTTGTATTATGTTTAAATTTCTGACCATGGTTTATAAATCATTAAGGGTTTAGCACCTGAATATCTAACGTTCGTATATATTTCCATCTATGTTCTCACACATACTTTGTGATCCCAATGTACACTTACATGGGGTAATCTTATAACAGGTTGCCTAGATTGTGAGGGCAAACTAGTGCCTATTTTATAAAGTCATAAAGGAGCCTATTTGTTTTAATGAAATATTTGGGGTAAATTCACAGAAATCATGACTAGATTGAAGCCTCCGACATATATGCCTCTTGGGTTTCACACGGCTTCTTGTGTCAGAAAACACCCATTAGATATGAAATACTTCACCTTCCAGTCTACAGCAATTGGCTCCTATTCAAAGGGTGCTGTACATTTCCTCCTACGGTACACATATTGGGCTAAATTCAGTAAATGGCACCCAAATTTAGTTGCCGAAAAAAATGAGAGCTAAGTGCTATTCTATAAACGGTGCTCCGAGTTAGGTGCCGTTTATAGAATAGCACTTAGTGCCAGGATCCTTGACTCTGGGCAAGTCACTTAACCCTCCATTGCCCAAGGTACAAAATAACCTTTAGTCACACTCTTATCACCTCTCGCTTACTGCAACTTGCTTCTCACAGGTCTCCCACTAAGCCATCTCTCTCCCCTTCAATGTGTTCAAAGTTCTGCTGCACAACTTAAATTCCGCCAGTGTCACTATGCTCATATTAGCTCTCTCCTCAGGTCACTTCATTGGCTCCCTATTCATTTCCACATACAGTTCAAACTCCTTTTATTGACTTACAAGTGCATTCAATCTGCAGCTCCTCAGTACCTCTCCACTCTTATCTCTCCCTACACTTCTCCCCGGGAATTCTGTTCACTGGGTAAATGTCTCTTATCTGCACCCTTCTCTTCCACTGCTAACTCTAGACTCCGTTCCTTTTATCTTGCCGCACCTGGAATAGACTTCCTGAGCTGGTATGTCAAGCTCCATCTCTGGCCGTCTTCAAATCTAGGCTAAAAGCCCACCTTTTTGATGCTGCTTTTAGCTCCTAACCCTTACTCACTTTTTCAGTAACCATATTTTATCATTCCCTCCTCAGTAATTCCCTTATCTCTTATTTGTCCGTCCTAATTAGATTGTAAGCTCTGTTGAACAGGGACTGCCTCTTCATGTCCAGTGTACAGCGCTGCGTATGTCTAGTAGCGCTATAGAAAGGATAAGCAGTAGTAGTAGTAGCTTTGATTGTAACCACAGAAAGGCAGTATACCATCCCCTTCCCCCTTTCCCCCAATTTTGGGAATGAGGATTTACACCAACTGAAACCTGGTGTAAATCCTTGTCCCTAAATTAGGCGCAGATCTGCTGTATTCTATAACACTGTGCGCAAATTCTAGGAACTTCCCTCACCCACCCATGCCCCTCCCATGGCCATGCCCCCTCTTCTGATCGGTGCATAAAAATTTACGCACACGTCTTTATAGAATACCAATTACAAAGATGCACGTGTGAATTCAATTGTTGCCAATTAGTGCCAATAATTGATTGTTAGCACCCAATTATTGGCACTAATTAGCTAGCTATTCAAGTATATTGTGTGCACAAATTGGGCGCATGTCCAAATTTGTACGCACAATTTTGAGCACCATATATACAATTTGCTAGATTTTCTCTCTCACTCCAGCTAATTTGTTAATTTACAAATTAGCCAGTACAGCTGTAACACATGGCTAAATTTGCACTGAATGTTCAGCTCATGGCTCTGAATGTACCTTTTTCCAGCTGGGGCAACAGAGAAGCTACATAATTTATAAACTACTTTTTTCATCAACTCTTTTTTTTCACCTGGTATGTTTTGATATAGACACTAGAGGGTAATTTTATACAGGTTTTTTTTTTTCCATGAAACAAAAGCCTTTTATAAAATTACTAGTAAAAAGCCCTGTTCTGTCAGAAATGAAACGGGCGCTAGCAAGGTTTTCCTCGGAGTGTATGTTTGAGAAAGAGTGTGTGTGAGAGATGGAGTGTGTGTGTCAGAGAGAGAATGAGAGAGAGAGACAGAGTGTGTCTGTGTTTGTGTGAGAGAGAGAGAGTGTGTGAGACAGAGTGTCTGTGTGTGTGAGACTGTGTGTGAGAGAGAGAGACAGAGAGTTAGGGACTGTGTGTGTGACAGAGAGATAGAGTGTGATAGACAGAGAGTGAGTGAGTGAGTGACTGGTCTGAGGACCCCCCCCCCTCCCCCTCCCCTGGCCCCCTGCAGCCACCCATGTGCAGTGACCCTCCTCTCCCCCTGCCCCCCCCTGCAGAGAGTGTGTCAGAAAGAGCGTATGTGAGAGACAGAGAGTGAGTGAGTGACTGGTCTCAGCACCCCCCTCTCCCCCTCCCCTAGCCCCCTGCAGCCACCCATGTGCAGCGAACCCTCCTCTCCCTCCTGCAGCCACGCATGTGCAGCATCCCTCCTCTCCCCTGCCCCCGTGCAGCCACCCATGTCCAGCGACCTTCCTCTCCCCTGCCCCCCCCTGCAGCCACCCATGTCCAGCGTCCCTCCTCTCCCCCTGCCCCCCTGCAGCCACCCATGTCCAGCGACTGTCCCGTCTCCCCCTGCAGCCATGCATGCGCAGCGTCCCTCCTGCTCCCCTGCCCCCCTGCAGCCACCCACATCCAGCGACCCTCCTCTCCCCTGCCCCCCCTGCAGCCACCCCATGTCCAGTGACCCTCCTCTCCCCCTGCCCCCCCCCTGTAACCACCCATGTCCAGCGACCCTCCTCTCCCCCTGCAGCCACGCAGTGCAGCGTCCCTCCTGTCTCCCCTGCCCCCCCTGCAGCCACCCATACTGGTCTCAGGACCCCCCCACCTCCCTCTCCCCTGCCCACCCTCCAGCCATCCTGTCCAGCGACCCTCCTCTCCCCCTTGCGTTACCATTGGCAGCTGCGGTTAGCAAGGGGGTTGATGTTGGTGGGGGGGGGGGTGTTGATGTGCTGGGGGAGGGGCTTGCGTGATGTGCTGGGGTGGGGGGTTGTCTATGGTAGGGGTTTTTGCAGTGGCCGCTGCTGCTCAGCAGGAGAAGCAGCAGCGGCCGGACCAGCGTTACCATTGCAGCTGCGGGTGGCGAGGGGGGTTGATTGTGCCCCGGGGGAGGGTGTTGATGTGCTTGGGAGGAGGGGCTGGGTGATGCGCTGGGGGGGAGGGGCTTGGGTGATGCGCCGAGGGGGGGCACTGACAGCTGATTCCTAGGCAGGGGGAGGAGTAGGACTCCTCCCTCTGCCGGGGAATCAGCTGTGAGTGACGTCAGCCTGGCTACGGAGCCTAGCTCAGCAACTGCAGGAGCCACGGACACAGGCAGCTACTTTAGAACATTGGTGGTGAGAATTATTATATAGGATATTACAGTTTATGCTGTATTTTTAGGCATCCCTATAATCAGCTGATACTAAAATTTGTATGGTAAGACACAGCCGCTATCTTGACTGAATGAAGTTATTGAGTCGGCAAGATGTGTCGGAGGTATTGAAAGGTAGGGGTTATTATTAATAAGTATTTTTCATAATAGTTTGGAAACATTATGTTATATATTGATTGAGGTTTAAATGACCTCGACAGGGGTGGTCCAAGGTAATCTGCCGCCCAAGACAGGGATGAGATGCCATTCCCACCTGTACACCTGCCTTGGTCTGCATCTTCCCCCTTCCTTCCTCAACCCTCGTCCCTGGCGTTACCCTATTTTTTTTCTTTCCAAAACGCGGCAGCGGCAACCGTTCCCATAGACTGCCCTTGCCACAGTGCCGCTGGTACTGGCCTCTTTGCTCTAATGTGTCCCACCTCAGAGGAAACATCGAGTTACATCAAGAAATGGGACACAGTAGGAGAAGATGGCCGGTGCGGCATCAGGGCAGCCAATGGGAATTGCTGCTTCGCCACGACTACCTTTTGTAAAAAGGAAAAAATAAGTAACTTGGGAAGAGGGTGAAGAAGAGAAGGGGGAGACTTGCCTCTCCTGGAGAGTGCTGCCTAAAGCCCCCGCCTCAGTTGGCCTTATGGTAGGGCCGCCACTGGACCTCGTTACAGAAGAATATCCTTGAGAAAGCTTGAGGCGAAATACGTGACATGTCGGATGAAAAAACCCTGAGCCGACATTATTAGAGATGAGTAAAATTTATCTTTTGAAAAGATGATTCTTGAATGAAAAAATATATGTAAGAGATATTTAAGGGATTTGAAAAAAGAACTGATGAAAAAGAGAGCATGCATAGCACGGAGGATGCTTTATATTGACCCTGTGTGACGCTAAAAAAACCCCAATACAAATAATTTTGTATGGGGTCAGATTTTTGGTGAACTTGACGTCTAGAATTTATAGTGTTTTTGACAGCTGGGCATTTGTGAAAATTTGTGGAGCCAAGTATAAGTATGTTTAGGCATGTCACATAAGCACCCCATCATAAAATCAAGCTTATATTTAAGCTACTAGTAAAAGAGGCCCGTTTCCAACAGAAAGGAAACAGGCACTAGCAAGGTTCCAGGGCCCCCTCCAGGCGCCCCTCCCCCCTCCCCCACACCCCTCCCTCCCCCTTCCCCTTACCCCCTAAACCTCCCCCCTCCTCCACACCCCTCCCTCCCCCTCACCCCCCTTCCCACGTCCCCCCTTCCCCCTCTCCCCACCCCCTCCCCCTGTCCGAGTTCCAGGACCCCCCTCCCCTCCTCCTCCCCCTTCCCCCATCTCCCCGCCCCCCAGATTCCATATATGGCATCCACAATTTCACGCAGTTATACACGCATCTTAACTGACTAATGAACCATTAATTAGCAATAATTGGGTGCTAACAACATTTATTGCAGGTACAGTAGGTATTTAGTGGTGTTTGTTGGGCTCACACATTCCACACATGTACCAGTTAGAGTGTGATATGGGCCTGGTCTCCTTCTCTACATTCTACTGCACTGACCACTAAGTACACCTGGGACCTACTTGCAACTCTAAGAAGAATGACCATCCAATATGAAGCTGGTCGTAGAGGCTGGTATGTGCTATTTCTTTCACATCTTAGGGGAGGTGGAAGGGTGTCATTAACCACTGGGGGAGAAAGGAAGGTCATGCCTTAATCCCACCACTGCTCAATTAGTCATTTAGTGCACCTTTTTGTGACTTAGTCATCATGATTGAAACAGGTCTAGCCAAAATGTTTGGCCCTAGATATTTAAAGTTTGTTCCATTATTGCAGAAAAACGCTATCTTTTGGGGCCGCCCATGTCCGCCCAAAACACGCCCCATCATGACCTTTTTACTACATTAGCACACAACTGTGGAATGCATTACTACGTACGATCACCTAAACTTCCGGAAAACATAAAACTAACCTTTTAAAAAGGCATACCATGCCGATCCAACATAAATGCCTGATATCTGCAACACAACAAAACTAAAGTACGTAATGGACATAACACAACTCTTCCATTATACAATGCCCTAATGTGGCTATGCCACATGAACGTTATCTTAACCACAAAATCCACTATTGTATTGTTCACAAACCGGAGTCTGCAAATGCCTCTCCGGTACTATGTAAGCCACATTACTAAAATTGGGCACGCGCTAAACGTTTTACCACGCCAATGCATTCCTATTGGTGCCTCTAACGTTTAGTGCACACCCAATATTAGTGCAACGCTAAAAACATGAGTGCGTCTTAGTAAAAGACCCCCTAAATGTCATCAACCATTTGGATAATCAGCCTCCCAGTCTTGTAATGTCCTTGCAATTTCTCACAGTCCTCTTGTGATTTAACAACTTTGAATAACATAGTGTCGTCAGAAAATTTGATCACCTTACTCTTATTCCTGTTTCCAGATCACTGATAAACAGGGGCGTAGCTACGTGGGGCCATGGGGGCCTAGCCCCTGTAGATTTGGCCCTGGACCCCCCTGCCGACGACCCTCTCCGACCCCCCCCCTCCCCACCAACCCGCTGTCGCCATCTGCCTAACTTTGCTGGCGGGGGACCCCAACCCCCCGCCAGCCAAGGTCCTCTTCTTCCTTCATTCTGTTTCTGAGTCTGACGTCCTGCACGTACAACGTGCAGGATTCAGACTCACAGAAACAGAACAAAACCCTGCAGATCGCAAGGCTTCGTTCTGTTTCTGTGAATCTGACGTCCTGAGTCAGAAACAGAACGAAGGAAGAAGAGGACCTCGGCTGGTGGGGGTTAGGGTCCCCGCCAGCAAAGGTAGGTGACGGCGATGGCGGGGGAGGGTTGGTGGCAGGAGGGGGTCGAGAGGGTCGTCAGCCGGGGGGAGGGCAAAGGTGGCGGTGGCAGCGGGGGTGGGGAATGCGGGTGGGGGGGTGGGGGGGGGGGGGGGGGGGGGGGGGGGGGGGGGGGGGGGGGGGGGGGGGGGGGGGGGGGGGGGGGGGGGGGGGCTAAAATGTGCCCTCTCACCTCGGGCTCTGGACCCCCCCTCCCGCCGAAGTCTGGCTACACCCCTGTTGATAAATATGTTAAAAAGCAGCAACCCCAGTACAGATCCCACTAGTTACCCATTTCTCTCTACTGTAACTCCATAATCCCTTATTTGTCCCGTTTATTTTGAACAGATTGTAAACTCTATCGGAGCAAGTACTGTCTCTGTGTTTATGTAGTGCACATACATCTACAGTACTACTGCTATAGAAATGATAAGTAATAGTGGTAGAGCCACATCTCAAGTTACTTTTTGCAAACCACTGATATGGCACACAGGGATCAGGAATCATGAGTTAATTTTGCAGATTTAATGCTACATCCTATCAGATCAAGAATCCTGAGCTAGTTTTCCTTCAGGGAGGTCTGAAGTGGATAGGGGAATAGAGGTGGTAGGGGGAAAAAATCACTAAATAAATTGGAAGTGCACGTTGCTGTTTCATAACAGTTTTGTTGAAAATATTTGCGCTTTGTTACAGGATTCTTTCACTCATGTATTGTGGTTTTTCATGATTGCTTTGACGTGTTGTGTTTATCAAAACCCTTAATAAAGACTTCTAAACATTAAAAAAAAGAATCCTGAGCTAGGAAACACAGCCAGCCTTCCTGCATTTAAACTACTCCAATCACGTGTGGCAATGATTATCAGTCAGAATACATTTTGTCACTGAAATGACAATAGGGGCAACACTTAGGACAATATGGAAAACAAATGCCAGAGAAATGAATACTCACATCCCTCATCATTTTCACTGCTTCCCGGGTCTTCCCCAGCTTTCTTGCACACATCGCAAGCCTCCTTTTAATATACACTAACACATTAGTGTCTCGTCCTTGGGGAAGCAAGAGTTAAACAATGTGTCAGTGTTATACAGTATGTGATAAGAAATTTTAAAAAATAAATTAAAAAAGTCATTCCTTTTCCCTCCTTTCCCATTCCAAGTCTTCTCATCTATGTTACTATCCAGCTTATTTTCGAAGGAGAAGGGCGGCCATCTTCCGACACCAATCGGGAGATGGTGCGGCCTTCTCCTAAGGCTGGCCAAATCGGTATAATCGAAAGCCAATTTGGCCGGCTTCAACTGCTTTCCATCGCAGGGACGGCCAAAGTTCAAGGGGGCGTGTCGGCAATGTACCGAAGGAGGGATGGGGCCGTGGTTAAGAGATGGCCGTCCTTGGCCGATAATGGAAAAAAGAAGGGCGGCCCTGACGAGCATTTGGCTGACTTTACTTGGACCTTTTTATTCATGACCAAGCCTTGAAAAGGTGCCCGAATTGACCAGATGACCACCGGAGGGAATCGGGGATCACCTCCCCTTACTCCCCCAGTGGTCACCAACCCCCCTCCCACCCCCCAAAAAAAATTAAAAACATTTTTTGCCAGCCTCTAATGTCAGACCCAGCTTCATCACAGCACTATGCAGGTCCCTGGAGCGTTTTTAGTGGGTACTGCAGTGCACCTTAAGCAGGCAGACCCAGGCCCATCCCCCCCTACCTGTGTACCATTTGTGGTGGTAAATGGAGCCCTCCAAAACCCACCCGAAATCCAATGTACCGCACATCTAGTGCCCCCCGTTACCCGTTATGGGCTATGGTATGGTGTACAGTTGTGGGAGTAGGTTTTGGGGGCTCAGCACACAAGGTAAGGGAGCTATGCACCTGGGAGCAATATTTGCAAAGTCCACTGCAGTGCCCCCTAGGGTGCCCGTTGGTGCCTGGCATGTGAGGGGGACCAGTGCACTACAAATGCGGCTCCTCCCACGACCAATGGCTTGGATTTGGCCGGTTTTGAGATGCGCCATTAGTTTCCATTACGGCAAAAACCCATGTCGGCCATCTTTAATGGTGGCCCAAATGTTGAGATTTGGGCCGGCCCTGACCGTATTATCGAAACGAAAGATGGCCGCCCATCTTGTTTCGATAATACGGTTGGGTACGCCGCTTTACGGGGCCGTCATTAGAGATGGGCGCCCTTATAGATGGGCGCCCCCGTTCGATTATGCCCTTCCACATTACTGCCGATGTCATTCAATGGATTTGTAGGTGTCCCTAAATAAGAAGGTCTTAAGTCCTTTCCTAAGTGTTTTGTAAAGAAGATTCCACCCATTAAAATTGTGCTAAAATTGTTTCACAAGGAAGGAGCTACTACATTGAAAACAGTTCTGCAATAGTGTCTAGATGTATATGCTGAAAAGATGGTACTACTACATCGAATATGTTTTCAGTTGTGGGACCAACGTTTTGGAATGCTTTACCCAGGGATTTAGGAATGGCAACCTACAGGATGACTTTTAGGAAGAAACTAAAGGCGTATCTTTTTAGACAGGTTTTCTCACCAGGATCAGCTGAATGATGTCTTGTATGTTCTAGTACAAATTTGTGGGTTTTTTATTTTTTGAAGATGTTTAAATGTATCCCACCCAATATTCAAACGCGATTTAAATGGCCTGGAGAGGCTCCTGGCCATTTAAATCGCTTGTCTGGGCCTAATCACAAATATTCAGCAACATTTAATCATGAATGTCCTTAGTTAGTACCTAAGTCGAACCAGCTATCTTGTGGGAGTTCCTGAGGTGGAGTTGGCACTTACGTGGTTAAGTGCCAATATTCACCCCTTAACTGCACAACTGCATAAATTGGGCTAAATAAAAAGCTGCCCTATCTTATGTGGCTCATTATTATTATTATTGATGACATTTTTACCCCTCCTAAGCCCGAGAGTGACTCAGGTTCAATGTGGCTTACATAACAATTAAATGAATGATACATATTAAAAATTACAGAAACAGATTATAAAGTACAGTAAATAATGCTATAACATTGGCTTTGTAAACAATATAACATATGTGGTGAATTAACCTGGATACAACTGTTCTTAAGGGTAGCTTATTTTGATACGGTACAGCGATAAGACTAATTTGATGTATTTTATGGCATATGCATGCTTTATACTTTGATTTGTATCCTCCAGCCCCCTCCCCTTTCCCTCTTCTTTTCCTCCCTTTCCTCCCTCTCTCTTGTTTTCACTTAATTTGATTCTAGATATAGATTGCTACTTCTTAAATGTGAGCTCCACTGTTGCCATATTTTGTAAATATTGCTTGTTGTTATGATGTGAGCTCTGCTTATATTTGTATTGAAAACCAATAAAAGAAATTAATTTTTTTTTTAAAGTTTGTAAACAAAGAAGTGAAGATAAATAAATATGGGTACAATTAGGACTAGATAGGATTAGGAAGAAAAGAAGTGAAATTAATTGTATGAATAAAGTTCAAATAGAATTCTTTGTTGGAGTTCCTCAGGGATCTGACCTTGGATCCTTTCTCTTTTCAATCTACACCTCTTCCCTGGGCTCCCTGATCTCATCTCACGGTTTCCAATATCATCTTTATGCCGACAACACCCAGCTTTATCTCTCCACACCAGACATCACTGCGGAAACCCAGGCCAAGGTATCGGCCTGCTTATCCGACATTGCTGCCTGGATGTCCAACTGCCACCTGAAACTGAACATGGCCAAGACCGAGCTTATTGTCTTCCCACCCAAACCCACTTTTCCTCTCCCTCCACTCTCAATCTCAGTTGATAACACTCTCATCCTCCCCGTCCCATCTGCCTGCAACCTCGGAGTCATCTTCGACTCCTCCCTCTCCTTCTTCTGCGCATATACCATCAGATAGCCAAGACCTGTCACCTCTTCCTCTATCACATTAGCAAAATTCGCCCTTTCCTCTCCGAGCACACCACCCGAACTCTCATCCACTCTCTCATTACCTCTCGCCTTGACTACTGCAACCTACTCCTCACTGGCCTCCCACTTAGCCATCTATCCCCCCTTCAGTCCGTTCAGAACTCTGCTGCACGTCTTATCTTATGCCTGGACCGATATACTCATATCACCTCTCTCCTCAAGTCACTGCACTGGCTTCCAATTAGGTACCGCATACAGTTCAAGCTTCTCCTACTAACCTACAAATGCACCCGATCTGCAGCCCCTCCCTACCTCTCTACCCTCATCTCCCCCTACGTTCCTACCCGTAACCTCCGCTCTCAAGACAAATCCCTCCTTTCAGTACCCTTCTCCACCACCGCCAACTCCAGGCTCTGCCCTTTCTGCCTCGCCTCACCCCATGCTTGGAATAAACTCCCTGAGCCCATTCGCCAGGCCCCCTCCCTGCCCATCTTCAAATCCTTGCTCAAAGCCCACCTCTTCAATGTCGCATTCAGCACCTAACCACCATACCTCTATTCAGGAAATCTAGACTGTCCCAACTTGACATTTCGTCCTTTAGATTGTAAGCTCCATTGAGCAGGGACTTTCCTTCTTTGCTAACTGTACAGCACTGCGTAACCCTAGTAGCGCTCTAGAAATGTAAGTAGTAGTAGAAGTAGTAGTTTTCTGAAAGGCTAAATGAGTTTTCAATAGGTTTCTGAAGGACAGTTAATCATCTGTGCATTTAATTGTTTTGGTACAGAATTCCAAATTTTAGTACCTTGATATGAGAAACTGGCATTGTGAATTGTTTTATAGATTACATTCCTACATATAGGGAAATGATGAATGAGATATTCTCTGGATGATGATACGACATTACGTGGGGGTAATTCAATGAGATCGTTCATATATGATGGAGCAGAACCATACAGAATTTGGTGAATAAAAACACAGAACTTGAAAGATATTCTATCTTTTACTGGTAATATAGAAGAGGAGTTGCTTTGGCGAAGTGAGGTGATCTAGATATTAGGCGTGCAGCGGTATTTTGAACAGTTGTAATTTTTTGATAAGGCCACCTTTAATTCCTGCATAAATGGAGTTGCAGTAGTCAAATTTTGTTAGTACTAGGGATTGAACCGAAGTACGTAAGGCTGATTTAGTGAAAAAAGGTCTTAATCTCTCTAGTTTCCAGAGCAGTGGCGTAGCTACGTGGGGCCAGGGGGGCCTCGGCCCCCATAGATTTGGCCCTGGAGCCCTCTGCCAACGACCCTCTCGACCCCCCCCTCCCGCTGTCGCCTGCCTTTGCTGGCAGGGGACCGCAACCCCCGCCAGCTGAGGTCCTCTTCTTCTCACAAAAGGCTTCCTTCTGTTTCTGATGTCCTGCGCGTTGTACATGCAGGACGTCAGACTTGCAGAACGAAGCCTTGCAGATCAGCAAGGCTTCGTTCTGTGAATCTGACGTCCTGCACGTACAACGTGCAGGACGTCAGAAACAGAAGGAAGCCTTTTGCGGGAAGAAGAGGATCTCGGCTGGTGGGGGTTGGGGGTCCCCGCCAGCAAAGGTAGGTGACAGTGGTTTGGTGCCGGGAGGGCAGGTTTGAGCGGGTCATCGGCAGGGGGGGGAGCAAAGTTGGTGGTGGTGGCGGCGGCGGGGTCGGCAATGGCGCAGGGAGGGTCAGCGGTGCCGGGAGGGGGCTAAAATGTGCCCCCTCACCTCGGGCTCTGGACCCCACTCCCGCCGAAGGTCTGGCTACGCCCCTGAAAGTGAATTAAAGACACTTGAGACCACCTTAGAAACTTTAGTTTCAAGGGTAAGGAAATAAAAACGCTGACTGCCGCCAGCTGAACATCGGACGGATAATTTTTAGTCTGTGATGTATGTTTGTTTAAGATTTACTATATTTGTAACTACTGTAAGCTGCCCAGAGTGGTAGACGGTACCAAGTAAGTTTTAAATAAATTAAAAATAAAAATCTAGAATGCACCGAGACTGAGAGCTCAAAAGGGTCTGACAGCATAAGCAGAATGAGAGGAAACAGAAAATGCAACTCTGGATCTTGCAGTATAGCTCCTGCACATAACAATATCAAATGAGGAGAAAACCTCTCCATCCATTAACGAATATTAGCTGAATAATGATGTTACCTGCTCCCCTAAAATAGATCATTACGAAGAGTAAGACTCATTCTAATATGTAGGTAGGAAAGATGTCTGTGGGTTGAATTCAATCCTGAATGCCACATCTGCATAAGCAAAGAGGAAATGTACTAGCACTCAGTGAACAAAGTAAGTACCCACGCCCCAATCATAATAACAGATTAGACATTGGGAGGTTGCAGATGTAATATTTAGAGGTGTGCAGAGAACAGGAGCAGACAGCTGGAGCAGTTAGATATTAGTCATTTGTAAAAGCTTCCATCTCGGGTCTGAAAGGTCCAGTGAGGAGACATTTAGCATTAATAATAATAATGATGATGCTTATAATAATAAATGGGTTTTTAAGTACAGTCACAACCCTTAGCTCAGGATGGTTTTACAGCGAAAGGAGTCAGCTAACAGCTCCAAAAATCAGCTATATCTAAAATGCAATTTACAGCTGGATACCAAAACTCAGAAACGTTTGAAGATACTTAGAAAAAGATAAGCTTTTAAAAGTTTCTGAAATCTCATATAATTTAGTTCACATCTTCTCACAGCAGAGAAAGAGTTCTATAAACTAGGACTTACTGAACTAAAAAGTTTCTTTCAGGTTGAAACCAAATGAGTAAAAGAAGTTGCTGGAAGCTCAAACTTGTTTGCACGGCTCAATTGCTTTCAGGGGTAGACTATCCATTCGGGCAACCGAGGGGTCCAGAGGCTCTGGCCGGTTGCCCTTGCCTGCCGCCGCACACTACAGCCACTCTGGTGGTCTAGTGGCTACTGCTGCACACTACAGCGATTCAGGTGAAATGACGATTCTCCCCGCTGCTGTGCTGGTTCTGGGGTTTAAAATGGTGGCTGCGAACTCTCGCGAGACTACCATGAAAGGTCATAGATGCCATTATAAACTGTGGAGCCGCCACGGGCAGCAGCATGGAAGAAGGTGGAAAAGGGGATTTGGAGGGACACGCTGGGCTTTGGGAGGGTAACAGGGGAGATCGGAGGACATGATGGACATGGAGAAAGGTAAGGGATGCGGGGGCATCGGTAGCGTTGTGGGGGGGTGGCAGTAGTGTGTGGGACAGAGGGTGGCGGCAGTGGGCAGAGTATCCCCAGTGCCCGGGGGTCCAGAGTACTCTCAGTCCGTCCCTGATTGTTTTGATATCACGTCAAATCTAACCTTCATTTAAATATGTCATAGAAACAGCACAAATACTATACAATATTTTAAGAGTACAATTTTAAATTCAATACAGGCTGTTACAGGAAGACAAAGCAAATGCTTAAAGATAGGGATTTTTACTCTGTCAAATTTAGACCTAAATAAAATAATCTTTGTGGCTGTATTTGTAGAAGTTGCAACTGAGATATTAAAATGTTAGAACTGCCTAAACACAAGCCCCCTGATATTCAGCCAGTGGCAGGCAGCTCTCTGACTGCCCACCGCCAGCGTTCAACTCGGATATTCAATGTCAGGACCGCTTCTGGTGACCGGAATTGAATATCTGGGTTTTTCCACACTGACTAGCACATGACTGGCTAAGCCAATATTCAGTCTTAACTGGCCATGGTTTAGCAGGCAAAGATAAGCCTGCTCTTTACGTTGGCCCTAATTTTCATGCTAAGCTGGCTGGTTAAGTTCCAAATATCGGGACTTAGCCAGTCATGTCCCCAACATCTCCAGTTTTTTTTTTCAGCGATAACTGGGTATTTACAGTGGTGATAACCGGGTAAATGCCACTGAAAATGACCCGGTTATCTGTTGATGCAAGCTAACTGGTCAGCAGTCATTCCTGGCTGGTTAACCACTTTCAATATCATCCAGAAAGAATTACAATAGTCTAAATCATTTTCTTCTTCTGAGGCCTGTCACAAACTTGATGGACCTGTTCAAATTTTACTGGAGTAGCTCCATAATCAGGGACACATATGCACAATAAATCTCATTTAGGAAGGGAGGCACATTCTCTCACCCCTCTACTCAAAAAACCCCAAAGACTGGATAGTATTTCTTCTGAGGCAGTTTTCTAGTCAGCTCCTTGTTAGGAGCAGAATTTTCCTGCTCCTTTAATTTGGAGTAGAAGAATGCATTAGAATTAATCTGTTTTAGGGGGTAATTGTATAAGGGTAGAGGGTGATCAAACCTGTTTTTCAGTTTCAGCTGAAGCCGAATCTACACCCAAAATTCACTGTAGAGTTTTAGCCGAAGTGGAAACTGAAAATGGAAACAGCAAGCCCCGCCCCCCCCCAAACAAATGCGGGCCCCACTCCAGCCTCACTCCATCCTCCCAAAACAAAAATGGGCCCCCACCGTAGACCCCCCCCCGGGCCTACCTTACAAACACTGGTGGTATAGTGACCTCGTCAGGACAGGAGCTTGATAACTTCCCTGGTTAGTGTGCAAAAATGTAGTACTGCCTTTTAATAAATCTAGGAGGCCTTTACTAAGCCATGGTAAAAGTGGCCTGCGGTAGTGTGGGCCCGCTGCCTGGGCATTTTTTAAGCGTGGCTGGGGGGAAAAAAGGCTTTTTTCAAGGCAGTAAATGGATGTGCACTAGACTTAAAGGTAGTGGTAAAGGCAATTGCGCTATACGTGTGGTACTCATGCAGCACGAGCCAATGTGGCCACGCTACCAATTACCACCTAGAATGCTCCCTGCGGTAGAAATTGAAAAAATATTTTCTACCACAAGAAACAGCGCATGCAACTTCGACATTACCACTGGGTATGCACGTACCCGGGTAATAGTGTCGATTTTGGCTTGCACTACATGTGCCGTAGCCCTATTGCTGCTTTGTAAAGGGGCCCCATAGCCCTGTAGCCTAGTGGTTAGTGCAGTGGACCTTGATCCTGGGGAACTGAGTTCAATTCCCACCTGCAGCACATTGTGATTCTGTGCAAATCACCTAACCCTCCATTGCCCCTGGTACAAAAATAAGTACCTGAATATATGTAAACCACTTGAATGTAGTTGCAAAAACCTCAAAAAGGCAGTATATCAAGTCCCATTTCCCTTTCCCCTTTATCTGTCATTCTGCATAAACAAACTGCCTAAGTCAGTGGTTCCCAAACCTGGTCCTGGAGGCAGTCAGGTTTTCACAATGAATATTCATGAGAGAGATTTGTATGCACTGCCTCCTTAGTATGTACATCTCTCGCATGAATATTCATTGTGGATATCTTTAACTACCCTAATCACTCCCTTCCTTCTTCTCTCTTCCCTACTTAATCTCTGCACAATACTAACTGTATCTGATATCCTGGAACGACAATGTTAATAAAACTATGTAAACCACATTGAACCTGCAAATAGGTGGGAAAATGTGGGATACAAATGCAATAAATAAATAAATGAAAATCTGACTGGCTGGGGTGCCTCCAGGACCAGGCTTGGGAACCACTGGCCTAAGTGCAAGCATGAATGTCAGGTAAGAAATGAATGAGGCATGAGAAAAAGAGGGAGTAAAGATGAAAGTTTAAGAAAATGTAAGTTTAGACTACAGTAAGAGTGAGGATATGAATGTTGTCAATGAGATATAAATTATTAGATTATGCCAAATGGGTTTTGAGTAGGTAAACACTGCAGTATAAGAAAACGTATACTAGGCCTTTAAAAGTAGCTTTTGCACTAGAAAATTTATATGGTGTTTATTTAAAGGGAAGGCCGCTAAAAGTTTAATTTATGTAATAAGTGGTAGAGTAAAAGGAGGGAGTTATAGCAAACAGTGTTCTTATTTTACATGAAACTTAAAAATGTTTTAAAATTGCAAAAGTTACTCTTTTAAGAAACAGTAGTAGCTTCTTATGTTTTGGCGACCATTTTAGAATCATTGTACAACTCTCGATTTTAGCCCTTCTTTGTAATTGGGTATAACCTTTAAGTTGATTCGTAAAATCCAACTAATTCAGCATTCAGACTAATTTTTTGTAAGTCTTGAGGTGACCATGTGGTTCCTCTTTTGAAGGATATTGACTACCAGTACAAGCTCAGATCCATTTGAAGATGTTGTGCCTAGTATTCAAGATTTTAGAAGGAACTTGTTCAGAGAGTTTATCGAAACTGGTAAAAATATTAAACTCCAACATAATTCTAGGAGGTGTAATCAGTTACTCTTGGCTTTCCCTACGGTTAAATATGCGAGACTTAAGGCTTTATTCTCTCAATCCTTTTTATTTTTAGCAGTTCAATTGTGGAATAATCTTCTTGTAGATTTAAATTTGTCATTGAAAATGTATTTGTTTGCTAAGTTTGGTAAGATATGATATTTTGGCTGATTTGTTTCTTTCAATGTTTGTAATTCTTGATGTTCTGTATCAATATCTTTCTATTCTTATTGTATCTCACCTTGAATCTCGAGTTGAGGGAGTTAGCGGGTGATAAATCCTCTATAGCATATAACATGACATAACAATTGCAACAACATTCCAGCCTGGACATTTGGAAGTGGAGTATTTAGTTAACTAGGTGTTTGTAGCATCTACGCAAGTTGATAAATGAAGCATTTACAGCGACTTCTCCTGTGGTCTCTGAATAGCATTTTTCAGGCACTGATGAACATCTTTGTTTTGTGCCAAACATCTGGTGGATGCCTCTACAGTTGCTCAACCAGGCTCAAAAACTTCCTCCTCTTCAGCCTTTATAAACCAAAACAATGTAGGGTGAATTCAGCCCTATGTCTATAAAACTGAGCAGAATATAACAGAAAACTGCCCAAGTCCAATGGTATTTCACACGCAAAAATGCAGCACATAATATAAATCATCATCAACATTTCTGGCCTTTTTCAGAAACATTTCTGTGGTTGATTTGTACCAGCAATTTGTTCACAGATAATCTAGTTTAGGCTTCCCCAGAGCTATGTAGTCTGAGCATTTAAATGCATATCTCCATCATCGACTGCTATCAAACAGCAATAAAAGACTGTTTGAAATATTGCTCTAGGCCCTGGTTCATGTTTGGTGATATTGCTATCATTGGCTAGTAACTTATAACATTTTAATGTACAGTACCTATATAAACATGGTTAACAATTGCACATGCATATGGATCACCACAGATTCTGGAAGAAAGAGCTAGAAACAGTTACTCATCTCGTGGCTGGCTGTGAAGTGCTGATGGCGGAAACTCTTTACACAGAAAGGCACAGCAAGATGGCGTTTCTCATTCATTGGAAACTCTGGTAAGCATTATAACATCAGTGTACTGGAGAAGCATTGGGATCATGACCCGAAGAGAGTTGCGGAAAACGTCCTGATTAAAAGCTGGTTGCAAGAAAACCGGATTATAGTGGTAAAACACCAGGGGGTCAATATTCAGTTGGCGGTGCTCAGTGTTTTGCTGGCCACTACCAACATTATGCTAGAAATTCAATGGCAGGCCATATCCTGGCTTGGCATTTAATTTTCAGGTTTATACTTTTGACACTGTTGATCACCGCCTATTCCTTGATACGCTGTCCTCACTTGGATTTCAGGGCTCTGTTCTTTCATGGTTTTTCTTCTTATCTCTCCCATCACACTTTTAGTGTATAATCTGGTGGATTCTCCTCCACTTCTATCCACTATCAGTTGGTTTACCTCAGGGCTCTGTCTTGGGACCTCTTCTTTTCTTCATCTATACTTCTTCCCTTGTGTTCTGATCTCCTCCCATTGTTTTCAGTATCAATTTTATGCTGATGCCTCCCAGATCTACCTCTCCACACCAGAATTTCAGCAGGAATCCAGGCCCAAGTCTCAGCCAGCCTGTCTGACATTGCTGCCTGTATATCTCACCGCCATCTGAAACTAAACATGACCAAGACTGAGCTTCTTATCTTTCTCCCTAAAACCCACTTCTCCTCTTCCCCCATTCTCTATCTCTGTGGATAATGCTCTCATCTTTCCTGACTCATCAGCTCGTAACCTTGGGGTCATCTTTGACTCCTCTCTCTCTTTCTCTGCACATTTCCAACAGATTGCTAAAACCTGTCATTTCTTTCTCTATAATATCACCAAATTCGTCCTTTCCTTTTTGAGCACACTACCCAAAACCCTTATCCACACTCTTATCACCTCTCACTTCTTAAACTACTGCAACTTGCTTCTCACAGGTCTCCCACTAAGCCATCTCTCTCCCATTTGATCTGTTGAAAATTCTGCAGCATGACTTATATTCTGCCAGTGCTGCTATGCTCATATTAGCCCTCTCCTCAAGTCACTGCATTGGCTCCGTATCTGTTTCCGCATACATTTCAAACTCCTCTTATTGACTTACAAGTGCATTCACTTTGCAGCTCCTCAGTACCTCTCCACTCTTATCTCTCCCTACACTCCTCCCTGGGAATTCCATTCATTTGGTGAATCTCTCTTATTTGCATCCTTCTCCTCCACTGCCAACTCCAGGCTCTGTTCCTTTTATCTTGCTGCACCATATGCCTGGAATAGACTTCCTGAGTCAATACATCAAGTTCCATCTCTGGCCATCTTCAAATCTAGGCTAAAAGTCCACCTTTTTGAGGTTGCTTTTAACTCCTAACCCCTATTCACTTGATCAGTACCCATGTCTGTTTTATTATTCCTACCTTAAGTAATTCTCTTATTTGTCCTGTTTGTCTGTCCTTAGATTGTAAGCTCTGTCGAGCAGGGACTTTTCTTACATGTTCATGTGTACAGCGCTGCGTACATTTAGTAGTGCTATAGAAATGATAAGCAGTAGTAGTAGCAGCAGTAGCTAAAACATAGGCAGTTAAGTGCAATATTCAGCACTTAACTGACTATCCAGCTTATAATTGAAAAAGAAAAACGCCTATATTGCGACCCAAATCGGGAGATAGACGTTTATCTCACAAAAACGAATAAAGCGATATAATCGAAAGCCGAATTTGGACGTTTTCAACTGCACTCTGTCGCGGATGCGGACAAAGTTGATGGGGGTGTGTCAAAGGCGTGATGAAGGCGGAACTGGGGCGTGGTTATCGGCCGATCAGAGATAGGCGCCTTTCGCCGATAATGGAAAAAAAATATGCGTTTTTAGCGAAAATTTAGGGCACTTTTCCTGGACCCTGTTTTTCCACGAATAGGGCCCCAAAATGTGCCCTAAATGACCAGATGACCACTGGAGGGAGTCGGGGATGACCTCCCCTGACTCCCCCAGTGGTCACAAACCCCCTCCCACCACAAAAATATGCCGTTTCACAACTTTTTATGTTCACCCTCAAATGTCATACCCACCTCCCTGGCAGCAGTATGCAGGTCACTGGAGCAGTTATTAGGGGTGCAGTGGACGTCAGGCAGGTAGACCCAGGCCCATCCCCCCCACCTGTTACACTTGTGCTGGTAAATGGGAGCCCTCCACACCGCCCCCCAACCCACTGTACCCACATGTAGGTGCCCCCCTTCACCCCTTAGGGCTATAGTAATGGTGTAGACTTGTGGGCGGTGGGTTTGGGGGGGTTTGGGGGCTCAACACACAAGGGAAGGGTGCTATGCACCTGGGAGCTCTTTTACCTTTTTTTTTGTTTTTGTAAAAGTGCCCCCTAGGGTGCCCGGTTGGTGTCCTGGCATGTGAGGGGGACCAGTGCACTACGACTCCTGGCCTCTCCCACGAACAAATGCCTTGGATTTATTCGTTTTTGAGCTAGGCGCTTTCATTTTCCATTATCGCTGAAAACAAAAACGCCCAGCTCACACATTGTTGAATAAAACATGGACGTCTATTTTTTTCAAAAATACGGTTCGGTCCGCCCCTTCACGGACCCGTTCTCGGAGATAAACGCCCATGGAGATAGACGTTTTCATTCGATTATGCCCCTCCAAATAGGTCACCGCATAAAGATAGTCTGACTTTTATGTAGTCCTATTTATGCGATTACCTTGGCCAGTTAGCTCAACCTCCGGAACGCTCCCCTCAATATAGCTGGTTTTGAGATGGGCGCTAACTGGACAATTTCAGTAACACTAACCAGTTAAGTGCTGCTGAAAATGACCAGTTATCCCTGAATAAGTGATTTAACTGACCATGAGCAGTTTCTGGAAAGTTAAATCGCTTTGACTATTGACCCGCAGAATGGCATTGATTATAGAGGTGTTGGTCCAAAGCGATTACTCTGTGACACGTGGAGGGAGAGAAATCCTCAACTACCAAGAAATGCAGTCTGATACCAAGAAAATGTGGAAGAAGGACAAAGATATATTTCCCATTGATTTGGGTGCCAAAGGCCTAATTAAGAAGAATTTCCAAGCACACATGAATAAATTGCCTATACATGTAACAGCTTATGAACTTCAGAAGAAGCTTTCTTTAGCACAAGGCAAGTAATATGGTGAGCATTAGCAGTAAATTTGAGAGACTGAAATAGCATAGTAACATATAGTAACATAGTAGATGACGGCAGGAAAAGACCTGCATGATCCATCCAGTCTGCCCAACAAGATAAATTCATATGTGCTACTTTTTATTGTACCTGACCTCTTCAGGGCACATATTCCACATACCCTGGGTTAGGAGTGAGGTTCATTCCAATCATGGTATGTGCAAAAATAACCCACTTGGACCCATTGCCTCCCAAGACAAATATCACATTCCAATTCCCAACAGTTGCTTCTTAGCAAAAAGGAACTTCCTACAGTAATACAGGCTATGAATATTCATTGCGTTAGATTCATTGCTGTTGCTCCTGTTTTAGTAACTTCATACTCATCTACAACGAGTCGTAAGCAGAAAACAGAGCTAAGTGGCTAAAGCAGAGGCTACCAACCCAACGCAGTGGAAGACTAGGGGTGCAGAAAAATTACTAAAAAGGCAATTCTAGAAATGGTGCACAGCAGTTATGCATGCTTTCCACAAAAAAAGGGGCACCTGAATTGTCAGTTATGTGCATTAATGAACTACACTCTATTCTGTCAGGTAGTGCGTAATTGCCTTACGTGGAGTGGAGGAGTAGTCTAGTGGTAAGTGTAGCGGACTTTGATCCTGGGCATCTGGGTTTGATTCCCACTGCAGCTCCCTGTGATTCTAGGCAAGTAACATAACCCTCAATTGCCCCAGATACAAAAATGTACCTGTATATACTATCCTGCTTATTTTCGAAAGAGAAGGGCGCCCATCTTCCGACACAAATCGGGAGATGTGCAGCCAAATCGGCATAATCAAAAGCTGATTTTGGCCACCCTCAACTGCAGTCCATCGCAGGAGCGGCCAAAGTTTAAGGGGGCGTGTCGGACGCATAACGAAGGCAGGACTGGGGCGTGGTTAACCACATGGGTGCCCTTGGCCGATAATGGAAAAAAGAAGGCCGGCCCTGACAAGCATTTGGCCAACTTTACTTGGTCCATTTATTTTTAGGACCAAGCCTCAAAAAGGTGTCCAAACTGACCAGATGACCACTGGAGGGAATCGGGGATTTCCCCCCCCCCCTACTCCCCCAGTGGTCACCAACCCCCTACCACCCTAAAAAAAAAATTAAACATTTTTTTGCCAGCCTCTATGCCAGCCTGAAATGTCATACCCAGCTCCATGACAGCAGTATGCAGGTCCATGGAGCAGATTTAGTGGGTGCAGCACACTTCAGGTAGGCGGCCCCAGGCCCATCCCCCCCCCCCCTACCTGTTACACTTGTGGTGGTAAATGTGAGCCCTCCAAAACCCACCCGAAACCCACTGTACCTACATGTAGGTGCCCCCCTTCACCCATAAGGGCTATGGTAGTGGTGTACAGTTATGGTGAGTGGGTTTTGGGGGATATTTGGTGGGCTCAGCACCCAAGGGAAGGGAGCTATGTACCTGGGAGCAATTTATGAAGTCCACGGCAGTGCCCCCTAGGGTGCCCGGTTGGTGTCCTGGCATGTGAGGGAGACCAGTGCATTACAAAAGCTGGCTCCTCCCACGACCAAATGGTTTGGATTGGCCGGTTTTGAGATGGCCGGCCTCTGTTTCCATTATCGGTGAAAACCTAGGCTGGTCATCTCTAAGTCTGGCGATCTCAACATTTAGGTCGACCATCTCTAAGGTTGACCTAAATGTTGAGATTTGGCCGGCCTCGACTGTATTATCGAAACGAAAGATGGCCACCATCTTGTTCGATAATACGGTTGACTCCGCCCCTTCCCAGGGCCGTCCCTGGAGATGGGCGCCCTTAGAGATGGGCGCTCCCATTCGATTATGCCCCTCCATGTAAACCTCTTTGAATGTAGTTGCAAAACCACAGAAAAGCAGTATACCAAGTCCCATTTCCCTTTCACCTAGCATACACCTACAAAGGGGGCATATTCATGGGTGGGGGTATAGGCAGGCCATGGGTGTGTCCATGCACACATATTATAGAATATCAGATGTGCATACAGTGGCAATTTTAGGCATGCCCACTTACGTCTACCATTGACTTGGCGTAAATAGGAGCACCTTTCTTTTGGTGCAGCAATGCAGGATTGTGCTATTATTGTATAACAATATCAGGGCACCCTAATTCTGTTATAGAAACAGCGCTCCTCATGCTGCATCTGGCCCCAATGACTGTAATTTTATTTTATTTTTTAATTTTCTACATTTTGCTGCAGTTTTTCCTTTTTTATACCCTCAATTTTCTTCCTACTTTTTAATTACAGTGCACTCCATTTAAGTGCACGTCGGATAATTGCATGCTCTGTTTAACTGCATGCCGTACTTTGGTCCCGTTTTTGGCGACATCAGTTTCAATGGGGACAAACTTTGGTTTAGCGAAAACCAATGATAAGTGCAAGATTCAATTATATGCATGGTTTAAGACCGCTCCTCTGCAGGAAAGACAATTACCCGCATATAGACTGGGTTAATGTAACATCTGTAAACGCAAGGGACATAAGATTTCTTGATGAAATCAAGGACAGCTTCATGGAACAGCTAGTTCAGGAGCCGACAAGAGAAGGAAAAATACTAGACTTAGTCCTTAGTGGTGCTCATGATCTAGTGCAGGGGGGTAACGATACGAGGGCCCGCTTGATAACAGTGATCATAATATGATCGGTTTTGATATTGGCATTGAAGGAAGTGAAACTAGGAAATCAAGTACGCTAGCGTTAACTTTAGAAAAGGTGATTACGACAAAATGAGAAAAATGGTGAAAAAAAGACTGAAAGGAGCAGCTCGCAGAGTAAAAAACTTGCATCAGGCGTGGATGCTGTTTAAAAACACCATCCTTGGAGGTTCAGGACAAATATATTCCACGTATTAGAAAAAAGGGAAAAAAGACTAAACGTCAGCCGGCGTGGCTAAACAGTAAGATAAAGGAAATCATTAGAGCCAAAAAACAATCCTTCAGAAAGTGGAGAAGAGAACCAACTGAAAGTAACAGGATAGATCATAAGGAATGCCAAGCCAAATGCAAAGCGGAGATAAGGAGGGCAAAAAAGGACTTTGAGAAGAAATTAGCGTTGGAAGCAAAAATACATAGTAAAAATTTTTTTTAGATACATTAAAAGCAGGAAACCGGCCAAAGAGTCGGTTGGGCCGCTGGACGAAAATAGTGTTAAAGGGGCGATCAAGGAGGACAAAGCCGTAGCGGAGAAATTAAATGAATTCTTTGCTTCGGTCTTCACCGAGGAGGATTTGGGGGGGACACCGGTGCCGGAAAGAATATTTGAAGCGGGGGGAGTCGGAGAAACTAAACAAATTCTCTGTAACCTTGGAGGATGTAATGGGTCAGTTCAGCAAGCTGAAGAGTAGTAAATCACCGGGACCTGATGGTATTCATCCCAGAGTATTAATAGAACTAAAAATGAACTTGCGGAGCTACTGTTAGAAATATGCAATCTGTCCCTAAAATCGAGTGTAGTACCGGAAGACTGGAGGGTAGCCAATGTTACTCCGATTTTTAAGAAGGGTTCCAGAGGAGATCCGGGAAATTATAGACCGGTGAGTCTGACGTCGGTGCCGGGCAAGATGGTGGAGGCTATTATTAAGAATAAAATTGCAGAGCATATACAAAAACATGGACTGATGAGACAAAGTCAGCACGGATTTAGTGAAGGGAAGTCTTGCCTCACCAATCTAATGCATTTTTTTGAGGGGGTAAGCAAACATGTGGACAATGGGGAGCCGGTTGATATTGTATATCTGGATTTTCAGAAGGCGTTTGACAAAGTGCCGCACGAAAGGACTCCTGAAGAAATTGCAGAGTCATGGAATCGGAGGTAGGGTATTATTATGGATTAAGAACTGGTTGAAAGATAGGAAGCAGAGAGTAGGATTGCGTGGCCAGTATTCTCAGTGGAGGAGGGTAGTTAGTGGGGTCCCGCAGGGGTCTGTGCTGGGTCCGTTGCTTTTTAATGTATTTATAAATGACCTAGAGATGGGAATAACTAGTGAGGTAATTAAATTCGCCGATGACACAAAATTATTCAGGGTCGTCAAGTCGCAGGAGGAATGTGAACGATTACAGGAGGACCTTGCGAGACTGGGAGAATGGGCGTGCAAGTGGCAGATGAAGTTCAATGTTGACAAGTGCAAAGTGATGCATGTGGGTAAGAGGAACCCGAATTATAGCTACGTCTTGCAAGGTTCCGCGTTAGGAGTTACGGATCAAGAAAGGGATCTGGGTGGCGTCGTCGATGATACGCTGAAACCTTCTGCTCAGTGTGCTGCTGCGGCTAGGAAAGCGAATAGAATGTTGGGTGTTATTAGGAAGGGTATGGAGTCCAGGTGTGCGGATGTTATAATGCCGTTGTATCGCTCCATGGTGCGACCGCACCTGGAGTATTGTGTTCAGTACTGGTCTCCGTATCTCAAAAAAGATATAGTAGAATTGGAAAGGTACAGCGAAGGGCGACGAAAATGATAGTGGGGATGGGACGACTTTCCTATGAAGAGAGGCTGAGAAGGCTAGGGCTTTTCAGCTTGGAGAAGAGACGGCTGAGGGGAGATATGATAAAAGTGTATAAAATAATGAGTGGAATGGATCGGGTGGATGTGAAGCGACTGTTCACGCTATCCAAAAATACTAGGACTAGAGGGCATGAATTGAAGCTACAGTGTGGTAAATTTAAAACGAATCGGAGAAAATTTTTCTTCACCCAACGTGTAATTAGACTCTGGAATTCGTTGCCGGAGAACGTGGTACGGGCGGTTAGCTTGACGGAGTTTAAAAAGGGGTTAGATAGGTTCCTAAAGGACAAGTCCATAGACCGCTATTAAATGGACTTGGAAAAATTCCGCATTTTTAGGTATAACTTGTCTGGAATGTTTTTACGTTTGGGGAGCGTGCCAGGTGCCCTTGACCTGGATTGGCCACTGTCGGTGACAGGATGCTGGGCTAGATGGACCTTTGGTCTTTCCCAGTATGGCACTACTTATGTACTTATGTACTTATGTAAGCGTGCGCATGGAATATGGAAGCTGATTGGCGCATGACAAAGGGGCGGTAAATTTGAAATCTCATTGATTAACTGCCACAGGCAGAATAAGCGAAAGAATATTGTTAGAGTGTACAATAGAGTCGTCGTCGTCGCACAACTGTAAAACTTTACCACTGGCTGAATGAATAGAAGTTCTTAAAAAATTAGAAAACAAACAAAGTCAAGCATCTATTGCTAAAGAATATGGTGTCAATCCCAGTCAAATTTCATGTATCTTGAAGGAGAAAGACCAGGTTCTGGAAGACTGGCAAAACAATACAAATCTACAACGGAAACGAAAACGGGCGGGAAAAGCTGAGGAGGTAGAAGATGCTCTTCTTTGGTGGTTTTTTCAAGTCAGGAGCAGACAGTTTCCTGTCAGTGGTCCACTGCTTATGGAGAAAGCTAATCAGCTAGCTGAAAGTCTTGGACTAACTGAATTCAAAGCCACTGTTGGATGGTTGGAAAGATGGAAGGAGAGGAACAACATAAAATTCAAGAAACAGCATGGTGAAAAACAAGATGCTGATGACTGTGGTGCTGAAAATTGGGTTGTTTCAGTTCTTCCTACCATCTTGAACGAGTTTGCACCTCGTGACATTTTCAATGCTGATGAAAACGAACTCTACTGGCGAGTGATTCCTGATGGAACACTTGCATTCAAACAAGTCAAAACTACAGGAAGTAAAACGTTGAAGGACCGACTGACGATCCTCCTTTGCTGCAATATGGATAGGAGTGAGAAGTTGGAACCACTCATCATTGGAAAGAGCAAACAGCCCCGTTGCTTCAAGAATGTTAAGCGACTTCCTGTGTCATACAAGGCTAACGCAAATTCATGGATGACTGGGGAAATTTGGAAGCAGTGGCTAAAGAAGTTAGACACTAGAATGTGGGCACAAAAGCGTCAGATTTTGTTGCTTTGTGATAATTGTGCTGCACACAGTGAAGATGTCAGGCTGTCTAATGTCAAGGTGGTCTTCCTGTCACCAAACACTACCTCTCTGATCCAACCTATGGATCAGGGCATAATAGCCAATTTCAAACAACATTATTGGGCTCTTGTGCTACGTCGTTTGATGAGCGTTATGGATGACCAGATTGGCAAGGATAAACGTGCTGTTGAACTGGCTCATAATCTATCACTGTTGGATTCCCTACATATGCAGAAAGAAGCCTGGAATCATGTTACACAGGCAACCATTGTGAACTGCTACAAGCGGGCAAGCTTCGTTAGGCTGAACATGGGACTGACAGCCCTAAACTGGCAATATAAAATGGGGCCAGGTCTGGGACAGAATGAGGGCATGAATAAAAATGGTCTGGAAAGTGGTGCTGTTCAGATGCTATTTGGATAACTTATGCGTTGTAGCTGGGTTGCCCATCCAAGACCCAGCCAGGCTTGACCCTGCTTAGCTGCCTCTTCCTCCACACGACTGCCTTCACTCCACAGCAATCTGGCCCCTCTGAGCCTTGGCTCCAGGCCCTGCGAACTCCTAGGACTTACTCCTCCCTCCGTTCCTTTCACAGAGGCACATTCAAAGCCCAATGTTTATAAGTAAGAGCTTTTATTTTCTTGCTTCAAATCAAACAAAACATCCTTCACTCCAGGTTGTTTAGGCCAGCAGGCCAGAGCACAATTCAGGTTCAACACAGTCAAATTCAGGTTCAAAACAGTCCATATAACTTCAATTCAGGTTCAAAAACAGTCCATATAACTTCACTTCACTTTAGCTCAGATTACGTCACTTAGGGAACAGTACATTATCAGAGGGAAAACCCAATAGCTTAGTAGGTTGCAGCCCAGACCTTTTTAGTATGCAACAGTCTACACAGTCTTTCTTGCACCTTCTTACAGCACGGTTACATAGCTTTATTCCCACCTGGTTCAGGCTGGGGTTTCAATTGTGCCCAGCTCTCTTTCTCTCCCACAGACTGCACCTGTTTCCTCTTTAGTAGAGAGTTCCCCCAGTGCCTCAGCCTCTCTCCTCCAGTCTTCCACCAGTCTCTCCAAGGTACAGCTAGCCACCCTCTTACAGCAGCTTTTTGGGTTTGAGCCAGGGCTCCAATCTCCATCTGTTCCTCCCCTAGCCCTTCAGAATCTCCATTTTATCCTCCTCTCTAACTTCCCCTGCCCCCAATCTCTCCAGCTGGCCCTCATCACCTTTCTCAGAGACCATTTCCCAATCTTCTATCTCCTCCTCTAACTCTGCACAGCGGGTGGGGAAGAAAAGGATTCTGGGACTGGTAGTTCCTCCCCTTCTTCCTTAACCCACCCAACCTCTCTGCCTCCGGTAGCCCAGCTTCCTGAATGTGGGTGTTGTGCACATGAAATCTGCCCCGTCGGGATTCCCTGGCTCCCTGTACCCCCTTTCTTCACGCCTTCCCGGATCCCCTTTCACCTGCACTCCCACAGCGTTTACTTTGTCCTGCTGAATTTCATCGCTATCTAGATAATGGCCAGTGATTAGCAGTATATGCAGTACAAAAATATATAAATATATAGGCACTGCTATACTGGGACAGACTGAAGGTCCATCAAGCCCAGCATGGAAGAAGTTACCATGGGATTCCCATTAGGATAGAGGAAGTTACCGAGGGATTCTCGCAGAAATATAGTCGAAATATCTGGTGACTCCAGAATGAGGCTTGGAATGCACTGAGACAGGAAAGTGGAGCACCAGAATAAGGCTTGGAATGTATGGAGAGAGGCAGTAGGAGAGCCAGAATGAGGCTTGGAATGCCCAGAGAGGAAGCTGGAACACCAGACTGAGGCTTGGAACACTCACTGGTTCAATAGTGAATACCATCCAAAAAACCACAGGAAGCTCTTGGGGTTGGGGAAAGCAGAGGGCTGTGAGCAAGAAATTATTGCGTCGACTCCTGAGGGTTTGGGTGAGGATGGAGGAAATCAATTGTGGGGATGGAATGGATCTTAGTGGGTACGGGTGGGTATGGGTTATATTCCATTGGAGATGGGTGAGGATGGGTGAAATTTCTGTCCCAGTGCAACCCTCTAATTCACATGTAGATGCTAGTTGCGTGATATGCAGTGTTCTATAATCTTAGCCTACACGTTGCATAGTGTGCAAATTTAAGGAAGCATTCGTGTGGGTGGGGCATTTGTGGAGCATCGGTGTCTCCCACAATTATGCACGCATGTTATAGAATAGTGTCATTTATGTGTTAACCTCTCGATTCCACACATGTGTCTAGATTTGTGCATTAAAATTTGGATGTGCTCCTGAGATGCGCATGCAAATTAACTGGCTAACAAGCCAATTAGCATCAATAATTGGGTGCCTACAACACCTATAAAGGGGGAATAGTCATTAAAATTTACACGCACATCTAGCTACGTGCTATTGCATAAGGCATGGCATCTAAGTCTAATAGCATATAACTCGAAAAGGGGCATGGTCATGGGAGAAGCCATGGACGCATCAGGGGCATTCCAAAAGGTTATGCACATTGTTACAGAATATGGCCTTAGTTTGCCTAATTTGAGCATCAGCATTTACACCAGGTTTCAGCAGGCATAAGTCTGTTGTGGGAATTGGTGCTAAGTACGATTCTATAAAATGCATGTGCCCTCTACAGAATCACGCTTAGTGCCAATTTTTTCAAGCACCGAAATTTGAGTGCCATTTACAGAATTCCTCCAAAGACATGGTGTAAGTGGGCACGCCTAAATGTTGGCATGTACATGCTGACTTATACTAGTATTCTAGAATGGAGTCTGGGCGCCCAGATCCTGTTATACAATTCACGCTTGGCGCCCAGCATTTTGGCGCACTTTATATGTCCTTGCAGTCTGCAAAGGAAGCCAAGACCATAAAAAAGAAATACGGCTGCTAATGTACTTTAGAATCAATTCCTGTTGCAAAAGTAAAGAGAATTGTTCCATTATCACTAGAGTGTATTGAACGAAAGAAATTATCCCCAGCCTAATTGCCCTGCAGTAGGCCTTACTGTGTTGGGCTTCATACTGGGTCCCATGATGCTGTAACTGCTGGCTGCGTCTGTAACAGCCTTCCCCGGCTTTCAGTGCCTGCTTAAACAACTTTTCTGCTTCCACGATGGTTGTAGCTTCTTCTTCAGCCAGTAGAATATAGGCCGTAGCACATCTGTCAATCATATCAAGGGCAAAGAGTGAAAACACTGAAAGAAATCTAAAGGAGCCAAGCACAAAACTGAAATAATAAATCACTGTGGAGCCCTTTTACTAAAGTGTAGTAAGTTTGTCACTTACCATGCTTTAATAGCAGAAATTAATATATGCTAAAGACTCGATTCTATAAATGGCGCTGAAAAAATTAGCATGGAAAAAATGCGCTTAGCGCTGTTCTATAACCCGTGCCTAATGTTAGGCATGGTGTATAGAATATGTGTAGTGCCCAGACCTGCGACTAAATTTAGGTGCGACCATTTACACCAACTAAAACCCGATGTAAGTGTCCACACCTAAATTAGGTGCAGATCGGGCGTATTCTATAAGAATGTCCGTGATTTCTAGAAATGCTCATGATCCATCCATGCCCATCCCAATCCATGCATTAGAATTTACATGCACCACTTTACAGAATACGCTTAAAAAGTTGCATGTGTAAATTCTAATTAGTGCCAATTAGTGATGATAATTGCTTGTTACTGGCCGATTATCAGCGCCAATTGGCTTGTTAAAGAATTAAGTTTGCGCGCAATTTGGCCACACTGCCAAATTCATGTGGGTGCAGTTAACTCTGGAGGAGGCAGTAAATGCATCCATAGTATCACCACGGCAACAGTTACGGCACTTGTGGGGGAACAGTGCATGCAAATTCTCACTTTAACTACTTAGTCCACTTAGTATAAGGGCTCCTGCACCTCCAGTTTCATTGCGCCAATCTTTTCAAAATAATGTTACTGATATAATTATCTAGAAAACTTTAGTTCCCCTATATGAAATGCCATCATACATAAATCTCAGACTCATCAAAGATGTTACCTATAAGTGCTCAAAAAATATTCAAATAAATAATTGTAGTAGATGTGGGAGTCCTCAGTTCATAAGCTGTGGCATTCAGTCCTCAGCAACTAGGAACAAGTTAAGGGGCTCTTGTACAAAGCAACATTAAAAAGTGGCCTTAGCTTACCCTTATGCGGGTCTTTCCCGCCCACTATGGTCATTTGTAGCGCTGCAGTAAAATGGCCAATTATTTTCAGCGTTAATGGCCAAGTTGAAGAAAACAAAAGAGGGATCCAAGGTACACAAACCAAACAAGAACAAAAAAAGCACACAAGGATCTTCGAGACTGGGACAATGGAAGAACATGTATTCAAAACATGACCCGACACGTGTCAGAAACGTCTCAATTGTCTTGTTCTTTCCAAATAAATTGGTAAAACCTAACAATAAAGCCAGTCTTTCTGTAATCGCAGGAGATGCCAGCGAAATCTAGATACTCAGTAAATACGAAAAACACTGTCAGTAGGGAAATAACGCCAGGTAGATTCATGCCGAAACACGTCCCATATCGGGTCACATTTTGAATACATTTTCTGCCATTGTCCCATTCTTGAAGGCCCTTGTGTGCTTTTTTTGTTCTTCCTTTTATGCACTAATGTAGCTAAATAACATGTGGCCATTAGCATGTGGGCCCTACCACCACCTGTTTTGTAGGTGGTAAGGGCTCATGCGCTAATCCCATGTTAGTCAGTTAGCATGCAGCAACGCTGAAGTGACAACTGATTAGTATAGATGCACCTACTCTCTGCCCCCCCAGAAACGCCTTCTCAGTGAAAAAAAATATGTCAATATTTTATGTTTCAACATTTTTTATTGAGAAATCAACCAGAGACCTTCCGACATTCTCTATATGTTTGACTTAAATAAACATCAATCAGAACAATACAGAGTATGAAAATCCCTCCTCAAATTTTTTAATTATCACCCTCCCCCCCCAGTAAACCTCCCCCCATTCCTAACTCATACATCAACCTCATCAAGAGAACTGAGTTATTGTCCACCTAGTATAGCAACAGAATTTACACCTTCCAAGCAAGAAGGGATTATTGTGTGTCAACCGTATATTGATAACCGATTAACCATCAGACTATAAGTTTTATTAATAACAACCCACTTGAAATACAAACATATTCCTCTTCCTCTCTATACCCCACTCATCATACCCTTATGCTTCTCCCATTCCCCATGACCCTAACCCATATGACCCTCTCGCCAAGACCAAGAACCCTCCTATACTATAAAATGTAAATATTTTTTAGCGTGTGGGTAGCGTGTGCACATGAATCTTACTCCGGTACACCTCAGTGAGCCCTGCGGTAAGCCCTTTCAAGCACGAGTTAGTGCTTACCACAGCTTAGTAAAAGGACCCCTAGATGAATATAGTCTTGTTTCAGGCAATCATTAATGCTCACTGGCATGTAAGTGTAACAAGTGAAAAATAATTAAAAGAAATTAATTATTCAATTTAAACATATTTGCATTCTCTATACTTCTTGGTGACTGTCTAAGAGGTCCTTGAATAAATTCAAGATATACAAAGTGCGCACTCTCTCACTGTTGGTTACCGCTTATGGTTTGGGATTCTTGCAGAACGATATTTTTTTTCCCCAAAATGGAGCTCTGTTGAACTTCTCTGCTTTATGGACACTATGCCCCGGATTCTATATAGTGCACCTAGCACTCTGTGCTGAAATCTACGCATTTTCCATAACAATGTGCGTAACTCGATTGGCTTAACAAGCTAATCAACATTGATAACAACACCTAACAAGCAATAATAGTAACATAGTAACATAGTAGATGACGGCAGAAAAAGACCTGCATGGTCCATCCAGTCTGCCCAACAAGATAAACTCATATGTGCTACTTTTTGTGTATACCTTACCTTGATTTGTACCTGTCCTTTTCAGGGCACAGTTAGTAAGTCTGCTCAGCACTATCCCCGCCTCCCAACCACCAACCCCGCGTCCCACCACCGGTTCTGGCACAGACCGTATAAGTCTGCCCAGCACTATCCCCGCCTCCCAACCACCAACCCCGCGTCCCACCACCGGTTCTGGCACAGACCGTATAAGTCTGCCCAGCACCATCCCCACCTCCCAACCACCAGTCCCGCCTCCCACCCAGGGACGTATCTGAAAGTCGGCGGTAGCGGGGGCCGAAGCCAGAGTGAGGGGACACATTATAGCCCCCCCCAGCCGCCGCCGCCGCCGCCGCCGCCATTTCCAACCCCCCCCCCGCCGCCGTGGGTACCTTTGCTGGTGGGGGACCCCAACCCCCACCAGCCGAGGTCCGCTTCCTCCTGCCGCTGCAAGGTTTTTTAAGTTCATCGGGATTCGTCCTCCGTCACTCTGTGCTGCTGTTCAAAGAAGCTGCTAGCTGAATGCAGTTTCGGACTGAGTCTGACGTCGCTGCTGCACGTTGTACGTGCAGGACGTCAGACTAATGTACAACGTGCAGCAGCGACGTCAGACTCAGTCCGAAACTGCATTCAGCTCGCAGCTTCTTTGAACAGCAGCACAGAGTGACGGAGGACGAATCCCGATGAACTTAAAAAACCTCGCAGCGGCAGGAGGAAGCGGACCTCGGCTGGTGGGGGGTGGGGTCCCCCGCCAGCAAAGGTACCACGCGGCAGTAGGGGGTCCAGGGCAAAATCTGCAGGGGCCCAGGCCCCTGTGGCCCCACACAGATACGCCCTGCTCCCACCACCGGCTCTGGCACAGACCGTATAAGTCTGCCCAGTCAGCATCCCTGCCTCCCGCCACCGGCTCTGCCACCCAATCTCGGCTAAGCTCCTTAGGATCCATTCCTTCTGAACAGGATTCCTTTATGTTTATCCCACGCATGTTTGAATTCCGTTACCGTTTTCATTTCCACCACCTCCCGCGGGAGGGCATTCCAAGCATCCACTACTCTCTCCGTGAAAAAATACTTCCTGACATTTTTCTTGAGTCTGCCCCCCTTCAATCTCATTTCATGTCCTCTCGTTCTACCACCTTCGCATCTCAGGAAAAATTAGTTTGCGGATATGGTAATAATTAGAATTTACAAGTACAACTCGCTAAGCGTATTCTTGTAATGAACTGTGCCTAAATTCTAATGTGCACAGTCAAAAGGGGAGTGAACTTGGGTGGGGTAATAGGCGTTTCGTGGGTGTTCCCAAATCTACGCCCATAGTTATAGAATATGCCCAGTGTGCGTAAAGCACAGGGATTTACGCCACATTTTTATTGGCGTAAATGGAGGTGCTAGTTTTAGGTGCTGGGATATCAACTAAGCATATTCTGTATACTGCAACTAAATCTTATAGAATACGCTTAGGCGGAAATGTTTTCCGTACGGATTTGTAAGCGCCATATATAGAATCTGGCCCTAAATGGTTCCATCCAGACAAGTGTTTGAACAAATTTTATGAACACACGATGTAGAGACAAGTTCCATTTTGTTGCACTTTGGATATATTGAATTTATTCACAGACCATCCATGAAGTATAGAGAATGTTTTTTGAACACATTTAGATTCATCTCAGCTTTATGCATCATGGCATTTTCATATAGGTGAACTAAATTTTTGTAGATAAATAAATATTTGTTCTCCTTTTTTGGGGTTTGATTTTAGTTGAAATTGAGTCCAATATAATTGGTCAATACTTTTTGTATGCAGAAACATGCCAACAAAAACTATCACCTGCCTTCTGCTAGACATTGTTCCACATGTGTAAAGACTGAAAGGCTAATATTTAAAAAATAGCAGTGTTCCTAATCTAGACACCAAGGACCTAAGTTTTAGTTGAAAATACAGGACTTTAAATTTAGGCCTGCTATTTATTTACCTAACTTTAAAGACTCATTTTATATAGAACACTGGGATTAACATTCAGACCTCCAGGTCCGGATATGTTCAATTTCCCCTGTATTTCACAAAAGGCTCTGTCGAATACAGAACCATTTACAAAATAAGTGTAAGGAAATGCAAGAGTGCATGTGTGTCTCCTGGCATGTACAGTGGGAGCAGCTATTTTGCAAATTTACAAGTGCACAAAAAAATGCGGCATCAACTCAACATCTTCCCCATATAAGTGCTGGCATTAACTTGAGAAATTAGCACTTGAGTGAGTTAGCACCCTAACTGTGATTCTACAAGGGTATGTGTAACTGCTATAGTGCGCAACTGCAAAGAGGGTGTGCGTGCGGGTGGAGCATGGGTGAGTCATAGGCAGGGCTTCCAGTTATACACATAGTGCCGGATTCTATATATTGTGTCTAAAGTTCCGTGCCTAAATCCAAGAGTATTCCATAACAATGCGCATAACTTAATTGCCTTAACAAGCCAATCAGCGTTGTTTACAGCACTTAGCAAGCAATAATGAGCACTAATTGGCAATAATTAGAATTTACGCGCACATAACTCACTAAGCATATGCTGTAACGCACTGTGCTTAAATTCTAATTCACACATCCAAAAATGGGCGTGGTTATGGACAGGGAAATGGGCATGTCATGGGCGTTCCCAAATTTACACACATTGTTATAGAATATGACCCAGTCCATGTAATTCTACGCACAAGGATTTGCACCATGTTTTTGTTGGTGTAAATGGATGCGCACAGTTTTAGGCACTGGGATATCAACTAAGCGCCTAAATCTTATAGATATGCTTAGGCGAAAATGATTTTGAACCATATTGTATACTCACTTGGCAACAACATGTTTGGATTTCAATACAGTGTTTGGATCATGTTATTATTTCTTGCCTTTAGCTGTGTTGCAGGACATGTTTATGTTGGATTATTGATATCACATGACCCCTGTGCGCCAAAACACGGCCGGTGAAGGGTCATTGATATACTGGAAACTGTCATTGATGTACAAGATTAATCTACGTTGTGGAATAAAAGTGCTTGTTCTGTTTTTGAAGGCTCTTGGTACTTTTGTTCTTTGGATTGTGCCAGCAGTTACACCATGTCTATGGCTGGTGTAACTGCTAATACTTAAATGTGAAGTGTGCCGATGGCGGGTTATGATAGTATTTTATAACCGTATCTGGTTGCACACAATGTAATTATATAATTGGCACCCAGTTATAGAACTGCCCCATTAAGTGACTCCGCTCAAATTGCAAATAGTCTTAATGTGTGGTAAAGAACTTTTCCGTGTGGACTTCAGTGGACATGTGGACACACCCCCAGTAGTTACCACACAGATTTGCAATTACCATGCTTTCACCATTAAATGTAAGTCAGACTAGTTAGAACAGTGAAAGAAATCTATTTTCGTGACCCTATGACCTTAATTATACATGGGTTTGCAGAATCCTCTGTTTTACGTCCATCGTTGACAACATACAGAAGGTTGAACAGCGAAAACATGGAATATTCCTGAAACCATTTATAGTGGCACTTGGACTCTGCCTCTTGTCTCTTCTCATCTAGGCTATAGGAGTTATTTTCCAACTCGCCCTGTAGTAACTTGTTAGGTGCAAGCCATAGGAATATGAACTCTAGACAAAAGAGTTTGGTATTGCAGATGAGCCTCTTGTGCAAGTCTTAACAAGAGGACTTCAGAAGAGAAAGGAAATAAACATATGCAGGATGTAGTCATTTTAACAGTGTCTATTCTACTACTACTACTATTTAACATTTCTAAAGCGCTACTAGGGTTACGCAGCGCTGTACAGTTAACAAAGAAGGACAGTTCCTGCTCGAAGGAACTTACAATCTAATGGACAGTATGTGCGGACAGACAAATTGGGGCAGTCTAGATTCCTGGGTAGATTCCCGTTAATTACATTGCAGGAGCTTTCTTATTTATAGATAATTTAGTAGGTGTTTTCATTTCCAATTCCCTTCCATGTGAGATTCTAGACTTGCTTGATTTCTAAGCCAAGGAAAAGACTGCCGAAGAGATCGGTCCACTTTTAAAACACCCAATTCAAGTTCACACGGCAGTTCGACATCTGATGGATTTTACAAAATGTTTTTTGACATCGATACTTACTCGTTTAACTCCAAAGCTTCGTGTGCCGCAGAAATTCTGGCTTGTGGGTTTCTTTCTCTCCAGGCCTTCTGCATTACTGCTCAACAAGGAAAATAAGCACATCTCAGTCTACCTGGCGTAATTAAGGTCAATCACCTGCTGAGAGTTGTAAGATTAGCAGAAATCAGTACAGATTCCCAAGTAGGAGTTCACATAGCAAGAGGGTGATTTAGCCACTCAGAAGACATCAAAAATAAAAAGTTTTCTTTCAGTAAACATTTGATCACCAATAGGCTATACATTTCAGAAAGGCTCAGCACATGGATGTCTTACTAACACTCAAGGTTGATCCTACCATCCCAGGGAAAATAAGTCGAGTAGAGTCCCCTCCACGTAATCCTCTCCACCCCTCCTGTTGTTTTCGGACATGATCTTCTCCAAATGTCCCCCTCCCCGCTCTTACTTGCATCTGCAGGCCGCACATGATCTGTATCACAGGTAAAAAATGTCTGATGGTCCTGGGCTGAAAGATTCATATCGTAGTACGTCAAGGCTCTCTTCCCGTCACCCATGTGTACCTGCAAATGAGCAGAAATGAAAGTTAAATGTGCATGGAAAGAACAGAATGTGGATAAGTGAATACAGTACAGTCTCGATTATCTGATGTAAATGAAAAGTCAGATAATACGGAAAACACTGCATAAACCCCACAAACAATGCATAAAACAAAGGCAACGAGTTCCCAATTTTCAAAAAGATTTTTAATAGAAATAAATGTGATAACATCATTGGGGGGAGGGGTGTCTGTTGGATATGTTGGATGGTCGGATTAGTGAAAGTCAGATAACCGAGCCTGTACTGTATGTGCATTCCAAAATTCATGGCTGTTCACAGCCACACATTTGATAAAACAATTCTAGAAGAACTAATAATTTATCCCATACATACATGAAAAAACTCTTTATTTATTTATTTTTTTACATACAACATGGAAAAACTCATGGAAGAGTGGCATAATGGTTAGTGCAGTGGCTTTGATCCCAGCATTCTGGATTTAATTCCCACTGCAGCTCCTTATCACCCTGGGCAAGTCACTTAACCCTCCATTGCCTCAGGGACAAAAACCAAGATTGTGAGCCCTCTAGGGACAGAGATAATACCTGCTTATAATGTGAGACTGTTCTCCGCTTTGAACTTGATAGTTAAGCAGATTATAAATGCCAAAATTAAATGACATTTTAGAGCATGTGGTCCTATGAAGCCAATATTAAAGAAAAAGTAGGCATCTTCCGGCTGAAATAGCCTAGTTGACCTGTTATAAAATTACCCTTTTAATTCTGATCAATGTTCTGTAGAATTTATGCTGATTTAATAAATATTGATGATTTTTGCCCATATTGTTCAATTTGAGCATCGTATCTTTTTATTTTTTTGATACATACTGAGTTCCCCAGATTCTATACAGTTGCACGCCCAAATTTCCGACAAGTGGGTAAATTTGAGCACCCAAGTTAAAGAATAGTGTCAGCTGCATGCCTTGTTAAATTAGGTGCCAATTGCTCTTAAGTACCGATAATAGGCCTTAAGTGGTGATCACTGGAGCTAATTGTCACTAACTTGTTACAGGCTTAACTACACGTATAGGCCGATGCTTAGAACTCCCGCGGTAATGCCAACAGCGCAGAACCCATACCACTGGAACAGCGCAGAAAACTAGCTTGCCATTACTCAAAGGAAATGGTATTCAAATTATATGTGTGCTGAAAAAGCGAAAGCGGGGGGGGGGGGGGGGGATGTGCTTGGGGCAAGCACGGAAGAGTTTTGCAGTAAGCTCAGCTCTTGCGCACATGCACCAAGCAAATCCGAAAGCAAAGCACACATTAGCACCTGTTTTCGGCACCTTTAAATTTTTTTTTTTTGGTTACATTTGTACCCCGTGCTTTCCCATTCATGGCAGGCTCAATGCGGCTTACATGGGGCAATGGAGGGTTAAGTGACTTGCCCAGAGTCACAGGGAGCTGTGGCTTGTCAACATTTTTTTAAATTTGGAAGGCTTATATTTAAGCGCAGGAGACAGGCACCAATATGTACTTTCACCTTCAGGTTTGCTCGGTCTCGCACACGTTTATTTCTTAGTACCTGTGCTTACACGGGTCTTCTTCCACTTCCAAAAGAAATCAAAACCGTCAGACTTTAAAGAAAGAATTGTGAGAAATCCTCTCTTCAAACATCCTAACGTCTGCTAAGGGCGGCTTTGTTTTTTGCGCTGTTCTCTAAGCAGCGGGAGGGAACAGGAAATGACCTCATTAACATCCGTTTGACTACATTTGCATGCTATTTACGCTAATCTTTGGCACGAACATTGTCTCCTGTGCTAGTGCCCTCTGAGCATTCTGCGCTCACTAACGCCAGTGCTAGTCCGGCGCTAATTGTCTCTAGCACCAGCGTTACTGTTTGAGCATCGGCCCATTAGACACTATTTTATAAACTCAACACATAAATGCTACAGTGCACAGTTACAAATGGGGCACGCTCATGGGTGAATCAGGGGCGTGTCTTGCTGTTGCACGCATAAATTATAGAATACTATCAGTTATGTGCAGAACTGCTAATTTTAGATGCAACCATTTACCCCACTCTTTGACATGACATAAATGTGCGTGCTTAAACTTAGATGCTTAATGCTTACACTCTATTTTATAATGGCAATTTTGTGCATAATTGCCCTTATAGAATTGGTGCTTAGTGCCCATATTTCTGTGACTAATTTATGGCTCGCTTTCTTGAATCGATCTCTATCTATCCATCCCCTTTTCGCATTCGGGATGGGACATTGATTCTCCATGTTTCCCAAGGTTCTTCTTGAATGGGGAGAAAGCTGATCTTTTAGGGCCCTAAGCTTCTGAAGTATTTGTGTAAAGAAAAGAACACAACACACCAGATTGGGATTACTGAAAAATAAACCTCTTACTGGGCAGCTTGATTCAAATAGAAATATGATTGTAGGTCTTGCAGCTGGTCCTGGTGCATGGCAGTGAAGAATAAAACAGGTGTATACAGTCCAGAAATGCAGACAGGTATATTTCAGAACTCACAGTCCAAGATACAACCAGCAGGCAGGCACGTCTGTAACAGGACGCCTATTAAAGTCACTAGTCATAGCACTATTTCAGGCCTATTCTATAAAGAAAAGTAGGTGTCTATGAGTAGCCTACGTTAGTGCAGTGGGCTTTGACCCTGGGGAACTGGGTTCAATGTCCACTATAGCTCTTTGTGACTCTGAGCAAGTCACTTAACCCTCTGTTGCCCAAAGAAAAAATAAGTATCTATATCTAATATGTAAACCACTTTGATTGTAACTACAGAAAGGTAGTATATCAAGTCTCATCCCCTTTCCCTTATATGTAACACTGGAAGCTCTGTTGAGAAGCCCTTTTGATTATTCACCTGACTGTTTTTAAGTCAAAATCAAGGCTACATTTGTTGTGGATGGTGACTCTGAAGGCAGCAGAAAGTAGGGTTCCTCTGAGAAGAAATCATGTATGCATAAGAACATCTCCATGCAATTTCTTTGTGTAAAGTATGGATTCTGCTTTTCTGTCTTAGTGATATGGTGACAGGATTGGAGAGAGAGCAGGAAAACTCCGACCTCTCCTATCTGAATTTTAATGCCTCAGTTTCAGAGTTCCCATAACCCTTACCTGTTGTACTCTGCTCCTCTGAATAGATTTAAAGGATTTCTCCAGACTTTGCATTCTACGACAAGAAGAGAGAAAAACAGAATAATGGAAGACTGAAATAGGGCATCTGTCCTATGATCACATGGACTTTCAGCCTGTTTGTAAAGTCAGGATCATCTGTTTTTATTTTCCATGTCAGGCCTCAAACAGAAAGACTTATGAGATCCTGGTAGAGAAAGTATTCTAATTATTGACACAGCCCACAACTAGAAGCAAAGGTAGAGAGACAGAGAACCCACCTGGGGAACTGAGAAAAATGGCTGCAATTAATTTTGTCCCAGCAAATCTGCGATTCGCACATACAGCATCTAGGCAATGTTGCAAATTACTTGGATATTTGGCTGCAGTCGGCCATTTTAACTCCTGCCCTTCTTGTGAATTGATAAACTTTGGTACCACCTATTGGCACCAAATGATTTGCAAAATGATTGACAGACAAAAGAGCCTGACAAAGTTCCAAGAACCTGGAGCTAGTTCAGGTTATTTAATCTAATTTGATTTAATTTTAATTGCTACATTTTTATTCCACTTCACCAGATAGTACCAGCTCGAGGTGGATTACAAACCAAGGCTCCAGATAAAATAAACAAAAAAATCATATCAACCATATAAAATTATAACAGCAGCTAATATAACTATATAATCACATTTTCGTTGGTGCAAATGACAGTGCCTAAATTTATGTGGGACCTCTCTGCTTAAGCATTTATTCTCTAAACCGTGCTGAACTTTAGGTGTGGCTTATAGAATACCACTTAAGTGGGTTTTTTTCAGTGGTGATTTTTTTAGGCATCATATATAGAATCTAATCCAATGTCTATTAGCTCTCATTAATGTGTATTAATGTGAAATAACATGCATTAAACTGTTACTATGCCAAAGTAAATCTAGCCCTTAGATTGGAAGCCCTTTACGGAGAAGGAAATGCAACTCACCTCAACCTACCAGTGAACAGGTATTGGCTAAATTAAATTTTTAAAAAATAAAAAAAGTATATAGCTTATCAGTCTCTTTTCAGATAGAATGTAGAAATTGAAATTGACATGACCAGGTTTCTGCCAGGTACTTGTGACCTGGTTTGGCTCCTGTTGGAAGCAGGATACTTGGCTAGAAGGACCAATGGTCTGACCCAGTATGGCTAGTCTTATGTTGTTATGTTAAGTTAGGATGTGTACAATTCCAGTATTTTCTAAAATATCTGCAGGAATGCACGTGTATTTTCCGGCACATGTAGTGGGAGTAGTCATTTTACAAAGAAACATGTGGGAAACATCAAAGGAGGAAATTTGGCAACTTACACATGCATGTAAATGTTTCGCAACTTACATGTGTAAGTTACACATGTATGTCTGCCATTTTACAAACTTATACGTGTACATGTAGCTTATTAACAGCAAAGGTTGCAATTCTTTTTTATTTTAATTTTGTTGAGAACAATAGCATAGCTACTGGTGGGCCTGGGTGGGAACAGGCCCACTCAGCGGCAGAACCCTACATCAACATCTCTCCTCCTCTGCGGCACCCTGGCATCTGTCCGGCCGTCGCTGAACCCCGTCCCTCCACAGTGTATCTTACAGGCGTCCCCAGTGCCTGCAGTGATCCATTATTGCTGCCTGCGCTGGCCTCGCAGACTTCCACTGGCCGGGTTCTGCCCTTGCTGATGTCATTTCCTGCTTCCTGTCTGGCGAGATCCGGCCAATGCAGGCAATAAGGGATCACTGCAGGTGCCAGGGATGCCTGTAAGATACACCAGGGAGGGACTTGGGTTCAGCGACGGGTGGGCAGATGCCGAGATGCCGCGGGGCCAGCGCAGGCAGCAATAATGGATCACTGCAGGCACCAGGGACGCCTGTAAGGTACACCAGGGAAGGACGGGGTTCAGCGACAGGTAGGCAGATGCCGAGATGCCAGGGAGGAGGAGAGATGTTGATGAGGTAGGTGAAAAAAAAAACTATATTTTTTAAGATCGGGGAGTGGGGGGGGGGGGGGGGGGTGACATGGTGTGGAAGGGCCCGTCTAAATTAGCTCTGGGCCCATCCAAAACACTGGATCTGGCTACACCACTGGGAAGGGAAAACAAGCAACTAAAAAACAAAAACAGCAAAGATAACCAAAAATTATATACGAAATAGACGATGCTTCAGTTGAAAGTCCAATAGGTCAATTTCTTGAGCAAAAACTTATATAATAAATAAAATACAACAGAATGGTCAGTGAGCAAGACTCGACACAGCTGTGTTTCGGCCTATCTGGCCTGCACCAGGAGTCTTTTTGCCATTCAGAAGGTCGCTTTTTTGGATCTTTCACTGTGTGATCTGACAAATTTAACTTCATTTTCTTGTATCGTCACAAAAAGTAACTTCTTGATTTTCTTAGCAGGAAAATATATATAACAATATCTCTCGTCTGGCGTCTAACCACAAGTGTTAGCCTGGATTTGATGCCAGACGAGAGATACTCCCCCAGTGGTCACTAACCCCCTCCCACCCTAAAAAAAAATGTTTAATATTTTTTTCCAGCCTCTATGCCAGCCTCAAACATCATACCCAGCTCCATGACAGCAGTATGCAGGTCCCTGGAGCAGTTTTAGTGGGTACTGCAGTGTACTTTAGGCAGGCAGACCCAGGTCCACCCCCCCCCCCCCCCACCTGTTACACTTGTGGTGATAAATGTGAGCCCTCCAAAACCCACCACAAACCCACTGTACCCACATCTAGGTGCCCCCCTTCATCCCTAAGGGCTACGGTAGTGGTGTACAGTTGTGGGGAGTGGGTATTGGGAGAGGTTTGGGGGGCTCAGCACACAAGGTAAGGGAGCTATGCACCTGGGAGCTTTTTCTGAAGTCCACTGCAGTGCCCTCTAGGGTGCCCAGTTGGTGTCCTGGCATGTGAGGGAGACCAGTGAACTACGAATCCTGGCTTCTCCCACGACCAAATGGCTTGGATTTGGTCATTTCTGAGATGGGCGTGCTCGGTTTCCATTATCGCCGAAAACCGGGGACGACCATCTCTAAGGTTGACCTAAATGTTGGGATTTGGGCGTCCCCGACCGTACTATTGAAACGAAAGATGGACGCCCATCTTGTTTCGATAATACGGGTTTCCCCGCCCCTTCGCCGGGACATCCTTAGAGATGGGCACCCTTAGAGATGGTTGTCCCCGTTCGATTATGCCCTTCCATGTATGTTTTTATTTGTAATCTGCCTAGGTAATAGGTGGAAAAGAAGTGAATGAATGAATAAATAAATAAAATACTTACATAGTAACAAAGTAAGGGGTCCTTTTACAAAGGCAAGCTGAAAAATGGCTTGTGGTAGTGTAGGCGGGGTTTTGGGCGCGCACCGATCCATTTTTTAGTGCGCTTGTAAAAAAAAAAGGTCTTTTTAAAATTTTTGCCGAAAATGGACATGCGGCAAAATGAAAATTGCCACATGTCCATTTTGGGTCTGAGACCTTACTGCCAGCCATTGACCTAGCAGTAAAGACTCAAGCGGTAACTGGGCGGTAATGACCTATGTGTGCCAAATGCCACTTGGTATGCGTCCGTTATGCACCCAAAAATAAAAAAATATTTTTCAGACGTGCGTTTCGGACGTGCACCAAAAATGAAATTACCACAAGATCCACATGGTAGTCAGGCGTTAACTCTATTTTAGCACGCGTTGGGCGCTTACAGACACTTATGTGGCTTAGTAAAAGGGCCCCTAAATGACAACAGATAAAGACCTGCATGGTTCATCCAGTCTGTTCAAGAGTCACGTTAATTATCAGACCATAACTTAACCAACAATCCAATAGTATTTGTTACAACATTTTATTTGCTAAGTTCCACATTGCGATGTCTTCCCCTCCCCCACTGAGATATACAGGACCCGCATTCATAGCACATGATATGAATCTAATATAATAATTTGCTCCTTCAACATTCAAATGTGTCTCACTGGGATCGTAACCATCTCCTGACATCAGTGGCCCACACTAGAACCCTGCTTGCCTGACGTCAGGAGATGTTACTACAGAGACGTTGCTGTCGAGGAGCCGCTTCAGATGTTTAACGCCAGTGACAGGGTCCCCCCTCCCTCCCTCCCAGAACCAAGGTCCCCCCTCCCAGTTCCACGGTCATCGTCCCTCCCTTCCTTCCTCCCTCCCTCCCTTCCAGTTCCAGGCCCCCTCCCTCCGATTTTTCAAACTCATCTTCACTCACCACGTCGGCGTTACGGCAGCCGGCAGCAGCGGTACAACGCACGCAGGCTCGGCCGTCTCTCTGTCTTAGCTCTGGTCCCACCCTCATTTCCTGTTTCCGCAAGGGCGGGACCAGAGCTAAGACAGAGAGACGGGCCGAGCCTGCGTGCGTTGTACCGCTGCTGCCGGCTGCCGTAACGCCGACGTGGTGAGTGAAGATGAGTTTGAAAAATCGGAGGGAGGGGGCCTGGAACTGGGAGGGAGGGAGGGAGGGGGCCCTGGAACTCGGAGGGGGGGGACCCTGGAACTCAGAGGGGAGGGAGGGAAAGGAGAGAGAGAGGGGAGGGAGGGAGGGAGGAGGGCCACGAACTCGAAGGGAGGGAGGGGGCCTGGAACTGGGAGGGAGTGGAAATGGGAGGGAGGGGGCCTAGAAATGGGAGGGAGGGGGCCTGGAACTTGGAGGGGGGAGGTGTGATGCACATGTAGGGGGGAGGGCAAGGGACAGAGGAGAATTGCTGCAGCACGATGGATGGAGGGGGCAGGGGAGAGATCCTGCATACGGATGATTGCAGGAGAGAGAGCATAATTGGTGCACACGGGACACACACTACACTCACTCACACAGACAGACACACACATTCTGTCTCTCAATCAAACAAACACTGTCTCTCAATCACACACTGTCTCTCTCTGACACACACTCTTTCTCTCTCACACATACTCACTCTCTCTCACATATACTCTCTCCTAACATTTCCCTTAAAAACATAATTGCCATTAGAGGACAACCTTGCTAGCACCCGTTTCATTTCTTTCAGAAACAGGCCTTTTTTACTAGTGTGCTATAAAATACACATACTTGATCCTGATCTGTTCCTGCCATTTTCAGGACTCAGGCCATAAAAAAAGTCTGCCCTGCACTGGCCCTATTTCCCAGCTATTGGAGTTGCTGCTGAAACCAACTCCAGCCCATCCTGATCTGTCTTGTCATATATGAGACACAGACCGTAGAAATATGTCTAGCGTTGTCCTCACGTTCTTATTTCTCAAAGAGGCTGTCTAAAATCAGCTATATACATGTTTTCAAGAGTTATTAGTAAATAGGTCTTAACTAACGCCCGTTAACACCTTTTAGTAAATACAGCCCTCTGTTAGTACATATTTCCTAATAGTGCACTATAGTGAATCCAGCCCTACACTGGTACTGAAGCCCCTAAAAGATGAAGATGAAAAGAAGCATCAACAGGACTTGAACCTTGGCTTCCCTAGTTCTCAGCCTGCTGCTTTAACCACTAAGCTGCTCCTCCGGTGCAGAGCTTCTCGGTTTGATTCCTGAATCAAAACTCTACTCCCACAGGTAGCCGGAGGTGGGGATGCTGTGCAGTCAGTACTCACAGCCCTTGAAAGAGGAGAAAAATCTTTATTATCACTCAGATTTAGGATCCATGATAGAGAGATCCAGAGTGTTGCTGAGGACTGTCGCTACGACAGATATGTGGGAGGGAAATATAAGTATAAGGGAAAATATTTAAGTAGCTGCCAATGAAGGTTCTTGGCACTGTAATCCCTAGAGGTCAATTTCTATTGAGTTGGAAGCCCAGAAAACAAGAGGAAATAGCAGAGATAAAAATAATAGATCAGCATTCTTCGCAGGGCTTCTGTAGAAAGAGGAAAAATTTACAAAAGTGTAAGCTGTTGGAAGCGCGTTGGCTTCTCTGTATAGCATTGGCGATGGGCTGTCATTTGCAACAAAACGGCATTTGCAGTAAAAAGATGACACAAACATTTTCTGGCTGCCCATCCCTAATAGCCATTTCCAACTTCTTCCTATTCCATTTCATCCTTAATGCATCCTTCAATAACTGGAAGGGTGTAAAATGCATGAATTTGGTTTATACTGTACTTCAATAAGACATACCTTCTTGTTCATAGCCTATTTTTCCAGATGAAAACTAATCTTCTCTTTTAAGGGCCTGCTAACTAAATTCTGCTAAACTTGATCAGTTTTAATATGGGTTCATTTTCACAATATTCACTAAAGTGAATCTGGCAATAGTGGTCTAGGGGGCTCTCCATAGCCAGAAACAGCACATGTGAGGGTCTCAGATAGGAAATGCTCATGTGGGGAGGGGGGTGGATCAGGAGGATGGGGTACGATCCAGGGGCATGGACACCATTCGATTTTTAGGGGGGGCCCAGGGATGGACTGGGGGGGGGCAACAAGTTGACAAGTTTATTTAGAAACTTTCTACTCCACCCATCAGACTAGCCATCTAGAAATGACAATACACGAAGACAAGACTGGATAAGGGAAGGGAGGGGATGAACTACAATATAAATAGGAAGAGGGAAGGGGAAGAACATAAGGGTATCCATTTGTATAAGCAAGTGAGTCACTAAAGGCTGGAAAGGAAAATTACCTGTATGGATCCTTAAACAGGAATGTCTTGAGACCAGCTTTGAAGGCCTCCAGAGAACCCTGAAGCCTTAGTTCAGGTGGCAATTTGTTCTAGAGGTCGGGGCCTTGGACTGCAAAAATAGAACATCTAATATACTCATGAACAATGTCCTTATGAGTGGGTACTACCAACTGATACCTCCCAGGAGATCTAAGTGATCTAGATGGCATGCATGGCGTGAGGTGTCGAGACAGGTATTCTGGCTGACTGGAGGTTGTTAGGTTCTCAGGTTCAAAACACGCAGGCACGGACTCTGGAGTAATTGTGAGCCCTTGGGCTGCTGACTAGGAGAGGCAGCAGCAGGCAAACCCCACCAACCAACACTGGGCTAGAACGCACCGGACTGGTACGCACTGAACTGGAACACACTGGACTGGTACACACTGGACCGGAACACATTGGACAGGAACACACGGGACTGGACCAAGGCTTCACCTACACTTAGCTGTCGTTCCTCGGGGGTTGAGCCCCCGGGTGCAGGCAGCCGGCAGGGCTTGGAGCAAAACTGGTACTGGAACTAGCAGACCGGAACACCAGGAGAAGTGCCCACAGGCACCTAGACAAAAGCAGTGCAGACAGGGTTCAGAAGTGCCCACAGGCACCTAGACAAAAGCAAGGCAGACAAGGGTTCAGGGTACTCAGACAGGAGGGAAAGGAAGCCAAAAGCAGACAGGATTCAGAAGTGCCACCAGGCACCCAGACAAGAGCAAGGCAGAAGTGCTAACTGCACCAGGAATACAGGGCTCTCAGACAGAAGGGAAAGGGAGCCAAAAGCAGACAGGATTCAGAAGTGCCACCAGGCACCCAGACAAGAGCAAGGTAGAAGTGCTAACTGCACCAGAAATAGAGGGTTCTCAGACAGGAGGGAAAGGGAGCCAACAGGACTGGAATCAGGATAGATTCAAGGCAAGCAAGACAAGGCAGAAGTGCTAACAGCACAAAACGCTAACCTGGACCTTTGGCGTTTGCAAAGGCCCTGAATGGAAGAACACCACTTCCTTATCAAGGGCCTGACTGATGATGTCAAAGCTAAAGGACTCAGGCAGAAAGCATATTGAAGCACAGAGAGGCTCAACACACACAGGTGCAGTATAGTGGAGCAATTAGAGCCACACTGGAAACAGCCAGCACACAAAGACAGAACTAACTCAGAAAGGACAGACAGAAGCCAGCTCAGAAGCTGACCCCCAGAAATAAGGTAAGTCTGAGAGGGGTCACGACCACAATCGTGACAGTGGTACATGTCTTAAAGACTAAAAGGAGAATCTTATAGGTCAGGCGATGAGAAAGAGGTAACCAGTGTGCTTTTTCTGTGTAAGGAGTAATTGGTTCATATTTACTGACATTCTATATAAGCCTAGAATGGTGAGCCATACATGTGCAGTGATTCTCATACCTGCAACATCATGAGGGACCAACATCATTTCTTCATAAAATTTGTGATTACTTGAGGGGAGGCAGGTGGGTTTTACAAGGTCTGTGTAAAACTGCTGCTCTTAGAGAATCTCCATTACAAATAAGAACATAAGACTAGCCACACTGGGTCAGACCAATGGTCCATCTAGCCCAGTATCCTGTTTTCCAAACAGTGGCCAAGCCAGGTCACAAGTACCTGGCAGAAACTCAAATCGTGGCAACACTCCAGACTATAAATCCCAGGGCATGCAGTTGCGTCCCATGTCTGTCTCAATAGCAGACTATGGACTTTTCCTCCAGGAATTTGTCCAAACCTTTTTAAACCCCAGATACGCTTAAGCAAATAAGCAACTATTCTTTCTCTGACCATAAGTAGATAGTGTATTATTGTTAAATAGATCTCATTGCACATGGGAAAAGGAGAAGAACAGAATCAACAGTCAGCAGGCATAAATAACATGATTTTGTTGCCATCAGGCCATTTTGACTTTTTTTTAACAAGAGCAACTGAACTTTAAAAAAGATGCCTCTAGCAGGAATGGCATCAAAGAAATTTCTCATAACACACTGGCCAAACTACTATCATGTCAGAAATCCCTTTCAAAACAGTAATGTGATGTGACTGTGTGGACAGCTTTACAGATCTCTTCTGTAGAAGCTGACTTTAAGTGGACCACTGAAGCAGCCATGGCTCTGACATGAGCCTTTTAATACCGTTCTAGGGTCAAGCAGGAGGTAATGAGAGAGTGGCTAAGCATTTTGGTAGCATGGTCAGAATATAAGGGGAATATCTTAGCAATGTTGAGAAGACATACGATGCTTTATCAGTGTTTTGGAAATTTCACCATATGGCCTGGGGAAAGGGAAGGATGATTGACTGGTTAAGGTGGAAATCTGATACCACCTTAGGCAGGAACTTAGGATGCAAGCATGGAACCACCCAACTGTTGAAAATTTAGTGCAAGGTGGGTCAGCCACTAATGCCTAGGCCCTAGAGTATACCGATCTGTATGCTAGTGATCGACACCCAGAATGTTATATCTCATGAGTTGAGTGGACTTAAAGGGAGCTTTTATCAAATGTGCTAGTTCCACACTGAGACCAAGACTCAGTAGGAGACTTCACTAGAAGCAAGCCCTGCGTAAAATGAACAACTAAAGGCATACATAAATACATAAATAAGATTACCTTTTACATGATGTTGAGAGATGTCAATTGCATTTAGTTGAACTCTAACAGAGCTGGTTATTAAGCCTGACATCGACAGCTGTAAAAGGTACGCAAGCAGCTTTTTTTGTTTGGGACAGAAAAAGAGGTTTAGGGTCTGTCCATCACACCATAGGGTAAACCTGCTACATTTAAAACCATATGATGGAGGTGACCTCTGTAGTTTTGCTATTTTGTTTTGTTCCATGTTCATTTCTTGAGTCTCTGCTGTGCTTGGAGTGATTCTAGTTGCTGATGCCTTAGATGCTGTGTTGATGAGGTCCCACTCCCTTTCTGATATCATCAATAGGCCTGACATAGGGGAGATAAGAACAGCGATAGGAGAGACTTGTGACCTCTGCAATTTTGCTATTTTGTTTTGCTGCATGTTTGTTTCCTGCATGTGAGCTTCTACTGTTCATTGAGTAACTCCAGCTGCTGGTGACCTGGTTGCCATTGTGATAAGGCCCCACCCCCTTTGTGACATCATCAACAGGACCGATAGTGGACTAGATAATAGAAGTGCTCTACAAGAGGGTGTCATCAGTGGGACTCTCCAGAGGGGCACATCAAAAGAGTGTGCCCCCTTGAAGGCCTCTTCAAGACACCTAAAGGGGACCTGAGTGAGGCACTGAGATAAGTCTGCATGGTGACCTGTGATTCTCTCTGAAGCTGGGTACTTGAGCTTTTATTATAGGTACTGAATAACATTATAGAGAGAGTATTTTTGCATAGTCTTGCTATACTGTTTTGCTTCCTTTGTTGTGGGGTGTCTGAATTGGGGCCCCTCTCCTTGGCTGTAAGTAACTGGGAGGGACAACAGCTGATATCTTCAGCAAGCAGGATTTTGTGGAAGCGAAGTGTAGGCCAAAAGTGCTAGTACTTAATGACAGTTCTCTGATATTTAGAGAAATATGGGAAGTTATATAGGGGCCCTTTTACTAAGCCGCGTAGGCGCCTATGCATGCTCAACATGCATCAATTTTGAGTTACCACCCGGCTACTGCGAGGCCCTGGCAGCAATTTCATTTTTGACATGCATCCACTACGCACGCGAAAATAATTTTTATTTTCTGGCATGCGGCAGAAAATGGGCAATAATGGCTGGTGGTAAGGTCTGAGACCCAAAATGGATGCGCGCCAATTTTTATTTTGCCGCACATCCATTTTCAGCAAAGATTTTTTAAAAAGGCCTTTTTTACAGGCGCACTAAAAAATCGATCTGTGCGTGCCCATAACACATGCCTACACTAGTTCAGCCCTGGGTAAACATGAATCTGAAATTTAGAACCTAGTACAGAACACAAAGAAAAGGACATGCAAGTAAAAAAAAAAAAAATCTGTATCTATTGAAATAGTCCTCCAGAAACTGCACACAAAACAAATAACAAAATAACATAGATGAAATAACACTCATGACATAGATACTGATTTTTTTTTACTTGCATGTAATTTTCTTTGTGTTCTGTTCTAGGTTCTAAATTTCAGATTCATGTTTACCCTTTTGATGACTTTAATTTGAAAAGCTGTAAACAAACAAACGAAAAAGCCCTCACAGAATCTTCTAGTGGAATCTTTCTAGATACCAGGAATATCTGCGAGATACTTTCAGAGAACTGAATGTTGCCCTCTCAAAATCCAATCTGGGAGGACTAGAGACCCAATGTTGGAGTGTACCAAAGATTCCTGATTCTACATGAACAGGGCTGGGGAAGACCACAATCAGACTGCTACCCTAGTGAATAACTCCAATAGGAACAAGAAACCTATTTGTCTCAGCTAATAGGAATCATAGCTCCCGGTCTCTCCTTTGTTTCAAAAGGTATCAGTATAGAAGACCCTGCCCACAATTTACATGAAAGACATCTGAGGCTAGTTTGTCATGCATCCCTATCCTCAAACAGAATGGAGGGACCTCTCTGTTCAGAGAAGACACAAATAGATCTATCATGAGTGTTCCTCAGATTTTACACAAGTGGTCCCTGGATAGAGTAAGTAGCAAACGGGATATTTCATGAGTGTTCCTCGCTCATGGAATATCCCGTTTGCTACTAGTACTGCGTGCAGTTCTGGAGACCGCACCTATGGAAAGATATAAACAGGATGGAGACAGAGGGTGGCTACGAAATTAGTAAGCGGTCTTGAATGCAAAAATTATAGGGACAGGCTAATGAACCTCAACATGTATATGCTGGAAGAGAGGAGGGAGAGAGGAGACATGATAGAAAAGTTTAAATATCTCAAGGGCATTTATGCACAGGAAGAGAGCCTTTTCCAAATGAAGGAGAGCTCTGGAATAAGGGGGCATATGACAAAGTTAAGAGGGAATAGGCTTAGGAATAACCTAAGGAAGTATTATTTCACAGAAAGGGTGGTGGAGGTGTGGAATGGCCTCCCCGGTGGAGGTGGTGGAGTCGAGGACTGTTCCAGAATTTAAAAAGGCATGGGATAAGCATGTGGGATCGCTGAGGAACAGGAAGAATTAGGATTTACAGAGGATGGGCAGACTGGATGGGTCATATGGCCTTTATCTGCCGTCATGTTTCTATGTTGCCTTAATAAACTAGCTGCCAATAATATCCAAAATGTGAGAGTCTTCACCGACCCTAATCACATGCTCTCAATTTATGTTACCTTCAATGATACTTGAACAGTTTTACCTGAAGTAGAGCCTGTGGTTTGAAATATAGTATCGTGTCAGGAGCTTCTTTTTAGAGATCCTGCATCACTGAGCTCAGTGCCCTTTGATTATTTTAGAAACTGACGAATTATGGACAAAACACATTTTTTTTCTCTAAGAGTTATGAATGAAATACGTGATGTTTTGAAATAAAATGGGTGGATAATTAGACAGGATGAGATCCTTGAGCAATATTGATTTCACGATTACGATGGTGTATAAAAAATGATATATAAAAAATAAAGTTGATGCGAATGATATTTGTTGCTCTAAAAATCATTCTGAACTCATGGAAAATCTTGCCAAGTGTTCAATATTATAACTGATGGAATTTAGTATGTACCACTTACAGATCTGAAGCTTATACTGCTAAAAAATCAAATCGTTTACTCAAATTCAAGACTAAAAATGGTCACCTGTATCATTACTTGTTCATTATAACAGCTCATTATCCACACTGTCATGTTTATTGTTCAATGTTATGGGTGATACTTTGTATTTTTCATAAATAAAGATACTCAGACTTAAAAAATGATGGTGTATCAAAAATTATATATAAAAAATAAAGCTGATGGAAAGTATATTTATTGAGGTACTATAAACAACAATAAAGAACAAATCATTAAGAAACTCCAAACTGCCCAAAACACTGCAGCCAGACTCATATTTGGAAAAGCGAAATACGAAAGCGCCAAACCCCTAAGAGAAAAACGACACTGGCTCCCACTGAAAGAACAAATTACGTTCAAAATCTGTACCCTGGTTCATAAAATCATTCATGGCGAGGCCCCGGCATACATGTCTGACCTCATAGATTTACCAGCCAGGAACACAAAAAGATCAGCACACACATTCTTGAACCTCCACTACCCCAGTTGCAAAGGACTCAAATATAAATCAATATACGCATCTAGCTTCTCCTACATCAGTACACAACTACGGAATCCACTACCAAAGGCCTTAAAAACAATGCACGACCTAACTGCCTTCCGGAAATTACTAAAGACCAACCTGTTCAAAAAGACATACCATAATGAGACATCATAAATGACCTAACATCAAAACTCTACCAGAACCAGATAAAACCGAACTCTTTACACCTGATTGCTTCAATCAATTTGTCACCAATGAACATTAACGTCCTACCCCCCTATCTCTCATGCCTGAAATGAACTGTTTATTCAGCTTACTTTATAATTTACTTCAACATTTATGAACTTTAATGTAATAATACGTTGTATTTCTCATTCCGGAAATGGCGATCGCCATTACGGCATACTGTAAGCCACATTGAGCCTGCAAATAGGTAGGAAAATGTGGGATACAAATGCAACAAATAAATAAATAAATAAACTAATCTTGTGGGATTAGTGGTGCCTTTATAAACTATGCAGGGGTTTACTAAGCCGCTAGAACAAGTGCCAACAAGCCCATCCACTTTGACTGGGCTGTGTCGGCAATGCCGCACAGAAGCCACTAGCGCGGCTTAGTAAACATACCTCTAGGCATAAAATAGGTAGGGGATGATACTCAGCTGGTTATCCTCAGATTTTCAGTGGTACATCACTGGACAGAGTCGCTGAAAATTCAGCAAGACTGCCGCACTTTAGGGTGGGTGCTGGGTAATGGTGTACTTAGGTTGGCTGCCATCTGGGGCAGGTCGCCACTACACCCCCCTGGCGTATCACCTCCTACCCCCCCCCCCCCCCAAGCAAATCACCCACCTCTCCCTAGAAGCGCATCATCCTCACCACCTGGGGGTGCACAGAGCAGTCGCATGGCTGTTGGCTCCTCCGGTCCCCCAGAACAGGAAGTAATGCGAGAGGGGACAGGGAACTGGCGGAGCCGACAGCCACACGACTGCTCCGTGCACCCCCTTGCTGCCTGCTGGACCACCCCAACCGCCCCCCCCCCCCCCCCCCCGTCCTTGGTATGCTAGAGGTGCTAGGCAGTCTGGGGGCGGAGTCAGGGCAGACCTGGAAGTTATCCGGATATTACTGATATTCAGCGCCAGTGTCAGGATAAATATTCGAGCAAGTAGGACAGTAGACAAGGTTATCATAACTTGCCTGGATAGTTATCCGGGTACTGCTACTGAGCATAGTCAACACCTGGATGGCTTCTGGCAGCCAGGCAAGACCTGTATATTGTTGCCGGTGACCAGATTAGGCCCAGCAGTGAATATCCGAGGTCAAATTCTGACTGTGGCAGTTAGTAATATCAGGTCCATAGTTTTGGGGTTTTTTTAAAAAGATTTTTCACATAGAGGCTCTGCAATAAAACTAAACCCTACAAAATACAGGAGAGTGCATCTTCTAGTGATCCTTGACTTTCTGTTACCTCACACAGCTCTCCTGCTCTGATTATCTATACAACACTGAATAGAAGGCAAATACACAATTATTCAGCTGTAGTATGCTGCATTCCTACTGAAAGTCTGTCAGCTGTATATCAGAAGAGTCAAGAAAGGTGACCACAGCCATTTTTCAGCCACGCTAGAACGTGGCTGGAACGTGCGACAACCCCATGTGCTAATCACAGCGCCAGCCGCTTTCTAGTGTGCCTTAGCAAAAGAACCCCTAAGTCAATATTTCCATCTCACCACCCTTGTTTAAAAACTTTAAAAACCATAAATTGTAAATTGTTGATGGAATGTCCTACTTCATTCCAAAGATTAGTTGGAACATAAGGACAGAGCCGGGCGGACTTCTTTGGTCTATGTCCTAGAAGCACCAAAGAAAAACCATGATCAAATATATAATATCACGTTCACTGTTGATTTCAATCTCAAATTGATAATGAATGTGACTGTTGGGCAGACTGGATGGACCATTCAGGTCTTTATCTGCCATCACTTACTATATGTTATATAAGCAGCAAAGCTTCTGCTGTCTCCGTGTGCACATCTGGGTTATTATCCATTGTGGAGCAGACAGTCACTCACCTGACACGCTTTGTCGATTCGAATCAGAATCTCCATTAGTAGTATTAGAGTTGCTAGGAGAGTTGTTATCCACCCCACCCAGCAGGGGGCGCAAGTGACTCACAGAGACCTGCTCAATAAATGATGTTCCATACTTTCGAAAATACCACCATTCAAATATCTAGAAAACAAAGAGAGAGAAGACATAACAGCCCAACTGCATGCTTGAAACCAATTCCTTATTGTGGATATGGATGCATTAAAATCATATGAACATATTATTCTATCTTTCATATTTACATGAGTTTCCTCCCTTTCTGCTTTTTGACCATTTATTAGGCATAACAATGACAACAGGATGTAAACTGGGACTGTAACATGCTTATGTTTTATTAATTCCTGCATGTTTGTTTCTGCTCTGTGACTAGCACCCAAATAAAAAAAAAATGAGCAACTTAGAATTTACCTACAAAAAAGCTGGAAAAGAACTCTCAGTTTTAAGTATTTTTTCATGGTTTAATATTATTTGTTGTTAGCATATGCACCCCTTGTCAGACCCGGCCCTCTGCTCCCCCACCTGTCCTTAAAATGATCTCTGCTCCCGTCTTCGCTCAGACAGCAGCAGCACTCAAAGGCTGCCTGCGGCCTGCACTAGGACTTTCTCTATGAACCATCCCACCCCTTCTTGTTTTGTGAAAGGCAGGACGGTTCAGAGAGAAAGTCTCAATGCAGGTTGCAGGCAGCCTATTTTTTTTTTTTTATTTGTTACATTTGTACCCCACATTTTCCCACCTATTTGCAGGCTCAATGTGGCTTACATAGTACCGTAAAGGCGTTCGCCAGTCGGTTGATAACAAATACAAGGTTGTATTGTGGTCGAATGAAGTAAGTGTGTGTCAGGCAACCGTGAAGGTCGAAGGGAATGAAGATTGTATATTACTACTTACTACTACTTAACACTTATATAGCGCCACCAGGCATACGCAGCGCTGTGTTGTCCTGTATGATCATTAGTTGTGCTGTGTTGCTGGGTGTGGGGATTTACGCTGGATCGGTGGGGTAAGCCTTTTTGAAAAGGTTGGTTTTTAGTGATTTTCTGAAGTTTAGATGGTCATGGATTGTTTTTACAGCTTTTGGGAGTCCATTCCATAGTTGTGCGCTTACGTAGGAGAAGCTGGATGCGTAAGTTGTTTTGTATTTAAGTCCTTTGCAAGTTGGGTAATGTAAGTTTAGGTATGATTGTGATGATCCGATTCTGTTTCTGGTTGGTAGATCTATGAAGTCTGTCATGTATCCTGGGACTACGCCGTAGATAATTTTATGGACAAAGGTGCAGATTTTGAATATGATAAGTTCTTTGATTGGGAGCTGGTGCAGCTTTTCTCGGAGGGGTTTAGCACTTTCGAAGCGTGATTTACCAAATATCAGCCTGGCAGCTGTGTTTTGGGTGGTCTGGAGTTTTTTTGCGAGTTGTTCTTTACATCCTGCATAGATTGCATTGCAGTAATCTGCATGGCTTAGGACCATTGATTGTATTAGGTTTCGAAAGATTTCCCTCGGGAAGAAAGGTTTAATTCGTTTAAGTTTCCACATTGAATAGAACATTTTCTTTATTACGGAGTTTACTTGGCTCTCAAGGGTAAGGTTGTGGTCAATTGTGACACTGAGTATTTTTAGGCTGTGTGTTCTAGGGTGTTTATGGTTGTGGATTTGTCAGTGTATATTTTCTAGTGAAAAAGGTGCCGGTACTCAAATGCCAGGCCACTCTTTAGGCCATCCCACAACAGCCAGGTCCCCTGCAACCACTCACAGAATCTAGGACAAGGCAAAATTGGTGTGTAGAGTCTGAGCTCTTTCATTAAAACTTGGGGACCATGGGTCAATTTTAGCAGACAATGGAAAAGGTGCCGGTACTCACTACCCCCAAGTATCCCCTCAAAAAAGCCCTGGGGTTTGTACTTGTTATGTTGAGATAAGAGGATGAGGCAGTGTGTTTTTTCAGTGCTCAGTTTCAGTTGGAATGAATTTGCCCAGGAGTTCATGATGTTCAGGCCGTCATTGATTTCATTGGTTATTTCTGTCAAGTCATGACTGAAGGGAATGTAGATTGTGACGTTGTCTGCATAGATGAACGGGTTGAGGCCTCGGCTGGATAGGGACTTTACCAGTGGGATCATCATCATGTTGAAGAGTATTGGTGATAATGGTGATCCTTGAGGTACTCCACAGGTAGCTTTCCACGGTGATGATATGTTTGAGTTTGATTTTACTCAGTAAGTTCTGGTGGTTAGAAAACCCTTTATCCAGTTAAGTACATTTCCACCAATCCCGAAATGGCCAAGGAATCTTAGTAGTATATTGTGGTTTACCATGTCGAATGTGCTCGACATGTCGAATTGGAGGAGAAGTATACTTTTACCTGTGGCTATTTCTTGCTTGAATTTGGCCAGAAGTGTGACTAGGACAGTTTCGGTACTGTGGTCGGGGCGGAACCCTGACTGTGAGTCGTGTAGTATTGAGAACTTGTCCATGTATTCCGTAAGCTGTTTGGTCACCAAGCTCTCCATCAGTTTGACTACTAGTGGTATAGACGCAACTGGGCGGTAATTGGTTAGGTCGTTTGTGTTTTTCTTGGCGTCTTTTGGTATTGGGGTGAGTAGGATGTTGCCATATTCCTCGAGGAAGAGACCTTGTTGTAGCATAAAGTTTAGGTGGGATGTGAGGTCTGCTATGAAGTGGTCAGGGGCGAATTTGAGTAGATGACTGGGACATATGTCCAGGTTGCAGTGGGTTTTGGCAAACCTATGAGTCATTTTTGTGACTGATTCAGTGGTGAGGAGAGTAAATGTTGACCAGAAGCGGTCAGCTGGGCATCCACCAGGGATTTGGTCCAGGTCGTTGAAGAAGTTTTCGATGTCAGTGTTGTGCTGAGGAAGTGTGCTGCGTAATTTTATTATTTTTTCATTAAAGTAGTTAGCAAGTTTGTCTGCGGGTGGGATGTCTGTGTTGGTTGTGGTGCTAGGGGTGGTGTCTAGTAACTTAATTATGAGTTGAAATAGTTTCTTCATATCTTTGTAATGCGGTCCTATTTTAGTTTTGTAATAGGACCTTTTGGTTTGTCTTATTGCGTATTTGTATTTTTTGTGTCCTTGTTTCCATGCATTGAGTGTATGTTCATCTTTTGTTTTTTTCCATGCTTGTTCAAGTTTCCTGGATTGTGTTTTGAGTTTTTATAATTCGTCATTGAACCATGGTATTGAGTTTTGTCTTCTTGATATTCTTGTCTTTAAGGGTGCTATTTCGTTTAGTAAACTTCTGCATCTGTCCTCCCAATGGTTGAGGTAGTGTGTGGAGTCCGTACGTGTTTTCCATTCGTTGTCATATATCAGTTGCCAGAATACTTGTGGATCTATTTGCCCTCTCGTGGTATAGGTTGTGTGTTCTGGTGTACAGTTTAGTCCCTTCTTCCGCCAGTGTAAGGATAGGTTTAGTTTGTAGTGGTCGGTCCAAAGTGTTTCTGACCATTTGATGTCTGTTATTAATAAGTTGTGATCTGTGGACAGTTTGTGTGATAGGAGGTCTAGTGTGTGTCCCTTGATGTGGGTAGCTTGAATGAGAGGCCATTTGAGATCCCAGGACTGTAGGAAGTCTTTGCATTCACGTGCATTGGTGGAGTTGGGGTCTTCTAGGTGAAGGTTTATGTCGCCTAGTATTAATGTATTGGAGCTGTTTACACAAGTGTTTGAGATGAAGTCTGTGAAAATAGGCTGGCTTTCGTTCCAGTTTCCGGGGGGTCTGTAAAATAGGACACAGTTCAGATGATCGATCAGGGATTTGTTATGGATTCTGAATGATGCACTTTCTAGTTGGGGTGTTATGGATTCGGCGATGGTTTTGGTGGTGAATTGGGTTCGGTAGACTATTGCTATGCCTCCTCCTCTCTTTTCCGTTCTGGTCCAGTGAGTGATTTTGTAGCCTGGAGGGCATAGTTCAAGGATTATGGGATCCTTTTGATCGTGAATCCATGTTTCGTTGATGAAGATAAGACTTGCTGCCCGGGTGAAGACTGGAGCTAGGGGATTGTAAGGTACTGGGGGAGCACAGGGAGTGTGGGAGACATCCCCCCCCCCCCCGTTAAAAATTCCTGGCTACGCTGCTGCTGAGCCCCCATCTGTATCTACATTGTTTTAAAAAAGAACAGACATGTAGGTCAGTTCCATGGCCCAGGGCAAAGCATTCAGGAAACTAGTGAGGCTTGGGTGTAAAGTACTTACCTCATCCTGACAGGCTGCCCCGGTCCAGGGTTTGCATCACTGTATTCCCGGAGATGTAGTTATGTTTTTGTTAGGAAAACAATAGGACAATCAGAACTACAAACCGATGCATGCAGTGGGGCAAACCCAATGCTGAATCAATCTTTCAGTTCACCAGAGGTGAGGTGGCTTCCCGACTTGGGTGTGCTATATTGTACAGATATACAGAGGCAAGTGTTGGGGGGTTTTTTCATGAATTTTTCCCAATATTTTTCATTTACTTTCACACATTTGTTTTAATAAGGAAATGTTTGTGTGCAGTACATTTATTTAGGGGCCCTTTTACAAAGCTGCGCTAAAAAGTGGCCTGCGCTACTATTAAGGTGTAGGTTTCCCACATACTGATGCCACTTTTAGAGTGGCTGTAAAATGGCTGCAATTTCTTTTGTTTTGTTTTTCCATTAATGGCCACGTGCTAATTTTCCCATTGGTGTGTGAACCCTTACCGACACCGATTTAGTAGGCTAACAGCACCTATTAGGACTGAGGTAGCTAAGCAAGAAATGCCTTTTTTTGCCTCCCTATATCCTCTCAAAACATTGCTTTAATAGGGAATTTTTAATGTGTGATAAATTGATCTAACTTGCATTTAGTGATGAAATGCAATTTTGGGATATTTTTTTTCAGTTAATCTCATACATTTAATAGAAAATTTTTAATGTATGGTAAATTGATTTAATGTTCACTAAGGGCATGCTAGCGTTTTTGGCGCACGCTAATGATTAGCACACACTAAACGCTAAGTCGCCCACAGGAACATATGGGTGACTAGCGTTTAGTGCACGCTAATTTTAGTGTGCACTAAAAATGCTAGAATGGCTTAGTAAACAGGGCCCTAAGTGATGAAATGTATTTTTTTCAGTTACTTTCACATATTTGGTTTAATAGGGAATTTGATTTAACAGAAATTAGCCAATGAATTAATACCTTCTAAGTCAATTCATGCACCTTAAATCATTTTAGCATGCATTAAAGGGGGTCTTTTACTAAAGCTTAGCGTGAGTTATCTGTAGCAGGGCCCATAAAAATAAAATGGCACCTGCTGCAGATAACGTGAGCTAAGCTTTAGTAAAAGACCCCCTAAATTTTTAAGGAGCACTAGAACCAAGTGAGCACTAACAAATGCATGCCTCTAGTGTGTTGTCAATGCAGTTGGGGTTGGGAAGGTCAAAAGTTTCCAGTACTGTAGAAATCCTACCAGCCGTAGAGTGGTCTCAAGTTAGAGAGCTGCACAGGAACGGGGTTAGTGGGAATCCCAAAGTTCCCATAGGACTCCTGTGGAGATCCCCTCCAGGTCCATGGGACCCCCATGGGGATCCCTTCTAGGCCGCAGGGATCCCGCAGGGGTGGACGAAGGTCCTGCGGGGTTCCCATGAAAGTGTACTGCCAGGCCAGCCTATGTATCCTTTCCTTGTGCCATGGCAATTACATCCAATTGGAGAGGATCTCAAGCAGGGACTATCATAAACTCCTTATTGTTAGAATTTCAGCACTAAACTGAAATTTAAACACTCAAAAGACCACTAATTAGTGGATATGATTGATAGCATCAAAATTCCCATAAGCACTGAGAGGGGAACTTATCAACATGGGCTACTGTTGGGTTATCACAAGTCGGGTTATTTTGGCACAGGGGATGGGCAGGTATGGAAGAGATGACTTGCGGGGATGGAGGAAATTCCAGTGGGGATGGGCGGTGATGAGTTAGATTCCAGTGGAGACGGGTGAAATTTCTGTCCCCGTGCAACTCTGTAGACCCAAGAGTGGCTTCCCTCTTGTCCTCAGAGCCAACACAGGGACCGGAGGCACCTATGCATGCTGCCTGTGGTGGTGGGCATGCATAAGGCAGGAAAAAAGAGATTCAAAGAAAAACAGGAGTGAATTCCAAACCAAATCAGCCTGATTTCTATGTCACCTCAAACTTGTAAAATATACTTTATTTATCTTATGTCTTTCCTTTCTTTAGCCAGTGTTACAGCAACTTGATTTACAGCTGGGACTTAATCAGGATCACTAACCTCCAGCGAAATACTTATGTACTGCTAAAAGCTGTGGAGGAGAATTCCAGCTGTGTGTGAAGAATACCAAGATGAAGGGAAAGCTATCCTTAATTTGATAACACATGGGGTCTCAGATTCCCACTGCTCATCGTCTGAAAGAGGAGGAAAGGGAATGTTTCTGCGTCAGATCCGAAAATGAATAATATATAGAGATAAGGCCCTGCTCTAATAGTAATTTCTAAGCATGAGATTAGCACACAGCCTTTCAAAAGCAATACAGCTCACAATTCAGAAACCGAAACAGCCGGCGGCCCCTCTCCTCCCAAGCTTCGATGGCGCTGAAATCTCCATTTCTCATTTCTCAACAACGGTACCTTTTAAAATATGCCACAAAGATAATATTTCTTATCTTTCTTTTTCTTGTCAGAGATATTTTAGCTATGTCTTTTCCAAGATGGAATTAGAAAAGGTACAGAGAAGGGGGACGAAAATGATAAAACGGATGGGACGACTTCCCTATGAGAAAAGACTAAAGCGGCTAGGGCTGTTCAGCTTGGAGAAAAGACAGCTGAGGGGAGATATGATAGTGGTCTATAAAATAATGAGTGGAGTAGAATGAGTAGACGTGAATCGCTTGTTTACTCTTTCCAAAAATACTAGGACTAGGGGGCACACAAGGAAGCTACAAAGTAGTAAATTTAAAATGAATCGGAGAAAATATTTCTTCACTCAACGTGTAATTAAACTCTGGAATTTGTTGCTAGAGAATCTAGTAAAAGTGGTTAGTTAGCAGGGTTTAAAAAAGGTTTAGATGGTTTCCTAAAGGAAAAGTCTATAGACCATTATTAAAATGGACTTGGGGAAAATCCACTGCTTATTTCTCGAATAAGCAGCATAAAATGCATTGTACTGTTTTGGGATCTTGCTAGGTACTTGTGATCTGGATTGGCCACTGTTGGAAACACGATGCAAGGCTTGATGGACCTTTGGTTTGTCTCAGTATGGCAATACTTATGTACTGCTAGCAGTCTACTATGGCAGTCTTATGTGAGAGATAAGCTGCAACAAGGCCCAATGTTAAAAAGCCCCAAAATGGACTTTTTCAACCTGATTAAGAAAACATAAATGAAATAATTGTATACACTTGAGGATATAGTTCTAGTTATTAAATAATAGCACATTTATAACATCAGTGCCTTCATCGTTTATTCACAGAGGAGAGAATAATGACACTGCAGTTCATTTTTGCAGAAGTTTCCCTTTGAAAATTTGGGCTGATGGGGAAAGACGAGCACTTTGCATCTGTCTTGAAACAGCATTTAATTTTGCCCATGGTGAGGAGGAAAAGCAATATGCAAACTTCATTTTTACATAGGTAGACACATATTTACTTGTGCACAATCTTTTGAATGCTGCCTTTTAAAGGGACAATTTTCAAACTGCCCGCCCCATTTACCTACAGGTTTTGCACCTATCTTCAAAAGTACTATGCACTTTTGCTTAAAAATTGAGTGTTGTCCCTCGAATCTGTTTTTTCTGTGGATAGATTTCTGCTGGGAATGTAAGCATGCAGATTTAAAAATACCATCTATATGCAAGTTTTCCTTCTCTTGACCTAAACATGCCAAGGAAACACCTCTTCTTGATGTGGCTAAAATAATGCTAAACACATTGAAGAAGAACATTTTCAGACTTCCGTTTAATAGCGGTGAAAGGTTTTTTTGTCCACCTTAAATTGCTTTGAAAACTGACCTCCTCATAATGCTCGGGGGGGGGGGGGGGGGGGGGAAGACATCAAAATGTTTCCCACTCAAGTCTCTTTCATCAGACCTCGCCTGCAGTAAAATTACCAATAAAATGTTTGAATTCAGACATTTCATATAGCCCAGGAAGAATGAATGAAACCACAAGAGGGACTTGGTTTAATTGTCCATTTTTCTCAGTAGTTCAGGGTGAGTTACATTTATTTATTTATTGGGATTTATTTTTTTCTTTCAGGTACAGTAAGTATTTTCCTATCCCTGGAGCAATGGAAGGTTAAGTGACTTGCCCAAGATCACATGTAGTAGCAGCAGAGGGATTTGAACCCTGTCTTCCCTGGATCTCAGCCTGCAACTCTATCTATTAGACTACTCCTAGCTTTACTGAAACTATCATTACTATTGTTTTATAAATATTTTATCATTTTTTATTGTTTCCAACTCAATGGAAATTAGAAAGAATTATACAAAAAGGTCTAGAATGTCTGTCCCTGTGTCTGTCTGGAGGCAAAATAACTGTGAAAATGGAATGGAATGGGGAGAATCCTGGCACGTGGAAACAACAGTAAAAAACACACACAAAAAACAAAAAAAAAAACAAATTGAGGTTGAAAATGAGCAAAATCAGCCCAGGATTCCAGAATAATAAGCTCCCCAAAAATGACCCACCACCTTGCAAACTGCACCATCACCATCACCAAAATTACTCCCTACAAGTGCCTCATCACCCCACTAAAACTACCCCACAATTGCCCCCACCTGAAAAAGTGCCCCCTGGCAGTTAGGAGCTCTAGGGAGCCCTTTTACTAAGATGCGTAGCACCTATGTGCGTACAATGAGCGTCAAATTAGTACTACCGCACGCCCCGGGCGGTAATTCTAATTTTGACACGAGTCCAAAACATGTGGCAGAAAATAATTTCTATTTTCTACCAAGTGGCGCTAACTGGGTGGTAATCGGCAGTATACGCGCGCTGATAATTAATGCGTGAGACTTTACCACTAAGTCAATGGGTGGCGGTAAGGTTTCAGGCCCAAAATGGTTCTTATTTTGACACACGTCCATTTTCTGCCAAGAAAAGAACTTTTTTGCAGGTGCGCTGAAAAATGGACCTGCGTGTGTTCAATACATGAGCCTACACCGGCGCAGGCCATTTTTCGGCGCACCTTAGTAAAAGGGCCCCTATTCTGTTCTTATTACAAGAATAGTGACTAAAGGGCCCTTGTACTAAGCTGTGGTAAAAAGTGGCCTTAGCATGTGCTTACCCATGTCATTTCTGTGTGTTAAGACCATTTTTACCGCTGGGGTAAAATGGTCGACTTTTCTACTTCCTGCAGTAGTGGCCTTGCGCTAAGTTTCCCATTAGTGGCCATTTGCATGTGAGCACTTAGGTGGTATGGGTTCACGTGCTAATTACGCGCTAATTGGTTAGAACGTGAAAATGTAGCCAAGTTGATTGATTAGCACAGAACACGCCTGCTCTCTGCCCTGACCCGTGCATGGGTAAGATATGCAAAAATTATTGTGTGACACCTGAGCATGCCCAACTGAAAGCCCTTTTTTGATGCAGTAAGCATGCGTTAGGGCTTACTGCAGTTTAGTGCAATTATGTGCGTCACTGCAAATTAGTGTCAATTAACTCCAATTATCAGTGATTACTGGTTGTTAGTGCCAATTAATGGCTAATTTACCAATTAATTTATGCTCATAACTGATGCTTTTATGACAAGTGCATGTAATTTTGGGGCCCTTTTACTAACCTGGAGCTACCGTCGGCCCAACGTGGGCACTGGCTGTAGTTCCAGTCCTGGGGCATGCTATTTCCCATGCTAGGGAAAATTAGCCCACATTTTTTAGCGCGGCACTAATCTAGTGGTAATTGGGCAGCACCGCGTACTACCCAGTTACTGCCGGATTAACATGTGAGCCCTTACCATCACCTCAATGGGTGGTGGTAAGTGCTTTCCTTCGCATGGTCACTTGGTAAGAGCAATCTTACCGCATGGCCATGGTTATTTTCAGCCTTTTTTACCCGCTGCAGTAATAAGGGCCGCAGCGTACAGCAAAAATGGCCCACGCCATTTTACCACACTTTTTACCGCAGCTTAGTACAAGGATCCCCGCCATTTAAAACGAATCAGAGAAAATATTTCTTCACTCAGAGTGTAATTAAACTCCGGAATTCGTTGTCAGAGAATGTGGTAAAAGCAGTTAGCTTAGCAGGGTTTAAAAAAGGTTTGGCTAACTTCCTAAAAGAAAAGTCCATAAGCCATTATTAAAATGGACTTGGGCAAAATCCACTGCTTATTTCTAGGATAAGCAGCATAAAATGTATTGTACTGTTTTGGGATCTTGCCAGGTACTTGTGACCTGGATTGGCCACTGTTGGAAATAGGATACTGGGCTTGATGAACCTTCGGTCTGTCCCAGTATGGCAACACATATACTTATATATGTACTTAGGTACTTATTTTACCACACTTTTTATCAGAGCTTAGTACAAGGACCCCCTTGTGTGCGAAGTACAAAAATAATTACTCTCTCTATGTCTCTTGCAAGACAATATAGCGTACTCTTAAATCATATGACACATGACAAGGAAGCAGAAGGAAAGCATAACTGGAATAGCAATGACAGGATCAGGAATTGTAGACTGTAAAATGAAACAGGACAAACTCCTGGTGCCTTTTGAAGTCACTACATAAAAATGTATATAGCTGACTCTCCCCCATAAGATTATCTTCAAAGCTCCAATAGATTCAAGTACTGCTATTGACGTTAACAACTACACCAATTAAAAGTATATTCTTTACAGCTTTGTTAGCATGTTCACTACATTCATTTTCATGAATTCTGTTTTAAAATTGGAAGAGAGTCTCCCAGGCTGTGCTGTCGGAAGGAGAATATGCACTTCTCTAGGCGTGAAGGTACAGAGAGTTTGAGTTCATCTGTCACAATCATTGACACCAAGAGGGGGGGCCGGGGGGAACAAAATTCCCCGGGCCCCTTAAATGGTCTGTAGATCCACCCAGCGCATCCCAGGATGCACTGGGCGGGGCTGGGCGCCGCCATTTTGCGGCAGCGTCAACCCAAGGAAGAGGAGGGAGGCAGGCTACCTCCCTCCTCCAACTAAGGTAGGGGGGCCGGGAGGGGGTTCTTTTTCACGCTGGACCACCAGGGATTCGGCAGACAACGCTGGGAGGGGGGGTTTGGCCGGTGGCCACTGGACCACCAGGGACCATTTTCTGGGGGTTTGGGGGGAGCTGGAGACCCACTGGATCTCCAGTCCCCCCTGAACCTGGGGGGGGGGGGTTGTCAGGGGGGGGACCGGACCTCCACCCCCCCTGTTGGCAGGTTTGCTTTGGGGGGGAACGGGGGCCTGCCAGCATGCAACTACATGCTGGACAGGGCTCACCATTCCTCCCCAATGATCTGCAAACCATGATTCCAGCTTGGACCTGGCGTAGGGTTTGCCGCAGCCAGTGACCCAAATTTTGGCGCGCTGACTGCTGCTCATTGGCAATGAATGCGCTAAGCCCTGTTTAGCATGCATTTGAATGCTACTTGCGCAAAGAGCCCTCAAGCACGTTGTTTCACATACTCAAGGGCTCTGATCATGGGGCGGTAGCAAACGCTGGCGCTAGTATGGCGCTAACAGCCTCTAGCGCTGGCGTTTGCTTTTGATCATCTGCCCCCAGATGCACTAAACGTAATGAGCCATTAACGAGCAAGTAGTAAACCCTGGCATGCACTAAAGGCTTCTCCCAAGCCATTTTCCAATCATGGTAGCAGCTAACAAAAACGGAATGCAGATGAGCAAATTAATATTATAATGTGTAGAAACCGTATTGTAAAGAGATGCACTACCATTTTCTGATTCCCTTACCATGGAAACCCCTAACAGGAGGTCTGCACCTCTCGTTGGGGCTGTTGTGAGGGAATCGGAAGGGAAAAAAATGTCCAAGAACGTCAGAAGAGCAAGAGGAAAGGGAAAAAAAAGCCAAATGCACGTCAGGGACGTCCTTCTAAAGTGCCTAACATGGACGTCCTAGAAGGACGTCCCTGACGAGCACTTGGCTTTCTTTTTTTTTTTCCCTTCCGCCGCCCCCCCCCCCCCCTGAGGTCCCCGTTCCCCCCTCCCTTGAAATCACAGCTTCCTGCAGCCCTGGCCTCCCTGCCATCCTTCGCGCCCCAGGGCCCCGCCCCCTCCGCCCCCCCTGAGGTTGAGGTCGTCGTCGCCGCTCCCCCCCTCACCCGCCCCCCTCCGTCTGCCACCAGTCCGGGCCCTCATAGTGCCTCTCACCTGTGAAGGTGCTACAGCAAGCATTAGCAGATCACTTCCCTTTGGGCCTCCCTCCTTCCCTCCCTGGCCCGCCCTCGCCTGACGAAAGTTATGCGAGGGCGGGACACAGGGAGGGAAGGAGGGAAGCCCGAAGGGAAGCGATCTGCTGTTGCCTGCTGCAGCGCCTTCACACGGAGGTGGCAGACGGAGGGGGGACGAGTGGAGGGGAGAAGCGGCGGCGGCGACGACCTCGGGGTTGGCGGGGGCATGGCCCCGGGGTGCGGAGGATGGCAGGGAGGCCAGGGCTGCGGGAAGCTGTGATTTCAATGCAGGTGGGAGGGGGGCAGCGGCGGAAGGGAAAAAAAAAGAAAGCCAAGTGCTCGTCAGGGACATCCATAAAGAACGTCCTCTGCCCCCCCCCCCCCCCCCCGCAATAATAAAAACGTCCTTTTTGGACGTCCTTGACTCAGCTGAGAAACCTGGAAGTCTCTGAGCCAATCACAACGCGTTTAACTCAGCTAAACGCATTGTGATTGGCTCAAAGACTTCAAGGTCTCTTAGCTGAGTGAAGGACGTCCAAAAAGGATGTTTTTATTATTGGGGGGGGGGGGGAGGACGTCTTTTTGGATGAATGTCCTCAACTGCACTCTCCTACTACGATCAAGCCGCATTACAGAGACATATTTGGCATGTGCAGAGCAGCCAGCATAATGCTTGGCTGCTCTGCGCATGCTCGACCAGCCGACTGGCCAACTGTTTACCGATGGAATAGAGAATGCAAGTGAGCTAGAACGAGCAGCTCATTTGCATTCCTTTTCCTTGATGCATGCCCGTTCCTTACCGATTCACTAAGGGCATCGGTAAGGGAAGGGCTTTAACGATTTTTTAGTGCATCTTGGTCCTAGTCCTTAGTGGAGCACATGATCTGGTGCAGGAGGTAATGGTGCTGGGGCCGCTTGATAACAGTGATCATAATATGAGAAAAACGGTGAAAAAAAACTTAGAGGAGCGGCTGAGAGGGTCAAAAATTTACATCAGGCGTGGATGCTGTTCAAAAACACCATCCTGGAAACCCAGGCCAAATATATTCCGCATATTATAAAAGGAGAATGGAAGACCAAACGACAGCCGGCGTGGTTAAAAAGTGAGGTGAAGGAAGCTATTAGAGCTAAAAGAAAATCCTTCAGAAAATGGAAGAAGGAACCGACTGAAAATACTAAGAAACAGCATAAGGAATGTCAAGTTAAATGCAAAGCGCTGATAAGGAAGGCTAAGAGGGACTTCGAAAAAAAAATTGCGTTGGAGGCAAAAACAGATAGTAAAAATTTTTTTTAGGTATATTAAAAGCAGGAAGCCGGCAAAAGAATCAGTTGGACCGCTAGATGACCGAGGAGTAAAAGGGGCGATCAGGAAAGACAAAGCCGTAGCAGAGAGATTAAATGAATTCTTTGCTTCAGTCTTCACCGAGGAAGATTTGGGTGGGATACCGGTGCCGGAAATGGTATTTGAAGCTGATGAGTTGGAGAAACTTAATGAATTCTCTGTAAACCTGGAGGATGTAATGGGGCAATTCTACAAACTGAAGAGTACCAAGTCTCCTGGACCGGATGGTATTCATCCCAGAGTACTGACAGAACTGAAAAATGAGCTTGTGGAGCTATTGTTAGTAATTTGTAATTTATCCTTAAAATCGAGCGTGGTACCTGAAGATTGGAGGATGGCCAATATAACGCCAATTTTTAAAAAAGGTTCCAGAGGAGATCCGGGAAATTATAGACCGGTGAGTCTGATGTCGGTGCTGGGCAAAATGGTAGAGACTATTATTAAGAACAAACTTACAGAGCATATTCAAAAGCATGGATTAATGAGACAAAGTCAACATGGATTTAGTGAAGGGAAATCTTGCCTCGCCAATCTACTACATTTCTTTATTTATTGCATTTGTATCCCACATTTTCCCACCTCTTTGCAGGCTCAATGTGGCTTTGAAGGGGTGAACAAACAAGTGGATAAAGGTGAGCCGGCTCATATTGTATATCTGGATTTTCAGAAGGTGTTTGACAAAGTACCTCATGAAAGACTCCAGAGGAAATTGGAGAGTCATGAGATAGGAGGTAGTGTTCTATTGTGGATTCTAAACTGGTTAAAAGATAGAAAACATAGAGTAGGGTTAAATGGTCAGTATTCTCAATGGAGAAGGGTAGTTAGTGGCGTTCCCCAGGGGTCTGTGCTGGGACTGCTGCTTTTTAACATATTTATAAATGACCTATAGATGGGAGTAACTAGTGAGGTAATTAAATTCGCTGATGACACAAAGTTGTTCAAAGTCATTAAAGCATGGGAGGATTGTGAAAAATTACAAGAGGACCTTACGAGACTGGGAGTCTAAATGGCAGATGATGTTTAATGTGAGCAAGTGCAAAGTGATGCATGTGGGAAAGTGGAACCCGAATTATAGCTACATCATGCAAGGTTCCACGTTAGGAGTCACAGACCAAGAAAGGGATCTAGGTGTCGTCGTTGATGATACGTTGAAACCTTCTGCTCAGTGTGCTGCTGCGGCTAGAAAGCAAATAGAATCTTAGTTATTATTAGGAAAGGAATGGAAAACAAAAATGAGAATGTTATAATGCCTTTGTATCGCTCCATGGTGCGACCGCACCTCGAATATTGTGTTCAATTCTGGTTGCCGCATCTCAAAAAAGATATAGTCGAATTAGAAAAGGTGCAGGGAAGGGCGACGAAAATGATAAAGGGGATGGGACAACTTTCCTATGAGGAAAGGCAAAAGCGGTTAGGGCTCTTCAGCTTGGAGAAAAGGTGGCTGAGGGGAGATATGATAGAGGTCTATAAAATAATGAGTGGAGTTGAACAAGTAGATGTGAAGCGTATGTTTATGCTTTCCAAAAATACTAGGATTAGGGGGCATGCGATGAAGCTACAATGTAGTAAATTTAAAATGAATCGGAGAAAATGTTTCTTCACTCAACGTGTAATTAAACTCTGGAATTCGTTGCCAGAGAATGTGGTAAAGGCAGTTAGCTTAGCGGAGTTTTTAAAAGGTTTGGACGGCTTCCTAAAGGAAAAGTCCATAGACCATTATTAAATGGACTAGGGAAAAATCCACTATTTCTGGGATATGCAGTATAAAATGTTTTGTACTTTTTGGGGATCTTGCCAGGTATTTGTGACCTGGATTGGCCACTCTTGGAAGCAGGATGCTGGGCTTGATGGACCTTTGGTCTTTCCCAGTATGGCAATATGTATGTACTTATGTACACTCCTCCAGTGATTCGGCAACAGGCTTCCAGAGTTGTGCCTCTCCAGTGTTCGCTGCATGGCCAGTTCCTGCTTCCAGTCCTGTTTGTTCCTGCTTCTGGCCTTGCTTGTTCCAGCCTTGTTTACTCCTGCTTCCAGCCCTGCTTGTTCCTGCTTCCAGTCCTGCCTGTTCCAGTCCTCCAGCCCTGCTTGTTCCTGTCACCAGCCTTGCTGTTCTAGTCCCGAAGGGCTCTTTTAAGAGCCAACCCCAAGGGATCTCTTAAGAGCCAACTTCTAGTCAAACTCTGTGATATTCCAGTCACTCTGCTAGGCACTGCCTAGTCCTAAGCTTCTGTCTGTCCAAGTCAAGTCTTGCCTTCTCCAGCTCATGGACTCTGAAAGGCGGTCCCGTCAGCAACTGTTGATGAGGGCCTGCGCGGGGCTTACGCTGCACAGGTAGAGCCAACCTCATCACAGTCCAAGGGCTCACCTTCCCCAACCATGACACCTCACGCACATGTTCAGTTTTTGCACATGGAGGGGCTGGCACAGCAGCTGCCAATGGAAAGTTCAGATGACAGCAGAAGGTAGGGAATTGTTCTGGCTGCCGGAGGAGGACCTCTTCATCTGGTGGGACTTGGAGATCCCTGTGAACTCAGGTGTTTATAATTTGAGTTGGAGGTAAAGGAGGCAAGGAAAAATATTCAGCTGACCCACTCTGGGCTCCTGAAATCTTCTAAAGCAAAATGTCTGAGCTTTTGAGCAGATAATTTTAGCACATGTTCCTTCCAAATGTATGGAAAAAAAAAACTGTGCACGGGATTTCTTCCAGTGCAGGATAATGCACTAAAATGAAATCTTTGTTAACTTCACCTTCAGAACTGATTTTAACTACAGCACTAGAGATGAAATGACAGAGTTGAAACTCAGTGTGGTTTAAGTGGGCAGGAAAGGTTCCTGTCTGGTTACAAACCACGCTGAGCTGGCTGGCTGCCAATATTCAGCTGCATTTAATTGGGTAGTGCCACTGACTATCAGCTCTGATTAGCATGGGCTCTTAACTGGGTAGTGCCAGGACAGCTCAAGGGTGAACTGGAAGGGAGGAGCCAGGAATTATGCAGGCACCAGTGATATTCAGTGTCAGGCAAGTTGGACCGCAGAAAAGGCAGCCCTAACTCTGCCCAGTTTGTATGTGGGTATGGCCCTGGATTTTGGCTATACCCATATACATTCTGGATGCCACCACAGATGGAGATATTCAACATCAGTGCATGAACATAAGATTTAGCTTAGCCGGTGACAGTCAGTGTTTAAAAAAACACTCATCGCCGCTGGCTGAATATTGGCTGGGAAGTTTTTAACTTCCATTCATTTTAAATGGAAGTAAATTGAAATTAGAACAGAAAGTCATCCACAGAGTTGGATTCCCCAAGCTGGATTCCTCTGGATAAGGTATTTCCAATTACAGATCTTCATGTCCCCCAAAACAAAGTCTTTAACCCTCTGGACAGAGGTCTTCTGCCCTGGATCCTACAGCCAGAGACTAGAAAGTGTCATAACGCTTCCCCTCCCTTTAGTCTCTCTGGCTACTAAGCCTCCCTCTCCTTAATACACTTCCATTCATCTCAGCCACCCATTTAACAACCCTTAATATGCCCCCAGTCAGCACCCTGACCCACTGATCTTCTAGCACCTAATTCAGTCCAAACTAAGCTCATACACACAATGAGCCCCCAAAACCAAATCGACCCCTAACTGATTTTTATTGAGAGGCAGTAAGGTGTGTTATTGAGTTAGGGGTATCAATAGGGTACAGCAGTGAGTTGGAAGGTCACTTTATGATTCCTCTAAATCCGGTAGTATATTGCATTAGCTAGCACCCCATGGACTCCCCTTACCCAATAATGTACCCCACTGTCCCGCTGAATACACTCACCCCCATGCCTCACTGATCTTTCAACTCTATAATGTACCTCACTGAACCCAAAGTTCACTTACATTACCCACTGTACCCCTTACTAACAGCCCCTCTGTGTCTCCCAACATGTTAGCAATCCCATATCATTCCGTCTCTCCACACATATACTATTCATTCTCTGAAGGGCTTTCAAAAATAAAAACTTATACACTGACTAGACAGATGCAAGGTAAGCACAGCTGTAGAGTTAATTAGTCTAACCACAAGTCGTTCCTGGGGGGAATTACTTGAAGTAGTTTAGCTAACTGAACAGTCACTGAACCGCTTGAAGAATCCCAATTTGTGGTGAGACACTAACTCAGCTGGGGCTGAGGGAGCCAAAATTTTCTTTGGAGTGTGAGGATGATTGGGACAGTCTACAAGAGCATCAGGGTCTACACATATCTGTTTGGGAAGGTAATGTGAAACTGATTATATATCCATGATGTTATGTTTGTTCTGAAAAATGTAAGGTAACTGAAAAGGGAGGAAAAAGTCGGTGTGATGGGACAATAAAGATGCTGTTCTCTGGACACGGAAGTTGTTCTGTACATCAATGGAAATCATTAGTGGGCTTGGGGGCCCAGTGAGTGAGTAAGCTGAATGATGGGGTGCATTAAATGGGTGGCTAGGCTGAGCGGAGTGCACTGAGAGGGGGCACAGTGTGTAGAGACATTACTACTACTACTACTACTTATCATTTCTATAGCGCTACTAGATGTACGCAGCACTGTACACTTGAACATGAAGAGAAAGTCCCTGCTCGACAGAGCTTACAATCTAATTACAGTGTGACTCTTGTCTGTGGCTCAAAGGAACTGGGCAAAATGATCTCTATACTGAGGGAGGGTCACGTGTCAGAGTTCCTCTGGCTTGGGGCTCCTAGGTTGGATTAGGGAACATCCGATTTTTCTAAATTTAAAAACATAAGCAAAGTTATTGCACTTTTAAAATTTAGTACCATAGTGACTAATAATTTAGCTGCTAATGGGTCAATTCTCAAAAGAATTTATACAGATATCGGCAGCTGGTATCCATGCAAATCTCTTTTTGTAGATTTTCTAAACTTATATGGATAGTATGGGGCTAAATATTCCTACTTAGTGACCTTATACTATCCATACAAAATAGGGCCAGGTGTGGGATGCAGTGAAGGCGGAACTAAAAATGATCTGGAGAGCAGCAATAGTCAGCCACTGTGGGGTAAATTCTCAAAAGGTCAGTAAAATTTAGCTGCTGGGATGATGTGAGCTAAACATGAATTCTATAATTGTAGATGTGTGTGCAACTACATTATAGAATACTAGTGCAAGTCTGCATTTACACACCAGTGGCGTATCCATTCAAGGTCAGTGTTTTGCATACGTAGCGAAGACTGGAAGTGATTTTAAAGAACTGGGGAGGGGGATAGAGGCGGCATGAGGCCCCTCTATGCCACTAAAACATGCTTAACTTTAGGTGCAGTACTTACACCAGTTCAACGGCAGGTGTAAATGCTTGTGCCTAACTCTAGGCAGTTAGGTACGTAAATGCTAATATTCTACGAACTGCGCACGTTAACTGCCTGACATGCCCCCAACCTGCCTAGGCCCACCTCGAAGTTGTGCATTCTGGAATTTGAGCGCATAACTTATAGAATAGCAACTAAGAGTAGTTATATGTGTAACTGCTAATTGGTGCCAATTAGGGCCAATTATAGCCTATTATTACTCGTTAACACCAATTATCAGCTCATTATTACATTAGACTATGTACTGTCAGCGCTATGGGATGCCCTAGTGGGCTTGACCCGGTTCTAACACTTCTATTGGAGTCAAGGACTGCCTGAATGGAATCTGCTTTTCTGTAGCAGACAGGGCTGGCCCTGAGGCTCTAGTTGACATTCTATTATATAATTGTGCTGGGAAGCCAAGAAATACGTTTGTTGCATTAGGTTCCTGTTTGGAAGGTGAAGGGAGCAGCACTATTAAGTGAATGAAAGTTGTTATAACCAGATACTATGTAAGCCACATTGAGCCTGCAAATAGGTAAAATGTGGGATACAAATGTAACAAACAAACAAACAATTAAATAAATAAATTAATGATATTTTGTTTATTCAAACCTTGTGAAGGCCTGGTTATCTACTAGGCAGCTCTCTAGGTCAGTGGGTGGGCTGATACTGAGAGGTTAAAGTAGCGGGCTGGGTAGCTTTCCGTTATGGAACAGCAACTCCATTCAGGTAGTCCTTGGCTCCAGTGGAAGTGTTAGGACACAGCTTCCTTCCTAGGCATTGAGCTGGTGAATGTGCTAGCATCTAAAGTTAAGTGTATAACAGTGCCAGGAACTTTGAACGGGGTGCGTCTCACACCGCCGTCCCCCCCCCCCCCCCCCGAGTACCTTAAAATCACCTCCAGTCTTCATCCAGGCAGTGGCACTCATAGACTGCCTGTGGCCTGCACCAAGGTTTTTTTTTTCTGAACTGTCCAGCTGCTGAGCCTGTCTCTCACATCCTGTTCTCAGATACCCCTCCCTTTGTTTGATGACTGCATTAAAGAAGATTTTGGTTCAAGAGTTCTGAGTCTTCTCCTAGTAATGCTCTATAAACTGGTTTAAACTGCATGCCAATCACCCCAGTGAGAAGGCAGAACAATTTCTGCCGGAAGCAGATGGCACATCTGTCAGGTAAGGACTTATTTTAAGCTTTTTTTTCTGCTTTTATTGGGTATAGCAACTGGTTACATCCTAACCTCCAAGATCCCTGGGGTCCTGACCCAGCTGGTGGGTCACAGTGCACAACTGACCTTATTCTATAACTTGCATGCACAAGTTTGTGCTTTAGTTGCCAATTTGGGTGCACAACTTTCTAGAATTAGGGGGCATCTGGATGCACAAAACTACCTCCTGCTCCACTTGCCGGACTGCAAAGGAGTAATCTACAAATCCCTCCATGACACAAAGTTCTCCTACCTCGCAACCCGATCTTGGAACACCCTACCCTCAAACATCAGGAAGATAACCAACTACCTTATATTTGGCAAAACGCTAAAATCACACCATTTCAAAATTCTACTGACAAGAACAAGCGTCTGAAGTTGGAGCGCTCACCTCCCTGCTTGCCAGGCCCAGGTTCCCACTCCTCTGGAACTCACATCGATACTTGACTGTGCTCCATCTCTGTCTGACTCTTTAACAGCATTCCTTCACTTCGCCCTAACAAAGATACCACTACATGGTAAATCTGTTGCTACAGTTAGGTTCCTTGACACCCACGAAACGCGATGTTCGTAGCTTTCTATCTACTGTTACTTAATATTCGCACCATTAGTATAGGCCCCACGATAACCCCGTTATTATAAAGCGTTGCTGTTCTATTTATATGCTTCCACAACAGGTCCCCCACCAGACTGTAAACCTACGGCTCACAACTATAACACAATGTAAGCTACACCTCACGTACTCTGTACCTCACGCCTCATGTACCCTGTTCCTCTGTAAGCCACATAGAACCAAATGTGGCTTTGTTGGGAGAGCAGGAGGGGGCTCGGGGTTATGCAGGTGCCAGCCCGATATTCAGTGTCGACACTTGCATCGGTCAGCGGCTTAATTTATGACAGCTTATGAGTTGTCCTAAATTAGGCCATTGAGTGATGCAGGTGACAGCACCTTCACCTGCATAACTCTGGGATTCACCTTTGTGTTGCCGCTTGTACTGCCCCTGACCTGCCCACTTTTCTGTTGAACGGTCAGAGATGATACTCAGTAGCAATGCCCAGTTTAGTGTCACTGAATATCGGTGGTTGGGCGCCTCATAGCAATTTAAAGGGGCCGGAGCCTCTCCAGCTTGCTTAAATGGCTGAAAATCGAGCCTATTATATTATAGATTGCTACTTTCTTCAGTTTTGTAGTTCTGCTGCTATTGGCCCCTTTGGTCACATGTTCCCTGCTCCTACTGACATGGGCCTTCCTGTTGGCTCAGACTCAGGCCTGTTTGCCTGCTAGATAACTCTTTGTTTTTTTTCCCTCACCCCCCTTCTACAGACTACAGTAGGTGTCTGTTAATTTTCTACCTGTGCAATAAAGAGCTGTTGGAATTTAGACAAGGTGTCTTCACTGGACATTGGTACCTGGATTAACTGAATGATTAGCAGTGCATACATGCTGTGAGATCACTGACATGCCTTTTTTGTAAAAGGTGCAATTTTTAAGGCTGTTTTCAGATTTTTGTTAAGTATGGCAGAAGTGAGCCCTGATTGGAAGGGGGGGGGGGGGCGGGGGTTGGGATAGTTGGCAGTTAGCCTCCATTGTGGCAAAGGTCCTCGTTTAAAGCTCACCATAGCTTTTATGACAGCATTATAGCTGTAGTTTATGTTGGAGACACTGTTGAAGATAAGATCTGCTGGGTTTTTTTTTTTTAATTTCTACAGCTTCAATTGATTTTGGTTCTCCTGAGGGCAGCTGTGTGCATCCATCCAGTTGTTGTAATTCTTACCATAAGTTCTCAGGTTTTCTTTGGGATGCTAATAGACCCAGAGTAATTGAAAGGGCTGCCAATGTACTGAGCACCAGTTTTTTAGTTTGTGTTTTTTGTTAACTCCTAAGTTGCTAGTGTTATTAGTCTTTTGAGGGTTTGGAGAACATCAACAATTAGCGAAAATGTAGTTAGACATTTTTATCAATTGTTTTGGTTTTTTAACCAGTTGCACTGATGCTGCTTTTTAAAGACGTGCATTATGTATTACAGAAAAGGACTGGCCGCAGCTGATGAACTCAACCATAGCAGTAGGCCAAAAAGCCTGTATAACAGGGAGCTAGGCCTAAACCAGCCTAAAGAACCTTACCATCAGCTGGAGGTAGAGAAATACTAGAAAGTTCCAGCAGAACATCTGCCTATAACTGAAGATGTTACTGGAAATCTCAGCTCTGTACCTCCATCTGCTGGTGGAAAAGGGACACAACCCATTTGTACAGATTCATGTGGCTGAGACGCTAAGGAAGTTTTGGTTTTTGGTCGCTGCATGTATGGATGTTTTGTATGACCTTCTCTAAGAAATGTCACCTGACAACATTACAAAACTTCATCCTTGAAAAGTACAAGGTCCTAAGTCTGGTGCTGCTATATCAGATTGCTAAGTCTACAGGCTAAATCCTACTGGATGAAAGTGGTTTTTGATTTCTATACTAGAGTGAGCAGAAATATCCTGGTGAATCCAGTGATATTAAATTGAGCAAATACTGTAGGTCAGCAAATTGTTGTGACAGACCTTTGAGTCAGTCATTATGCAAAATTACCAGTAGTTAGATCTTAAACACTACAATAGTACTGAGCTAAAACTAGGGCATAGTGCCAATTCCCACACCTAACTTTAGGAGCCAGACTTAATGCTTGCTGAAACCAGGTATAAATGATGGCACCCTCCAACTTAGACGCACAGAGGCTGTGGTCTATAAATAAGCGCCCAATTTTTTTGAAACATCCCTAACACGCCCATGGCCATGCCCTCTTTTGAGTTAGACGCTATTAAGAGTTAGGTGCCATGCCTTATAGAATAGCACGCAACCAGATGCGTGCAAATTTTAATGAGTGCCAATTAACATCAGTAATTGGTTGTTAGCACACAAATATTGATAGTTAAAGGCTCATTACTCAATTAAGTTGAGTGCAAATTTGGGTGCCATATATAGAATCTGGGGACTAATGTAAGAAAAGTGCAAAACTGAACAAAAGAAGAACTGAACAACTTCATCCTATACAAGGGTACTCAGAGCTGAGCATCAGAAATAGAAAGTAATTCTTTAATTGTGTGCCTATATTTAAGTGCCTAGAGTGTGCCTATATGACGTCCATTCAATAAAGGAAAATGGAAGCCTGGGAAAGGGGATGGGATTTCATATTTTACCTTTCTGTGGGCAGGGCCGCTGAGAGGGGGGGGCAAGATTCCCCTAGGCCCAGCCTCCAAGTGGGGCCTGGTGCTGGCAGCCCTGGTGAGATCCAGCTTCTTTCCTTCCGTTCCAACTCCTCCCCCTCCCCCCCCGTGGTCCTCTACTTGCCTGGAATTATTGAATAGCAGGCAGCAGCAATCAAGAGACACTGCTCTCTCGGCCACAAGTCCTTCTTCCTGTAGCATTCTGCCTCCTGTGAAGTAACTTCCTGTTTCTACATAAGCAGGACGTGGCAAGAAGGGCCCGCGGCTGCTGGAGCAGTGTCTCTCGATTGTTGCTGCCTGCCATTCAATGAGTCCAGGCAAGTAGAAGAACCGGGGGGGGGGGGGGGGGGAAGGGCTGCAGCCGCAGCAGTGGAGTGGAACCCTTAACAATATTTGCCACAGGCCCGGCTTTGTCTCTCGGCGGCCCTGTCTCTCGGAACAATCAAAGTGGTACTAGTGTAACATATTAGATACACACCTGGGGTCAATATTCAAAGCAATTTAAATAGCCAGAAGTGGCTCCTGGCCGTTTAAATTGTTTGACCACGGCTAACTGGGCATATTCAGCAGCATTTATTCAGAAAGTGCCATTGAAAATGCCAGGTTAGCGCCTAAGCTGAATCCTGCTACTTTGTGGGCATCCTGGGGCGAAGTCAGCGCTTAGCCGGTTAAGTGTCAATATTCAGCCCTTAACTGGCTAAGAGGACTGCATAAAACACAGTCTTATCTGTATGCAGTTCATTGTAGCCGCTGGTTAAGTGCTGCTCTGTATGCCCCGACATTCAATGCTGGAGCCCGAGCATGGCCCACCACTGAATATCTGGGACTAAAGCTAGTTGCGGTCATCAAAACACTGACCACTGCCAGCTGAATATCAACTCCCCTATTATTTAGGCACACGCATTTATGCCACCCAGTATTAGCCGTCTGGCTATGCCGCTAAAACCAATAATGGAAAATGTCATGAATGCTGAGCTAGGAGTGCCATGGAAGCTTCAGTTTTCCCCATGCTCTTCTTAGACATGAGGAGTGTAATAAAAATAATTAAAGTCCATAGCAAAAGTATTCACAACCTTAAATACAAAACAATGCCAATGAACAACAGAAATGAATACAACTCAACTCTTTGATCACTGGAAGGAAGGCTACACAGGGTGAAAAGACCAAGAAAGACAGATAGAGACAGGAAGACAAGTTCTCCTGTGTCTCACAAAGCAGCTTCTGCTCAACTGTAACCAACAGGATTTAACTTAAAATAAAATTGATATATGATTAACAAGACATGCAATATATTTGTAAGGGATTTTTTTTACAATGAAGTGCAAGCTCGGAGTTTCCTGGGGAAACAAGGTACAAATGAGAGCGTAAAAGATCACACTTTGCTTTTTAAACTCTCTGCTCTTCACGGCTGCAACTGGCAGCTGTTGAAAATAGAAATGGGAATAGATTCTCAGCCACCAGCACACAAAAGTACTGATTTCTCCTGAGGTGAGCAGAGCTTGGGGGACTAGCTCATTTCCTTCCAAAGAATGCCCAGGGTGCAGTTATTAAATAATCATGTCTCTGTTGGTGTAAATAGTGGAGATAAGTAGTTCCATTAACAGTTGCTCTGTAGCACACCTGATCCTTTCAGCCATTTTCAGTTCTGCAGAACGGCAAAGCTTAGGGAACTGTGCAAATCTAATACTAATCTGAAATGGATAGAAATTCTTGTGCTGGTGCAAAACTCCATTACATAAACTGACCGCTCAACAAATGAGCGTCATAACTTCTTCACTGTGAATGAATCGGTTGTTTTAGCAAAATACCAGCGCCTTACACAAAGAAAAACACAGAGGTCAACAATGAGTGGCATGGTCAGTGGTACAGATAGCTGGTTACCTTTATCTGGTTGCCCTATAAGTTCAGTGGCAACAATTTGGTGGAAGGGCCAATGAAAATATTTGACCAAAAATAATCATATAAAGATATCTAGTTAAATTCAGGTCAAACAACCTGAGTTAGATGGTTAAATTTAGCCATATAGCACGGATAGTCAACCCATACCCTCAGAACACCCAAATTGATGTTTATTTTATTTGGTCAGATGGAGGAAAAATATTTAAATCTACAACATGTCCAGGTAATTCTCAAAGTTACCTAGAAAAATCTTGTGAATTGCGGCCTTACTGTTGTTAAGTACATGGCTATAATTCTGAAAGCTTAATTCTCCAGTCAATTAGATAATTCCTACAATAAAACCTTATACAGAGGTCCTTTTACAAAGCTGCAGTAAATAGGGGCCTTACTGTGCCCTTATGCAGGTCTTACCCACACGTTAAGGCCATTTTTACTGCAGCAGGAAAATGGCCCATTTTCCATTTTCTGAATTAATGGCCACAGGCTAATGTTGCCATTAGCGTGTGGCCATTATCAAAACTTTGCACGTGAACCCTGTACTGTCACCTATTTTGTAGGCCGTAAAGGCTCACACGCTAATCCCATGTTAATTAGTGCACGACAATGTAGATGCGCTAACTGATTAGCGCAGAAGCACCCACTTGCCATCCCCAGATATGCCTCCTCCCAGAAGAATTTTAAAAAATATTTTTTAGTGTGTGGTTTGCTAAGATAACGGCATAAGTAGGACCGCACACAACACAGTCCTATCTTTATATAGTTCACCATAGTTTAGAAGTGCTGAATATCACACTTAATCAGTATGTTTTTGCCGACTCCATACACCTGGAAATTCAAGGTCTGGCACTGGATTTTCATGGATAACGCCAGCAGGAGTCAGCAAAACGTTGAATATCGGGCCCGCAAGTTGTATTTTATTTATGATTCATTTGTGAGATATAATTTCCAAGAAAGGGTAGAGGTCGACCACCAAGATGGAGGAACAGGATCCACTACAAACGCACCAAGTCAAACAAAAGAGTAGCGTGATCAACAGGACTTTTCCACTGATACCAGGAAGGTGAAGAATATCATATATACTTTATTCCACAAATAAAATGATGTTAAAGATAATGATTCGACATGGCACCGTGTTTCGGCTAAAGTGCCTGCCTCAGGAGTTTATGTTTATTTAGATTTGCTAAACCACTCTAACTGTTAGCGGTTAGCATATCTGGTTTTTAAAAAAGGATTGGATAAGTTCCTGGAGGAAAAGTCCATAGTCTGTTATTGAGATGGACAAAAGGGAAGCCACTGCTTGTCCCGGGATTGGTAGCATGGAATGTTGCTACTATTTGGGTTTCTGCCAGGTACTTGTGACCTGGATTGGCCACTGTTGGAAGCAGGATACTGGGTTAGATAGACCATTGGTCTGACCCAGTATGGCTATTCTTATGTTCTTTTATGTTAAATATTTTACCCCAAACACCTCTTTTTGCACTAACTTATCATTAACTGAAGTTCTGAATTTTATACTTGAAGCATAAACTTTTATAATAGTTTCTAACTTTTATAAAATTGTAACGTATAATTTCAGTTCACAGCTTTTGTTTTCATCTCATTCACGAACAGGCCTACCTCAAAGCTGCAGTCATATTTAATAATTGGCTTCCTTAATACATTTTTTCATGACTGAAGTCTTTACTCTTCCACATCTACCACTTGTGACTTTGCACCTCTATCACATTCAGTTAAATTTTTACCTATTGCATTACGATACCAAGTTTCCTCCAGGGTTAATGCCTCAATTAGATTAAAGCATGTGGTGTATTCTCATTACTGGCTTCAATAAATGATCTGCCACACAACAAACATATGACTTCACATCTTTATCTTGTTTATTTAATTTTTAGTCTAATTGTCCATTAGATGAATTAACTTTTAGACAAATTGTCTCTTTGGACAAATTGGACTTTAGACGAATTGTATCCTGAAACCAAATGTCATTAGACCAACTGTCCATTACACAAACTCTCATTAGATCAATTGTACCAAGCCTGAGCTGCAGAGATGTATATCACTCAGTATTTCTGTAAGTTACCTACATAAGTGCAAGCCCCGCCTATGTCCTGTCCAGGGCTTTTTTTGAGGGGGTACTTGGGGGTACAGAGTACCGGCACCTTTTTCATTGTCTGCTAAAATTGACCTATGGACCCCAAGTTTTAACGAAAGAGCTCAGGATCTACACACCAATTCTGCCTTGTCATAGATTCTGTGACTGGTAGCAGGGGGCCTGGCTATTGTGGGGTGGGTCCTTCAGTGATCACCCCACCCCTGAAGGGTGGCCTGGCATTTGAGTACCGGTACCTTTTTCGCTAGAAAACATGCACTGGTCCTGTCTATGCTCCATCTCCACATGTACCCCCTTGCAAATATCCACTCTGTAAATTAAGTGCAGAATAGTGTTTAGGTGGGATATTGACATTTATGCATATATGTCTGCACATATGTTCATATAGGTCAGTATTCTAAACATTTATATGTGTAATGCGTGTGTAAATGTGTCTGCCTGCTTTATAGAGTTGTCCTTCACATGTCCATCCACTAGGTGCTGCTGTTGTGCAATGACTGAGACCATAGGCAGTAGAGTGGGATGGGGTGGGCCACTGGGGCCACAGCTTGGAAAGTATTTTGGCCAACACAGAATCAGCAACTAGAGAGTTTAGGGGTGGGGGCAGAGGTTAGTTTGTTTGGTCCCTTCAGCCAAAAAGGTGTTCTGCTGCTCCTGAGATGTATTTTCCTCTCCAGGTGCTGTGAATGCTGCCTCCATAGCATCTTCAACCACTGCTGGCCTGAGGAGCAGACACGGGCTTAGGGAACTGAATACAGATTTTCCACAGAGTCAGTGGCAGCCCTACCATTAGGCCAACTGAGGTTGGGGCCTCAGGTGGCACTCTTCATGGAACGGCATCTAGCTACCACCGCCAGACGGCCGGCCTAACTACTTGAATCTCACCTTCATCCCGGGCCGGCATCGCACCTTTCCACCCCTCATACCAGCCACGGTCTGGCTTCTTCCCCTTCCTTTCTCAACCCCCTTCCCTGAGTCTACCTTCCTTTTTGTTTTCCAAAAGTCGGCGGTGGCAGTGATTCCCATATGCTGCCCTGCTGCTGGCACCAACTTCTTCTCTCTATGGTGCCGGCAGCAAGGCAGCGTATGGGAATCGCTGCAGACGATGACTTTTGGAAAATAAAAAAGGATGCAGACTCAGGAAGGGAGTTGAGGAAAGAAGGGAGAAGATGGGTGGGGGGAGAAAGTTGAGAGAGAGTGTGTGAAAGGAGAGATATTGGACCCAGGGGGGGCGCGGGCCAGGGCACCATCTCATTCCCCACCTCAGGCAGCAGATTGCCTTGGACCGCCCCTGCACAGCCCTGCCTCTCAGGCATGGAGCTGGCTCTAAGTTGTTCAGTTTTAAAGCAGTTTTCAAATATTTGTCCTACATGTTATGATCAGCAATGCCTAACTATAAGCAAATTACGTAGCTTACTGCAGCATTTCAAGTTTCTGGTGATAGTAAATCACAACCACTTGACATTCTCACAGTTGGGCTTTCTTTTTCATTTTATGCCTACCAAATACCCAACAGAGGGCTACTAATCTAGCCCAACTCACTGTTCTTAGTGGACTGGAGGAGTGGAAGGGAAATGGGACTTGATATACCACCTTTCTGAGGTTCTTTTGCAACTACATTCAAAGCAGTTTACATATATTCAGGTACTTATTTTGTACCAGGGGCAATGGAGGGTTAAGTGACTTGCCCAGAGTCACAAGGAGCTGCAGTGGGAATGGAACTCAGTTCCCCAGGATCAAAGTCCACTGCACTAACCACTAAGCCACTCCTCCAAAAGGTAGTATATCAAGTCCCATTTAACCCTTTCCCTTTCTTACAGAAATAACTAGAAAGAAGCCCATCTGAGCCGATAAAAACAAACATCAGTAAACCACTATATTCTGAACAACAAAAGCAAATTTTAAACTCAGCGTGTTAACATGCCTATTACTTACCAAAATAAGCCCTGAGATTAATGAGGAAGTGCCTGTCAGGGCAACATAGAACTTGGGAGTTAATGTGTTCAAAAACATACTCACTGCAAAACAAAAAGAGAGAAACGTATAAGTACAAACACTGGAACCGACTTGCTTAAGTTAAGTAAATTAATTTGAGACTACTGCTATTCTTCTAAGTTTTGAAAATTACCCCAAAAAATTATATATTGGGATTAATACACATTTTTAAAGGCACATTAGTGAAAACACAATATATAGGAAAGATAAAATAAATTAAAAAAAATGAATGAAGACCGGTGACGATAGGAGAGTGGCAGCTTGAACGAAAGAATGCTCCACAACTCCATTTGACTGAGGTCTTCAAAGTACAAAACTAAAGCAAATATACACATAAGCATTGCTGTACAATATATTTAGTTAATTCTTCAGCTTATGTTAACATCGGAGCCTATACTATAGTTAATTAGCACCAAATAACACCAATTATAGCCAATAATTGGTTGTTAAGGCCAATTACCATCTAATTATTCCATTAAGTTACATATGCATGTGGCCTTATTCTATAACTTGGGAATGCAACTTTGCACACTCAGCATGGGTAATGACCTACGCATGTCAAATGCCACTTGGCACATGTCCGATGCGCACGTCCGAAAATAAAAATTATTTTCTAGACACGCGTATCGGACGCGTGCCAAAAATGAAATTACCGCACGAGCGATGCGGTAGCCGTGCGGTAACTCCATCTTGGCGCACGTTGGGTGCATGTAGATGCTTATGGGGCTTAGTAAAAGGGCCCCAGAGTGTCCTTAGAACGCACAGAGTGCATTATTTGAGGGAACTCAATTTGCCATATCAAATACTTTGGTGCTTGACCATTTTAAATCCTGAATATAAAAATACAAATTTTGAAATAGCACCATGTTTCCACAGAGAGCCAGTACAATCTTCTTAGTAGATGGGTGACATTATCAAATTTACATGCTCCGAAGAGCATTTTAATCATAACGTGCTAGCTGGATAATGCAGGAAAGCCCACTCTACACCCTCTCCCAAAAATATTTTTGAAAAATCGCTAATGCACGGGTTAGTACATGCAAACAGGCAAAATATTGCAAAATGCTTTAACGTGTTTCTGTGATAGCCTGTTTGCATGTGCTAACAATGCATTACAGCTTAACACCCTTTAGTAAAAGGGCCACAGTTATCTTTTAAGCAAAATATCAATTATAGTAGCTGAATAGTGACTTGATAAATTATCAGCCTTATTTTCGAAAGTGATGGGCGCCCATATTTCGACCCAAATCGGGAGATGGGCGCCCATCTCGCAAAGGCGCCCAAATCGGTATAATCGAAAGCCGATTTTGGGCGTCTTCAACTGCAATCTGTCACGGAAACGGGCAAAGTTGATGGGGGTGTGACGGAGGCATAGTGAAGATGGGACTGGGGCGTGTTTCTCGGCTGAGGAGAGATGGGCGCCTTCGGCCGATAATAAAAAAAAAGAAAAGCATTTTTAGCACGAATTTAGGTCTTTTTTTTTTTTTACCCTTTTTTTTCATGAACAAGTCCCAAAAAAGTGCCCTAAATGACCAGATGACCACCGGAGGGAATCGGGGATGACCACCCCTGACTCCCCCAGTGGTCACTAACCCCCTCCCACCAAAAATAAAAGAACTTTAAGAACTTTTTTTTCCAGCCTGTATGCCAGCCTCAAATGCCATACCCAGCTCCATCACAGCAGTATGCAGGTCCCTGGAGCAGTTGTTAGTGGGTGCAGTGCACTTCAGGCAGGCGGACCCAGGCCCATCCCCCCCTAGCTGTCACACTTGTGCTGGTAAATGGGAGCCCTCCAAACCGCCCCCAAAACCCACTGTATCCACATGTAGGTGCCCCCCTTCAGCCATAAGGGCTATGGTAATGGTGTAGAGTTGTGGGCAGTGGGTTTGGGGGGGGGATTTGAGGGGCTCAGCACCCAAGGGATGGGAGCTATGGACTTGGGAGGTATTTAACTTTTTTTTTTAATTGTTACAAGTGCCCCCTAGGGTGCCCGGTTGGTGTCCTGGCATGTGAGGGGGACCAGTGCACTACGAATCCTGGCCCCTCCCATGACCAAATGCCTTGGATATGTTTGTTTTTGAGCTGGGCGCCTTCGGTTTCCATTGTCGCTGAAAAACAAAACCGCCCAGCTCAAATCCGCACAAATCCGATGCATTTGCCGGGCACAAACCGTATTATCGAAAAAAAAGATGGGCACCCATTTTTTTTTCGAAAATACGGTCTGTCCCGCCCCTTCATGTACCCGTTCTTGGACATAGACGCCCATGGAGATGGGCGTTCGCGTTCGATTATGCCCCTCCACATGTCTTATTGGCAACATTCAGTTGCTAATCATTTAAATTGAAAGTCTAGGTGGGCTGCACAAATAGCAGACCTTGAAATATCTCATTTGGATGTTTCAACTTATGGTGGCTGTTCAGCAGTATTACCTAAGGGGACCTTTTACAAAGGCGTGCCAAAAACTGGCCTGCAGTAGTGTGGGAGCGTGTATTGGACGTGCGCTGGACCATTTCTCCACCGTGTCTCGAAAAAAGAGGGGGGGGTTTGGGCCAGGAAATGGATGTGCAGCAAAATGAAAACCAGTGTGTGTCTACTTATGGCCTGAGCCCTTTATGCCACCCACTGACTTAGCAGTAAGGGCTCATATGTTACCCATGCGGTAACCATCTTGTGTGCGTCAACTGCAGATTACTGTGGGTTTTCGGCTCACACCAAACTCAGAATTACCGCCAGGCGCACGCGCTAGCTGGGCGGTCATGCCAACTTGACGCAAGCTGCATGCGCGTAGTTCCTTACGTGCCTTTGTAAAAGGGCCCCTAAATGAACTGCGTCACCAAATACACGTATGACCTGAAATCATCTAAATTAGAGATTTCAAATTATACATTCTACGTGCACTGGATATTGATCTCATGGTAATTTATTATTAAGACGCCTTTAAAAAAGAATATCTACAAGGAACCAGCATATAGAAATACTTTATTGGGCCTGAAAAATTGTTGACACCACTACAGAAATACTTGAATGATAAAACTAATGTGTAATGCTATAGTTATGCTATATACTAGTTATTTACCCTAATGCAGAACTTATGTAATCCATTCTCTATTGTATTTTTTTTCTTTCTGTCATTTGACTACACACCCTGTTTGGTTCTGGAATGTTTCAATTGAGTTTTTGTGTTATTCCACTTTGGAAACTGTTTAATAAAAAGTTGTGATTTTAAGAAATACGTCATTGGTGTGCAGCTCATATGTCAGGCCTCTCTGATAACTTATATTGCTCTGTTCCTTACTCTCTGGTCAGTGAAGGACAAGGTGACCCATGGAAAACTAAGTCAAATCTGTCAACACTGAACTCTAACCTTCACTGCCCGTAGTGTGCTGACGATAGTGCCAGATACTAAACAGTACTGTATACACACTCCTTTTATAGTCAATACATGTCTGGGACTGTGGGAACTGAACAAAGCACACAGGGAGAGAAATCTGGCATGCTTTGAGCATGACCTGGTGGGAATGAAGCACAAGAATTTTAAACTTGCCCAACAGACCAGATTTCCAAGTTTCTGAAGTCATTCCAAACTGTGCAGTTAGCTCAGTTCTATGATATGAAGTTTATTATGTGAATTAAATTATCATGATAAGACTTAACTAAATAAATCTGTATTCTGGGCAGATGCAACAGGGCCAAGAGATTATGAAGTATTCTGGGTTTCTGTGTGTGTAGCCATTTCGTAAGCATTTTAAAAAGTTTGCCACTCACGTAAAAGTGTGTGTTAACTGAATTGCCTGGTTCTTACAGAGATGCAACCCTCTGAAATACATTGTTTCTCAAGGTTAATTTAAGTCTGTTTTCTCATTATTTTGGTTGTGTCTTACCAGCAGGCATTACAAGGTTTAAGAGGCTTAATTTTTTTAACTCCATATTAAAGTTAAGGCCAATTACTAAACCTCATTATCTGCAGTCTTGTAAGAGCATTAATGGCTTTTGTTGTAAGTACCAAATCAGCAGTATTCTCCCTTTATGAGCAGTAGTATCTGCCTTATGGTTCCAAAAGCAAATAAGACAGTTTGTATGTTACAATGTGAGAGTAATTGCAACTATTTTATACAGAAAATTAGGCATCTATTTTACTTTGCAAAATAATAACCCAAAAAATGGCTTAATTTAAGGCTTGAGTAAAAAGAAAATAATGAGGAGCCATCAAGAGTGGAGACTTCAACTCAAAATTTTATTGAAAAGACCCGACATGGTCCATGTTTCGGCAAAACCGCCTGTGTCAGGGGTCTATCAGAATGGATGGCATTCCAGCAGCGCTACCCTACTGGTTTTCAGCAGCACTTACTTGGGCGGGTTCCTGCTCACAAAGCGTTTCTGTTGTACCTGTGTTTTTTTGACGTCCTTTAACGTTTTGAGACTACTGCCCTAGACATGGGGAATTTTTACTCATTTGATGCACTAAAATTCCATCCATTCTGATAGACCCCTGACGTAGGTGGTTATGCTGAAGCATGGACCGAGTCGGGTCTTTTCAATAACATTTTGAGTTGAGGCCCCCCCCCCCACCTTGTGCTTTTCTTTTTGCTCCTGTATGAGTGTTCTTCGGATTCCCTCTCCTCTGTGTCTTTAATTTAAGGCTTGATCGCTCACACCAGCCTTAGAGTTGGTGTAAATTAGCATGCCTCCGATTTGCAAATATGAACATAAATTGTAGTATTTTATAACCAATGTGTGTACTTGGTTGCTCTGTCCAAACTTTTACGCTGCTCAGTCTTTTATAAGAGGTCATTTAGGGGCCCTTTTACTAAGTGGCAGTAAGCCCACCGCGGGCTTACCTTACTGCCATCTCAATGGGCGGCGGTAGAGGCTCCCCACCAAAATGGCCACGTGGTAAGTGGTTCACTTACTGCACGGCCACTTCTTTTCCCCCAAAATGGCCAGCCTTTTACCCACTGGGGTAAAAGGGGGCTTTAGCGTGTGTCAAAAACATGCACTGGCACTAGGGCAGACCTCCTTTTACCGCAGCTTAGTAAAAGGGCCCATTACACAATACTCCCGGATCCTATATATGGTGCCGAAATTTCAGTGTGGATCCAAGATGTGTGCGCAAATTGGTTAATGAGATGTTAACTATCAATTAATTGACCTTAGCAATCAATTACTGAAGTTAATTGGCACTAATTGGATTTTGCATACGCATCTGCTTACGTGCTATACGGTGACACTGGGTGCCTAAATCCTGTAGTGTGCAACTCAAAATAGGGCATGGCCAGTGGAGGGGAATGGGTGGGTCAAGGGCATGCCAAGAAATTCCACACAGTTTTATAGAATAGTGCTACTTATGCGTCATGATGCCATGAGTTGGACGCCGGCATTTACACCAGTGCATAAATACCAGTGCAGAATACCAAAGAAGGAGAGAAAACACTCCACAAACTAGATCAACGGAGACAACTGACACTCAACTTTTGGCATAGGAATTGGCTTTAAGCGCTATTCTATAAAGGGTGCCGGTGCTGATTTTTGAGCGCCATTTTAAGTATTCTGCCCTTAATACCACCACGTACACTCATTCTTGATGCCTAAAATTAGGCAGCTCCTGACGTGGATAACTTTTATACTCCTTCTACACAAATGGTACTATCGGTATGAAAAGACATGTCCTAACAGCTACATTGTATGAGGGAGCCACTGTCCCTGGGGGAGGCACATGCAGTTTCCTCTCCTTCCTTCAAGTTCGTTCTTCAGAAGGTCCTGACACTACACTATCTCTACCCCACTGACTAGTCAGTTCCACTGACTTCTACTGGGGACACTACGATAGTGCCCTTGTATAAGTCTCTGGTGAGACCCCATTTAGAGAATTGTGTGCAATTCTGGAGACCGCAACTACGGAAGGATATAAACAGGATGGAGCTGGTCCAGAGGGCGGCTACAAAATTGGTAAGCGGTCTTTGTCATAAAACATATAGGGACAAGCTTATGAATCTCAACATGTATATACTAGAAGAGAGGAAGGAGAGAGGGGATATGATAGAGACGTTTAAATACCTCAGTGGCATTAATGTACAGGAAGTGAGCATTTTTCAAATGAAGGAAACCTCTGGAATGGGAGGGCATAGGATGAAGTTAAGAGGAAATAGGCTTAGGAGAAAATACTCTTTCACGGAGAGGGTGGTGGACATGTGGAATGGCCTCCCAGTGGAGGTCGTGGAGACAAGGTCTGTGTCGGAATTTAAGAAAGCATGGGACAGAAAAAGGAGGAGTTAGTGGTTACTGAGGATGAGCAGACTGGATGGACCATTTGGTCCTTATCTGCTATCATGTTTCTATGAATTCTATATACATGACTTAAAAAATGCAATTCTATAAGCCGTGCTTAAAATTAGGTTTAGTTTATAGAATAGTGCTTATGCCCGGGAATTGTACCTATCTTTAGGCGCAGTCATTTGTGCCAACTAAAATGTGGTGCAAATTTGCAGGCCTAAATTAGGTACATATCCCCCTTATACTATAACAATGCGCGTAAATGCTAGGAACGTCCCCATTCTGCCCATGACCCTCCCATTTCCACGCTCCCTTTTTTTTAATCACGTATAAAATCCAAATAAATCTAATTAGTGCCAATAACTGCTTGTTAAAAAGCCAATTATTGGTGTTAATTAGCTCATTAATTAAATTGTGCGTGCAAATGGGCACATGCCGAAATGTGTGTGCAATGTTTGATGACTTCTACAGAATTAAGGGGTACATGAACTAATCTGTATGCTGGGACTTGTGGGCACAAAGCAGTAAAAATAATTAAAAAAAAAAGTGGAATAATGAATGGAAAAGAGATGAACAAAGATGAATGAAGAAGAAAAATGGAAGAAGGGCAGGAGGAAGAGATACTTAAGCATGCAAGCCAAGTTTGCAGGAACATCCTGCTAAAGCTTATAGGGCTAGATTCTATATATCATACCTAAAAAATCGGCACTGAAAAATGTACACCTAGGCGTCTTCTATAAAGTACATCTACATTTAGACACAGTTTATAGAATATGCCGAGCGCCCGTCTGCATGACTAAATTTAGTCGCGGGCAGTTACGCCAAGTAAAACTTGGTGAAAATTCCAACAGACTGAGTGTATTTTATAACAACGTGCATAGATTTTAGGAATGCCCATGACCCACCCATTCTATTCCCGTGGCTATGCCCCTTTTTCAACTATGCGCCTTAGAATTTACATGCATTACTTTACATAATACGCTTAGACAATTGTGCACGTAAATTCTAATTAATGCCAATTATGTCAATAATTGTTAATTGGCAATTATCAATGTTGATTGGCTTGTTAGCAATTAAGTTCCACATTCAAATCCAGAATACAACTGGATTTGCACAAGCAACTTAAGTTGAACTATACAGAATCCAGAGGATAATCTGTTCTGGTAAGTCAAACCTTGCATGTGACCCATTTCGGTTGTTCCTCAGTCCTCTAGCCTTATGGGTATTCTTTGCAGTGTTCCCTGTAGAACAGAATTCTCCATCTTGGTCTCAACAGCAAATAATGCACAACCTCTCTCCCTTTCCACTCTCTGGAAAAAGCATCCTCTTTTTACCTGATGCCTAACATTCTTCTCTCACTGAAACCCAGCCTCCATCTAGTCAAACAGACAGATATCCTTTTCTCAATGAAGTTTTAACATTCACTTCTGCAATAATTCAGTCTCCATCTCATCAGTCACTCAACATCCACTCCTTTAACCTCGGAGTCTGTCAGCCAATTGATCATCATCCAAACACTCATCTCATTTGGGCAGAACTCTAGTTTTAACTATCTTCACGCAGTGATCGGCCGATGATCAGAAGCAAATGCAGCTGCTAGAGGCTATTAGTGCCATACTAGCGCCTGCATTTGCTACTGCCCCATGATCAGAGCCCCTGGGCACGTGAAACAACGTGCTCACAGGATCTGAACGCAACTAGCATGCAAATGCATGCAAAACAGTGCTCTTAGCGCAAGTAGCATGCAAATGCATGCTAAACCTATTCCTCCCAAATGATCAGTGAGCAGCACACCAAACTATTGACTTTTGACTGTAATCAGCTCGGAGCTGCCGTTAGGGTTTACAGACCATTGGGGAGGGATGGCGAGCCCTGTCCAGCATTCGTTTGCATGCTAGCAGGTCCTCTATTCCCCCAAATGCAGCCCCCCTCTGCAGAAGCAGAAACTCCGACCCTCCCCACTGGGCCACCAGGGCTTTACTTGGGGGAGGATACAAGGGGGCAGGGGGGCTGTAGACCCACCAAATTGCCAGCCCTCCCTCTTGAACTTGTGTCGGGGGGATCGGGGGGACTGAAGGTTTGTTGAACCTCCAGCCCCCATGTCACTGGCTCGGGGTGGGGGTACTATGCCACCAGGGCCATGCTGTTTGAGGACTGGTGGTCCCACGGACCTCCAGCCCTTGTGTTTGACAGGTCTGGGCTTTTGACAGCCCAGACCTGTCAAACAAGTGCGGGAGGATTGCTCCTGAGCGCATGCTCAGGCACAATCCTCCCACAATTTACCCTATGATCAGAGATAATAGTGCACATAAATTTGCATGCTATTATCTCTGATCATAGGGACGGTAAAGCCCCGTGCTCTTCCAGCGCCATTTTTAGACTGCTGTATGGAACAGCGCAGGGCTTTCGATAACCTGGGCAGAAGTTACTTGTTTAACCTATTTCCAATAAACAAGTGGAATTCAAGAAAAGCGAGTCTTCTTTTTGAATGCCGGGCTGTTTAGTAATGTAGGGAATATACATTATGAGAATAGTACACTTCTTAATGCCATCTGTGAGAGACTTATTACTCATCGGCAACTGATTTGTCTCTAGTACAACACTTGTACTGTAGTCTGTTTGCAAAATCTGAGGCCATGCAAACAGGACATTTCAGGACAATCATACCAATCATGAGGAATTTGGGGGATGGGCCTTTCTTAGAAATAGCTATATTGTGCCTTTCAGAATGTGAAGTACACAGCAATATTTTAAAAACAGTTGCCATCTGTTAACCATTTGTTTTGTCTAAATAAACATGTGTTGGAAGTGATCAAGTGTGTTGTACTGTCTTTCCTCTCTCGCCACCTTTTTCTCTTTTCCTTCCCTCTGTCTCTTCTCTGTCCTGTACTTCAGATCTCCCATATCTCCTTCATCTGTAATTTCATTTTAATTTAAGCATCTCTTGTTTCCACTTAACCCTTACATGTTCATAGCAGATTACACTCAAAAGTCAACAGCAATACAATCACATAAAAAGTACATTCAGGATATAAACAGTTAAATCCTCCTATTAACTATAAGTAACTACCCCTTAAAATGATCTTATCATGCTGTTTCCTGCATGTACAATAACGACTAACCCCCAGATTTTATAAATGGCGTGCAAAATTGTGTACTATTCCAAGATGTGCACATATATGAATTGGCAGGACGTTAGACTCACAGAAACAGAAGCCCCTGCCCTTGGAGATCAGCAACGTGGCCGCGCCAGATGACTTTGGCTGGCGGGGGTTGGGGACCCCTGCCAGCAAAGGTACCCGACAGCGGCGGCGGGGGAGAGTTGGTGGCAGCAGGAAGAGGGGGTCGAAGGGGTTGGTGCCGGGGAGGGTCAAAGGTGGTGGTGGCGGGAGGAGTCAAAAATGACGGGGGGGGGGGGGGGGGGCGGCACCGGGGGGGGGGGGGGGGGTGCTAAAATGTGCCACCTCACCTCGGGCTCTGGACCTCCCTCCCGCCGAAGTCTGGCTACGCCCCTGCTTTGAATGGGCTGTGTCGGCACTGCCGTGCAGCGGCCGCTAGCACAGCTTAGTAAACAGGGGGATTTGTTTGTTATTTGAATATTTTTACTGTTGTAATTGTCTGTTGTTTGTTTGTCTTATTCTTGCTGTACACCGCCTTGAGTGAATTCCTTTAAAAAGTCAGTAAATAAAAATCTTAATAAATAAATAGATAAATAATTGAACAGGCACATATAAGCTAATGTCTTTTTGGAGCACTTCGGTGTATATGCTAAAGCTTTAATGCATAGGTCCCATTGAAAAAATATTTCAAACAGGTCTCTGTATGTACTACAAACTTATGCATAGATTTTTAATGATGTTTCATCCGGCGCTCTTTTGGTTGTTTTATTTATGCCCAGTGGTCCACGACTGCAGGGTTCTTGGTGCATGGCCACAATGAAGGATCCTGCTCAATATTGGGGGTGCTCAGCAACCTGTGGTTCATGATCTAATGATGTCCATAAAGGTGTGACCAAAATATTACCAAAAACCTCAGAATACCATCCTTCCTGAGGCAACAAATCCCAGTCACCCAAGAAGCTAATTTTAAAGGAAATCTTTATATAAGACCCCTGGACAATAATTGAACTCACAATTCCCTTCTGTAACATATTTTTATGCATTTTACAACCTCTTTTCTGCTAATTGTCAGAAATGTTTCCACACGCAAACGGGGAGAGTCTGATAGGCACGGACGGGGAGAGGGATCTTGGGGTGATAGTATCTGAGGACCTGAAGGCGACGAAACAGTGCGACAAGACGGTGGCAGTAGCTAGAAGATTGCTAGGCTGTATAGAGAGAGGAGTGACCAGCAGAAGAAAGGAGGTTTTAATGCCCCTGTATAAGACGTTGGTGAGGCCCCACCTGGAGTATTGTGTTCAGTTTTGGAGGCCGTATCTTGCGAAGGATGTTAAAAAAATGGAAGCAGTGCAAAGAAAAGCTATGAGGATGGTATGGGATTTACGTTCCAAGACGTATGAAGAGAGGCTTGCTGACCTGAACATGTACACCCTGGAGGAAAGGAGGAACAGGGGTGATATGATACAGACGTTCAAATATTTGAAAGGTATTAATCCGCAAACAAATCTTTTCCAGAGATGTGAAGGCGGTAGAACGAGAGGACATGAAATGAGATTGAAGGGGGTCAGACTCAGGAAAGATGTCAGGAAGTATTTTTTCACGGAGAGGGTGGTGGATGCTTGGAATGCCCTCCCGTGGGAGGTGGTGGAGATGAAAACGGTAACGGAGTTCAAACATGCGTGGGATATACATAGAGGAATCCTGTGCAGAAGGAATGGATCCTCAGAAGCTTAGCTGAAATTGGGTGGCGGAGCAGTTGGGGGGAAGAGGGGGTGGTGGTTGGGAGGCGAGGATAGGGGAGGGCAGACTTATACGGTCTGTAACAGAGCCGGTGATGGGAGGCAGGACTGGTGGTTGGGAGGCGGGAAATACTGCTGGGCAGACTTATATGGTCTGTGCCCTGAAAAGGACAGGTACAAATTCAAGGTAAGGTATACACATATGAGTTTGTCTTGGGCAGACTGGATGGACCATGCAGGTCTTTTTCTGCCGTCATCTACTATGTTACTATGTTACTATGACTGTATCGTCATATTTTGAGTATCTATACAACTTTCAAATTTAATATCAAAATGTTTTTGTGAACTAGCTGCTGTGATAATCACCTTTTTCCTCAAAACAATGTGCAATTTCATTTGCTGTCAATGTCTTCTTTACACTATCTATTGGGGGAGCTGGCATTGCTGCCAGCTCTTTCACCAACAAGTATAGGTCCCGAGAGACTTGCCCGTGTTTAAGGAATCTAGATACTAATTCTTCTTTTCTAGCCTATCACTTTTTTTATATATATAAATGAATCTGTTTACACCAATCTTGTTTGCCTCCTCTAGATCTAATTCCCGCCACAGCTGCTCTAAACGTCTGCATTTATGTTTCAAGATCTTTAACTCCTCTGTATAGCAAGGGGAGGATCTTACTTTAGCTTGTTTTCTTTCCTTCAATGGTGCAATTTTATCCATTGTATCTCGTAATGCTTGTTTCCAAACGTGCCAAATCAGGATCAGAAGATTTTTCATTTAGATCCAATTTATAAGTACTACAAAACTCCTCTCCCTAAGCTCTACCTCTAGTACTTTCTACAACAGCTTGACCATTTCAAAATATACCCTTACTACAACTTTAATTTATAGTAAAATCAAACATAAAGTGATTTCACCATAATACTGGGGCACTTGATCAATTAGGGGTAAATTATCAAAAGGTCGTTAAAATTTAGGCAGTGGGATGATGCCCCTTTGCCATGCTCCTTCATTGTGACGCCTGAGACACCATGCTTGAGGGTTTGGTGTACTTTTGATAGTCGTGATCTCTGACATGACTCCCAGGCACCTGTTGTAATGCACCGATTTTCCTACTCCCGGAACAAGTGCAGTTTTATGTAATTAGTGGGTCTCTATGGCTCTCAATTGTGAAATTCAGGTAGCACTGAGCTGGAATAAAATTGGTGGGTTAATACTGGTGTAATGAGCCTCAGGAGTGTGCATGCTTTTGAAAGTCTCAATCTCTGATGTCACTCTAAAAACCCAGTGTGATGCACTAGCTCCTCCCAATCCAGGAACAAGTGCAGTTTTGATGTAACCAGTAGCTATCCATCTTGTCTGCCTCATTGAAGTCTTTTTGTCATGCCAAGCCAAGGCCCCTTTCTTTCTCCTTCTCCAGTGCTACTTCCCGTCAGCACACAGTGGGTTTCTGCTAGGAAAGGCCACAGCTTCCTGGCTTTCCAGTTCACTTTTGTGTGTATGTGTATACAAGCGCATGCGCTTCTCATTTCCTCCCTTCCTTCTCCTGTCCCCCATAAGATTAGAATGTCAAATTTTCTGGGTCAGCCAAATGGCATATGGAAGGTCCCCAGTTCGATCTTCAAATCAGATCTTCTGTTCACTGGGGGGGGGGGGGGGGGGGGGGGGGGGGGGGGGGGGGGGGGGGGGGGGGGGGGAGAGACATGGTTGTCACTCAAAGGTTTGGATTTTCATTACTTATTTCTTCCAAATCTCAGTTCCATATCCAGGTACAACTGGTAGGTTTCTGCCCAAAAGGGCTTACAACCAAAGTTGTACATACCTGAGGCAACAAAGGGTGAAGTGACTTGCTCAGGGCCACAAGGAGCAACAGTGGAAAAGATATCTGAAATCTGGTTTCCCTGGCTCTCAGCCTGCTGCTCTAACCAGCCTGGGGTTAGATCAGTGGTCAAAGATTGCAGGTTCCTGGTGAATGGCCACTAGTTGAAAGATCATTGCTGCAATGACCAGACTAGGTACATAGGGAAGTTATAAAATACAGGAAACATCCTAGGGTATTGGTGAATGAAGATTCACGATGCTTGTTTCCAGCACTGGTTCTGATTGAGCTGGAGGTTAAGGGAAGAGAAAATTACTGAATTAAAAATTACTACTTACTACTACTACTTATCATTTCTATAGTGCTACTAGACGTACACAGCGCTGTACACTTGAACATGAAGAGACAGTCCCTGCTCGACAGAGCTTACAATCTAATTAGGACAGACAAACAGGACAAACAAGAGATAAGGGAATATCAAAGATAAATTTTCAAGGTATGAAAAACTAAACACTCCAGTGCATCATTTCTGTAAAGTTACAATGCTTCAAATCCCATTTTAAACTCCCTTCTTCTTCCTTGCAATAAAGTGTACAGTGTTGTTTTATTAAATAACTGGACTGGTTTATTGCAATGCAGTTTATCTAGACATCAATTAAACTGGCATATAATTAGAGCTGATAAGATAAACTATTATTATGAAATAGACTCCTTAAAGCATACCCTTTGCGGCATGAAACAGTTGCCCTGGGTTTTCCTCGGGTATAAAAAAATCTTTATAATAATGATTTTCAAAATGTAAAATTGACATTTTCAGCTTTATTCACAGCTGAACCCTAGAGAAATAAAAAAAAAATAAACACTTTCAAAAATAATTGCAGCTGTTTAAAATGTGCAGGATAGTTAAGAGATGGTTATCACAGGAGTTTCAACCATATAAAAATGCAAGGAGAAAGAATGATATTCTGAGCCTCGGCTCAAACCTACCTAACGTGGAACCTTGCATTACGTAGCTATAGTTCTGGTTCCTCTTTCCCACATGCATCACTTTGCACTTGCTCACATTAAACGTCATCTGCCATTTAGATGCCCAGTTTAATTAAAATTGCATTAAAATTGCAATTAAAATTAAACCATCACCTGAGACTCCTCTGAAAGAAAATCTACAGTCACCTCCAAACCAGGGGCGTAGCCAGCCTTTGGCGGGAGGGGGGTCCACAGCCTGAGATGAGGGGGCACATTTTAGCCCCTTCCCCGGCGCTGCCAACACCCCCCCCCCCCCCCCCCGCCAGAAACAGAACGAAGCCTTGCGCCAGAAGAGGACCTCGGCTGGCGGGGGTTGGGGTTCCCCGGCCAGCAAAGGTAGGCGACGGCAGGTTGGCGGCGGGAGGGGGGGTCGAGAGGGTCGTCGGCAGGAGGGTCCAGGGCCAAATCTACGGGGGCCCAGGCCCCCATGGCCCCACGTAGCTACGTCACTGCTCCAAACTTTCTACCTCTGACTGTACGATGAAACGAGTCTCTAAACATCAAAAGGAGAAGACATTCCAGAGGGGGTTGTGCACCACCCATAGAATCTTAGAGTTACAAAATTTTATTTCAACCTTTTGCATTCAATTCACTTAATTACTACTGTTAAACATTTCTTTAAAAAGTCTCAAGAATGGGAATATTATGATTTAAGGGAAGCAAAACATAGTAACATAGTAGATGACGGCAGAAAAAGACCTGCACGGTCCATCCAGTCTGCCCAAGTAATATGCCACTTTTTTGTGTATACCTTACCTTGATTGGTACCTGTCTTTTTCAGGGCACAGACCGTACAAGTCTGCCCAGCACTATCCCCGCCTCCCACCATCGGCTCTGGCACAGACCGTATAAGTCTGCCCAGCACTATCCCCGCCGTCCAACCCCCAACCCCCCCCCCCCCCCCTCCCACTACCTGGCTCTGTTATCCAATCTCGGCTAAGCTCCCTTAGAGTTGCAAAATTTTATTTCAACCTTTTGCATTCCATTCACTTAATTACTACTGTTAAACATTTCTTTAAAAAGTCTCAAGAATGGGAATATTATGATTTAAGGGAAGCAAAATTTGAAGTCATCTGCATAAATGTATACTTTTAATCCCAGGCTCCAAGGCATACATTTACTAATGATCCCTCATGGAAGATGATAAGGCCTGAAAGACTGATCACCCACTGTGACAATATAAGAGCTTTCAACCAAAAATTATCTGAGTCAATGGGCCAGAGTACCTTGAATGGCCAACGCCTTCAATCAAGCCAAAGAAATTCATGATTAATAGAATCACAGTTGGCAGAAAGATCAAGGAAACTCAAAAACCCTAATCCTCCCTGGTCCATCAATAACTGCATATCATCCAATAAAGATGTCAAAACTGTCTCCACACTGAAAACATATGGAAACCAAACTGTGAAATATAAAATCTTCCAGTAGCCTTCCAAAAAATCCCACAATTGTTGAGTTACAACAGACTCAATTCATTTCTCTACCGCTGGGACCTTCGATATAACCCAATCATTTTCACAGTCTTGCATCCAGACATTGTGTTTTTTTTTTCTTTTTTGCAACAATGGTTTCATGTAGGTGTGTTTTAAAACATCTGGAAAACATCCTAGGGAAAGAGAAGCCAGAACAAAAGAAATTCAGAGTGGTGCTTCAAAAGTCAGGCTGAGCAGGAGTCCTGGACACCAATCATTCAATCTTTCTAATCCTGTGAGATTTACTAAATCAAAATGGTCAAAGACCTAACTGTTTATTTCTCTCCACAAATACATCAGAGGGGACCTTGCTCTCAGCACTCTTTCCATTTTTGCTGACTCTCAAATAGGGTTAAGCACCCATTGGCTAGCTATGATTTTTTTAAAATGCAGCAAGTCATCTCACAATTTTACTTAAGTACCCTAATTGAGAAGAACCTGCTAACAGTTGGTTAGTAAAAAACGAAAAACTCTTTAGCAGGATTATCCTAAACATTGCTTTCAGTAAAATCAACTTTTTTAACCTTCTAAGAGTCAATTTTATAATCCTTAAAATGAAGATCCAGAGTGACCGTACCTTGGAGGAGATCAGATGCCTCCATTTACAATCAAACTGACCATCTTTTTCAGGAAGATACTGAACCACTGAGTAGCATAACATCTAGAAAAATCATTTTCTGGAGGGAGGGGTCATGATGGCATTTGATGTGGGAGTGTAACGCTGAGCTCTTAGACTGCTGCTACTGCCAATCATGGATAAGCACAAAGGAAAAGCCTGTGTTTACCACCTGAAGCTAAGGCAGCCCCAGCCATAGTGCAGCAGACTGGATGGCTAAGTTGTTCCAGCAGCCAGTGTTGAAGCCCTGTGCAAGGCGTCTCTGATGTGACTTTGAACCCCGAATGCTGCAAGACTCTCCCCAGATCCAGATATGGAAGCACTGAACCAATGCGAGCCCTGCAGGTGGATACCAGAAAAGTTGCTATGAGATAGCAGGAGGGGCAGAAGCGTAGCCAGGTGGGGCGCAGGGGGAGCGGTTGCTCCCCTAAACAGCTGTTTAAAAAACCCGATAAATATTTTTTTTCTGCTCCCTCTTCTTCTGTCAGTGCTCTCCCGTCCGCGAGGTCACTTTTACTTCCTGATGCGTTCTCCCTCCTGCGCTGGCGATTATCAGTCAGCCTGCCAGCGTCGGGGCTTCTGCTGCTTCTCCTCCTCAGGCGCACGTCCCACCTCTGCGCAAAACAGGAAGTTGCTTAGAGTAGGTGGGACGCGCGCCTGAGGAGGAGAAGCAGCAGAAGCCCCGACGCTGGCAGGCTGACTGATAATCACTGGCGCAGGAGGGAGAACGCTTGGGGAAGTAAAAAGTGACCACAGACGGGAGAGACGGGCAGAAGAGAGGGTGAAGCCAATTTGTAATCTAGTATGCTGGAAGGAAAGGGGAAGACAGCAGGGAGCTGGATGGGAGGGTCAGAGTGAGAAAGGGAAGGGACACGTGCTGGTTGGAAGGAGGAAGAGAGGGGCTGGATGGGATCCTGAAAGAAAGAGTCAGAAAGAAGGGGAGGAGAAAGATCTGGAAGAGACAGTTACTGAATGGAGAGTGGGAAGGGACAGGTGCTGTTTGCAAGGAGGAATAGAGGGGACAAATACTAGAAGGAATGGTCAGAGAGAAGGGGCAGGTGCTGGAAGGAAGAGTCAGTGAGACGGGTTAGAAAGGGGACAGATGGCGAAAGGAAGGTGGAAGAGAAGGGACAGACTCTGGAAAATACGGAGAGAGAAGGGAGAAAGGGGGCAGACATTGGATGGAAGGGGAAAGAGTGCAGGCTGGATGGAAAAAGTAGAGGAGGCACACACTAGGTGGAAGAGGGTTAGGGGCAGACACTAAATGGAAGGGGGGGGGGGAGAGAGGGGCATCCTATTATTTCACAGGTTTTTTTTGCTAACTCTCCCCCCTTTTCCAGCACCTTCTCTTTCCTCCATACTGTACGGCACCTTCTTTCTATTTTCACTCCTCTACCCAGTATATTCTCTCTTGTTTTCTCTCACCCCCTCCAGCATCTCTCCCTAACACTCCATCCAGCTGGATGGAAGGGGATAGGCCTCTAAAGGGGTTGAGTGAGGGCAATTGCTGGCTTGGAAGAGGGAGGGAATGTTGAAGGATGCTAGACATGAGGTGAGTAGGAAGACGGGGGAGATGCTGGTCAAGGGGGAATAAAAAAAACAGAGGGGGGTCCTGGACATTACACAGGGATGAGGACCAAGAAGGGGTATGCTGCACATGGGAGGAGTAGGGATATAGGGGAGATGCTGACATGGAAAGGAGAGAAGGACAAGGAGGAATGCTGCATACGAGGGGGGAGTAGGGTGTCAGGGAGAGATGCTGGATGGAGGTGAGGGAAAGAGGACATCCTGGACGGAGGGGGGTAAGAGAAAACAAAAGAGAATATACTGGTCAGAGGAGTGAAAATAGAAAAAGGGTGCTGTACAGAAGAGAGGAAAGAGACGGTGATGGAAGAGAGGGGATAGCAAAAAAAAAAAAACCTATGAAATAGGATGAAGAATGGGAGGGCTGGAGTAAGGGAGATAAAAATTGTAGGCAGATGTGGTTAAAAATTAAAAGGAAGATTGAAGACTGAGTAGTAAAAATGAATGAAGTCTAAGAGGCAGAAAACTAAATGAAGGAAAGCTGAAAGGAAAAGATCAATTCAGAGGTGGATATAGGAGAGAAAGTGAAGAAGGCAGGAAGGGAGAGAAGAAGTGGCAGATGAACTGGAGATCATGTGAAGAAAGTTAAGAAAAGCCAGAAACTGGAGACTGAGACAAATATGATGGGAAAAAGAAAACAAAATGACCAAACAACAAAGGTAGAAAGAAAAAATGTATTTTTAATTCACTGAATGGAAAATGTCAGTTTTACAGTAAGTTTACACTGCTTTCTTTATATTTTGCAGAGTGCTGTTTTGATTTCTCTTTCTCTAGTGTTGCAGTGTGGCTTATTGGGTTTTAAGTTTAGTCTACATATTCATATTTTAATTTTGTGGTAATTTATTCTGTACCTGGTAAGGGTGTTCAGTGTTTGTGACTGAGGCCAGGTACTCTGTTTGCACCTAGTTTCTGTTTAAGCATCTGTAAGAATTCAACTTGTTCCAGTTTTCTAATGGGCATATTGATGTTCTAGTTCCTACTGTAGTATTTCCTGTGTTCCATTTTTCTAGATAAGGTCTTTGTTGTGTTACTTCTGTAAATCAGTGGTGTTATGGTCAAGTAGATTATATAGATTTTGAGTGACTTTTGTAGGCTTTGTATTACAGGTACAGCTGTTCCTCGGTAGAGTACAGGGGCATTCCTGCTAACGGTGTCACCAGACTCATGGCTGAAGAATGGAGTGTTGGCACCGGCACCAGCACTGCACTCCTCAGTCATGATCATGACAACACTAGCAGCACGAGCACTCCAGGTTGACAGAGTATGAAGTGCAGCTAAGTGCTAAAGAGCCAATGTGGGGTGAGGATGCTCTAAGTTAAGAGTGTGAATGGTAAATGACTGCAAATACTTTGCTTCATAGTTCAGGAAAAATTCAGTGAAAAATGTTTGGCAAATTCATAATGTGTTACCGAGCAGCATTCTTAGATGACTATCAGCTAACTAACCATAACAAAAATAATATTAAATTTTCTATTGTGCAATGCGTTTCCCCACTACCAGGGAAGTAGACACATACTCATACTGTTTCCTGTGGTTTCCAATTTGACTTCTGCTAGTTCAGTTGTGTGATCGTTGCTGGCGCCTATTTTACAAAAGTCTGCTCCCCCTTACCTTAAAACCTAGCTACGCCTCTGAGGAGGGGCAGTGAGTAGAAGTGGGTTGCTGAATAGGGCAATGGGAGTTGACCAGAAGGTGGACAGCATTAAGAGCTTTGATAGTGAAGGAGGAAAGCTGAAAGATGAACATTGGAAGATGTATGAGATGGTAATGGTAACCTTGAAGAATATCTGTTAGGGAGACTTGATAAAATGATCGTAGGCCCCTGACTCACTGCTGGCTCAGGTAGCTCAATGCAGGGATCTTGTGAAGCAACAGGAGGGGAAACTGAAACTGTTGGAGCAGGAATTGAAAGTTCTGAAAGAAGGACAGAGATTTTTGGTTAAAGATTAGTTGGTTACGCATCAAAAACTGGAAGCTGGAGAATTAGAAGCATCATTTGAATTTATGGTTCCTTAATTTCCCCAATCTTTTCTCTTGTCACCTGTGGATATGCATAAGAAATACCGTATTTTTCGGACTATAAGACGCACTTTTTTCCTCCCAAATTTGGGAGGAAAATGTTGGTGCGTCTTATAGTCCGAATGTAGCAACCCCTCGTTACAGGCACCTCCCTCGCTCCGTTACAGGCATCTCCCTCCGTTAAAGGCATCCTCCCTCCCTCCCTCTGTTACAGGCTCCCTCCCTCCCTCCGTTACAGGCACACCCGCTCTCGGCTACCACACCTCTCCCTCCGTCGGAATTTTAAAACTCTTCACCTCCTCGGTGTGACTCGCGGTAGCAGCAGCGCTTCAGCGTGCATGTTGCTCAGCGATCTTCACTCAGACTTCTCTCTCTCAGCTCTCCAGAGTTGCTGGACATGGATGGATGGGAGGGCAGGAGAAATGTTGGACATGGATGAAGGAGAGGGAAGACAGGAAGGAGATGCACATGGATGGAGGGGAGGGGAGAGAGAAGAATTGCTGGACATGGATGGGATGGGAAGGCAGGGGAGAGAGGAGAATCGCTGGACATGGATGGGACGGGAGGGCAGGGGAGAGAGGAAAATCACTGGACATGGATGGGAATGCGAAGGCAGGGGAGAGAGAAGAATCGCTGGACATGGATGGGACGGGAGGGCAGGGGAGAGAGGAAAATCGCTGGACATGGATGGGAGGGAAGAATAGGGGCAAAGGAGAATCGCTGGACATGGATGGAGTGGAGGGTAGGGAAGAGAAATGTTGGAGGGAAGGAGTTGCACATGGATGGAGGGGGAGAGGAGAAATGCTGGACTTGGATGGAGGAGAGGGAAGACAGAGGAAGGAGATGCACATGGATGATGGGTATGGGAGAGATTTGAAATGCTGAACATGGATAGAGAGGAGGAAAGAGAGAGGAAGTGAGATGAACATGGATGGAGAGGAGAAATGTTGTACATGGATGGAGGGGAGGGAAGACAGAGGAGGAGATGCACATGGATTTAGAGGAGACGAGAAACTCTGGACACGGATGGAGGGCAGAGAGTTGAAATGCTGGACATGGATGGAGGGGAGGGAAGAGAGAGGAAGTGAGATGAGCATGGATGGAGGAGAGGGAAAGAGAAGAAGTGAGATGAACATGGATGGAGGGGAGGAGAGAGGAGAAATGTTGGACATGGATGGATGAGAGGGAAGAGAGAGGAAGGACAGGAGATGCATATGGATGGAGGGGAGAGAAGAATAGGAAGGAGATGCATACTGACTGAGATAAGGGAAAGGGAAAAGAAGAGAAAAACTGCACATGGATGGACAAAATAGGCAAAAACTAGATCCACTCTATACGTCCTCCAGTCAAGTCTGCGGAGGACCCAACTTTTACCTATGGATGTAGAGCAAGAAATGAAGAAGAAAGGAGGAAATTAAAGAAATAAATGGAAAGGAATCCCTGGAAATGGAGTTAAGGGAACAGATAGAGAGCAGCAGAATCAGAGACTGGGACCGACATGATCAGAAAAACAAAGTCACCAGACAACAAAGGTAGAAAAAATCATTTTATTTTCATTTTAGTGTTTAGAATATGTCCAATTTGAGAATTTACATCTGCTATCTTATTTTGCACTGGGTGTACTGGAGCTGTAACATCTTACAGAAATAATTTATAATGAAAAAATTCAAGTTATTTTTTCTCCTATACTGGTATAATATTTTCAATGATGCCTGTTTATATGCGCCAAGAGATGTGGCTAACATGGGTGTGGCTATCATAGGGGCAGAGCCATAGGTGGTGGCCCCGCCCATAATGAGTACCAGTACCTTTTTTCCTACAAAAAAAAGCACTGCTAAGTACTGACCGGCAGGATGCAAATACAGGAGTGTTGGCAGGCAGTGTAGATCTTTCTGGCTTTTTGGAAGAGTCTGCTCTTATAATATCGACGGCAACCTTGATTACTTCCTGTGAATTGGAACCAGATCACCACTGGATTCTGAGACTGTATTTTCATCATGAAGATTTGAGTTTTATTGGCTAGAAGGTGTTAATGTTCCTGACCTCTACAGGACTACTCAGCTTCAACAATAGGCCTTTTGGGCTTACAAGTCTCAGCTCTTAGCTCTGGGAGGGCAGTTTTTCCTCCAATTTCCCTATAATTGTTTTGTTAAATACGATGCTAAGATTGAGATACTTTTAAAATAAATAGGAGGAAATATTTTTTCACACAAAGAACAGTTAAGCTCTGGAACTCGTTGCCGGAGGATGTGGTAACAGCAGTTAGCATATCTGGGTTTAAAAAAGGTTTGGACATTTTCCTGGAGGAAAAGTTCATAATCTGCTGTTGAGATAGACATGGGGGAAGCCATTGCTTGCCTTGGGATTGGTAGCATGGAATGCTGCTACTATTTGGGTTTCTGCCAGGCACTTGTGACCTGGATTGGTCACTGTTGGAAGCAGGATGCTGGGCTAGATGGACCATTGGTCTGACCCAGTATGGCTATTCTTATGTTCTTTGTTAATCAAAAAAAAAAGTGTGTGGGGGGGGGGGGGGGAAAGAACAATCCTATGCACTCTACAAATGTCCCAAATCACAGCAAAGGTGACGAACACAAAGCAGACAAGATATCAAGGTGTGGCACAGAACTTATACTGGTCCGCAAGTAAAGACTCAACACGAGTCGTGTTATGGCCACTAGGCCTTCATCAGGAGTCTTTGCCGGGCTAACTTGAAGTGCCAAAAGATAGTACTATCAGCCTGAATCACTGGAAAACTGTAATATAGCACTGCACAATTAAAATTGAAAGCACTCAAATCAATGAGTCACAGTCACGCTCAAACAACTATGGAACTGCTCAATGTGATGAGTGAAAAGATTTGTTACCTGCTCCAAAGCTTTTGCTAAAGATACATTCCAACTAATCACTAGTTCTTCTGCTGAGTTTTCTAGGCTCAGTCATTCTAAGGGTTCTGTAGCCGTCAGAAATGTATCCACTTTACCCTCAGTTTAAAGCTTTTTCTCAAAGTGCAAATAGGAAACCGAAAATGTAATTAAATGATCGTGTCAGTTCACATGGCTGATGGGCAGTCAATAATCTTAATAAGATTATCTCATCTGAAGCTAACAATACACCTAGCATACAGAAAGCTATGCAAGAGGGGGCAAAAATTTTAATTGTACCATCTCCGAAGAAGAGACTGTTTTAAGGACATTAGCAACAACAATATAACCTGGATCCTAAAACCGCCAGATGAAATCCTATTGGGGGTATCACACATTTACAAACAAAATCAAAGGTTTCAATCTTTATAGTTTAAAACTTTAGGAGGACAACAAATAAGAAAAACAAACAAATATGGTCGATCACCAATGGTAACCTGCATGCAGTCATAATAAATCAGGCTCTCGCTAGATATATTTAAAACGTCATTAGATCTGGAAAAACTATCTGCTCCTCCTCCACTCTTATTCACTTGGTGTAAAATACTGTAGCCAGGAAAGAAGTAAAGACAGAACAGACCATTCTTTCTTAGTCAACCAACCAGTCTATATTCAGCCAGTTGTGGTCAGTGTTTTCTTAACATGCTGGCCACCACTGACTGAATTAGTCTCAAATGTTCAATGCAGCACTAAATATTTAGGTGTTTGGCAGTGCCTGTGAGCTATCCAGAGACAGTACCACAGCTGGATAGTTAACCCAGCATAGCTGGACTGCACTATAGTGCCCTTTTACAAAGCGGAGATACCTGTATCGCGTTGCCGCGTACCAAATCAAGCCTACCGCTGGACTTGCTCAGGAGCCCAGCAGAGTTCCGGCTTCTGGCATGCGGTAACTAGGGTACTACAAAATACTTTTGTATTTTCTAGCGCCGGTGGCATGCCCAATGGTAATCGAGCTGCGCTGCAGGCTGACCAGTGACTACCAGGCTACCACCGGAGACCCTACACCTTCTAAATAGAAGGCAGTAAGGGCTCCCCCAAGAAATGGCCTTGCGGTAAGTGTTAAACATACCGCATGGCCATTTCCTTCTTTAAAACAAAAACAGCCTTTTACCGGAGGTGGTAAAAGGGAGCCTTGGAACATGGAAAACCTGCGTGCCGATGACACCACAGGGGTCCTTTTACCACCGCTTGGTTAAAGGACCCCTATATGCAGACTGCTAAACAAGCATTGGCACTGAATACCTGCAGTGTCTGGACAACTTCCAGGTCCACCACAACCCGATCTGCAGACTGCCCCAGCACTAACCAGAAAGTGCCACAACAATCAGTGCTAACCACATTCAATAACTGGCACCCAAAGTTAGGCACCGGGATGAACCACGCTAAGCCTTTGCCTTACCCTTCACTACCAATTATAATGTTCTAGTACATATGGAGGGGCATAATTGAACGAAAACGTCTATCTCCATGGGCGTTTATCTCTGAGAACGGGTCCGTGAAGGGGCGGACCGAACCGTATTTTCGAAAAAAAAATAGACGTCCATGTTTTATTCGACAATTTGTGAGCTGGGCGTTTTTGTTTTTCAGCGATAATGGAAAATGAAAGCGCCCAGCTCAAAAACGAATAAATCCAAGGCATTTGTTCATGGGAGGGGCCAGGATTCGTAGTGCACTGGTCCCCCTCACATGCCAGGACACCAACCGGGCACCCTAGGGGGCACTTTTACAAAAACAAAAAAAAAGGTAAAAGAGCTCCCAGGTGAATAGCACCCTTCCCTTGTGTGTTGAGCCCCCCAAATCCCCCTCAAAACCCACTGCCCACAAGTCTACACCATTACTATAGCCCTAAGGGGTGAAGGGGGGCACCTACATGTGGGTAAAGTGGGTTTGGGGGGCGTTGGACGACTAAGCATTAAGCAGCACAATTGTAACAGGTAGGGGGGGGATGGGCCTGGGTCCACCTGCCTGAAGTCCACTGCACCCCCTAACAACTGCTCCAGGGACCTGCATACTGCTGCCAGGGAGGTGGGTATGACATTTGAGGGTGAAAATAAAAAGTTGTGAAACATCATTTTTTGTGGTGGGAGGGGGTTAGTGACCACTGGGGGAGTCAGGGGAGGTCATCCCCGATTCCCTCTGGGGGTAATCTGGTCATTTAGGGCACTTTTTGGGGTCTTATTCGTGAAAAAACAGGGTCCAGGAAAAGTGCCCTAAATTCTAGCTACAAACACATACTTTTTTTCCATTATCGGCGAAAGGCGCCCATCTCTCCTCGGCCGATAACCACGCCCCAGTTCCACCTTCGCCATGCCTCCGACACGCCCCCGTCAACTTTGTATGCTTCCGCGATGGAGTGCAGTTGAAAACGTCCAAAATCGGCTTTCCATTATACCGATTTATTCGTTTTTGTGAGATAAACGTCTATCTCCTGATTTGGGTCGAAATCTAGGCGTTTTTCTCTTTCAATTATAAGGTGGATTGTGTTGTCATTGCACGTAGTATACCATGCCATACTTTGTATTGTTGTTCGAATATTTTTACTGCACTAATTGCCTCCTGCTCATGTTTGATCTATTCTTACTGTACATTGCCTTAAGTGAATTCCTTCAAAAAGGCGGTAAATAAATCCTAATAACTAAATAAATAAGCTAGTAAAGGGCGCTCTGTGTGGAATGACCTTTATAGAATACTAACTTTGCGTGCATTTCGCACCTAACTTTGGGTGTGAGCATGTTAGCGCCTAACTGACTGATTAATTTACGCGCAGATCTGAGATCCATGCCCAAATTTAGGTGACCTATAGAGAATCCGAGGTTCTTGCTTAAGAGCAACTGAATATTAGCGGTTGGGCTGGTCAGCACAGTTTAGGTGGGAGGAGACTCTTCTTCTTGTTTGAATATTGGCTCTCAATTTTCTACCCAAAAAGTCCATCAAAACCAACAAACCAGGTATATGTACAATCACCGCCTTGGGTGAATCTCTTCATAAAGGCGGTTAATAAATCCCAATCAATAAAAAATGCTTTGTAACTCACCGACTGAGCATTAAAATACACGCACAAGGCATGCCTCTGGCCTGGTTTTCAGTCAAAGGGCTACCAGGTGTTGGTCCCCCTATGGGCTTGTAGATGCAAGGAAAGCACGCAGGTGGGCTGCCCCAGGATAGGGCTAATTTAGTTCTGGTCCCCTCCTTATTGACAGACGCTGATACCGCAGTTTAGCATACTATCCTCAAAGTAAACTGACTATATGTGAATGTAAAGCCTTATTACATCTTTTTAACCAACATCCCTTGCAAAAAAAAAAAAAGCATCATGGTTAGATAGAGCTCACTTTTGAGATTTCAGTACTTTGCATCGCGAGAGGGTGGGTACACGAAAACTGCAGCTTTGGTGTCACAAAACTCTAATACCCAATCCACAGTATTTAAAACACCTTGTAGATGGGCACAGTTCCAGCAGTTACTACCAGGATATCTGGGAAACTGGATGGCGTAGCATGAGCTAATTCTGTTGCTAATGTTGTTGTTTCACTTGACTGTATAAAATATTGATGAGATACAGAATGTACCATTTGTTCGTAGATGCTACTGCACAGTGCTGGTCAGTTTGCATTTCCTCTTTCTAAAGGGGTGTAGGTTTCTAGTAATATTACTGGTCCTGGAGATGACTGGAATCTGTAGCTTGTAATATCTTTTCAAGATGTTATCATACATTAGCTTTTGAGACTGCACAGCTCCTTTATCATATATGGCTGCAGAGCTACAGGGAGGAAGACGTGAAGGGCAATTTCATAGCAGGTTGCCTAGGTTAAAAGGCCATTTAAGCACCTACTTAGGAATCATTTTATAAAGACAAAGAGGTACCTGTATAAGTTTGTAAAATAATTTCCAATAGAGCACAAACAATTCTTATGGAGGTTAGAAATAGATCTTTAATCAATTGCCTCTATTTGAAAACCCTTAACAATAGACCTCAGCGGTGCCCCTTGTCAAATAGCACTTTTCAATCAACAAGACTTACGTACCCAACTCCTCATCGGTCATATGGAATAATCTTAAAAGCTTACTGAATTATTAAGAAACTTTCTTAGACTATAATCGTCATATATCTCTTTTGCATTAATGCTCTATTTCAGAGAAATTAAACACTCAGATACTCATCTTGAGAAGCTAATCAACAGCCAGGGGGGGAGGGGGGGGGTTAAAAGCCAACATTGGCTATGTTTCGCTTAACAGCTGTATTAAGACTTCCCCCTGCTTAAAATGGTGCCAGCACTTTCCAGCTAACATCTCTTCCGGCTTTTGTATATTGGAAAGACCCGACATGGGCCGTGTTTCAGCGACTATTTGCCTGCATCAGAGGTCTGGCAAAATTCAAAAATCATAATGAATAAGCTGGGAGAGATGCTGGCTGAAAAGTGCTGGCACCATTTTAAGCAGGGGAATGTCTTGATACAATTGTTAAGTGAAACATAGCCAATGTTGGCTTTCAACCCCTCCCCCCCCCCCCCCCCCCCCCCCCCCGGATGTTGATTAACATCTCAAGATGAGTATCTGAGTGTTTAGTTTCTCTGAAATACAGCATTAATGCAAAAGAGATATGTGAAGATTATAGTTTTTCATAAGAAAGTTTCTTAATAATTCAGTAAACTGTTAAGATTATTACCATATGCATAAGTCTTGTTCATTAAAAAGTGTTATTTAGCAAGGGGCACCGCTGAAGTCCATGGTTAAGAGTTTTCAAATAGAGGTAGTTGATTGAAGATATCTTTGTAAAATAATTGCGTATGTAGCAGAAATCGCACCATGCAGGTGCAGACAATTATACCTGCTTGAGAGCAGGTATTCGTGCATAAAGTTTGCATATGTGTGTTGATTAAAGTAGTTTTTAATCAATGCACGTACCTGCGAATTCTGCCCATGGTCTGCCCAGACCGCACCTCAAGCTAGACCTACTAGCAATTTACATATCTTCTTGATGAAGCTAGTTAGTGTTTTATAAAGGGCCTTTTATGTGTGCACATCTTCTCTTCTTTCTGGTTTATTTTTATAGATGAGGAAATTCTTTTATGAGTTGTTATGAAGTTTTAGTTATTTATTTGTAATTTGTTTATTGTTTATTATCCATTAATTTTGATTTGTATTATTATGGGAATTGTATATGTTTTATATACTATGGACTACTAGGTATGCCATGTTAACAACATATATATACTAGTTATGCATTTATATGTACTATATATGGTAGCATTTATTTGGGTTGATTTTTTTTATTCTGTATATGTTTTTACTCATTGTGATTTTTGTATTTTGCCAGACCCCCAATGCAGGCGAATAGACGCTGAAACACGGCCCGTGTTGGGTCTTTCCAATAAAGAATTTCCCATTGTCCTGCTCCTGAAGGTCTTTTTGTGCTTTTTGTTCTGCTATGTGTGCATGTGGCCACATAAGCGCATAAAAGACTTCATTAAAATTATCCCCTTTGGGGGCAATTATATAAGTGAGTGCCCTGATGTTGGGCAGTGAGAGGCTGCAGTGTATGTCCAGACTGTCTTACAGAATACTAGAATAACCTGGTATCAGCACGCCTTACATTTACACCAGTTATAGACCTTGTGTTACTGTAAGCACCTAAATACAGAAAGAGTGCGTGCAGGGGCAGCCCAAGACAATCTGCTGCCTGAGGCAGGAATGAGCCACTGCCCCCCAATGAGTCACTACTGCCACTGCCCCACCTCCCCTGAGGCAAGGAATGAGCTGTCAACCCGCATTAGGTGAGGAATGAGCCGACGCCTGTACCCCACCACCCGCGAGGCAAGGAATGAGCTGCCACTGCCACCCACCCGCCATGGTCTACCATCTCCCCATTCCTTCCCTAGCCCCCTTCCACTAATTTACCTTGTCTGTTTTTTCAAAGGCGGTGGCAGCGATTCCCAAAGGCTGCCCTGCCGCCGGTCCCGGCCCCTTCTCTCTACTGCGACCCGCCTCTCTGACATAACTTCCTGTTTCCTCTGAGGTGGGCCGCTGTAGACAGAAAGGGGCTGAGACAGGCAGCAGGGCAGCCTCTGGAAATTGCTGTTGCTGCATTTGGAAAAATGAGAAGGAAAAGGTAAATTGGTAGAAAGGAGTTTGGAAGTAAGGGCGGGAGGCGAAGTCACCTCAGAAGAGTGCCGCCTCAGGTGGCCTAATGGTAGGTCTGCCCCTGGGTTCATGCAACTTACTGTATTCTGTATGTTGCATGCATATTAGATTATTGATATACTGCCTTTCTGTGGTACAAGCAAATGCTCGGCACTAGCGAATGAACAGCTGCTAGCACGCTTCGTAAACAGACCCCAGCGTGGCTTACATATTACATACTTTCTCCCCTCGATATTCAAAACTATTTAACCTGGCTGATTAAATATTGTATCAGTGCCTAACCATAGATATTCAGCACCAAACTGGCTATGTTGAGCGGTTAACTGGTTAGTAGTGAATATTGACATAGCCAGTTAACTTTTTAGCAGCCAAACTAAACCTGGATATTCAGTGCCGGTCATGGCCCGGCACTCCTTATCCCTCCTACCCTTCTACACTTCATAGGGGGCAGGAAACCAGTGTATTAGCCTCAGAACCTTAATATCAGATAGGGTAACCATGGGAATTGAGATGAAAACACAGGACAACCATATAAACTTCCAACTTTAAACTTTTATATTAAAATAAAATATTTGTTTGAGAACATAAAACAATATTTGATACTAGGGGCGTAGCCAGTATGGGGCCATGGGGGCCTGGACCCCCGTAGATTTGCCCCTGGACCCCCCTGCCGATGACCGGATGACCCCCCCTCCCGCCACCGCCTACCTTTGCTGGCGGGGGACCCCAACCCCCGCCAGCCGAGGTCCTCTTCTTCCCAATCCCACGCAAGCCTTCGTTCTGTTTCTGTGAGTCTGATGTCCTGACGTCAGACTAGAACAAAGCCTTGCGTGGGATTGGGAAGAAGAGGACCTCGGCTCGGCTGGCGGGGGTTGGGGTCCCCCACCAGCAAAGGTAGGCGGCGGCGGGAGGGGGGTCATCAGGTCATCGGCAGGGGGGGTCGGCAATGGCGGGTGGGGTCAAAGTTGGGGGGGTAGCAATGGCAGGCAGGGGGGTTCAGCAATGGCGGGGGGGGGGGGGTCGGTGGCACCGGGGGGAGAAATGTGCCCCCTCACCTCGAGCTCTGGACCCCCCTCCCACCGAAGTCTGGCTACGCCCCTGTTTGATACCCTCAATAAAAAAGAAGCAGGCAGGGCAACATATTTACAAAGGGGTTAGGGAAGGAAGGAGATAAAAAATGAATGAGAAATAAAAATGTGAAAATACGTACAGTAACAAAAAGGTTGAGGGAAGGAGAAAGGATCACTGTAGGCCGGTTTCTGAGGCAAATGGGTTCATCATTAGGCTACAGTGTCAGGCTGACACCCAAGCTTTTCACTGAGAGAAAACAAGAACACTGCATAATTAAATATGACACATTTCTAGCACTGGCTCCTGTGCTTATCCACGAAGAGCTGTGACAAGGAGGTCCCCCCAATTCTAGAAAATTTATGCTGGGATAAAGATCATCCCAGCCTTGTGAAAGAGGAAGTGTGTCATGAACCAGAGAGAGATAATAACACAAACCAAACATGGAACAGTAACAGTGAAGTAGGCCGTAGATGGAACAAGAAGGTCTTTTTGCATAAAATGGGGCCCAAGTCAGTGGTGAAATAACCCATCTTAACAGCAGTTCGTGTTGATAACTTCCCCTTAACTCATGCTACTTTAGCAGGCGTCCCGTTTTATGCAATGAGACCTAGTTACTCATAACTGGGGTTAACAGTAAAATAACCCATCCTAACAGTAGCCCATAACTTCCCCGCTTATTCACTCTTCTTTCCTACCTGTGGACTTTTGGGCTTTCATTGTGGTTTGTTTCATTGCTGTTTTCTTTTTGTTTCTAATGGGTTGAGTGATTTGTTCATTTCTTTGCTAAATATTTTTGAAATGTATATTTCATAATTCAATTAAAAAAAGTGATTTTTATATCTTTGAAAACTAATAATGTCACATGCTGGATGGTAAAATATCTGAATTGAACGAAGTGTAAGATATGTCATGTGGCAGCCATGCAGTCAGCTCCACATCACCCTACTAATCTGCCTCGGCTCTGTTCATGGAAATCTAAGGGGTCCTTTTACTAAGGTGCGCTGAAAAATGGACAGTGGTAGTGTAGACGCGTGTTTCGGGCGTGCGCAGAATCATTTTTTAGCGCACCTGTAAAAAATGCCTTTTTTAAATTTTTGCCGAAAATGGACGTGCGGCAAAATGAAAATTGCCACACGTCCATTTTGGGTCTGAGATCTTACCGCCAGCCATTGACCTAGCGGTAAAGTCTCACGTGGTAACCGGGCAGTAATGACCTACGCGCGTACAATGCCAATTGCTGCCAGATTACCGCCCGCCCCGGAAAATAAAAATATCTTCCTGCACGCGTAGCAGACGCACACCAAAAATGAAATTACTACTATCGCAAGGGCCACGTAGTAGCCGAGCAGTAACTCAGAATTGGCACAAGTTGGGCGTGCGTAGGTGCTTACGTGGCTTAGTAAAAGGGCCCCTAAATTATTACATTTCACATTCATTTGGTCCTTGTCTGTCCTGCTTCAGCTTTGTTGAACTGCAAGACTTGTAACTACAGTGAAAATGATACAAACAGTTTCTGTAATGGACGCATCAGTTCCTTCACTGTGAAAGTAATTTTAAAAGAGATGCATTGTGCTTTTCTCATGCAAATATATATTTGCTGCATACAGCATAAGATAAAATATTGTAAAACTCCAACAACCTAATAAAACGCAAACTGTTCTATACAAATGGCATCATTATTTGAATATACAAATATTAACATGGCACATCAGGCTGTGAACTGTGCAACTCTTTGCTCTTTAACATTATCATTCAGTTTTAAAATGCAAATTGAACGAAAATGTGTATTTTTATTCTGCCCTACAGAACTGGTCAATTGCAATTTGCTTGGATTTCATGATCGTAGCCTACCAGAGTACTGACTGGGAAGCAAAGGAAGGCTACTAGTAATACCTCTTACCATTTTTATAGTGCTGCTGGATATATGTAGTGCTGCACAGAGGTGATACATATGTGACAAAATGTCCCTGTGACAAAGAATTTAAAATCTGAGGGGCTGATGCAGAAATCCACAGCAAGCCTAACAGTGGAGCTGTGTGGGCCTGTTAATGGTTGAGCAATGCACAGAGGGGTTGAACGTCGGTGTTAACTCGTACAGAAAACATGGCCACAGATTGTATTACAATGTATGATAATGAGGCCATTAAATATTCCGCTGCAGGCCGAGAAGGGAGCAGTGGCTTTTGCTGCGTGAACAATGCAAGAAATTTTTTGTCAGGTCCGGGGCAGCGTAGAAGGGATAGCAGGGAGGATTTAATGCCAGGTTTTAAAATTTAACTACAAGTTTTCTCTTCTTCTGAAGCCAGAAAAAATTGCCTGCAACTTTAAAAGACTGACAGAAGTTAACAGAGTTTGTGCACATGTCAGAACACAAACGAAAGTGTCAGCACACATCGGCACCTATCCTTCTGTGCATAAATATCAGCCTTTCAAAATTTTTAGATGCTAGAAATTTTTCTGAGGCTGACATTTATATCCAGAAGAGCCTTCCATTCAGGGGCGTAGCTACGGGTGGGCCTGGGTGGGCCCAGGCCTGCCCACCTAAGCGCACACACAACTGCCGCAGCAGCAGCCTAGTGTGACGGCCGAGACAGCACCCGCGGCGCTCTGGTAGCAGCTGATCTCTCCTGTCACTGTGGCTCCGATTTCAGGCCCGCCCACCCCCCAAGCGCACACACACACATAGCCTCTAGCGTACTCGCGGGCACCCACGCTGGCGCGCTCAGACATCATCAACCCACCACCTACCTTCAGGCTTAGAGCCTTAGACTCAGGAGAGGCAGAATGCGTCGTGGTTGTCCACACATCCATCCTACGCAGTGCGGTAGCGGTATGACCCGGACGTGGTGGCTGTGCGTGCGCGGCGGCGTGCTCGTGGCATCTGAGCCTAAGGGAGGGCAGGCTGAAAAAATAGCTACACATGGTCACATGCACGCATGCAGGGTGTGCGAGCCTGGCCCTGCCCTCCCTGGAAAAACGTGGGAAATGGCCGGGACTCGGTCTTCAAATTGAGAAGAGATCATACCAGAATCAACTCGAGTTCCTGTCGGCCCCAGGTAACTTTACTGCCAAGCAGCAGCAGCCAGCCCAGCAGGTAATAAAATTGTTGTAAATGCGTTTTAGGGGTTTTTACATCATAATTTTAAAATCATGTAAAATTTTTTTTTATTAAGCTAGCTGGGGCCTGGTGGGCACTATTAAAATTTATTGTTGTGGAATTTCTGGGTGGGGTAAGCACTTCACTGCCTAGGGCAAAAAATGTATATATTTAATGATTAAAATATACCTTTTTTTGCCCTGCAGTGAAGAGCCCACCCCCACCCAGAAGCCCACCTCCATAACCTGCCAGCATTTTGATTACTCTTTTGTTATCAAAATGATGGCTGTGGTCTGGTAGTGGGCTTCTGGATGGGGGGGGGGGGGGGGTAGACGATTCACTGCCAGTGCCCAGGGCAATGAAGAGCCCATCCCCACCCAAAAATTCCCCAACAATAAATTTTAATAGTGCCAAGCTAGCTTAATTTAAAAAAAAAAGTTGTCTTTCTCTCATTTTGGTGGGTTTTTGGGTGGGGATGGTCTAGGCACCGGCGGTTTTCTCTGGGTGGACCGGTGTGTGCAGAGGTGGGCATAAAAATAGTCTTTTTTTTTTTTATTTAATTCCATAGGGGGTGGATAGGGAGTAGGACAGGGCTATCTATCTATCTATAGTGCCCACCCATATTAGCTCTGGGCCCACCCAAAATGTCAGGTCTGGCTACGCCACTACTTCCATTGTTGTTCCAACATGCACATGAGAAGCTCCAACTACTGCGAAACCTTTGTGTGCATGCATCTAGCAAGTTCCCCCAATTTCCATGCAAGTTCTGTGAGCATAAAATTTGCACAGACTTAGCTTTCTGCATGCCACAGTGTTATGCTCATGACAAAAGCTGACATCTGCATCAGCCACTGAGTGAGCACCTGAAGCAATGGGAGATCGTGATTTGCCCAAAGTGCGTCAGTGGCAGAAGCAGGATTTCAGCCCTGGATTCCCTGATTCTCAACTCCCTGCTCTAAGCACCAGGCCAATTGCTCTTCTACAGACAGTTCTTGAATACTGCAAATATGCACCATAAACTAAAAGCCATTGCATGCAAATGCAGCTTATGAAAATTTAATATGAATAACCTTTAAAAAATAAACCCTCTCAATCTGTCTGCAACACTCGGGGCCCGCAGCTTCCCAACTCTCTGCTTAGAAGCAAATGTTAAACAGCCATAGGGTCTGGAAAAAGTTCCAGTTTGCAAGAATGAAAGTAGCAATCTTGCAAAATATATCACTCAGGGGGATTCAGGAGGAAAATGCTAGAATTCTCAAGCCCCTAGACACGTCATGGTAAAAAATGTCAGACTTACAGGATGAGAAGGTTTCCCACGGCAGATGCAAAGCATACCACAAATTTTCTGTTTGGGATTACCGTTATATTGCTAGAGTATCATATTGGTTCTATATAAGTTTTTATAAGTCATGGAATGAGTCACCTAAATTTCCTCACCATCAGACAGAAAAGGTAGTTTGTCTCCCTGGATGAACTCTGCTGATCAAACACAGAAGCTGAATCTTTGATGTTTAAATGGAGGAATCCCGGACTGAGTACTGAGAAAAACTGATGAGTCATCACCTTTGAATTTTCAAAGGAGTAATGCCCGTTTATGGCAGCTCAGCTACTTGCATTATTTATCGTTGAATTAGACTTAGCAAAAGCTAACAGTGATGCAGGTCTTCAGTATATTCTTATCCTGACAAGGAATTAATGACTCCTGTCTACAGACTTTGTCATTCTGTATCTACCGTTCTTCCCATCTGTTACTGGCTGATATGTGTTCTACCTTTGGCAGATGTTTAATCAGAGGCCGTCTCGGAGAGGCAGGGGGCCTACAACTTGAGGAACGCCATGACAGCATTAGAAATACAAGATTTTCAATCATTTGAGTTTAGTCATTTCTTTTCACTGCATGTTAATGCTCAGCACAAAGAGAAGACATTTTGATAGCACCTGGCTGCCATGCAACTAAAGTTACGCATGCAATTTGGGTAGGGTTACCATATCTCGTCCCCCAAAAAGGAGGACACATGCCCCGCCCCTTTCATACCCACTCCGTCCCCTGTCACATTTTCCCCTCCCCCGTCACACCCCCCGTCACCCCCCCTCCCCATCACCCCCTCCCCTTACCTTACTGCTGCCCTGGTGGTCTAGTGACCTCTTCGGGGCTTTCCTGCTCGGAGCGCTGCCCTGCATGCATCCTTCCTGTTGCTGATCTCGGCGCCGATTCAAAATGGCCACCGAGAGTTGAAGCCTTGCGAGGTCACTTCAACTCTCGGCGGCCATTTTGAATCGGCGCCGAGATCAACAACAGGAAGGAAGCTTGCAGGGCAGCGCTCCGGGCAAGAAAGAGGAGGCTCTTTCCTGCCCCGAAGGCGGAAGAGGTCACTAGACCACCAGGGCAGTAGTAAGTAAGGGGAGGGGAGGCTAGCAATCTGCCCGTTAGTCCGGATTTCTGGACCAACGGGCAGGCTGGCAGGCGGGCTGTCCTAAAGAGAACATGTCCGGGTAAATCCGGACATATGGTAACCCTAAATTTGGACCACACGGCCAAATTGTGCACCTAACTTAATTGATTAACAAGCCAATTGGTGCTGATAATTGGCTTCTAACAAGCAATTGTTGGCACTAATTGGAACTAATTAGAATTTATGCCCACTACTTGCTAAGTGTATTCTATAAAGTAGTGTGCGTAAATTCTACTGTACGTATCTCAAAATGGGGCATGGCCATGGGAGGAGCATGGGCGGGTTGTGGGCATTCCTAAAATGTATACGGTGTTATAGAACATGCCCAATCAGCGCCTAAGCTAGGCGGCAGCATTTACACCTAAATTTTAGTCACAGGAACAGGCACTACACGTATTCTATAAACTGTGCCTAACTTTAGGCGGGGTTTATAGAATAGAGCTAAGCACGTTGTTTTTCAGTACTGATTTTTTTAGGCACCATATATAGAATTTCCTCCATTATGGCTTAAAGGGGAAAAGCATTTATTAAAGGGCTGGACTGTCACTTGCAATGACAGGGGAATTGTGAATAACACATCCCATTCTGTTTCATGTTGTTAAAGCCCAAAAACAAGCAGAAAAACCCCCATAAAAATTCATGTATTTTCGTTTGATGATAATAGTCTGCACTCTTTCACAAAAATACACTCTCTTTTCCTAATAGTGAACCATTGTGCATGTGCAAACCATTGCACATGCGTGTGCTATCGGGAAAAGAGTGAGCCCTCCTTCGGAAAGAGTGCACCCTTTTTAAAAATACAGTGCACTCTTTTAAAAGAGTGGGTACTGTATGACTTTGCTCGCATGATGACAAAATGACCAAATGAAAAAGATCAAAAATGTACATTTCCGGAAGTGACACAGGAAACAACACGCAATGAAATTTTTCTGGCAGCCCATCCTTACTTTTTAAAATCCTGGGCACATCAAAGGAAACTGAGGATGTCCAATCATCTTATGTTAAAGGAGAAAAGAAGGCCAGTTTGATGTTGTCCTTGACATTGCTGTGTGCTGCTATGAAGAAGACCTGAGTTCAATTTCTGGGTGGGCTGGAAGGAGTACCAGTTACTTTGTAACACTGACTCCTAGTGGCTGACATAGGAACCACACTTGCAGGATTCTGGAGGAAGGCTAGGTGCTTGGTCACCGGACAAGGACTGTCACTGCAATGAGCTGGGAGGGGGATACAAAAAAATATTGTCTAGTGGCCAATGAAGGCTCATGGTGGCATAACCCAATGGAGGTCAATATGAATTGAGCTAGAAGACCGAATAAGTAAGAGGAAAATTAGGCCGGCGTTAGGGGTGGGGTGCAAACAGGGCAACTGCCCTAGGCCCCACAGCTCCAGGGGGGCCTCGAGGTCCAGACATCTCTTCTCCTTCTCCCCACCACAGTCCGTCTCCTCCTCCCTTCCTGATCTTTAAAAATGTGTTTCCCTTCTCAGAGGTGCCCCGCAAGGCAGCCATTCTCACAAGCTTCTTACGGCTGCCCCCCAAGCTCTCCCTCTCTGCCGCAATCTGTCCCTCTCTGATGCAATTTCCTGTTTACACCTGGGTGGATCGCAACAGAGAGGGAAAGCTATGGGACAGCCATAGGCAGCTTGTGAGGATGGCTACCACGATGGGGCCCCTCTGAGAAGGGAAATAAAAATTTAAAAGAAGACCGCAAGGTGAGAGGAAGGGAGGGAGACGAACTGTGGCTGAGAGAAGAAGACATGCCGGGACCAATTAGCAGCAATGCAGGTGGGGAGATCAGGGGAGGGGGATCAGGGCTCAGGGGCCCCCTCCTTAATTTCTGCCATGGGCCCCACCACGTCTAAAACTGGCGCAGCCAGGGTCAAAACATAAGCATAGAAGAGACTTTAACAGGAGCCAGAAATGGTTGAGTAGAGGGAAATTAACATGGTCCTAGAGGACATGCATTTACTCATAGTGATTGTGTCTCAGTAAGATAAGATTTCAAAAAAATAGGCAAATGGCATGGAAATCTTGTTTCACCGTGTCTGGAAATGAGACGAATACAAAGTCAGCCACACCTGGTAGTTTGTCTTCTTACTAACATCTGGTTTCACTGTTTAAGAGGATTAACAGCAGAACAAAGAGAAATCAAACATACTGTATTCTGCAGGATCTGAGAACTTTCCCTAATTCTGCATCACTGCTAAATATTTTGGATACTCTGACATAATGTATGCAAAGGTAGATTTTTTTTATATGGTGCCTAGGTTTGAAAAAGCATGTCCCTAGTATTTTACAAAAGGCTCACTGAACATGTGAAGCGCTAATGTATACAAGAGGCATCCTCATTTGTCAGCCCTTACTGGGATTATATATAGAATACTCCCTCTTACCCACATCAATGTACACTTAACCATGAAAGTGCCAGCAGGGTGCCTAAGGGCTATTCTCCAACATTAAGCATTAAGTGGCAGACAGTGTAAATAAAGGGGGTGTATACATGGGCGGAGCATGGGTGGGACATGGGCAGGGCTCCCAGTTATGCTTGTCACTTGCAGAATGCTGTAAGTTATACATATGCCTGCCACATTTATGCACCCACAGTTATGTTAAGGCTATGGTTGGTGCAACTGCAGATGTGTAACTGCTGGATACGCTGATACTGGCCTATGCTAGTATTCTAACACAGAACCTGGGCACCAAGGTGCCAGTACAGAATAGGCACTCAGGAGCCACTAATTGCCAATAATTGAATGCTAACAATCAATTACTGGCATTACTTGGCCTCAGTTGGGAGTTGCGTGCGCATCTAGCTGTGTGCAACCCAAAAGGGGGCACGGCCACGGGAGGGGCATGGGCATCCTCAGGGCATCTTAATGAAGGTGCCCAGTTGTAGGGAGTAATTCTATAAGAAACCACCTAGATTTAGCATGCAAGAATGCACATAAATGCCAGTATTCTAGTCATTATCACAGATATGTGAACACGTGCAGGTCTACATGACCGTTTTTCTGCAAAACTATGCCTAGGTGCGATGACACATACTTTGCAATGGGCGGAGTTAGGGCAGAACATGGGCCGGGTGTACAATTCTACTCACAGATTATAAAACAATCTATGCGTGAGGAGTTACACCAGCTCTATGGCTAGTATAACTGATTGTTCCTAAAATATAGACACGTTTTAGACCTATTATGCTAAAACGAAAAGTGGGAACCTACTTTTCTTTATAGAATAGACTCCAAACAGGCATGTTCTCGGCATCTAAAACAGGGCCGCTTTATATAATTACCCATTAGCCTTTTGTAAAATACATATAAGGACATGCAAGAGGCGCTCATTTCTAAACATACACTCGTATATATACTCGGCTACACTGTCATTCTATAGAGGAAAGTAGCTGCTGACCTATCTTCACAGAAAACGCTCCAAATAAGAGCTCGTTTGTAAAAATATAGGCATGTATATACCCGGTTACACTGGCATTCTGAAAAATCAGCATTTAGATGTCCACATTGCACGGATGTCCAAATCCCAATTTTATAAAGCCAGCATATGGACATCTAAAACTGCAGTTCATCCATATGGCAAAGGGGTATGATCTGGGCATGTTTTAGGCGGGACTAGGGAAGGAAAAAAAGGTAGATGTCCAACTCTGATTTCAGAAGGGAAAGGGACATCCATGTCCAAAAAGATGGACATCTGTATTTAGACATAGAACATGGCATGTCCAAGTTGCAGAAAAGTGATTCAATTGAGCAATTCTCCTCTGGATGGAATAAGGGAAGTCAACATATTTATTTTTCTGTCCAAGGGGGGCTCACAATTGAAAAAAAAAAACTGCAAATAATGGGATTTAAACTAGCAATCTTTGGATCTCTCCTCTGGTTCATAACTAGCAGGTTTAACTATTAGTCTAATCTCCCATGTGGATGTCTTTGTGGCCATTTTATAACAATATCTACATTCCTTGTTTTGCCCCATTCATAATTTAGTTTGTAAAATGGAAGTTCATGCTGGATGTAGTCAGCACTCAGGCATCCATTTCTCATGTATTTTAGAACAGGTTGTATGTGGTTCGTCATTTTAAAAATGCCCTTCTAAATTTCAAGGTTACTGAAATTCCCTAGTTTACCCCCAAAAAGCTTACAGATAAAAGCTTCCAAAAGTGTTACTCCTGACTGTTTACTTCTCTCCTATTGCAATACTTGCAGCACATATCATTTCTAAAGTGAAGGACTCTTAAGCTGGTTCAGAATAGGGAGAGAAAGGTAAATAAAAAAAGGAGAGAAGAAGAAGGAAGTTTGAAGGCCACTCTACAAACGAGAGTCTACTTAGAGCATCTTCTGTAAAGATAGGTCCAGATAACTCTTTATTCAACTACAGAAGATGTAAGATACCATGTTGCAAATTTCATAACCTCATGGGAAAGGCATTTACTAAGCAGCGGTAGACACTAATTCGTATATACTGTGTGGAAAAATCCACTACACGGGGTATGTGCTCAGGCATCCCGTGAAACTCTTGGCACCTGCACACGCTTACCATGCACTAAAAAATACTTTTTATTTTTTAGCACTGCGGGGCGTGTTTGGGGATAGAGAGTAGTTCTGCCTAGCGCCAATCGGTAAGCACAGCTACACTACCGTGCACCATACCAATTAGTGTATGGTTAGCTCGTAATCCCTTTCCATCTACTAAATACTTGTCAGTAGGTGGTCACGCGCTAATAGCAATGCACTAATTGGGAAATTTGCATGCAGCCATTAATTGAGGAAATGAAAAATCAGCCATTTTACAGGTGTGCTAAAAGTGGCCTCAGTGCACAGGGAAACCCACATGCTGATCATTATAGCACAGGCAACCTTTTAGCGCGGCTTAGTAAAAGGGCCCCTTAATGTGAAGACGGATGTTACATTGGTGAAACAATAAAAAATGAAAGACAAGAATAAACCTAGACAGACACAAGATAATACAAGAAAAGTAACATGTTGATGGGACATTTTTCTGGGTCAGAAATTAATTAGCCTTATGACTGGGATACTAACAAGTGGGGAAAGTATGTGCAGCATAGTTCATGACATTCTTTCCAACCCTTCCACATATGTATGAGAATGAGAGTGTGTTATGTTGGGAAGTAAGGCTAGTGCCAGGCAGATTTCTACGGTCTGTGTCCCAATTATGGCTAGATAGATCTGATTGGGCTGGAGCGGGCTTCGGCGGCATCTCCAGTAGCTGAAAATTAAGCCAGTGCTAGGCAGACTTCTACACTCTGTGCCTTGAAAATGGCAAGAACAGCTCAAGATCAAGTATGAATATGTTATCATATCATATACTAGGCGTTTGTCTTGCTGGACAGACTGGATGCACCATGTATGTCTTTATCTGACATCATCTACTATGTTACTCTGCCTGTGTCTTTCACTTAGAGGAGAGAGGAGGGGGCCTGGTTTTGTTCATTGGGTGTGTGTGTGGTGGGGGGGGGGGTAACTTTGGGGGGAGGTGAGTGCAAGCTGTAGTTGTAGGCCATACAGCTATCTAAGAACATAAAACATGATTTGGAATTAAAATGATCGCACACTTCAAATCAGAAATATTGTCTGGACTGGTCTTGCATGGATGATATGGGAAAATTTAATAAGGACATGGATTTCCTCCCCCACTACTTGACAAAATCCCGCTGCCGCTCTGTCTTTACTTCATTTTGCTAAAATATCATCCTTTCTTTCCTCAATGTCCTCTACACCTTTTTTTTACTTACACCAACGTTATAATGCAGCCTATAATTTGCTTGTAAATCCGGGTAACATGAATTAACCTGCTGAAGGGAAGCCGGTTGCAAATGTATTCAGCTCAATAAATAGTTATCACTGGCAACTTTGTTCTTGACCCATATTTCTGTGTATCCTAATAGAGTACTAACAAGGCAATTACAATACTTAATCTACAACGGATGAATACTGTAATTAACTGAGTAACAGAATGGTAGCATGATCTAACATACACACCTTTGAGGATGTATTAAAAATGAATAAAATATTCCAACGACTTGCTTGCATTTTGGGAATATGTGTGTGTGTACAAGAAACACTGTTGTATAGTGAAACCAATTTCTTCATTATAGCATGTATGCTCCTACAGCAGGCTGCCAAAATGCATTCCTGTGCAGCTGCAAGAAGAACCTTCTAGGCTGCCCATCCAATCTGAATAAGGGTTGGTCTATTCCAAAAATGTAGCTCAACAGAACTGAAGTCTCAAGGGGCAATTCTATAAAGTGGCACCTAAATTAAGGTAAAACAAATGGAAGTAGGGGTGGACAAAATGGCCTCCAGTAGCCAACTGATTGGACAACTACTCTTTATTAAAGAAGCACCTCATATAATAGGACTCAGCACTGGACTGTGTTTCAGCAGAAACAATCACCTGCCTCAGGGGTTAATCACTCTGTTGACGTGAGCACTATGTGAAGAATTACTTGTTGGTTAGTTTGGAAAAAACCCTTTGGAATAGCACCCTGCATCTCACCTATAACTGCTCCTATGGATTGACTCTCATTTATTGCCCTTGGTAGCATACAGAGTATGTGACCCCTGAGGCAAGTGGTTGTTTCCGCCAAAACATGGTCCCATGTTGGGTCCTATTATATGAGCATCTTCTTTAATAAAGACCTGTTGTCCAATCACTTGGCTACTTGGGGTCATTCAGTCCACCCCTACTTCTGTTTATTTTGCTTGGATTACATGTAGGGGTTTGTTTCCTGATTTTTTTTTGTGTTGACCCATATTAAGGTGCCACAATGGGGCATGCTTAGCATCAATTCGGTAACAGTATTGTGACATGCCTAACACATTACAGAACACTTTGGTGCGCTGAAAGTTAGATCACCTACACCAAGTCAATGGTTGGTATAAATTGCTACACCTAAATGCATCATGCAGTGTGTGTAATGGTATTCTATAGACTCCCCCCCCCCCCCCCCCCCCACAGGTATGGTCTACTTTCAGTTACACGCTCTACAAGTTACATGCCAATTTTATACAATAGCATTAAGCACTTATGGGCATATGAGCCAATTAATGGTGTCAATCCTGCATGTAAGTGTCACTATTTTATAAATTTTAGTGCATCACTGGCGCCTAGCTTTAGACCCGTCTTACAGAATTGCCCTTTTAACTTTTGGAGGAAAGTATAAATTCCAGAATTAAGAGCCTTGTCTTCCTCCTCCAGAGGGGTCCTGACAAGGGGATTCTTCCTCCCTCAGAAGGGTTCACAGCTAAGAATATAAGAACATAAGCATTGCCATAATATGACAGATTGAAAATCCATCAAGCCCAGTATCCTGTTTCCAACAAAGGCCAATCCAGGTCACAAACACCTGGCAAGATCCCAAAAGAGTAAAACAGATTTTATGCTGCTTATCCTAGAAATAAGCAGTGCATTTTCCCAAGTCCATCTTAATAATGGCTTATGGACTTTTCTTTTAGGTAATGGGTCAAACCTTTTTTAAACCCTGCTATGCTAACTGCTTTTATCACATTCTCTGGCAGTGAATTCCAGAATCTAATTACATGAGTGGAGGAGTGGCCTAGTGGTTAGAGCACTGGTCTTCATATCCAGAGGTGGCCAGTTCAAATCTCACTGTTGCTTCTTGTGATCTTGGGCAAGTCACTTAACCCACAATTGCCTCAGATACAAGATTAAATTGTGAGTCTTCCTGGTACAGGGAAATATCCAGTGTACCTGAATGTAACTTACCTTGAGCTACTACTGAAAAAGGTGTAAGTATAAATAAAAAAAATGTTGAGTGAAGAAATATTTTTTCTGTTTTAAATTTACTAGACAGGAGGTGGATTACCACATACTGGGGCCCACAGGCACTTTGGCTCCCTGCACAAGGAGCTAAAAGAGAAAGAAAAAAGCAGAGGGGTTGCCAGTCTGGTCCACAGCTGCCCCTCCAGTGTTTACTAAAAGGAGAGAAACCTGCTCCCAAAAAGACTGAACTAACTAGGCATTCCCAATCTGATCCACTGAGGCACAGAGTGCCAAAAAAGTGGAGAAAATCTGAGTGAAACTGCTTTCAAAATTAGGATTTGGAAGCCTGGGAGCAGTGAGCTAGTGAGTGCTGATACCTTAAAGAAACTTGAGATAGGGTCCAGTTTTTAGGTGCTCATCAATCTGCGTGTGCCTAAAGTCTGGAATTCTTTCTAAGATCCGAAAAATAATACATGAAGCCTTACATTTCAAAACTGTGCTTTTTTGAGTTGGGTGTGAACTCAGTAGTGATAGAGAGCAAGGTACAAAATAGTATATCTCATGTTTTCAACTCCTGTTAATGTCCACCAACAGAAGAAACAACATGATGTGTGTTGGTGTGTCATTATTGAAGGAACCATGAATTCTGCACTGTAGTACCAGAAAATTCTTAAGGCGAACGTCAAGTCATCTGTCTGTGAGTTGAAGTTGAAGTTATGCAGCAAGACAATGATCCAAAACACAAAAGCAAGTCCACATCTGAATGGCTAAGGAGAAAGTCCACATCTTGCCTAGTGAAAGTCCTGACCTGAACCCAACAGAGATGCTGTAGCAGGACCTGAAATGAGCAGTTGATGCACAAAAACCTAGGAATGTATCTGAATTAAAGCAGTTCTGCAAAGTAGAGTGGGCTGAAATTCCTCAACAGGGATGTGAAAGACCGATATCAAATTACAGGAAGTGTTTGATTGCAATTATTGCTGCTAAAGACAGTGCAACCAGTTATTAAGTTTAAGGAGTGGTTACTTTTTCACATGGGTGATATGGATGTTGGATAATTTTGTTCCTTAAATAAAAAGTAATAATTTAAAAACTATGCGTTGTTTTTACTCAGGTTCCCTTTGTCTAATAGAGTACTACATTTTGTTTAAAGCAGTGATTCCCAAACCTGGTCCTGGAGGTACCCCAGCTACTCAGGTTTTCAGGATATCCACAATGAATATTCATGAGAGAGATTTGCATGCACTGTCTCGTCCGCACCTTGAGTATTGCGTTCAGTTCTGGTCACCGTATCTCAAAAAAGATACAGTGAAATTAGAAAAGGTTCAAAGAAGAGCGACTAAAATGATAAAGGGGATGGAACTCTTGTATGAGGAAAGGCTAAAGAGGTTAGGGCTCTTCAGCTTGGAAAATAGAGGGCTGAGGGTAAATATGATTGAGGTCTACAAAATCCTCAGTGGTGTAGAATGAGTAGAAGTAAATTGATTTTTTTACTCGTTCCAAAAGTACACTCGAGGAAGTTACATGGAAATACTTTTAAAACAAATAGGAGGAAATATTTTTTCACTCAACGAATAGTTAAGCTCTGGAACTCCTTGCAGGTGGAGGTGGTAACAGCGGTTAGCGTATCTGGGTTTAAAAAAGGTTTAGACAAATTCCCAGTGGAAAAGTCCATAATCTGCTATTGAGACAGACATGGGGAAGCCACTGCTTGCCCTGGGATTGATAGCATGGAATTTTGCTACTATCTGGGTTTCTGCCAGGTACTTGTGGCCTGGCTTGACCACTGTTTGGAAAACAGGATACTTTTACCACAACTTGGTAAAAGGACCCCCCAGTTCCTATCCTCTAATACAGCATGCAGATAACATATGAATTAGCGAACACTGTCATATTACTGTGGTAAGCTGCTGTGCTCACTCAGTAAGTGCACAGCAGAAACCTGGACAAATGCCCAAGATGATTTCATGGACTTCATATCAAATATCTGCACCAATCAGCCAAACGTCCTGCTAATAGATGACATAAACCTACACCTAGAAAAGCAAAACAAAACAAACACCAAAACACTAATGAACTTCATAAACCAATGGAACTTTACAGCAGCACAAGGAGTCTCATCACACACAAAAGGGCACCAATTCAATAAACTAGCACACAGATTCTCAACGAGTAACTATCATATAGTAACAAACCACTTGAAGAGGTCCCATGGTCAGACCACAACCAGCTCACCTTCACATTACAATGGAAGAAAAACGGCAAAAAAAAAGAACCAAGAACCCAACACACACTCACAACCAGAGGGAAAGTAGACAACCACACATTCTGAACTCCACTATAAATGAACTCAAAGACATACCACCCAAGGAAGAACACTTCATGAGAAAATGGGACGAAACAAGTGAAAACACACTAAACAAAATAGCACCACTCAAAACAAAAACAACAAAAAAAACCCACATCTCTGGTTTAAAGACAAACTACTACACATGAAAAAACTCTGCAGGAAAATTGAAGGAGCATGGGTCAAAAAACAAAAGGGACACACACACAAAAAAAACCATATGGAGAAAAGCCATAAGAACATACGCAAACAGCATAAAGAAAGCTAGAGCAGAACACTACAGAACATATACGGACCTCGAACAGACCAACACAAAAAAAATATTCAAACTCATGAACAAACTACTGAAAACCCAGAACATATTGGTGACAACTGAAACACCACCAACTGCAGACTAGCTTGCACAACACTTCAAAAACAAAACAGCAAACACAAGATCAGCCCTTACAAAAACCACAAATGAACATCAGACTACCTACAAGACTGTGAAAAACATGACAACCACACCACTTTCAACCCACCACAACTAGACACAGTAAAGACACTATTGATAAAATATGTGCATGCATATTGCCTACTAGACAAAGGCCCCAACTACATGATGAAAAACCCACCAGACTGGTTCATCGAGCACCTCAGAAACACATCACATACATGGTTGAAAGAGGTCAATTTCCAAGAAACAAAGGTGATATTACTCACATCCATCCCCAAAAACACAACTAGCAAGATCAGCGATATCACAAATTATAGACCAGTTGCCTCAATACCACTACTGACCAAAACAATGGAAGGTCTAATAACAAAACAATAAATGGAATGCTTGACAAAATTTTCAATTCTTCATAACTCTCAATCAGGTTTCAGACCACAACACAGCACTGAGATGGTCATAACCACTCTAATAACAAAATTCAGAAGCATAATATGCCAAGGACACAACATATTACTACTACAATTTGACATGTCAAGTGCGTACAACTTAGTAGTCCACACTACACTTATGACACTGCTCGACAACATGGGAATCAGCGGAACAGTGGCAACATGGTTCAACGGCTTCCGAAAGACCAGATCCTATATTGTAAAGATGCCCAACCAAATATTAGCATCATGGATCTCTGAGTGCAGGGTACCACAGGGATCGCCATTATCACCAATACTATTTAATGTAATGACGGCACCACTCGGAAAAAAACTGGAACTAATGGGTTTCAACCCATTTATATATGCAGAGGACATCACCATCTTCATACCTTTCCGAAACAATATCACAAACATACAGGAAAAATTTTTTTAAAAGGGCTGGACCTCATGGAAGAATGGGCAAACAACATTCAAACTCAAACCAAACAGAGACAAAACCAAATTCCTAGTACTATCCAGCTGACACAACCCCACATCCTACCAAAAATTCACAATCGACAAACATACAAATTAAAACACACCTTAAAATACTACGGATCATACTCGAAAAAATACTTAACACTGTACAATCAAATATCAGCACCAACATCAAAATGCTTCAGAACACTTTGGAAACTGAGAAGGATAAGAGACTATTTCCCTAGACAATCTGGTCCAGTCAACGACACTATCACAACTAGACATCTGCAATGCAGCATATGGCGGGTGCAAGGAAAATTGCTGCAAACAGTCCAAAACACAGCAGCAAGACTGATTTTCAAGATATCAAAATACAAAACAGCAACCCCACTGCTTGAAACACTACATTGGCTACCAGTCAAGACAAGAATATTTTTCAAGATACTATTCGGAATGGAACCCGAATATATGCTTGACATTATCGAACTATCCACGAGAAATTCAAACCCAGAAAACAGAAACTACCTACTCTCAAACCCAGAAAACAGAAACTACCTACTCTTATTCCTACCTAACTGCAAAAATACCATCTACAAAACCATCTAGACAGCAGGATTTAGCTACCTGGGTTCTAAATGGTGGAACGTGATACCAAAAACCATAAGAAGCATCACAAAACTCCTCCAATTCAGAAAAGAAATCAAAACCTATCTCTTCAAAAAAATTCAAGGGTAAACACAAAGATATCGCCGCCTCCTTTCCACGCTACCTCCCTCCTCAAAATAATATGAATAAATACCACCAAACTCAACGTATGAACACAAGAACCACAACCACCTTTTTTCCTCTTCAAATCTTTCTCTTCAGAAACTATATAAACAACTACTTGAACTAAGCACGCCCTCTCCATATTGCACAACCCTATTGTAACTCCATCAAAATGTAAATTGTAAGCCACTTTGAACCGAAACTTGTTTTTGGATAATAGTGGGACACAAGAATGCATAAATAAATAAAAATAAAATAAAGCAGGGAGAAGCCTGAACCGAAGGTCGGGGGCCCTTCAGTCCACTATGCTAACCACTAGGCTGTTCCTCATATTGATATCCTGCTCTATTAAGAATGTACTTAGTACCTGTAACTGTCATACAGCCTGGTATCCTTTTCCAGTTTCACATCTGGGGGAGAAGCAGGAGGACATCAACCACTGGGGGATCAAGGAGGTGTCATGCCTTAATCCCTCGAGAGGACAGCTGCTCAATCAGAACACTTTTCTGTAACCTGGACCTGCCAGATACCAGGTCTAAATAATAACTTCCATCTTTTTAGACATGGACGTCCCTTTGCATTCTGTGATCGGAGTTGGATGATCATATTTTGGGCCCTCCCTAGTGCAGCCAAGAAAAATACCCCCTTCCAAATGGGTATATTGCAGTGTTAGATGTCCATATCCTGGCTTTATATAATTGGGATTTGGACATCCATGCAATATAGACATCTAAATGCCAGTTTTCAAACATACAAAACAAGAATGGGGGGCCTGATATTCAAAAGAGCTTAACCGGGCAGGTTAAACTCCACTGAGTGACCTGGCACCTGATATTCAGTGACACTTAACTGGTCAGTGCCACTGAATCAGTGGTGACGCCACAGGTGGGCCTGGGTGGACTTAGGGCTCAGGCCCACTCAACAGTAGCACATGTTTAGCAGTAGCTGGTGGAGATCCCAAGTTCGGCCAGCTGAAGACTTTCTCCTGATGGTAATGAAAATGCTACTCTCCACAATACTGGCACCTGCGCATGCTCAGTTTTCAACACATGCCTGCTGCAGACTGCCAAGGTGGAAAGAAGCGTTTTCCTGCCAGCTCAGATATTTTTTGGGGTGGTGGTTGGGGGGGGAGGGAAGAACACTTGGTGCCTACCCACTTCTTGCCCAGGCCCACCCAAAATCTGTGGTCAGCTATGCCCCTGCACTGAATATCGCTGCTAATTGGCGATCTCCTAACCAGTTAGGTTAGGGGTGGGCCAGGGTGGAGCATGGGCAGAGCGCCTACTTAGCTGGTTTGCAGTGATTTTCAGTTTGCTAGCCAGCTAAAGTAACTGCATAAAGTTAGGACAGCAAAAGGTCTGGCCTAACTGTATGCACTGAAGTTCATTGGGCACCGGGCTGAACACTGGCCGGTGCCTTGTTAACTTCCGAGTGACCACTGATACCCAAATATTCAATTCCAGGAGCTGCACATGCTCTTGCACTGAATATCCGGAATCAGGTCAATCCACGGCTGTGAGCGGCTCCGATGCCACATATTGCTGCAGGCTGAATATCAGGCATACAGCTTCTAAATAACCACCGTAGACTTTCAGATTTTCCATCAGGCAGAAACAATTGTCGATTGATAAAAAGGGAGTGAGAGCACTGATATCAAATTTCAGGTATCTCACCAAGCCAAGATTACTCAGCCAAGCAGGGATGGATAAATATGGCGCAAATTCAACCTTTACAAACCAGAGTTTCTACCACTACGATTCTGGAATATGTTGTTCATATCCTCGATAATCTAGTATGGTGAGAAATTCGATTGATTTAAGTGCAGGTTTTGTTCAACTATAAATCACTATCATTTCCCAATCATGCCACAACAGATCTCTTTCTCTTTCTTTCACAACATTCACAGCATGTCAAAGGTCTTGCACGAGGAATTTTGCACATCACAGACGTGATCAGACAGCTCCAACAGAAGGATCAGGCTAAGGACGCCCTGGTTTAATTACTTATTTTAAAACATCTATATCTGCCTAATCTAGTTAGAGACTGTTTGAAGTGGAGGACAACAAAGCATCCATAGGCATTAAAGCAAACTGTAATATAAGACAAAGAATACATACAACAGGCAAACAGAAAACTATTATCCCTCGCCAAATACTTGTTCAGTCGAGCCTTCGACTATTGACAAAATATTAAATACACTTTCTCCTGCCTCAAAGTCACGGGAAGTGAATTCCACAGAACTGGCCCTGGTTCTGAAACCATTGCAACCATGGCCTTGTGCTCCTGCTCTTAGATTAATTTGAAACACAAATTCATAGATGCAACAGAGTAAATCCCAAACCAGCTCATTCAGTCCCTTTGTGAAATGAATCTACAGCAGTCTGGTCCAACCCAGGGCCCACGGGCCAAAACCCAGCCAGCCAACTTAATTTTCTGGCCTGCAGAAAATCAGTAGAAACACAGATTCCTCCAACGAGATCCCCGCTTCCCTGACACAACTCCTCTAACTGCGAGCTTGAGCTGCATGGCACCGGAAGTTTGGGTTGGTCCTGCGGCTTGAAGTCTCGCAAGACTTAATACTGCGAGACCAAACCAAACTTCTGGCGCCGTGTGGCTCAATCACACAGTGAGAGGAGTCACAACAGGGAAGCAGGGATCTCACTGGATGACTTTGCAGGTATAGCACAATGAGTCCAACTAAAACAAAAGAAGACTCTTCATTTTTTCAGCTTTTTCTTCCTCTGCTACTTTATGCTCAACTGATATAGGGTTACCATATGGCTCCAGAAAAAGGAGGACGGATTGAGCCAGCCGGGTTTTACTTCCATTGCTTTCCATTGAAAGCAATGGGCAATTACTTCCATTGAAAACAATTGCTTTCCATTGAAAGCAATGGAAGTAAAACCCGGCTGGCTCAATCCGTCCTCCTTTTTCTGGAGCTATATGGTAACCCTAAACTGATATAAAAATGAACCAAAGATGGGTAAAGGTGGTGGTGGGGTGGGGGGGGGCTGCTTATGAAACAGAATGGGTGAAGGCAGAGGGTATGTATGAGAGAGAGAGAGAGAGAGAGAGAGAGAATGGGTGAAGGCACGGGGCATATATGAGAGACAGAGAGAGAATGGGTGAAGAGGGGAGGCACATATGTGATATTTAGAAAGAGAGTGTGAGTGCACATATGCATGTGATTTTTAGCCCTTTGAATATTACAAAGTATAGAATGTGGCACTTAATAGAAAAGGGCTGGACAACCCTGATCTACAGTATCTAAGACAGTGTCCCAAAGGAACTCTGCAGTGAGGTGAGCACTCAGTGATTAAGCACTTCTAGCACCATTCAATGCTTGCTCTAGACTACCTGAAAATGTGGAGGCTCACTTTCAAAGCACAGAGCCTTACAAAGTTCCATTGGTTAATATGCAACTTTGTAAGTCCATATGCTTTGAAAATGAGCACCTAAAGGTTTTTTTTACTGTACATGAGGTGCAGGTATTGAATTTTCTTGGGTTTCCATAAAAAATAAGAACCTGACGTTAACCACTGATATTGGTTCCAGACCAAAGTGAACAGCTGCCAAATTATGCTTTTCGTTAGCCAATTCTGTGCATCTATGATTCAAGCACAAGTTTACCAGCTTACCGCACATCAGTACAGAATGTAATATGTTCACTCTCGACATGGATCTGTTATAAGGAATATGGCATAGATGCGTCATCAGAAAACTTAAAGACTATCCTTGTTTCATAGGACACACACTTTCCGTCCACTTTTTCATACTTTTGTTCAGGAGTAGTAGAACACCTTTTGGGTTGGACGAACCAAACAAATGAATCTTTGGCCCCATCCCTAAACTTTCCAGTAGCTGACGCTGTGTTGGGCAGAATATTGGTGGGGCTATATGGCCCCAGGGTCCTACTCCATTCTGCTGCCTATGCTTTTGTTTCACCAGATATTTTTACATTCATTCCAGTATCTAGAAGTTATGTTTGGCAAGTTCACATCTCATCCATCCTCCTTAGACCGCTCTCTGCGATTGCATGTTATTTACTTATTTGATTTTTTTTTTTAGTGACTCTGGTCTTGCAACAGGATCTCAAAAAAATAAATATGTATTATCATCCAATATTTATGTTGCCCATCCACAAGCTACTGATTTTTTCATATACGGAGACACAAAAAATTCATTTCTAAACCATCATTATTTACTGTCTCTGCAAAGAATTGATTAGCAAAATCTACCCTGCCCAAAATCATCCCTTTGGTGTCATTTATCTGCCATTCTGCCTGAAAATGTCCAGCAGTGCACCCCAGTGCCAGCACCAGCCTGCCATCCCTGCGATTGCTACCCTGGCTTGAACAGGCTACTGTCTTTTTTTTTTTTAATTAGAAATATGATCACCATGGAAACTAAATGAAAAGGCCTGAGCTAAATCCAAATAAATAAAAAGTAAAAATAAAAAAAATGATAAAATATGGCAGCCAGCAAGGTTAGTGATATGGAAACATATTGTCAAAGCACTTAAGGAGTCTTTTACTAAGGTGCGCTAGCGTTTTTAACTCGCACTAAAAATCATATGGCGCTAAACGCTGAGATGCTCGTTATGGGCCTTTTTTTTATCAAGCCACGCTGGCGGCTTCGGGTGTGGTAATGCCAAGAAAGCCCGTTCACTTTGAATGGGCTCCACCAGCATTGCCGCGTGGGAACTGCTACTGTGGATTAATAAAAGAGACCCTATATTCCTATGGGCGTCTCAGTGTTTAGCGCAAGCTAAAAAATGCTAGCGCACCTTTGCAAAAGACCCCCCTTAAGTGCTTTGAAAATGAGTCCCTTAGTCAAACAACCCCATTCAACTGATAAATAAAGCAGCAGCCTGCGAGAGGCTCTGTAAAACAAGGAAAGGAAATATATACAAACAAGTTCCCATCCTTTCTGAAAATTACCAATTGCACCTCCAAGCTCCCCCAAAGGAAATGCCAGAGTGACAGGGCAGGTTTTTCTATAGTGACTCCTTATAAAAGGATACAATGTATCATTAGCATTCTATGGCAAATGAGCCTGAGCCCTTTGGTGATAGCATCGTAAAAAAAAAACACAGGTGTGGGTTTTCTAGAAACGCTCCAAGGTACCAAAGCCAACAATCAGTATAATTAAGGTGAAAAAAAAAATCTGCTAAAAGATCTACAGATTGCAATACATGTCAAAGAATTCATATTATTTTCTAAGATGGACCTTAATTCACTTATGCTACTGTTGGACTCCCCTTAGCTTCGCATGTTAGGTCAACAGCCTGCATGAGTGACAGTTTCATTAAACTTGATATTCCCCATAGGAGGGTAAGAACATTCCTTGGGTTTTGCACTTCCACAATAACCTCTGGGGATTGTATCAGAGGAGGTACAGACCTCGCACAGTGGATGAAGGTAACAAATGAACCCTAAGGGCCCAGCTAACTTTCCATCTCTCCACAGCAACCAAATGTAATCAGGGCTCCTTCCAACAATGTCTAGAAAATAACAGACAAAAAGATATAGGGAATAAGTCTGAACAGGCATTCATATTTGACAGATGTTAAAAGGATTTTTGAAGCCACATGTTCTAAAGGTCTGTATCTCTCTTCTTGCACATCTCTTGCAGATCAATCACCCATACAGCCTGGAAGGTACTCTAAAACAGGCTTTTGTAAAAAAACGTAGACCTTTGGGCTGATTTCCAGTGCTTGTACCTTCTACAAATTGCAGATAACCTGCATCAGATACGATGCCATATCTATCAGCCTCAAGTGCTGTCTCGTTAAGTGTTTCCAACGCACCATCACCAACTAGACTGATCCTATGTCAGGAGGACCAATGTGAAATCACACATCAACCCACACATTCAAACTGCAACTCAGGCTTATTATACCCTTCTTGTTTTGGGTTGAACAATAGTGGATGAATTTGAGTTTCTTATCTAATATGTCAGAATCTGATAGAATCCGTCATCTTGGTTAGAAGAAAAAAAAAAAAAAAGGAAACAGATGGGCTGATGACAACTTTTTTTTTTTACATTTCCCAAAGCAAAATAAAACCTCTGATAAAATTATTCTACAAAGCACGCTGCTCAAATGTCTTCTGCTCCAGAAACATAGTGCAGATTTTTTTTCTCAATAACTGTGCTTGTATACAACAGACCACTGGCAGCGCTGATTCTAGCCTATGTAAGTGAAACAGCAGTTTCTGTCTCCCTCGGCGGCCTGGCTCAAGCAACGCTACTGACAGCCCGAGCTGACTTGCTCTCTCTGCACCTTCAAGGATGCACACGCACAAGAGTGAATGGTGGCGGTGGATCCTCCCCCAACATCAGCCCCCGCTTTTTTCTTTTTTGCAAAGAGGGCAGAAAAATCCCAGATCTAGCATCAAACCTTCAGCACAGCTAAGGCCACTGTAAACAAGACTACGATAGCCACGAGAAACCGGGAGACATTTACTTACGTGAAGATTCGGTGCCAAACATGGCTGGCTCCCAGAAGCTGGAACCGAGGAAAGAAGCAGAAAAGCTAGAGAGAAAGTGGAAGAGAGATGGGGCCCGGGGTGCTGCTGCTGCTATACAGCAGGGGTCATCGGGCTAGACAATGCACTCAGCTGCCAAGTCCTGCTTTGCAAACGCTTCAAGCTTTTTCCCCAGCCGTGGTGGAAGGAAAGGTCTTCTTCGCAATATAAAAACCTCATGGGCTGCTATTTGCAATCCAATAAGAACAGAGAAGGCCGGCGTGTCCCTTCTGTGAGGCAGTGAGGCAGAAATAGGTAGCAGAAACCAGATACCGCAATCCACAGCCCCCTGCTCCCAGTAAGACAATAGCACAGCTTATGCATACAGTGGCTGACGTCAGGACACTGCAAAGACTGACTGCTGCTAAGCAGAGGCTCGGAGAGGGCTTGAACAGAGCAGAGCCATTCACATGTGGACTCCTTTGTCACCCAACGCACGAGACAAAGCGGCCAGACAGAGATTTCCCTCCCCTGGTGCAAAAAAAAAAAAAAAAGTCCCATCAAACACCAGGCAGAGCAGAGGCGATGGAATGAAAAGAACTCTGGCCAGAATTGCAGCTGAACGTTTTGGTTTGGATTTTTAAATGTAAAAAAAAAAAAAAAAATGTATCCAGTGCCCTCGTGCAATGCAGTCCTACAGCCTCACGCCTTCTATGGGATGCATGAGATGAACATTAGGGAAAAAATGAAAACCAATTTTATTCTGTTTAAGAGAGAGAGAGAACGAACTTGTGTCTACATGTTCTCTCCTAAGTCACTGGAAAAAGAGGAGGGAGTGGTACACGCTTTAACTATCTGGCTGGAAGCTTTTTTTTCCAATAATCCCAAACTACTCTACTTTATTGCAGTAGCAGCAGCACAACCACTGCAGAAAACAAATTGTGCGCCAGGAAAGAAAAAAAAAAAGAATATACAAATATAGAATGAAAGCATATCAAGAAGAAAACATAGTCACGTTATGCAAAGCCATGCAAAACAGAAAATAAACCACAAACACATGGTGGATTTCAGTTCTATTTCTTTCATGTCCTTACAGCACTTAAGATTTACTTCTGCCTGGAAGAAGCCAGTGGTTAAGGAAACAAAGCATTTTCTTGCTATTAAAATGTGACATGAAAGAGATAAGCACAACTGATTCATACTCCAGTACAAACAGAGCTACTGTATTCCATGAGCACGGGTTTAAAGGCACAGCATCCTCCAAGTAATTCTTGGTCTTATTCTTAATCTCCTTTTTTCAACACTTTTTATGATTGTGGGGTGTTAAACCTTATGTCGAATAGGGTCTCTCTATAGTCGATGACCCAATGTATGTTACAATCCAATTCACCACTCAAGAACCTTCATGCAATACCATAATTATTCCTCTTTACCATGTATGTATGCACCTTAACGCAGTACCATCTGTAATTATGTTACCCGGAAATGGCAACCACCATTACAGCAAATGTAAGCCACATTGAGCCTGCAAATTGGTGGGAAAATGTGGGATACAAATGCTACAAATAAATAAAAATAAAATAAATCCAATGTTTGTACCTGTTACTAGGGCCATTATACAGGTATTATATTGCTTCTCAACCTTCTCCTGGAGGCACATCTAGACATTCAGATTTTCAGGGTTACCATAATGAATAAGCATGAGATCGATTTGCATATAATGGATTTCCAACTCTATCTCATGCATATTCATTGTTTTAATCCTGAAAGCCAGACTAGCTAGGCTTGCCTCCAGGAGAGGGTTGAGAAGCACTGCATTCAGTATTCAAGGTTTCATGCCTGTCTTTCTGTTACGAAGCAGTGAATCATTCTGGGTCGTAATGGGAAAGTTTTAAAGTTGAATTTCTGAATCACTTTGCCAGAATCCTTCACAGAGCTTTACACCACACTTTTTATAACAGCACACAATTCAATATTATATACACGATGACAATGGGATCACCCCTTCCACTAGGAGACTAGGCATCCACCTAAGGAGGCAGCTTTTGGGGGACAAGCGAGCAGCATCTCCTCTCCCTTTACTAGCATTCCCCCTCACCCCACCCTGCTGCTGCTCCTCTACCTATTCGCTGGCCCAAATTGCAACACAGGACCGCACTTGAATGCTGCTGCTGCTTCCTGCACTCTGGTTCAGATGCATTAAACTTACTGTGCTGGAATCGATTGTTTTGAGCCAGTTTGAACCAGCTTAGCGATCACAGTATCTAGCGAATAATGTGCAAAAGCCTACAGCGACCTGTTTACCGCACTTGCAAACGCGGAATGAAAATGCTATGCAAATGTATTGCAATTATGTGGTTCTCATTTAAATGAAGGCAATGCACGATGCACAGCTGTTTACAGGCAATGCACAGAAAGGTCTGCACAACTTTAATGTGGTATATTTAATGGGTGCTCAGGGGCTACCGGTAACTCCAGAGAGCTGTCATCTGCCGTCATAAACAGGAACTGTGTCACAGACATGCCACCACTTGAGTGCCAGCCAATGTTCAAAGACCTCACACTGGTGCAACATCTACTTATGACTTTGGCCATGTAACAGTTAGGAAAGCGGTGTCAGGGCACAGTGGAGAAATACTGGACATGGGACAGGAAAAGGAGATGCTTAATGGAGAGGAGGTAGGAAGAGAAATGAGGTTTGCTGGTCACCTGAGGGAGAGAGGGGAATGGGAGATGCAAAACTATGGGGGAATTAGGGAAGGGGAGATGCTTGACTAGGGGGGATTAGAGAAGGGAAGGGGTAATGCTAGATTATGGAGAAGTGTTAGGGAAGAGAAGGGGAGATGTTGGACTACAGAGGAGTGTTAGGGAAGGAAAGGGGAGATGCTAAACTATGAAGAGGTGTTAGGGAAGGGAAGGGAAGATGCTGAACTATGAAGGGGTGTTAGGGAAGGGAAGGGGAGATGCTATGCTGTGGGAAGAATTAGGGGGGGAAGGGTGTTATGGAAGGGAAGGGAAGAATCTGGACTACAGGAGGGAGTAGGGAAGGGAAGAGGAGATGTTGGAGTATGGGGGTAGGGCCTTGAGATGCCCCAGGGGAGGGAGAATGCACAGCTGAAGGTGTGCCTGGGGCAGTGGTTCCAAAACCTTTCCTGAGAGAACCCTCAGCCAGTTAGGGTTCAGGATATTCACAATGAATATTCATGAAAGAGATTTGCACACACCTCCTGAACTGAATGCAAATCTCTCTCATGAATATTCATTGTGGATATCCTGAAAAAGTGAATGGCTGGGGGTTCCCCCAAGACAGATTTGGAGAGCACTGGCCTAGGGAATCAGGTATCCTTGGGCTGGCCCTATAATGATACATTTTTAAAACACCACCACCATGAATAAAGCCAATAAAACTCCCAAACTTTGTAAATAAGAAGAGCTACAGATTGAAATGCAGAAATAGAAACAGTCTATTTTGGCTTTTTCAAGTTTTCCATGTTATCAGAGTGAATCCTCCATGGGGTGAGGGTGGGAGGCACTGATAAAACACTGCACAGTGTCGCTCTGACTCATAATTGTGGTGGCTAAGCTTTCAAAATGTGTAAACAATATGCTCTCAGTAATGTACAAAACAATTAGTACAAAATGGGCACTGTGCTGATTATGCTTGCTTTTCCTGCCCATTGAATTATTTAAAATGTTTTCACTTGCACTGTTACAGTAAAATAAAAAATAATTCAAGCACAGCGAGTGCAGCAGGAAGTTGTTCACTTATAAGAGTCACCTTTCAGACAACCAGCTGCAGGAATAGGATGTGTTGGGATTAAGGAATGAAACCATTACATTTAAAAGGGGGGGGGGGGGTCAGTTCCAGTCATGGTTCAGCTTAGACCAGGGGTTTTCAACCCAGTCCTCGGGACACACCAAATCAGTCTGGTTTTTTTTAGATATTCACAATGGAGAGGAGGAGTCTCTTGTATAATTTCTGAGTTAAAACCTCGATGAGTAAAATCGTAAGAACCGCAGTAAAAACAAAACGATCATTAGCTCTTGGATGAGCCTGCGTTAGATAGGACTGGTTTGGTTCAGGACCTGGCCATATTGGAGATGTGGTCTTCGTTTTTTGCGGACACCCTTTATAATTTGCTAATGGCTTCGGCTAAAAATATGGCTCTGGCGATGACGGCTCGCAAGGCTCTTTGGCTTAGGGGCTGGGTGGCAGATGCGGCCTCTAAAGCAAAGTTGTGTTCTCTACCTTTCAAAGGTACTATGTTGTTTGGATAGGACTTGGATAAACTGATTTTGTTTTTTTACTGCGGTTCTTATGATTTTACTCATCGAGGTTTTAACTCAGAAATTATACGAGACTCCTGATGCAGGCATTTTGGCCGAAATACAATGTTGTGTTGAGTCGCTTTGATTTATAATAAAACTTTATTTTAATTCAATACATTGTGAGTTCCAATCTCTGGAAACCGTGGTCTCACTTCCTACTTCTTTTTGATTCCTGCGCCACTCCATGGGATATTTTCAGTTCTCCACACACGTGGATTCTCTTTGGACTTTTTCCTTATACTTAAATAGAGAGGTGTGGTAGCCATGTTAGTCCATTCTTAAAGGTTATCAATAGAAATCAAACAAAATAAAACGTGGAAAAGAAAATAAGATGATACCTTTTTTATTGGACATAACTCCAACTCCACAACTCCAGCTTCCACCCTTCACATACAAAAAGATCCATTATTTACAGCCAAGCCACAAGATACCACCATATCTGCTCGGACCCAGAGGATAGAGACAGACACCTTGAAACCCTGACTGCATCCTTCAAACAGAAAGGCTACAACCCCAAAATGATCTCCAAGAATATTGCCTCCTCCCTCAAAACACCCAGGGAAAATCTGCTACAGAAATAAAAAAAAAAAAAGAAACACAGACAGAATTCCCCTTGTAGTGACATACAACCCAGAGCTGGAGAAACTGAGGAAAATCATAAGAGACCTACAGCCCCTACTCCAGGAAGATGAATTACTGAAAGAGATATTCCCATCCCCACCAGTGCTGGCCTTCCGACAGCCACCAAACTTAAAACACAAGCTGATCAGAAGTAAACTCCCAACACAGACTGAAAAAGAAAAAGGGCACGTTTCCCTATAACATATCCAGCTGCAAGCTATGCCAAAAACATTTCACAAGACCCCACAGTCATTCAAAAGGGAAAAATATTCAACATAAAGGAATCTTTTACGTGCTCATCTTCCAATGTGGTATATATCATTCAGTGTAAAAAATGTAACGAAGGATGCTATATTGGAGAAACAGGCCAGATGCTTAAGACAAGATTCAATCTGCACAGACATCACATGAAAATAGCCGGTGCCAGTCAAGCCCCCACCCCTGTGGGCCAACACTTCACAAGACCAGAACACTGCACCAGTGATTTCACAGTAAGAATACTGAAAGGTAATTTTAAAACAATACAGGAATGTAAGACCTTTGAAGTAAGAATTATTGAATATTTTGACACCCAACAGAGAGGACTTAATAAGGATCTGGGTTTTCTAGCCCATTATAAACCATAAAGTTGTATTTCTCTGTTTATTTCTCTGTTTATCACCCTCCTCTCACCTACCAACACTCATCCTGTTAGAATATTGTCAGGCCTATACCACGATCTGTGAGCCCCTGTGCCAAACAACGTCTGGCAGCCAGACAGTTCTGATCTTACCTGGAGAATCAGGACAGGAACTTCCTAAGGAAGGCAGGACTGGACGCAGGGTGGACAGCAGACAGATGACAAAAGGCAAGGTCCAGGTCCAAACAAAGGTTCAAGGCAGGCGGGAGGCAAAAGCAAAGTCCAGGTCCAAACAGAGGTTCAAGGCAGGCGGCAGACAAAAGCAAATCCAGGTCCAAACAGAGGTTCAAGGCAGGTGGCAGGCAAAAGCAAAGTCCAGGTCCAAACAGAGGTTCAAGGCCGGTAAACAATCCAAAACACAGAACTCAGGAAACCACACTAGCAGAAGCCGAAGCAAAGAGTTCTGCCAGCGTCTGTACTTAAATAGCCCCCTCCATCAGGAAGACAACCATCAGCTGTCCAGGGGGTGGAGCCTACAACCAGCCCAAGGGCTCTGGATAGGCTGGTCACAGAGAGAGGGCGGAGTCCAGCCGCGACCAGCCAATCCGGACCCAGAAGGGGCGTTCTCCATGCTCCCGGGTCCAGCGCCCGGAAGAGACTCTCCAGCTTGTGAGCGCCGGCGCTGCCAAAATGGCCGGCGCTCTCCAGCCGCCACTGATCCATAGCGGCGAACCGGCACCGTCCAGGAGGCAGGCAAGATTCCCCTAACACGCCGCCCGTAGCCAGCGATACCCCGCTCTCTCCTGCTCGCGGAGCGAGGCATCACTGCGGGCAGAGCGGCACAGGTAAGGGACGTGACAAATATCAATGAAATGCTTTGATGTCCCTATGCATACCCCCACCCTCCCACTCTGTCAGACTGTCAAAGTAATGCTTTGATGTTTCTCTTATATATACTATCTGCTAACACATTTGCTTATTTCTGATCTGACGAAGAAGGGCAACCTTCGAAAGCTAATCAAGAAATGTATTAAGTTATGTCCAATAAAAAAGGTATCATCTTATTTTCTTTTCCATGTTTTATTTTGTTTGATTTCTATTGGTATCCTTATACTTAGTAAGACAATAGCTCAGCTTATGCTGCTCCCAAACTGATGCCTCCCATGTACTCAACTTTTACTCTCCCATCCACTTTCTCACTCTTGCTCTCGCCTTCACTCACTCCCTTTCTAATTCTTCCGATGTATTCCCTCACTCTCTCAGTCTCCAATTTACTTCCTCACGCTTTCCTTGCCTCCAGTCCACTCACTTGCTCATTCTCCTTTATCACTCCATCCCAAGACACTGCAAAGCTGACTACTGGTTTGGCTCTAGTTCAGGCCCATAAAGGTCCAGTAACTGTTTTGGCATACATGAACCAATTAGTTTGGTTCTGGGTCACAAAAGAAATTTTAAGTATAAGACACAATCGAATAGTCTTTTGCGTAGTAGGGCAAACCTGTTAACAAAATTGTAAGTTTCATATTAAACTGTACCTGCTGTACACCGCTTTGGTTAATAAATCCCAATAAATAAATAAAGCATGCTATCAGATCTAAATCTATTACAGCTACTGTCAGCTATAAACAGCCCCCCCCCCCCCAATCCCATGATGACCAAGGGAAGGATCATAAATCTGGCTCTTCCCAATGACCTGCAGACTGGCACAATTTTGGTGGAAGGTCAGTACCTCAAATTACATGTTCTCCCTCTGCTTTCAGCTGGATTATTGTGTCATGAACTAAACAATTCAAAACCTGACAGTTCGGCCTAGAAGCAGGTTCACACAGATTAAGTGTTGGATTACCATGGTTTCCCTTTCCTCCTCCTCCTCCTCCTCCTGTAGCCAAGAGGATTAGGGGTGTAAGGGAGAGCTTGCCTTGGGATGGGGAGGGGGGTGAATAGCAGAAAGCAAGTAAGAATGAGGGGTGCAAAGGAGCAGGGCTGGCTCAACCTACAGACCAGGTGAGGCACAGTTGATAAAGGGTATCAAAATCCCAGTCTGGCATCTCTCCCTCTCTCTTCCATCCTGCCGGCAGGAGGGGTGGAGGAGAGATGCTGGACTGGGATTCAGGATTTTGGGGTTCATTAGCACCAGCAGGAGGGAGGGTGATTTTTAGCGTGAGCTAAAAATGCAAGCAAACCTTAGTAAAAGACCCCCTTAATTTAAATTTGAAACACTCATTGTATTTGTAATATCTAATTGTATAATTAGAAACAAGAGATGAAGAAGCAGCAAAATCAAGTGTAAAACATATGAGTCAAACTTTCACTGAGATTAGTTGAATTAACTTCTCAAGATTTATATACTTTAATAACACTAAGGATTAAAAATTATCAACTTTAATCAGGTTTTATGTTGCATAGGCCTGTGATATATTACCAATATGCTTTAATTCCTCTGCACTTGGTCTTAGGTTTTTTTTTAACTTTCTTTTTAGTTTCATGAACAAAACATCTTCTGATGCTGCCTCTTTCATGTTGGATCTTTTTGGGTATCAGTATTAAGCATAGAATTGAGGTTGCCATGTTAGTCTACTTGAATAGGTAGATATAAGGGTCAACAAACAGGCTGGTCATATCTTTTTACTGGACTAGCTTAATTCATCTGTGACTATCTTTTGAGAAAGAGCCTAGCTCATAATGAAAACTAGCCATGCATGTATTAAGTTAGTCCAATCAAAATTACCAGCTACAAGTTGTTGGGTGATAAATGTATTCCAAACCCCAAAATGCCCTTTCAGTATTTACCTGACATCCTGAATCAATTGGTACAGCTCATATAAATATTTTTTCTGACCCTCCCAGTATTTCAAAGTATTGACATTTTGATTCAGACGTGGCTTATCCAGAAATCAGTCCAGAACTGACTGGGTCCTGAACAGTGACTCTTGCTGTCTTCAAGAGTTCTTGTAAAGAATGATTCCCAGTAAATATCATCCTTGTAGTACACAGGAAAAAAAATCAATTGATTCTAAATTCATGCCCATCTCTGCCATGTTGACAAGAGGTGACACTTGGTTTTAGTTTTGTCCATGGTAAGCAAAGGCATTTGATACCCATATCAAGACACCTAGCCATGTAAAGGACCCGGGCAAGATTCCTGGGTGAAGTCTTCTGCTTGTCAAGTAGACTGGAGGGAGTCCCAGTCATTGCACAATGATGACACCTAGTGGTCTGATTATGGCACTTGACTACAGTGTTTCAGAAGAAGCCCTGGTGCATGGCTCCTATCCAAGGAATATGGACTGAATGATTTGGAAGAAGATATTAAAAAGAGGAAAAAATCATAGGCTCTTAGCCCCAGATCCAAGTCCTAGTTTCAAGCAGGAGCAAGGAGCAGTAAGAAATTGCCAGACTCAAAAAGATAAGCAGTTACAAGAAGCACTTCATTTTCAGAAAGTTAATTCTCAAGATTTCTACTAACCTGCTATAAAACTGCTTTGCTATGTTTTAAATTTCTAGTTGATGTTTCCATCATATCCCACCAAAATCCACTAGGCTATGTTGTTTAGACTGCAGTGTGATAACAGTAATGTCATAGAACTAATCATCACAATGGACACAAACATTCAAGTACAACAATTTCCTTCCCTGAAGACCTTAACAGGCCAAGTTTCAGGCTATCCCTAATACAGGGATTCTCAACCCAGTCCTCGGGACACCCTAGCCAGTCAGATTTTCAGGATACCCACAATATGCATGAAATAGATCTGCATATAATGGAGATAATGCATGCAAATAAAAGAGATTTGCATGCCTACTGCTTCAACTGTATCAAAATTTCACTGAAAACCTACCCTATTGGTGATCCTCTAGTACTTTGAGTGAATACCATTGATTTACAAGCTAAGCCAGTGGGAGATAACATTATGTCTAAAGTCAAAAAGGAATATCACTGGGAGAAGCAGGATTTCTGTACCGGTTGCCATGACTCCACTCCTTCTCTTGGCTCCTGAACTGATATACACCAGAGCTGTCACTGATGTGAAGATCATGGTTTGAGAATGACATGTCTTGACCAAATTTCTTCAGTTTCAAAAATCGCTCCAACAATCACAGATGAGCCCCTTCCATTTTAACTATTTTTGAACTGCTATTATTATGTTTGTTTTCCAGCTTCTTGCATACATTATGCAACTAAATGGCTATTTTTCAATACATTATCAACCGCTAGTTATAGTGCATACCCATAACAGCAAATACCTTTAAGTGGTGAATTTGGTCTTGGAAAAGTTTTTCCAACATTTTCAAGCTGTACTTTCTTTTTCTATGTATGTATCTTCCATTTTTGCCTTTTATTTCATCCTGTTCTTCTTCTTCAGTCAATGAGTAAGAATCACCCAATCGACTTCCTGATCTTCAATTGTAAGCTGCACCATTTTTACCAAATTTGCAAGACCAACCCTGGGAAGATGGGGGCTGGGCCCAGAGGAAATCAGCCTGCATGGGGCCCCTCGCTCTCCTCCACACACACTCTGGTGCTTTTCTTTATTCCAACTCCACTTGGTGCCTTTCTCTTGTGCCTCCCTCCCCCAAAAGAAAAAAAGATATACATTGATACTATTCTCTCCTGTCTTGACACCATTTATGCCTTTATCTCATTCTTAAGAAGCTCAATCTTCTCTATTCTCCTCCCCCCCCCCCCCCCCACCCTGACAACTTCTCTCCCCTCTCTGTTGTGGCCTAGAGAAGACCAGCACTTCTCCCTCACAGCTGCCTCCAGCTCTGATGGCTTCAGTCTTTAGTCTAGGACTCTGTAGTTTTGCAGGACCTGCCAGAACTGCGTATTCAGAGTCAAGATTGAATCCAGCAGAGAAAGGGAAGAGAAAATCACATGGTTGTGGGGGGGAGGGAAGATGAAAGAAGATGCTGCTACTACTACAAACCCAATTCATAGCATGACAGAATTTTGCTGGTCTGCCGGAAGCTGCTAAAAAGTGGGACTCTGAGCAGTCACCCTAGCTTATGGACGGCCCTACATATTTAATGAATAGTGTTTGCCTGTAAACCACAGCCCAGGACATCCACTCTGCCCTGTTTATCATGGTGTTCTCTTCTCATTCCTTCCTTCACCAGTTTATTTGATTTTACCCTTTGCTAGAGTAAATTCTGTCTAAAAGAGACAAGAAACCTCTACTTCTCAATTCTTGAAGATTACAAAATATAAATCTTCCTAGAGCAACACAGGAACCTACTGCTTAAAGAAGTGGATTATGAGCTAGAGAAACTAGTATTCAAATTCCATTCTCCCACTCATGCTTATGATCGTTGTGACCTTAGACAAATCTTTTAAACCCTTCCTCTCTTTCTCCCCCCTCCTCCCACCACCACAATATACACTGCTTCAGTATCTGAAATATAACCCACCTTGAGTTTGAAATAAGAGCAATGAAATTTAAACGAACTACAGTCCGCCTGAAGCAGTCTTTTAATTCAAAAAAAATATGCCATTTTAAGCAGTCGGCAACCTTAGCAAGGTGTCACCTCTACCCAAACCCTCCATTTGCCCTGTACATAACTTCATGTATCACATGTATTAATAGGATCTTTGATTACTTTGGCATCAGCTAAAAAAATTATAAGAAAGATAATTTCTACTCAATAAAATTTACTGATAAGTAAAATGCAAAGGTCATTTGCCTCTACTACATCTATTTTAAAAAGCTGATAAATCCCAACACAACACAGATTTAATAATAAAATCTATTGTTTAAATGGTACCATCATTCACACATAGCCATAGGTGAGCATCAAACGTTGAGCAGGGGAGGCAGGCATCAGCCTATCCCCCTGAAATTTCCATTCCCAGCTGATGCAGTCCAATAATGACTGGGAGTGGGCCCTAATTCTTTTTCCATATCACCCTACCCCACCCTGGCCTTCCCAGTCCCAAAAGTCCCCTACACCCTAGCAAATAGAGCCGGTAGGAGGATAGAGGTTCACCTCATCCCAACTTTGTGTTCTGGTTGCTCTACCAGGGTAGAAAGTGGGTATTGCCTGCTAAACATTGAATTACTACTACTACTACTACTACTATTTAGCATTTCTATAGCGCTACAAGGCGTACGCAGCGCTGCACAAACATAGAAGAAAGACAGTCCCTGCTCAAAGAGCTTACAATCACTGAAGCAGGGACATTTGATCCTGAAGGGAACCTAATGACCCCCTCCCCATTTCAAATTTGGTTGGCCCTGCAGCTGGACATTTAATAATGGTGGAAGGGAAGAGGTTGCCAAGGGATTTGTCTTTTAATTTGTTGGGAGGAAAGTGGGGGAGGGAAGGTCTTTGTGGCCACGTTTCAGACTGCTTTGGCTGCATCTAGATTTGGCTGCAGAAACTAAACAGCTAGTGCTTAAAATTGGCACTAGGAGCAAACCTAGAATTAGGCACCAAGACGATGCCTTATAAGAGACTATTCTATAAAGGAAAATAGGTGCCTTCTTTCCTTTATAGAAAGCTAGAGTAGGGTATATACGTGTGTATCTAGTTAGACATGAGCACTGTCACCAACCATAGAGCTGATAGAAATGCTCATGCCTAAAGGTTGGATTTTTTACATTTCCATGTGGATATGTCAGTATTCTAATCATTTACATGTGTATTTGGTGCAAAAAATGTCAGCAGAAATCAGTTTCCAAGAGGTCAATTAAGTAGTCAAACCCTCTGAAAACTGACCCCATAGATACAATCTGGCTGATATTCAGCCCGTGGCGGTCAGCATTTTTATGTCCGCTACTGGCTGTATTCCTGGATATTCGATGCCGGGCCATATAGGTTGGCTGCTAAAACTTATGTAGTGAAGGGCAATATTCAGCCCTTAACTGCATAAGCTGAACCACGTAAAGATAGAACTGCTATTTATGTGGCCCAATTTAAACGTTTATCTTATGCAGTCAAGGGCTAAATATTGGCTCTTAACTGCATAAGTGCCAGCTCCACCCCTGGAATGCCCATGTTAGCAGGTTTCAGCCAGGATCGCCGAGAGACAGAGCCATGTCTGGGTCAGGGCTGCCACAGCCACCACCATTACCCCCTACTCAGACTACTGCTGCCCCCACCACCTGCCCCTCCCCCACTTGGACTGCCACCACCACCCCTCACCCCCACACTCGGGCTGCTACCACCGCTCCCGTCCCCCCTTACCTTCCTGCATCTACTCCTCCCTCGGTCTGTCACTCTCCTGCTCCTATGTGCCAGGACCTGTGTTATTGCGTTAACACAATCACCAGGGGCCCAACACACAGCAGCAGGAGAGAGACAGACTCTGGTGCCAGCCCCCCCCCCTTAGTCCCCCCTCTCAGCAGCCCTGGTTTCGGCACAGCCACTAATCGTATATATTCAGTGGTGCTATCCAATTACATGATGCTGACTATTGGCAATTAGCTATAAACAAGCAATTTAAGTGCACAGGAGCCTTTCCTGCCCACTTTAATCATTTTGAATATTGGCTGGAATGTTTCTGTCCAAAAGAATTTAGGGGCCCTTTTACTAAGCCACATAGGCACCTATCAGGTGAATTTTCGAAAGAGAAGGGTGCCCATCTTCCGACACAAATCGGGAGATGGGCGTCCTTCTCGCAAGGTTGGCCAAATCGGCATAATCGAAAGCCGATTTTGGGCGCCATCAACTGCTTTCTGTCGCGGGGACGACCAAAGTTCATGGGGGCATGTTGGCAGTGTAGCGAAGGCGGGACTGGGGCGTGCTTAGGAGATGGGTGTCCTCGGCCGATAATGGAAAAAAGAAGGGCGTCCCTGACGAACACTTGGGCGACTTTACTTGGTCTATTTTTTTTCACAACCAAACATCAAAAAGGTGCCCAAACTGACCAGATGGCCACCGGAGGGAATCAGGGATCACCTCCCCTGACTCCCCCAGTGGTCACTAACCCCCTCCTACTATACAAAAAAAAGTTTAGAAATACTTTTTTGCCAGCCTCTATGCCACCCTCAGGTCCATCGCAGCAGTATGCAGGTACCTGGAGCAGTTGTAGTGGGTACAGTGTACTTCAGGCAGGCAGACCCAGGCCCATCCCCCCACCTGTTACACTTGTGGTGGTAAATGTGAGTCCTCCAAAACCCACCACAAACCCACTGTACCCACATGTAGGTGCCCCTCTTCACCTCTAAGGGCTATGGTAGTGGTGTACAGTTGTGGGTTTTGGGTTTTTTTTTTGGGGGGGGGGGGTTGGGGGTCTCAGCACCCAAGGTAAGGGAGCTATGCACCTGGGACTTTTTTCTGAAGTCCATTGCAGTGCCTCCTAGGGTGCCCGGTTGGTGTCCTGGCATGTGAAGGGGACCAGTGCACTACGATTACGTTCATATAAGAGGTATGTGAAGATTTGTAATATACTATAGACAAAGTGTAATAGAAGTGTAGAGTGGGTGTCACTTTAGGATCCCTCACCATATCTGTCTTGATTATAGTCATCGCCCCTGAAGACACATGGTGCGAAACACAATTGAGTTGGGCCTTGATACAGTTGGAGAAGAAATGGTGCAAAGTGAATTTGACTAACACACTGGTGCATGTGAAATGGAAGATTGGAGAGGATTCAAGTACAGAGTATAGAAAGACATGATTACAAACCTCAGTGAAGAGAAGAATTTGGAGAAGATCTTGGAATTTATAGATGTGGAGTCACACCAGAGAATACGGAGTGGTGTATTTGGTTTATATAAAAGACTGACTGTGTGAGGACTTCATTGAATTACATCTGGAGGTTGAATAATCGAATTACACATTGAGCAGGAGTGGTCTCCTTTGCTAATGTTAGGAGATATTTATTTGGAACTTTGCATGACGATGGAATGCGCTGTATATGTATCCCAGATCCCAGAAAAAGTATATTTTTGTTAATAGCTGTATGTGGTGTGATTGATGTATGTGTGTAAGTTATGTGAAGTGTGTGAGGAGTGAGAGTGAAGGTTTTAAGAGTGTGATTATTTGTTAGTTGGGTATCATTACAAACAAGATAAATAAAGAAATTGGGCCGTATTGTAAAAAAAAGTGTATGGAGAGTTACTTGGGGAATTGATGCATATTCATTGGAGATATCCTGAAAATCTGAGTTGTTTGGGTTCTCCAGGACTAGACTTGTGCACCCCCTTCTCTGCAGCAGCTTTTGCTCTCCATCTCCACTTCTTCTGCCCAGTTCTGATATCTTGAAACACTTCTGCTGTGCTGTGCTCCTCTCCCCCACCCCTCCATCCCAACATTTTTGTTCTGTTTCTTGTAGTCTGTTCATCCTCCGCCACATCTTGAAAAGGGTGCACCATTCCATTAGAGACGTTGCTGGTGCCTGAATATCTATACATAGGTATACATATTTTACAATTTACTTAGAAAGGTTAAGACACTGAGCAGAATAAATGCGCTTTCTAATCTGTGTATTAGCTCATGCTGGCCTAATGAAGGGCATTAGATCATAGCATCTGAAGAGCTTTCCACTTAGTGGCACTATTTCTGAAGTGCTGGTAAATGGAAAACCAATGTCTACGCTCCACTCATATACTAGCTATAAAAAGCAGCACATGGCAGCAACAGTGCAATTATTCCATGGAAAGCAGAAAGGAAACAGAAAAATCTGATAGGCTTTCTAAACAAGGGAGAAGTAATCTCGAGATTAGAGCAACAGGCTAAGAGCCACTAAAAGCAAGGTTCAATCCTCCTAGGGCTTGATGTGCTCCCATGCAAGGCACTCCATGCTCTGTTCCAAGGTACAAACTTAGATTATAAATACCTGCCTACCATACCTAAGTCTTTAGCTACCAATGCAAAAGCATGAGCTGCATCTAAATAAATGCATCTTACTTTGCACACAATAAGCATTATTCAATACAGATTTATTTTTCTCCAATGTGGAATAATGCCCAGTGTACATCCAATGAGAAATGTCAGGAAGCCACTGTTCTTTGCAGAATCCTGAAAGCATTGCTTTCTTTACCTGAGCAGTCCATGTCGTGGAGAGCTGAAGCAGAATTCGTCAGAAAGCTCACATTGAGAATTGCTCTCAAGGCAAATGTTTCACAGTGTAGCCAAGCCAGAGCATAACTGACATGTCATATCGCTTAAGCATGTGCAGGCTTATCTCTGATCTAACATCAGAACTGTTAGTTGCTCCCTTTATCCTGATCATGGACACCTTCCTAACTGAATCTCTACTGAGGCTCAAATATTTCTTAAAGCTGATCATCGCTTCTTGTTTTTTTTATTCTGATCACTAGCAGGTCTTTTTGAATGCAAAAGATGGGCAGGACAATTTCCAGATCTATTTACCTTAGCTGAAAATTGGCCTCCAATTCCTGTCTAAAAGAGCACACAGGCTAGAACTATATATAATCTATGGAAGATATAGTTCTAGCCAGGCTAAGTGGAAGTGTTTCAGGTGGGGAAAAAGTACACTGCACATGCATTAGATTTTCGAATGCACGTGTGATACTGTGGCCCTATTGGGAGACTGGAAGATGAGAAACAGGTAGGAGGATTTTGGCACAAGTGCCTTGAGGCTGCTTATTTTCAGACACAAATGGCCCAGGCAATTTTCCCTTGAAAATTAGTTGCAACATATTTATTCATTTAGGGCAGGGGCGTAGCCAGACTTCGGTGGGAGGAGGGTCCAGAGCCCGAGGTGAGGGGGCACATTTTAGCCTCCCCCCCCCCCCCCGGCGCCACCGACCCCCCCCCCGCCACTGTCAACCCCCCCCCCCGCTGCAGCCGCCGCCGACACCACCAACAACAACAACTTTGACCCCCCCCCCCTGCCGACGACCCCCTCCCGCCGCCAACCCTCCCCCGCCATTGCCTACTTTTGCTGGTGGGGGACTCCAACCCCTACTAGCCGAGGTCCTCTTCTTCCTTCGTTCTGTTTCTGAGTCTGACGTCCTGCACGAACAACGTGCAGCACATCAGACTCGTCAGACTCAGAAACAGAACGAAGGAAGAAAAGGACCTCAGCTGGTGGGGGTTGGGGTCCCCCGCCAGCAAAGGTAGGTGATGGCGGGTTGGCGGCGAGAGGGGGGATCGAGAGGGTCATCAGCAGGGAGGTCCAGGGCCAAATCTACGGGAGCCCAGGCCCCCGTGGCCCCACGTAGCTATGCCACTGATTTAGGGGCCCTTTTACTAAGCCACAAAAGTGTCTACGTGCGCCCAACATGTGCCAAAATGGTGTTACCGCACGGCTACCATATGGCTGTTGCGGTAATTTCATTTTTGCCACGCATCCAATACGTGCAGCTGAAAAATAATTTTTATTTTCTACTGCGCATATAGGACACGCACCAAGTGGCATTTAGTGCACGTAGGTTATTACCGCCCGGTTACCGCATGAGACTTTACCCCTAGGTCAATGGCTGGTGGTAAAATGTCAGACCCAAAATGGACGCATGGCAATTTTCATTTTGCTGCACGTCCATTTTCGGCAAAAATTTTAAAAAGGGCTTTTTTATAGGTGCGCTAAAAAATGATTCTGCACACGCCCAAAACCCACGCCTACACTACTGCAGGCCATTTTTCAGTGCACCTTAGTAAAAGGACCCCATAGTTATTTAAAACATTTATAACCTGCTTAAAACTTAAGCGGTTCACACCAAGTACATACACAATAAAAAATTTTAAAACATCATTTATAATACGCACTGCTCATCTATTATTCTCTCCAACATCAATGGCGCTAGTAATACATTATCCTTACCTAGTCTCCTACCATTCAAACTAGTAATACCCAGAAGCAAGTTTAAAAGGTCTTTTCACACAAAAGTGGAGTTGCATTATCATTTGTTAACATTACTAACATCCCTCAAAAAAAGGCCTGCACAAAAAAATTAGTCTTTTAACCACTTTTTAAATTGGATCTTACTTGCACATAAGCACAACTGTCCTGACAATGTATTCCATAACAATGGTCCAGCCACTGAAATGACTGAAGCTCTTGTGCTGGCCTAATGTACTCTGGTCATTGCCTCTACATTTAACCGCATTGCATTGCATGTCCTATGTACATGGCAAATAATACAGGTTTTTCAGAATTAATGGTCACTAAAAATGATTTTCACAAGAATCTAGGCCCGTAAACACTAACACCCTCAATGTAAAATTATAGAATATAAGCACGTACATGCATAAGTGTGCATTCATACAGGGCCGCCAAGAGGGGGGGGACAGGGGGGACAAAATTCCCCGGGCCCGGGCCTCCGGGGGGGGGGGGGGCCGTTGCTGTCGCAGTCCGGCCCGCCCGCCCTCCATCGCTCCCTGACATTGAACTTAAGCGCCTCACCTTTGAAAGCGCAGCAAGCAGTGGCAGACCACTCCTTCCTTCTGTGTTCCGCCCTTGCCTGACGTAACCCGCGAGGGTGGGACACGGAAGGAAGGAGTGGTCTGCTGCTGTTTGCTGCGCTTTCGATGGTGAGGCGCTTAAGGTCTGTGCAGAGAGGGCCCGGGGTGGAGAGAGGGCCCGGTGGCGGGTGGAGGGGGGGCCTGGCGACCTCGGGTGGGGGGGGGGACCTCGGGGGGCAGCCTTGTCCCGGGCCTGGCCCAGTCTCTCGGTGGCCCTGCATTCATATGCGTAAGTGCTGGTTACATTCTATAACTGATGCACACAGCTCGCTTAGGGCTAGATGCTATACATAGCCAGGGCTATTGACAGACTGAGCCAGGCCTAGGGCAGGGCTGCTGTCGCTGGCTGCAGGGCAGGGCCTCCACCCCTCCCCCAGGATCGCTGCCACTGCTGCCCCCCTGCCACAACTCCAAATACCTTGGCTGGCAGGGATCCTGAGACTCCGCCAGCAGAAGAAGTGTTCCTCCAGCGCTGTTCTTCACTCCGTCGCATTGCCTGCCCTGCCCCTGCCTTTTCTCTCATGTCGCGCATGCTCGGTTTCAAAACTGAGCATACGTGGCCTGAGGGGAAAAGCAGCCGCTTGGCAGCTTTTCATCCCCCTAATGCCAGCCCTGGGGGTGGGGGTAGGCCCAGTGAAGAATGCGGTTAAGGTGGCAGGAGATCTGAAGGAGTGGCCTGGTTGAACCAAATTTCACAGACCAGTTGAGAAAACTGTTCAGCTTTTATTAGTACGGAATCGTTTTCCTGGGCACAGCTCTGCTTATTTTTCACTTAACCACACCAAAACTTTTGGCAAAGCCTCTCTGGTTTCCGTTTGTTAAAACTGAGATAAACTAAGGGATAGGTACCCAAGAAGTTCAAACTGTGGAACACGTCTACTTAATACAAAAATGGCATTTCACATTATACACTCCTATATGAAATGTACTATTTTTTTTAACTACTTGCTTAGGAATCTACAAAAAAGTATTTCTCTTCTCTATAAAACGAGACACCAGCTTAAAATAGCCTGCAGTAAAATGTCCAGTCACTGCTCTTCACAGAACATTCCTGCTATTTATGTCATCACTGGAGCTGTAGCATAAATGAAAACCTGATGCTGCTATGTAGCTCATCTATCATTCTGTTTATAGAATGCTAACAGCATTAGCAAAAAGGTTCCATTTCATTTACAATCACCCTCTTCCAGCATCCAATGGTCATTAGCTTTATCACAGACACATATGATCTGTACGCCATTTAAAGTCAGAATGCCAGAGCCCAGCAAAGTGATTTTACACCCTTGCACATTATAATGGCATTTTTATAAATTGGCTTGAAAAAGAGACAGCTGAGGGGGATATGATTAAGGACTATAAAATCCTGAGTGGTGTAGAACGGGTAAAAGTGGATCGATTTTTCACTCTTTCAAAAAGTACAAAGACTAGGGGGACACTCAATGAAATTACATGGAAATACTCTTAAAGCAAATAGGAGGCAATATTTTTTCATTCAAAGAATAGTTAAGCTCTGGAACTCGTTGCCGGAGGATGTGGTAGCAGCGGTTAGCGTATCTGAGTTTAAAAAAAGTTTGGACAAGTTCCTGGAGGAAAAGTCCATATTCTGCTATTGAGACAGACATGGGGGAAGCCAATGAAACCAGCTTACTACTACTACTACTTTGGTCCTGAGGAACTGAGTTCAATTCCCGGCACAGGCAGCTCCTTGTGACTCTGGGCATGTCACTTAATCCTCCATTTGCCTGCCGCATTGAGCCTGCCATGAGTGGGAAAGCGCGGGATACAAATGTAACAAAAAAAAAAAATACTACTATTTATCATTTCTATAGTGCTACAAGGCATGCGCAGCGCTGCACAAACATAGAAGAAAGTCCCTGCTCAAAGAGCTTACAATCTAATAGACAAAAAATAAAGTAAGCAAATCAAATCAATTAATGTGTACAGGAAGGAGGAGAGGAGGGTAGGTGGAGGCAAGTGGTTACAAGTGGTTATGAGTCAAAAGCAATGTTAAAGAGGTGGGCTTTCAGTCTAGATTTAAAGGTGGCCAAGGATGGGGCAAGACGTAGGGGCTCAGGAAGTTTATTCCAGGCATAGGGTGCAGCGAGACAGAAGGCGCGAAGTCTGGAGTTGGCAATAGTGGAGAAGGGAACAGATAAGAAGGATTTATCCATGGAGCGGAAGGGAAGGGGTGTAGGGAAGGACGAGTGTGGAGAGATACTGGGGAGCAGCAGAGTGAGTACATTTATAGCTTAGTAGAAGAAGTTTGAACAGGATGCGAAAACGGATAGGGAGCCAGTGAAGCGACTTGAGGAGAGGGGTAGTATGAGTAAAGCGACCCTGGCGGAAGACGAGACGGGCAGCAGAGTTTTGAACCGACTGGAGAGGGGAGAGGTGACTAAGTGGGAGGCCAGCAAGAAGCAGATTGCAGTAGTCTAAACAAGAGGTGACAAGGGTGTGGATGAGGGTTTTGGTAGAGTGCTCGGAAAGAAAGGGGCGGATTTTACGGATGTTGTAAAGAAAGAAATGACAGGTCTTGGCAATCTGCTGGATATGAGCAGAGAAGGAGAGAGAAGAGTCAAAGATGACCCCAAGGTTTCGAGCTGAGGAGACAGGGAGAATGAGAGAGCCATCAACAGAAATAGAAAACAGGGGGAGTGGGGAGGTGGGTTTGGGGGGGGGGGGGGTGAGACATTAAGTAAGCCATCTTGTCAAAATGCTGTGACATACAAGATTTGCATATTTCACAGCATTTTGACACAATGGCTTAGCGTCTCACCATTGGAACAAGCTGTGTTATGCAAAGTAAGTGTACTTTACAGTGTTGTAGTAAGCTAGTTTGGTGTCTCACCATTGGATATTTTCCCATTGGATCTTTACTGAGAGATATTTTATAATACTCAAGACCTCTGAGACAGGCGCTCTGCCAAAATACAGACCATGCCAGTTCACTCAACAAACATCACTGTGATGCCAACCTATTCCTGAAGCCTCATTGTGCTTCTTTTGACATTTTGGTTTGGTTTTCTGTACTCTGGATGCCCACATTAGCCACCAGGATGTGGTATTTTGTAAAGGACACTTTCAGGCTTATTTTTGAAAGAGAAGGGCGCCCATCTTTCGACATAAATTGGAAGACGGGCGTCCTTCTCCCAGGGTCACCCAAATCGGTATAATCGAAAGCCGATTTTGGGCGTCCTCAACTGCTTTCCATCGCAGGGATGACTAAAGTTCACGGGGGCGTGTCGGAAGCATACCGAAGGCAGAACTGGGGCATGCTTAACACATGGGCGTCCTCGACTGATAATGGAAAAGAGAAGGGCGTCCCTGACGAACACTTAGACGACTTTACGTGGCCCTTTTTTTTTATGACCAAGCCACAAAAATGTGCCCTAAATGACCAGATGACCACCGGAGGGAATCAGGGATGACCTCCCCTTACTCCCCCAGTGGTCACTAACCCCCTCCCACCCTAAAAAAAATTTAAACATTTTTTCCAGCCTCTATGCCAGCCTCAAATATCATACCCAGCTCCATGACAGCAGTATGCAGGTCCCTGGAGCAGTTTTAGTGCGTACTGCAGTGCACTTCAGGCAGGTGGACCCAGGCCCATTCCCCCCCCACCTGTTACACTTGTGGTGGTAAATGTGAGCCCTCCAAAACCCACCACAAACCCACTGTACCCACATCTAGGTGACCCCCTTCATCCCTAAGGGCTATGATAGTGGTGTACAGTTGTGGGGAGTGGGTTTGGGGGGGGGGGTTGGGGCGGCTCAGCACACAAGGTAAGGGAGCTATGCACCTGGGAGCTGTTTCTGAAGTCCACTCCAGTGCCCCCTAGGGTGCCCGGTTGGTGTCTTGGCATGTCAGAGGGACCAGTGCACTATGAATGCTGGCTCCTCCCATGACCAAATGGCTTGGATTTGGTCGTTTCTGAGATGGGCGTCCTTGGTTTCCATTATTGCCGAAAATTGGGGAACAACCATCTCTAAGGATGACCATCTCTAAGGTCGACCAAAATTTCACGATTTGGGCGTCCCCGACCGTATGATCGAAATGAAAGATGGACGCCCATCTTGCTTCGATAATACGGGTTTCCCTGCCCCTTCGCGGGGACGTCCTGCGAGGATGTCCTCAGGAAAACTTGGGTGCCCCATTCGATTATGCCCCTCTTTGTGTGGCATGGCCTTTACACAATACTAGCTTAGTGCGTACTTTGCGCCTAACCTTGGGCACAAGCAGTTATGCTTGCCAAAGCTGATATAAAGGCTCACGCCCAACTAATGGCAGGCGCAGAAATGCAGGTATTCTATAACATTGTGCCTGAATTGTGGGAATACCCCTGACCTGCCCTTGCTTATCCCATGGCCACGCACCTTTTGGAGTTGCATGCTATGACATTTAGGTGCACGTGTTATAGAATAGGGCATAGGCAGATCCGCACATACTGCCAATTAAATATTTGTTAATACCAATAACTGACTCTCTAATTAGCTAGTTTATGCTCAGATCTGTGATCCATGTCCAAACTTCGAAGCCCAGCTTTGGGAGACATATATATTCTGATGGTATGGGACTTAAGCGCACATTTTATAGAATAGCACCTAGCGCTTAAGTGCATAATGGGTAATTATAGGCAACAATCGTGTGCATAAGTGTTATTATTCTATAAATACGTGTGTATTATTGGTTCCAAAATGTAGGCGAACCTATAGGAATTGCCGTCAATGAGCCCAGTTCCATTTAGGTGATGTGGTGAGAGTCTATTCAATAATGTCATCTGGACGCCCAGATTCTAGCTATGTAATTTATTTATTTATTTATTTATTATTTATTTGTTGCATTTGTATCCTACATTTCCCCACCTATTTGCAGGCTCAATGTGGCTTACAATGTTCCGTCATGACATTCGCCATTCCAGAGTAAAAGATACAATTGGTATTACATAAAGAACATGGATGACAAAATAGAATTAAGCAATCAGGTATAGAGAGATAACATTTGAATATCAGGTAAGTGGTGATGCATTACAGTTCCTATTATGGATCATTGTGGTATACCTTGTTGAAGAGATAAGTCTTCAGTGATTTTCAAAAGTTGATTAGGTCGTAAATTGTTTTCAGGTCAAGTGGTAATGCATTCCACAGCTTTGTGCTCATGTAGGAAAAGCTGGGCGCATGTGTAAATCTATATTTTAGTCCTTTACAGCTGGGGAAGTGAAGATTCAGGAATGTGTGCGCTGATCTTTTAGCGTTCCTGGGTGGCAAGTCAATAAGGTCTGACATGTAGGCCGGGGCATCTCCATTAATGATTTTATGAACCAGAGTGCAGACCTTGAACGTAATACGTTCTTTAAGTGGAAGCCAGTGTAGCTTTTCTCTTAGGGGTTTGGCACTTTCGTATTTTGTTTTTCCAAATATGAGCCTAGCTGCAGTGTTTTGGGCTGTTTGAAGTTTCTTAATGAATTGCTCTTTACAGCCAGCATAAAGTGCATTGCAATAGTCTAGATGACTTAGCACCATTAATACAAGTGTTACCCCCTATCGGCGTGCCTAACTTTTACACACCCCTGCAGTTACACAAGCCACAGACCCAACATAAATGAAGCAGAAATGTGTGGGGGTCTTTTACTAAAGCGCGCTAGCACTTTTAGCGCATGCTGAAAATAGGTGTGCGCTAAACACTAGAAACACCCATAGGAATGCATTGGCATCTTTAGCATTTAGCATGTGCCTATTTTTAGCGTGCTCTAAAAACACTAGCGTGCCTTAGTAAAAGACCCCTTCTAAGTCCCTAATTCTATAAAAGTTGGCAAATGTTGTGCACATAAATTTGAGCATGTGCCCAATTTGTGTGTGCAATTTAATTGGATAATGAGCTAATTAGCACCGATAATTGGCTTTTTTAACAAGCAATTATTGGCACTAATTACATTTACACATGTAAATTTAGGTGTAGGATCCATGCCTAAATTTTATGTGCGATTGAGAAAGAGGGCGTGAAAATGAGAAGGTGATGGGTGGAACGGGGGTGTTCCTAAAATTAACGCACATTGTTATATAATAACGGGGGATATGCATCTAATGTAGGTGCGTACATTTGCACAACATTTCAGCCCATAGGAGTGTTTATGAAATAAAATGCAGAGGAAAAGTGCCCCTGGAGAAAAGCGTGCAGGGGAGGTAGAGTCTAGAGATAATAAAAGAGGAGAATTTGTTTGGGAAGATGTCCTTGGTTTTGCCTCTGACTAAGGGTTCCTAGTGAACTCTGATTGTCTGCAACTCCTGCCAAGGGACCAGGAGGGAGAAGGGGGATCCTGGGACATCATTTACAGATGGACAGAAATTAAGGAGTAGTTATTGCAAGTTTTACCATGGCTGAAGAAGGAGTGAGAACCCTGGTGGGATTGGGGAGTCCTAACCAGGAGCAGGATTTAGAGCAGAAAAGCATTTGCCCAAAGCTGGGGTGACTGAAGAACAGGGGTCTGTGCCCGATGGAAAAGGAGAGATCGAGAGGTGGAGGAATTTAGCCCTTGTAAATTTACACTTGGCTACCAGGATAGGCAATGGACAGGAGGGTTTGCCAATATGTAAATAGCCCGATTTGAGAGGTTCCATGTACATACACCCTTAGCAGAGAACAACAGGACCCGAAAAGGGTAGCCTGCAACCATTAATAGTCTTGCCACCGAAACTGTTGGGAAATGAAATCTTTGGGACTGTATTAATGGAGAGTTCAATAAAAGTTAAGGGGTCCTTTTACTAAGGTGTGCTGCAAAATGGCTTGCGGTAGTGTAGGCACGGGTTTTGGGCGTGCAACGATCCATTTTCAGCATGCCTGTAAAAAAGGCCTTTTTAAAACTTTTGCCGAAAATGGACGTGCGACAAAATCAAAATTGCCGTGCGTCCATTTTGCGTCTGTGACCTTACCTAGCAGTAAAGTCTCATGCGGGAACCGGGTGGTAATGACCTATGCGCGTCAAATGCCACTTGGCGCATGTCCGATACATGTGTCTGAAAATAAAAACTATTTTTTGACTGCACGTATCGGACAAGCACCAAATATGAAATTACCACAAGAGCCCCGTGGTAGTTGGTGGTAACTCCATTTTGGCGCACATTGGGTGCGCACAGATGATTATGCAGCTTAGTAAAAGGGCCCCTAAGTTTGTTTATAAAACCTCCCAAAGTGTAGCATGGCTCCTGGACTGAGGAGCGTAGTGGAACACTGTCTGGTAAAGTGTCTCCCAAACCCCCAGATCGCTATTCTGGACCATTGACCCACTCCCAGCTCGTGGTAACCGTGGCCTGAATGAGCGGTGTACTCTTTTATGGGCCCAGGACCAGAGCTACACATGAGACCCAGGCTACACGTGTATGTCAGTATTCTATAAATTTAGGTGCATAAGGGGTGTGTAAATGTGAGCACCTAGCTTATAGAATTACCATTCTGGAGACCGCACCTACGGAAAGATATAAACAGGATGGAGTCGGTCCAGAGGCCGGCTATGAAATTAGTAAGCGGTCTTGAAAGCAAAAATTATAGGGACAGGCTTATGAACCTCAACATGTATATGCTGGAAGAGAGGAGGGACAGAGGAGACATGATAGAAACATTTAAATATCTCAAGGGCATTTATGTACAGGAAGAGAGCCTTTTTTCAAATTAAGGAGAGCTCTGGAATGAGGGGGCATATGACAAAGTTGAGAGGGAATAGGTTTAGGAGTAACCTAAGGAAGTATTATTTCACAGAAAGGGTGGTGAAGGCGTGGAATGGCCTCCCGGTGGAAGTGGTGGAGTCGAGGACTGTTCCAGAATTTAAAAAAGGCATGAGGTACGCATGTGGGATTGCTTAGGAATAGGTAGAATTGGGGGGTTACAGAGGATGGGCAGACTGGATGGGTCAATTGGCCTTTATCTGCCGTCATATTTCTATGTTTCTATGTGCCTGCGGTAATAACTGTTCATACATGGCAAAGCCCCACTCCCACCTTCTAACTAAGCTAATCAAGTCTACAATTCAACTAAACTCCAGAGATGCCCCAGAAACAATTATTTGTTTCTAGGATATATTTGGTTAAAAAAAAATACACATATAAAATATTCCAAGGGATCTAGTACAACTTTCACACTCTACGGCAATGTTATTCTTATTATTATATTTCTCAACCTCTACTAGACTATGTTCAGATAGATTCAATAAATGGAGCTCAAAAATCAGCGCCAAAAAAATTGGCGCTCAATGCTAATTCTATAATGGGCACTAAAAGATGGTGATTAAGTACCGATTTTGGCGCCCAAATTTGAGTGAAATAATATACCAAGGAAACACTAAATATTCCCTGTACTACTAAATAATCTACAATTCACAAAGTACAGAACCTTTATAATAAAACACGTCTATATCCCACTCATACTCATACATACCAATAATAAAATCATCATCATAATAATGTGATGTGCAGTAGTTATGAAAAGTGCTCAGTTCACTTGTTCAGTCACTATTAAAAAGAGACTGATTGATAGAGAACCATCATTGCACTAATCTTGTGCTCTATGCATTCAAAACCATGATGCAGAATTAGGGACCCCCCCCCCCCCCCCCAAATAATACAATGTCAATACTGATACACAGTTCTTAAAGCATAAATCATCTACTTATGCCCTATTATTCCCTGTTCTCTGCATTCATGCTATGATCTCATTAATAACATATTAAACAAGTATAAAATCCTCGTGATGTTTTACTTATATTATAGTCCTGATTAGTGCGTTATCCCAAATTCACAGAATAAATCAACAGCTCAGTTCCAAAAGTCCATGTGCTCCAAAGTATAAGACATAAATAAAAAAAATCTCATTATTACCTGCTCTTTCATTTTCTCAACTAAACCCTGAGTTTCATGTACGCTTCTTCAGGAGGAAATATAGACATATCCATCGGGAACTCTATTTGTCCACGTGGCACCAGCGGCACCCAGAATTGAGTACCAGGACTTATGCCTGCTAAAACCAGTGCCTTGGTATTCTATAACACTACTACTACTACTACTACTTAACATTTCTAGAGCGCTACTAGGGTTACGCAGCGCTGTACAATTTAACAAAGAGACAGTCCCTGCTCAAAGAGCTTACAATCTAATAGACAAGTGAACGGTCGGTCCGATAGGGGCAGTCAAATTGGGGCAGTGAGGATGTGTGCAAATTTTAGGAACACCCCTGACTCACCCATGCACCTCCCAAGGCCATGCCCCCTTTGGGTTTGCATGCAATGGGATTTGGGTGCACATTGTTATATAATAGAGCATAGAAAATGTGCATGCAAATTCAAATTGGAACCAATTAGCGCCCAATTATTAGCACTAAGTGGCTCATTGCACACCTCGGATCGGTACCCAATTATGGGCGCCATTTATAGAATCCAGGCTTATGTGTGGTTGTGATATCAAAGGAGTGTGCGAGTTAGCCTACAGCAGGGATTCTCAGCCCACTCTTTGGAATACACCCAGTCAGTCAGGTTTTCAGGATATCCAAAATGAATGTGCATGAGATACATTCGCACACATTACCTCCATTGTATGCAAATGTATCTTGTGCATATTCATTGTGGATATCCTGAAAACCTGACTTGTTGGGTGTGTCTGAGAACCTGGCTTAGAGAGACATACAGGAGTGGCAGAAGGTGGAAGGACAGTCAAGCAGGTAAAACCTGTTCCCCAACTCTGCAATAAGGAACCTATGAAAGATCTGTTTAACAGTAGCAAAGGCCGTAAGCAACACGACTACGACTAAAAGATAATCAGTCCATTATTTTACTCCTTCAATTAAATAAAAAGTGTTTAACATGGAGCAGAGAGAGGAGAGGCAGTTTGAATACTGTTGTACCCACAAATTCTACTGGTTTGGAAAGAACAATAAAATGAAAGCAAGTGTGATAATAAATTACAATGGATATCATTTTATCAGATATCATAAAATGGATTTTAATTTATCCACAGCATGCCGTGGAGGGGCATAATCGAACACGAATGCCCATCTCCATGGGCGTCTATGTCTGAGAACGGGTACGTGAAGGGGCAGGACAGACCGAATTTTCAACAACAAAAAAAAATGCGCGCCCAATTTTTTTTTTCAATAATACGGTTTGTGCCCGGCAAATGCATCGAATTTGTGCGGATTTGAGCTGGGCAGTTTCGTTTTTCAGCGATAATGGAAACCGAAGGCGCCCAGCTCCAAAACGAACAAATTCAAGGCATTTGGTCGTGGGAGGGGCCAAGATTTGTAGTGCACTGGTCCCCCTCACATGCCAGGACACCAACCGGGCACCCTAGGGGGCACTTGTAACAATTAAAAAAAAAAGTTAAATACCTCCCAAGTCCATAGCTCCCATCCCTTGGGTGCTGAGCCCCTCAAATCCCCCCCAAAACCCACTGCCCACAACTCTACACCATTACCATAGCCCTTATGGCTGAAGGGGGGCACCTACATGGGTACATTACACGTACCATGGCTGGACCACTTACTGCCTCCAAAATAACCAGGAACAGGTACCGCATGTTAATCTGGATGTTAATGGGTTTTGGGGGCGGTTTAGAGGGCTCCCATTTACCACCACAAGTGTAACAGGTAGGGGGGGATGGGCCTGGGTCTACCTGGGTGAAGTCCACTGCACCCACTAACAACTGCTCCAGGGACCTGCATACTGCTGTGATGGAGCTGGGTATGGCATTTGAGGCTGGCATACAGGCTGGAAAAAAAAGTTCTTTTTTTTTGGTGGGAGGGGGTTAGTGACCACTGGGGGAGTCAGGGGTGGTCATCCCCGATTCCCTCCGGTGGTCATCTGGTCATTTAGGGCATTTTTGGGGGGACTTGTTCATGAAAAAAAAAGGGTCCAAAAAAAGTGACCCAAATTCACGCTAATAACGCCTTTCTTTTTTCGATTATTGGCCGAAGGTGCCCATCTCTGCTCGGCTGATAAACCCACCCCAGTCCCGCCTTCACCACGCCTCCGACGCGCCCCTGTCAACTTTGCCCATTTCTGCGACAGATTGCAGTTGAAGACGCCCAAAATCGGCTTTTGATTATACCGATTTGGGCGCCTTTGCGAGATGGGCGCCCATCTCCCGATTTGGGTCGAAATATGGGCACCCATCACTTTCGAAAATAAGGCTGATTGTCTCACAGTATCAAGAAGGGGTAGGGGGCTCTGGAAGGGAAATCATTTAGAACATCCTCAAGGAATTATTTCTAGTCCCTGTAAGTGTGTGTGTGACCAGAGACAATTTGAAAGAAGCAATGTTTTAATGAATCAAAGTTTCTATGCTGCAGAAGCTGGAACTGCTTCTTCCATAGAAATGCACTGGGACATGTTAGCGAGGATCTTATTTTGTGGAACCCCACTCTTATCTGTCCCACTTTTGAACTCAATGGGGTCGATACTCAAAAGGGTTTAACTGGGCAGGAGAGGCTCCTGCCTGATTACACACTGATGAGCTGACCAGCCGCTGATATTCATCAGCACTTAACCAGTTAGACACTATGACGGGGTTTATAGAACACTGCCCCTCACCCTTAAGAAAAGTCCCTCTCTAACTAGCCTGGGTCACCTTAAGAGCACTGATCCCGCCCAAGGAGGAAGTAAGCCAGGAGGGGTGGAATCATTACCTGAGAGTTTAAAAGGCAGGGCCAGGCTGAAGTTAAGGAGGCCCAGGGAAGGAAGAACTGAAGTCCTAGCATACTTCTTTAGTGAACACTTCTAGCTGCTATGATCTGGCTGAGGTAAGCCAATCTTTAATTTGAAGAATTGTTGAGCCTTGTTCTGAGGTCTGGCTGGAAATACAAAGAGAGAAAGAGAGAAACTACAAACTGTGTTTGGGCCATGGCTGCCACAGGCCATAGACTGTGTTTTTTTTAGGCCCTGCAGGCCACAGGCCCATGCAAACTCTTTCCCTCCCTCTGAAGATAAGAGACTTTACTTTTGTTCTAGGACTGTGAAGGAACAGGCCGCAGATTTAATAAAAGCACTCATTTCATGTTTACAATCTTGTTTGTGTTATTGACAGGGCCACCCCATAACCCTCGCCCGGGGTCTCACAGGCACTTACCTGAATATTCTCACTAACTGGCCTTCCCCAAACTGATTAGGTTATGGGCATCCAGGGGTGAAGTTAGAGTGGAGCATCAACTTAGCTGGTTAGCAGCAATATTCAATTCTCTAATGATCTACGTGAGAACATAAAGTTAGGACAGCAAAAAGGCTGCCCTACCTTTATGCACCAAATTAATTGGGCACCAGTCTGAATACAGGCTGGTGCCCAGTTAACTTCCGGGTCAGCTCACATTCCTGGATATTCAGTGGCAGGAGCCATGCATACCTTAGCATTGAATATCCAAGGTTAGGTCAGCCCGCGGCTGGAAGCATCTTATAAGCCGTTTACCACCGCAGGTTGACTATTAACCCCAATGTGTCTTTTCACCTGTGTTTCCCCCACACCAAACTTGGAAGCAGTCTTATCACTGCTCTTAGCGTGAGAACCGCCGCTCCGTGCAGGTTACCCTGGTGCTTTCTTAGAAATCCAATACAACATATCACTGTCGTAAGGGTTGTAACTGCCACTCTGTGCAGGTTACTCTTATTGGCTATCTCCCTACCTAGAAATTTGTATCTGTTCAAATCCCAGCTGGAAAAGATCACACAGTAGGAAGGCTGCTGGATCATGCTCTAGCAATAAGTTGGAAGGAAAGGAGGTGGATGCAGAGCCAACCAGGCCTGATCTTCAGATACAAGGAAATAGAGAAGAAGATCTCTTAATCATTCAGGGGTTGATATTCAGATCGCGGGAGGGTGCCCGGCTAACACTTGCGGTCTGTGGTCAGCCCGGATATTCAGTGCCAGGCTGTTTCCAGTGGCCGGCATTGAATATCTGATTTATTTTTGGCTGGTTTAAACTTAACTGGCTATGTTGATATTTAGGGATATCTGGTTAAGTTTAAACCATTTAAAGATATTCTAGCTATTTAAATGGCCCAGTGTGGCCACTTGTAATAGCCGGCTATATGGTGAATATTCGGGATAACCGGATATATCTTCTGATATAGTCAGTTATTTCCTAGCCACTAACCGGGAATACTCAGCGGAGGATAGCCAACTGTCCCTCACTGAATATCACTGGATAGCCGGGGGTGGGGGTGTTAGAATATAGAAGTCAGAACAGAATTATCAATATTTCTGTGAATACGTGATACTAGCATTTCACAAAACCTATCAAATCACACATGAGCAAAAAAGTAGGATTTGACCGTTTTACCAAAAGTTAAGTAGTTTTCTTAGTCTTCCAACCAGATCTCATTAGGATCAACATGAATTACCTGTTTGCATTGGAATGAGTGACTGGACATTGAATTAGTACAGTATTTGGAGCATGTTTAGTACCTCAAAATATGTATTCTTCAGAGTCTTTAGGAGATGAACTATCTTCTTACACTGAATATAAGAACATAAGAGTAGCCATACTGGGTCAGACCAATGGTCCATCTAGCCCAGTATTCTGTTTTCCAAACAGTGGCCAAGCCAGGTCACAAGTACCTGGCAGAAACCCAAATCCACATGTTTATTCACGCCTTCAAAGAAATGAAGCAAATTGGTGAGGCAAGAGTTTCCTCTGCTGAACCCATGCTGACTCTGTCTCATTAAACCATATTTGTCTACATGTTCTATAATTTTATTCTTTATAATGGTTTCCACTATTTTGCCCAGCACTGACGTCAGGCTTACTGCATCTCTCTAACATCTGAAGACTATCTCATATACAGAACACCTCCCTCTAATTATTGGCTTCTTCTAAGGAGATATCACCCCATGATAACTTAAAATTACACTAGCACCATAGGTCCTTTTTAGGGTAGCAGTATATTCCAAGGTCCAATGACCAATCCATCCCTTTTGACGAAGTGGAGAAGCAACGCCCCTCCTTCGTCTCTTCGCCTTGAAGCGGGATTCTCCCTACGTCCTTCTGAGGGGGCTCATTCCCCTCTTCTACCCACCGATCAATTTGGCACATTAGACCTGAACAGAAAGTGCCCTTGTGGGCCGGCTCATCCGGCAAAGTGGTTCCTCCCTACCTTTCTGGGTCCTCTCTTGAGGACTCCATGCTTGGCTAGGCCAGGTGCCCTCACTGGGAGTCCATCATTGGCACAGCAAGGCCAAGGAGTATGACAGTTCCCCTCCCCCCACCCCACAGGTGACTAAGCTTGGGTCCACGAGAAGGGTCTGGTACCTTTCCCGTGTCTGACAGTGAAGGTCCGCCTGCCCTTCCCTTATACATCTCCCCACATGAATGCATTCCTCCAGCCTCCAGAGGTACCTATTCTGTTCCTTCCCCTCTCTCTCAGGGGTGAGTCCAAACCTTTTTCCATTAAAAAAAAAAAAACCCTCTACCCTTTGTATTTTCTGCAATAAATAAATAATTACATGACTATGGGACCATTCTATTAAAGGATGTTAAGCACGTAAGGTGTGGTTTACTGCATTACCACAGTAAGGGAGAGCTGACAAGGGTGCCCAAAATTTGAGAGGGAGATTTTAGGATAGGCTCCTAGTCCCACCCAATTGTTCAGCTCTACCCACTCAGCCTCCTGGCTGCACCCCCCTGGCACACCTCATTTCCATGTCTACAGCACCAAGAAACCTGTTGGGAAAGAGGAACCCAAATTATAGCTACATGATTCAAGTTCCACAGTAAGAGTCACCATTCAAGAAAAGGATCTAGGTGTCATTGTTGATGATACATTGAAACCTTCTGCTCAGTGTGTGGTGGTAGCTAAGAAAGCAAATAGAATGTTAGATATTATTAGGAAAGGAATGGAAAAGAAAAATGAGAATGTTTTAATGCCTTTGTATTGCTCCATGGTATGACCACACCTCAAATACTGTGTGCAATTCTGGTCACACTGCATCTCAAAAAAGATATAGCAGAATTAGAAAAGGTACAGAGAAGGGCAATGAAAATGATAAAGGGGGTGAGATAACTTCCCTATGAGGAAAGGTTAAAGTGACTAGAGCTCTTCAGCTTGGAGAAGAGACAGCTGAGGGGAGATATGATAGAGGTCTATAAAATATTGAGTGGTGTGGAACCGGTAGACGTGAATTGCTTGTTTACTCTTTCCAAAAAATACAAGGACTAGGGGGCATGCAATGAAACTACAAAGTAGTAAATTTAAAACAAATCAGAGAAAATACTTCTTCACTCAACATGTAATTAAACTCGAAATTAGCCATTATTAAAATGGATTTTGGAAAATCCACTGCTTAGGATAAGCAGCATAATATCTATTTTACTCTTTTGGGATTTTGCCAGGTACTTGTGAACTGGATTGGCCACTGTTGGAAACGGGATACTGGGCTTGATGGACATTTGGTAAGTCCCAGTATGGCAACATTTATGTTCATATGTTCTTAAGCCTCCTCCCACTCCAGTAACAATAGACACCTTAATAAAACATTATCTCCTGCTGCTGTAAACCAGTCTTGTGATAAAAGTTGTGAGATTTTGCAGCTCTTATCACATGTGTATCATGTGACAGGAGATGATGTCTTATTGACGTGTCTTCTGCTACTGATGGAGCAGGATTCTGCAGGGCGAGAGTTCTTGTCTTTTCAGAAAAATGGGAAACTTGGCAGGTCTGATTAAGGGGTTTTGTAGTAGTTTTCTGTTTCCACATGTTAAACCACGTGTTACTGAATTTTTCTGTCAGGGGGCTTGGCATGGGCAGAGAGTGGGCATGAAAGCATTAGCTAGCTAGCACATTACACGTACCATGGCTGGACCACTTACTGCCTCCAAAATAACCAGGAACAGGTACCGCATGTTAATCTTAATGTTAATGCATGACCTGCAGTAACAAATAGTAGGAACGCCCCTTCTTGATGCAGTGTTAGTTTTGGGCTTGCCATTCATTAAAATTCTGTATTATAGTGCATTAAGCCCATAAGAATCATTTTAGTAGAAAGGCCTCTAAGCCAGTAAAACTTAACCCTGTATATACTGTATTATAAATTGTACCTTTAATGTTGGATTTTTACCTTTCTCAGTAGTAGCTCAAGGAGGGTTACGTTCGGGTACAGTAGGTATTTCCCTGTCCTTGAAGAGCATATAGCCTAATTTTGTACCTGATGCAATGGAGGGATAAGTAACTTTCTAAGAGCAGAAGGAGCAGCAGCAGCAGCAGGATTTCAGCTGGACTTTCCTGGTTATCAGCCTGGTACCCTAAACACTCCACCTGATGTCTTCCCCACCTGAAATGAGAAGGCTTTTTTTACTCTAAGAATGCTAGATGGGTGCTTCCTCAGTGGATCCTTAGCATCCAGCATTTTCTATCCCCCTTGCCTCCCGCCCAACTCCTGCCCACCCCCAGCCTGAGTGTATCACCTCCATGGGACACCTTCTAACCTGCCCAAAGGATGGGGGAGGCAAACTTAGAATCCTTCCACCACAGTATGCAGTGCTGTGGTATGAGCTATGAGTCCAGTACATACTTCTAAGGTTTCTTTAAGGTGCTCCCCTGCATTTCTATTAACAGCAGCCATATTTAGAAGATCATCAGAACTCTCATGCACACTATATCACAAATAACAAACACTGCACACAGACACCAATGGGTAATGTAATCAGTGACAATCTATCAAAGATGGCTGCTCTGAAGTCCTCTGAAAATTGTAAGAGACGAGCTTAGAGATATCGATTGGTTATATGTAATAAGTTTAGCCAGAGGGCATCTGTTTGCAGTTGTTTGTAATGTATATGGGCACCCAATATATCAAGACAAAGCTATCAGTTCCACAGCCCTGGATGCGAGGCACCTATAATCACAGAGCCTTAGAGAAATAATGGTGGCCAAAGGGGGACATGGGTTCATGGATTCGGAAGGGGTTTGGGAGATACAGTATAAGGCCTAGAGTAAACAGCTGCAGGACAAAAGTAGCTGAACAAGAGTAAAAGGGGGAGAAGGAGGGAGCGTCTTGCATTGGGTGGTGAGGGGAAGGGTGAGAGTGGTAGGTGGGACCATAGTCTATTGTCTAGGGTGTGATTGTCTGAGACAGATTCACTGGGATTGGCCTGGGATGGAGGAGGAATGTAAAAAGCCCTCGGGGGAATTCCATCAAGATGTCAACTAGTGTTCAAATAAAAGTTAATAGTGGCATTTCAGACGAACATACATTTTGAAATATTGAACAATACATATGGGAGGTAATATTATAAAGTCATTTTTGCACATATGTGGCCACATTATGGGGACCTTTTACTAAGACGCACCTAAAAGTGGCCTGCGATGCTATAGGTACGTGTTTTGGACACGTGCAGGTCAAATTTTCAGTGCACCTGGAAAAAAGGCATTTTTTGTGGCTGAAAATGAGCATGTGGCAAAATTAAAACCAACATGCATTCATTTTCGATCTGAGACCTTACCACCCCCTATTGACTTAGCGGTAAGGTCTCACAAGTTAACCGGGTGGTAAGCGACCAGCGCTCGTGCATTGCCAATTATCGCCAATTTCTACCATATGTTTTGGGCGCACGTCAAAAATGGAATTACTGCCCGGGGCACGCGGTAGACGGTCGGTAGTAACAATCGGATGCACGTAGGCATGTACATACTTTAGTAAAATGGCCTCTTTGTAAGTAAATGGTCTCATAAAATACCAAGTGGTGTAACAGTATACACCATGACGTGATGTGCATACGCTAGTAGAAATATACAGGGGTGGGGTTTGGGCAGAACATGGGGGAAGGGAGTCTCAGTCTTCATGCAACACTGACACTGGGTGGCCATAGTAAAGACTCATGATAGCAGAGTTCTAGAAGGACTTTGGAGCACATGGACTGTCAATGCATACTTATCCCTCCCCTAATCCCCTTCCCTGCCCACAGCTGATGACTGGGATAGGTGAGCTATAAAGAGGATATAAAACAAAGGGAAATATGGTTCTGGATTCCAGCCTTGGTTCTGAACTGGAAGCCGAAAGAAGCAGGAAGATACTACCGGGCCCCAAGAGAAAAATCAAATATGTGTATCACATCTGCGAGTGTTGGTTGTGAACCGCCCAAAACTGCAGATGGAACAGTCTACAAATGTTTTAAATTAAATTAAAATGGTCTAGAAAAGGCATGAACAGAGCATTAGCAACTGAGGAAAAAAATTTAAGAAAGGATACATTTAGAAACAGTAGCTGTGGTCATAATTTCAGATGTGTACTGTAAAATAAGAACAAAAATATATGGGCTGGATTTAACCACATACGGAGGAAAAATGATTGCATGAAAATATAGGTCATAAGCCTGTTCATCTCAGAAGAAAAATAGCAAGAGCTTGTCTCCTTCAAATGACTTGTAAGGCCTGTTCTTGGGGGTGTGGCTTTTGGGTGCCACCATTTAGGTGCCCAGGCTTAAATGCCGCATTTGGGTGCCTGTGATATTTGGGCATCGAGAGGGAGGGAGCCCATGTCTGGTGATGCTACTGCTGTGCAGGGTGTGGGAAGGGCAAAAGGGCACAAAAGGAGACAGCATATCAGGCTGCCATTTTGGGGCCCAAAAGCCTGATGCCATATAAGCGTCCATATAGCAGCACCAAAATGGCAATGCCCCAAATTCCTGCTTCACTGTTGGGGTGTGATTTTTGGGTGCCCCAGTTTGGGTGCTGCTATTAGAGCATATGAGCATAACTTAGGCACTACATTTGCACCGCATTTTAGTTGGTGCAAATGACAGTGCCTAAAATTAGGTGTGATTCCCAGGCATAAGCGCTATTCCATAAACCGTTCCTAACTTTAAGTTTGGTTTATAGAATAGCGTTTTGTTCAGCGACGTGTATAGAATTCACTCCTTAATATCTAAAAGTGAGCTAAGAAAGTGCTCTGAGCATGCACCGACCACAAGGCCATTTCAAATTATTTATTTAAGTTATTTTGACATTTAGACCCCACATTATCCCGAATATACTCAAGTTCAATGTGGCTTATAATAAATAACAGCAGACAAGGTTTACAATAGCATAAATAAAGTACTAAGTAAGAGCAGAGTAGCACAAATAAGTTAGAAATAAGAACTAAATAATAAACCATTGATGGCTAGTTATTATCTAACACACTCCATCAATGGGTAGAAACCTCTCAAAAAGGAAAGTTTTTAGTCTTTTGTGAAATACCAAGTAATTAAAGAAAAGAAACTAGAAATGTAGCCCCGTGCAGGACGTAAGGTGTCAGAAACAGAAGATCACACAACGAAGGTGCCGAAGTCGACCAGCGCTGAAGAAGACACTTCGGCTGGCGGGGATTGGGGACCCCCGCCAACAAACAAGGTACCTGATGCGGCGGCAGGGGGAGGGGAGTTTGCGGTTGCGGTGGTAGGGGGGAGTCCAAAGTGGTGGGGGGAGTCGGCGGTGGGGGGAGGTGGCTAAACAGTGCCCCCTCACCTCGGGCGCTGGCCCCCCTCCTGCCGAGGTCTGGCTACGCCCCTGGCTCATGTGTAATACATTTAAAAAAAAATAATTAAATAAATTAGACAGACAAGTAAGGCAAGTAAGGTTCACAAGTACGTTAAAAAGTCCTAGGCATACTGGGGGTAATTCTATAAATAAGGTGTTGATATTTATTGTGGGAGCCTTTTACAAAGGCACACCAAAAAGTTGCCTGCAGTAGTGTGGGCACATGTTTTGCACATGCGCTGGACCAGGAAATGGACATGCGGCAAAATTAAAACCAGCATGTGTCTATTTATGGTCTGAGCCCTTAACGCCACTCATTGACTTAGTGGTAAGGGCTCATGTGTTACCTGTGCAGTAACTGTCAGTGCATGCCAACTGCCGATTACTGCCAGGAACGCCCCTGCGATAGAAAATATTTTCTACTGCGGGTTTTTGGCATGCGCCAAACTCAGAATTACCACCAGGTGCATGCGCTAGCCTGGGCGGTAATGCCGATTTGATATGCGCTCCATGTGTGTAGGCCTGTATGCGCCTTTGTAAATGGATCCTGTATGCACTGAATACATACATAAATGGTTAGAATATCGGCATATTCATACATACTACTACTACTACTACTACTTAACATTTCTAGAGCGCTACTAGGGTTACGCAGCGCTGTACAATTTAACAAAGAGAGACAGTCCCTGCTCAAAGAGCTTACAATCTAATAGACAAGTGAACGGTCGGTCCGATGGGGGCAGTCAAATTGGGGCAGTCTGGATTCACATGTGCACATGCCTACTTTCCCTTATAAAATAGACTCCTGATAGGTGCCCCTTAGCCCCAATTCTCAAAAACATACCTCGAGATGCATGCACGTATCGTAATTGAATAATGAGCCAATTCGTTCTAATAATTGGCTTTAACAAGCAATTATTGGCATTAATTGAAATCAATTAAGATGTACGTGCATACATTTATGGATGTGATTCATGCATAAAATTTATGCACATCCCAGAAATGGGAGGGTGATGGGTGTTTCAGGGCAGAGTGTGGGCATGGATTCCAGTTACGCATGCAATTATAGAATAAGGGGTCTCAACGTGTAAATTTAGATGCGGGCATTTGCGCCACATTTTTGTTAGTGCAAATAGATGTGCCTACATATATGTGCGATCTTGGTGCTTAAGCGCTATTCTATAAACTGCGCCTAACTTTAGGCGTGGCTTATAGAATATCATTTAAGCATTTTTTTTTGGTGCTGATTTTTTAGGTGCATTTATTGAATCTAGCCCTAGGTCCACAAATTTACATGTACTGTTAGAGAATGCTCACATTTTACTGTGTATCAACAAGGATTACCCTTTCTCACACACAAAAAAAAATGATCAGTGTTCCACCACCACGAAAAACCAATCTCCATTAAATCCATCCTAAGGCAGCATTCACTGATAGACCTACTGTATAAGTCACAATACTAAATAAGCTAGTATAACCTGCTCCGTCCCCTGACTACTAGTTTAACTGGTTACACTGGTATGTTCCAGTCACCTTGCACAGAAGACAATAAACCCCCTCATTCTATAATCTTCTGCACACATTTTCACACTTATCATGCAAACTTGCGCTTGTAAGCTAAAGAAGACTGGCAATTTCATGCATAACTGAATTGGCAGATTAGGTGCTAGTTGGTTTTAGCCAATAATTGGCAATAAATGGGATTGATTGGTGTTAACTGTCACTAATTTGCAGTTACATGAGTAGCTGCACATAGTTGATATTCTGTAAACTTTAGTACACAAAAGGGAGTATGGATGTGGGAGGGGCATGGAAGGGTCAGGGGGGTACCTAACACCTCTATACACTAACCCAGCCATTCCCAACCCAGTCCTCAGGGTACACCTGGTTTTCAGGATACCCACAATGAATATTCATGAGTTAGATTTACACTCACTGCCGCACAAATTCAAAGAAGGTCAAGGTGTTGTATATGAAGGTGACTAAATATAAGGTGCAATAAAAATATGATTTGGGTTGTTGAGAGTCAAAGCAGGGAACAGGTAGAATCTTACTGTAGATAGTATCAATGGCATATTCAGTGTGTTGCTGAACATGCCTGGTTAGCCCTGGTCAAGTGATTTCAACAGCCAGAAGCTGTTTAAATTGCTTTGAATATGAATCTCTTAATAAATCTGCTTAAGTGGGCAAATTTGGGTGGATTTAGAGGCCTATTTTCAAAGCACTTAGACTTACAAAGTTCCATAGGAAACTATAGAATTTTGTAGGTTTAAGTGCTTTGAAAATTAAACATTTCTTATTCTGATAGCCCTTCATTCCAATCATGGACGACTGGTGGTGGCACGGGGCTGGGCAGAGGAGAGATGGTGGTTTGCGTCAAGCAGGAGAGAGACGGAGGAGATGTGAGGGTTGAGAGTACGCTGTGTGTTGCTGTGAGTTGGAAAGAGGTGTCTTCTGCTCTCACTTTGTGCTTCAGAGAGACAGGGAAAAGCAACATATCACTTAATAGATCAAAATGGAAATATGGTATATGCATGATGAAAAATTGTGATAATCTGTTACATAACACTTATTTCTTGTTCCTCACTCTATCGTAACCCTACTCAGCCACTGCAGGGACAGTCCTTGTTCAGGAGCCACAGACTGCAGCTCTGTCAGGACCCCAACTACTGTCATTAGATGTTACTGTTGAGTGATGGTTGCCACTTCCTCCCACCTCAGGGGCTGCAAATGCTGTTTCCGTAATATTTCTGTTCCTGACCAGGCCTGGAAGCAGAAGCTGGCTCTGGAAATTAAATCCAGTTCTTTCATTCATGGGCCGATAATCAGAAGCCCCACGCTGTTCCAAATAGTGCTCTAAAATTAGTGCTGGAACAGCGCGGGGCTATAATGCCCCTATGATCATGGGGGTACTTCTGCAGGAGGATTGTGCCTGGGCATGCACCCAAGGCACAATCCTGCCACAGACGTTGTTTGGCATGTCCGGGCTGTCTAAAAAAGCTGGATCTGTGAAACAGCACAAGAGGTCTGATAGGCCCAGCATTTTCTCCCAGACCTGTCAAACCTAAACCCGCCCTTCCCCAAACACAAGACCTGGAGGTCCGATGGACTTCTAGGCTCCTCCCCCAAAGCACAAAAACCCTGGTGGTCTAGTGGGACCGCTAGCTTCCCACACCCACCCCACCCTCACATCACACAAAAATGCCCTCCACCCCCTTGCGGCCTACCTCTCCATGGTGGTGGTAATAGTTGGAGGAGGGAGCCCACCAAAACTTTCCTCCTTAGCTCCCCTGCCCCAGCTCCGATTGGTGCACCATTTCCAACAGTTCGCCAATTGCAGCTGCCCAGTTCCTTTCTTTAACTCTCCACAGTGTGCCTACCCCACCCCGCTCTTTCACCCACCCCACGGAATATCAGTAAATTAATTAATTAATTATCAAGGGAAAAAATGGAGCAAAATAAAAAGGGGGAAGGAATCTGCTCAGCCATGTTATGATGCCCTCACTTTAAATGCGCATGCCCCTTAAGTTGGAAACACACCCATGCCCTCCCCATGCTCTGCCCACATGAATGTCAGGGAGAAACAGTGAAGGAAACAAATATAGGGATAGGAGATGAGATAAAGTGATGGGTACCGGAGGGCTGGGTGGTAAAGAAGAAAAAGAGAAATACTACCTTGGCTATAATATTTTGAGTCACATGTTTGCAGACTCATAGTAGAAAATTGCATGAATCAATCACAATCAAGTGCTTAATAAAACATCAACGTTTCCAAAAGTATCTTTCTTCCATGGTCTTCTCAAAAAAAGATGACAGACTTAAAGCATGAATATAATATGATTTTCCCCACAGGCTGGCCAAGAGCGTATGTAGGACAAACAGCTATATTACTGAAGTATAACCTATGATTAATTCTCTTTAAACTATTTTTGACATGGAACTCATTTTTAGATGCAAGGAAGTGTGTTTAGCCTGTTATATATATCTGAACTGCACCTTAGCAAAAAAGGACATTTTGAATACCACTTATTTAAAGCAGCCATTTGTATCCTGTTTTAATTTTTTTTTTTTAAGTTCTTTAACTATTTGTATCCTTGAGGCATGGCTGGAGCACCTCCAGAGAAAAGGGTACATGTTAATGTTAGACAGAAACCAGACGTTGTTGCAGCACACGAGGGAGGGCAAAGTTGCCTTTTTTCACCTTGTTTAAATGCACGATAATTAATCTACTCTTTAAAATAATTAATCCACTCTTCAAAAACAGTCTACTCTCGGGAGCAATTTGGGAACATACCAATGATAAACAGAAATGCAGCCGTTTACTGGCAGAGGCCAAAGCTACAAATAGAAAAGCCATAGCAACACAAAGCCAGGACCAGGCCCTACATGCCTTCCAGTTACCATGACAACAGGTCACTTTGCCCACCCCAGGGCCTTCCCCAATTACTTTCACAACAGCTGCCCAAAGACCGTAGTGCAAGGCAAGCTTTGTAGAGATTTCTTAGCCGCCTGTGATGGATGGAAAAGCGCCATTGCTCAAGGCATACGCGAATACCACTGTCTGTTAATTACCACTTATTCCAGAAATTAATGCTCATTTTTCCTAGACTTTCAGGGCAGGAACTCAGGTCCTTTCCAAGTAATTGGAAACCTGACGTCTAGGTTCTCAATCATACAGATCAGTTGTATTCCTTACTTTACGGACACGGACATATCCCTTTATCAAGGTTGACCTAATTCAATCATGTACATAAAAAGAAAAATCACACAATCTGGTTAGCAAGTTGTGTGCAAACCAGTCCCATTTACTCGTTTAAAATAGCAACTGCATAATTCTTGGAGGCATGGAAAATTGAATATGAGTCATGCTGAACATCAGTAATTTGAGAAGAACATTATTTAACTACATATTGTGTCTTCTATTTACCCATCAGAACTGCAAGATGGATTATTTGTACCATCACTGGACAAGACTATGCACTATTTTAATCTTTTAATCCATAGTACTTACAAATATTTCTGGCACCATACAGTGGAAGGTAATGACTCAAAGCTTCCAGCTGGCAGCTGTCCTACTCAAAGGGTTTCATGTGCTCACCGAAAAGGTCTGATTCGACTTGACAATAGTTTTATTGTTTGCAAACTTCAACAGGCAATAATAATAATAATGATAGTGATAGTTTTGCAGTGCAAAATTAATATCAGAACTCCATGAAGTATAAGGATCCTTTTCAATCAAGTTTTCTTTTCCTTGGTAACTATGGGCTGGTCTCTAGCAGAAAATTGGCTTTTTAAGCAGAGAAGTATCAGAATCAGTCTCATCAGGGCTATCTGCTGCTCTTGTCTCTTCAAGGAACTTGGCAATGTCATCCACCCCTGTACTGCCCACACAGACTCAAGCCATAGCACACAGTGCAGTTAAGGACCTCAGGCAGCAGCAGCCTGATCTAGATTGGCAGGAAAGATCTCAGCTGACAGGCTTTGTCTGGCATCCACAAGTGCCCAAAAGACCTGCCTACAATTCAGAATAAAATGTGAAAAGATTGAGGGTCCAGTGCTCAAAGCAAAAATGGAGCAGAGGATGATAAAAGATTGTTTTCAGTTCACTTGCCAATTGTTTTGGTTCAGATGCCAAATAATCTTTTAGTGCCAGCCATTTGTGTCTGATTATAACAGAAAGTAAGTGAAGGCGCAGTTCAAATTTCAACTCCCAGGTATTCCCAACTCCTGAAGAAATCCTGACATCCAAAGTGATGCACCGGCCTACGAACACCCACTACCTCTTTACTAGGTACAACCACTATGAAAAAAAAATAAAACCGAAAAAAAAACCCCGAAGTATAGTTCAGGCAGCTATAGAGTGCAAACAAATAGAATTTTTACATTTGCACAATGCTGTCAGTGAATAGGAAAGAGACAATATTTTAAAAAAGCCGTCTAAACCCAGAACATCAAGACATTTCCCCCAATAGTCAGTGCTATTTAACCAGCCAGAAATGGTTCCTGGCCTGTTAAATAGCGTTTAGCCAGCTAACCATTAATATTAAGCGGGAGATAGTTGGTTATCTCCACTGAATAATCTTGGTTAGGGCTACATTCTATATAGGGTGCCTAAAAAATCGGCGCCGAACCTCCCCACCCCCCACTAAGCAGTATTGTATAAGCCATGCCTAAAGTTTAGCGCAGTTTATAGAATAATGCTTAAGCAGAGAGGTTGCCCATAAATTTAGGTGCTCCCATTTGCACCGACAAAAATGTGGTGTTTATGTTTATTCCAGGCTGGATATACTGCCTTTCTACAGATACAGTCAAAGTGGTTTACATATACTGTTTTTTGCAGGTACTTTTCTGTCTCTAATGGGTTCACAATCTAAGATTATTTGTACCTGGGGCAATGGAGGGTTCAATGGTGTAGCCAGACAGCTAATTTTGGTTGGGCCTGAGCACAACATTTTTCTGCCCCTGCCCTACTCCCACTCTTCACCTTTTCCCCAGCACCTCACAACTCAGCATATAAATATTTTAGCTCACGAGGATCCCCAAGCTCTGTCAGCAGAAGACTTCCTCTGAAGGTGGCCATAACTACGAGGATCCCCAAGCTCTGTCAGCAGAAGACTTCCTCTGAAGGTGGCCATAACTCCATTTTACCAAGTTTGATGGGCAGCAGCAACATTCCTGAATCAACGATGTTGGCAGCCTACACATGCGCAGTTGTCGATGACTCAAGTATGGTGCGGCACATTGTAGAGCTTGGTAGAATGGAGTTCTGGCTGCCTTTGGAGGAGGCCCTCAGCTGGCCATGCTTGGCGATCCCCACCAGCTACAGCAAGGGTCAGAGCTGGTGTTAGACATGCTGGGGTCCAGGTCAGAAAATAAAGGAGGGGGCCCTCCCAAACCCTGTCTCCCCCTCAATCTCCCCACTTGCTATTACTATCATACCAACAGACCCTCACCAAATACAGAACAAGAGATCACAAAAATTGAACTGGGAACCCCAAGAATGTATTGGCATGTATTGCAACACTAGAGAAATAAAAACAGCTATGCATTTCCTTTACTACTGAACACAATGCAACGACATCTGCTATGCATATTTCCCAAAGCTAACATATTCCATTTAATACATTCAAAATAAAATGTTTTTACAAAATGCTTTTTCAACATGATGGAAAAGTAAAATATCCAGACAACAGAGGTTGTCTGGACATTTTACTTTTCCATCATGTTGGTTCCAATTTCTCTTTTCTGCTTTCCTGTCTGTCTTCTACTAATTCTCCTTCAAGTGTCTGCTGTCCATTTGTCTTTTCTCCTCTCTCCTGTCTTGTTTCCTTCACTCACTACACCTACCTTTGACATACTGATATTTCCTTTTTAGCTCTTTCCTTTCTACTTCCTCTCTGTTCACTCAAATTTCACCCTTTTCTCATCCTTCTCTTTTTTACTTTTCTGCTACTAACAAATTCCATCTCCTTCTCTCACCCACTAGCTGTCCCATTCCCATCTCACTCCTTCCCTCAGTCTTCCATTCCCTTTCATCTTTAATCAACTTCCCATTACCATATTTCTAACCCTCCCCCGTAATCACTCTCCTACTCTCATTTGTTTCCTTGCTGCCCCCCCCCCCACTTTGGCTTCTCCTAAATGGTTCCACCATTTGCAGCTTCTTCCTCCCTCCAACCTTCTAGCCCAACACCTGCTCCCTCTTTCTCCTCTCCCAACCCTTGTAGCCTGATACCTCCTTGTCCCTTCCATTCCCTCCACCCAGCATCTTCCTGCCCCCCTTCCCTGTGGTCTAGCATTTCTTCCTCTCTCTCTCTCTTCCTCTCTCCAATTGTCTCACTCCTTTCTATCCCTGGATCCAACATCTCCCATTTTTTCCCTTCCTTGCCCTGTGTATATCTCTCCCTCCCTCTCCTCTGCCCCATGTCCAATGTCTCTTCCCTCCTCCCTCTCTCCCATTGTCCATATTGTTCTCTCTCTTTCTCTGTCTCCCTTCCTTGTGCCCTGGGTCCAATATCTGTCTCCTTTTTCCTCACCCTTCCCTATATAGCATCTCTCCCTCCCTCCCACTTCCATATCCAACATTTCTCCCTCTCTCCTTGTGCATTTCTCTCTCCATACCCCACCCAGATGCAACATTTCTCCCTTTCTGTCCTCTTTCTCTCCCCATGCATCTTTCCCTCCCTCCATGTCCATCATTTCTCCCTCTCTCCTCGTGCATCTCTCCCTCCCCCCTCTACCTCCATTCCTATATCCAACTTTTGTCCCTCTCTTCCCCTATCCCTCCCTATCCAGCATCTCTCCCTCACACCCCACCTCCAACAATTCTCTGTCCCTTCCCAACCCATGTAGCATCTTTCCGTCCCATCCCATCCCATCCCATGTCCATAAGAACATAAACCGAAGGTCCATCAAGCCCAGCATCCTGTTTCCAACAGTAGCCAATCCAGGTTACAAGTAGCTGGCAAGTTCCCAAAACAGTACAATACATTTTATGCTGCTTATCCTTAATAATGGCGTATGGTCTTTTCTTTCAGGAAGTTATCCAAACCTTTTTAAAACCCCGCTAAGCTAACTGCTTTCACCACATTCTCTGGCAACGAATTCCAGAGTTTAATTACACATTGAGTGAAGAAATATTTTCTCTGATTTGTTTTAGGTTTACTACTTTGTAGCTTCATTGCGTGCCCCCTAGTCCTAGTAGTTTTGGAAAGAGTAAAAAAGCGATTCATGTCTACCCATTCCACTCCACTCATTTCTTCCTCTCCAACATTTCTCCCACTCTCCCTATCCCCCCTTGCAGCATCTATCATGGAATCTGGGCACCCAGCTTCTGTTATAAAATAGATTCTCACCACATGTCACAGGGGCGCCTAAATGGAGGTGTCCACCTACAGAATTCCCCTAAATGTTGCCCATTCTTAAGCCACCAGGAATGTATGGTTATTGTAATACTATTTATATACTGTTTGCATTGGCAGATGCTAATGCTGAACTGGCCACATAAAGAGTGTGCATTGTAATTATCATAGTTTTGGCCCCAATGAAGCCTAGAATAAAATGGCAGACCTCCATTAAGCAAAAGAGTCAACGGTAAGGTTTTTTTCATATGTGCTAAGCCTTATTTTGCATGAAGGTGATGTGTTGCAACTGTGGGTTAACGTTTTTTGAGGACTAAATTAATGTATTTTGGAGGTCTTTTTGAATACCAATGACTGAAGTTTTATGCCTTCCTTTTTTCACAGAATTTCTTTGAGGTCTTTTATTTCCTCCATTTCAAACATAACCACTTACTTTGTCAGTGTATTTCCAGCAAATACATGATTTTCTGTAGATACAGTCAAAGTGGTTTACTGATCCCTTAAAAGAGTTTTAGAAAGCTAGACTGATCCTGAAGAAAATGGAAATCTTTGTAATTTGAACAACTCTTTATCCTACTAGCAAAAATATGTTGGAATACGTGAGGTTTGGAGACCACATAGGTGTCATCTTCACTTCATGAAGCCAAGAAAAAATGCTGGGACACATTGAAAAGAGGACATCTGAGAGATAATTAGAAGGTGGCAATATTCATAGGTTATTTTTTAGTTATAGAAGGATATTAGGTTGATCCAATGGTTTAATGGCAGTGTTGCACTGTGCCGTGCAAAGTGCTCCTAGTTTAATTTCCATATGGGTCTTCTGCACCTAGGATCAGCCAGGGCTGAGGGTGCTATACAGGTTGCAGACAGAGCAGGAAGTAAGCCTTGGCCTTCATCAAGGGCAACCACTGGTAGCTGGAATTTAGATCCTATGGCTTCTAGATTCAGGATCATTGCTGCAAAGGCCAGATTAGGAAAATTGGGAGGGAAGAGGAGGGTGGATCTATTAAAATACAGGGAAACATCCTCGGACAATGACAAATGAAGACCTACAGTACAAGGAACCCAGCACTAATTCCAATTAAGCTGGAAAGAGAAAGAATAAATTACCATACCAGAGAAAAACAGATATTAAACACTTAGAATATGGGTTACGTGGAGGGGCATAATTGAACGGGGCGCCCAAGTTTTCATGAGGGTGTCCTCGCAGGACGGCCCCGTAAAGGGGCGGGGCAACCCATATTATCGAAACAAGAAGGGCGACCATCTTTCATTTCGATAATACGGTTGGGGATGCCCAAATCATGAAATTTAGGTCGACCTTAGAGATGGTCGTCCTTAGGTTGTTTTTGAGATGGTCACCCCCCGGTTTTTGGCAATAATGGAAACCGAGGACACCCATTTCAAAAATGACCAAATCCAAGCCATTTGGTCATGGGAGGAGCCAGCATTCATAGTGCACTGGCCCCCCTCACATGCCAGGACATCAACCGGGCACCTTAGGGGGCACTGCAGTGGACTTCAGAAAAAGCTCCCAAGTGCATAGCTCCCTTACCTTGGGTGCTGAGCCTCCCAAAACCCAAAACCCACAACTGTACACCACTACCATAGCCCTTAGAGATGAAGGGGGGCATCTACATGTGGGTACAGTGGGTTTCTGGTGGCTTTTGGAGGGCTCACATTTACCACCACAAGTGTAACAGGTGGGGGGGATGGGCCTGAGTCCGCCTGCCCGAAGTACACTGCACCCACTACAACTGCTCCAGGTACCTGCATACTGCTGCGATGGACCAGAGTATGGCATTTGAGGCTGGCATAGAGGCTGGCAAAAAAGTATTTTTAAAGATTTTTTTTGAGGGTGGGAGGGGGTTAGTGACCACTAGGGGAGTAAGGGGAGGTCATCTCCAATTCCCTCCGGTGGTCATCTGGTCAGTTCAGGCACCTTTTTGAGGCTTGGTCGTGAAATAAAATGGACCAAGTAAAGTCGCCCAAGTGTTCGTTAGGGATGCCCTTTTTTTTCCATTATCGGCAGAGGACACCCATCTCCTAAGCATGCCCCAGTCCCGCCTTTGCTACACTGCCGACATGCCCTCGTGAACTTTGGTCATTCCCGCGATGGAAAGCAGTTGAGGGCGCCCAAAATCGGCTTTTGATTATGCCAATTTGGGCAACCTTGTGAGAAGTACACCCATCTCCTGATTTGTGTCGGAAGATGGGCGCCCTTCTCTTTCGAAAATTCACCTGATAGTTTGCATGAGCACAAGTGCTTTTTCCAATGTTGGAAATATATAGTCCTGAAGGAGATTGGGATTGGTTTATCTTCTAAGTGCAAGTAGACCATTTTGTTTGTTTGTTTGTTTTTTTAATGACATTTTGTTAAGAAAAAGTTAAGTTTCATTTGCATAATTGGAGCCCACTATTTCTGGTGGCTTGGTGATTCCACAAAAGAGCTCATTTTGTAGGCACCAGGACACTACACAACATACACCAGTACTGGCCAGCATATTCCATTAATATTTTACCACCAAGTTTCACTGTACTTTTCAGATGGCTATAGAGGATTGGATCATGAATCATTCTGTTCTTTGAAGGACTTTTTCCTAATGAATTCCCCCAACTCCATCTACCCAGAAGACCAACTAATATTTGAAGGTATTTTTGAGAATAACTACAATAGTGTGCAACTCTCCATAGTAATATACATGCTGGTGAAATAGCACAGCTTGAAGTGGAGTGAGTTGCCAAGGGACACAGGATGGCAGGGCACCAATATGGCTTTGACCCAGGTGTACAGCACTTAATCCATCAGCTCCATGATGGCTGCCCATTAGATATTAGGTACCGCTATAATCCTATCTCATCAGCAGCTTTATCTGTTCTCTATAAATTAGGTCAGAAAATCTCCTAGGCCACAGGCATCATGATAGATCAGCAAGTTCTCTAAGTACCTACTATTATTATGGATACATCATTGATCAAATAAAGCAAAGACCAGAGGTCCTTTGAGTCCCAAATAAATCTAATTAACCTCCACTTTAATTATACTTAATCTAATTACACTTCATGATCCAGAGAACGTTTAAAAAAAATCCCCACAGGGCATCTGTAGCCAATTCTGCAGCATAGGAAAATAAGGTTGCAAACTGGATCCAGATTTGCCTAACAGGGTTGGTCCAGTTCTGGGTTTACCCCACTGCATGCAGGGACTTGTAGTCTTGCTTTTCTTACAGAATGCAATGGGGAAATCAGAACTACAAGTTCCTGCATACAATGGGGTGAACCTGTTGGATCCAGTTGGCAACTCTACAGTAAAAAAAAAATCCTTTCCTATTCCAGATATGGCAATTAATATTCAGGCCCTGGATGAGCATTTTTCTGTACACTAATTACAACATCATCCACTGATCTCCTTTTCCTATACCAATGGTTCCCAAATCTGGTCTTGGAGGCACTCCTGCCAGTCAGGTCTCCAGGATACCCACAATAAATATTTATGAGATAGATTTGCATGCAGTGGAGGCAGTGCATGGAAATCTCTCTCATGAATATTCATTATGGATATCCTGTAAACCTGACTGGCTGGGGTGCCTCCAGGACCAGGTTTGGGAACCACTGCCCTATACAATTGGATCCAGTTTCCCTTTCTAGTGATTTCGAGCAGGAGTTCTCAACCCAGTCCTCGGGACACACCTAACCAGCATATCCACAATGAATATGTGTGAGATAAATTTGAATACAATGAAGGTAGGGCATACAAATCTATCTCACGTATATTCATTGTGAGTATCCTGAAAACCTGACTGGCTTAGTGTGCCCTGAGGACTGGATTGAGAACCCCTGATTTAGAGCAATGGGTTTCAACCCAGTCCTCAGGGATCACCTGGACAGTTGGGTTTTCAGGATATGCACGATGAATATGCATGAGAGAGATCTGCATACCGAGAAGGCACTGCATGCAAATCTATCTCATGTATATTCATTGTGGATAAATTCTAAATGCAAATGTTTGCACTCAATACAAAACTACAATAGTAATGGGGGAAAAGCCTCAAAGAGCTCCCAGATGAAATATCCATCTGTCGGAGCTAGAACAGACCAACTAGTCTTCTCTTCATCATAGGCAAAAAACCCTTATGTGCGGCCCCAAAAATTCTTAATGGACCGCAATTGTCTGGTAAATTCTATTGATAATAGATTTTTTGAGATCAAGAATTTTTATGAAAAAAACGTGTTAATTTCTAGAACATACTCAATGTATAATGCAATACACTTAGCTATTCAGCTTGGAGAAGAGACGGCTGAGGGGAGACATGATAGAGGTATATAAAATAATGAGTGGAGTGGAATAGGTGGATGTGAAGCGTCTGTTCACGCTTTCCAAAAATACTAGGACTCGGGGGCATGCGATTAAACTACAGTGCAGTAAATTTAAAACAAATCAGAGAAAAGTTTTCTTCACCCAACGTGTAATTAAACTCTGGAATTTATTGCCGGAAAATGTGGTGAAGGCGGTTAGCTTAGCAGAGTTTAAAAAGGGGTTGGACGGTTTCCTAAAGGACAAGTCCATAAACCGCTACTAAACGGACTTGGAAAAATCCAAAATCCCAGGAATAACATGTATAGAACGTTTGTACGTTTGGGAAGCTTGCCAGGTGCCCTTGGCCTGGATTGGCCGCTGTCATGGACAAGATGCTGGGCTCGATGGACCCTTGGTCTTTTTCCCAGTATGGCATTACTTATATATTTATGTACTTATATCCTGAAAACCTGACTGGCCAGGTGGTCCCTGAGGACTGGGTTGAAAACCATTGATTTAAAGGTATGTATACTAAAGTACACTGGGTTTTGCCCAAACTAACAGCGCAGGCTCATGCTAATGGCCACCGCCCACTAATACAACCGTGCCCAGATGCTCAGAAGCAAACGCGGATGCTAGAGACCATTAGTGCTGGACTAGCGCCTGCATTAGTGACCACAGAATGCTCAGATGCTGTAGCGTGGGAAACAATGAGTGCGCCAGCGATTAGCGCAAATAGCATGCTAATGTAGTCAAATGGATGTAAATGAGGTAATTTCCTATTCCCTCCCAATGCTCAGAGAACAGTGCACAAAATAACGCCATCTCGGAGCAGGCGTTAGGGTGTTTGAAGAGAGGATTTCAGTTTGGATGCAGAACTTAGCCCCCTAAGCGCCAGAAGTGAGAAACAAATGTGCGTGAGTCTGAGCAAACCTGAAAATGAAAGCACACATTGGCGCCTGTTTCCTGTATTTAAATATAATCCTTTCAAGTAAAAAAACAAATTGAAAAGCTTATATTTAAAGGTGCAGAAAACAGACACCAATGTGTGCTTCATGTTCGGCTTTGCCTGGCCATGCGCCAAGCACGTTCCCCTCCTTGCTTTTGCTTTAACAGTGAGCATATAGTTTGCATACCATTTACTTTGAGCATTGGCAAGTTAATTTTCTGCGCTGTTCCAGAGGTATTTTTTCAGCACTGTTGGCTTACCGTGGGAATTCTGAGACCAGTGAAGTGAAAGTCCTATACTAAGAGGTTAATTCTTTGAAGGGGCTCCTAGTTTTAGGTGACAAGAAAGCACCTATCTGGAGCCTATAAAGCAGGGGTTCTCAACCTAGACACACGTGGAGGGGCATAATCGAACGGGGCACCCAAGTTTTCCTGAGGACGTCCTCACAGGACGTCCTGGCGAACGCGCAGGAAAACCCATATTATCGAAACAAGATGGGCATCCATCTTTTGTTTCGATGATACGGTTGGGGACGCCCAAATCTCAACATTTAAGTCGACCTTAGAGATGGTCGTCCCTGTTTTTTTGGCGATAATGGAAACCGAGGACGCCCATCTCAGAAACAACCAAATCCAAGCCCTTTGGTCGTGGGAGAAGCCAGCATTCATAGTGCACTGGTCCCCCTCACATGCCAGGACACCAACCGGGCACCCTAGGGGGCGCTGCAGTGGACTTCACAAATTGCTCCCAGGTGCATAGCTCCCTTACCTTGGGTGCTGAGCGCTGAAACCCCCCCCCAAAACCCACTCCCCACAACTGTACAACACTACCATAGCCCTAAGGGGTGAAGGGGGGCACCTACATGAGGGTACAGTGGGTTTGTGGTGGGTTTTGAAGGGCTCACATTTACCACCACAAGTGTAACAGGTAGGGGGGGTGGGCCTTGGTCCGACTGCCTGAAGTGCACTGCACCCACTAAAACTGCTCCAGGGACCTGCATACTGCTGTCAGGGAGCTGGGTATAACATTTGAGGCTGACAAAAAAATATTTTTAAAGTTTTGTTTTAGGGTGGGAGGGGGTTAGTGACGACTGGGGGAGTAAGGGGAGGTGATCCCTGATTTCCTCCGGTGGTCATCTGGTCATTTTGGGCACCTTTTTGAGGCTTGTTCACAAGAAAAAATGGACCAAGGAAAGTCGGCCAAGTGCTCGTCAGGGATGCCCTTCTTTTTTCCATTATCGGCCGAGGACGCCCATGTGTTAAGCACGCCCCATTCCCGCCTTCGCTATGCTTCTGACATGCCCCCGTGAACTTTGGTTGTCCCCACGATGGAAAGCAGTTGAGAACACCCAAAATCAGCTTTCAATTATGCCGATTTGGGCGACCCTGGGAGAAGGACGCCCATGTTGCTATTTGTGTCGAAAGATGGGCGCCCTTCTCTTTCAAAAATAAGCCTGCTAGTTAGTCAGGTTTTCAGGATATCCCCAATGAATATACATAGGATAAATCTGCATACAATTCATTGTGGACATCTTGAGAACCTGACTGGATTGATGTGTCTTGAGGACTGGGTTGAGAACCCCTGTTATAAAGGAAATTAGGCACCTACTAACATACCAGGACAAATATATGTGTATTTAGGCATGAACAATTCTACCTGCCATAGAACTGGTGGAAATGCTCACGCCTAGATGACCAGAGAATGCATGTAAATGATATGTTATTATTTACACACATAACTGTACAGCCTACCCATGCTCCACCTAGACCCCGCCCATGTGCAAATCCTTGAAATGATACACCATTGTGTTTAGAGGCCATTTCATAGATTAGCACATAGCTGTAATTTTTAGCAAATTCCTCTCTGTGTACACACATGGGCGCATATATGCTGGTGTTCTGGTCACTTATGTGTGTTATTGGCATGTGGGATGGAGCAGTGACTGAGCGGAGCATGAGTGGACTGTGTATTGCAGCTAGCACATGGTAATCAACGTATGCTGTCAAATGTGCATTTACCTTCTGATTCTATAAAGGTCGCCAAAAATTGCATGCGCAAATTTAGGCGCATTCCCGATTTGCACATGTAATTTAATAGACTAATGGACCAATTAGTGCCAATAGTTGGATTTCAGCAAGCAGTTACTGGCACTAATTAGATTTAATTGGGACCAATGAGCATAAAGTTTATACGTGGTCCAAAAAAGGGGGCGTGGAAATGGGAGGGTCCTGGGCATTTCGGAGTGGAATGGGGACATGGCTTTGAATTACACACATAATTACAGAATAATGTTGCTCTATGTATATATTTAGGCATGGGTATTTGCATCATTTTGTTGGTACAAATGGCAACACCTAAATTTACCTGTGACTCTCCACTTATGCGTGTATTTATTTTATTTATTTTTTATTTGTTGCATTTGTATCCCACCTATTTTCCCACCTATTTGCAGGCTCAATGTGGCTTACATTATGCCATTGTGGTGATCACCATTTCCGGGATAAGAAATACAGAGTGGTGTTGTATTCAAGTTCATATCTAATAGAGTAAAGTATAGAGTAAGTTAGACAATCAAATATAGAAGTTCATTTCGGCAAGAGAAATGAAGTGGTAGTGCGTTAGCGTTCATTTGTAACAAAGTATATGAAGCAGTCAAGTGTAAAGAGTTTGGCTTTGTCTAGTTTGGTAAAGGTTTGGTTGTCTAATATTTAGGATGGATCATTGTGGAATGCCTTTTTGAACAGGTTGGTTTTCAGTAATTTTCAGAAAATTGTTAGGTCGTGCATTGTTTTTATGGCATTTGGTAGTGCGTTCCATAGTTGCGTGCTTATGTAGGAAAAGCTGGATGCATATGTTGATTTATATTTAAGTCCTTTCCAACTGGGGTAGTGGAGATTTAAGAATGTGTGTGCTGTCCTTTTTGTGTTCCTGGCTGGTAAGCCTATAAGGTCTGACATATAGGCCAGGGCCTCTCCGTGAATGATTTTATGGACCAGGGTGCAACTTTTAAATGCAATTGGTTCTTTTAGTGGGAGCCAGTGTAGTTTTTCTCTTAGGGGTTTTGCGCTTTCGTTTTTCCAAATATGAGTCTGGCTGCTGTGTTTTGGGCAGTTTGGAGTTTCTTAATGATTTGGTCTTTTCATCCAGCATAGATGACATTGCAATAATCAAGGTGGCTTAGCACCATTGATTGTACCAGGCTGTGGAATATTTCCTGTGGGAAGAAAGGTTTAACTTTTTGAGTTTCCACATTGAGTGGAACATTTTCTTTGTTGTGTTTTCACGTGGCTTTCTAGTGTGAGATTCCGATCAATTGTGACTCCGAGAATTTTCAGGCTGTCCGAAACAGGAAGGGTGTAGTCTGGAGTGTTTATAGTGGTAGGTTTATACGTGTTATATCGTGATGAGAGCATGAGACATTGCGTTTTTTTCTGCATTGAGCTTTAGTTGGAATGCATCCGCCCATGAATTCATTGTTTGGAGGCTGTGTTTGATTTCATTTGTGATTTCCGTTAGATCATGTTTGAACGGGATGTAGATTGTGACATAGTCTGCTTAGATGTAAGGATTAAGGCCTTGGTTGGACAGTGATTTGGCTAGGGGTGCGCTGAACTTTAGGCATGGCTTATAGAATACCATTAAGCAGGTATTGTTCAGTGCCGATTTTTTAGGTACCATATATAGAATGTAGCCCTTAGCTCAGATACACTTAATGCATTAGGTACATCCATAGAAATTGCAGTTGACATTAATGTGTGGTAGGGATCTTGTCTATGTAGTAACTGCAGGGGAAATCCTGGACACTTCCCCCTCCCCCCCCACACACACAACAGTTACCGCACAACCTTTGCAATTACTACGTGCTAGTTTTTGCACCTAATGCCTGGTAAGTGTAAAACCATAGAACCTGTCCAAAGACAAACCACCGCAGGAGATGTTACTTGGACCTGACACTGGCCGTGTTTCGGTGGGTGAACTGCCTGCCTCAGGGGTCACAACAAATCACTCTATAGACGAGAGTGATGAAAGAGTGAAAGTGCAGGGATATTTGTGACCACAATGTCTGCAAAATGAAGGAACTGATGAAACGTGAATGACTGTAATGGTGACTTCTCTACAGGTACTGCACTGACCACTACACTACTCCAGGGACTTGCTTGCTGCTCTAATAGGACTGGCAATCACATCTGAAAGCTGCCATAGAGGCAGGTATGCACTGTTTCATTCACATCTTTGGGAAGTGGGAGGAGGTCAGTGACCACTAGGGTAGTAAGGGGGGGGGGGGAGTTATGTCATCTGGTCATTTAGGGCACCTTTCTGTGACTTAGTCATGATTGAAACAGGTCTAGATCAAAACGACTTTTAGCCCTGGACGTTTTTGCTTTGTTCCATTGTGGCGGAAAAACATCCAAGTTTTGGGAACGCCCAAATCCACTTCAACACACTCCTGACACATCCCCTTGTGATTTGGATGGACTGCAGAGAAAAATAGCTTAAAAGTGGATTTCAAAAATAGAAAATTTGGATGTTTTGGACAAAAAAAAAATTCATCTGCCAATTTGTGCCGCTTTTTTGGACATTTTTTTGTTTCGAAAATGAGCCTACCATTGCATTTTAAAAATCACTATTAACATGAATGTATGAAATGAAACAAAAAGACCACTTAAAACAAAGAGATTACAGGACAGAAAACCACCTGAATTGTATTGTGCCTGTGCATATCCCTAATTTGCACATGTAAGCATAGTGAATTAAGACTCCACAGAAAGATTACAACGTGAGTCACCAAAGTGGATTTATAGTATTCCACACCAACAAACCTTTCATCAAGGATTTCTGATTTAAAGTGACCTTTTTTTTATATACAGCATTAAATCCATTCATATTTCTACCTTCCTCTCTGACTTTTTAAAATAATTTCTGAGCTTAAATACATATGTTTTAGGGATGGGCATTCATTTGCAACAATATGAGAAATGTCAACAACATATCCTATGCCGTTGCATGTTGTTGTCAAATGATAATGAGCAGAAAAACAACAAAACATTAAGTTTTATCATTTGTTGATAATAGTGTGCACTCTTTCAAGAGAGTTTCCACATTCAATTCAAACTTCTCTTACTGACCTATAAATGCATTCACTCTTCCGCTCCCCAGTACCTCTCCACTCTTGTCTCTCCCTACGCCCCCCCTCGGATACTCTGTTCTGTAGATAAATCTCTGTTGTCTGTCCCCTTCTCCACTACTGGCTAATTCTAGACTCTGTTCCTTTTACTTCGCTGCACCTCACGCTGGAATAGACTTCCCGAACCTGTGCGTCTGGCCCCATCTTTGCTCGTTTTCAAATCCAGGCTAAAAGCTCACCTCTTAACCGTTGCTTTTGACTCATAATCACTGCTCACTGCCTGTACCTTTATCCCCACCTCTTTAATTCCCTTACCTCCTAATTGTTCTGTCTGTTTGTCCTGTCCCTATTTAGAATTGTAAGCTCTTTGACCAGGGACTGTCCTTTTTCATGTATGGTGTACAGCGCTGCGTATGCCTTGTAGCGCTATAGAAGTGGTAAGTATAGTAGTTTGGCACGATTTGCAAAGGAAGGCACTCATTGCACATGTGTGCAAACTATTTCCAAACCATTAAAAATGACTAAAATCTAGGCAGTATCTGATTAACCGCACCTAGCAGTGTTCCATAAGCCATTACATTCAGACGCGGTTTACAGAATAGCACATAGGCCGAGTGGATGGCGTCAGATTAGGCACAGCCATTTATGCTAGCGAAAACTAGTGTAAATGCCTACGCCTAAATCTAGGCGCTATCCTCCAAATTCAATAACCATGCGTGTAGATGTGATTGATGGCCCCAGCACATCCACACTCCTCCCATGTCTATGCCCCCTTTTCGACTGCGTGCATGGAAATCTACAACCATCGCATTTTAGAATATGCCTAAAAAGAAGTGTGCATAAATTCTAATTATGTCCATTATCGCCAATTATCAAGATTAATTGGCTGGTTACTTAGGGCCCTCTTTTACTAAGGTACTAGTGCTTTTAGCACATGCTAATATTTAGGGCACACTAACTGGTATCATCGCTAATGTTTGGCACGTCCTAATGTCAGGCTTTTCACGGAAACCACTGGGTTTGTGAGCCCTTGGACCACTACCGTGGAGCGGCAGTGGCAGGCAAGATCACTTCAAACCAGAGACAAGGTAGAACAGGACAGGAACCCCGGACTGGAGTACTGAACTGGAAACGCACCGGACTGGTACACACTGGACTGGAACACACTGAACTGTACACCCTGGACCGGAATACCTGGACAGGAACACACTGGACTGGACCTCGGCTTCACCTACACTTAGCCGCCGTCCCCGGGGGTTGAGCCCCCAGGTGCAGGCAGCCGGCAGGGCTTGGGAGGAAAACTGGTACTGGAACTAGCAAGCAGGAACACCAGGAATCAGGTTTCAGAAGTGCCCACAGGCACCTAGGCTAAAGCAATGCACACGGGTACAGGGCTATGGCTGGAGCTCTAGTAGCTGAGAAATACAGGCAGAGAACAAGACTATGGCTGAAGCTCCAGTAGCATGGAAATACAGGCAGGGAGCAGTGCTATGGCTGGAGCTCCAGTAGCTGAGAGATACAGGCAGAGAACAAGACTATGGCTGAAGCTCCAGTAGTTTAGAAATACAGGCAGGAAGCAGGGCTATGACTGGAGCTCCAGTAGCTGAGAAATAAAAGCAGGAAGCAGATCAATACTGAAAGCTGCCAAGCAGCCACTAAGAAAGAAACCCAAGACAGGAATACAGACCAGAGACAAGACTAGGAAAAGCAATAGAACCAAAACTAGCTACACAAAGACTAACTAGAATAAGCTATACACAAGCTAACTAGACACAAGCAAGAAACTCAGACTAGAACTGGACTAGGCTGAAGTGCACATAGCACTCTAACATGCCAGAGCCCTTAGATGATGCAAAGGCAAACACAGAAGTCTCTAGGTGATTAATAAAGCCCATCAACACCTGCGGCGCAGCTGCAGCAATCTCTAGGCAGCTACAGGTGCTGTCCAGGCACAAACAAGATAGGCAAGTCTGGCAGCCTGGAAGAACCGGACCGGGCTGGCCTAAAGTCTGGAATGGGTAGAGACAGCAAGACAGTCTATGGCAGCCACTGGTTCTGGCCACCAGCGGGTGAGAGGAGCACAAACCAAGGAGCAGGCAGAAAGCATACTGAAGCATAGAGAGACTCAGCATACCCAGGTGCAGCAGAGAGGAGCAATCAGAGCCAGGCTGGCAGCAGCCAGCATACAGAGACAGAGGCAGAGCTAACTCAGGCAACACACACAGGTGCAGTATAGTGGAGCAATTAGAGCCATGCTGGAAGCAGCCAGCACATAGAGACAGAACTACCCCAGAAAGGACAGACAGAAGGCAGCTCAGAAGCTGACCCCCAGAAATAAGGTAAGGCTGAGAGGGGTCACGACCACAGACGTGACACTTAAATATTAGCATGTGCTAAAAATGCAAGCGCGCCGTAGTAAAAGACCCCCTTAATTTAGTATTGAGTATAAATGTGCAGAAATTTACACAAGCTGCTCGCTGTACCTTATATAGAATCCGGGGGATGATGTGTGCTCTTTCAGAGAGAGTGTGCTCTCTTTCAAAAGCGTATGTACTCAATGACTTTATTCCCATGATGAAAAAATAGACAAATGAAAATGAATAAAATGAACATTCCCGGAAATGATAAAAAATGTATTCCTAGTATATATGCAAAGCTCCTGAAAACGCTATTTAAGCATTTCCATCACATAATGGATCTACGCAAATTTAAGAAGCTCTGTTATGGTAACTCATGAGAAATATGACTCCTGCCAAAAAATGACCTCCAGAGATAGAAAGCTTTAGAAATAATTGACATGGTGCAGACCTTTCAATCCAAGCAAATATACAGTTACAAGAACGTAAGGAAGGGGGCACTGCCCTTGAAGGATAATCACAAATCTATTTTTGTTAGCCCTTTCCCCAGAGCACATGCAATCCCCCTTCTGCCTCCAAGCGACTTCTGATCCCCCCTTCCACTCCCTGGAGCACATCCAATATCCCTCCTGTCCACCCCAGCCCCAGAACCTCTCACTCTGGAGCACATATAATCACCCCTCCTGCCTCCCAAGCATTTCTGACCCCCTCCCACCATCCCAAGCCTTTCTGAACCCCCAAGCCCCAGAAGGCCACCTCAGGCCTACTTACTGGCTCTGGTGGTCTAGTAGTCTTTAGGGCAGGAGTGAACCCCACTCAGGGATCCTGATCGCAAATGGCTGCCATGACCCCTTCTGTGCCCCAGAGCACAGATGATACCCCCCTCCCACACCCTGAAGCACTTCTGATCTCCCTCCCCGCCCTTGAAGCATACAATCACCCTTCATGCCCCCTGCTAGAGATTATGGTGGCCATTTTCAATTAGGAACAATGAGTGCCAGAAGCGAGTGGGTTTCACTCCTGTCCCAAGCACCGCTAGACCACCAGAACATATAGATAAACCTGAGGGGGCCTTCTGGGGCTCAGGGTGATTGGAAGTGGGGGAGTGGAGGGGGGGTGATAGGGTGAATCAATGTTCTTGGGGGGGGAGATGGGAAGGAGGATCAGATGTGCTCCGGGGAGTGGCAGACGGGATCAGAAGCACTTGGGGGATGGGATGGCGGATCGGATGTGGTCTGAGGGGTAGGAGATGTCATGGCAGCCATTTTTGATTAGGAACCGTGAGCAGCAGGAGCGAGGGGTGCTTTTTATACAGTCCTACATGCTTGGTTACCTCTGTGGGTGCCGGCACTGCATATTGCCAGCACCAGCATAACTCCCGGCTCCACCCCTGTAACACCTCTGACCTGCTCACATTGGTAAGTGCTGACATTCAGCAGCACTGTCTGGTTATGTGTTGCTGAATATTGGCAGCTAGGCAGACACAAGGTGAGTTAAATGGGCAGGAGGCTCTCCCCACCTGTTTAAATCGCTTTGAATATCAACCACTTTATTTCTCTGGAACTCCTAGTCTAATCTGGCCCATTTTCCAACTAGATGTGTCTTTTCCCTGGTTTATCCCCATGCCAAATTTGTTCCTGTTATAATATTTTTGGAGAGTTATTTTGCTCTCAGACAGATGGACAGGCAGAACCCCTTATGCAAATTTCTTTCCAACAATCCGCTGGGTTGGAAATAATAAAAATATGAGTAATAGGCTTTGAATTAAAACAGTGAGGCCGTGACTAGAAGAGCATAAATCAGGAGAGTTACAACGTGGAATTGAAGTGAGAAAGGAGAAGCTTTATCTGAGTGAAGCTGCTCAGAACAAGGTTTGTTAGGCTCTAAGTAGAGAAAAACAGCACAAGGAGAAAGTGGGACTCTAATGAATTTTCCCCGCATTTGCCATGAAGTTATGAAAGGAAAAAGTACTGTTCTGACAGTGACAGAGAGCCCTGACATTGGTGACAAAATATTACAGCTTCTTTTCTCAATACCAAAATTAATCGGTACACGAATAATGTTATTCCGGAAAACCCATAAGTAAAACTGCCTGAAATCAAAGCAAGTCAGCAAGAAGACAGAGGGAAGGGGAAGACAGCACAATAAATAATACTAATGATAATAATTACAGCACATAATTAAAGCACAATAAATAATTCTAATAATCATAATTACAAGCAAGAATAAGTACAAAATTTGTCATTTTCCCATGCCCCTTTTTTTTTTCATCAGGAAGCAGTTTCTGTCGGCAGATTGAGTTATGTTTCACAAATCGTACTATTAGTTTTTATCTACCTTCTCTGCTTCCAACAGTAGAAAAAAATTATACATACAAAAATTTAATTTCAAAGAACTAAATGAAGATCTAAGAGGGGAGGGTATCAAGTGCTATAAAAGGTAAAATTTTACTGCACCTTGATTTGTCATGGGAGTCACCAACCCTTACAGCAGCTTGGTAACTCCCATGCAAATTAATAATGCTGCTTACCAGCTACCTCACAAGCAATGTTGTTCCAGCAGCCCAGTAGCATTGAGCCTCAAACCCATGGCCCAGTGCTCCCAGGTCACAGCTTAAGGTCAGGTCGGAGCTGTCACCACCCATGAGCATCCTCACTCCCCCAATCCTCACCCTAACCCCCCAATAATACCCCAACCCCTCCCAATCATCACCCACAGCTGTCAATCCTCTTCCCACAACACCCATGATCATATTCTGACCCATGATCCTCACTTGTACCTCCTGATGAAGAATTCAACCCCCCCCCCCAAACAGAATCCCCACCCTCTAAAGATCCCCCCCATCATATTTTATTTCTGTCCTGGTGTCTAGGGGTGAGCAGGAATGATTCCCAGTTGCTCCTGGGCTCCCATACAACACCAAGGCAGAAATAAAGTACTGCTATGGAGGGAGAAACTTTCGAGAATGGGAATTCTGTTTGGAAGGTGAGGCTCCTGTTCATGGGATTGTGCTTCTTTTTAGACAGTTGAAGTCCTCTTTGAGTGGGGGGGTGTGCAGATGTGGATTGGGAGGTTGGAGTATGATGGGGAGAGTGAGGGTGGGATCGGGGAACGCAGGTGACGATCGAGGGAGGGGGGATGGGTTATGATCCATAGGGTTGGTTGAGGATCAGAGTGTGGGGGTGTTTCTGGGAGGGGTTGGACAGTTCTCTGATTGGCTCTTTAAGCTGCAGCTTTGGAGCATCAGGCCTGGTGGGTTTTGATGCCCAATGCTCCCAGGCAGTAAAATAATCCCAGTTAACACTGCAGCTTTGCACTCCCATGGTATAGCATTTACATAGTAATGAGCTGCTTTACATGCATTTACATGTTTTGCATTTCATTACTATTTACCCTGTGGTGACAAAACTAACGCTGCTTTAGGACAAGACAACCTATGTTAATGCCCTTTAAGTCACGTTAAGGGCCAAACAACATGAGTTAATGCCTTAACACAGCTTGATAACTTCCTCCCCCTTCCCAAATGTAATTGTACTGACCCCAGGATGGACACTATATTTTGTTACAGAAGTCACCTCAGCCTTTTACAGTATAGATAAGGCTTGGTAACTGCTTTATACAGCAAGCATCTTCAGATACTAACTCTTAGTCTTACCTTCCAGGAAACAGCAATAGCACCTAAAATGTGATTGATCAGTACTCAGAATTCAAAATTAAACAACTACCTCCACACTGACCTGGGAGACACATCACCAGGCCAAAAACAGCAATGCTACTGCTTCAACTTTACCTCAAAATGGCCTCACAGGGACACACAATTTCTTTTGCTTTTTAAACAATTAAGACTTTGTTAGCCTTAATCCAGTTATGTGTTTCCAATCAAGAATGTTTTTAATTGGCTTTATTTAAAACACTCACCACCACTGAACAAATTAGACCCAGATACTCAATGCCAGGCTCTAGCATTGAATATCTTGTTTAATGGTGATACCTGGAAGTTAAGCGGGTACAACCGATACTCGGCCATACCTGCATCGCTAATGGGGCAAAGTGAGGACTGCTATTTATGTGGTCCTACTTGCCCAGTTAGCTATGCAAGCACTTGCACTAAATATCGCTGGTGCTCGCATAACTCCGGAACAAACCGACTCCGCCCTCGGACTGACCCAGTACTGCCTTGATAGCCACAGTGGCCAGAGCTAATATTCAATGGTACTGCCTAGTAATTGTTGCAGAATATCCGTGGATGGCCGCTCAGCGTGATTTAGCCAGGCATGTTGGGGTGCATTGGTGGGTAAGAGGATAATTGAGACCTCACCGGGGGGGGGGGGGGGGAGTGAGATGGAGGCAATCTAGAATAACATCATGGGAGAGGGAGTGGAGGCTGATCAGAGTTTTAAAGCCACATCAAGTGGTGGTGGTGGTGGTGGTGGGGAGTTAAGATGCTGATCACAAGTGACTGGGGCTATAATAACTGGCACCTATGTTATCTGCTGTGAAGCACTGTCCATGTCCTATCTCTACTCATAACCTGCTTGGTTCCCACCATATACCCATGCTAAGTGGTTAATGTGGAATTTTTAGCTGATTGTTCTTAGGAAGTGGTAGCAGTAATTGCAGGCCACTGCTAATTGCTTAACACACTAGATATAATGCTCTGAAGATCTGATCATGTTTTTCACCAGAATAGAAAACATAACATAAAGGACTTGTATATAGTGTGTAAACCGCTTTGATTGTAACCACAGAAAGGCGGTATATCAAGTTCCATTCCACTTTAGTTTAACTTTCATCAGCATTTAATACTCATAGGTTGCATATATTGGCTACATTTGATTTTTCTAAGTTTAAAAGGAATGAGATCAAAGAGAGTATTTAACTCTACATGGGCGTTTCAGGCTGCCAAACTTTGGAAAATCTTGTCTAATAATATGCGTCTGACTAATGATTATAATTTTTTTTAGAAAGAGTTAAAAAAACTTCTTTCTCAAAAAATTGTTCAGCAACCTTACTATACTGGGCTAGATTTAACTAAATAACTGTATTAACTATACTAGCAGTATAAATCATATAATCAGTTATGCTGCATTACAAATCTTTTATTATTTATTATCATTTACTGCATACACATACTAGTTTAACATCTTCCTATTCAGGATATATGATTCTAGTTCCCCCCCCCCCCCCCCCCATATTTTGTATTATAATTAATTGTTTTTATTGTAAACCACAGTGAGCCACTTTTTGAGATATTTTGCGGTACGTAAGCACTGGATTATGTTGTTATTTTTCAGAGGTTTATTTTTTCTTACAGAAAGTGTACAGATTTGTCCAGTCAGCTAAATCTGGTTTAATCTGCTGCAATACTGGAGCATCGTTTATTTATTTATTTAATTAATTTTCTATGGATCTTTCCTTTACTTAAATGGAAAGACATAAAAGTCATTTTTCAGCCTCGACACTGATCCAAGCTCTTGCATTAGCTACAAGAAACATTCCCCTCAGAGCGTCTGCATTATTTTATTTCCAGTTTTCTATTGGGAAAGCCAGATATTCCTGTTAATCATTACTGAAGCTGACTGGGTGCCAGCTTTATTGTTTAATACCCATGTGCAGTATCTTGTTTAAGAAATACTTAGCAGGGCTGGACTGTGCAGCTGGCATTTGCTAGAGCACTTGTTAGCTTGGTAAGCTAAGCAAGGCTGCACATGTCAACTTTAAGTTAACGCCCTTCATTTTTTCAACACAGTTATACAATGTACGGGAACGGACAGCCTGGTTTTCAGAACAGATGCTTATTGAGCTATTTTGCACTTTAGGACCAAAGATTGCTAAGCCTTATGAGGCTTCCAATTTACAGAAAGCCCCAGACAATCATGGACCTGGCCAGAATAGGAGGAGATGCGCACAGATGCAGGCAATTTATCCCCTTGGTGAGAACAAGGCATTTTCATATTAATAGCTTTTTGATACATGCTGTGATCATTCTAATTCCGAAGAAGCGCCAGAGCTTGAGACGGCTTGTGGAACTGAAGGTCTGTTTAATGAAACAAAGGACCAGCTGTTCTAAATATCTAGATGCAGATTATTGTTCTTAAATCTTTTCCTTGCCAAATACAAACACATATGTATGAATAAACATATATATTGATATTTTCTCAAGGTGTGAATGTCCTGAGACAACTGTTCTGCATGCTCTAAACCAGAGCATGCAATGGGAAAGCAAGCTGACCCACCACCCATTTGACCCATGTAACCAGTGACCCATGACTCTCACGTGACCTGTTATCCATGGCCCATCCACAATATATTGAATATTAATCAATGACAATTAATTGAATGCAACCCATTTGACCCACGACCTACTGACCCACTGTTTGCTATGCTCTAAATCTCTGTCCCATTTACATTTTAACTGTTCATCCTGTATTTATACTTTCAAAGTATAGGGGTGAAGCCTGCACATAGTTCAAAGCATTGTAAATGAGGCATGAATAGTGGAAACAGCTAGGAGAAGCTGGAAACTGTAAACTAGCAATTTCTCAGAAAAGAAATAAAAATCTGAACAAAATAGGGAGATCATTAAAGAATAAAATATTCCAAGACTGAAAAATCCTAGACGCTAGTAGGTCATCTGGGTGCCCAAAATTTGTGACCTGGTACCTGATGTCACCCCAGGTCCAAGAGAAGCTCAAGTGGCTGTCACAGGCCCAGCAAAAGACCCCTCCATCACTAAAGTGGTCCGAGGAAAAATATGGTGTGGTTGCAGAGAGGTAGAGGAGAAGAAGAGTAAAGGTCAACGAGAAGAAGAAGTGGTTGAAAGGAGAAAAAAAGACACAATGTGAAGAAAATGAAATAGCCCACACAAAACAGGCAAAACAAAATAGACCAAAAAAATCCCGTTCAAATATAAAAATGTGCATAATAAGCAAAGTGCCTGCTAAAACATTTTTAAAAAGTAATAAAGCAACAAAAAACAACTACTAAGAAAAAAATTGTCTCAGATCCTAAAAACATTGGCTGTCCATCCAGTTTTTTTTTTTGAAAAATTTCCTCTCTTTGGTATATTATAACTTCCAATTGAATATCGATAAAACCTTTGTTAGTACTGCTGGGTTTTTACATTTTTATTTTTAGTGTACACACAATATTAGCTTCCAGGTATAAACATCAAAAAATTCAATCATAACATGAATTCTAATGTACTCCATAACACCAGACTTTGTCTTTATATTATTAGCATTTTACATTTCCTCCATACTTCGATCATCCTCAGCATCCTTCACTTCCAACACTATTCACACTCATTTCATGCTGTACCATTGTTTTTTGTCAGCTCATGTATTTCACAGCACTCCAGTGTCCTAACCAAAGGTTAACAACCTTACTTAGATAAATGCTCAAACACAGGCAACACCACTGATAGTAACATTGCTATTCAAAAAGCTGGTCCCAATTAAGAACCAGCTGCTGAGAGACATGTCCCATCTATCCCAGAAGAGAGGTAGCAGTTGGCTATGGGCGGACTCCATGGTTTTTCCCCCTCATCAGACCCCCAGCTTTTACTGGGGGTCCCTGGTGGTACAGTGGAAGCAGGAACTTCATCCAACTGATCAGGCAACTATCGTCTTGTAATGGATAGCATACTTTTTGCCTAAACTGATATAAAAACCTTTGTAAATGAATATGCAGAAACACCCCACCACCATTCTTTCACCCTCACGCTCACCCACAGAAAACAACACACCTAATGCATCTCCAAAACTCCGCCTCACACACACATACACACAACATGTAGGTCTGGAGTCATAAAGCTCACTCTTTGAAGTTGCAATGCAAGTCTAGGCCTGATTTAATCCAAGGAAGTACTAAACTATACTGTGTACTCTGGTCTATTGCTGTTTGAAGTAAGTAGGAGCAAATAATTGTTTAGCCTGTACTTCGAAAAGATGCAATTTAGTATTACATTAAAACAAATCCTTGCACCAAAGAATTGCAAATAGGGCTGCCGCCTGGCTCCGTGTCATAAGGAAAAGGTGGATCTGGTCCTGGTTTTCACCACCCCCCCCCCCCCCAAAAAAAAATAAAATAAAACTAATCAAAATTATATCTTGTATGTGCAATAGGGTAAACCCAGGCTGGATTACCCTATGACACAGAGGCCTTTATTACAGAAGCATGCACATGTGTACATAGCAGCTTTTACAGCTGTGCATAGGTGGACATGAGTAAAAGCCATTTGACAAATGGAGGGGTTTACATGTGGTGATGCTCACCATGACCCAATTTCCAGGAGGCACGGCAGGGGTGCGGAGAGGGCCTAACCTATTGACCTCAGTCCCTCATTTCACAAGGGAAAGCCACACTGACCTAAAGGAAAGTAGATGCTAGCATTTACACCTGCCCCTCTCCTCAGGAAGGGGCATGGGTGTATCATGGGCGTTCCCAGGATTTATACACAGAGTTGCAGAAGACACAGAAATGCAAGTATTCTATAGCTGCACACCTATATCCTGGGAATGCCTCTGATCCGCCCATGCCCCTCCCCTGACCACACCCCTGATGGAGCTGAATGCAAAATAAGTTAGGTGTGCAGGTTATAGAATAAGGGCATAGGGCAGATCTGCATGTAACTAATAAAGACTGGCAATTAGCACTTAACACCAATAATTGATTATCACCTATTTAGCCAATTAGATTACAGGTGGATCCAGAATCCAGGGGATAGAGGGCAATTCTATTAGTGGGTATCTCCTTTTAGGCACCCTAATATTGCGTGGTGAAAGCCTACTGTATAATAGGATGTGGGTGCCCTATACCTGTCATACCTGCGGGCACCTAAATGTAGCAGGATGCTGTAGCCATTGGAGTTGCTGTGGAGTTGGAGGAAGAAGAAGATTTGCCCTTTGGAAGTTAGAAGAGAGTGGTGGGTGGAGCTCCTACTACTACTACTATTTAGCATTTCTATAGCGCTACAAGGCGTACGCAGCGCTGCACAAACATAGAAGAAAGACAGTCCCTGCTCAAAGAGCTTACAATCTAATAGACAAAAAATAAAGTAAGCAAATCAAATCAATTAATGTGTACAGGAAGGAGGAGAGGAGGGTAGGTGGAGGCGAGTGGTTACAAGTGGTTACGAGTCAAAAGCAATGTTAAAGAGGTGGGCTTTCAGTCTAGATTTAAAGGTGGCCAAGGATGGGGCAAGATGTAGGGGCTCAAGAAGTTTATTCCAGGCATAGGGTGCAGCGAGACAGAAGGCGTGAAGTCTGGAGTTGGCAGTAGTGGAGAAGGGAACAGATAAGAAGGATTTATCCATGGAGCGGAGTGCACGGGAAGGGGTGTAGGGAAGGACGAGTGTGGAGAGATACTGGGGAGCAGCAGAGTGAGTACATTTATAGGTTAGTAGAAGAAGCTTGAACAGGATATGAAAACGGATAGGGAGCCAGTGAAGCGACTTGAGGAGAGGGGTAGTATGAGTAAAGCGACCCTGGCGGAAGACGAGACGGGCTATAAAGCTAAGTGACTTTTTTTGTAGAATGAGTATATGTGTTTGGCAGTTACCAACAGTTATATTTCATATTTATTTGGAACATTTTTGGGACTTTGCTTGGGTGCATGATGCAGTTTATATGAATTTGGCTTTTCTCTGTTTTTTTTTTTTTTGGGGGGGGGAACAATTTTTTCTCCGATTGGAGTTTTTTTTTTATTTCAGAGTATAAGTTATTAAGACTAATGATAATATTTGGGGACTTGAATGTGAGGTAAATTTGAGCAGACCAATGGTTGCTCCATGAGCTCTGAGGCCTTATTTGTTTAATTACATTTTGTTAGCCTCATATAGCCTGCACTATACCCTTAATTTAACAATTTTTTTTCTTTTTTTTTTATTATGATATCTAAAGTTGCCAATTGGATCCAGATTCACCCGACAGGGTTGAGCCACGGTTGCATGCAGGGGCTTGTAGTCTTGCTTTTCTTAGGGCAGTGTTTTACAAACCTGGTCCTGGAGGAACCCAGCCAGTCAGGTTTTCAGGATATCCATAATGAATATTCATGAGAGAGATTTGCATGCAGTGGAAGCAGGCAATACAATGGTGAAATCAGAACTACAAGTCCCTGCATGCAGTGGGGTAAACCCTAGACAAGATCAACCCTGTTGGGCCAATCTGGATCCAGCTGGGAACCGTACTATATCTCCCCCTGCTCTCTGTGATAGTTATACTGCACTAGTAAATTCAAAGTTGAACTTAATTTTATTTGCTACACTGCAAATCAGCAGCTATATCTAAGAGGTTTACAGACATAAAATAAATACACAAAACATAAAACAAACCAACCATAAACATACCACGCAGTAAGTTCATTTCCACAGTCCTTGTGTGAAAACGTAGATAGATTAGCTGAAAGTGTTACAACATGATTTTCTGTAGCAGAATAATCTCTTTTAAGGACTGCCCTCTAGTGGCTATAATGTGTTCAACCATATACAGTCATACAACAGCCCACATGCTATGGAGATGCAGAAAAGACTTAAGTGGAGCAAACATAATATAATTTAACCATGTGAACCTAAGGCATTAAAACTATAGCAGGGACTGTCTCCTGGTTCAGTGCTAGTGTTGCATATTGTACTGCTGAAGACCTTGGCTCACTTCCTGAGCACTTCTCAGCTGCTGGGGGGAAGGAGTAATGTCTAGTGGTCAGATTTAGGGTCCATGCTGTGAAAAGAAACACAGTTTGTGGCCCCTGGTTGACTGTTACTGAAGTGGCTGGCCTGAGATAGAGGTGGATGCAGAATGTAAAACTAGTAGAAACAGTGGATGAAGGCCCAGGGTGCCGTGATGCAACAAAGGATGGTCCAATCAAGATGGACATCCAAGAGAGGAGGAAGAAACAGAAGAGCCACAACCCTCCCCCCCCCCAAAAAAAAATAAACACAGTACATTAATAGCTTTCATGCATGCATGAGTGATATAATGATTTTTTAAAAATAGAAATAAAAATTTACACTTTTTTTTTAAATAGCTTTAATGCACAGACTATATGCCTGTCATAATTCCCAAAGATCTCATTGGTGCAGTCATTAAACTGTAATAATCCAAAGGGAAAATTAATAAAATACAAACCTTCCCCCCCCCCCCCATTTATTATGCCGTGATAGTACATCAAGAACATAGCATTGTGAAAATACAAGCTGTACAGATAGGCTGCAATATAACACTAAAGGTTCATCACATACAGAGAAACCAACAATGTAAAATATAAGAGAAAGGTTAACCAGAGTCAAAAATAAAAAGTAAGAGACCCAGATTTAAATTTCAGATAATCAAAGAAACATAAGGGGGGAGATACCTTCTCAATCCACTAAATCCAAAAGTAGTTTGTTCTACTGGTACTTAATATATAATGAAAATGTGTGTATTAAATTTAAGGTCTAAATCATCTATACAGTATGTTTTAAGGGACTGAAATGAAGAGAAAAAGGGATGCCCAAAAGTGATTATATTTCCATGGCTTGCATTTCTGAAGCCAAACCAGCTTTTCCATGCTGGCTACTCGCCAAACTTTATCTAACCAAAAGTGTTGAGAGGGTAATATAGAATTTTTGTGCAATGCAAACTTTGGCAATAAGCAATAATTTTCTAACTAAGGGCTCCTTTTAGCAAGCTGCGGTAAAAGGGGTTTGCCACGTGTCAAGGCTGCCTATTATTGCCGCTGGTAAAAGGCTTCTTTCCTGAAAAGGAAGGAAATGGCTTCTATTTAGGAGGCATTAATTAATTTATTTATTTTGTTACATTTGTGTATCACATTTCCCCACCTATTTGTAGGCTCAATGTGGCTTACATAGTAGCGGAGAGGTGTTTGCAGACTCCGGTGTAAACAAATACAAAGTGATATTGTGGTAAGATAAAGTTCATGTGGCACAACCACGTTAGGGAATTGTACAACGGAAGAGTTGTGTTATGTCCATTACGTACTTTAGTTCTGTTGTGTTGCAGAGATCAGGCATTTATGTTGGATTGGTAGGGTATGCCTTTTTAAACAGGTTAGTTTTTAGTTTTTTTTTCCGGAAGTTTAGGTGATCGTACATAGTTTTCAAGGCTTTTGGTAATGCGTTCCACAGTTGTGTGCTTATGTAGGAGAAACTGGATGCATAAGTTGATTTGTATTTGAGTTCTTTGCAGCTTGGGTAGTGCAGATTTAGGTACGTTTGTGTTGATTCGGATGTGTTTCTAGCTGGTAGGTTGATCGAGTCTGTCATGTATCCCGGGGCTTCACCGTAGATAATGGTAGCCCAGTGGTAATCAGGCAGTATTCGGCACTGCCTGATTACCGCCGGGCACACCTCCACCACTTAGAAAAAAACAACAACAATTTTGTCACACCAGAAATGGTGCACAGTGGGGGGCATGAACTACCCAGGAGCCCAGTGGTAGAGCCGAATTTCCATGTGGCAAGCCCACAGCAGGCTTACCGTGCTTCTGTAAAAGGGCCCCTAAATCTAAATGTTCACAGTAGACTAACCCCCCCCCCCCCCCCCATTTAGAAAACCGTGCTAGCGGCTGCTGGTGCGGTAATGCCGACATAGTGTTTGTTCTGACAAACACAATTGGTCTCCGTGCGCTGCATAATCATCCCTTCGTGACTTTGGTCTTCTTAGTGGAGGAAAGTTGGCTTCCTGAAATCTATATCTCCTACCTTACTCCAATTATCACCTCTTTTAGCTAATTCTTACATAAGAACACTGGCCTACCGTCAAGATTACCCCAATTTTCTCCTGGTTAATTTATTTATTGAATGGGCACTTATGAACAATTTCTGATATTTTTCATACATTCAAATTGAAACTTAGTATTTCCAAATTCATCAACACATTTCCATCACTGTTCCTATAGAACATATAACCAGGTCACTAAAATTCTATGACGAAGTTCTATTCAAACACCTCTCCTTTAAAATGTCATCTCATGTAATGTAATGCTTATACCCGCACTTTCCCACTCAATAGTAGTTCAATGCGGCTTACATAGTATTAACATCGGTAGACCAGAGTAACATAGGTGGATGCAGCTATAAAATACTGAGTAAAGAGGTGGTCGATTAGGTATGGATAGTAAGATGGTCAAGAAAGGAGGAAGGTAAAGTAGGGGAATAAGGGGAGGGTGTATATTGGGAATAGCGTATTGTTGAGTATGGGAGAATGTATAAGGAGGGAAAGGAAGAGGGATGTGTTAAAGGATTGGGTTCCGTCTTCATAGTCAGATCCGGTAGTACATTTGGACTCAAGTCTAAATCAGGTCATTTGTGTAGGCTTGTTTGAAGAGGTAAGTTTTTAGCATTTTCCGGAAAGGTAGCTGGTCTATTTAAAGCACTTTTTTTTCACTATATGATCTTTGGAAAGAGAATATAGGAGAGCAACCTAATAAAAATTTCTGGACTTCAGTTTGGTCCTATTGCTTTCATTCGTCATTTCATAAGCTTAATTAATACACAACTGAAAATGTTATATTCTTGTCTACCTTTCACCACAATGGTACATAAATGGCAAGCACAATCTTCTCCCTTGTGCTGGAGAGGTTGATACATATGTGCTGGAAATGTCCACATAATAAAACATTTTAATAGACAGTATAGAGTGTAGGAAAGATGGAACATATAGAAGATGAGTAAAAGGAGTATGGAAATAAAGGGGATTCATGTTAAAGAAAGCTCTCATAAGATCAGAGTTATAAAGTGCTTGTGAAAAGTGCTCAGCTGATGGCAATGGGAAATAAAAATCCTCTATCCACAAACAAAAGGAGGGGGATGGGTTGTGGCATGGCAATCCCCCCTCCCCACACACACAAATACTGCCCGTCCAATATGCCTCTACACAGCTCTGCAGGAAGATTCCCCCCTCCCCCCAGTAAAAGGGAGATGTCTCCAGAAACTAGGTGGTCTTGGGCCTCCCTGCTGATCTGCCAACAATGGCATCAGTTTGTGCCAAACGGTGATGGTGGATTCTCTATTATCAATGCATTTTGATTTCTCTAGGCATCAAAGGAAAAAGATCTCTGATTGCGCTTTTCCTCTAACAGTGCCCACGATGAATTTTACATCATCATATAAATAGAATGATGTCATTATTTCACATTCACTATACCTAAACAAAACAGGGAATGCCATACAAGTAGTACACCAATAGCAATATAAGCTAATGACATATATGAGTAAATAGCAAAAGCAAAAAATAGAGCTGGACAAAGTACAAACCACACAGAGTCAACAAATAAAAAGAGCACAAAAGGCTTCCCACTAATGTATAAAAAAATATCTTGGTGGTCTAATGGCCTCCTCCCAACCCAACCCTCCCTTCTGATCTGACCCACCCTTCCCCTAACATGCTGCGGGATGCATATGGACCGCATTAACATATGTCAATGCGCCATTATAGTATACAGGACTAAGCGTCACTTACGAGCAAATATGTAGCTGTGAACACTTACACCACGTCAATTGCAGACGTAAGTGTTCAGGCTCTGTAGTACCACTTTCATGTATAAGTTGTATAGTATTCGTAAGTTACATGCATACCTGGTAGACTCACCCATTGCCCCCTTAGGTATGCCACCCCCCACCCCCCGCACATTTGCACTTAATAAAATGCCCTCATATATTATAGAATCACAGCTGACAAATATGCATTAATTGCCAATAAGTAACACCTATTACCCACATATATGCCAGTATTCTGTAACATATGTGGGTATTTGCATTTAACCATAGGTGCTAATGGATAGAATTGCCTTTTAAGTGGCTTGCCCAGGTCACAAGGACTATCAGTGGGATTTGAATCCTGGCCTCCCCTCATTCTCAGCCCACTCTTCTAACCAGTAGGCTATGGTCTCCACTGGGCAACACCTCTAACATACGTGTAAGGAACACAGTGCACTGCATAGCAAAAATTCTATGTACTAGGGTGCTAATTGAAAGGAAGGTAAAGCAATGCACTGAATTTACAACAATGGGCAGTCTTTAGAAATGACTTTTCCCATTATCAATCTATAGAAGAAAAGCAAGCTTTATTCAATGAAACCTAACATCATCTTCTGGTGTAGGTGGAACAGAAGACATCAATCTTTCAGGTGGGCCCCGATGACAGAGGATTTTTGTTTTACTTATTTAATTTAAAGCATTTGTATCCTACACTATCTACCGTGCTATACAACTTCAATAAAACACAGATAAAAATACATAAAACTTGGCAAACTGTACCCGGGGAGTAGCCGGAGGAGGACCTGGCCCACCCACTTTCCCCTCAAACCCATCCAGCAGTGAATGGGCTTTGTTGGCATTGCCATGCCAAGAATCACTAGCATGGTTTGTTAAAAGAGGCCCATTATCTGGTAAAGGTCCAGAACTTTAGAATTCTCTCCCATTCGAACTGAGAAAAATTACAAATTACTCTTGATTCGGGTGTTTTTTAACAACACAGTTATTCAAAAGTTCGTGGGTGATAACTCTGATTTTTATTATGTGGTTATGTGATTTTTATTATATTTATTTGTAATTGGAAATTTTTAGATTCCAACTTGCAGTATTGATACAGAAAAATTAGGACATGCATATCTACATTACATTACATTTATTTCTTGCACAACGTAACATCAAAAACAGCATTCTTAAAATGAAAAATGCGCAAATACAATTCAACAAGCTGTAAACCAGAGGTTCCTAAATCTGTCCCAGGGGACCTCCAGCCAATTGGGTTTTCAGGAGATCCACAATAAATATGCATGAGACAGATTTTCATGCAGAGATACAGTACCTTCTAGGACAGGTCTGAGAGCCATAGTTTTCACTGCAACCTTGTTAGCCATCAGGAAAGTGTGTGTGTATGTGGGGGGGGGGGGGGGGGGGGGGGGGGGGGGGTGGACAGAGAAATACTGAGATTATTCTCTGTGCACATAGGATACCCTCCCTGGGCTCTCACCCATCCCTCTGGTATATCTCCTAAAGCAGCCCCATATCTCATCATCCACCTGTCCTGTAGACTGGAAAGAACATCGCACACCTACATTTTTAACAGTAGTAGTATTGATTTAACTAAACATAGTAACATAATAAATGACGGCAGATAAAGACCTGTACGGTCCATCCAGTCTGCCCAACAAGATAAACTCATTTTTACATGGTACCAATTAAATTCTTGCTGAATAGCACGGTCTGATGGTTCTGTTGAACTCCTGCCTCCGTCAGTGTGAACCGTTATTCATGTGGTTAAGGTGCAGGTACAACTGATGAGTAGCACCTGGTTCAGCACAACAGACACTTGCCAGCTGTTTTGGAAATTTGAGTAATTTTGAATGTGGAAATTATCCGCTGGATTTTTTTGCTATCACCAAAGATATGATTACCGGCATTAGGGTCCGCTTTCGACTGCGACCCTGGACTATTATTTTCTTCAGCTGGTGATCAATTATAGCTGAAAACTAGCATTGCTGTTGGTATTGAATGTTTGTTAAGCGAGTGATGGTATGCATGAAGGTGCATAAGATGGATATATGTGAGCTTTGCAAAGCTTGTGATGGTTTATGATACATGTACATGTGTTGTTAATTAAACGATTTGTATATTCATAATCAGAGTGCATTGGATGTATATGTTTTATATTTTTGTACTCTGATACAAAGCTATATTCCCCTGTGTTTACAGATTAAATTTTAACTGCCAGACCCTCGACCATTCTTCTAACGTTCAGAGATCCCTTCTCATCATTTCTACTCCCTCCAGGGTATCCACTCTATTGGCTATTTTCGTGTCATCCGCAAAAAGGCACACCTTTCCTTTCAACCCTTCAGCAATATCTCCCACAAATATATTAAACAGAATAAGCCCCAGCACCGACCCCTGAAGAACTCCACTGCTCACCTTCCTTTCCTCCGAGCGGATTCCATTTACCACCACCCTCTGCCACCTGTCGGTCAACCAGTTTCTTATCCAGTTCACCACTTTCGGTGCTAAGTTCAACCCTTTCAGCTTATTCACGAGTCTTCTGTGGGGGACCGTATCAAAGGCTTTTATGAAGTCCAAGTAGATTACATCTAGCGCACGTCCCTCATCCAGTTCTTGGGTCACCCAGTCAAAAAAGTCAATAAGATTCGTTTGGCAGGATTTTCCTTTGGTAAAGCCATGTTGCCTCGGGTCCTGTAATCCGTCGGTTTCTAGAAAGTTAACTATCCTTTCTTTCAGCAGCGACTACATTATTTTTCCTACCACCGACGTGAGACTTACCGGTCTGTAGTTTCCCACTTCTTCCCTGTCTCTTCTTTTGTGAAGAGGGACCACATCCGCTCATCTCCAATCTCACGGAACCTCTCCCGTCTCTAAAGATCTATTAAATAAATCTTTAAGAGGTCCCACCAGGACCTCTCTGAGCTCCTTCAGTATCCTGGGATGTATATTCTAAAGTTTTACTCTGGACAGATTTGCTTTGTCAGGCCTTAAGCACCTTATGGAAAAGCAGGTACAAAATAAAAATGTTATGTTATGACTAATTTAAGGTCAGCTCATTTGCTGACTGTTATTTTTCACATGCCCAACCCAGCCCAGCTAATATGGAAACCATACTGCTTTATTTAAATATAAAGCAAACCAGAGCTCAGGTTGAGCTAACATACTAGAAAGAATACTTGAGCATACACTGTTCTATGTATGCAGAGGCTCATTTTATAAACTTATTTAGGGGCCCTTTTACTAAGCTGCAGTAAAAGGGGCCCTGTGCTAGCGGTGGCGGCCATTTTTGCCATGTGCTGAGGCCCCTTTTTCCACAGCAGGTAAAAAGGCCAAAAAAAGAAATGGCCATGCAGTAAGATTGCACTTACCATGTGGCCATGCGGGGCGGGGGGGGGGGGGGGGGGAGCACTTACCGCCACCCATTGAGGTGGCGGTAAGGGCTCCCGAGCTAACCTGGTGGTAACCAGGCAGCGCCGCATGGGTAACTGCTGCGGCAAAAAAAAAATAGGGACCTATTTTCCCTAGCACTGGAAATGGCACGTGCTGGGGTAGAACTACCACCAGCGCCTGCATTGGGCTGGCGGTAGTTCCGGGTTGCTGTGCAGTAAGCTAATTCCAGACTCCGTTCCTTTTATCTTGCTGCACCTCACGCCTGGAATAGACTCCCTGAGCCTGTATGTCTAGCCCCGTCTTTGGCTGTTTTCAAATCCAGGCTTAAAGCCCACCTCTTTAACGTTGCTTTTGACTCCTAACCACTACTCACTTGCCCTGTACCCTTTTATCCCCACCTCTTTAATTCCCTTACCTCTTAATTGTTCTGTCTGTTTGTCTGTCCTATTTAGATTATGAGCTCTTTGAGCAGGGACTGTCTTTTCATGTATGGTGTACAGCGCTGTGTATGCCTTGTAGCGCTATAGAAGTGATAAGTAGTAGTAGTAAGCCTGCAGTGGGCTTACTGCTGCTTAGTAAAAGAGCCCCTTGGTACCCATGGGAAAATCCCTATGTACATAGAACAAGGAGTATGTGTTAAGTGGAGGTGAAGTGAAAGGGGGAAAGAGTTCACATCTCCTACACCTGCACTGATGAAAGTGCTGCATTTGCCGTTCACTTCACATTTGAAAGCCAGAGTCTCACTACAGGATCTTTACTAATTTCCCTGTATCTGATGCCTTCATCAGCTTTAGTAGGGGCGTGGGTAAAAAAAACAGATTTTCCAGATACATCTGGATTTCCTGGGTTTTAAGGACAACCACATTTCAATGGTTTTTCTAATGGAAATCCATGTGATCCGTTTTTTTTTACCTTGTTTCCTATTACAATCTTCCTAATAATATACTGTAAGAAAATTCCCCAAATATTTGCCACCCTTCCTTAAATCAATAGGTTGGAAAGTCGCTCTAGTGCAAAGCCTGTCTGTAATGCAGTCTTGTGTTCCTTTGGGAGTTAGCAGGAGACCTGAAAACTTGATACTAGAGAACAGGGCTCCAGTCAGACTTTAACTTTCCCCAGATCGGCACTAAAAATAGATGCATTACCCAGCAGAAGCCAACTGAGGACACGTACACAGAAACACTCCATGCCACCCCCACACAGATGTGCAAACATATAACCCCGCAGCTCGACCCTGGGCACTGACACCAGCAGCTCCTGGTGCAACCTGATCAAGAAATGAAATCGTAGTAACATTGGGTAGGGAGGGGGGAGGAGAAGGAGGACAGAATAACAGTAAGAACTATTTCATTCTTGTTCTTAGTGAAATGCTGGAAGGCTGCCCCTTCTGAGGCCCTGTGTGTGAGCCCAATGGGATGCTAGCTGTCACTGATCATCTTTTGTCCCTGTTCCTCACCCTAGTTCAGGGCATGCAAATGTGCAGAGAAGCCCATACTTGGCAGAGGTTTTCAGGATGCTCAGCTCTACCCCTGGTCAAAAGAAGCAGAAACCCCCGGTAGGCGAATCCTGTCTATGACATCGGGTCTCCCTCCTGGGCCTGGGAGATTGGGGGATAGGGAGGCGCTAAGACCACAGGGAGCCCAATTAGGCTTCCCAGGCAGCACGTGGATCCGAACCTAAACTCAAACAGACCCAGAAAACAAAAAATCCGTCAACTTTGCTACTTCCCATAACTCCCAATTCCCAGGATGGCAGCCAGCAAGCGCTGCGTGTCCCGATCGAACCTCCCGGTGAGATGTGTCCCTTGCTGGAGCCCAGGAGTTGCCCAAGTGCAATCGGGAGACACACCGCCTTACCTGTGCTTAAATTGTCGTTGAATTTCAGAGGCACCCGCAGGATGTAGACGAGGGAGATCATGATGAAGAACCAGATGGTCCAGAGATATGTCCAGGACCAAACCATGCAGGACTTGAACTGCTCTAGGAAGCTTGTCCCAGCTTCAGCCATGTTTTCATTGCTCTGCTCTCTGCTGCCACACACACACAGACAAGCTGGGATGATTCACAGTTCCTGAAGTAGGAGTCTCCCTCCTCACTGTATGCCTCTGGCATCATCACTCCCCCAGACACCAAAGCACTGCACAACTCTAGCCTCCCTTGTCTCTGTCTTGAAATAAGCTGGGGAATTCACTTGATCACCATCCTAGCTCTGGGAAATCGGTGCTACAGAAAGAAATAGGTGCTTATAGCAAAGAACTATTGGGATACCTGTACAGTCATTGTGTTTTACCCCCATGTTCGTACCTATAGCAATAGGTGTCAGCTCTTTAGGAGCAGGGGGTGAGTGTTGAATAAATAAAGGCCTTCACTGATTTATTTATTTCCACAGTTTATATACTGCACTATCCTACCTAGTAGGTGGTTCACAAATCAACATACATAATTAAAAAGTCACAAAACAAAGACAAAATACATTTTATGACAAAACAATATCATCAAATAATGAAGCATTCAGCAATAAATGCCTCCTTTCAATGACTCTTATCCAGTTCACATCTTCAGTTAACTGCTTCTTTGAACAATAGCCTCTTGTACACGTGAGCTACGGAAACTTGTAAATAGATGCCCTCTGGTGATGCACTCGGGAGTAGAGAGAAATGTTGACTAATAATCAGACTCTTAACATTACTATTTTTGAGTGCAATAAAAATCTTTGACATGGCTAATAGTAAAGAGTAAAGTTCCAGTGGGGTAGCCAAGTTATTCTGAATAACAAAATCAACACACACTGCTGGCACCTTACACAAGAATTGCGATACTGGGTCAGACCAAAGGTCCATCAAGCCCAGTATCCTGTTTCCAACTGTGGTCAATCCAGGTCACAAGTACCTGGCAGGATCCCAACGCATAGTTAAAGTCTGGAATTTGTGACTGGAGGATGTGGTAAAAAGCAGTTTGTGTAGCTGTGTTGAAAGAAGTTTGGACAAATTCTTGGAAGAAAAATTAATACACCGTTATTAAGGTAGACCTGGGGAAGGCCACGGCTTATCTTTGAGATTAAGTAGCATGGAATCTTGCTACTTTTTGGGATTCTGCCATGTATGTGTGACCTGGATTAGCCACTGTTGAAAACAGGATATTGGGTTTAAGGGTCCTTTGGTCTGACCCAGTTTGGCAATGTCATTGACATTTCCATGGCATTTCAACTGACTGTACATCCCTAACAGAAATAAGCTTTTTTTTTTTTTTTTTTTTTTTAAATTGTACAGGTAAACGTGCATGCATAGTGGAACAACATGCTTGCTTTTACCCTTGAGGTTCAGGAGGGATTCTTGGGGTCAGCTTTGGTCAGTGGAAGCAGGTACACATATAGTTTTAAATAAACTATATGGGAAACTCTATATATGGCTCCTTAAAAATCGGCGCTGTAAAACCACGTGGTTAGCATGATTCTAGAAACTATGCCTATAGTTAGATGTAGTTTATAGAATATGCTCACGTACCATTTTGTGCCTAAAATGTATCCATACCTATTTAGGTCACCTAAAACCAGGCCTAAATACCTGAGCCTAAGTTAGGCACAGATCGGGTATATTCTATAATAGTGCACATAGTGTTTTTTAAATGCCCAAGACCCACCCATTCCATGCCCATGGCTGTGCCCATTAGAATTTCTGTGCACCGCTTGTAAATTCTAATTAAAGCCAATTAGTGCCATTAATTGGTTAAGTACCAATTATTGCACTGATTAGCTTATTAATCAATTAAGTTGTGCATTCACTTTGGCCTTGCAGCCAAACTTAAGGCGCCCTATATAGAAATTGGGGATATGTACATGTTTATGCCTTTTAATAGTAGGTGAAAAATAGGTTTCTTTAATGATCATGGCAATCCAATCTTGAATATAAAGTACAGTTTCCACAGGATTAAGGCATAGGCAAAGTAGGCATGTGCCTAGGACCCAAATGCTTAGAAGGGGCCCTGTCAAATGTGCTAGTTCAATACAGTTAAATACAACCAACAGGGCATATCTGTGCTAATGCTTTCTATTGGCATGTAATAACCTAAGCCGATAAATATGTTATTCTATAAATAAATAAGAAAAGCCCTCAGAACGTTCATTCACTCAAACAAACGTCCATTTTAAGAAGGACACAGCAGGAGTGCTCAGTTGGTGCACCATTTATTTTCACTGAATAAGTTAGTGCACAAGAGCAGCCTGATGAAAGAAAATACTTACTTGATCACTCCTGTAGTGTCCTTAAAATGGACGCTTGTTTGAGAGAGTAAAAGTTCCGAGGTCTTCCCTTGTTTATTTATGTAATTATATGCTGATAGCATTAGCACAGATACTGATCTTTTGGTTGAATTTGATTACATTGAGAGTTTCCATTCATTTCTAACTCTAGGACAGTGGCATAGCCAACAGCCAATATGGGTGGGCCTCAGCCCAAAATGGGTGGGCATGACATTTTCTATTCATTCCCCTCCCCCTGCTCTCTGCCCCCTGGTGCTCTTCAACTCAAAACTTAAGTCCCCAAGCCGCACCAGCTGAAGACCTCCTGCAAAGGTGGCCAGAAGTCTCTTTTACCAGCCTTAGGTGCTAGCAGCAGTGTCCCTGAGCCACCAATGCCAGCTCCTCGCATATGCTCAGTTTTCATTATAGGGGTTGCCAGCAGCAATTCACTTACACTGCTCCTTAGTGAACCCTGGAGCCTTCCCTTTGATGTATTCTGCCCATGTAGAAACAGAAATTTGCATCAGAGGGTGGCAAAGTGAAGGCTCAAGGGTTTGCTGCACAATAATGTGAGTGAATCACTGCTCTGGCCAATTTATGTTAAAATAGACCGAGAGGGAGGGAATTTGCAAGAGAGGGGGAGATGCCAGACCACAGGGGATGAGGGGAGGAGATGTTGGACTATAGGGGTTCTTTGCAAAGGTGCACCACTGCTTTGTGGGCCTGAGCTCAAAGTGGGTGGGCCCCTGCCCACCCATGACTACACCACCAGTTCAGTACTCCCAAGGAAGATTTTTGCCTTGGTAAATAGGATGCTGGTAGAAAAAAAATGGGGGTACAGGGACTAGAACCACCTCTGTTCACAGAGGTCTTTATTCTCCCCACCTCCGTAGGCAGGAGAAATTGGAAAGCAATGCTTTGTACATTCTGGCGTGGAGGGCCCATTGTGTTTGCTTCATTAGTGCCTACCAAAGGGTTAATCTTACCCTGCCTTGAGTTATTCTATTATGAACTCCATAATGTGTCTAGTTCTATGTACACTTTTGTTAATCTGAGATGAAATTTATGTTTCTAGACATTTAAACTATTTAAAACTATTTAAAGTATGTTTCTAGACATTTAAACTAGAGGGTGGGGGTAACAAAAGGAAACAGGGGATTTCAGAAAGTCACCCCCAGAATAAACATGATGGCAGAGGGAAAGGTCATGTAAATATAAAAAACTACCCAAACTCACTAAGCACATGGAAAGCTATGTGCACAAATGCTCGTAGTCTAAGTAAAAAGGTTCAAGACTTGAAAGCCCTGATGTTTGAAGAAAACTTGGATATTGTTGAGACGTGGTTCAACGATTCTCATGAATGGGATGTGACCGTACTGGGCTATAATCTTTTTTAGGAAGGATAGAGAGGGCCGAAGAGGTGGAGGAGTGGCTCTGTATGTGAGAGAGAATATCAGAATGGCTGAAATGTGGGAAACCTGGGGAAAAGAAGAAGCTTTATGGATCGTACTGGAAAGAGAAGACGGAACCTGTATCCACACGGGAGTTATCTACAGACCTCCTGCGCAAACGGAGAAGTTAGACAAGGATCTGATAGAAGATATTCAAAAGATTAGTATGAAAGGGGAGGTGCTACTGTTGGGAGATTTCAATTTGTCTGACGTGGATTGGAACGTCCCGTCTGCGGAATCGGAAAGAAGTAGGAAGATTGTGGATGCCTGTCAAATTGCCTTGCTCAGACAAATGGTGACGGAACCCACGAGGGAAGGGTCGATGCTGGATTTAGTGCTCACTAATGGAGGTAGTGTTTCCGATATCCGGGTGGGTGCCTACCTATGTAATAGTGATCATCACACCGTATTGTTTGATATAAGGGCGAGGGCGAAGGCGGAGTGCGGATACACAAAACGCAAAGTACTGGATTTCAGACATACTGATTTTGATAAAATGGGGGAATAACTGAAGAAGGAGCTGTTGGCGTGGGAAGGCATAGGAGAAGTGGAAAAACAGTGGTCCAAGCTAAAGGCTGGTATAAATATGGCGACTGATCTTTTTGTGTGGAAAGTAAACAAAAACAAGAGAAGCAGGAAGCCTATATGGTTCTCCAAACAAGTAGCTGAAAAAATAAGAGCAAAAGAGGCTTTGTTCAAGAAATACAAAAGAACGCAACGAGAGGATCATGGAAAAGATTATCGGATTAAACTGAAAGAAGCGAAGAGGGAAATACGGCTAGCAAAAGTGCGAGCGGAAGAAAAAATGGCTAAAAACGTTTTTCAGATATATTGGAGAAAGGAGAAGAGATAGGAATGGAATTGCAAGACTGAAAGATAATGAGAATGGCTATGTGGAGTGTGATGAAGATAAACCGAGCATGCTAAACAATATTTCTCTTCGGTGATCACGGAAGAAAATCCTGGAGAAGGACCATGGTTGTCTGCCGAAGGAACGTCTGGGAATGGAGTGGATACTACGCCGTTTACGGAAGAAAGAGTTTATAAACAGCTGAAGAATCTGAAGGTGAACAAAGCTATGGGGCCAGATGGGATACATCCCAGGATACTGAAGGAGCTCAGAGAGGTCCTGGTGGGACCTCTTAAAGATTTATTTAATAGATCTTTAGAGACGGGAGAGGTTCCGCGAGATTGGAGATGAGCAGATGTGGTACCTCTTCACAAAGGTGGAGATAGGGAAGAAGTGGGAAACTACAGACCGGTAAATCTCACGTTGGTGGTAGGAAAAATAATGGAGTCGCTGCTGAAAGAAAGGATAGTTAACTTTCTAGAAACCGATGGGTTGCAGGACCCAAGGCAACATGACTTTACCAAAGGGAAATCCTGCCAAGCAAATCTTATTGACTTTTTTGACTGGGTGACCGAAGAACTGGATGAGGGACGTGCACTAGATGTAATCTACTTGGACTTTAGTAAACCCTTTGATACGGTCCCCCACAGAAGACTCGTGAATAAGCTGAGAGGGTTGAACTTAGGACCGAAAGTGGTGAACTGGATAAGAAACTGGTTGACCGACAGGTGGCAGAGGGTGGTGGTAAATGGAATCCACTCGGAGGAAAGGAAGGTGAGCAGTGGAGTTCCTAAGGGGTTGGTGCTGGGGCCAATCCTGTTTAATATATTTGTGGGAGATATTGCTGAAGGGTTGGAAGTAAAGGTGTGCCTTTTTGTGGATGACACAAAAATAGCCAATAGAGTGGATACTCTGGAGGGAGTAGAAACAATGAGAAGGGATCTCCGAACGTTAGAATAATGGTTGAGGGTCTGGCAGTTAAATTGAAGAACATACAAAGATCCTTACTGAGTCTAAGTTATACTCACTACTAAATCTCAGAATTAAATCAATTATTCTCAAATTGCCTTCTCAATGTGAGGAGGGTCGTTGAGCAATATTCTCATTCAGAAGGAGCAGCGGCTTATCTATTCCTGGGACACTGTTCAACCACGAGGGTTGAATAGGGAAGTCGAATGGTTATGAGATGAGGGTTGAGAGGAATGATTTGGGTCTGTGTTTAACTATGTACTATAAGATGTGGGCGGAGGGGTAATGAGTTGTCTGTCCAAGGGGTTCAAGGTCAAATTTTGAACCAATGATGATAGAGGCGTGGAGCTTCTTTAGGTATTTATAGAGCACGGGAAAAATTACGTCAGACGCTCTGGGCTATGCGAAGGGATCGCTCTGACGGTGACCCATTCGGGGTTTGTGTCCGATACTGGTTTTGAAGAAAATTCTGTGAGTTGTTTCAATTTTGAAAGCTGGGGTAGAAGCTCGAGATAAAACTATATGTTCCAGCGCTTGTGTGCGATTGTTGTCTGTATGTTTCTTATTGTTGATTTCATTTGTAGATTTCCCTTTCTGAAGACGCATCGTGAAACTCGGCCAGAGTTAAAGGGATTTTCTGTTTGACAATGAGAGATTGAATAGGATGAATGGATCACGAGTGGGACATGGGGAAATTGAGCACGAGCACGCTATAACCCAAAGGGAAGTATAAACGGAGGATGTCACATTTAATCTAATTTTCTCTAGCGCTTAATGTACTTCATCTCCTAAGGTTAGACGACAAATAATCAGTGTCCCATGTATAGTGGGTGTTTAGTATATTGTATGATATGCAAATAGGGCACAGATGTGGGCATTTTTACTAACTTAGCCATATATATATACTATATTATAAACACATGTGCATATATGTTTGAATTTGATGTTCAAGGTTTGTAAAAAACTGTTCAATATTGAGTGAGGTCCAGATTGGCATGGTTGTATGTACATACACTATATAAGGAGGTGGAACATTTAATGTGCTATGATGGTTCCTTCATGACACTACCGCATATTCCCTTTGGGAAATAATGGTTGGAATGGGTATGGACTGAGCACATTAATAAAAATTTCACTTTATGTATCTCTGCATTGAGATGGCAATTTGAGAATAATTGATTTAATTCTGAGATTTAGTAGGGAGTTAAAATTTAATGCCAAGAAGTGTAGAGTGATGCACTTGGGGTGCGGAAACCCAAAAGAGAGATACCGGATAGGAGGGGAGAGATTAGTAAGCTCGACTCCGGAGAGAGACCTTGGGGTGTTGGTGTCAGAGGATCTGAAGGTGAAGAAACAATGCGACAAGGTGATGGCCGTGGCCAGAAGGATTCTAGGCTGCGTAGAGAGGGGCATAGCCAGCAGAACAAAGGAGGTGTTGATGCCCCTCTACAAGTCGTTGGTGAGGCCCCACTTGGAGTATTGTGTTCAGTTTTGGAGGCCGTATCTTGCTAAAGATGTAAAAAGACTGGAAGTGGTGCAAAGAAAAGCTACGAAAATGGTATGGGATTTGCATTGCAAACCGTACGAGGAGAGACTTGTTGACCTGAACATGTACCTTGGAGGGAAGAAGAAACAGGGGTGATATGATACAGACGTTCAAATATTTGAAAGGTATTAATCTACGAACGAACCTTTTCCGGAGACGGGAAGGTGCTAGAACTAGAGGACATGAATTGAGGTTGAAGCGGAGCAGACTCAGGACTAATGTCAGGAAGTATTTTTTCACAGAGAGGGTGGTGGATATGTGGAATGCCCTCCCACGGGAGATGGTGGAGATGAAAACGGTAATGGAATTCAAACATGCGTGGGATAAACACAAAGGAACCCTGTTTAGAAGGAATGGTTCCATGGAATCTTAGCAGAGATTGGATGGTGACGCTGGTAATTGGAAACAAAACGGGAGCTGGGCAGACTTCTATGGTCTATGCCCTGATCGTGACTGAATAGATAGGAATGGACTGGAGTGTAAATTTTAAGGGCTTCGATGTTAGCTTCAGAACTTAGTACAAGAACAGTACTGGGCAGACTTCTACAAGGACAAATCAAACTCAGGTATACATATAAAGTATCACATACCATGTAAAATGAGTTTATCTTGTTGGGCAGACTGGATGGACCGTACAGGTCTTTATCTGCCGTCATTTACTATGTTACTATGTAAAATAAAAGCACAGACATGAGAATGGTATATGCATGCAGGTTTGTTTACTTTTCCACAATGATCAATGACAAATAATTTACATTACATCAACAGCTTGCATTGAACTTGAGAACCACTGAATCCTGCAGTAATATAAAACTTAGTTGGCACAGCACGGTGAGAGAAATGATTAGTTCCTAAATTTAGAGTGCACTTCTTACCATTACAAATCATGGGCTGAATACATAGTTGCCCACCCAGTGTTTGCTCTCTGCTGCTGGGTTCCCAACCTCACTAAATCCTAGCAGGGCTGGCCCAACCATGAGTCAAGTAGGCAGTCGCCCAAGGCAGCAGCTTTTGGGGATGGCAAAGAGCAGCTATGACAAAGCAAAACAACCAGTCCTGACAAACCAAAAACAAATAACACTCAATGTGTGTTTTTAATTACAAGGAAGTGGACAATTTTCTAATATTTACATAGCAATATGTTGGGGGGGAGAGGCGGGGAACGAGAGGCCACAAAGATAACTGAAAGGGGCACAGGTATAAAGGTGCTGAATATTCTTGCACCAGCCCTGAATCCTAAAGGGCAGAGAAAGTGAGTGTGAGAAGTGAGAAGATAAAAGTAAAAGCACTAATTAGTTGCTTTAAGAAACTTGCAAGAAAATAAAAGCTATACAGTAATATTTATGGGGTTGAATATTCATTTTCAGCTGGTGCAATTTTTCTGCCACTGCTGGCTTTATGCCTAGATATTCAATACTGGGTCATGTCTGGGCACTGGCATTCAATATCCAGGTATGTGTGGATGGATGGCATTTATCCAGTTAAATTTAGCCTTGGAAGAGGTAGAGTAGGAGCAACAGCAGCTGAGAAGGGGAGGAAGCAGGCTCTGTCCTGCTGCGTTGCCACCCCTTGAATTCTACTGTTCTAGGTGGATCCCTAGTCTGCCTAATGCTATGGCTGGCTCTGTACCCTACTATTAATATTCTGTTATAATGCATTACATCATGGAATAACCACATGGTTACTCCCTTATGGACCCAATGATGTTCAGATTCCTAACTCAGATCAATAAGCATCTCAATCCATCACACTGGAGCACCCATTAGGAAAACTCTAGACTGCAACTGACCCTTACAAACTTCCTTCACAAATGAATTTTCAACTAGTCCTCTCTGACTAGACCATAAATACCTACCAGGAATATATCACTGCAGTCTCTTTGCCTCACATACAGCCATGAACACCATCATCGGAATCTTGAACTCAATAAGAGCTAATGTAAAATCTGCAACATTGGATTGACTCTTTCCAAAGACCGTTCTAGCCACAGAAGTGTCCTACAGCTGCTGATGGGGATGGTTCCCCCCCCCCCCCCCCCCCGGTGCATGCACAGCAGCATGTGTGAAAATGGAGTGAGTGGGGGCCGGCAGTATGGTGGCTCTGGGACACTGGCACCAGCTGCCCAGGTTCGAAGAGTTCTGGCTAGGAGAAGGTATTCAGCTGGCGGGGATTGTGGATCCTCTCCAGTTCAGGTATTTCTATTTTCAGTTTGGGGGGGACACCAGGGGGAGAGCGAAGGTGAGGAGGGCAGAGATGGAGACAAAATTTCATGCCCACCCACTTTGGACTCAGGCCCACCACAAATTGGCCACCTGGTTATGCTACTGTTTACCAAGTTGAACATCAAAGTTATTAAGATTAAGCCACCCTGTTGATGTACATGGTTTCCCACTTACGAGTTTAGGTGAGCTCTTTCATCTCAAAATGATAAAATATCACTTCCTGTTAACTGTAGATCCATCTTACTATCCTGCTGACTTGTGATTTCCCATTTGGCTTCCTGGCATAAGGATATTACAGCTCTGTTTTTGGCACAAATCTGTACATACTAGACTGGTATCTGAGCATGCAAAAGAAAGGCATATTGGTTCCATTTTCAAACATGCATCCTTGGTGTTACCTTTTGATATTTTGGGGTTTCATAACACAGGATGACCTCATACTAACTATCCTGTATGCATTTTTAGGGTGAATACTGATACTATGAAGTCATCATTTATATAAACTAAGGGGCCCTTTTACTAAGCCACAAAGGTGCCTATCAGGCTCATTTTCGAAAGAGAAGGATGCCCATCTTTCGACACAAATCGGAAGATGGGCATCCTTCTCACAGGGTTGGCCAAATTGGCATAATCGAAAGCTGATTTTGGGTGTCCCCAACTGCTTTCCATCGCGGGGACAACCGAAGTTTATGGGGGCGTGTCAGAGGCGTAGTGAAGGCGGGACTTGGGCGTGCCTAACACATGGGCGTCCTCGACCCATAATGGAAAAAAAAGGGCGTCCCTGATGAGCACTTGTACGACTTTACCTGGTCCTGTTTTTCTGACCAGATGACCACCGGAGAGAATCGGGGATGACCTCCCCCTATTCCCCCAGTGGTCACTAACCTCCTCCCACCCTCAAAAAACATCTTTCAAAATATTTTGTGCCAGCCTCAAATGTCATACTCAGGTCCATCACAGCAGTATGCAGGTACCTGGAGCAGTTTTAGTGGGTGCAGGGCACTTCAGGCAGGCGGACCCAGGCCCATCCCCCCACCTGTTACACTTGTGGTAGTAAATGTGAGCCCTCCAAAACCCACCACAAACCCACTGTACCCACATCTAGGTGCCCCCCTTCACATGTAAGGGCTATGGTAGTGGTGTACAGCTGTGGGTAGTGGGTTTTGGGGGAGCTCAACACACAAGGTAAGGGAGCTATGTACCTGGTAGTAATTTCTGAAGTCCACTGCAGTGCCCTCTAGGGTGCCCGGTTGGTGTCCTAGCATGTCAGGGGGACCAGTGCACTACGAATGCTGGCTCCTCCTACTACCGAAGGGCTTGCATTTCGTCTTTTCTGAGATCGGCGACCTTGGTTTCCATTATTGCCGAAAATCAGAAACAACCAAGTCTAGGGACGACCATCTCTAAGGACGACCTAAATTTCAAGATTTGGGCGTCCCCGACCGTATTATCAAAACATAAGATAGATGTCCATCTTGTTTCGCTAATATGGGTTTCCCCGCCCCTTCACCGGGATGTTTTGCGAGGACGTCCTCATCAAAACTTGGGCATCCCTTTCAATTATGTTCTGCCATGAACGCCCAACATGCGCCGATTTGGAGCTACCACCCCACTACCGCATGGCCCATGTGGCAATTTCATTTGTGCATCTGCTATGCGTGGCAGAAAACAATTGTTATTTTCTGGTGCACGGTGAAAATTGGGCAGTAACTCCGACTTGATGTGCATAGGTGATTACCTCATGGTTAACGCGAGAGACCTTACCACTAAGTCAATGGCTGGTTGTAAGGTCTCAGACCCAAAACGGACGTGTGGCAATTTTTATTTTGCTGCACATCCATTTTCAGCAAAAATGTTAAAAAAGGCATTTTGTTTTGCAGGCACGCTGAAAAATGGATCTGCGCGTGCCCAAAACCTACACTTACACTACCGCAGGCCATTTTTCAGTGCATCTTAGTAAAAGGACAGCTAAGGATGCCTTTTTATATTGTGTGTTTAATGCCTAGACCTGGGCCTCTGGCTATTCTTGATAGTATGGTGGGTCTATAACATTTTATTAGTGTCCCTTAGGATTTTGGGGTTCATTAGTGCCTGTGTGTATTGTAGGCTACAAAATAACATAGTGGATGTCAACAGAAAAAGACCAGTCAGTCATTAATGTTGTCTACACTGCTAAAGAAACATCCCAGGTTCCAGTTTGCACAATGTTTCTCCCTATCCAGGATCATCCTTTTTCTTTTCGTCTTTGATAGGCCACCATCTTGGGCCGATAAGCATACAAAAGGTCATAAGTATTGCCATACTGGGAAAGACCAAAGGTCCATCAAGCCCAGCATCCTGTTTCCAACAGTGGCCACTCCAGGTCACAAATACCTGGCAAGACCCCAAAAAAGTACAAAACATTTTATACTGCTTATCCCAGAAGTAGTGGATTTTCCCCTAGTCCATTTAAAGCCAATGCTACATACCTGTAGAAGGTATTCTCCGAGGACAGCAGGCTGATTGTTCTCACTGATGGGTGACGTCCACGGCAGCCCCTCCAATCGGAAACTTCACTAACAAAGGCCTTTGCTAGTCCTCACGCGCCCATGCGCACCGCGCATGCGCGGCCGTCTTCCCGCCCTAACCGGCTCGTGTTCGTCAGTCCCATATGTAGCAAGACAAAGACAAGGGAAGACACAACTCCAAAGGGGAGGCGGGCGGGTTTGTGAGAACAATCAGCCTGCTGTCCTCGGAGAATACCTTCTATAGGTATGTAGCATTCGCTTTCTCCGAGGACAAGCAGGCTGCTTGTTCTCACTGATGGGGTATCCCTAGCCCCCAGGCTCACTCAAAACAACAAACATGGTCAATTGGGCCTCACAACGGCGAGGACATAACTGAGATTGAACTAACAACTTATCCAACTAACTGAGAGTGTAGCCTGGAACAGAATAAAACATGGGCCTAGGGGGGTGGAGTTGGATTCTAAACCCCGAACAGATTCTGAAGTACTGACTGCCCGAACCGACTGTCACGTCGGGTATCCTGCTGCAGGCAGTAATGAGATGTGAATGTGTGGACAGATGACCACGTCGCAGCTTTGCAAATCTCTTCAATAGTGGCTGACTTCAAGTGGGCCACTGACGCAGCCATGGCTCTGACATTGTGAGCCGTGACATGACCCTCAAGAGCCAGCCCAGCCTGGGCGTAAGTGAAGGAAATGCAGTCTGATAGCCAATTCAATAAGGTGCGTTTCCTCACAGCCACTCCCCTCCTGTTGGGATCAAAAGAAACAAACAATTGGGCGGACTGTCTGTTGGGCTGTGTCCGCTCCAGATAGAAGGCCAATGCTCTTTTGCAGTCCAATGTGTGCAGCTGACGTTCAGCAGGGCAGGAATGAGGACGGGGAAAGAATGTTGGCAAGACAATTGACTGGTTCAGATGGAACTCCGACACTACCTTCGGCAAGAACTTAGGGTGAGTGCGGAGGACTACTCTGTTATGATGAAATTTGGTGTAAGGGGCCTGGGCTAACAGGGCCTGAAGCTCACTGACCCTATGAGCTGAAGTAACTGCCACCAAGAAAATGACCTTCCAAGTCAAGTACTTCAGATGGCAGGAGTTCAGTGGCTCAAAAGGAGGTTTCATCAGCTGGGTGAGAACGACATTGAGATCCCATGACACTGTAGGAGGTTTGACAGGGGGCTTTGACAAAAGCAAACCTCTCATGAAGCAAACAACTAAAGGCTGTCCTGAGATCGGCTTACCTTCCACACGGTAATGGTATGCACTGATTGCACTAAGGTGAACCCTTACAGAGTTGGTCTTAAGACCAGACTCAGACAAGTGCAGAAGGTATTCAAGCAGGGTCTGTGTAGGACAAGAGCGAGGATCTAGGGCCTTGCTGTCACACCAGACGGCAAACCTCCTCCATAAAAAGAAGTAACTCCTCTTAGTGGAATCTTTCCTGGAAGCAAGCAAGATACGGGAGACACCCTCTGACAGACCCAAAGAGGCAAAGTCTACGCTCTCAACATCCAGGCCGTGAGAGCCAGAGACCGGAGGTTGGGATGCAGAAGCGCCCCTTCGTCCTGTGTGATGAGGGTCGGAAAACACTCCAATCTCCACGGTTCTTCGGAGGACAACTCCAGAAGAAGAGGGAACCAGATCTGACGCGGCCAAAACGGAGCAATCAGAATCATGGTGCCTCAGTCTTGTTTGAGTTTCAACACAGTCTTCCCCACCAGAGGTATGGGAGGATAAGCATACAGCAGACCTTCCCCCCAGTCCAGGAGGAAGGCCGTGGGCCTGAAGTCTGGAACAGAACTGAGGGACTTTGTGGTTGGCTCGAGATGCAAAGAGATCTACCAAGGGGGTGCCCCACACCTGGAAGATCTGGCGCACTACTCTGGAGTTGAGCGACCACTCGTGAGGTTGCATGATCCTACTCAACCTGTCGGCCAGACTGTTGTTTACGCCTGCCAGATATGTGGCTTGGAGCAACATGCCGTGACGACGAGCCCAGAGCCACATGCTGATGGCTTCCTGACACAGGGGGCGAGATCCGGTGCCCCCCTGCTTGTTGATGTAATACATGGCAACCTGGTTGTCTGTCTGAATTTGGATAATTTGGTGGGACAGCCGATCTCTGAAAGCCTTCAGAGCGTTCCAGACCGCTCGTAACTCCAGGAGATTGATCTGCAGATCGCGTTCCTGGAGGGACCAGCTTCCCTGGGTGTGAAGCCCATTGACATGAGCTCCCCACCCCAGGAGAGACGCATCCGTAGTCAGCACTTTTTGTGGCTGAGGAATTTGGAAAGGACGTCCCAGAGTCAAATTGGACCAAATCGTCCACCAACTCGTGGACAGGTGGATCACGTCTTCTAGATCCCCAGCAGCCTGAAACCACTGGGAAGCTAGGGTCCATTGAGCAGACCGCATGTGAAGGCGGGCCATGGGAGTCACATGAACTGTGGAGGCCATGTGGCCCAACAATCTCAAAATCTGCCGAGCTGTGATCTGCTGGGACGCTCACACCTGAGAGACGAGGGACAACAAGTTGTTGGCTCTCGTCTCTGGGAGATAGGCGCGAGCCGTCCGAGAGTCCAGCAGAGCTCCTATGAATTCGAGTTTCTGCACTGGAAGAAGGTGGGACTTTGGATAATTTATCACAAACCCTAGTAGCTCCAGGAGGAGAATAGTCATCTGCATGGACTGTAGAGCTCCTGCCTCGGATGTGTTCTTCACCAGCCAATCGTCGAGATAGGGGAACACGTGTACTCCCAGCCTGCGAAGCGCCGCTGCTACTACAGCCAGGCACTTGGTGAACACTCTGGGCGCAGAGGCGAGCCCAAAGGGTAGCACACAGTACTGGAAGTGGTGTGTGCCCAGCTGAAATCGCAGATACTGCCTGTGAGCTGGCAGTATCGGGATATACGTGTAGGCGTCCTTCAAATCCAGAGAGCATAGCCAGTCGTTTTCCTGAATCATGGGAAGAAGGGTGCCCAGGGAAAGCATCCTGAACTTTTCCTTGACTAGATATTTGTTCAGGGCCCTTAGGTCTAGGATGGGACGCATCCCCCCTGTTTTCTTTTCCACAAGGAAGTACCTGGAATAGAATCCCAGCCCTTCTTGCCCGGATGGCACGGGCTCGACCGCATTGGCGCTGAGAAGGGTGGAGAGTTCCTCTGCAAGTACCTGCTTGTGCTGGAAGCTGTAGGATTGAGCTCCCGGTGGGAAATTTGGAGGTTTCGAGGCCAAATTGAGGGTGTATCCTTGCCGGACTATTTGAAGAACCCAATGGTCGGAGGTTATGAGAGGCCACCTTTGGTGAAAAACTTTCAACCTCCCCCCGACCGGCAGATCGCCCGGCACTGATAGGTTGATGTCGGCTATGCTCTGCTGGAGCCAGTCAAAAGCTCGCCCCCTGCTTTTGCTGGGGAGCCGTGGGGCCTTGCTGAGGCGCACGCTGCTGACGAGAGCGCGCGCGCTGGGGCTTAGCCTGGGCCGCAGGCTGTCGAGAAGGAGGATTGTACCTACGCTTACCAGAAGAGTAGGGAACAGTCCTCCTTCCCCAATAAAAACGTCTACCTGAGGAGGTAGATGCTGAAGGCTGCCGGCGGGAGAACTTGTCGAAAGCGGTATCCCGCTGGTGGAGCTGCTCTACCACCTGCTCGACTTTCTCTCCAAAAATGTTATCCGCACGGCAAGGGGAGTCCGCAATCCGCTGCTGGATCCTATTCTCCAGGTCGGAGGCACGCAGCCATGAGAGTCTGCGCATCACCACACCTTGAGCAGCGGCCCTGGATGCAACATCAAAGGTATCATATACCCCTCTGGCCAGGAATTTTCTGCACGCCTTCAGCTGCCTGACCACCTCCTGAAATGGCTTGGCTTGCTCAGGGGGGAGCGCATCCACCAAGCCCGCCAACTGCCGCACATTGTTCCGCATGTGTATGCTCGTGTAGAGCTGGTAAGACTGAATTTTGGCCACGAGCATAGAAGAATGGTAGGCCTTCCTCCCAAAGGAGTCCAAGGTTCTAGAGTCCTTGTCCGGGGGCGCCGAAGCATGCTCCCTAGAACTCTTAGCCTTCTTTAGGGCCAGATCCACCACACCAGAGTCATGAGGCAACTGAGTGCGCATCAGCTCTGGGTCCCCATGGATCCGGTACTGGGACTCGATCTTCTTGGGAATGTGGGGATTAGTTAAAGGCTTGGTCCAGTTTGCCAGCAATGTCTTTTTTAGGACATGATGCATGGGTACTGTGGACGCTTCCTTAGGTGGAGAAGGATAGTCCAAGAGCTCAAACATTTCAGCCCTGGGCTCATCCTCCACAACCACCGGGAAGGGGATGGCCGTAGACATCTCCTGGACAAAGGCCGCAAAAGACAGACTCTCGGGCGGAGAAAGCTGCCTTTCAGGGGAGGGAGTGGGATCAGAAGGAAGGCCATCAGACTCCTCGTCAGAGAAATATCTGATGTCCTCCTCCTCCTCCCACGAGGCCTCACCATCGGTATCAGACACAAGTTCATGAACCTATGTCTGAAGCTGTGCCCGACTCGACTCCGTGGAAACACGTCCACGGTGGGAGTGTCGAGAGGTAGACTCCCTCACCAGCACTGGCGAAGCTCCCTCCGCCGACGTCGTCGGGGAGCCTTCCTGGGAGGCAGCCGCAGTCGGTACCGCAAGCGGCACAAATGTCGGAGACCTCACCCCGGGCAAGGGGCCAGCCGGCGCCTCACTCGACGGTACTGGTGGCGCAAGCACCCCCGGTACCGGAGGGGAAGGGCGAAACAGCTCTCCCAGGATCTCCGGGAGAACGGCCCGGAGACTCTCGTGCAGAGCGGCTGTGGAGAAAGACATGGAAGCCGATGCAGGCGTCGAAGTCAGAGTCTGTTCCGGGCGTGGAGGCTGCTCCGGGCTGTCCAAGGTGGAGCGCATTGACACCTCCTGAACAGAGGGTGAGCGGTCCTCCTGGTGCCGATGCCTACTGGGTGCCGACTCCCTCGGCGACCCAGAGCTCTCGGTACCGATGCGGGAAGGAGACCGGTGTCGATGCTTCTTTGATTTTTTCAAACGAAGCATGTCACCGGAGCTTCCCGGTACCGACGAGGAGGACGTAGAATCCAGCCGTCTCTTCCTCGGGGCCGAGGCCGAAGAAGGTCGGTCTCGGGTGTCTGTACCGCAGGAGCCCTCAGGGTAGGGGGAGACCCACCCGAAGGCTCACCGCCACCAGCAGGGGAATGGACAGCCTTCACCTGCACTCCAGTCGAAGCACCACCGTCCGACGACATCAGCAACAGTGGAGGTCCCGGTACCACCGACGCCGATGCAGCCTTTCGAGGTCTCGGTACCGACGATGCAGAGGGTCAATACCTCGATGCAGTCAATGCCGAGGTCGAAGGTCTTGATGCTGTCGACATCGATGCACTTGATGCCTCCGGTGCTGTTGTCGACGAAGAGCCCGAGAACAACACGTTCCACTGGGCCAATCTCGCAACCTGAGTCCTCTTCTGTAAAAGAGTGCAAAGACTACAGGCCTGCTGGCGGTGCCCAGCCCCCAGACACTGAAGACACGACGCGTGCCTATCAGTGAGCAAGATTACCCGGGCGCACTGGGTGCACTTCTTGAAGCCGCTGGGAGACTTCGATGACATGGGCGGAAAAATCACGCCGGCGAAATCAAAATTCGTAATGGCGACTAAGGGCACCAAAAATAGGGAGAGAGAAAAAACCCGTACCGAGGCCCCAAAAAAGGCCTACCCCGAAAGCGAAAAGAAACTTACGTCGGGGAAACAAACTGGACACACGGGAAGGGACAAGACCGAGGTCTTCTCTTTTTTTTTTTTTTTTTTTAGTGAAATCGCAAAGACGCGCGAGGGTCAACTTTGAGGGGCACCAAACGGCGCAAAACATGACCGTCCCCAGCGCGGACAAAAGAAGACTGACGAACACAAGCTGGTTCAGGCGGGAAGACGGCCATGCATGCGCGGTGCGCATGGGCGCGCAAGGACTAGCAAAGGCCTTTGCTAGTGAAGTTTCCGATTGGAGGGGCTGCCGTGGACGTCACCCATCAGTGAGAACAAGCAGCCTGCTTGTCCTCGGAGAAAAATAGTCTATGGACGTTTCCTTTAGGAAGCCGTCCAAACCTTTTTTAAACTCCGCTAAGCTAACCGCCTTTACCACATTCTCTGACAACAAATTCCAGAGTTTAATTATACGTTGAGTGAAGAAATATTTTCTCCGATTCATTTTAAATTTACTATATTGTAGCTTCATCGCATGCTCCCTAATCCTAGTATTTTTGGAAAGTATAAACAGACACTTCACATCTACCCGTTCAACTCCACTCATTATTTTATAGACCTCTATCATATCTCCCCTCGGCCGCCTTTTCTCCAAGCTGAAGAGCCCTAGCCGCTTTAGCGTTTCCTCATAGGGAAGTCGTCCCATCCCCTTTATCATTTTCGTCGCCCTTCTCTTCACCTTTTCTAATTCCACTATATCTTTTTTGAGATGCAGCAACCAGAATTGAACACAATATTCGAGGTGCAGTCGCACCATGGAGCAATACAAAGGCATTATAACATCCTCATTTTTGTTTTCCATTCCTTTCCTAATAATACCTAACATTCTATTTGCTTTCTTAGCCGCAGCAGCAGCAGACTGAGCGACGGTTTCAACGTATCATCAACGTCGACACCTAGATCCCTTTCTTGGTCTGTGACTCCTAATGTGGAACCTTGCATGACGTAGCTATAATTCGGGTTCCTCTTTCCCACATGCATCACTTTGCACTTGCTCACATTAAACTTCATCTGCCATTTAGACGCCCAGTCTCCCAGTCTCGTAAGGTCCTCTTGTAATTTTTCACAATCCTCCTGCGATTTAACGACTTTGAATAACTTTGTGTCATCAGCAAATTTAATTACCTCACTAGTTACTCCCATCTCTAGGTCATTTATAAATATGTTAAAAAGCAGCGGTCCCAGCACAGACCCCTGGGGAACCCCACTAACTACCCTTCTCCATTGAGAATACTGACCATTTAACCCTACTCTCTGTTTTCTATCTTTTAACCAGTTTTTAATCCACAATAGAACACTACCTCCTATCCCAATGCCCCCTTCCTTCCAGCATCCCGTCGTTACCAGTTTAACCACAAGCCATGTTTCACCATGTTCATATTTTTATGATACATAGCAAAGTGTTGCAATAGTCCAGGCAAAAATGTATTGGTATTAAATAGCAGGACATATCAATCAATCAGTGTGTACATAGACCTTGATCTTGTTGTGGAAATAAGGAAAGGGTGGATCTTTATAGTTTCACAGAGAAGGTGTCTCATATTTTGGCAACAAAGTGGACAGACTGTGACAAAAGGCTGTGTACTTGAGAAATAGCAGGGATGTTCATGTGACATTTGTTTTCTTAAATATCTTAGCAGATTAAAAATAATCATAGAATCCTAAAAAAGGCTCTTGTCCTCTAAAGAAGCCAACTAAAAAAAAATCAATACTCATAGAACTATCATTAAGAGCCCTCTTTACTAAGCTGTGCTATAGGCACACTGATGTTTTTAGCGTGTGCTAACACTAGAGATACCGATAGGGATATATGGGTGTCTCTTGCATTAGCATGCGCTAAAAACACTAGCACACCTTAGTAAAAAAAAGCTGTACAAATGTGGCATTTGTCTCAGGAACATTATAGAGATAAGAACCTTATTGGGCATGTCTTGGGGTCCTTTTACTAAGGTGTGCAAACGGATTTAGGGATCCTTTTACAAAGCAGCGCTACCAATTAGCGGTGCACTGAATGTGAAAAAGCCCAATCAATTCCCATGGGCTTCTTCGCATTCAGCGCAGGCGAATTGGTAGCACCGCTTTGTAAAAGGAACCCTTAGACTTACAATTAGCACACGCTAAATACTGCAGACTACTGTATACCCATAGGTACATGGCACTTGATGCATACTAATTTGCAATCCCACTACTGAGGTACGTAAAATTCTAAATTAATCATATTCATAAGCCTAGGCTCATTTATATAACTGCTTTAGCCTTTCCTCATAGGGAAGTCATCCTATTCCCTTTATCATTTTCAGCGCCCTTCTCTGTACCTTTTCTAATTCCATTATATCTTTTTATAGGTGCTGTGACCAGCATGGCACACAGTATTTGAGGTGCGGTCATAACATAGAGCGATACAAAGGCATTATAATATTCTCAGTTTTGTTTTTCATTTTTTTTTCTTAAGAATTCCTAACATTCTATTTCCTTTCTTAGCCACCATTGCACACTGAACAGAGCGTTTCAATGTATCATCAACGATGACATTTAGGCAGGGCCGGCTTAACCTATGGACCGGGTGAGGCTCTGGCCAAGGGCACTGGCGCTAAAGCACACCAAACGCCCAAGCCTGTGACATCACCGGCCCATAGGTTAATCGTAGTTTCTTACTGCTTACTTGCGCGGTTCTCTGCAGCAGCTGTCCCCGGTCCCAACTCCCAGCATTGGAACAAGGAGACACAGACAGCTTCAGTGCTTTGCTCCTCTCTCTTCCTCTTCTGAGGTACCCGATGTCGATACTCTTCCCAGCGTGCCTTGCAGGGAGGAGTGGGATGCTGAAGCATTTAAACTGCTTCAGCACCTAATGTGTTCTTTTTTTTGGCCTGGCCTGCCACTACCACCACCACCAGCCTGCTGCTACCATGTGGCCACCGCTGCCTGGACCTGGGCAAGAAGACTACAGAGGCAGTATTTCCAATGTTGAGCAGGTAAGGGGCCCAATCTTGTTCAGAGTCCTAGGGGGAAGGGAGGATAGAACCATCAAAGTTGGTATTTGGGGGTGGGGGAGGAACCTAGATGCTTGCCTTGCTGATTGCTGGAAGGAGGGAGGGTAGAATCATAAATATTACTGTGGTGGGGGAGGGGGTGGAGAAATCAGGAACCTTGCTGATTGCTGAGGTGGGGGTGGTGGCGAGGGTGGAACAGTGAAAATTGCTGTGGGAAGAAGTGAGGGCGGAATTGTGAAAACTGCTGTGTGTGGGGGGGGGGGGGGGGGGGTGAGGGTGGAACTGTAAAGGAGGAATTTTGAAACCTGCTTTTGGGGGCGGGATGAGGGAGGAATCTGTGCAGTTCATAGCCCCGGATTGGCCCCAAGGTAGGGGGCAGGCAGAGTGTGTGACAGGTGGGAGGCAGGGGAATGGTGGGGGTGGGGGGCACAAAAACAAAAGTTAGTCCAAACTCTTGAGGTGGTCCCGCACCTTTTTAAAAACTGGTGTTATTTATTTTGGTGCATTTTTACCCCACAATTTCCCACAAGAGCAGGCGCAATGTGGCTTACATTAATTCAAGAGAATACAATACATAGAAGGCACAGATATGGAATGAGACAGGAGGGGAAGGCACGGCACATGGGATAATACGGGGAGAATGTCAGGGGCGAAGCAACCAGCAAATAACCTGTAGTCAACAAGAGAGAGAGGTTAAACCGTGGAGTTGCCAGTGGAGTAAACCTTGTCAAATAAGAATGTTTTTAAGGACTTCTTGAACAGGTGGTGGTCGACTAGCTCTTTTAGTTATTTTGGCAGAACATTCTAGGATTTAGGACTGATGTAGGGGAAGGACGAAGCAAAAAGGGTCTTGTATTTAACATTCCTGCAGTTGGGATAATGTAGATTGAGGTAAGTCCTTGCAGATATTAGGGCATTTCTAGATGGTAGGTCGATTCGATCTAGCATGTATTCAGGGGCTTCTCTTTATGTTATCTTGTGTGTTAGGGAGCAGATTTGAAATGTAATACAGTCTTTAACAGGGAGCCAGTGTAGTTGAAAACATAGTGGTTGAGCATAATCAAAGCGCGATTTGCCCAGTATTAGCCTCACAGCCGTGTTTTGAGCTGTCTGAAGCCTTTTCAAAATATAGTCCCGGCAACCAGCATAGATCCCGCTACAGTAGTCTATATGGGATAGGACCAGCCAACTAGGGTACGGAATAGCTCTCACGTTATGAAATGCCTGATAAGCTTCAGCCTCCACATTGCGTGGAACATTCTTTTTGTGATGATTTTCACTTGATTGTTCAGTTGTAAGTGGGTATCCATCTCTACTCCAAGGATTCTCAGGCTATTTGAGATCGAAAGTTTGAAGTCCTTAATGATGAGTGTATTTTTGACTACTTTATTGTACTGAGACGAAAGGATGTACATAAGCCATCCTCCAATTTTCCAGTACCATGCTTGATTTTAAAGGTAAATTAAATATTACTAATAGCTCTGCATGTTCATTTTTCAATTCTATCAGTATTGTGGAATGTGTTTGAGCCAGTTCAGGCGATCTGGTACTCTGTTATCAAATTGCCCCAATTACATCTTTCAGGTTTACAGAGATTTGTTTCAGTTTCTTGGCTCATCAACATTGAATACCATTTCTGGCACCGCTATCTCCCCCACATCTTTCTTGGTGAATACCAAAGTAAAGAATTTATTTAGTCTTTCGACTATGGCCTTGTTTTCCCTAAGTGCCCCTTTTACCCCTCAATCATCTAGCGATTCATCTGATTTTTACAGCATATTTGCTTGTAATGTTCCTAAAAAGCAGAGCAGAGGGCAAGTGCTGTAATCAACACAGATATATCTTTCCATGTAACATGCTCAGATGAATATTAAGCAAAGAGAATTATTCATCTATTAAGCTATAAATAATGTCAGCCTATAGAACACAGTTTTTCCCAGGTGATACTACTTTGATACCTGATTCATATACAATAATCCAAAGAGCAGTGGAGAGTTTTCACCAAACAGCTCATAAGAACTTAATAGCCATACTGGGTCAGACCAATGGTCCATCTAGGCCAGTATCCTGTTTCCAACAGTGGCCAATCCAGGTCACAAGTACCAGGCAGAAACCCAAATAGTAGCAACATTCCATGCTACCAATCCCAGGGCAAGCAGCGACTTCCCCATGTCCACCGCAATAGCAGTTATGGACTTTTCCTCCAGGAACTTGTCCAAACCTTTTTTTAAACCTAGATATGCTACCTGCTGCTACTACATTTTCCAGCACAGAGTTCCAGAACTTAACTATTTGTCAAGCGAAAAAATATTTCCTCCTATTTCTTTTAAAAGTATTTACACATAACTAGTGTTTGTACTTTTTGAAGGAGTTAAAAACATTTCATTTCATTCTACATCACTCAGAATTTTGTACACCTCAATCATATCTCCCCTCAGCTATCTCTTTATCAAGCTGAAGAGCTCTAACCTCTTTAAGCCTTTCCTCATCTGAGAGGAGTTCAATCCATTTTACCATTTTGGTCTCTCCTCCTTTAACCTTTTCTAATTCCACTATATCTTTTTTGAGATACGGCAACCAGAACTGAACGCAATACTCAAAGTGAGGTCACTCCATGGAGCGATACAGAGGCACTATATTATTCTTGGTCTTATTTACCATCCTTTTCCTAATAATTCCTAGCATCCTGTTTGCTTTCTTGGCTATACTGCTGGACACTGGGCAGAAGATTTCAGCGTATTGTCTATAACGACACCTAGATCTTTTTCTTTGGTGAGACCCCAAGGTGGACCCTAGCATTAGGTTAACTATGATTTGGATTATTCTTCTTAATGTGCATCACTTTGCATTTGTTCACATTGAATTTAATCTGCCATTTGTGTTGTGTACACATACATATATATAATATACACACCATGTGGAAATAGAAGCCCATTCTCTAAACTGTAGGTGTACTATAGAGAATATGCCTAGACATATCTTTTTGTGTGGAATTTTCAGGCACCATATAAAGAATCTAGCTCTAAATCTCTAATTCTATATAAAGCACTCAAAATTACATATGCAAATTTGGGCTCAAGCCCAAACTGCATGTGCATTTAATTGAACAAGCCAACTAGCTTCAATAATTGGGCACTAAAAATGAATTCTGGCGCTAATTTAAATTTACATCTATAAAGTAAATATTTTTTTAAAGATGCGTGCATAAATTTTATATGTGGATACAAAAAGGGGTGGGGGCCATGGAAGGAGCAACGAGTTCCTAGACTTTATCCACAGTATTATAGAATAATGCGCAAACCTGCACCTAATTATTTTATTATTTATTCTTATTTATATTTTTAATGTATTTTTATTTATTCTGGGGTTCTTTTACAAAGCTGCAGTAAAAGGTGGTCTACAGTAGTGTGGGCGGGTGGATTTGACACACAGAAGCCACTTGTTAATGCAGCCGAAAATTCCATTATTTTAAATGGAAGTTGCAAATGGCCTTATGCTAAATATTGGTATGAGGCAATTTACTGCCTGAGCCTTACCATCACCTATTTAGAAGGCAGCAGGGGCTAACGCACAAACCTGGTGGTAATGTCAGCGCACGGTGATGGCTGATTACTGCCGGGTGCACTTACACCACGGGCCCATGCTAGAAATAGAAAAATATTTTGTCGTGGGAAATGCTGCATGACAAAAACAAAACTACTGCTGGGCGCTTGGACGTCTCCCTGCAGGTTTGTAAAAGAGGCACTTTTTTAAATTTAATTTTTGTTTTAATTTTTTAGGTTTAGTTTATTTATTTAGATTTTGCTCACACCTTTTTCAGTAGTAGCTCAAAGTGAGCTACATTCAGGTACACTGGATATTTCTCTGTCCCAGGAGGGCTCACAATCTAAATTTGTACCTGAAGCAATGGAGGGTTAAGTGACTTGCCCAAAATCACAAGGAACAGCAGTGGGATTTGAACCGGCCACCTCTGGATTGCAAGACCGGTGCTCTAACCACTAGGCCATTCCTCCCTCTATTTATATTTATATTCATCTTATATTTAAGGCCTCTTATTAAGCCACACTAGTGCCTTCTGATGTGGTAGTGCCAACAAAGCCTATTCACTTTGAATGGGCTACGTCTGCATTGTCGTGTGGTAACCACTAGAGTAGCTTGATAAAAGAATCCCTTTATTTTTGGGTCCCTTTTACAATGGCACAGTAATGCTACCACAGCATTGGTGAATGCTAATCTGGCATTACCACCAACCCAACCCATCATGGGAGCCTGTGGTAGTGCCGCCCCTAAAGGTGCGCCTTTTCTGGTGCTGAAAAATACTTCTATTGCGTCTAGCAGAGGGGGCTTACCTGGAGGTAACCACACAGCCCCACGTGCTGCCCGATTACCATGGAAGCCCCATACCACCACCTATTTACCTTACCCCCGTGAAAAGTCACACAAGTTTGCAATTATCACAAATTTACTATTTTCGACTTTTAACCTCTACAGTAAAAGGAGCATAGGCACTTGGCAAATCCATGTGCCGACACTACCACAGAGTCCCTTTTACAACAGCTTGGTAAGAGGAGCACTATTTTTTTATTTTATTAATTTTATATTTATATTTTAGTTTTGTATGTTTAAGATTTTTTTGTGTATATAATTTATTTTGGACCCATTTTAGAAAACTGCAGTGAAGGACCCTGCTGTAGCATTGGTGCACTGATGAGCAGCATGCCAGGGCCCTCTTTTACCGCAGTTGGTAAAAGGCTTTTTTTAAAAAAGGAAATAGCCGTGCAATAAGTGAACTACATACCACATAGCCAATTCCCGGGATAGACCTTACCACTATCAATTTAGGAGGCAGTAAGGACTCCCGTGCTAGCTGGGCAGTGTGCAGGGCTGCCATATTACCACCAGGTAAGACCCCAGTACTTTTAAGCTGCGGTATTAAGTGGTCCACCAAAGTATAGGTGTAACTACCATGCATCCAGGCCACTTACAAAAAAAAATAGAAGTTTACAGTCGCAGTTGTATAGGCAGTAAATGGCTGAGTACTAATAACTAATAAATGTTAAGTAGTAATAAAAGAATTGGCACACAGCCATTTACTGCCTGAGCCCTTACCGCCTCCTATTTAGAAGGAGTTAAGGGCTCACGTGGTAAATCAGGCAGAGTGCGGCAATGGCTGTTTGCTGCCCCATTACCACCAAGCATACCCCTACGCTAGAAAATAGAAAAATATTTTCTGGCGCAGGAAATGGTGCATGCCAGAAACAGAACTATCACTGGGCACATGGATGTGCCCAGCAGTAGCCCTACTGTCCTTTTGTAATAGAGCCCCTAAATCTGTTCATGTCTCAATAGATCCCCATTTCCTACCCAAACAGAAAATTCTTTACGAGTCAAGTTTCTTGACTCGTAAAATCCTGCCAAACTTATCTTATTGACTTCTTTGACTGGGTGACCAAAGAACTGGATGAAGGATGTGCACTAGATGTAACTTACTTGGATTTCTGCAAAGCCTTTGATACAGTCCCCTACAGAAGACTTGTGAATAAGCTGAAAGGGCTGAACTTAGGATAAAAAATGGTGAACTGGATAGGAAACTGGTTGACCAACAGGTGGCAGAGGGTTGCGGTAAATGGAATCCGCTTGGAGGAAAGTAATGTGAACAGTGGAGTTCCTCAGGGGTCGGTGCTGGGGCCAATTCTGTTTAATATATTTGTGGGAGATATTGCTGAAGGGTTGGAAGAAAAGGTTTGTCTTTTTGCGGATGACACAAAAATAGCCAATAGAGTAGATACCCTGGAGGGAGTAGAAACAATGAAAAGGGATCTCCAAACGTAAGAAGAATGGTTGAGGGTCTGGCAGTTGCCAAGAAGTGTAGTGTAGAATGATGCACTTGGGGTGCAGAAACCCAAAAGAGCGATAACGGATAGGAGGGGAGAGATTAGTAAGCTCAACTCAGGAGAGAGACCTTGGGGTGTTGGTGTCCAAAGAACTAAAGGTGAACAAACAATGTGACAAGGCAATAGCTGTGGCCAGAAGGATGCTAGGCTGAATAGAGAGGGGTATAACCAACAGAAGAAAGGTGTTATGTCCCTCTAAAAGTCGTTGGTGAGCCCCACTTGGAGTATTGTGCTCAGTTTTGGCGGCTGTATCTTGCTAAAGATGTAAAAAGACTGGAAGCTGTGAAAAGAAAAGCCACAAAAATGGTATGGGATTTGCGTTGCAAACTGTACGAGAGGCTTGCCAACCTGAACACGTATACCTTAGAGGAAAGACGAAACAGGGGTGACACGATACAGACATTCAAATATTTGAAAGGTATTAATCTGCAAACAAACCTTTTCTGGAGACGGGAAGGCGGTATAACTCAAATTGAGGTTGAAAGGGGGCAGACTCTGAAGTAATGTCAGGAAGTATTTTTTCACAGAGAGGGTGGTGGATACATGGAACGACCTCCCGTGGGAGGTAATAGAGATGAAAATGGTAATGTAATTCAAACACGCTTGGGATAAACACAAAGGAATCCTGTTTAGAAGGAATGGATCCACAGAACCTTTGCAGAGATTGGGTGGTTAACACTGGTAATTGGGAAGCAAAACCAGAGCTGGGCAGACTTCTACGGTCTACATCCTGATTGTGACTGAATAGATATGGATGGGCTTGAGTGTAAATTTTAAGGGGCTTCCAGTGTCTGGTTTCCTTGGTCGTACTCCCACTTTTTGTACATTATTACTTCCTCTATGCAGCCATTTGTTCAATGGTTTTGTTGACCTCTAATTTCTAGAAACTCTGCTTCTCTCATCTCTGTTGTGAAGAGTGAGGGATTCATGGAGACTTGAAAAAAATAAATTAGTAAACTCTCTGCAGCTTTTTGTCATCAGACCACTGAACTCAAGACAGAAGAGTGGGGGGGAAGAGTGTCTCAAATCAAGGATCTGTCTGTACTACTTTGGTGCACACTGTGTGAGGGTGAAAAGATAAGTTTGAGTACTCCTTTTCTTTACAGGCTAAAAATTCAGGGGTCTGTCAAAGTGAATGGGCTGTGTTAGCACTAGCACACAGCCAGCCGTGCTAGTGGCTTAGTAAACCCCAGTGTTAACCTAAAAAAGCCAAGTCTAAATTTCATCTAAAAGTATGGAGCAATTGCATTTGACCCCAGAATGAAAAGGGACATGCTGTACTTATTTTTAGAAAAATGTAATTTCCAAGTTGGAGTAAAACAGTTCAGAATTTTTGAAGTATTTATAACTGCAATGAAAGAGTGTTTCTATTCTGTAAAAGGTGTATTAACAGATGAGTAAAACAGAAAATTACTATTTGCTCTAATAATAAAACATGTCAAATAGCTACTCAAAGAGGTACCACATGTGTAGTATCCTTATTCCTATAAAATAAGGGATTCTTACATTTAAGCAACCATGATATGGAATATGCAGATCACAAAAAAGCAACTGTACCTTCATCTGCAATCTAGAACTAATGAATTATCACAGAGTATAAGAAAAGAAACGTGCTACAAGTTATAGAGTACACAACTTACGAACAGTTCCTCGACCACACAGTACAAATAGAAAATTTTGCATTTTAATGACACTGAGTTTTAGTACATTTCAGTCCAGGGGAAAAATAAATGGACAAACATGGTAATGAGTATAGGATTATATATATATTACAATTTGCCTTGTTATAATACATTTATGGCTATGTAATAAAAAGAACAAGGGCAGATGGAATCCAAGCCAATTTAAATAGTCATCACAAAAAAGCATTAATGGACTGCTCCAATAAGTACTTTCAATTGAAAACCTTAAAAACAGAATCAAGACCTTTGTCTTCGTTAGAAAAGGTTCAGTTAAACACAGAGCCAGCAAAATAAATGCATCTCCCAAAGTCCTTAACACAATTATTACATAAAATGCTTTGTTTTACACACATTGGAAAGGACACGGGCATTTTTCTACAGCAGCACATGTGGCTAAATTCTTGATTCTTTAAACATGTTCATTTACAGACTTCCCCCATTTTTAAAGTTTTTTTTTTAAATATAAATTTCAGAAGTTGCCCATTTCATCATGAAAATGACTGTTTTGTAGATTTTTCTTTAAAACAAACTGCAATGTCAACCCAAAGCTAAGGCATGATCTTGTCTTATGAAAGAAAAGGACAAAACAAAAAATTTCAGGTGTACATGATTAAACAGCCCTCTTCAAAAATCAAACAAAATATAAAAGGAACGTTAGCTAAGCTTTGTGCTCTAACCAATCTACTAAATTACAGTGATTTTCAATGGCAAAAGCCCATGCTGACTGGGCAATCTGACAGTTCAGAATACTTTTGCAACCATTTTAAATTCATATACAAGGACACGAGTGATCCAGTCATGCAATGTTCATCTTAAGCATTCTGCATCTCTTTTCCAATCTTGTAGCTAAGGATCTTGTTCCAGTCGATCTTGGTGCGGGTAACAGGCAATTGTCGACGTAAGGCTTTGAACGTAGTGTCTGACATTGTCTGGTAATTCTCACTAATAGCAGTCTGTTAGAAACAGTGAAGGAGTTAGAATACTGGAAGACTAACAAAACAAGATGAGTGCTACATTAACGCTGCATGAGGCATTCCACAGCACTACAATTTAGTTTTCAAACTGAGAATCTTAGTACATAGCCATGCATCTTTGGTCACAGGACAGTTTGAGACAAAAATGACCACTAGTTCTATTACACAGCAGAAAAGTTAACGAATCATTGGGCCTTTTGCTTGTCACTTCACAAGTTTCTAGTGACCGTATGTTAAAGAATATGAATCACTTCAGAGACATGGGGGCTCATTTTTGAAAGAGAAAAATGTCCAAAAAGTGGCATAAAGCAGCAATTAGATGAATTTCTTCTCAAAACACCTAATTTAGTATTTTCAAAACCTATTTTGCAGACGTTTATATATGCAATTGGTCTGCAGTTCGTCCAAATCACATCAGGGGTGGGATTAGAGCATTCTTAACACTTGGACAGTTTACAAAGTGCGTTTTTCACTTGACTTTATTAAATGGACCAAAAAGATAATGCACAGAGCACGCAAACATCTTGCATGTGGCCATATTAAAAATGGAAAGAAAAAAAAAAAGAAGAGATTTTTGCTGTTTCGAAAATGGTATATTTCCTGTTTGGATTTGGGACGTTTAGTGAAAAATGTCCAAAGCATGACAGATGTTATATTGAAAATGCCCCTCAGTTTTATTCTAGCAGAACTTTTCTGTTTCTGTGCATTGATGTATGCTCTCCTTTAACATCTTGATTTCCCCTTCCTTCCCTCCCTAGATGGCTCTGTAGTTAAAACTGTGGCTTTTCAGACTACGTTTTTCTTGTGTTAATGAGAGCTCTGTAGTCAGTTCCTGCCCTTCTTGAACTCAGCCATTTTTTTTTTTTTGGGGGGGGGGGGGGGGGGGGAGAAGCGCAGGTCTCAAGCTTAATTGGTAGAAAATAGTTGATATACAGTTACACATGAGGATTTAGCAAGGGCGCAATTCCTGTTTCAGTGACGAGGTGAGGTTACCAGATATTTGGGGGTCCAATTGCCACTTTCCCTGGATAAACTGTATGAAGCTAATATGAAACCCTTACTAACCTTTACCAACTCTTTGTTAACCAATTGGTTTCAACTACCCTTAACTATGTTGGGTCACTTGGCACTCTTCCAAATGGTTATCTTACCAAAATGGCTTTGTTTTTTAAACTGTACCTTTGACTCTGCGCAGACGGGACAAATCAACTGCAGAGAATGGTGCAGTGCTTTCTTTGGAAAGGAAATAGAGCAAGAATCACCTATGAACAATTAAATTATATGCAGAGGCATGGAGGCTTGGGCCTTCTAGATTTAGATCTATATAACAGAGCCTGCCATGTTCGCCATATAAAGGATTGGTTGAAACAAACTACACACTATACACCTACACCTTTTACATATGAACAGGGGACTCAGTGCCTTTCTTCCCTAGCTATGTTTTGCATGCTGCATTACGATGTTTACCTGCACATATTAAGAATAGTTGCTTGGTTGCTCCCTTAAGGAAAGTGTGAATGTGGTTATGTAAGCAAAAAAAAACTTGAAGTTCTAAGTTACAGCTTGTTTGCTTCTTCGGAGTAACCAAGATTTTCCAGCTAGTATGAATGATCAATCCTTTTTATATTGGGAGGAACATGGGATTACTTTGCTTAAACATTGTATTGAGGAAAGTGGGACAATAGCCTTATTTAATAATCTGTGTTCTCAATACCAATTGTCTCAGACTCAATGCTTTTCTGCAAGTGTGCCACTATGTTGCCTTGTTGCCCAAGGAGGCACTCAGATATTACAAAGAAAGTGGAGGGAACCTTTTTCCTAGGAAGTGCTGCAATGCAGGAAGTCTTCCCCCTTTGAATTTCACAAGGGGTGCAACTGCATGATCTAGAGACTTGGGGGTTGAACTACCACCTGAAATGTTCCAGCAGTTGATCTGTAAGCTGCTGGTCAAGCTAACCTCTGCAATACATCAGGAACAGCACTACAAGTTCTTGTTTTGAACTTACTTTTTTCCTTAAGAGGGCCTTTAAAGTAGGCTTGGACCAATCCAGTAAATGTCTGAAATGGATCCTCAGAAGCTTAGCCGAGATTGGGAGGCAGGGCTGGTGTTTGGGAGGCAGGGCTAATGCTGGGCAAGACTTCTACGGCCTGTGCCATGAAAATGGCAGATACAAATCAAGGTAAGGTATACACAAGTAGCAGCACATATGAGTTTATCTTGTTGGGCAGACTGGATGGACCGTGCAGGTCTTTTTCTGCTGTCATCTACTATGTTACTATGTTACAATCAGAAGCTACCTTGGGACATATGTTTTGGGCATGTCCTTTGATACAAAAATTCTGGCAGTCAGTTCAATATCACATTCAACGAATATTTGATTTTTGTTTAACTTTAGCATCACAGATTTTCTTATTTAATGATTATACTAGTAGTTCTGTTAGACCAAATAAGGCTAAACTTATTCTACTATTTTGTTTCTATTGGCTAAATGTGTAATTTTACTACAATGGTTACAGGCTGAACCTCCTAATGTGACACAATGGCTCAATATGGTGTATGCCCTCATGATCCTGGAACGACAAAGCAGGCTGGAATCATTTGGGATGTTGGGCTAAATTTCAATGCATTTGGGAGACCTTTTTGCAGTGTATGCAAATAAAATTCATATATATTCATCGTAGATACCCTGAAAACCTGACTGGCCGAATTGGGAGATATTGGCCTAGACACTCCTGTTCTAGAGGCCTGAGGGTGGTAAATAAAGGCAGTGTATACAGATGGAGTGAACAACCCTTTATAAGTGCAAGCAGCAAGAGAAGCCCAATAATGAGAAAGCACAGGCAGGCTCTGCCTCTTTCATGCTCAAATTTTCTCTTTCTAGGCCCTTGCAAGTAAGTTTTGGAGTGTTTCAAACCTGAATAACAAACATTCCCATTTATAACAGTGGTATCTGGGAAAACCTGACATTTAGCTGCTGTTTGTCTAATAGAAGCCAAATCTTCAAGAAGCAGTGCTGTGGAGGGGAAGTGACGTCAGCGCTGGTGAATGGACGCCTGAAGAGAGAGCTCCGTTCCCGACGGAACTAAAATAAGACAAAACTCCCCCAAATCGAGCGCAGCACTCGCAACTCTCTATCGGAAAGATAGTTAAACTGATGGCAGCCCGAAAGAGTCTCGCAAAGTTTAAGTTTGCAGGCGAAAAAGGCGAGGCAAGCAAAAACGCAGGATCGCGTTCAAGCACACGAGGCGGCAAGATGGCGGCCGGAGACTCCGAAACAGATCCGGACCCCGAGGAACCTGCAGCGAGTGGCATAGACGTGGACAGAAATGAGATATCACGCTGGTTCAAAGAACTAAAGGCAGAGATGATAACCACCCGGAAGGGAATACAGGCCTCCGTGGCAGAGCTCCGAGAGGAGTTGAAGGACATTGGATTGCGGGTAGCTGAGACGGAGGAGCGCGTGGATACGTTGGGAGATGAAGTGCAGACGCTACAAATAGCATTGAAGAAAGAACAGCAGTCTAGATCAGAACTTGAGCAAACTGTGGAGGATCTGGAAAACCGCTCTAGGAGATGTAATCTGAGGTTTAAAGGCATACCGGAGGAAGAGCAATTTAGAGATGCCATGAAAGTGGTGCAAGAAATCAGTGCACACATACTCAAAGAGCAGCAGGGAGGTGGAGACCAACAGGAGAGAGAATTACCAGTCCTGGACAGAGCACATAGGAGCCTGGGGCCACAAAGAGGTGGGCAACCCAGGGATATTATTGCATGCTACCATGAATTTGGAGTGAAAGAAGCAGTATGGAAAGCAGCCAGAGCAATGGAAGACTTTAATTGGAAAGATTGCAAACCAAAAATTTACCAAGACTTGGCTCGAGTCACCCTCCAGAAACGGAAGGAATTTAAAGAGGTGACTCAATACTTGCAACGGATGGGCCTAAGATATCGATGGCTATACCCATTCGGGCTTCAGGTTACAGTTGGAACTACACATAGAAGGTTGCAGTCGCCTAAGGGAGCCTGGAAGACCTTGAGAGAAATGGGGTGTGAGGACTTGCCAACTGGAGAAAGCTCACCAACTCATCGTAAGAAGACACCAGTGAAAGATCGGAGCTTCAGAGCGAACCAGACGAGAAGGGAAAAAGATCCTAACATTGGGAGAGAGAGGCAGAGAGAATCTGAAGATGAAGGAGTGGACTGAACAAATCAGATAAGCTATTCATGGGGACTTAAGTTAACACATATAGTGAATAATGCTATAGACTATAAAGACATATGAAAGTTTACTGAGGTTGCGAGATGGAAAAGGAGGTTTGATTGGGGAGGAGGGGGAGAATATGGAGGAGTTTTATGTTGGGGGACATTTCCAGCAGGAACTCACTTCCTTTGGGAGGAACTGGCGAGAAGGGAGGAGAGCCAGTTGCAGGGGAAGGGAAGGGGGGGGGGAGGGGGGAGTAGAGGGATGGGGGGGGGAGGGGATGGGGGGGATCCTGAGGGTAGGATCTTGGAATGTAAATGGTCTCAACAGCCCCGGGAAGAGAAGTATTATCTTCCGAGAATTACGCAGGCTGGAAGTGGGATATAGTAATGTTACAAGAGACACATATACAAAAAAAGGATGAAAAATTGCTAAGGAACCGGGTACTAGGCGAGGGGTACCTATACGCGAACCCTAAAGGGGGGAAAACAGGGGGGTTGGCAATTTATATTAAGGACAATCTGCAATTTATCAAGGAACAAGAATTCAGGGGGAGGGAAGGTAGATGCCTGGCAATCAAAGGATCAATTAAAGGGCACCCAATTACACTCATAAATATCTATGCACCAAACGAGGGACAAGGGGAATTTTTTGAAACACTACGTACAAGTCTGATACCTTTTGTTGGGGGTCAAATACTGCTGGGGGGTGACTTAAATTTTCCTGCAGCGGGGCTTGACCACTCAACAGGAAAAGAACAAGGGGCGAAATACACAAGAGGGAAACTGACTAAGCTAATGAGGGAATTAGACTTGCTAGATTTTTGGAGATTGCAACATCCAGGACAAAAAACTTACACGCATTACTCACATGCACAGAAGACATATGGCAGGATAGATGCGATATGGGGCAGCCGTTCTCTATGGGGAGTTCTCAGAGGGTCTGAAATTGATACTATACACGCCTCAGATCATGCACCAGTGTGGGTTATGGTGGGAGGATTGGGTAAGGAAAGAGAGGGAAGAGTATGGAGGCTTAACGAGTCATTGATTGACACAGAGGAAAATTGTAAGGAAGTTAAGGACATAATCAAGGAATATCTGAAGTTTAATGATACCACAGAAGTGACAGACGGGATCTTATGGGATGCCCTTAAAACTGTTGTGAGGGGGCATTTGATTAAAAAAGGGGCGCAAAGGAAGAGGGAACAAGGGATAAGGGAAATGAAAATACGTCAAAGGCTGGCAGAGTGCGAAGCGCTCCACCAGGCAGAGGGGAGTTATCAAGTATTTAAGGACCTATTGGCTTGTAGAGCTGAACTGCAAAAGTTACAAATTGGGAAGATGGAATTTCAACGGAAACTAGTAAAACAAAAATTCTTTGAATATAGCAATAAGGCGGGTAGTATGTTAGCCCGGAAATTACGCTGCAGACAGGTACAAAATACGATATCCAAACTAAAAAGGGGAGGAGGAAACATGGTGCATCAGGATAGGGATATCAAGGCCGAATTCGTGAAATATTATATGAAACTGTACTCGAAGGAGGAGGGAGCAACACTAGAGGAGAAGCGGAATTACATAAGGGATCTAGACTTAAATAGAATAACGGAGACTCAAAGGGTGAATCTAGAAGCCCCAATATCACTGGAGGAAGTGTTAGGAGTCATTAAAGGATTAAAAGGGGGGAAAGCGCCGGGAATGGATGGATACACGGGGAAATATTATAAAGTATTTCGACATGAATTAGCTCCTCTGCTGACAAGAGTGGGTAATGCGAGCTTTAGAGGGGAAGAGATGCCTATAAGTATGCATGCAGCGGGGATTACAGTACTGCTCAAGCCTGGGAGAGACCCCACTCTATGCGGATCCTACAGGCCAATATCCCTGCTGAATATAGATGTCAAGATTTTGGCCAAGGTGATAGCGGAGCGTCTAGGCAAGCTTTTACCATTCTTGATACATGAAGATCAAGCGGGGTTTGTGCCACATAGGCAAGTAGCGGATAATATTCGCAGAACTTTAAATATTAAGTGGGGAGCCCAGAGGAGAGGGGACTCCCTGACCCTTTTAGCGATCGATGCAGAGAAAGCATTCGATAGAGTGGACTGGGAGTTTCTATGGGAGAGTATGGCACAGATGGGGATGGGGAAAAACCTTATAGGCTGGTTGCAGAAATTATATACACGCCCGGTGGCAAAGATTAAAATCAATGGGGGATACTCTGATCATTTTGATATTCAACGAGGAACTAGGCAGGGGTGCCCACTTTCCCCATTATTATTTGCGATTGCCATAGAGCCATTTGCCCAGAGGATCCGCTCGCTCCAAGAGATACGGGGGGTTAGGATGGGGGGTAAGGAGCACAAGATTGCATTATTTGCGGATGATATTCTATTTTACATCTCATCCCCTATGACGACAATGCCTACTCTGATTAAGGAGATGAAGCATTATGGATGGGTATCAGGTTTTAAGGTGAACTATGATAAGTCAGAGGTGATGGGGGTCACTATACCAGAAGGGGAGGAAGAAAGAATAAAAGAAGGGTTTAAATTTAAAGTAGCTAAAGATAGCTTTAGGTATCTAGGAATACAGATCCCGCGGAACCTCACCAAATTATACCAACTAAATTATATACCCTTATTAAAAGAAGTGAGAGGGGATATGACAAAGTGGCAAAAGGGGTGGCTTTCATGGTGGGGTCGTATTGCGTCAGTAAAGATGAATATTCTCCCCCGGCTTCTATTTTTGTTCCAAACACTACCAATCCCAGTACCTAAAAGGGAGCTCATGAAGCTGCAAAAGGATATAGGAACATTTATTTGGGGGGGAGCACCGGCAAGGTTAGCACGGACAATAATGTGGGGCACACCGGACCAAGGAGGGAGGGGGATACCAAACATCCTATGGTACTATTGGGCATCACAGCTTAAACAAATTGCGGTATGGGGAAAGGTGGATTTATCATCAATAACAAAATTAGAACAGATTTTTGTCCAAGAAGGGGCATTAGAGGGATTGTTATGGGCCCAGATTCCGGAAAATACATATAGGGGACTCACCCTGAACCCCTTCGTATCGCATCTCTTAGTATTATGGGGTACTTTAAAATATAGGCTGAGAGGATCTAGGACCAAGTCCACATTTGCTTGGATCACACAGGATCCAGGCTTCCCTGCTGGGACTCAGGGTGGAGTATTTAAAACATGGTTCCATAAGGGACTGATTAGATTTCGAGACCTACTGACAGATGAGGGAATTAAACCCTTTACGGAATTACAGGAAGCCTATGAATTACCACCATCTGATATCTATGCGTATCTACAAGTAAAGCACTATGTAATTTCCGCAAGGTGGATTAAAGATAAATTAGTAGAAAAGGAAAAAATGGAGGATACATGGGGGAAGATTGATTTATGGGGAAAGGGAATTTCCAGATTATATGATCATATACGAGGGTCACAATTTATAAAACATAAGTACATGCAGGCCTGGGAGAGGGATCTGAAACAGGAATTCACCGATTTGGAGTGGGGAAGAATGTGCAAAGAGATTAAAAAAGCTTCAGTTTGTGTATTACTGAAAGAAAATGCATATAAAGTATTAAGTAGATGGTACTATACGCCAGAGAGAATAAAGGTAATGTTCCCAGATGCCTCAGATATATGTTGGCGATGTAAGGAGGAAAAAGGTACTTTCTATCATATATGGTGGGAATGTGTACACATACAGAAATTTTGGGAGGGAGTTACGGGTATGTTGACAGAGGCTTTGGACACTCTCTTCCCAAATGACCCAAAATGGTGCTTACTAGGGTGGGGGAACCAGAAAGGAGTGAAATGGGGACAAAGGATTAAGAGGTTAAGCCTAGCGGCTGCAAAATCTGTAATAGCGGCATTCTGGAAACAAGATAAAGGGCCCACTTTACATAACTGGATTGGGAAGGTTGAGAACCTAATGGTGATGGAGGAGTTGACGGATAAAAGGAGGGGTAGGTTTAATGCACAGGCTAAGGAATGGGAACAACTTGATCGAATAGTGGGGAAAGAAATGTATGGGGGGGGGGAATAAGGAGGGGTTCTCGGGAATTGAAGGGACTAAGGAAATGGGAATGGGGGGGAGGGGGGGAATGGGAGGGGGGGGGAAAATGGAGGAGACTTTGGAGGGGACAGTTTATACTGTATATATGTTTGTATTTTGAGGTTTAGAAAAGGGAATGAATGTTGTTACCAGAATTTAGGATGAAACACTACAATGTAACTTGTATAAGATATGATTAATAATTTATTAAATTAAAAAAAAAAAAAAAGAAGCAGTGCTGTGATGAGGATGTGCGCTAAGCCCATAAGCAGCCAGGTCTGAATGAAATCTCAATTATCTGTACCATTCTTTATCTAGCATCTGCTGCCTGCATCAGAGTATAGCAAAATCACCTACCCAGGACTAGCTTTCAACTGAACTTAGCTTTTGGACAGAAGTGAAGACAAGTGCAAAACAGATCAAGCTTCTCCAATGTCTTTACACTTAAGAACACCCACCTCATGAAAAGCTAACACTAGTTTTACCTAAGGTAAGACATTTATTAGCAAACTGTTGCTTTATCCTGGATCAAAACTCCCCCCGTATTTTTCTGGTGCTCTTCATATCTGAAGCAAGCAGCTAAAAAGAGCACAAGGAGCCTTCAAGAGAGGGAAATCACAGCACTACTTTAATGGTAAGACCTCATATGGTCCTGTTTCACTGAAACTGCCTGGGTCAGGGGTCTAGTAGCAGTCTCAAACTTCTAATGTATCAATCAATCAACAGAGATACAGTTTCACAAAATCTCGAAAACACACAAGGGTGCCAACAATTGAGCGGGAACACAGTGCTATTCCAAAAAACGATTTCCCACACAAGTCCGGGCTGCCATGGACTGGCAGGGTAATGCTAAGCAAAAGTCTTCATATATACAGGTGTACATGCTGTTCAAAAATACCATCCTGGAAGCCCAGACCAGACATATTCCATGTATTAAAAGAGGAGGAAGGAAGGGCAAACGACAGTTGGCATGGTTAAAAAAATGAGGTGAAGGAAGCTATTAGAGGTAAAAGAAAATCCTTCAGAAAATGGAAGAAGGATCTGACTGAAAGTAATAGGAAATAGCATACGGAAAGGCAAGTCAAATGGCAAAGCACTGATAAGGAAGGCAAAGAGAGCCTTTGAAAAGAAGATTGCGTTGAAGGCAAAAACACAGAATAACATTTTTAGGTATATTAGAAGCAAGAAGCCGGCAAAAGAATCAGTTGGACTGCTAGATGACAGAGATAAAATGGGCAATAAGGGAAGACAAGGTCACAGTGGAGAGTTAAATGAAATCTTTGCTTTGATCTTCACTGAAGAGGATGTGGGAGAGATACCGGTGCCAGAAATGTTATTCAATGCTGATGAGTCAGAGAAACTAAAACAAATCTCTGTAAACAAGGAAGATGTAATGGAGCAATTTGACAAATTGAAGAGTAGCAAATCACCTGGACAGATGGTATACATCCCAGAGTACTGATAGAATTGAAAAATGAACTTGCAGAGCTACTATTAGTAACGTGTAATTTATCTTTAAAATCAAGCATTGTACCAGAAGACTGGAGAGTGGTCAATGTAACACCAATTTTTAAAAAGGGTTCCAGAAGTGATCTGGGAAATTATAGACCGGTGAGCCTGATGTCAGTGCTGGACAAAATGGTAGAGACCATTATAAAGAACAAAATTACAGAGCATAAGCATGGATTAATAAGACAAAGCCAAGGGGAATCTTGCCTCCCCAATCTACATTTCTTTGAAGGGGTGAATAAGTATGTGGATAAGGTGAGCCAGTCAATATTGTGTATCTGGATTTTCAAAAGGCATTTGACAAAATACCTCATGAAAGACTCCTGAGGAAATTAGAAAGTCATGAGATAGAAGGCAATGTCCTATTGTGGATTAAAAACTGGTTAAAAGATAGAAAACAGAGTATGGTCAGTATTCTGAATGGAGAAGGGTAGATAGTGGGGTTACCAAGGGATCTGTGCTGGGACCGTAGCTTTTTAACATTTATAAATGATCTAGAGATGGGAATAACTAGTGAGGTAATTAAATTTGCTGATGATACAAAGTTATTAAAAGTTGTTAAATTGCAAAAGGATTGTGAAAAATTGCAAGTTGTCCATACGAGACTGGCCAGCCAAATGGCAGATGACAATGTGAGCAAGTGCACAGTGATGCGTATGGGAAAGAGGAACCCAAACCCACAGTTACGTGATGCAAAGTTTCACATTGTTACAGCCCAGGAAAAGGATCTAGGTGTCATCACTGATGATGCATTGAAATCCTCTGCTCAAAGAGGAGTGAAGGAAAGACAGATACAGCAGCCCAAGTCGTAGCCAATCACGTGATTGCAACGGCCACTCCAGTTCATACAAGTCTAAAGATAGATGCAGAGAGGAGCCCCACGAGAGGGAGCAGGATAGACAGACACAGGAGTCCAAAAAAGTCAAAAGATGGAGAGCGGTCTAAATATAACCATCTAAATACGACCACCTAAACTTCCGGAAATCACTAAAAACCAACCTGTTTAAAAAGGCATACCCTACCGATCCAACTTAAGTGCCTAATCTCTGCAACACAACCAAACTAAAGCACGTAATGGACATAACACAACTCTTCCGTTCTTCGATTCCCTAATGTGGCCGTGCTACATGAACTTGATCTTATCACACCACCACCCTGTATTTGTTCACACCGGAGCCTGCAAAGGCCTCTTTGGTAATATGTAAGCCACACTGAGCCTACAAATAGGTGGGAAAATATGGGATACAAATGTAACAAATAAATAAATGTGCAGCAGCAAAGAAAGCAAATAGAATGTTAGGAAAGGAATGGAAAAACAAAATGGAGGATGCTATGACTATGTCGCTCCATGGTGCGACCACCTCGAATACTGTGTGCAGTTCTGGTCACCGCATCTCAAAAAAAGATATTATGAAATTAGAAAAGGTACAGAGAAGGGTGACGATAATGATAAAGGTGGCAACTTCTCTATAAGGAAAGGCTAAAGTGGCTAGGGCTCTTCAGCTTGGAGAAGAGACAGCTGAGGGGAGATATGATAGAGGTTTATAGAATACAGAGTGGAGCAGAACAGGTAGATGTGAATCGCTTGTTTACTCTTTCCAAAAATACTAGGGCTAAGGGGCATACAAAGAAGCTACTAAGTAGTAAACTTAAAACGAATCTGAGAAAATATTTCTTCAATCAATGAGTAATTAAAACTCTGGAATTCGTTGTCAGAAAATATGGTAAAAGCAATTAGGTTAGCAGGGTTAAAAAAAAAGGTTTGGATAAATTCCTAAAAGAGAAGTTCATATGTTATTATTAAGATAGACTTGGGAAAATCCACTGCATATTCTAGGATAAGCAGTATAAAATCTGTTTTGATGTTCTGGGATCTTGCCAGGTACCTGTGACCTGGATTGGCCACTGTTGGAAACAGAATACTGGGCTTGATGGACCTTCAATCTGTCCCAGTATGGCAATGCTTATGTTCTTACACACCAAATGTGATATAGATTTAAGATTAAAACTGTATTCTTTCCAACTCCATATAGTAAACAAATTTTATGTAAGTACCAAATTTTGCATGGGGGAATAACTGGGGAAAATAATTTGAAAATGGGACATACTATTTCTCTGGAGTCCTCAATTCAAATAAAAATGTATCAATATATTTCTATGGGAGAAGCCACTCTAGCTTCTGCAGAGCAAACTAATATATTGAAATATAGTTCTTAGGGGATTGCTCCTTTCAAAATGCTTCTCCTAAGCACAAACACATGCATGCAGGGATTGGAAGTAATTCCACAAAGCCCCCTCAACCCCAACTGCTGGTTTGCTCTTAGTAATTCTGATGTGTATTTGGATTTTCTTTTGTAAACTCTACTGTGAAACCTAGTAACTGAAGCGTACAGCTTTCTTGATGGCTGCTACGTATGGTGACCTACTGATGGAACTATTTAAGAGTGCTGTTTGTTGCTATGAGTACAACTCTGTAGTAGCAGTAAAGCACATCAGTATCTGCTGAAATGGGCAAATGACACACTATAGTTAAAATGTAAAATCCACCAACAGCAATTAGCTGGATGTATTTTCACATTGTCCTTTATTTTTAAAACTATTTTCAAATCAAAAGAATGTTTGGGTTTCACTCCATTTAAAACTACCCCGTCCCTCTTCCCCAGACACACACACAGTGGCTGAAAAAAATTCCACGAGCCCATTCACTGCTTTATAAGCTCACACTCTTAAGGAGTAACAAAATCTAATGGGTCAATATACGGACATTTTTACACACAGTAATGCAAAAATAAATACCTGGTACTCATTTTCTGAAGCCTCTACAATTTTTATAAATTCTTTCGCCGTCTGAACTTCATTCTGAAAAAGAAAGAATGTTACAATTTGCATTCTTGAAGCACAAGACCTGTTTGCTAAGTTCAGTAGCTAACAAGCCTATAATCGCAGAGTTCTTATAACAAATATCATGGCAACCTGTGACCCACCTGAGAATTTAACATGAAATGACCAGCACCTGACTTCTGCCAACTGGGTGGGTGTGGATACATCTCTTTATAGAGCAGTGCTTCTCAATCTTCTCTCCCTTCTCCCCTTGGGACACACCTGATAGACAATGTTTGCATGTGTGACACACACACGACCCTCAAAGACCTTTGGCCTGACACAGTATAGCAGTTCTTATGAGTAGAACTAAATATTTCTTCATAACTGCCCATACAAAAAAAATATTTTGATTCTCATGTCATCTGAGTAACACTAATCTATTACCATGCACATTGAGAAACAATGCAAAACCTAAAAAAAACATTCCCACACAGCATACATGTAGCAAATCTGCCATGATACAGTAGCACCAATTCCTATGATTCAAATAGCAAAGAACTACAAATATTACACTGGGCCCCAGAAAACCAAATTGACCTAATATTAGGAAAACAAAACAAGCGGAATTTGCTACAGACCTCTACACAGAAACTATATGCCAACAGAAACTGCACCTTGGTTACACCCACACACGTTCTCACCAAAGAAGCAGCAGCCACAAATTAGAAATAGAAACATGAGGCCAAAAATTGAACCGGGAACCCCAAAAGACAAACTCAACAGTTACTATAAAACTAGAGAAATTAATCCGTTTCTCTCTTATACTTAAAAACAAAACAAAACACAAAAGAACCCAACAATTCACATTTCCATATTTCACTTAAACTATTTTTTGTTTAGGCATTATATTTTCCTAATTGTATTAGTCCCAGTCTCTCTTCTACTTTTCTGCCTCAAATATTTCCAGTGTCTGTTCATTTGACATTTCTCAGCTCTCTTAGTCTTCTTCCATTCTGTTCCTACATCGATCTCTACACACTCTCCTACCCCCCCCCCCCCCCACCAACACCCCACAGCCTACCATCTCCATACTCTGTAGCCCAGCACCTTCCCCTCTCTCCCCTAGTAGACTGCAGCTTCCTCTCTCTCTTCCTTTTCCTCTCCCTGCTCCAACCTCTCCTCCTACCTTGCTGCTGCCACCACCACCAAGTTGACAAAGGGAAAAGTGTGGACTCTTGGCGCCTGTGCATGCACTACAGGTCCAATGACCCATCCCCCCCCCTTAGTAACTAAGTTGCATGGGGGGGGGGGGGGGGGGAGGAGAGAAGAAACCAAGGAGATTAGATAACAGGAGACAGGATGATGTCAAAAAGCTGAAGCCAACTAGGCTGATCTGCCTTTCCCTCCGCACTGCCATCATTCCCATTCACCTAAAACAAAGCAAGCAAATCTATGAGCTGCTCTATCCATGTTGTTAATTGTTGGTAGTATTTTTATTTTATCACACTTATATTTTTAAACATGCCGGCTTGAGTAGCATACAGATGTACACAGAGGAAACATTGGTTTCAACGGTTAGAGTAGTAATTAGCTCTAAATTTAAAATCAGTGTGTCATTTGGAGGGGCTGGTTACAGGGATTTCCTGTATTCGTGCAGAGATGTTTTCACCTAGTAAAGGGCCACCAAAACAGACGTGTTATGAGAATCAGGTGCTTAACAATCCGACTTACTATTTATAAGTGCAATTTAAAAAAAAAACATTAATTATGTTGAAACCTATCAGCATTTTTTTCCTGTACCTACATCAAAAGAAAAAGATGGCATGTGGGAACTTGCTCCTTTTGTTTTGTGGATTGCAGTGGTTTACTATAAAAACGCAACTTGCCTTTTTTTTACCACTACTATTTCACAGAGAGGTATTGAGTAATGAGGGAAAGGCTTCCTTCATGAAGAAGTTCTGTCAAGTCAGTCTAAATGTGCCAACAATGCCCAGTTCAGCACACTATTAGCCACAAGTTCATACAAAGTTAACTACAGTGGTGGAAATAAGTATTTGATCCCTTGCTGATTTTGTAAGTTTGCCCACTGACAAAGACATGAGCAGCCCATAATTGAAGGGTAGGTTATTGGTAACAGTGAGAGATAGCACATCACAAATTAAATCCGGAAAATCACATTGTGGAAAGTATATGAACAAGACCTAATACTTGGTGGCAAAACCCTTGTTGGCAAGCACAGCGGTCAGACGTCTTCTGTAGTTGATGATGAGGTTTGCACACATGTCAGGAGGAATTTTGGTCCACTCCTCTTTGCAGATCATCTCTAAATCATTAAGAGTTCTGGGCTGTCGCTTGGCAACTCGCAGCTTCAGCTCCCTCCATAAGTTTTCAATGGGATTAAGGTCTGGTGACTGGCTAGGCCACTCCATGACCCTAATGTGCTTCTTCCTGAGCCACTCCTTTGTTGCCTTGGCTGTATGTTTTGGGTCATTGTCATGCTGGAAGACCCAGCCACGACCCATTTTTAAGGCCCTGGCGGAGGGAAGGAGGTTGTCACTCAGAATTGTACGGTACATGGCCCCATCCATTCTCCCATTGATGCGGTGAAGTAGTCCTGTGCCCTTAGCAGAGAAACACCCCCAAAACATAACATTTCCACCTCCATGCTTGACAGTGGGGACGGTGTTCTTTGGGTCATAGGCAGCATTTCTCTTCCTCCAAACACGGCGAGTTGAGTTCATGCCAAAGAGCTCAATTTTTGTCTCATCTGACCACAGCACCTTCTCCCAATCACTCTCGGCATCATCCAGGTGTTCACTGGCAAACTTCAGACGGGCCGTCACATGTGCCTTCCGGAGCAGGGGGACCTTGCGGGCACTGCAGGATTGCAATCCGTTATGTCGTAATGTGTTACCAATGGTTTTCGTGGTGACAGTGGTCCCAGCTGCCTTGAGATCATTGACAAGTTCCCCCCTTGTAGTTGTAGGCTGATTTCTAACCTTCCTCATGATCAAGGATACCCCACGAGGTGAGATTTTGCGTGGAGCCCCAGATCTTTGTCGATTGACAGTCATTTTGTACTTCTTCCATTTTCTTACTATGGCACCAACAGTTGTCTCCTTCTCGCCCAGCGTCTTACTGATGGTTTTGTAGCCCATTCCAGCCTTGTGCAGGTGTATGATCTTGTCCCTGACATCCTTAGACAGCTCCTTGCTCTTGGCCATTTTGTAGAGGTTAGAGTCTGACTGATTCACTGAGTCTGTGGACAGGTGTCTTTCATACAGGTGACCATTGCCGACAGCTGTCTGTCATGCAGGTAACGAGTTGATTTGGAGCATCTACCTGGTCTGTAGGGGCCAGATCTCTTACTGGTTGGTGGGGGATCAAATACTTATTTCCCTCTGCAGAATGCAAATAAATTCATATACTTTCCACAATGTGATTTTCCGGATTTAATTTGTGATGTGCTATCTCTCACTGTTACCAATAACCTACCCTTCAATTATGGGCTGCTCATGTCTTTGTCAGTGGGCAAACTTACAAAATCAGCAAGGGATCAAATACTTATTTCCACCACTGTATGTTCAGTGGAAAATCTGTTGGCTCAGGCTGCTTGCTATGTGAATATTCCATCACTGTTTCATTATTCCTACCAAGTATTACATATTAAGGGCATTTGCTTTAAACTTTGTTTTAATTCATTTATTCAGTCCTTACAATGCACATGGTTTTGCTTTTTAAACCCAAAGGTGAATCCTAAGGATGGTTGAACTATTAGGTCCAAACTGTGTTTGGCTTTACTTGTTTTGGACTGCTTTGGGTCCTGCTGATCTGTACATCTGCTGTCTAGAATTTAGGAAGATGGAAATGAGAAAATAAAAATTTAAAGTTTGGACGTACTCTGTTTACTTTTGCAATGTGTGTATGGGATGCCTATTCTGGTGCATGCATGTGATATTTGAATAACTGTTTATAATTACGGATATGATTTCTGAACACACGGCATCTTTAAAAAGGACAGACTTTTAAGTGCCCAGTTGGGTATATATGCTAATCTTAACTTTGTTAAATGTTTTAGACATATCCATCTACTTGCTCCCATGATATAACTGAATTCTATTATTTTCACTGCATTTTCAAATGTAATCCACATTGAACCCAAGGTTGCTTGGGATAATGTGTGATATAAATGTAAAAAAAAAAAAAAAAAGTCCTTTATCTTCCACCTTTTAAGACACTGCCTATCCTGCTGGATGGTGATGGCACAATGAAAGCAAGTTTTGTCCAGTGAAAACTAACTCAAAATACTACTACTACTAATCATTTCTAAAGCGCAACTAGACTTGTTCCTTAGCTATTCCTTAGCTAGGTTCTAGTATTACCATATTGCAAATGTGACCATACCATGCCTCTGTTGTTATGTTCCACTAATAAGTTTAACTGGCTTTCTTATTATATAACCTTTGGATGCACAACTAGGAACAAAAACATTTATTCAATATCACAATTCCTCATGTACAACCACAAAACCACCTTTTAGGGCGCTTAATGTTCACAATGAGCTCCTTTTATTATCAACCAAATAAAGGTAAGAGTTTTCAGTTTTGGCACAGTATAAATCAATCATAAGAACAAAATATAAGAAAACCAATGGACTGCATTAGGGACTTATAGCCCATTTAGTTATGTTTAAACAAAAAAGATCCGCATGAAAACAAAAACAAAATACAGAGTTTATAAAGCGAATGCTACATACCTGTAGAAGGTATTCTCTGAGGACAGCAGGCTGATTGTTCTCACTGATGGGTGACGTCCACGGCAGCCCCTCCAATCGGAATCTTCACTAGCAAAAGCCTTTGCTAGCCCTCGCGCGCCGATGCGCATGCGCTGCCGTCTTCCCGCCCGAAACCGGCTCGTGCCGGCCAGTCTCATATGTAGCAAGACAAAGACTAGGGAAGACACAACTCCAAAGGGGAGGCGGGCGGGTTTGTGAGAACAATCAGCCTGCTGTCCTCGGAGAATACCTTCTACAGATATGTAGCATTCGCTTTCTCCGAGGACAAGCAGGCTGCTTGTTCTCACTGATGGGGTATCCCTAGCCCCCAGGCTCACTCAAAACAACAACCATGGTCAATTGGGCCTCGCAACGGCGAGGACATAACTGAGATTGACCTAAAAAATTTACCAACTAACAGAGTGCAGCCTGGAACAGAACAAACATGGGCCTAGGGGGGTGGAGTTGGATTCTAAACCCCGAACAGATTCTGAAGCACTGACTGCCCGAACCGACTGTCGCGTCAGGTATCCTGCTGCAGGCAGTAATGAGATGTGAATGTGTGGACAGATGACCACGTCGCAGCTTTGCAAATCTCTTCAATAGTGGCTGACTTCAAGTGGGCTCCCGACGCTGCCATGGCTCGAACATTATGAGCTGTGACATGACCCTCAAGAGCCAGCCTAGCCTGGGCGTAAGTGAAGGAAATGCAATCTGCTAGCCAATTGGATATGGTGCGTTTTCCTACAGCCACTCCCCTCCTGTTGGGATCAAAAGAAACAAACAATTGGGCGGACTGTCTGTTGGGCTGTGTCCGCTCCAGATAGAAGGCCAATGCTCTCTTGCAGTCCAATGTGTGCAGCTGACGTTCAGCAGGGCAGGAATGAGGACGGGGAAAGAATGTTGGCAAGATAATTGACTGGTTCAGATGGAACTCTGACACAACTTTTGGCAAGAACCTAGGGTGAGTGCGGAGGACTACTCTGTTATGATGAAATTTGGTGTAAGGGGCCTGGGCTACCAGGGCCTGAAGCTCACTGACTCTACGAGCTGAAGTAACTGCCACCAAGAAAATGACCTTCCAGGTCAAGTACTTCAGATGGCAGGAATTCAGTGACTCAAAAGGAGGTTTCATCAGCTGGGTGAGAACGACATTGAGATCCCATGACACTGTCGGAGGCTTGACAGGGGGCTTTGACAAAAGCAAACCTCTCATGAAGCGAACAACTAAAGGCTGTCCTGAGATCGGCTTACCTTCCACACGGTAATGGTATGCACTAATCGCACTAAGGTGAACCCTTACCGAGTTGGTCTTGAGACCAGACTCAGACAAGTGCAGAAGGTACTCAAGCAGGGTCTGTGTAGGACAAGAGCGAGGATCTAGGGCCTTGCTGTCACACCAGACGGCAAACCTCCTCCACAGAAAGAAGTAACTCCTCTTAGTGGAATCTTTCCTGGAAGCAAGCAAGATGCGGGAGACACCCTCTGACAGACCCAAAGAGTCTACGCTCTCAACATCCAGGCCGTGAGAGCCAGGGACCGGAGGTTGGGATGCAGACGCGCCCCTTCGTCCTGCGTGATGAGGGTCGGAAAACACTCCAATCTCCACGGTTCTTCGGAGGACAACTCCAGAAGAAGAGGGAACCAGATCTGACGCGGTCAAAAAGGAGCAATCAGAATCATGGTGCCTCGGTCTTGCCTGAGTTTCAACAAAGTCTTCCCCACCAGAGGTATGGGAGGATAAGCATACAGCAGACCCTCCCCCCAATCCAGGAGGAAGGCATCTGATGCCAGTCTGCCGTGGGCCTGAAGCCTGGAACAGAACTGAGGGACTTTGTGGTTGGCTCGAGATGCGAAGAGATCTACCAAGGGGGTGCCCCACACCTGGAAGATCTGTCGCACTACACGGGAATTGAGCGACCACTCGTGAGGTTGCATAATCCTGCTCAACCTGTCGGCCAGACTGTTTACGCCTGCCAGATATGTGGCTTGGAGCACCATGCCGTGACGGCGAGCCCAGAGCCACATGCTGATGGCTTCCTGACACAGGGGGCGAGATCCGGTGCCCCCCTGCTTGTTGACGTAGTACATGGCAACCTGGTTGTCTGTCTGAATTTGGATAATTTGGTGGGACAGCCGATCTCTGAAAGCCTTCAGAGCGTTCCAGATCGCTCGCAACTCCAGAAGATTGATCTGCAGATCGCGTTCCTGGAGGGACCAGCTTCCTTGGGTGTGAAGCCCATCGACATGAGCTCCCCATCCCAGGAGAGACGCATCCGTGGTCAGCACTTTTTGTGGCTGAGGAATTTGGAAAGGACGTCCCAGAGTCAAATTGGACCAAATCGTCCACCAATACAGGGATTTGAGAAAACTCGTGGACAGGTGGATCACGTCTTCTAGATCCCCAGCAGCCTGAAACCACTGGGAAGCTAGGGTCCATTGAGCAGATCTCATGTGAAGGCGGGCCATGGGAGTCACATGGACTGTGGAGGCCATGTGGCCCAGCAATCTCAACATCTGCCGAGCTGTGATCTGCTGTGACGCTCGCACCCGCGAGACGAGGGACAACAAGTTGTTAGCTCTCGCCTCTGGGAGATAGGCGCGAGCCGTCCGAGAATCCAGCAGAGCTCCTATGAATTCGAGTTTCTGCACTGGGAGAAGATGGGACTTTGGATAATTTATCACAAACCCCAGTAGCTCCAGAAGGCGAATAGTCATCTGCATGGACTGCAGGGCTCCTGCCTCGGATGTGTTCTTCACCAGCCAATTGTCGAGATATGGGAACACGTGCACCCCCAGCCTGCGAAGTGCCGCTGCTACTACAGCCAAGCACTTTGTGAACACTCTGGGCGCAGAGGCAAGCCCAAAGGGTAGCACACAGTACTGGAAGTGACGTGTGCCCAGCTGAAATCGCAGATACTGCCTGTGAGCTGGCAGTATCGGGATGTGTGTGTAGGCATCCTTCAAGTACAGAGAGCATAGCCAATCGTTTTCCTGAATCATGGGAAGAAGGGTGCCCAGGGAAAGCATCCTGAACTTCTCTTTGACCAGATACTTGTTCAGGGCCCTTAGGTCTAGGATGGGACGCATCCCCCCTGTTTTCTTTTCCACAAGGAAGTACCTGGAATAGAATCCCAGCCCTTCTTGCCCGGATGGCACGGGCTCGACCGCATTGGCGCTGGGAAGGGCGGAGAGTTCCTCTGCAAGTACCTGCTTGTGCTGGAAGCTGTAAGACTGAGCTCCCGGTGGACAATTTGGAGGTTTTGAGGCCAAATTGAGGGTGTATCCTTGCCGGACTATTTGGAAAACCCACTGATCGGAGGTTATGAGAGGCCACCTTTGGTGAAAAGCTTTCAACCTCCCTCCGACTGGCAGGTAGCCGGGCACTGACACTTGGATGTCGGCTATGCTCTGCTGTAGCCAGTCAAAAGCTCGTCCCTTGCTTTTGCTGGGGAGCCGAGGGGCCTTGCTGAGGCGCACGCTGCTGACGAGAGCGAGCGCACTGGGGCTTAGCCTGGGCCGCAGGCTGTCGAGAAGGAGGATTGTACCTACGCTTGCCAGAAGAGTAGGGAACAGTCTTCCTTCCCCCGAAAAATCTTCTACCTGTAGAGGTAGAGGCTGAAGGCTGCCGGCGGGAGAACTTGTCGAATGCGGTGTCCCGCTGGTGGAGCTGCTCTACCACCTGCTCGACTTTTTCTCCAAAAATGTTATCCGCACGGCAAGGCGAGTCCGCAATCCGCTGCTGGATTCTATTCTCCAGGTCGGAGGCACGCAGCCATGAGAGTCTGCGCATCACCACACCTTGAGCAGCGGCCCTGGACGCAACATCAAAGGTGTCATACACCCCTCTGGCCAGGAATTTTCTGCACGCCTTCAGCTGCCTGACCACCTCCTGAAATGGCTTGGCTTGCTCAGGGGGGAGCGCATCCACCAAGCCTGCCAACTGCCGCACATTGTTCCGCATGTGTATGCTCGTGTAGAGCTGGTAAGACTGAATTTTGGCCACGAGCATAGAAGAATGGTAGGCCTTCCTCCCAAAGGAGTCCAAGGTTCTAGAGTCCTTGCCCGGGGGCGCCGAAGCATGCTCCCTAGAACTCTTGGCCTTCTTTAGGGCCAAATCCACAACTCCAGAGTCGTGAGGCAACTGAGTGCGCATCAGCTCTGGGTCCCCATGGATCCGGTACTGGGACTCGATCTTCTTGGGAATGTGGGGGTTAGTTAAAGGCTTGGTCCAGTTCGCCAGCAATGTCTTTTTTAGGACATGATGCATGGGTACTGTGGACGCTTCCTTAGGTGGAGAAGGATAGTCCAGGAGCTCAAACATTTCAGCCCTGGGCTCGTCCTCCACAACCACCGGGAAGGGGATGGCCGTAGACATCTCCCGGACAAAGGAAGCAAAAGACAGACTCTCAGGAGGAGAAAGCTGTCTTTCAGGAGAGGGAGTGGGATCAGAAGGCAGACCCTCAGACTCCTCGTCAGAGAAATATCTGATGTCTCCTTCGTCTTCCCACGAGGCCTCACCCTCGGTGTCAGACACAAGTTCGCGAACCTGTGTCTGCAACCGTGCCCGGCTCGACTCCTTGGAACCACGGCCACGGTGGGGGCGTCGAGAGGTAGACTCCCTCGCCCGCACCGGCGAAGCTCCCTCCGCCGACGTAGTCGGGGAGCCTTCCTGGGAGGCGTCCGCAGTCGGTACCGCACGCGGCACCGACGCCGGAGACCTCACCCCGGGCGATGGACCAGCCGGCGCCACGCTCGACGGTACCGGTGGCGCAAGCACCCCCGGTACCGGAGGGGTAGGGCGCAACAGCTCTCCCAGGATCTCTGGGAGAACGGCCCGGAGGCTCTCGTTCAGAGCGGCTGCAGAAAAAGGCATGGAGGTCGATGCAGGCGTCGATGTCAGAGTCTGTTCCGGGCGTGGAGGCTGTTCCAGGCTGTCCAGAGTGGAGCGCATCGACACCTCTTGGACAGAGGGTGAGCGGTCCTCTCGGTGCCGATGCCTGCTGGGTGCCGACTCCCTCGGCGACCCAGAGCTCTCGGTGCCGACACGGGAAGGGGACCGGTGACGATGCTTCTTCGACTTCTTGCGAAGCATGTCACCGGAGCTTCCTGGCACCGACGAGGAGGACGTAGAATCCAGCCGTCTCTTCCTCGGGGCCGAGGCCGAGGCCGAAGAAGGTCGGTCTCGGGGGGGCTGTACCGCAGGAGCCCTCAGGGTAGGGGGAGACCCACCCGAAGGCTCACCGCCACCAGCAGGGGAATGGACAGCCCTCACCTGCACTCCAGACGATGCACCACCGTCCGACGACATCAGCAGACGAGGTCCCGGTACCACCGACATCGATACAGTCGTCCGATGTCTCAGCGCCGATGCAGAGGGCCGATGCCTCGATGCACTGGCAGCCGAGGATGAAGGTCTGGACGCTGAAGACGTCGATGCACTCGGTACCCCCGGTGCCGATGCCGACGAAGAGCCCGAGAACAAAATGTTCCACTGGGCTAACCTCGCTACCTGAGTCGGCTTTTGTAAAAGGGAACACAGACTACAGGCCTGAGGGCGGTGCCCAGCCCCCAGACACTGAAGACACGACACGTGCCTGTCAGTGAGCGAGATTACCCGGGCGCACTGGGTGCACTTCTTGAAACCGCTGGAAGGCTTCGATGTCATGGGCGGAAAAATCACGCCGGCGAGATCAAAACTCAAAATGACGAAAATTGGCACCACAAAAATAGGGAGAAGAAAATTTCGACCGAGGCCTAACTGAGGCCTACCCCGACGACGAAAGAAAACTTACCGGGGCGAAAAGCTCGAAATACGGGAAGGAAAAAAGACCAAACAGGCTCTTCCGAACACTTTTTTTTTTTTTTTTAAACTTTCTGAAAAGAAACGAGTCGAAAACGACGCGCGAGGTCAACTTTCCGGGGCACGAACGGCGAAACACGACCGTACCGAGCGCGGACAAAAGAAGACTGGCCGGCACGAGACGGTTTCGGGCGGGAAGACGGCCGCGCATGCACGGTGCGCATCGGCGCGCGAGGGCTAGCAAAGGCTTTTGCTAGTGAAGATTCCGATTGGAGGGGCTGCCGTGGACGTCACCCATCAGTGAGAACAAGCAGCCTGCTTGTCCTCGGAGAACTGCTGTTTACCAGCCACAATAATTTTTTAAGCTGTTTTAATGATATTCAATTTTTATTTCATGATATTTATATCTACATATGGGAAGCTTTCAAATAAATTAAAAAGTTGTCAAATAAGTAAAAAAAAAAGAAGAAATCTTGTATCCTCCACCTTTTAAGGTACTGTCTATCCAACTGGAACAGCTTTGGACATTTTACAGATGGACCACGCCTAGGCAGTTAGCTTGACGGAGTTTAAAAAGGGGTTAGATAGATTCCTAAAGGACAAGTCCATAGACCGCTATTAAATGGACTTGGAAAAATTCCGCATTTTTAGGTATAACTTGTCTGGAATGTTTTTACGTTTGGGGAGCGTGCCAGGTGCCCTTGACCTGGATTGGCCACTGTCGGTGACAGGATGCTGGGCTAGATGGACCTTTGGTCCTTCCCAGTATGGCACTACTTATGTACTGTTTTCAATAGTGCTTGCTATTGTTTTGGTGAGCCAAAATGGTGGCAATCTCCGGCTGGCTTCAGCCCCATTCTCAATCTAACCTCCTTGGAAGAAATATGTCAGACGTGCAATGTGCATGAACTCCAAACTCCCCATGTTTGATTTCTCTTTCCAACTGAAGACTTCAGCATGCCATTGGCTGTTCCCACTGCCAGACTGAAGCTGGGTCTAGCCAGCTCATTGTGTTGACAGCACTGCCCCTAACATGGTACCGATACAAAGGATAGAAAGCAGCCTCCTTTCAGCCCTACAACACACCAGTGCATTGCAACACCATGGTTCAATACAGAGAAAGAGATATCTATACCACCACTGAACAAGTTAGCTTTAAAAGGAGGTTTAGAGCTCTCGGAACCCCACCTCACCCTGTACCTTGATGTGCATCCACCATGTTTCAGTAGAGAGCGGCAGAAATTTTCATATCTCATCAGCTGCTGAGCCCAGAGCTTCCTCACTGCTGCATCCCACCCATGCGGAAGCAGGAAGTGACATCAAAAGGGGGCAGGACAGCAGCAAGGAGGCTCTGGGCTCGGCAGCTGATGGGATATGAAAATCGCTACCGCTGCCTGATGCTTTCTACTGATATGCAGATGCACATTAAGGTACGGATGGAGCAGGGAGGTGTTCCAAGAAAGGAGGACAGACGTGCCAGAGATGTGGGGCCCTGTGCGACCACCAGTCGCTCCTGCCTAAGACCGGCCCTGCTTATAACTATTACTACCAAAAAAACATATGAGGTATAATGTTTTAAGTTGTTTCACCCAAATTACTATAAGAAAATTCAAAGAGATGCTATGCATGTGGGTGCAAAGGAACTAAAACTATATTACTATCACATATTCTGTATAAGTGCTACATGCTTAGCTAATAAGTGGAAAACTGGGCAGACAATGGGCAATCTGGTCTTTCTGCAGAATAGTCAGTGGAACTGGTGTCTATAAAAAAAACCTGTCCCGTCATAATCTGACGTGAGGAAGGTAGTTCGGCCTTTGAAATCTAGTAAAAATAGTCAAAGTATCTTTTTTTTTCCCCCATTTCTGTTTACTAAACTACAAAAAAAGAAAAGTTAATTCACATTTGTTTTATCTGCCTCAGGCAGACTGAACTGTGTTCAGCTGGAAGACACCTAATCAATATACAGTAGACTCCCTGGATTTTTCAGAATGGATTTTGATATCCTATGTAAGAGGCAGTATTTGACGTTATCGATGGTGACAGCTCACTATGTGCATCAATACACCTGCATAGGAGGAAACGTAGCAGAACCATCAAACGCAGCTGCGTGGCAATTTTAAATTTTTGATATCTGTTTACATAGCACTCAAATTTGGTAGAAGCAAGTTATATTATCGGCTACAGAAATACAATCAAAACCACAAAACACTACTTACAGACACTGTTAGAGATTCTTGCACATCTTTATGGCTCACTAGCTGAACGTTACCATCTTCATAATAATGGACCTATACAACAAAATATGTGAAATATTTTTCACTGTTTATAGTATAAATTCTGCAGGAGCATCTCTATGAAAGTATAAGCAGTACTTATGTTAACATAAGGAAAAATGAACTAAGCACATGAGCGCAAATGAATCAGGAGAAAACTTCATTGATACCTCTACCCATCTTTAAGACCCATCCAAAGAATTCTTGAATTTTGCATGCTTCACATCTTATTGCTAAACCAAAAGATATTTCTTTTCCACCCCAAATCTACTGAGAAGTCACTACTACATGTATGTAAAAGTATCTCCACTTAGGAAGCTGTGTTTATTGCATGAATTAGCTATATTAGTTCTCTTCAGTGATTAAAACCTTGCATTTTATAACACTCTTCATTTAAAAAGGATCTAGGGTACCTTCAACTGAAATAACTTAAGTTACTTCTGAGGCAGAAAATTATGGCTATCAGTTAGTGATCATCTTGTGAGTAGAGGAGTAGCCTAATGGTTAGTGCGGTGGCCTGAGAACCAGGGGAATCAGGTATGATTCCCACTGTAGCCCCTAGTGGCTCTGGGCAAGTCACTTATCCCTCCATTGTCCCACATACAAAATAAGTACCTACGTACATACGTAAGCCACTGACTATAACCACAGAAGAGGTGGTATATCAAACCCATCCCCTTCCCTTTAAAAGCTTTACATTCCAAAAATCTAAGTAACAAGTCTTCTCAGTAGATATCAAGGAAAAAAAATTACAAATACGCACTTGAATTTTCAAGATGCCAAACACCTGAGTGGTTGAAGGGGTGATTGTAAGCTTCCATTCTGATCGCCAACGGCCATTCCTAAAACAAAAGGATGGAATAATAAGCAAGGCAAGAAGTCATTTCAAAATAAAGACATCCTATTTTGTTCTAATTTAGCAAATCCTAGATTTTACTATTCTTGCTCACATCATTCATCTTCATTCTGATGTTACACACAACCCAGTCTCACGTCCCCCTCCTATACAAGATAGTACATCTATGAAACACTCATACTGGAGCTGAAGCCAACAGGACAATTGCCTTTTCTCAACAAGAAAGTAACTGGTAAGCCACAGAGCACTAGTTTTGTATCTTCTTTGAGGTGGGACTGTCTGAAAAAACTGGAAATACTGGCTTCCTTTGATATTCTGTTCTTTACTATGTTACTATTTTGTAAATTTTCCTGTCAATGGCAATATAGATGAATATACAAGACTGCACATTCAAAATATGATCAGGCAGCTTAGAGCTTGAAAATAATTTTTTTTCCACTGCTAAGTTTAATCTACACCCTTCATTTCAGACAGAACCAATTTACTTCTTTCTGCCCGGTTTTGTCAGCTGCGTCCAGTTGACCACAGATGCCCTGATTATTTATTCTATCCTGGGCTTTTCTGCTCTTTTTCCCCTGCAAATGTCTCCATTATGTTGGGTTCTTGTGTTAATGGATCATAGTAAATTTAACTCAGTCCCTGACATTTTGTCCATTCTTTCTCTTCTATAGTTGCACTTGGCTCTCTGCTGACCTTGAACCCATCTACTGATCTCACTTTAAGGTTGAACATGCAATCCTAGATCTCTGCGCACTAGCACTGTACTAGCTCACGATCTTATTGTACAGCATTGCCTTGGCATTATGCCTTAGGGACCTGGCTAAAAGAAAGGGACAAGGCTGATTTGTCTGTCTGCTCCCAGGCTCTCTCATTTACCTTTTAATAGGCTGGTAAACACTGGTGGCAAACTTGCTTTAATTTATTTGAACACTTTTCCATTTATTCAGCTTAACAGTTGCTAAATCAAGACATCCTGAAGTTCTACTGTCTGTATTGACTATTATCCAGTTGTTTATCTTCTCATTATGTTCTCTACCTGCCCTGAGAGCTGCTACTTAGGATGCTTTGTTAATTTGCTGTAACAAGTGCAGTACCAGAGATACAATTTCTAAATCCCAGGAGACTTTAACAGTCACACAGAATATGCCCAGAGATCTTGTGACAAGAATTCTGATTTCTTGGAAACCCTGGAACTTCACAATATTATTTTCCATACACATATGGCTGGACATATATTGGATCAAGTTTTATCATTAGATAAGGTCATACTTTTTTCTGATTCAAATTTACTGCTTTACGATTATTTTTGAATTTAATCTTGAACTGAAAATGAATGAGACTGTTGGGCAGACTGGATGTATCATTCAAGTCTTTATCTGCTGTCACTTATATTACTATGTTATAGCCTGACCATTTTCCCAGTCACTTTTGATTTGGATATCCCTTCTTAAGCTATCAGAGTAAATTACTTATTGCATGCAAGGTTTGGTGAATGTATGCCTTGAAATATTAGCTTCTACCATCTTGATTTTCCCTCTAAATTTTGACACAGTGCTTTTGGCAAGTCAAATATGAATTCCACTGTGAGCACTGCTTTAGAGGACACAGCCCTCCTATAGACCCGCTCCTGTATTCAGAAGTGCTGCCGTCTATGGTACCATAGTGGTCTCTGGCTTTTGAAAAGACAGGCTACAAGAGCAGAGAGGGAATAAATCTATGTAATTTTCACTGCAGAATATTAACAAACAAGGGCATGTAAAATCAGGTTAAAAAAGGAATATATTTCTAACTTATTAAAAACCAGTAACAGAACATTCAAGGACATTTTCTATGGTTGCCAACTTGACATACCCCTATATCAAGTATAACATCTTACTCTTCAGAAAGGCTGACTAATGACAAGCAGGCTAATTACTTTATTAGTAAAACTGAAGTTGTACAAGAATAAAAGTTTCACTAGGAACACTGAACATTAGCCTCGTCGTGAGAGCTGAGTTTGGAACTACCTATACTTGTTTGCCCCTCATGTCTATTTTTCCCCTCAATCTGGTTAACAGGTTGAAGTCTCAACCCACCTTTAAAATTAGTGTCTGCCACTTTACTGGAAATGAAAAAAGTGCCTTCTACTCAGCCCATTTGGTTTCTTCCAAATGGATTAAAGAACCCATTTTGAGGCTCTGTTTGTACTTTCTATGATTAATAGAAGTTTACTTACTGGATTTGTACCTAAAATACTAGCAGCAGGCTATCTGCCCTGTTCTGAAAAAACACCCACCAATAAAAACAAAAAAAAACCATAGGTATTTACGATTCAGTATTATCTAACTTATTGGCCAGTATCTAACTTCTCATTTCTGTCCAAACTCACAGAAAAAGTCTTTTCTCAACTCTAAATTTACTGAGTAAATATTTACAGCCTCATCAGTCTGACTTGCAGGCACACTCATAGTTCTGATACAGCCCTAGCCACATTGGTCAATTAGATTAGGTGCACTGCAGGTTCTGGGACAGTGGGTATTTTACTTTCGCTGGATCTTTCTGCTGCATTTGATCTAGTAAGATCAACAACTGCTAACCCGTTTTACAGAACTCTGCTTTGGTGGCCACATTCTCAGTTGGTTCTCTTCCTTCCTACACAGTCTTGTGATTTTCAGTTCAGCATTCCTGCACTATGGTATCCCACAGAGATCAGTGTTAGCCCCAGTTCTCAGTAAAGTCCTCTAGCAGGTCTAATTCAGAACTACAGGATAAGTACTTTTCTATGCACCTGTGCCCAAGCTGGTTGTGTATACTGATATTTTAAGCAAAAAAAACAAAACAAAACAATAAAAAGCATTAAAAAATAAGTTAGGTCCCATAGGACCCCAGTCATTCGGATTAGGGTTAAACCCATTTCTGATTTTTTGTTGTTGGGCTATTTGTGCTATAGCAAATCAGGTGGCATTTCAGCAATTTGTTACCTAGTTATCACTCAGTGCAGCACTGTTAGTAGAACACATTTTGGTGCAGAAATATTTTAAATATAATTTCATTTCTCATGGGGGTCTCCAAATACCCCACATTGCTATTTGAATTAAAAAGTGTTTTATTATAATAACTTTGGGTTTTACCTGTGCTACTGGCCACTTATTGAGCAGTCTTCATGAGCAATATGGCAGGAAGAATTAAGTTTAGTGCTGCAGATGCTCTAAGGTGCATTTTGAGGAAAGCGAAGAGAAGTGAAAGTGTGAATGACAAGAGTTATGGCACAGAACATTACTACTACTACTACTATTTAGCATTTCTATAGCGCTACAAGGCATACGCAGCGCTGTACAAACATAGAAGAAAGACAGTCCCTGCTCAAAGAGCTTACAATCTAATAGACAAAAAATAAATAAAGTAAGCAAATCAAATCAATTAATGTGAACGGGAAGGAAGAGAGGAGGGTAGGTGGAGGCGAGTGGTTACAAGTGGTTACGAGTCAAAAGCAATGTTAAAGAGGTGGGTTTTCAGTCTAGATTTAAAGGTGGCCAAGGATGGGGCAAGACGTAGGGGCTCAGGAAGTTTATTCCAGGCGTAGGGTGCAGCGAGATAAAAGGCGCGAAGTCTGGAGTTGGCAGTAGTGGAGAAGGGAACAGATAAGAAGGATTTATCCATGGAGCGGAGTGCACGGGAAGGGGTGTAGGGAAGGACGAGTGTGGAGAGATACTGGGGAGCAGCATAGTGAATACATTTATAGGTTAGTAGAAGAAGTTTGAACAGGATGCGAAAACGGATAGGGAGCCAGTGAAGGGTCTTGAGGAGAGGGGTAGTATGAGTAAAGCGACCCTGGCGGAAGATGAGACGGGCAGCAGAGTTTTGAACCGACTGGAGAGGGGAGAGGTGACTAAGTGGGAGGCCAGCAAGAAGCAGATTGCAGTAGTCTAAACGAGAGGTGACAAGGGTGTGGATGAGGGTTTTGGTAGAGTGCTCGGAAAGAAAGGGGCGGATTTTACGGATGTTGTAAAGAAAGAAACGACAGGTCTTGGCGGTCTGCTGGATATGAGCAGAGAAGGAGAGAGAAGAGTCAAAGATGACCCCAAGGTTTCGAGCTGAGGAGACAGGGAGAATGAGAGAGCCATCAACAGAAATAGAAAACGGGGGGAGCAGTGTGTCGGAGCAGTGTGTCGGAGCAGTCTCTATGCAGCGATACTGAAACAGTTGACTCACTCAGTTGTATAAAATTAAGGAAGTGATCTCTCTCATATACACTTTTAGTATTTTCTGCAAGCACTGAATGTGGGGTCCCCAGGTCACTTTTGTATGAAAAACATGTTGGTTGGATGAGAGTTAAAAATCAAAATGTCTGCATACAGTCAAAACTATATTTTTGTTCTTCGTTCTCTGCAGGGAGGGGATTTCTCTAAACATTTGTGAAAGAACAAAAATATAGTTTTGACTGGCAAACAGACCCCAAGGGCTGAACATGTAAAACTGAATGGGAGCTGTTTTTGTGATTCTGCTTCAAACCAATTTGATTGATGCATCCTATGTATTCCACACACACTGGGAGTTTTACCTCCGAGGAGATTTTGTGAATATTGATTTTCCCTGAAGAGGACCATTTTGGGGGTGAAATCAGCTGGCCAAGTTGAAGATTGAGGGTGCTAGCTTATTATAAACTACCATGAGCATAATCATCTACAGTTTTATGCCTTGAGTGGTTATGGAGAAGCCTGATATAGTAGACTTCTTCCAAAGATAGTTTTGTGTGTTTTTTTTTAATAAACTGTTCATTCAGATGATTGAGCAATGATATAGTTGTTCCTATCTTGCATACTTGCGGAGTAGGGACCTACTGAGCTTGTTTTAATAATTAAATATTTTGTTCTGTGATTAAGGAATTGGAGGAGCAAGTTGTGATTGGTTAACCTTTTGATACGATAATACATGCCCCTTCAGGGAGGAGCAAGATGGCGTCCTAGCTGTGCTCACAGACGCTCTCAAACTGTTTGCTGCTAAATCGAAGTTTTTCCCCGGATTTTGATATGCCTCATACTAAAAGAAAGGGGATTACAAAAGTGAAACCGCCAGTGGCACTAACGTCATCCCCTATACAGCAAACACTTGATCGTTTTGTGAGAAGCTTACCATTTGAATCCGGACTGGCGACACCCGCTGAGATCGGCGCAGAAGGAGCTGCGTCGATCAGGGATCTAGAGACCACGCTTTCGCCTCCGTTGCTGAAACCGCCTCCCTGTCCCGCTGGAGCCAGAGTGGAGTCAAGAGTACAAGCAGATACCGACGAAGTTTCTGACTTGTCTCTTTCTGGCGGTTTCTCCCTTGATGCACCGGTGGAGAATACTCTGGAGCAGGAAATGCCCCAGGAGGTGACTATGGCAGCTATATGGATGGCGCTTCAGAGACTAACTATTGAGGTGGCTAAATCCACTAAAGAAGTTTCTTTGCTAACAAGTAAGTTGAATTTAATGTCAGAATCATATGATGAAATAAAAAGAGAATCCTCAATTCAAATTTCAGCTATTAAAGAAGAGACCACTAAAGTCAAAACAACGGTAGAAGCTCTTGTTAAAGACAAAATTTTTACTGCTCGTAAAATAGAGCAGATAGAAAATTACAACCGACGTCTCACTCTAAGAATGTTAAATTTTCCAATGTCTCCTGCTTTGACGCCTCGAGATTTTCTTAAGAAATATTTTCAAGAGATTTTGAAGTTAACTCCCGCAGAAAGCCCTCCTTGTAATAAGGTGTACTATCTACCTAGTGCTCAAAAATCGGGAGAGATACCTGAATCTCCTGTTGTAGATATGCAAAACTTAACTGCATTACTTGAAGAATCGAAGATAGAAATAACATCTAGACGGACTCTTATTGTATCTATGGTGTTTGAACAGGACTTGAATTTAATAATGAAACTTTACTTTAAATACTCTGCAACACTGTTCTACGGACAAAAAATTTGGGTTTATCCCGATGTTACAAAAATAACACAGCAAAGGCGAAAACAATTTCTTGCGCTAAGAGATGAAGTGAGAACACTCGGAGCAACTTTTACTTTGGTATATCCTTGCAAATGTATAATTCGAATGTCTGGCATTAAATACGTCTTTTTTGAACCACCTCAATTAAAGTCTTTTCTGGACGCTAAAATTCCATCTACCTGAATAAGAAAATTGATTCAGCAATCAAAGATAAATGAACAAACAGGACTATGCCAATTTGAAGCATTTTCTTTTTTTCTTTGGATTATATTGCTCCTTAAATTTGTTTAGATTCCTCCCCCCACCCTTTGGTGGTCTAAGGAAGAGTGAAAAGATTGCTTTGTTTAATATATGCTAGATTTAGCATTTATTTTTCCTTGAAATATTTCTGTTTTACTTTGCAAACTGGATAGGTTTGTAATTTAGTGAAAATTATAAATAAATAAATAAATAAATAAATAAATAAATAAATAAATAAATAAATAAATAAAAAAATACATGCCCCTTCTTCACTGCAGAATTAACTGCCCTCTCCTCTTTGGGTAGAAAAGTCTTACAAAAAAAACCTGTAAGATGGCTTTTAAAAATGAATTGATCTTCGCTGGGCTGAGCTATGTGGACTGTAGGCAATGTGAGGTTGTGCAATGTTTGGCAGCTCACTGTTCTGGGATTTATAGTTTTGATTTTTCTACTGAAAATTTTGTTTTAGCATGTGTGTCTTTTATCCCTAATTTTATTAATTGCTTTGCTGTTGGTTATGAAAGGCGGTATACTATAGTATCCCAATAAATATACCTTACTACATTATCAATTTTTTAAAATCACGCATTAGATGGAGCTTATCACTGCACTTATCACCACCAACTTAACGGGTGGAGGGGAAGGGGTAACAGCATTCACTGCTTAGGTTCTTTTTTTAGGAAACGGCAACAGTACTGGGGTCCTTAGGATGGCTCTGAAATGGATTATAGCTATATCATCCTACATTCATAGATAATTCCTTGCCTCCAAACCATCTATTTTTCCCTACATAAGAGGGCCTAGACAGATTAGTAGCATGTAATGTTTTGCTGAGAAGACTCTTGCTATTAATATGTTAAAATTTGCTCTTAAATTTGTGTTTCACTGCCAAATGTAGACATTCTGGTGTTCATGGGGATTTGAAAATCAAGGGTTCAAGCTCCATCAGCATAAAAACTCCTCTTGCAATGGTACATTCTTTCCGGCTTCCCAGAACTGGGCTGCACGAATCAAGTTATTTAAAATCATTTATAGAAAAAGATGAAAAGCAGAAGGCTAGATGCTCAACAATCTGGCAACATTTACATTTATCTCCAGATTCCAAATCATGGGTCTTGTTCAATGATTTCTCTAAGTTGTCCCAGTTATCACAATGGTGACACTGAATGGCTAGACCTCAGTTGCATGACAAAATTCTGGAAGTACTCTGGAGCATGACCCTCAGATGACAACAGTGCAGCAGTAACTGGACTGAGTTGGGAGAGGAAAAATCCTGGGTAATAACGAATGAAAGCTCATGCTAGATCCCAGGCCCTATTGCGACAGAAAGATAAACCCAAAACGAACAAATGCCTAGTCACACAGTGCAGCTGAATTAGTGTGTCCCTTAGTTCTAAGGTTTTGCAGTTACCATATAACAGCAAAACCTCTACGTTAACTGTAGGGGTGTCCTCAAAACCTTTTCTTTGCATTAATTGCATGGCAATTTCATTATTTCAAATTAAATGCACAATAAGTTGACAAAAGCAGTTATCATTACCCCCTTACGCATTAGCTGTTTTCACAGTAATTCAGCATACAACAGAGAGGGTCAGTACACAACACCAGCAATCCAAGAAAGAAGCACAAAGGGCTCTCAAAAATGGTACAAATGTGCTTTATCTGTGGCCCAACATGGGCTGTGTTTCGGCGTAAGACAATGCCTGCCTCAGGGGTCAATTCTAAAATATGAACAAAAACTGAACATTACATACAGAAGACTCATAAAATGTCTTCCCCACCCACCCAAACCAGGATAAGCTATTACCTTGGAAGGAATTTGGACTATGGTCACCAAGACAGTCTATGTTTAAGATCTCATATTCAACAGCTGTGTAACCTTACTCAGACTGTTCAAAAACTAGAGCAAATAGATACTAAGTTTTTGCCTCGATGGACAAGCGACTCCAAGGGCTGTAGCCTCAGATTAATTGTCGAGACTCCCAAAGCCTGAAGAGTAGTAAAGAAAACCTCACATTGTGATATTCAATAGAGAGGCTAGAAAAATTTGCTTTACTCCAAAAACCTGAGATTCTTGAAGTTTCCTCGAACAAGACTGCTTTCAGGTATTTTGTTGAATAATATTAGGCGGTGCTAAAAATTTGACAAAATACTAATTGCTTAGTGTTATTATATTTCTCAATGCTTCCATATGGAGAATCCTATTGAGGGAGGCCTTGACTCGTTAGGAGGAGCTAGTTTAGATTTGACTGATTTCCTTGAAAGTTCTAATGATATTAAAACTAGGATAACCTCCTTTTTTATGTTCTCCATAGAGATGCATAAATTAATGGTTCTAAAAGCTTACTGTAAAAATAAAATTCTTTGTTTTCTGGTCAAAGAATTCAGATCTTTCCTGACGTGGCTAGGTGCACCTACTTGAGAAGGAAGTGATTTCTTGAATTAAAAAGTATGTACACTTATCTTGGGAACTTTTTTTTTTATGGTTCCTATGCAAGTGTTTAATTGGTTGACAGTGGAAGAATTATATCTTCTTTGATCCTACACAATTAGAAATGTTCTTGGATAATATTAAAAATTCTTTAATTTCAAGGGTGCGGTTATTCGAGTTCTCTATAATTGAATAATCATCATATATGTTTAGAACAATCTTATCATAGGGTAGGATTGAATTCTATTTTGTTTACTTAAAATATTTTCTTTTTGTTAATTAAACGTTATTCAGGCTTCCATAACGGTACCTATTTATTTGAAAGAATATTTGACTTATTATGCTTTGTAGTTACCTTTACAGTGCACTTTCTCTGCATGTTATGGTTATGTGTAATTTGAATTCTCTAATAGACTACTTTTTTGTAAATAAAATATGCATGTGTCGAGGAACTGTCAAACCCTTTACAAATTTTGAATGAAAATAAGGAAAGTAAATATTCTGGTGACTGAGCTGACCGCAAAATGTGGTGTTTATTACATTTTCATTAGCTACTACATTTAACAAAATATCCAAGAGAAAATTTATCAATGTGGCCTTTACTCACAGTGAAGAAACTAAGGGACTGTTTTACTAAACTTTAGTACGCGTTAAATACTGGGTGTCCTATTTTATACCTATGAGCCACGTTGCATTTAGCACATGCTAATGGCTGTTTGCGTGCGCTAAGCTTTAGTAAAAAGGCACATAACTTTTGAGAGCACCAACTAAAAGGCAACAAACTTAAGATATTGTACTGACACAAAGCTTATAATAGAGATTAAAAATATTATAAAATGTTTGCTAGGAATACACAACTTGTGTTCTGAGCCAGTACTAAAAGATGTGCAGAAGTAACTTTCATACATTAATTACACGGCTATACTTATGTAATCTATTTTAAATCAATAAATAGCCATTAAGAAAAAAACCCTCAAAATATATCCCTCCACAAATGTTCTTCAGATATATATAAAAAAAGGACATCAAAACCTTATACTGTGCCTACTTGGCACAAGCTCAAAAAGCTGTATAAATAAAAGGCAGCTGTATTTTTAGACAGCTTAGCAAAGCTCCTAATTATCTGTGCTAAAAGATGCATAAAATACCCCCCTGAAAAATCCTCTAGGTTAGAAGCAGCATTCACCGCAGCCAAACACCACATTTATTAAAGGGTGTTCCCCCATTCTATATCTAAAATAGGAGTTGTTTTTTTTTTTTTTTTTTAAACTGTCTGCATCTTTCCCCTAACATGACAAGCCTGTGTTTGCATCAACACCTGGGATAAGAAAGCTTAGGTGATAAAGATCTACTACCCTCGTTTCAACAGAGCAAGGCCTATACTGAACATTTTACGTAAAACTTACCAGAAGTTTTTTGCTTGAAACTGATGGCTTTCTATGCATATAATAAGAGTTTGCTGTCCATCAATAGTTTTACCATACACCTATGAAGAAAGAACCACAATTGAGCCTTTCTAGAATGAAAAAATTAGGTCTTACCTGATCATTTTCTTTCCATTAGTCCTTCCCACTATTCCGGAACCTGTGGCATAGTTGTGTCCATCAACCAGAAGGTGGAGACAGAGAACTGAAAACTGAGCCGAGACAGTCTCTTGGCATCCAGTCCAGTTCCTCAGTATTTACTTAGACAAGCAGTAAGAAGAAACTCTGGCTAACGCAACTATGGAACACACTACCATACACTGTGAAAACAACATATGACCACCTAAACTTCTGGAAACTCCTAAAAACTGACCTGTTCAAAAAGGCATACCCCAACGAACCAACTTAAATGCCTTAACCCTGCAACACAACGAAATAAAAGTTCGTACTGGACATAACTCTTCCTTCTTATGATTCCCAATGTGTCTGTCACACATGAACTTTACCATAACCTCACCCTGTATTTGTTCATACCGGTACTGGGGATCACCTCTACCCTGGCTGGAGAGTTCCCATTCTCCCAGGTCCAAGAAGTGCCTGCTGAGAAAGTCCACCTCCATATTCAAGGACCTAGTGATAGAGAATGACACAGTTACCATTACCACAGATATACAGCGGTAATTGGCAACAGTGAAAAAAAAAAAGTTCTCCCAGATTCAGGAACAAAACTTTGTACTGCCCTGCGGGAACAGTACAAAGCCTTGTTCCTACGGTCAATACCAAGCTATGTAAGCCACATTGAGCCTGCAAATAGGTGGGAAAATGTGGGATACAAATGCAACAAATAAAATAAAAATAAAAAAAACACTAACTTAACACTAACCAGACAAGTGAGACAGTTTCTTGACATCCAGTCCAGCTCCTCAGTATTTACTTAGACAAACAGTAAGGAGAAACTCAGAATAAACACAACAACTTTAAACAACTCACTAACTTAACACTAACCAGACAAGCAAACATGTATGATCTCTCATCGTTGGACAACTTGTAGAGAACAAGTAATGCAGGAAGCACCATGTAAGGTGACAGTTGTTATTTGACCCATTACTTCACACCAACTAACATCTCAGAAACATCAGGTGGGCTTCTGGAATAGTGGGAAGGACTAATGAAAAGAAAATTATTAGTAAAACCTAATTTCTCTATTATGTAGCTTCCCACTATTCCAGAACCTGTGGAATGTTCAAAAGCAATCCCCAGAGTGGGTGGGATCCTGAGGCTAAAGCCTCAAAGCTGGCTTCAGAGCCATAACGTCCACCCTGTAGTGCTTGGCAAACGTATGCATCAACCACGTTGCCGCCTTGCATATATCTGCAAGAGACAGTAAGGTAGTCTCTACCCAGGATGTCACTGTACGCCTCAAAGAATGAGCCCGCAAGGCCTAAGGTGCTTACTTCCCCACAAGAAAATAAGCTGATACAATAGTCTCCTTCAGCCAATCTAGCAACTGTAGGCTTGGAAGCCATAAGGCCAGTCTGCCTAATTTGCGAAACTCATTCATAACTTGTAGATATCTAATGAGGACTCTATACACATCGAGAACTATCATGGAAGAATACCAAGCCTCTCTGCAAAAGGACAGAAGCTCCACAATTTGGTCAAGATGAAACACTGATTCCACTTTCAGAAGAAAGGAAGGAGCTGCATGAAGACATCCCCACTTCTGAAAAGTGAACAAAAGGATCCTGACAAGAGAGACAAGCTCTGAAACCCTACGTGCTAACGTACTAGCCACCAAGAATGCTGTCTTTAGCGTAAGACCTTTCAAGACGGCTTCTAAGAGTCCAAAGAAATAAAAGTTCCACTCGCATACGCAATGGATATACAGCATGTCTGAGCCTGAAGCAAGGTAGCAAGGACCGAATAAGAATAACCTTTTCATCTTAACCGAGCCCTTTCAATGGCCAAGCTCTAAGACCAAAGGGGCACGGATCCTCCATGAGCATCAGACCTCGTTTCAATAGGAAAGATGGAGAGGACACCCATTCTGCAATCAAATCAGGTCCATGTATCAAAGCCTATGTAGCCAATCCGGGACTACGAGAATTATTCGACCCCAGTGCAATGCGATCTTTTTCAACATGCAGCCTACCATGAGCCAAGAAGAGAAGACATACAGTAGATGTCTCCAGCCAGGGCTGCAGTAGGGCTTTGATCTCCATTAAGCCTGGTGTGTCCAACAAAGAACTTGGGCACTTTGGCATTCCTTTACATCGTCAAGTCCAGAAGTGGTAAATCCCATTGGTCCACTATCAGCTGAAAACCCTGGCTGGAGAGTTCCCATTCTCCCAGGTCCAAGAAGTGCCTGCTGAGAAAGTCCACCTCCATATTCAAGGACCTAGTGATAGAGAATGACACAGTTACCATTACCACAGATATACAGCGGTAATTGGCAACAGTGAAAAAAAAAAAGTTCTCCCAGATTCAGGAACAAAACTTTGTACTGCCCTGCGGGAACAGTACAAAGCCTTGTTCCTACGGTCCAAAAAAATCCTCTCCTCCCCATGGGTGTCATCACTTACACTTTCCTAAAGTCAGCTGGCAGCATCAGTGATTCACACAGGCCAGCTCCATGGCCTTCCTCCTATCAAGTTCCGCCCTCTCTACTGCAACATCCTGCTTAGCTTCAAACAGAAAAACGCCGTAGAGAGGGTGAGGACAGGAGGAAGGCCACTGAGCTGGCCTTAGTGAATCGCTGTCGACTGGCTGCAAGAAAGGCAGTGTGCTTACTTACATTACTGACGCTACCGGCGGCCCAAAAATTGAAGAAGGACAGCAGTGCAGAGCACAAGTAGGAAAGAGCTGACTGAGAAGGTTAGATTGAGAACCGGAGACGGCGTGGCAGCTGAAGCCCATGAGGTTAGTAGTCTCCCTTCCCTCAACTCCACGCAACCATCATCCCCGTTCACTGAAACAAAGCAAGCAAACCTATGAGCTTGCTCTGTCCATGTTGTCGTTCTTTATTGTTGGTAGCATTTTTATTTGATCTTGCTTATATTTTCAAGCATGCCAGCTTGTGCAGCATACGAATGTACAAAGAAGAGGCATTGGTTTTCATCTGTTAGAGTAACAATTAAAAATTGTAAATCATTGTGTCACTTGAAGGGCTGGTTATAGGGACTCCCTGTATTCATGAATAAATGTTTTCACCTAGTAAAGGGCCACCAAGAGAGACGTTATGAGTATCAGGTGCTTAACAATCAAACCTACTATTTATAAGTACAATTTTTAAAAAAAATAATTTAATTAGGTTGAGACCTGGGAACTCTGAAAATCTTTTTTTTTCCTGTGCCTACATCAAAAGAAGTTGGCGGCATGTGGGAACTTGCTCCTTTTGTTTTGTGGAGTGCAGTCAGGTATTAAATAATGAGGGAAGGGCTTCCTTCATGCAGAAATACTGTCCAGTCTAAATGTGGCAACATTGTCCCGTTTTGAGGCTTGTGCAGATGGAAGTCAGAGCTTGCGGAGACAAAGCTTGCAGGGACGGGGGACAAACTTTGTCCCCTTGTCATTCTCTACCCAGTGATATGAGCTGCCAAAAGGCAGAGATTTTTTTCCACCCAACTCATGAGGGAGGCCACCTTCAAGCCATTGGACGGCTGTGGATCCCTCTTGCTTGTTGATATAAGCCACTGCCATCGCATTGTTGGAGATAACTCAGAAAGGAAGCAAAGTCTAGCAAGACATTCAGCACTGCCCTGAGCTCCAAGTGATTTATCAACCACCAAGACTCCTGTTCTGTCCAGGTGCCCTGATGCTAGATGGAACTTGTAATGACTCCCTAATCCGACTTGCTGGCAGCCAATGTCACCACCTCCCACTGTGTTTTATTTATTTTGATATTTATACCCCACATTATCCTGAACACACTCGAGTTCAATGTGGCTTACAAAAAATAAAACATTGTGTAATCGGAAAGGAGGTTCCAATGGTCAAATTCCTGGGCGACAACCACCACTGTATACTCTGGAACCAATGTCCAAGAAAAACAAAGGTTGTACTTCTGTGACACCAGAGACCAGCAGTTAAGAGGAGATTCCTGTAATGGCCACATGTGAGCCCTTGCCCATGGCACCACATCCACAGCCACTATCACTGACCCCAGAACATGGATATAGTTCCAGACCCTGGGTCTTGCCTTGACCGAGAAGACGACTCTGTTGAACCAGCTTTGGACTTCCTGTGCTCCGTGAGAAAGGCCCTTTCCCATGCTGTGTTGAATAGAACGCACAGATACTCCACTGTCTGCGATGGAGTTAGTCTGCTCTTCCCAAAATTGATCATCCAACCCAACAACTGCAAGAGACAGACAACTTTGTAAATTGATGTCACGCTGTCCCAATAGGACGCAGCACAATGAGCCAGTCATCAAGAAATGGGTGGACTGATTCCCTGGAGCTGAAGGGCACTACCACCACCACCACCACTATGGTAAGCATTCTTGGAGCCCTGGCAAAACCAAAGGGCAAAGCCCTGAACTGGAAGTGATGGTCCAGCACTGCAAACATAGAAACCTCTGATGAAGCAGCTATATGGGTATATGCAAGTATACCTCCTTGAGATCGAGGGCAGTGAGAAATTCTCCCACTTGAATCAAGGCTATGACTGCTCTTAGTGTCTCCATGTGAACGCGGGACACTCAGAGGCAATGGTTTAGACCTTTGAGATCTAAGACCGGACGAAAGGTGCCTTCCTTCTTTGGGACAATGAAGTAGATGGAGTATCTAATTTGTCCTTGTTTTGCCTGGGGAGCTGAAATCATGGCCCAGAGCACCAGCAAGGAATCTACAGTGGCCTGAACCTTCACCACCTTAGTTCCCTTTCAACAAAAAGACTGCAAGAAAAAAAGTGCGAATGGGCAAGAGAACTCCACAAGAGAACTCCACAAGAGAACTCCAACTTGTAACCTTCTGTAAGAATATACTGAACCTACTGGTCTGATGTGATTTTGTCCCACTCCTTCCACTGGAGGAAAAGAAGAGTGGACTAGTCTCGCACCATTGTGGAGCTCTGGATGCATTTGGCACTCTAGCTGACCAAGAAGAGGATTTCCTGTACGCACAAAAGGAAGACTGGCGTGCCTGAAAGGGGGACTTCTGGCCATATTGCCGACTATCAGGCCATTACCATCTGCTGTCTCGAAATCAAGCTCGAGAACCCCCCTAAAGACAGACGACTAGAAGCTTTTGGCTTATCCTCTGGCAACTGCTGTGGCTCAGTTCCTCCCAGTTCTTTCACAAAGTCATTGATGTTCTCTAGCCACTTGTCCTGAAAGAGCAGTTTAACTAGATGTGACTGATGCTGCATCTGCTGCCCAACGCCACAACCAGAGTTGCTGATGTACTGTGACAGCCAAAGACATATTGCGGGTCATAACCCATATGTTATAAATAGCATCCACTAAGTAGGCCAACTGCACTTCCAGCTGGGTGTTATGGCACCCATCTTGTGTTGACAACTGCTGATGCCACTTCAGGCATGCTATTTCCACGACCAAGCTGCACAGTGTTGCTTGAAGGCCCACAGAGGCCACTTCAAAGGCTTGTTTCAGTAGGCCTTCTGGCTTCCCATCCTATAGATCTTTTAGGGCAATGACCCCTTCCACTGGTAAGGTGGTCTTGTCACCGTTGGGAAGCTTCAATTTATCTTTCTCCTCCAGAACGGGTAGAGGCAAGCCATGGCTTTTCCCCACTCTCAGCCCCACGTTCAGCAAGACCCATTCTGCTGTAATCAGGTCCTGAATGTCTGGATGCATCGGGAAGGCCTTAGAAGGACCTCTGAGCCCCCTCATGATCGAGGAAGATGGAGCTCCTGATGCCACCTAACACTCGAAACTCACGCGAACAACACAACCAAAAAGATGTTCTACTCCATGTGGAAACTGAAAAGAATAAAACCATTCTTTCCAAGATCTGTCTTCCGCAGCCTAGTGCAATCACTCATACTCAGTCATCTGGACTACTGCAACTCACTATACGCAGGCTGCAAAGAACAAATACTGAGGAAACTTCAAACAGCCCAGAATACAGCAGCCAGACTCATCTTCGGAAAACCAAAATACGAAAGTGCAAAACCCTTACGTGAGAAACTGCACTGGCTCCCACTCAGGGAACGTATCACCTTTAAAGTATGTACCTTGGTCCACAAGATCATTCATGGTGAGGCCCCTGCATACATGTCTGACTTAATAGACCTGCCACCCAGAAATGCCAAAAGATCATCCCAAACTTTCCTCAATCTCCACTTCCCTAAGTGCAAAGGCATAAAATACAAAGCACTGCATGCCTCAACCTTCTCTTACACAAGCACGAAATTCTGGAATACACTACCACGCAACCTGAAAATGATTTATGAATTAACCCACTTCTGCAAACTATTGAAAACTCACCTCTTCGAGAAAAGCTATGGCAAGAATCAAAACATATGAAGTCCTTACGCACTAACAGAGATAGGGCAATGCACTCTCTTCTGATCTCTCTTCCTCTTATTCTCACCACACTTAAAACTCTACCCACAGATGGAACTGTTATACCCTAATGTTCTCTCGCCATTGTTCTATCGCCGATCACTTCCCCATTGTTACATTCTACTGTTCCATTCCCAAACTATGTTTGACTTTGACTTGTTTTCCCAAAATATGTTTGACTTCGACTGTCTTCCCATAACTCTTCTCAATATAACCCATAACCATACTGTAACCAATGTTATTCCATGACTCACAATGTATTGTAAGCCACACTGAGCCCGCAAATAGGTGGGAAAATGTGGGATACAAATGCAATAAATAAATAAATGCCAAAGCACAAGGCTCCTCAATGGAAAGCACCAGAAGTGCTTCAGAAATAAAGAGTACTGAGTTGTTCTTTATGAAACAACCTCAGTACTTTCGGATCATTCCCCTCTTCAGTAGGGCACTCTCCCTCCTCTAACAGTTCCTTCAATGATGGCTGCTCTGAATAGACTGAGGCCACATCAGATAAGGAGGAAGAAGAATAGATAGCCTTATCTGCCCACTCCTGGAAGTTTAAACAAGATCTCATAGAAGTCGGCGGGAGAAAAACTGAAGCACCTTGAAGCAACTCTGACTATCCCTGCTTCAATAAATAGGCCTGGTTTAAGAGCAATATAAGCTCCAAAGAAAACAGAGATTCTGATGCAGCTGAATGCTGTTGGGCCCAGAGGCTATAAAAGGGCGGCTGCGCTCCACATATGATCAGCTAGAGGCTGTTCCTCACTGCCAGTTGGCCCTGACAAAATGGCACCCATTCCCACACTCTCCTGCATCAAACTATGCACTGGCCTTGCTGGAGAGCCCAAAGATCCCTGCATATTTGAATGCTGCGCTGAATCCAAAGATGTGCTGCCACGCTTCCCTCAGCATCCCGTGGGATTCCTATCTTGCACGCACTGCAATGCCCACCGGTGGGTTCCACAGTGGAACACTGTTTTAACTGCCTCCATGGAGTTGCCATTCACCCCAAATATCACCAGCACAGCACAATGTTTCCCAAGCAGTGAGTTAGTAAGAACTTGCAGCCCTCCAAGCGGTTCTGAGTCAAAAGTTTAGTTGGACATAACACTGCTGGCTGCTCCCCGTTTTACCACAGATGAGAGAAAGGCTCAAGACCGATAACTCTGTCCCAGGCTGTCCAGGAAACATTTTAGGCTCTCCAGCAAACCTTAAAAAAAAATAAAAAAAAGTTGTGCTGGAAAAGGATAGCTTCACAGGAAACAGAGCAGAGGTGAAGGGAAGGAAGGAGAAATTATGGTATACCTGATTTTCTTTCCTTTCACCACAGCAGATGAATCCAAAGACTTGTAGGTTGTAACCATCTAGGAGAAGGTGGAGATAAGAATAGCCGTACTGTGTCACACCAATGGTTCATCTAGATAGAGAGCACTGAACTCTGTCTTACAGGATGTACGCTCATTGGTTAGTCAGTATTTCTCATAACAAAGCAGAAGGAATAAAAAGGCTTAGATCCACTTCCTCAAAGTGAAGCATGAATAGTAGAAAACAGCAAAAATTTTATCATCAAATGATCCATTACCCTAAACAGAGAAATCAACAAACTATAACTACAGAGCACTGAAGGGTGGTTTTCATCTGCTGCAGTTGAAGGAATGAAAATTATCAGGTAAGTCATAATTTCTCCTCCTTAGCACCTGCAGCAGATGAATCCAGAGACTTGTGGGCGTAATAAAGTAGTACTCATGTAGGAGAGCATCGAACGGCCGAAAGAAGAGTCTACTTGAGACACAACATTCAGATAATGCTTGAAAAAAAAAAAAAAAAAAAAAAAAGTATGAAATGAGGATCAAGTAGCTGCTTTACTTGTGCCCTTGAGGGGGAAAAAAAAACCCTCACGATTCTGCCCAAGTCACCACTAGGGCCCTAGCAGAATATGCTCAAAGAATATAGCAGCCGCTTGCTGCAAAGAATGTACACAGAGGCAATAGCCTCCTTAAATGATGCAGGACCCTAATCCAGGCCCAAAAAATGAACAAAGATGATCGGACTGCCTGAAAACATTTGTAGCTTGCAAAAACCGGAAAAGCACTCGACGAATATCAAGGCAACGGAGCAAGCAAAAATCCATCTTAGCTAAGATGAAAAGCTGAAACCACCCTGGGAAAACAAAAAGTTAAGGTACAAATAGTCACTCCTGAATCTGAGAAAGGAAGGAATGGATCTCTGCCCGACGCCAGTTAACTCAAACTCCTTGAGAAAAGGCAACAACTACTAGAAGGAGAGATCTTTCAAAGTAGCCTGCTTCAGAGTATCAACGGGAGCCTTTTTTCCCTCCCCCCAAGAGCCTCCAGAAACACTAAGTTCCATTCAAGACAAGGACAACGACAACCAGCCCCTTTCAAGAAATGAACCACATCTGGATGACAAGTGAATGAAGAATCCAGAATCCAACCCCGATAACAGGCAAGAGCTACTTAAAATATTAGAGAGCTATATAAGCGAGACCTTTCTAAGGCCATCCTGCAAGAAGGCTAATATGTATGGCAAAGAGGCTTGAAATGGAGATCATGCCAATTCGGAGCACTGTGTTTCAAAACTTGACAGACAAGAGCATACACGGCTAAAGTTGCGCGCTTTCTTGCCAGAAGTAAAGTTACAACAATATCGTCAGCATATCCTTTCCATCTCCATTTCAGCCTTTCAAGAGCCAGACTGTAAGACTAAAGCGGGAGGGATCCTCCCTCCAAATGGGACCCTGACAGAGGTCCAAGCTCAACCAGGTATGGTCCCGAGTCTGTTCTGGGAGCAGCTGTTAGGCTCGACCATGCTGTGCAGCTACGGCCAGCAGAGCAGCAAGCTAAGCAGGGACAGAAGCAGGTCAAGAAGACCCCAATGTCCCATCCTGCACATCCTTTAAGGCAATTCCACCCTCCACCAGCAGGTGATTTTTTTTTTTGTGCCTGCAGCCACCAAAAAAAGTCATCTTAAGGTAATGTAAGCCTCCCAAGCTCGGCCAGAGCAACAGAAGAGTCATGGTCCAGGCCACCCTGAAGCTGGGGGTGTCCACTGAGCCAAAATTAACTTGTGTATAGCCTCATGTACAGGAAACACTTTTAAGTGTCTTCCAGTGCGCTAGGGTTTTGTGACTGATCTATAAATGGAGCCTCCCAGGGCTTTAGCGATAAAGGAAATTAACACTTTCCCCCCCCAAGGAGGAATTAACAGCTGTAGGAACATCCTCCTCATAAGACAGAATCTCTCCCTCCTCAACTCCCTCAGAAAAACAGACGGTAGGGAAGCTGCTGCCAAGCCTGATTCAGACTGAGGGGAAGAGGGAGGAGTCAAAATCTGCCACACAGACAGGTTCTAAATGTCTCCCTTCACCCACAGAATCCAACTGCAGAGGCTAAGAACCTTGTGAGGACCCAGAAACCTTCAACTGCTGCCAAGAGACACAGGCAGAAGACTGTATATGCCAAGGAGACCTTTGTAGAATATAGGCTCGATTTCTTTTTTATTTTTGCACTGAAAAACAAACCGCTTTGGAGAAAGTCAGAAGAGGCGAGAGAGGCAGCGATTGCACAGTGTGGTGAGACAGTGGTTCACCCTTTAAATATAGCTGCTCCGCTGAAATACCCTTGGAACACCCTGCTGACATTTCCCCAATGCTGCTCTCTAGCATTGCATGAGCAGCGCAGACTAGGCTCTGCAAGCATCACAAGGAAAAAGCAAGTGAAACCACGAGTAAGCCTGAAGAGGGAGAAAAATGTAAAGGGACACTCACCAAATCTGCAGGAACAAGTTCTGACTTGCCACTCTGCCCTAGGGTATACAAGATGCAGCAGAGTCAAACCCTTCCAACATCCAAGTAGCCACATAAGCAGACAAAGCTGCTGTAATCCTTTTTTTTTTCACTCTGAGGAAGGAGAAAGTGGCTGAATAAGGGTGGGGGAAGGACCTGGCACCACCAGGTGCACCCCCTAAAGCCAGTACTGCTTAGCCTAAGCACCCCCAGAACAGAAGCCACAACACAGATGAAACCAGGAGCTTGCGATAGACCATCCACCAACTGCTGGAGATAGAGAAAAACTGATTAACCAAGGCGCATACCGTCCTATAAGACAGAGTTCAGTACTCTATCTCCACCTACTGGTAGAGTGTCACAACCCACAAGTCTCTGGATTCATCTGCTGCAGGTATTAAAAAGTAAATTTGTGGGGTACCACAGACAGGGGATCTGAAGACTTCCACATATGACTCTGCAGACTCAAATCACCTACAAAGCTCAACTGGGGATCAGTTCACCAACTGGACCAGGATCAAATCACTCAGAACCAGAAAGGCTGAAAAGTGTGTCCATCCACCTGATGAAGATAGAAAATACCAAGGAGCTGACTGGATGCCGAGAGAGAGAGAACTGAAAACTGAGATGAGACCTATCTCCAGCTGCTGGCTGATTGACACAACTATCCCACAGGTTCTGGAACAATGGGAAGCAACGTAATGGAAACCAACATTTCAAGACTGAAGCAGTTATAGCATATTAGCTAAGACATTTACCTCTTGCCACTTGATGTAAAATGCAAACCCCAGAAAGGATTTAATAAACCAATATAAATTAGCTACATTAACCATACAGAAAGCTACGAATGTTCATCCATTACTTAATTTTTTTAAATCTATACTTTGTCTTGTTTGAAAGGCCTGGAAAAAGTACAGGTTATTTTCTCAAGGGGAAAACTAAATCCATGCTTTTGCAGTACAGACACTCCTGGTTTGGTTTTCAAGAAGCAATAGAACCTGTGATGTCAAAGTCTCCAAGGCGCAGGTGCAAGGACACAAACACAATGAGTGATCCTACAGGCAGGAGGGACATGAAAGACTTCATTCTAGTGAAAGGCTTCGCTTTTAGCCTTCAAGAGGAGATTTCAATTACACAGGAGATGGTTAAGAATGGAAATCTGTTCCCCACATCACTATATCCACATCTCACTGAATATGTAATTTGTATTTTTTATGCTGGAATGGATACTTAACCTTTTGACTTATGTAAGCATAAAAACACTTAAAATAGACAAAACAAAAGGATTGTCTTGTACTATATATTTTAAACAAGACATTTGAATAACATTTTGAAAAGAAAGTTAGGTTCAAGGCATTCATACAAAGTTTAACAGCTCTCTAAAATGGATAAAAGTGAAAAAAAAGTACATTGAAAGAAAAAAAATTTTCTTATGTGAAACATTTGACTCATTTATACTATAATAACAAATACAGCAAATACAGGCAGATCAAAACAGTTGACCCAGTCTGCCAATTTTTTTAAATGTATTGCAACACTATCAAATCATGCTTAAATTTATAAAATCTTAGGAACAACAAAAAAACACCCCTGTTTATTTTAATAACTTCAGAAATAGCAAACTAAAAACACCATGCCCATCCTCAGTATGCAAGCTGTCTGGGACTGTCCAGCAGTAAACACCCTGCAGACAGTACCCACTGATGGTTTTAATTGTCAAGGTATCATCTTATTTTACTTTTCCATGTTTTATTTCTATTGATTACCTTTAAAAGTGGACTAATACGGCTACCACACCTCTCTACAATTGTCAAGGAGAAAGATTAACTGATGAATCTAGCATAAGTCCTCCCTAAACCGAGAAGCTGAGGAGAAATGTTTGCTATTTCTTTCATTGACAGACGCATAGTACTAAAAAATGCCACCAAGTCATGCTAAACCCTGAGGATTATATATTTTAAACATATACTTTAAATACACAGTGGGGCTCATTTTCAAATACTTAAACTGACAAAGTTCCATAGGTCACTATGGGCTCATTTTTGAAAGAGAAGGATGTCCATCTTTTGACTTAAATCAGAAGATAGATGTCCTTCTCCCAGGAAGTCCAAATTGGTATAATCGAAACCCGATTCAGGACGTCTCCAACTGCACTCCGTCGCAAGGACGGCCAAAGATCAGGGGGGGCGTGTCGGAGGCACAGCGAAGGCGGGACTTGGGCGTGCCTAACACTTGGATGTCCTTCACCCATAATCGAAAAAACCAAGGATGTCCCTGACGAACACTTGGACGTTTTCACATGGACCTATTTTTCTTAAAACTAAGGCACAAAAAGGTGCCAGAAATGACCAGATGACCACCGGAGAGAATCAGGGATGACCTCCCGTTACTCCCACACTGGTCACTAACCTCCTCCCACCCTCAAAAAACATCTTTCAAAATATGTTGTGCCAGCCTCAGATGTCATACTGAGGTCCCTGGAGCAGTTTTAGTGGGTATTGCAGTGCACTTTAGACAGGCGGACCCAGGCCCTTACTCCCCCTACCTGTTACATTTGTGGAGGGAACAGCGAGCACTCCAAAACCAACGCACTGTACCCATATATAAGTGTCCCCCTTCACCAGTAAGGGCTATGGTAGTGGTGTACAGTTGTGGATATTGGGTTTTGGGGGGGCTCAGCACACAAAGTAAGGGAGCAATTTGTGAAGTCCACTGCAGTGCCCCCTAGGGTGCCTGGTTGCTGTCCTGGCATGTCAGGTGGACCAGTGCACTAGAAATGCTGGCTCCTCCCACGACCAAATGGCTTACATTTGGCAGTTTTTGACATGGACGTCTTTGGTTTTGAAAATCACCGAAAGTCAGAAACGTCCATGTCTAGGGACGACCAAATCTAGGGATGTCCAAATTTAAGGAATTGGACGTCCTGGACAGTATTTTCGAAAAGACGGATGTCCATTTTGTTTCAAAAATACGCGTTTCCCCGCCCTTGGATTTCACCGTTTTGCAAGGACGTCCAAATCACAACTTGGATGTTCCTTTCGAAAATGCCCCTCTATGTAACTTTGTAAGTCTAAGTATTTTGAAAATACACCTCACTATGACTGAACTGAAACCCAAAAAGGCAAACAAACAGAACCAAAAAATAAGCTCTTTTTAGCTTTGGAAAAATGCCAGACTGGGTGAAGCAGATCAGCGTCACCCACTTGTGAGAATAAAGAAGCCTGCTTGTCCTCGGAGAACTAAATTTACAAACTTAACACATTCAAGAATAGAAGTTCTTCTATAAATTCCAAAAACTTTCGAATAATAACTCAGTTTTACTACCCCAATTAGATTACTGTAACTCTCTGTACAGTTCTCTCAATTAAATTACAAAGATTGCATTTACTTCAAAATATATCAGCACGATTGATTTATAAGTTAGATAAATTTGAAAGGGCATCTCCTGTTGAGAACTGAATTTAAAATCACTTGCTTAGTATTCAAATCTTGATATGGCTTAAATTCCACAGAACTTATCGCCCCTTATGCTAGACATTTGTTGATGCTTAGAATAGCCTATCCTATGAAAAAATATTCATCTGAAATCACTGTTAGAACAATCCTTTTCATATCAAGGCATAAATGGAACAGTATTCCAAATAAAATAAGGCAAATTACTTATTTTTAGTTTTGGAAAGTCTTAAAAACACATCTGTTTTCAGCAGTAAATGATGTGTGATCTCTTAACTGAGAATTTTATACTTACTGTTTATGACGTTTTCCTTCTACTGTTGAAGATTTTTGTAATCCGCCTTGAATTCAATTGTGAAAAAGGCGGAATATAAGACAGAATAGAATATACACTGCCAGTAAACACAATATTGTATAGCAGAAGTCACATGGTTAAAAAAACTGTCCATGTTGTAAAGAAATGTTTATGCCCAAATGGCCCTGTTTACTAAGGCGTGCTAGCGTTTTTAATGCGCCTACAATTAGCATGCGCGCTAACCGTGTAGGCACCTATAGGGATACTGTAGGCGCGTACATGGTTAACATACATTAAAGACAATAACGCAGCTATTAACACGGCTTAGTAAACAGGGCCCAAAGAATCTTAAGTGGCTTGCTGAAAGGTGACATAGTGAATGGTTAATAGGCAAGCAGAAATGGAATAGCCAGATAAACATCTCTGTACACTAACCAGTATGCAACACTGCATGTTGCCGTCAACTATCCCAATAATGTAAATGCACAAATATAACAACCCTCCCCCCTACTTGATTACTTACAGTGCAGACACCTCCTGGGTAATGCTCTTTTATGTAGGCTCTCACTGCAGCATCCACTGCATTCCGCCAAGACTCTATTGCATTCTCAACTTCATGGGGCCGTGGATCACTAGCTTCTTTTCTTAAGTGATCAAATTTGAAAGAAATCTTGTTTCTGGGATCCAAAAATTTTCCATTGCCCAGGTCTCCATGCTCCGTAATTAACACCTGGCAACAGAGACTGCATTTTAATTGCTATTATAGTTATAGAAAAAAAATCACTCAAAGCAAACGTATGAGAACTGCATATATGAAAGCACATATTTAATGATGCTGCTCTATCAATGTACCACGATGCCAAAAGCAGCAGTTTACCAAAACGTCAACCAAATGAAACTCAACAATCACAAACAGAAAAGCCAAATAAAATCCCAATGGTCGTCTCAGATGTACAGGACATATACTTTATGCTATATTAAAGTAATAAAAATAGGGAGGGGTATTATATGAAAAATTACCACAAGGTATCATCTGTTTAATGCTAATGGTTTCTTTTGCTGTTTCATACTTGTCTATGCTTGTTGACTTGTGGTTTGTAATAAATATGAATTTTTAAAAAAGTTTTTAAAATAGCACAATACCAGCACAGGTGGCATCCAAAAAATATGATACACTCCAGGGAAGTAAACTAATTTTGCAATATGGGAGGAAAATAGGAGTTCATGACAGACCCTCCCTGATAGACACTATAGCGAATGCTACATACCTGTAGAAGGTATTCTCCGAGGACAGCAGGCTGATTGTTCTCACTGATGGGTGACGTCCACGGCAGCCCCTCCAATCGGAAACTTCACTAGCAAAGTCCTTTGCTAGCCCTCGCGCGCCCGCGCGCACCGCGCATGCGCGGCCGTCTTCCCGCCCGAAACCGGCTCGAGCCGGCCAGTCCAGTATGTAGCAAGACAATACAAGGGAAGACACAACTCCAAAGGGGAGGCGGGCGGGTTTGTGAGAACAATCAGCCTGCTGTCCTCGGAGAATACCTTCTACAGGTATGTAGCATTCGCTTTCTCCGAGGACAAGCAGGCTGCTTGTTCTCACTGATGGGGTATCCCTAGCCCCCAGGCTCACTCAAAACAACAACATTGGTCAATTGGGCCTCGCAACGGCGAGGACATAACTGAGATTGACCTAAAAAATTTACCAACTAACTGAGAGTGTAGCCTGGAACAGAACAAACAGGGCCCTCGGGGGGTGGAGTTGGATCCTAAAGCCCAAACAGGTTCTGAAGAACTGACTGCCCGAACCGACTGTCACGTCGGGTATCCTGCTGCAGGCAGTAATGAGATGTGAATGTGTGGACAGATGACCACGTCGCAGCTTTGCAAATTTCCTCCATGGTGGCTGACTTCAAGTGGGCTACCGACGCTGCCATGGCTCTAACATTATGAGCCGTGACATGACCCTCAAGAGCCAGCCCAGCCTGGGCGTAAGTGAAGGAAATGCAATCTGCTAGCCAATTGGATATGGTGCGTTTCCCTACAGCCACTCCCCTCTTGTTGGGATCAAAAGAAACAAACAATTGGGCGGACTGTCTGTGGGGCTGTGTCCGCTCCAGATAGAAGGCCAATGCTCTCTTGCAGTCCAATGTGTGCAGCTGACGTTCAGCAGGGCAGGAATGAGGACGGGGAAAGAATGTTGGCAAGACAATTGACTGGTTCAGATGGAACTCCGACACAACCTTTGGCAGAAACTTAGGGTGAGTGCGGAGGACTACTCTGTTGTGATGAAATTTGGTGTAAGGGGCCTGGGCTACCAGGGCCTGAAGCTCACTGACTCTACGAGCCGAGGTAACTGCCACCAAGAAAATGACCTTCCAGGTCAAGTACTTCGGATGGCAGGAATTCAGTGGCTCGAAAGGAGGTTTCATCAGCTGGGAGAGAACGACATTGAGATCCCATGACACTGTAGGAGGCTTGACAGGGGGCTTTGACAAAAGCAAACCTCTCATGAAGCGAACAACTAAAGGCTGTCCTGAGATCGGCTTACCTTCCACTTGGTAATGGTATGCACTGATTGCACTAAGGTGAACCCTTACGGAGTTGGTCTTCAGACCAGACTCAGACAAGTGGAGAAGGTATTCAAGCAGGGTCTGTGTAGGACAAGAGCGAGGATCTAGGGCCTTGCTGTCACACCAGACGGCAAACCTCCTCCAATGAAAGAAGTAACTTCTCTTAGTGGAGTCTTTCCTGGAAGCAAGCAAGATGCGGGAGACACCCTCTGGCAGACCCAAAGAGGCAAAGTCTACGCCCTCAACATCCAGGCCGTGAGAGCCAGGGCCTGGAGGTTGGGATGCAGAAGAGCCCCTTCGTCCTGCGTGATGAGGGTCGGAAAACACTCCAATCTCCACGGTTCTTCGGAGGATAACTCCAGAAGAAGAGGGAACCAGATCTGACGCGGCCAAAAGGGAGCAATCAGAATCATGGTGCCTCGGTCTTGCTTGAGTTTCAACAAAGTCTTCCCCACCAGAGGAATGGGAGGATAAGCATACAGCAGACCTTCCCCCCAATCCAGGAGGAAGGCATCCGACGCCAGTCTGCCGTGGGCCTGAAGCCTGGAACAGAACTGAGGGACCTTGTGGTTCACTTGAGATGCGAAGAGATCCACCAGGGGGGTGCCCCACGCCTGGAAGATCTGTCGCACCACACGGGAATTGAGCGACCACTCGTGAGGTTGCATAATCCTGCTCAACCTGTCGGCCAGACTGTTGTTTACGCCTGCCAGATATGTGGCTTGGAGCACCATGCCTTGACGGCGAGCCCAGAGCCACATGCTGACGGCTTCCTGACACAGGGGGCGAGATCCGGTGCCCCCCTGCTTGTTGACATAGTACATGGCAACCTGATTGTCTGTCTGAATTTGGATAATTTGATGGGACAGCCGATCTCTGAAAGCCTTCAGAGCGTTCCAGATCGCTCGCAACTCCAGAAGATTGATCTGTAGATCGCTTTCTTGGAGGGACCACCTTCCTTGGGTGTGAAGCCCATCGACATGAGCTCCCCATCCCAGGAGAGACGCATCCGTGGTCAGCACTTTTTGAGGCTGAGGAATTTGGAAGGGACGTCCCAGAGTCAAATTGGAGCAAATCGTCCACCAATACAGGGATTCGAGAAAACTCGTGGACAGGTGGATCACGTCCTCTAGACCCCCGGCGGCCTGATACCACTGGGAGGCTAGGGTCCATTGAGCAGATCTCATGTGAAGGCGGGCCATGGGAGTCACATGAACTGTGGAAGCCATGTGGCCCAGCAATCTCAACATCTGCCGAGCTGTGATCTGCTGGGACGCTCGCACCCGCGAGACGAGGGACAACAAGTTGTTGGCCCTCGCCTCTGGGAGATAGGCGCGAGCCGTCCGAGAATCCAGCAGGGCTCCGATGAATTCGAGTTTCTGCACTGGGAGAAGATGGGACTTTGGGTAATTTATCACAAACCCCAGTAGCTCCAGGAGGCGAATAGTCATCTGCATGGACTGCAGGGCTCCTGCCTCGGATGTGTTCTTCACCAGCCAATCGTCGAGATATGGGAACACGTGCACTCCCAGCCTGCGAAGCGCCGCTGCTACCACAGCTAGGCACTTTGTGAACACCCTGGGCGCAGAGGCGAGCCCAAAGGGTAGCACACAGTACTGGAAGTGGCGTGCGCCCAGCTGAAATCGCAGATACTGTCTGTGAGCTGGCAGTATCGGGATGTGTGTGTAGGCATCCTTCAAGTCCAGAGAGCATAGCCAATCGTTTTGCTGAATCATGGGGAGAAGGGTGCCCAGGGAAAGCATCCTGAACTTTTCTTTTACGAGATATTTGTTCAGGGCCCTTAGGTCTAGGATGGGACGCATCCCCCCTGTTTTCTTTTCCACAAGGAAGTACCTGGAATAGAACCCCAGCCCTTCTTGCCCGGATGGCACGGGCTCGACCGCATTGGCGCTGAGAAGGGCGGAGAGTTCCTCTGCAAGTACCTGCTTGTGCTGGAAGCTGTAGGACTGAGCTCCCGGTGGACAATTTGGAGGTTGAGAGGCCAAATTGAGGGTGTATCCTTGCCGGACTATTTGGAGAACCCACTGATCGGAGGTTATGAGAGGCCACCTTTGGTGAAAAGCTTTCAACCTCCCTCCGACAGGCAGGTCGCCCGGCACTGACACTTGGATGTCGGCTATGCTCTGCTGGAGCCAGTCAAAAGCTCGCCCCTTGCTTTTGCTGGGGAGCCGCGGGGCCTTGCTGATTCGCACGCTGCTGACGAGAGCGAGCGCGCTGGGGCTTAGCCTGGGCCGCAGGCTGTCGGGAAGGAGGATTGTACCTACGCTTGCCAGAAGTATAGGGAACAGTCTTCCTTCCCCCGAAAAATCGTCTACCTGTAGAGGTAGAAGCTGAAGGCTGCCGGCGGGCGAACTTGTCGAATGCGGTGTCCCGCTGGTGGAGAGACTCTACCACCTGCTCGACTTTTTCGCCAAAAATGTTATCCGCACGGCAAGGCAAGTCCGTAATCCGCTGCTGGATTCTATTCTCCAGGTCGGCGGCACGCAGCCATGAGAGCCTGCGCATCACCACACCTTGAGCAGCGGCCCTGGACGCAACATCAAAAGTGTCATAAACTCCTCTGGCCAGGAATTTTCTGCACGCCTTCAGCTGCCTGACCACCTCCTGAAAAGGCTTGGCTTGCTCAGGGGGAAGAGCATCAACCAAGCCCGCCAACTGCCGCACATTATTCCGCATGTGTATGCTCGTGTAGAGCTGGTAAGACTGGATCTTGGACACGAGCATAGAGGAATGGTAGGCCTTCCTCCCAAAGGAGTCTAAGGTTCTAGCGTCCTTGCCCGGGGGCGCCGAAGCATGTTCCCTAGAACTCTTAGCCTTCTTTAGGGCCAAATCCACAACTCCAGAGTCATGAGGCAACTGGGTGCGCATCAGCTCTGGGTCCCCATGGATCCGGTACTGGGACTCGATCTTCTTGGGAATGTGGGGATTAGTTAATGGCTTGGTCCAGTTCGCAAGCAATGTCTTCTTCAGGACATGGTGCAAGGGAACAGTGGACGCTTCCTTAGGTGGAGAAGGGTAGTCCAGGAGCTCAAACATTTCAGCCCTGGGCTCGTCCTCCACAACCACCGGGAAGGGGATGGCCGTAGACATCTCCCGGACAAAGGAGGCAAAAGACAGACTCTCGGGAGGAGAAAGCTGTCTCTCAGGAGAGGGAGTGGGATCAGACGGAAGACCCTCAGACTCCTCGTCAGAGAAATATCTGGGATCTTCCTCTTCCTCCCACGAGGCCTCACCCTCGGTGTCAGACACAAGTTCACGGACCTGTGTCTGCAACCTCGCCCTGCTCGACTCCGTGGAACCCCGTCCACGATGGGGGCGTCGAGAGGTAGACTCCCTCGCCCGCATCGGCGAAGCTCCCTCCGCCGACGTAGTCGGGGAGCCTTCCTGGGAGGTGGCCGCGGTCGGTACCGCACGCGGTACCGACGTCGGGGACCTCAACCTGGGCGATGGGCCAGCCGGCGCCACGCTCGACGGTACCGGTGGCGCAAGCACCGCCGGTACCGGAGGGATAGGGCGCAACAGCTCTCCCAGAATCTCTGGGAGAACGGCCCGGAGGCTCTCGTTTAGAGCGGCTGCAGAGAAAGGCTGAGAGGTCGATGCAGGCGTCGACGTCAGTACCTGTTCCGGGCGTGGAGGCTGTTCCGGGCTGTCCAGAGCGGAGCGCATCGACACCTCCTGAACAGAGGGTGAGCGGTCCTCTCGGTGCCGATGCCTGCTGGGTGCCGAATCCCTCGGCGACCCAGAGCTCTCGGTGCCGACACGGGGAGGAGACCGGTGCCGATGCTTCTTCGATTTCTTCCGAAGCATGTCACCGGAGCTCCCCGGCACCGACGAGGAGGACGTCGAATCCATCCGTCGCTTCCTCGGGGCCGAGACTGAAGAAGGTCGATCTCGGGGGGGCTGTACCGCAGGAGCCCTCAGGGTAGGCGGAGACCCACCCGAGGGCTCACCGCCACCAGCAGGGGAATGGACAGCCCTCACCTGCACTCCACCCGATGCACCACCGTCCGACGACATCAGCAGACGAGGTCCTGGTACCACCGACGTCGATGCAGCTATCCGATGTCTCGGCGCCGATGCAGAGGCCCGATGCCTCGATGCACTCGATGCAGGGGCGGCCGAGGAAGATGGTCTGGACGCTGACGACGTCGATGCACTCGAAGATCCCGGTGCCGATGCCGACGAAGAGCCCGAGAACAACACGTTCCACTGGGCTAGTCTCGCTACCTGAGTCCGCCTTTGAAGCAGGGAACACAGACTGCAGTTCTGAGGGCGGTGCTCGGCCCCCAGACACTGAAGACACGACGAGTGTCGATCAGTGAGCGAGATAACCCGGGCGCACTGGGTGCACTTCTTGAAGCCGCTGGAAGGCTTCGATGTCATGGGCGGAAAAATCACGCCGGCGAAATCAAAAGCCGAAATGGCGAAATTTGAAGCACCAAATTTAGAGGGAGAAAAATCTCGACCGAGGCCGAAAAGAGGCCTACCCCGACGACGAAAGAAAACTTACCGGGGCAAAAAAGCTGGAAGTACGGGGAGGATTTACACGAAACCCAGCGGGGGGTTTCCGGAGCACTTCCCGACTAGGACAAAGCTTTCCCGAAGGAAAAAAAACACGTTCAAAACAAATTGGACGCGCGAGGTCGACTTTCCGGGGCTCGACACGGCGAAAACACGACCGTACCGAGTGCGGACAAAAGAAGACTGGCCGGCTCGAGCCGGTTTCGGGCGGGAAGACGGCCGCGCATGCGCGGTGCGCGCGGGCGCGCGAGGGCTAGCAAAGGACTTTGCTAGTGAAGTTTCCGATTGGAGGGGCTGCCGTGGACGTCACCCATCAGTGAGAACAAGCAGCCTGCTTGTCCTCGGAGAAAGTTAAGACTAAAATGTCCCTAAAAATTGTATGTGGTTTAGGGTGTAAACACAAAGGTTAGCTAGAAAAAATGAAGTGTTAAGACAAATCAATACATAAGACCTTCCCAGACCTTACACACTCACTCTTATTTCATGACCAGCTTGTTAACTATACATGGTCTGTAAAACAGTACTAGGTTCTGCAATCTACTTAAAAACAGAGCATAAACACACCTATATAGAGTTTCATATTATAAAAACAGTCAACTTATTTTGATAGAGACAAAAAAAAAAAAAAGTCTTGGGCACCAAACTACTTTTGGTGAACTTTATCAAAGATAGCGGCCTTTGGAAGGGTGATGCTGAAATTCCAGTACTAAAGTTGTTTCCGTAAACTCATCTGCACACACATTTTACTGTACAATTTTAAACTCTTACAAACTTTTGCTTTATATTAAAAACTAGCGGATTAACTTTAAGGCATATTAAAAGAAAACAGTTTAAATTTAGACTACCTGATCATCATATCCATCGATTTTTACTGGAGTAAACTGGTCCAGGTTGTACTGTGCAAATGCACTGAAAAGAAAAACACATTATTAAATATTTCAAATTTTTTTAAAATAAGTTACCTTTTTTGAAAACAGTTTTCTACAGAACCCATAGCAAAATACTTAAAAAAAAAAAAAAAAAAAAAAAGAGGCAAGATAACCACATACAAATGTTTGTGACCACAAAGTAGTATTTCAGAATCTAGTGCCTCAGTGTGCTATCACCACCTCAAGAAGTGCAGTTCTTGTACAATGGCTTAGACATTACTTTCCTTTAAGAGGGCTGTGGCTGCTCTCTCCATACAGCATGACAGATTTAAACCCTATTCTGTTTTAATAGATCAATGATTATATTATATGAAAATTGAAATCAAACATACAAAGCATGTATAAATCCATTGTAGACAAAGTGAAACAGCTTATAAAATAAATTCATTCTATAACATTGTTCAGCACATGTTCTGTCACAGCCAAACTTATCTTTGCTATAATTTTGTTAAATGTTTTGCTCTCTCTTTGTTATATTTGTAATATTTGAACTTGTTCATGCTTTTCTAATTGTTATGTAAGCCACATTGAACCTGAGTTCTACTCGGGCTAATGTGGGATATAAATGTCAAATAAATAAGTAAAATAAATAAATAATTCTGATCAAACTGCAAACAGGGATTTATGGATTCCATGCAACATACAGTGTGCAATTCACTAACCAAGCAGAATGTAACCACAAAGGTTTACTCTAATTCTACTGCAACATAAAATTGGTAATCCAAACTTTATTCATTAAAGAGCTTACATCCCTATACATTATGCATACCAACTTCATATATGAAAATCCAACTAGGTTATCTTTGTATTTCACCACCAGCAGTATGCTTTCCAAAATATTAAACAATATATCACTTTCCATCAACTCACAGACACGGACCTACAAATCAGCCCACATTCCAGACATTCACGCAATCCATGCAAACCAGCCTTACAGCACTGTTTAACACCTTCCCTCTATGCCAGAACTGTGCTGCAGATTGTATGAAAATAAGGCACCTCCCATACAAAGTGCTTCAAATAAAGTGGTAGCAAGTTCCTTCCAAACCATTAAACTGACTCCCATTAAATTCCAATTTCAGAAAACTCTTATGCAGCTGGATTTCTAACTAATTCCTTTCCAATCAAACATTTATACCTGCACTCAAGGCATCATCAATCTAGGTGCAATGTTGGCAGGGTTTGTACTAACAGTTTATAAAGACAGATGGAGCATGCGCTTCCATTTTATCAAGAGAATACTGGGGGGGGGGGGGGGGGGGGGGGAGACTTCTTAAACATCCTCTCTAGCCAAGAAATGCAGGAATTTGATTTGGCATGGTCTTTCTTCACCAGGCCCCCTAGTGTCCTGTGTTCTTTTGATCTGAAATGTCCCTGAACAATTTCTAATAAAGACTGTAGATATAGTCTCCAATAGTTTTCATTTCAACACCTTCACTGTTTTTTCAGCTACTATCAATTCTGATTACACTTTGATCACAACACCAGTTTAATGACTTTACAAGCCAATCATTTTCTCAAACTCAGCCGCTTTTGTTGCACCAGAAGCCATACCATTAGCCAGGTTTTTATTTATTTAAAATATTTACAATCTGCACTCTTACAATTCTAGACAGAATACAATGTGTAACATACATAAAATCTAACACACACAAGACAAACTCATCATAAAATAATACATAAGAGTCTAATGAGTCAACCAGCAAAACAATAAATAAGCCACTATGCTTAAGTACAATACACAAAGAAAAATGTGTCTTCAGTTTTCTGAACTGTAATATTGAGCTCTTACTGTGCAACTCACATGGTAATTTATTCCAAAGTCATGCACCCTCTATCTGAACAATCATTGAACGATAAATATCAAATCTTCTGTCTAAATGTCAGAACATCCATCCATGAGCTTATTTTGCCATGATCAATTTCTACATGAGACAAGTTTCTTTCTGTCATACCTCAAACACTCTGCTTTAGGAAAAGATCTATTTGCAGTTGGCTCACTATTTTCTAAGTAATTTCAGTTGAAGTATACCTTCTCAAACCTTCCATATCTGAGGTTGTCACCCGTTTTCCTAGTATGAAGACTCACATATTTTGAGGATGATCAATGCCTGTCAGGGCCAGCAGTAGGCTTGAGTTGGCCTAGCTGTGCCATGAGGGTACTGTTTTCCTATCCTGTATGGTTCTTGATTAGATGAATATGCCCTCTTTGTTTTGGACTCTGTGTGTCCTAATCAGGCATTTATCTGCTCTATGCTCCTTTGTCTGCCTTCAAATTCTAGCTGGCGTACTTCCTTGCTATTTGTGCTCCCATGCTCTCGGTCCATGTCCAACACTGGCTGGCCAAATTTTCCTGTTATCCTTGGATTCATCATCTATTCCTTGCTTGTTTTCTCTCGATTCATCATCTAGTGCCCATATTCACAGAATCTGGGGGAGTGAAAAGTAACTTGCCCACTATATTAGATAGCTGTGTATATAACCAATGCATTACTTAAGGCTTTAGTGAAGATTAAGCCTGCCTTGAAACCACTGTAAAACCCAGCATCATACAACATTGTAGATGTAATTGAATCAATGTAATCTCTAATAACTGTTAAATGTAAGCTACATTGAACCAAAACTCGTTTTTGGATAATTGTAGGATACAAGTATGAATAAATAAATAAAAATAAATAAATTGCTATGGTGTGCACCGTTTCCTTTAAGAGAACCTATACCTTACGGCTGGTTCCCCTCATAATACCCTATAACTCCTAATTCAGCACCAAAATGATCCACCAGGTTGATCTAAACAATAAAGAGAAAAATAAATCTTTTCCAGAGTCACAACTATTGCGGCACAGCAACTACCTCCTAGAAAGAGAGAATATCCTGAAGCTCTAAGAAATACAACTGGAGATCACAAAGAAGTGGCAGAAATATAAAGTCCTAATTATTAAAAAAAAAAAAAAACTTCAAATATACCTTAATATCTCTATTTCCTATCCAGGTGGTTCCCAAACCTGGTCTTGGAGGTGCCCCTGCCAGTCAGGTTTTCAGGATATTCACAATGAATAAGAGATTTGCATGCAGTGGAGGCATAGCATGCAAATCGCTGTGAGTATTCATTGTGGATATCTGAAAAAGAGGGCGTGGCCAGGGAAGTGTTGAGGGCATTCCAACAAGTTGCACACAGAATTACAGAATTTGGCTTAAGTGCACTTAACTTGGGTGCTGGTATTTACACCTGGTTTCAGCAGGTAAGTCCAGCACTCAAAAGTTAGGCACAGGATCCGCACCTAGGCACTATTCTATAAAGTGTGTGGACCTTTTATAGAATTGCGCTAAGTGCTGATTTTTTTGGGTGCCAAATTTTGAGTGCCATTTACTGAATCCAGCCCAATATATACAAAAACTAACCGATTCTGACACTGCCCTAATTATGTGTATGAAAAACTATCACTGTGAAAAGCCTTCTGCAGCAACATGCCACATTGCTCTCCAACTTAACTTTATTGCTACAAGACAAGTAGTGTACTAGCTATTGCCCGTACTGTACTGTAGAAAAATGTACCCTCTGCAAGAAATGTAGAGGATACAGCTTCCTTTAAAACCATACATTAAAGCGTGAAATGTCTCGATTACCTTCTGTATTTTCTTTATGACCAAAGTTAATACAGAATGTGTTTCACCATCACCAAAATGCCTAAATGAAAACTGGTAGTAATAGGAAATAAAAGAAAAATGAATACTAACAAGCACAGGTAGAAAACCCACTGCAAAATTTAAAATATTTAAAGCAAGATATTACAAATTATTCAATAATCATTTCAACATTTTAGACTAAGAAAAAAAAAGGATAGATCATTTTAAGTTAATATGCAAGCTGATTTCTATTTGCATAATATGAGATTTGTACTTCATTTACTGTATCATACAGGAGTTACACAATTCTTCATTTAAATTAACAGATGTAATATCTGAGAGGCAATTATTTAGTTCTACAGGTAAAGGGTACTTACTGGGCTGCTCCTTCCCTAAGAAGATTATCATTATTAAGCAATAACCGAACATCTGCAGAATGAAAAAGAAAATATCATGTAAGTAGAACACAAATCAGAAAATCACCACCATGAGCGACCAAATAGTTACAAGTATTTAACATATGCTGTGTCACATAAGCATGGTGAAATTTGTTTTTACCTGTTAAACTTCCTTTCCTTGAGTGTTGCTTGATCAGTCCAGAGCTATAGATTATGGTTCCTTACTACCAGTATAATATGTGGTACAACCAGGAACATTCCAGTATACTAATGCCAAAGCCACTCAGAAAGGCCAAACAACTAAGAGGGAAAAAGCAAAAGAGCCAAACTGAACCCAGAACAGAGGCCCCCATGGGGCTACCTTTGCAGAAACAACTATATACTGACGACAGCAGACCAAGGATTCAGGAATCTACCGAATCCCTGTCTTCTGGGGTGGGTCCTAGACTGGTCTAGTAGGACTCAAGCAGAAGAAATTTACAGGCAAGAACACATTTCATTTTTCTTATCATCCTGCTAGACCAGTCCAGACCTATGGGATGCACCAGAACCTTTACCCCACAGGGCAGGGCAGACTTCCAGGGTGCAGCTTCTGATGCACAGCCCCCCAAAAGGCAGAATTAGCTGCCCTGGGTCCAACTACAATAGGCCTGATATCTGGTAAAAAAAAAAAAAAAAAAAGATGGCTAAGACTGCTATGTCGCAGCCAACTGGTTTGCCTCCTCCTATTGCTGTGAATGTTTTTTTTTTTTTTTAATCATTTAAATTTTTTACACGCAGAACATGCAATATGAAATACATTGTACAACTTGATCAAAAGCAAAAATAATTATGACATTAAGTTTACAATACTTTCAATAAAAGAAAAGAGCAAGTTATACAATTAATTAGACCACAACTCTACCCTGAGGGGGAAGTGATTTAGATAATAGGAGATCTTAAACAAGAAAGGAAAAGAAAATGCATATATGGCCTGGCCTATCTACCCTTATTACTTTAATACTTAAATGATATCAGTTACTCTACAGGTTTCATAGCTAGTTTTTTCATCTCCAGGAATGCTTTAAGATGTTCTGGTTCAAAAAAAAGTATATTTTACACCCATATATTTAACCAGACATTTACATGGGTAAGCCAATAGATGTGTTGCCCCCAAGGCTCAGGTCTCTTCTCTATACAATAAAAATTTCTCTCTCCTGTCTTGAGTTGTTTTACAGACATCTGGGTATATCCACTCTCTTTGACCACAAAAAATTTTCAAAGCATTTTTAAAGTATAACTTCAATACAGCATTCAAATCTTGCTCAAAGACAAATGATATTAAAAGGGTTTTACGTTCTTCAATATCAGATATTGATGTCTCCAAGATTAATGAAATGTCCAACTGTGCTTGAGTCTCCAAGGGTTTATTCAAATTATTTTTCTTACCACTATCTCCTGGTTCAGCTAACGGAGGACTCGGTAAATAATATACTCTATTTAAAGGAGGAATAGCTGAGTCCGGGTGTAGCAGAATTTCTTTTAAGTACTTCTTAAAGACCTCAGTAGGGCTCAACTCCTGAATCCAAGGAAAATTTAATATTCTAAGGTTGAGCCTTCTATTAAAGTTTTCAAATTGCTCAATTTTCCTATGTATCACCATTTTATCCGTTACTAAAGATTCAGTCACTGATTTTAAAGATTTTACTTCCTGCTGAAGTGCCTCAGTTTGTAACATCGCCTCTTGTTTAGTTTTTTCTAAAGAGTTGGTCAGAAAGTCAATTTTACTTACTAGTTGAGATGTATCCCGAGCAGATTTTGTTATTGTCTGGTTTAAAGCCTGCAGCATTCTCCATATCGCCTGTAGGTTTATCTCCGCCAGAGGATTCCCCTCCAAAGTTGTTGCCTCAGCGTTCAGGGGAGGGTTAGCGCCAACCGAGGTTTGGTCTGAAACGACTTCCGTAGCAGGCTCTTCCTCCTCTCCCTGCCCTGTAATTGCTGGGCTGTGAATGTTTTTTTTTTTCTTTTTTAACTGTATTCCCCCTCAAGGAAGGAGCAGCATCAGCTCCCAATATGTTTTTTTTTTAATTGTTGTGTTTTGTTTTTAAGAGCCTTGGGGGATTTACACCTGCTCCTGTACACTGAGGCTCTGGATCACCGAGGAAGAACTAGCAGCCCTCCTCTACCTCAATGTCCTACAGCGACTTAGGATCCTGAAAAGTACATGAGAAGACTTCAAACACAGAACAAAGGGCCTCAGAAAGAGGCTCGGGTAGTTTGGTCCAAAAGCAAAACTGTTGCACCTGCATCAGTTCACCTTGTACCATCTGCTGAAGGAAGAAATACTGGAATATTCTTGGCTGTACCATTTGTTATAACAATATCGCCATCAGAATCTTCAAGTCTCTGCCTCCATCTGCTAATGCCTGTAGGTCTGGGCTAGTCTAACAGAATAATGAAACTCCATTAGTAGTTGTACATAACCACTATGGAGGAATCTAAATACAAAGTACTGTAATACAATTTGTTGTGTATATGGGTGGGTGGGTCAAAGTAGGTTTTAAATCTCTACAGCTGCATGTGCAAGAAAACAATTCTGCAATTTCCAGAAGGCCCTTTTGGGAAATATGCTTTATAGCACACTTTTAGACACAATTTCTAATTTTTTATGCCTGAAGCTAAATTAGGGAAGGAAAGATAAGGCAGAGGCCTGCATTATGATTGATGAAGATGTCTGTGCGGGCTCTGTGCTAGATCACTGCAGAGAGAAAGGAGTAGTGCTGCAAACTCCAACTGATATGCACTGAAGGACCTCTGTCCTAGAAATCAGTTAAACCTGCACTGATTAAGGTATATCAGGGCTGTAATCTTTCCAATGCCTTTTGCTTGGTATAGGTAGAGCAGTGGGGATTTGTATCTGCTTGCACTTAATAGTGCTGATTAATCATAATTAATTATCTTGGTCATCATTAAAATTTGTTAATCGCAATAGGTAATTATGATTATGCAACAGCACTAATATATAAGGGTTGTGGCTGTCATTTTGAACCTGGAGCACACAGCAGTGACTGGGAATCGCTGCTCTACCCCTGCCCTAAATTACCAGGGCATCTTTCAAGAGATTAGTCACAATTAAACTTTTTTTTAAATCAACCAATTCCAATTCAAAATTTTTCTTAAGACATATAGCCATGACTGTATTTGCACTAATATGATGGTGCTTTGTCACCAGTTTAGAATGCAGTTAAAAGTTTCTTTATGATTAGACATGTGTGATTGCAAAGATTAACAGACATCTCGACTGAGATTTGTGATGAACCTGAGGACCCATGGCACTAATTCTGAAGTCACTATGTAGGGCAGCAGAGATAATGGATATAAAAGGAGAATCTGAATGCAAATCAGTTGATCTCTGTAGAGAAGCCTTTCTGCCTCATAATGGTTATGAAGCAGATCGAGGTGATCTTTTCAAGCTCACAGACATTCTTTCACAGTGTTGCCATTCAGTTTGGTTATGATCTGAACCCAAAGAGATGGGAACCGGTGTCAATTATGGATCTTTTTCACACTAAGGAAATGGTTAAAACTCTGAGTTGGTCTGTCCCATACGCCACAGGAAGGATGAACAAACATTTTTACTTGTATTAACTGAAGACAGATTAAACACTATAAAAAAAAACATGACAGCTGTTTTCAGATCTGTTTGGCAGAGCAGAAAATACAAAAAGTGAGGGGACTTATGTGGACAGAAAGGGGTGTACATGCTCAGAACTTTACACTAGTTCTGAGACTCTTACAGAGCTGTTCTGTCCCAGCACCATCTAATGATACCACCCCACTTGTGCACTTGACTGCATCCTGCACTGAACAGCTGTTATAGATATGGCACCATAGTCTAGGGCAGTCAGAGCTTCAGGATAAAGACAACTATTCATGGGCCATCAAAATAAAAATCACTGGCAAGTGGATGTTTAAAACCATCATTTAAAAGTGATAAGAATTGATTATACTACTAATTAAGAACTAACTTCACTACAACTTGGAGAATATGTGCTTCAAATTGTTTTAATTTAGCAAAACATTAAGGATAAACAAGAAAAATGTTAGAGATTTTAGCATGATACCTTTCAGCATACTCTCCTATACCTATCTATAAAAGATATGAAATAAGTAGCTTTTAAATTATGTACATGTAGTAGAAAGTACAAAATCTGGAGGCACTGAAGCAGCAGGCAAAATGTACATATACTGAACACAGCAGTTTTGCTTTCAGCCTGGCAGGGTTAAGATTACACTTTCTAGTGTATTTTCTGCTCTGGCAAATAAACATGTGGGGAAAGCATGCTAAGCATGAGGCATGGAATTATTTGCAACCAATCCACACCCAGGAACAGGCAGCTATGACCATGGGGTGGAGAAGTTTCAGTATACTTTTGCGGAGGAAGGGGTTATTTTTGGTAAGCAGAAGAGTACAGCTGCAAAAGCTGGAACTGCTTCTCCCATATAGAATACATACACTAGCAGGGGGCTTATTTCTCCAGAACCCCTAGTCCACAGCAGCCAATTTTCTAGCTCTGTCTCTCCACTGTTTTTTCTCCCAAGCCAAAATTTGATCCTGTTACATTACATTTTCAGAGAGCCACTTTGCTTTATTCAACCAATCCCTTAAGTATAATTCTTTCCAACTTCCATTGGAGAAAAGCTTTCACAAAGTGGGCACACTGGGGCTACTTGAACAAAAATGAGAATGAATACCATACATTAAGAATACAAAGCACTTTGTCTCATCAGTATATTAACAAGAATTAAGAGAGTAACATTTATCTATATTACTCACCATTGAACACCTCATTAAACTCTCCAGGAGGAGCATGAACGATGAACTTTGCTGCTACACGTACCTTGTGGAGAGAAAAAGTCTCTTTGAATATTCATTTGAATGTGTAAATGTGCTTTTAACAAAAAAAAATCTCGCGTAAGAGAGATACTATTGTGCTTCATTTAATGCAAACATATTAGTTTGATAGCAAAATAATAGATGTGTAGTCTCCAAATTTACAATGAAGTCAGTCAGGTCACCTTGCCGCTACGTAAAGCGGAGCTGCCTACCCATAAAAGGAGTTCTGAGGACAGCAGGTTACATAGCCTTGACTCATGGTGATGTCACCACCTGAGCCTAGGTTAGAGAAACTTGAGGTAATAAGTTGACAAAAGTGTAAGAGATTTCCAGAAGTGAACCATGATGTTCTATGAGTCCCAAAGCCCATGGTCATCATACAAGGCCACTGCAGCTCTTTGTGGTTTTAATTAGTAGAAACCAGCTCCTAGGACCTAGGGGAAGTGGGTAGGGTTTTGACCACTATGTATCCTCTTGTCCTCAAAGAAACTCTGTTAGAGGCAAGCAGGTTACACAATCCCTAGATACTGACTGCTTTTAACAAAAAAGGGAATGGAAGAATGCCACTAGGCAAACATGCCTTTGTTGGCAGCAAGCCCTTTTGTTTTATATGTGTTTTTGTTGTTGTTAAATTAAGGCACCACCAAATCTAATACAGAGGGCCCAAGGTGAGATGGATTCTAGACCTCAAAAAGATTCTTTAGGACAGACTGACCAAACCTCTCTTAATCAGGAGCTTCTTTCTAAAAAATTATGTGATTTCAGAGTGTGGACAGAAGTTTATGTCACAGCTTTACAAAGCTCTCCTAGGAAGACCAGTCTCAAGTGGACCACTGATGCTGACATGGCTTCAGCCTCAACATGCTCTTTAATTTATTACCTAGGGTGGCTGGACCATGAAAAATGCAGTTTGTCGCCGGATTTAAAAGCATATGCTTGGCTACTGGAATCCCAGGCTTACTGGAGTCAAAACAAAAAGCCGAGTGGACTTTAAAGGCTTTACTCTGCTCCAGGTAGGTGACCAAAGCTCTTTTGCAATCCAAGGTGTGCAAAGCACGTACATTCACTTTCATGATTAGACAAGAATGCTGAAGGGATAAGTAACTGGTTATGGTGGAATCTGATACTACCTTTTGCAGGAGTTTGGGATATATGCACAGAACCACTCTATTGTTGATTAACTCCATATAGGGTGAGTCACTAAGGCCTAGAGATCACAAAGTGCCATAGGAACCACCACAAGAGACCATGCAGGTCAGTACTTCAACTTACAGTAGTGGTTCTCGACCCAGTCCTTGGAACATACCTAGTAGTCAGGTTTTCAGGATATGTATATTCATTGTGGATATCCTGAAAACATGACTGGATGCATGTGTCTCGAGGTCTGGGTTGAGAACCCATGGCTTACAGGAATCTATGAAGCTTCCATCAGCTGGGTCAGTACAACATTCGGGGCTCAAGACACAGCAGGAAGCTTTATAGGAAGTTTCATTAGAAGCAAGCCTCACATAAAATGAAAGAATGTACAAAGAAGGGCTAACATTCTATATTGTAGTAACAGGCACCAACTGCTTTAAAATAAACCCCAATAGAGCTAGTATTGAAACCTGACTTGGAGACAGAGAAGACTTTCCAACCACTATTTACGGTGTTACCTACTAACTTAGGAAGCTACTTCACAGTGGAATTCATTCTTATCGTCTTTGTCCCCAGAATTCTCAAACCTCTGCTTGTACTGCCCCTCCTTTAGGCATTGTAAAACTTTCCCTTGGTTTCACCACGGACTTCTCCATATTGAAATGACAGATGCATAAGGCTGAGTGCTTTTGGAAGAATTATCATGACATCCCCACTTCACAATGCATCACAAATTGCACTCTGCTTGGTTATCAACACATTGACTTGTCCTCAATCCTGCTGGATTTCAGGATTTGCATCTAAACCCACAGGTCCACTTTCGCTCTTTAATCTATCGATCACCCTGGTAGACTCTTTTCGCTACCTGAGTATTATTCTGGATTTTAAACTGGCCTTTGATTTTCAGATCTCTCAAGCTGTAAAAAAAAAGTTTCTTCTGGCTTCCTTAGGTTACGCGCTACCTGACATTTTCTGGATTTTGTTTCATTAGATGCACTAATTCATGCTTTCATTATTTCCTGCAACAGTCTTAACTTTGTCGCTTACAAACTTTATAAAACTCAGCTGTTCATTTACTGTTTAATGCTAAACAGTTTGATTTTGTTACACCCCCCCCCCCCCCCATGGTTCAGGTTCATTGGCTTCCTGTGACATTTCGCATACACTTTGGAATGGGTGGCCTGAGAGAATGTTCCTTATCAAAATGTAAGGCAAGACTTAAGGCCTATTTCTTTTCAATAGCTTCCTGATTAGGTGCCAGTTAGGTATAGACCTGCAAGTCTAAGACATGGCCCTCCCGCTCTGCTCCCTCCTAACCCCCTTGTTTCCACTCCCTCCTTTGTTCCCCATGTTGATTTATCTGTTATTGTAGATTGTATGAGTGACTCTTTCCTATCTCAAATTAAGTTCTTTTCTTAAATTTAAGATGATTTTATTGTAAACCGCTTTGACCTTTTAGCTAAAGCAGTATATCAAGTCTCTAAATAAACATTCAGTTTTTGTGTGGGATAGGAAAACGTGCAAGGCGGCCTAGTTCCACATTCTGAAAGCTTTCAACACAGGAGAAAACTGTTCTTTCCAGCTTGTGCACATAACTGGCTGGCCAAATATCTGAAAGTTTCTCTAATTAAGCTTCTCCTAAATAGTTTACAGATCCTGGGTGTGGTTTCCCTCTACATGAGCTCCCCAACCCAGTTTCTGGAATTTGGAAGGTGATTCATTGCACAGATTCAAACTCGCTATAGATACTTGAGAAACTTGGCAATCTGAACAGCATATCAAACTGTAAGTAGCTTAACTCCATTGGAGTATAAAATCTGTTACTCTTGTATCTCATGGAAATTTGCTGGGAGGTTGGGGGGAGGATGTGCCATTGAAAGCACAATCAACAAATGCCATGCTAATGTCTGCTCTCATATATATGTGTATATAGATGACTTTTCCTCCATCTACCCTATACAGGAGGAAAAAACAAAGGGGGGGAAAAAAACCTCTTCCTTTCCTCTCACTTGCAGAGCTGCTGGCTCCTATAAGTTAATATATTTCTGTCTTCCTCCTGACTTTATAACTGCTCTTTTGCCTTGTGTTATTTATGATGAAATTGACTGTTCAGTAAGGGTGCTTTATTTCCAGATCTATGTTTAGAATCTTCTTCCTACTACAGAGTTGATGGAAGTTTAAATTTAATTAAATATGGCTCCCATTGTTACTGGTGCTTAGTAGTGTGTGTCTTTAAGGAAGGAGCTGCCTGCCTCCTGGAGAGTTGGGAATTCCTGAGAAGCACATGCTTGTGTTCTGGAGCACTGCATGCCTAAAAGCTAAGCTTTTCTGAATCTATTTTCAGTTTTTTTGTGTTTGGTTTGATTCATAGATTCTAACCTGCTCTCTTACCTGTATGTCCCTCTCTGAATATCTTTCTTGATAATCTGCAGACTTATGGGACAGACTAAATAAAACAGAGGAGTTCAATAAGTGGCTTGAAGCTTGGTGTAAAGGTCTTGGATACATAGGAGATAGGGAAGTATGTGGAAAAATAACAGGTTGTACTGTAATGATGGGTCACATCTCACTGCGACAGGAAAAATGATACTTGGGGAGAAATTCAGAAAGTGTGTTTCTAGACATTTAAACTAAAGTGGGATGACAAAAGGAATCAAAGGAATTCAGAAAGTCACCCCCAAGAAAAACATGATGGCAGTGGAGAAAGTAATGTTAATATAAAAAAAAAACATCAAAACTCAACACGTGGAAAGCAATAAGCACAAATGCTTATAGTCTAAATTAAAAGGTTCAAGATTTGTAAGCCCTGATGTTTGAAGACTTGGATATTTGTTGCTATTACAGAGACATAGTTCAATGATACCCATGAATGGAATGTGACCTTATCAAGCTATAATCTTTTTAGGAAGGATACTACTACTACTACTACTACTACTATTTAGGATAGAGAGGGTCGAAGAGATGGAGAAGTGGAATAGTATATGAAAAATAATATCAGAGCAACAAATGCGGAGTACATGGGGAAAGGAAGAAGCTGCATGGATTGTCCTGGAAAGACAGACCTTCGGCACAAATGGAGAAGCTGGACAAGGATCTGACAGAAGATATCCATAAGCTTGGAATCAAACAGGAGGCGCTGAGCTGGGAGATTTCAATTTGCCTTGATGTGGATTAGAATGTCCCTTCCGCAGAATCAGAAAGCAGAGAGATTGTAGATGCCTATCAAGTGCTTGCTCAGACAAATGGTGACGGAATACACGAGGGAAAGGTTGACACTGGATCTAGTGCTCACAAAAGTAACAAGTACTTCCAATGTTCGGGTGGGTGCCCACCTAGGCAGTAGTGATCCCACAATATGGTTTGATATAAAAGAGCAAAAACAGAGTGCAGAAAAAAAAACTCAAAGTACTGGATTTCAGACATGCTGATTTTGGTAAAATGGGGAAAATGACTGAAAAAAGTAGTTGACGGAATGGGTAGGAAAAGGAGAAGTGGAAGCTCAGTGGTCCAAGCTGAAAGCTGCTACAAATATGGCAACAGATCTTTACACAAGGACAGTACACCACACATAACAAGAGAAACAGGAAGCCTATATAGTTAGAAACATAGAAACATGACGGCAGATAAGGGCCAAAAGGCCTTGCCAGTCTGCCCTTCCTCAGCAACCACTAACTCCTTTTCCTAAGGGACTCCACACGCCTGTCCCACACTTTCTTAAATTCTGATACAGTCCTCGTCACCATGACCTCCACCAGGAGGCCATTCCACGCTTCTACCACCTTTTCCGTGAAAGTACTTCCTTAGATTCTTCCTAAGCCTGTTTCCTGTTATCTTCATCCTATGTCCTCACAGTCCGGAGTTTTCCTTCATTTGAAAAAAACATCTCCTGTATATTTAAATGTCTATCATATCCCCTCTCTTCCACTGTATACATGTTGAGATTTATAAGCCTGTCCCTATAAGTTTTATGGCAGAGACCTCTTACCAATTTCGTAGCAGCCCTCTGGACTGACTCTATCCTGTTTATATCTTTTTGTAGGTGTGGTCTCCAGAATTGCATGCAGTACTCCAATTAGGGTCTCACCAGACACTTATACAAGGGCACTATCACCTCTTTTTTCCTGCTGCTCAATCCTCTCCTTATGCACTCAACCATCCTTCTGGCTAAGACAGTCGCCTTTTCTGTTTGGTCACCTTAAGGTCATCAGACACAATCACCCCCCAAGTCCTGCTCTTCTTTTGTACACAGCACTTCACTCCCTATACTATACCGTTCCCTTGGATTCTTGTAACCCAAGTATATGACCTTGCACTTCTTAGCACTAATTCTTAGTTGACAGTTTTCAGACCATTCTTCAAGCTTCAATAGATACTTCCTCATGCCATCTACCCTATTACATAGCTTGGTATCATCCAAAAAGACACAAACCTTACCAGAGAGTCCTTCCACAATATCACTCACAAAGATGTTAAAAAGAGCCAGGCCAAAAACTGACCCCTGTGGTACACCACTGATAACATCCTTTTCCTCAGAGCAAGCTCCATTTACCACTACCCTCTGTCTCCTCCCATTTAACCAGTTTTTAACCCAGTCAATCATTTTAAGTCTCATACTGAGGGCTCTCAGTTTGTTTATCAGTCGTCTGTGCAGGACCGTGTCAAAGGCTTTGGTACAATACAAGTATCCAACATCTAGTGCCCCACCCACATCCAACTGTTTGGTAACCTAGTCAAAGAAAAACAAATTCATCTGACACGACCTGCCTCTAGTGCCTTGGGTCCTGCAGTCAATTTGATTCGAGAAACCTCACAATCCTCCACTTTAGAAGCATTTCCATTAGCTTACTCACCACTGAGGTAAAACTGAAGGTCTGTAATTCCTTCCCTGCTTCTGCTCTTGTGCGGAGAGACCACATCCGCCCTTCTCCAGCCCTCCGGGACCACTCTAGACTCTAAGGAAGCACTGAAGAGGTCAAACAGCGGAGCCACCAGAACATCTTTTCCTTGAGTATCCCACCAGACCCCATTGCTTTGTCCACTTTTAGTTTAGCTAGCTCTTCATGAACACAGTCTTCTGAGAATCAGTCCTGGTCTACCGTACATCCATCCTCCTTGGCATATGTTTTCTGAGGTCCTACCCCAACCTTTCATCCATGAACACAGAAGTAATTATTAAGCAGTTCAGCTTTATCCATATCGGCGTCTACATATTCCTCTCCCTCAGCTTTGAGCCTTACAATGCTATTATGGCACTTCTCCTTGTCACTTACATATCTGAAAAACTTTTTGTCCCTCAATTTTACTATATTAGCGATCTTTTCCTCCATTTGCCTCTTTGCTTTCCCAACAGCTTTTCGTTCTCTTAGCTTTACCAGGTATTTTTGCCTGTCTTCCTCTTTCCAAGTCCTCTTGTAACGTATGAAAGCTAATCTTTTCTATACCTTTTCAGCTACTACATTTGAGAACCAGAGCAATCTTCTTTTCCTCTTAATTTTACGTGATTTTCTAACATACAGGTTTGTCACCTTTAAAACAGCACCTTTCAGACCACTGTTGCTCTACTTCCTTCAGCTGTTACCCTCCAGCTAACACTTGAGAAATTACCCCATCTCCGCAAAGTTAGTATTTTTGAAATCAAAGACCTTCAATCTCAAATAAGCCCCTCTCCTTCTTTGTCTTAATATTAAGCTACACCATTCGGTGATCACTAGATGCCAAATGATCTTCCACCGTAACTTCAGAAATGCCCCTATTTGTAAAAACCAGGTCAACAGCAGCTACATCCCTTGTCAGTTCTGTTACCCACTGCTGAAACAATTCTTCCTGCAGACAATACAAGAACCCTTTGCTTCTACATGACCCTGCGGTTTGGATGCCCCAATCAACGTCCAGCATATTAAAATCATCTAACAGTAGTACTTCCCCTTTCCTAGCTATCTCGTGGATGTCTTCCTGTCCATTTTTCTGCCGACTGAGGTGATCTGTATATTACACTAATATAAATATATTTTCCTTTCCCGCTTAGCAGTTTAACCCACAGCGCTTATTCCTTACCCTGTATGTCATGCAGTTGTCACCTGAATATTATTCTTAACATATAACGCCACTCCTCCACCCTTTTCCCCTGTCCTTCCTGAATAGATTATAGCCAGGTATAACTATATCCCAATCATGTCTTCTGTGAGCCACGTCTCCATGACCGCCACTATATCCAAGTTGACTTCTATCATTGTAGCCTCTAGATCTGGAAATTTGTTTCCCATACTACGGGCATTGGTATACAAGGCTCCAGAGGTTTTCCCTTTTCTATAAGGGTATTTGGTGTCTTACTTTCCTGAGAGTTATTAATGACTTTGGGGCTTTTCTCACCCATCCCCAGTGAATCAAGTTTAAAACCCTCTAATACTGCTGCTGAAAACATTTCGTCCCTTCCTTGTAAGATGGACACCATCACTGTTCAGTAGCTCTTGGAAAATCATCCCATGATCAAGGAAACCGAAGCACTCTCGTTGGCACCATCCACGCAGCCACACACTTAGGTCCAGGATACAAGCTTCCCTCATTCAGCCTTTACCTTCAACAGGAAGGATCAATGAACATAGGATAGTGGTCAGTATACTTGAAGAGTCTAGGCAATCTTTCCGCTACATCTTGAAGCTTGGCACCAGGCAGACAGCACATCTTCCTGAACATCATGTCCGGTTGGCAGATGGGCGCCTCAGTACCCCTGAGAAGAGAACCACCACTACCTTTTGTTTCTTATTTGCCACTGATCTCGTGACTTGGGGAAGTTTAATCGTTGCTTCCTCTTATTTCTGCCAAACAAGTGGTGGGAAAAATAGAGGCTGTATTCAAGAAATACAGAAGAATGCAACAAGAGAATCACAGAAAAGATTACCAGATTAAACTCAAAGAAGTGAAGAGGGAAATATGGCTAGCAAAAGCATAGGCAGAAGAAAAAAAAACGGCTAAAGATGTAACAGAGGTGACCTTTTCCAGATATACTGGGGAAAGGAGAAAAGCTAGGAATGAAGACTAAGACTGAAAGATGCTGAGAATGGCTATGAGGAGAGTGAAGATTTAATTGACAGGAGACAGTGGGAATGTGCTTGGCCTAAAGCCAGTAGGCTGAGCCTGTTGCCATACAAACAGGCTCATTTTCAAAGCACTTAGCCTCCCAAAGTTCCATAGAAACCTATGGAACTTAGCCTCCCAAAGTGCTTTGAAAATATGCCTCAGTGTAATGTATTTTGAGTGGATCAAGATGGCAGCTGCTTAGGGAAGCAATTAAACCTTCTTGGGTGTAGATGGCTTCAGTCTCATCACGTGACGCTGTCCCTTGTTAATCAAACCTCCTTGTGGAGAGTGATAAGGATAAAGTGAACGTGCTAAACAAATACTTTTCTCTTCAGTGTTCACCAAAGAAAATCTTGGGAGGACAACTGCAGTCGACTGTTGAGGGTATATCTAGGAACGGAGTGGCCAGACCGAAGGTCCATCAAGCCCAGTATCCTGTTTCCAACAGTGGCCAATACAGGTTATAAGTACCTGAGAAGATCCCAAAACAGTAAATCAGATTTTATGTTGCTTAAATAAGTAGGGATTTTCCCATGTCCATCTTAATAATAGCTTACTGCACCCTTCATAGAAGAAAGCATTTATTTATTTAGTTACATTTGTACCCTGCGCTTTCCCACTCATATTAAAAAAAACCTTGAAAATCTGAAAGAGAACAAAAGCTATGGGGCCAGATGGGATATATCCCAGGATACTGAGGGAACTCCGGTCAGGGCTTCTTAAGGATTTATTTAATACGAGAGGTTTCATGGGACTGGAGATGAGCTGATGGGGTCCCTCTTCACAAAATGCAGGGACAAGGGAGAACTGGGAAACTACAGTCTGATAAGCCTCATGTCAGCAGTAGGAAAAATAATGGAGCTGCTGCTTAAAGAAAGGATAGTTAACTTTCTAGAATCCAACAGGTAGCAGGATCCAAAGCAACATGGCTTTACGAAAGGAAATTCTGCCAAACAAATCTGATTGATTTCTTTGACTGGGTGACCAAAGAACTGGATAAAGGGCATGCACTAGATGTAACCTACTTTGATATGATTCCTTACAGAAGACTCATGAATAAGTTGAACTTAGGACCTAAAGAGGTGAAATGGATTGGGAAACTAGTAGAGTGCAGGCGACAGAGGGTAGTGATACATAGAATTTGCTCAGAGAAAAGGAAGACAAGTAGTGGAGTGCCTCAGGGATCGGTAGTGGGGCCAATCTGTTTAATATGTCTGTGAGAGACATTGCTGAAAGGTTAGAAGAAAAATGTGCCTTTTTGCAGATGACATGAAGATAACCAATAGAATGGATACTCCAGAGGGAGTAGGAACCATGAGAAGATACCTTCAAACATTCGAAGAATGGTCAAATGTCTGGCAGCTAAATTTAATGCAAAGATGAGCAGAGTGATGCATATGGGATGCAGAAATCCAAAGGAGATGTACGAGATAAGAGGCAAGACACTGATAAGCACAGCTCAAGAGAGGGACCTTGGGGTGACGGTGTCTGAGAATCCCAAGGTGACAGAACAATGTGACAAGGCGGTGGCCACAGCCAGCAGGATGCTAGGCTGCATAGACAGAAGTATAACCAGCAGAAGAAAGGTGGTGTTGATGCCCCTGTACAAGTCGTTGGTGAGGTCCCACTTGGAGTACTATGTTCAGTTTTAGAGGCTGTAACTTGCTAAGGACGTAAACAGGCTTGAAGCAGTTCAGAGAATAGCGACGAAAATGATATGGGATCTGCATGACAAGATGTACGAGAAGAGACTTGAGGACCTGAACATATGTATACCCTGGAGGAAAGGAGAGACATGATACATTCAATCTACAAACAAGCCATTTCCAAAGATGGAAAGGGGGGGGGGGGGGGGGCTGGCTCAGGAACAATGTCTGGAAGTACTTTTTCATGGAAAGGGTGGTAGATACCTGGAATGCCCTTCCACAGGAGATGGTACCCGAATTCAAAAATGTGTGGGATAAACACAAAGGAATCCTATATAAAAGGCATGGAACCAAACCTACCTTATGCTACGAGTTTATATCTTGTTGGGTAGACTAGATGGACGGCACAGGTCTTTATCGACCGTCATCTACTATGTTACTATGTAAACAGACAAACCAATGGAGTAGAGGAGTGGCCTAGTGGTTAGGGTGGTGGACTTTGGTCCTGGGGAACTGAGTTCGATTCCCGGCACAGGCAGCTCCTTGTGACTCTGGGCAAGTCACTTAACCCTCCATTGCCCCATGTAAGCCGCATTGAGCCTGCCATGAGTGGGACAGCGCGGGGTACAAATGTAACAAAAAAAAAAAGTTATAACCCTTTCTTGTAACCTGCTCATCCTCAGAGAATTAAAGTGGTCCCTTTAACAATTATTTCCTGGCCACTGTCCACAATAGCAAATGAGTTTCTAATGCCACAGCCTGACTCCTTATGCCACCTTGCTTGCTGCTACAGACCTCAACTGTGGCATTGTCAGCCACTTGGACTGCCTTCCCCCTGAAGCAGAACTCCACCAAAGCCAGGTGAACTGCCCCAGTTTCCAGGGAATTGATGGACCAAGAAGCATCCAGCCAGGACCAAGTCCCCTGCTCCACACAGCCCAGGCAACACACTCCCCAAATAAGGAGGCTCACATCTGTGGTGACTATTACCCACTCTGAGAGTCCAGCAACCCCCCCCCCCCCCCCCCCCCCCCAGGAGGCAAACAAGACTGTCCCACCATTCCAGACTGGCTCTCGCCCTGGCAGAAAATGGCAAGGAGTACTTAGTCATGAGAGTCTGGGGCCCACTGAGAAAAGACCAGACTACAGAGGCTGAGCCACAGCCATGAAGCCTAAGAGTCCCAAACTGGATGAAGGACGTGCGCTAGATGTAATCTACTTGGATTTCAGCAAAGCCTTTGATAAGGTCCCTCACAGAAGACTCTTGAATAAGCTGAAAGGGCTGAACTTAGGACCAAAAGTGATGAATTCAATAGGAAACTGGTTGACCGACAGGTGGCAGAGGGTGGTGGTAAATGGAATCTGCTCGGAGGAAAGGAAGGTAAGCAGTGGAGTTCCTCAGGGGTTGGTGCTGGGGCCGATACTGTTTAATATATTTCTGGGAGATATTGCTGAAGGGCTGGAAGGAAAGGTTTGCTCATTTGCGGATGACACGAAGATAGCCAATAGATTGGATACCCTGGGCGGAATAGAAACAATGAGAAGAGATCTCCAAACGTTAGAAGAACGGTCAAAGGTCTGGCAGTTAAAATTTAATAAAGTATCTTTAAGTACTCCAGACTTTGTTTTTTGAATATTCACATACATTTTATTATAACAAAACCACATCCCTACATACAACCCCTTGGAACTTGAACAGAACTCTGTCCCACATACATATTTTGCATCAAAGATTAGTCACATTTATCATATCACCTTTAACATCAATTTTAACCTATATTGCTCCCTGGTCCCATTCAGACCTCCATACAGGTTTACATATAAGGCTTAGTCACTTATTTCAACACCCCCATCCATTTAGCAGCTCCAGTGTCAATCGAACTTGCATCATCGCTCAAGCTTTAAGTCCCAATGCGCTGCTTGCAGCTTCCTCCTTTATTTCAAAAAGCAATTTTATCGCTCACATATTAAAATGCGCTGCAGCACTCCGCAAACAGGATTCTTCTTTATTATAGAGAAATATTCCTCAGCGTTGTTTCACAATTGTCCACAGCTGCAATCAAATCCTTCACTTGCTGATGGCTAGAGATTCACCACCTGATGGCGCCAATAAGTGACTAATTCCTTAATGATTTGGCACAGTGAACGCTCTTTATGTTGACGCTTCAAATGTAGCAGGAAAGCTTCCTTCAAGCCCATTAAAATCAGTAAGGTCCACACACATTACTCAGTTCCTCTATGCATGACTGTATTTCATGGTACTTCTTCAGGAGGAACCACTTCCCATATAATCAGCGGGAATTCTTTAATACAAACAATGGCTGCTTACCAGTGGGACTGCCGTCCTGCCAGAGAGCCAGACTTCCGCTTCTCAAGATTCATGCCCATACACACCTCTTTCGGGATTAAATACGTGCCCTCTAATCATATCCACCTTCTTTTAAAGAAAGAGGCACCTTTACAACCACTCTACCTCTAAATTAAGTACCCTTGGGGCCACCATACTCCACGAAAAAATGTACCTCTGCTCAATTGCCAAAAGTGTCTCACTAACATCCCCCCCTCCTCTAGGGGTTGCCACCTGCATCAGGACTACACATTTAAGTTCTATCAGAAGAAAAGAAGTGTTGATGCCCCTCTGCAAATCGTTGGTAAGGCCCCACTTGGAGTATTGTGTTCAGTTTTGGAGGCCATATCTTGCTAAAGATGTAAAAATACTGGAAGCGGTGCAAAGAGAAGCTACAAAAATGGTAAGGGATTTGTGTTGCAAATCATACGAGGACAGAGTTGCTGAGCTGAACATGTATACCTTGGAGGAAAGAAGAAACAGGGATGACATGATACAGATGTTCAAATATTTGAAATGTAGTAAAATGCAAACAAACCTTTTGTGGAGACGGGAACGCGGAAGAAATAGAGGACATGAATTGAGGTTGAAGAGGGGCAAACTCAGAAGTAATGTCAGGAAGTATTTTTTCATGGAAAGGGTGGTGTATGCATGGAAGGTGGTGATGAAAACAGTAATGGAATTCAAACATGCCTGAGATAAACACAAAGGAATCATGTTTAAAAGGAATGGATCCACGGAATCTTAGCAGAGATTGGGTGGCAACACCAGTAATTGGGAAGCAAAACCAGTACTGGGCAGACTTTTACAGCCTATGCCCCGATCATGACTGAATAGATATGGATGGGCTGGAGTGTAAATTTTAAGGGGCTTCGACGTTAGCTTCAGAACTTTTAGTACAAGAACAGTGCTGGGCAGACTTCTACAGTCTGTGCCCTGAGAATGGCAAGGACAAATCAAACGAACGTAAAATATCAGATACCATGTAAAATGAGTTTATCTTGTTGGGCAGACTGGATGGAGCATACAGGTCTTTATCTGCCGTCAATTACTATGTTACTATGTCTACATTAAGTAAAATTTAAAGTGGGCCTAAAGACACACTATTTCACTATTGACTTTGCTGTAGCTTGATGGTGGTGTGCTCTCTCCTACGCCTCTCCCCTTTTTCTGTCTTACTTTACTTTTTTTTTCCCCTGTGTCTCTTACTTTGAGATAGAGAAATTAACATCATCATGCCTTATTAGTCTGAACTGAAAGGCAGTAAATTCTAAATAAAACGGTAAATGATATTAAATATGGTGCAACCTTCAATTTGATCCCAGCATATGATCTTTTCTTTAGGCACAATGATCACCAGTTATTCAATACAATTCACCAATCTTTAAACTAATGAAATGAATATGAACCTTCAGAAACAGCGTACAATTCACTTGTAAACTGCCATAAAGATAAGCAACACGCTTTCACTGATTTCTTTTTAAAACATATTTCCATCATTATTAATCTTAAAATTTTTTTGCAAGTATAATGTTTCAAGACTCCATCTGACAAAAGTAAAGATCAACTCTGAACTTTCCAGACGGACTCATTGCCAACATGGCCAGCGTTTCAGAGCCTTCCTTAAGGTAGCGGTCAGCTGAAAAAACAAAACATTCCTGTTAACCAAAAACGCAAAACAAGATCTTCACCATCGTATGATTCTTCCACAACATACCACACATTTGAAAAGTTCTTCATTGAAGTGCCTCTATCAGTGTAGTGGTTGAAAAAAAAAAAAAAAAAAAGCCGCATTTAAAACTATTCAACAGACAGGAAGTATATAGGGATTGGATAACAACCCTGTCAATCAAGTTAATGTCCACCATTCAATTTCAATATGGGCTCATGTTGAACTTGATTGACAGGGTTGTTATCCAATCCCTATATACTTCCTGTCTGTTGAATAGTTTTAAATGCAGCATTTTTTTTTTTGCACCACTGCACTGATAGAGGCACTTTAATGAAGAACTTTTGAAATGTGTGGTATGTTGTGGAAGAATTATATGATAGTGGATATTTTATGTTTTGCTTTTTTGGTTAACAGGAATGTTTTGTTTTTTTCAGCAGACCATTACCCTGAGGAAGGCTCTGAAACACTGACCACGTTAGCAGTGAGTCCATCTGGAAAGTTAAGTGCTGAACTTTAGTCAAATGGCGTTTTGAATATATTATACTTGCAAAAAAATTTAAGAGTTGAAGATTATTAATAATAATAATGGAAAAATGTTTTTTTTTTATTTTGTGGACCAATGACTAGTGAATGCGTCTTGCTACTATCTTCACGGCAGTTAAGTGAAATGTGCGTTGATTCTGAAGGTCCATATTCATTTCATTAGTTTAAAGATTGCTGAATTGTATTGACTAACTGGTGATCATTGTGCCTAAAGAAAAGATCATATGCTAGGATCAAAGTTGAAGTATGCACCATATTTAATATTTACCATTTAGAATTTATTATATTGCCTTTCAGTTGTATTGAATAACTGGCGATCATTGTGACTAAAGAAAAGATCGTATGCTGTGATCAAAGTTGAAGTTTGCACCATATTTAATATTTACCATTTATTTAGAATTTACTATACTGCCTTTCAGTTCTCAGACTAATAAGACAGAAATTAATGTCATATCTCAAAATAAGAAAGAAGAAACAGAGAAAAAGTAGTAAGACACAAAAAGGGGGAGAGGCGTAGGAGGTAGTACACCTGCCATCAAGCTACAGCAAAGGCAATAGTAAAATAGTCTCTCTTTCCCTTATCCCCACTATCCAGCATTACCTGTCTCTCACCTCTTGTTGGATGCAGGGAGACACAGAGGAGGACATGCTCTATGTGGCATCTCCTCCTTGTCTCTCCAAATACCCCATTTCTCTGTCATTCAGTGTCTTTCTTCCCCAGAATGCAGCAGTGCCTGTCTTTCTCGCCCTTCACCATTCAGCATTGCCCCTACCTATCTGACTATACCTCCTATGCATTATTTCCCCTCTCTCTCATTCTCCCCAGCATTTAGGCTCCGTCTTCCTCCTTTTATCCATTATCGCCCCATCTCTGTCACTCTCTCTCTCTCCCATCCAATCTTGCCTCATTCCTCTCAACCTTCCCCAACCAATTTCTCTCTCTCTCCTCTTCCATTCATCCACACCCTGCAGCAGTTTTGCTCCCTCCCTCCAGTTGTACCTCTGCTGGCCCCGCACTAAGAATCATAGAAGACTGTGGGATCTGGCTCTCTGCAGTGCCAGTCTCAGAACTTTAGGAGAGAGGGAGCAGGTCTGGTAGGTAGGGAGGGTCGTGGTTCAGGTTGGGGAGGCTAAGCCTTCCTAAGCACCTTATACAGTGCACCTATGGCAGGAGAAGCACGTGTGATTACACATATGCTCAGATGAGTGCTCCTGAAGTCACCCTGGTGTGTTCCGACACTGAGAACACAGCCCAGGTGCTGATCTGAAACTTTTTTGTGGCACACCTAATCAGGTCTGAAATCATACCGGTTGGGAAGTTGCTCTACTTCCCTTTTGTATTCTTTGTGGAAACATTTTGCTGGTTCCACTCTCTTAACAGCCATCTTGAACTGTTTTTGAAAGGAACTCATAGACAATTCCCAAAATTTGGCATAATTGAGCCTGCATGAGGCACAGATTACAAACTGTATAGGCCACCACAACCTTATGCTACTGTCTTTAATATGTACATTCCAAGTGAAGGAGAACTTCATCCTCCAGTCAAATATGCAAGACAACACATGGTATTTGCAGGGCAAGAGTATACTTTGATAAAGCATACCCCCCCCCCTCTTTGGTATGTATATTTTAAAAAAAAGGATTAAAAACCAGACACTACAGAAGTGGCTACGTTAATCACAGCTAGTTTCCAAATATGCCAGAAGAAAATGACCTCAAGTAAAATATTGAACCTCTTCTTCATGCTACATAATCTTTTGTTCAATAAACTGAAGGTATATGATCACCCTAAAGCTAATAGCAGACTAAGATTTAGATTGAGATCCTGTGTTAAAACGTTTATTTATACATACTTTTTTCTAGGCATTAATGTTTACAACCCTAGAACGCATATTGGGGGCCTTTTAGGCCCCCATGCTTACATTTTTGCTATTATCTGCAAAATTACTTTAGTTAGAATTTTGAAACTCAAGGTATTACTCAAGTATGTCATTGTTGATAATATCCAGTTGTTCATATAATTTTTTTTCATAGGTATTATGGTGTAACAATGCTTGTTTGGTGAAAACTACATCTGTACGAATTGGGGGCCTTTTAGGCCCCCGCTGTTTTTATCATGTTCTCAGAAGTGTTTGTGTCTCAAGTTACTTTATTTGTACTCAGTAATGCTGGTGGAGGGGCCAGGGTGTGGATAATAACATGTGAGGATGTCATGTGATTTTTGGAGGGAGTGATAAGGCCATGACATCACCTCAGGTCCTCTGAACACTGAGGACAGTATACACTGTGAGCTAATTGCTGAAGGACCTGTGATAAGATAAGCTGTTGAGAGGAAATCTGTTTCATTTTCTAACATCTAGTCAGCAATGGCACAGTCTTCCTCCAAGTGTCTGACTGACCAAGAGATTGAAGCGATTATGTTTCAAAGCGATGATGAAAGTGAACTATCTTTGTCTGATGAAGAATATCTGCCACCAGCTAATCAAACATCCTCATCCAGTGATTCTTCTGATGATGAAGAAGTGAATCTAGTGGATCCTCAAGAAGTGATAAGTAGAACATCCAAAACGAATGTTTTTTGGGACAGTAATCCTACATTAGTCGGACGTACTCCAATACACAATATTGTGAGACAGGCTCAAGGAGCTGTGGGAAGTCCCAGTTACTTTACCCCTAAAGATGTATTCTGTACTTATTTTTCTGACAATATTGCAGAAGAGGTCCTATTATGTTCAAACCTAGAAGGAAGACGTATCGCTTCAGCAAAAAATAAGTCCTGGAAAAATATCTCAAAAGAGGAACTTTATGCATATATTGGACTTTTCCTGCTGGCAGGGAGTCAAAAATCATATTATGTCCCAATACGAGAATTATTTCTGGACCCACTTTCTGATCCACACTATAAGGCGACAATGTCAGTGGGCAGATATGAGGAAATTAGAAGGATCATTCGCTTTGATGATAAGCGAACTCGTGCAGCGAGGTTTGAAACAGACAAATTAGCCCCTCTCAGTTATATCTGGAACATATTTATCAAAAATTGCACAAAACTTTACAATCCTAGTACTAATGTTACTGTAGATGAGCAACTTGTACCGTTCAGAGGACGCTGCAAATTCATACAATACATGCCCAGCAAGCCAGCCAAGTACGGTATAAAAATCTTCTGGATGTGTGATTCTGCAAATTATTATGGCATAAATGGCGTAATCTACTGTGGCAAAGAGGTTGGTGCACCAGTACAGAAGGATCTGGGGTCTGAAATAGTCAAAACTCTTGCTGTTCCAATATTCAATTCAGGTAGAAACATCACCATGGACAATTATTTCACCAATGTTGAACTAGGCAATTTTCTGCTTGCAAAAGCTATTACACTTGTTGGTACTATAAAGCAAAACAGACGAGAAATTCCAGCAGCACTCAAACACAATCGTCAGCGAGCACTTTATGAGAGTGTCTTTGGATTCAATAACAAAGCGACTTTGGTATCTTACAAGGCAAAGAAGGAGAAATCTGTAATTTTACTCAGTACCATGCATCACGATTGCAGTGTTGACAGCAATAACCAAAAATTGAAACCAGAAATCATCCTGCATTACAATGCAACAAAAGGAGGTGTAGATAAAATGGATGAGATGGTGGGAGAATATTCGTGTAAGAGGCAAACAAAACGATGGCCTGTAGTACTATTTTCAAATATGCTTGATGTAGCAGCCCTAAATTCATTCATTATTTATACAGAAACTCATCCTGAATTTCATGCACAGAGGAAGGACAGGAGACGCTTATTCTTGAAGGACCTTTGTCATGAACTTGTAATACCTCACATGATAGAGCGAAGCGACTTGAAATGCTTGCCAAAGAAAACTAAAGAAGCAATGAAACGGTGTGGCGTACAGTTTCAGATTACTCCAGAGCCAGGAGAAAGAAAACGAAAGCGTTGTTTCATATGTCCAAGAAACTTAGAGAGGAAAACTGAGCGATATTGTTCCACTTGTAAGGAAACTGTTTGCAAAGAACACTCTTCTGAAAAAATAACATGTCAGAATTGTTTAGAAGACTAATATAATAGAAAAGAAAGTTAGAATAAAAATGTAGCTGCAGCTAGTTTGCTATAGATTTCTATGCATTTTTGTGTGTTTTCATGTCTTTGCGTGAAATTTGGGAAAAAAAAGATTTTTTGGTGTTTTCTGTGAAAAATTATAATTAAAATGTTGTCCACTATTCATATTTTATTGAGCAATTTTGAAATAAACTTGTGAAAGTTATTTAAGTGTGTTTTTCTACATTATGTGCATGGGGGCCTAAAAGGCCCCCATGACGTTAATATGTATATTTTTAATGTCATGCGTTCTAGGGTTAAGCAAATCAGATATGGTATAGAAGGAAATGCTCTACTGCTAAACAATGGTTATCAATTTACAACATTAAGACAACATATCACTGGTTCCAACTATACATGAACCAAAAGAAGCACCACATTTGTGACATGCACTGAAAATTTGGTGTGGATATGAAAGCCATGTGAAGTGATCTCACAAGGCTTCTTTCCTTTAGAAAGTAGAATAAAAATATTAAAAGTAAAATAGCACTTTGCAGATGACAACAACTAAGACCTGTACGGTCCACCCAGTCTGCCCAACAAGATAAACTCACAGGTAAGATACAACACTACATATTAAGCTTCATAGTAGCATTTTTCTCTTACTCGTACAAATTAAAAACAAAATCCAGAAGGCCGAATCATTCAATGCAATATTGGCACTTTTTTCTTAATCTACTATTACTTAGATCACTTAACACTGAAGTCAACAACAATTACATCCCAGGTTGTCACCAGCACATTCTCAATAAATATCTCAAAAAACAAGCTTCAGCCCCGGACACAAAGCAAGGCTTCCTAATTTCTGTAAATATTCCCAGCCTTATATTACGCTTTCTCCTTTATTCTAACCCTTACTATTAAACTAGACAGATATCACAGTCATTTCTGAATAGAGTGTTACATCCGCACCCACACCCGGAGGCTCCTGGTAGCGCCATCACACAAGATTAATACTCTCCCTCCCAGTACAGGGTGGGCAACAGTCTTCCAACCCCATGCAGGTCAGCCAGAACTCGTCCGATCTCCTCCTGCAAAAAAGGGGAACAGGAACCAGCCCTGCTGGGCGAGAGGGAGCGGGCTCGGCCTGGGAGCGCCCAAGAGGCGTGAAAAGAGACAGGAGAAGGAAGAGCGCGGCAGCTTCCTGGATCCCGCAGAGGAGGGGAAGCGCCTCTGGCTCCGCTGCTGCCACTTGCTCCTATTTTCGTGCTCGCACCGTACAAGGACCTGAGCGAAGGAGCGGCCCCACCCCTAAGCCCGGGCGGTGACTGAAATGCTGGCGACAAGGGCCGTTCACAGAGCCTGAGCCCAGGAAGCTAAAAATATACCCAGCAGCCCGGGAGGAGAATGGGAACATACGGAGACTCCGGAGGCAGCCACCTCGGCGTGCACATCTCCCCCCCCCCCCAAGGTCGGGGGAAGATGCGAACGACGCCCGCTCTCTCACCTTCTCGTCGTCCGACAGCTGTTCCTCAACGTCCGCCATCTTTTCTTCTGACCGCAGCAGCAGCTTTTCTCTGCTAACTCTGACAGCCTCCCTAATCCCTCCCTCCAGCCTGGCGTCAGCGGGAAGGGGCGTGGTTATGCTCTGGTAGGGCGGTGCACGTAGGGCACGCACGCAGCAGGGTTTGCTCTTCTCTGGAAGTAGAGAGGTGTGGTAGCCGTGTTAGTCCACTCTTAAAGGTTATCAATAGAAATCAAACAAAATAAAACATGGAAAAGAAAATAAGACGATACCTTTTTTATTGGACATAACTTAATACATTTCTTCATTAGCTTTCGAAGGTTCCCTTCTTCGTCAGATCGGAAATAAGCTCTGTGTATTTTACAGGTAATAGTCTATGTTGGGGGGGGGGGGATGTTAAAGCTCTTTGGGTGGTTGAGAGTTCTAGAGATATTTGTAAGGCTAATTAGATAGCAGCGTACTTTACTGCTGAAGAGCTATACACAGGGCGCTGCAAAGGTATTAGGTGCCCTAGGCAAGCCTTTAGCCTAACGCCCCCTCCAATTAACTTTGAAACCTCTTGTTCTTCCCCTCCCACCAAATTACCCCAACACCACTGTTCCCACAATAAATGAAAACTACCCACCCTGTCTCGTAAACCTACCTCCTGTTGTCTCTGAATTTATGTGATTCTGACAGGCTTATTCTTTGGCTTTGACTGCAGTCGCTCTTTGGGCCGCCCAGAAGCTGGTGCCCTTGGCGACCACCTAGTCCTATCTAATGGTTGAACCAACCGGTTTCTGATTTTCAGTGTTCAAACAGTAAAAGATTGTATGTTTATTTTTAGTCTTTTTTTTTTCTTTATTTTGTATGATAGGCAAAATTGGGGGGTTTGAAAGAGAATTGCTTTTAATTTAAACATAAAACCTGAAAAAATCCTGAGCTAAATTATTACCGAGGAAGCAACAAGTTCTTAGTTGTCTATTCACATTTCCCACCTCCCTCTAAAGCAGTAGAGGGAGAAGCAGTTCTTCAATGGGGGGGGGGGGGGGGGGGGCAATTGCAGTAGTATAACTTACATATCATTTGTCAAATCTAATTTGCATATTTTTAACAGGTGGCTGTGCCCATTTCTGGTTGCATTCAGCCAAACGGAATCGAGGATCCACCCAAGACGTGCCCACTCCAACCTGCCACTCTTGATGATGTCATCAAATGTGATATTATAGCCCTGCCCATGCACCACTCTTTTGTATAACCCCACCTCTAACAGCACCTGATTTGTATAATCTGCACCAAACCCACTCCTTTTTTTTTGCATAGCCGTGCTCCTGAACCCCACCCCTTTCCATGATATTGCAGGAAATGACATTATAACCAACAGGTCTTTATCTGCCATCATTTACTATGCTATGTTACAACACCCAGGCCACATCCCTTTTTCAAGATGGCAGCGAGTAGTGGATGCCCCGTGGCACTGAAGATCTTTAACCTTTTTAGCCTTTTCTCATATGAAAGAAGTTCATCCCCTTTATCATTTTGGTCACCTTTCTTTGAACCTTTTTTGCATCCTGACCATATAGGGGAGAAAAACTTCCTTATATGGTCAGGAAGTCCTGCCCAGTACATCCCAGGATTCTGCCATTTTGAAGGCAGCACTGAAGACCCCTCCTCCAACAAGGAGGTACAGGGAGGGAAAGGGGTCGTCTGCTACACCACCAGGGCGGATGGGGGGGGGGGGTAAAGGTGAGAGCCTATCTGGGCCATCAGGGATTTCTTTTGCCTTTTGGGGTGGTTAGGGTGCTGGAGATCCACCAGACCTCCAGCCCCAATGCCCTCGTGTTGGAGGTGGGGGGGGGGGGGGGGTTAGAGGTCCACTGGACCTCCAGCTCCCTGTGTCATTAATTCGGGGGAAGGTTGTGGGGGCTTGGGCGGGGCACTAGGCCACCAGGGACTCACTTTTTTTGGATTAGGATCCAGAGGTCCCATGGTCCTCAGCCCATTTGACAGGTTGGGCTTTTGACAGCACAAACCTGTCAAACAAGCACAGGAGGATGTGCTTAAGCACAATCCTCCCTCACTTTTCCCCTATGATCAGAGATAATAGCGTGCTTAAATTTGCATGCTATTATCTCTGATCATAGTGGCAGTATAGCCCCGCGCTGTTCCTGCACTATTTTTAGAGTGCTCTTTGGAACAGCATGGGGTTTTGATCATCTGCCTCCTAGTCCTGCCCAAAACACACCCAGACTATGCCTCCCCTTGTCATATGGATGTTCTTCAGACCTAGAAATCTATATTCCTGCTTTATAAAACTGGGATTTATTTATTTGTTGCATTTGTATCCCACATTTTCCCACCTATTTGCAGGCTCAATGTGGTTTACATTGTACCGTGATGGCGATCGCCATTTCCGGTAGAAACATACAGAGTGATGATTGCATTAAAGTTCATAAGTAATAGAATGAATTATGTAGTCTAGGAGGAAGAATTAAGTATTGTCCAGTTCTGGTATAAGTTTTGTTGTATTGCAGGGTTCAGGTGCTTAGGTTGGGTCGTTGTGGTATGCCTTTTTAGATGTCTAAAATCTGAACAGTGCTTCTAAATTAAGTACTTTTCTGTTACTCTTTCTTGTCCCTGCCATTTCTATCCAGACTTCTCTTTCTTGCCCTGAACTACTCCATCCACCAAATCACTCAGGCTATTGGGTAAAACGGTAAAGAAATGTCAAACTAAATTTAAATTTAGGAACATGTTTATTAAAGTGTTTTAAGCATTTATGGATTTTAATGTGCAGTAAACATTAGCATGCAGGGCAGGTGTTAGACATACTGGGGCCCAGGGCAGAAATTAAGGAGGGGTCCCCCTATCCACTGTCCTCCCTGCCCCCTTTCCCCAATCTCCCCATCCACCATAATTACTATCACACATAAAACAACTTTAAATGACTTCTTCACACACAAAACACAGACAGACCTTCGCCAAATACAGAACAAGAGATCAGAAATTAGAAATAGAAATTAGAAATAGAAATGCGAAGACCACATTTGAACTTGGAATCCTAAGAAGTTAAATTAGGTAAGTACTGTAATACTGAAGAAATAAAAACAGAAGTGCATAATCATAGCGGGCACTCACCCCCACCCTCTACTTTGGGTTTAGGCCCTCCAAAATTAGCCGTCTTCCTTGCTGTGGCTGACAGGGATTCCCAAGCCCCACCAGCTGAAGTCCTTCTCCTCTGGTCCGGTAGCCAAATCTCTCCAAGCTCTGCAGCAGGAAGCAGTGTCTCCACGATCATGGAGGGATACTGTCAGGACGTGGGGTCTGATTGGAGTTCAGGGATCAAATTAGGAGGGAGTCTTGTCCATGAGTGATAGCACCCACCCCTTGAATACTATCCCCTCCCCCAAGATAAGTCCACAAGCACCATACCCTGGCACCCCCCCCCCCCCCAATACATCCATTCCTATGGGTCTCTCCTAGAAGTCTCCTTGGTGGTCTAATGGAGCAAAAGTTCTTAAAAGACTAGGATGTGGCTGGGGCGGAGCAAGATGGCGGCAGCAACACCACACCGCGAGTGACCTTGAGAAGTTTGCTGGAGATAAAACCTTTCTCAAATATTTTTCCTTTAGACTAGAAATATGTTCTACTTGTATTCTACGAAGCCTCATACAAAGAGAAAGGCATTTATTAGAACCGGAGCCCAGCCGGTTCTTACATCTACACCGACCCAACAAATGATCAAAGGATTTCTCGCAAGAACCAATTTGATAGCGTCGGGAGGTCCTGCTGAGCTACAAGCACAAGGAGAAGCTGAGCTGCAGGGACAGGACATTTCGTTGTCCCCCCCGATGCGTTCTCCACCGCCGCAACCGGCTGGGGCCAGCCATAGAGGTGAACCACAATCCCGCGAAGACGGAGGAGCGGTGTCTCAACTGGGCCCTATTGCGGAGTCTCCAGCCAAGGTCCTTTTACCATCTAAGGCTCAAATAGCGCCGGTAACGCTTGAGGCAATATGGGGGATATTCCAGACTGTCTTGTCATCAACAAGTAAGATAGAATCTTTTGTGAATAATGTTCAGACTTTATCTTCTGCTTTTGCCACGATGAAAAGTGATGTTACAGATAAGATAAACCATTTATCTGATGAAAATATTAAGTTGAAGGGAACCATTGTAAAACTGATACAAGATAATACTCTGATACATAGTAGATTGGAATATTTTGAAAATTTTAATAGGAGGTTAAACCTCCGTTTATTGAACTTTCCTAGGACTCGAATCTACACTCCACTGGAAATTTTTAAAAGATATCTAATAGAGAATTTGAAATTTTCTGAAGATAACATACCTCCGTTGAATAAAATATATTATCTACCAGTAAAAAAGGTGAAAGAAGATGAACAAAACCTTCAACAGGAGCAACGTGATCTTAATGTATCAGATCTATTAGAATCTTCATTAACAGAAATAACTGAGCGCCAAACTCTCTTGGTATCATTTATATTTCAGCAAGACTTGGAATCTGTTAGGAAACTTGCATTGAGGAACTTACAAACCCCATTTTATGGGAAAAAAATCTGGGTGTTCCCAGATGTTACTAAGCAGACTCAAGTTAGGAGAAAAGAGTTTTTGACACTGCGATCTGCAACTTTAGCCCTGGGAGCTTCATTCAACCTGAATTACCCGTGTAAATGTAACATCAAATACTTAGGGGTTAAATATATTTTTTTTAATTCCTGAACATTTAAAACAATTTATTAATCAGAAAAAGATAATTTAATGCATGCTGAGACTAGGCAGTAACGATTAGCCTTGAGCATTGGATCAGAGAGACAGAATGGGAATAAATGGTTTAATGCTAAGCATGGTTCGGGATAAGGTATCTTTCAAAGATATCACCATAACAGGGAAGATAGAGTATCCTGATAGTGAGGTTGCAAAAGAGATTGTAGTAGATCGGGTATCTTTAAATAACAATAAAAATCAGACAAAAGATTGCCAATTAATACTGTCAAGTACTAAGCATGATGTACTTAGGAACAACAAACATAGTTTGAAATGTCTATATGCGAATGCCAGGAGCCTAAGAAATAAGATGGGGGAGTTGGAATATATTGCACTAAATGAAAAATTAGATATAATAGGCATCTCTGAGACCTGGTGGAAGGAGGATAACCAGTGGGACACTGTCATACCGGGGTACAAATTATATCGTAGTGATAGGGTGAATCGGATTGGTGGAGGGGTAGCATTGTATATTAACGAGAGCCTTGAATCAAATAGATTGAAAATTCTGCAGGAAACAAAACACTCCTTGGAATCACTGTGGATTGAAATTCCATGTGCAAAGGGGAAAAGGATAGTGATAGGAGTGTACTACCGTCCGCCTGGCCAGGACGAACAGACGGATGCGGAAATGTTAAAGGAAATCAGGGACGCAAACAAACTGGGCAACACAATAATAATGGGGGATTTCAATTACCCGCATATAGACTGGGTTAATGTAACATCTGTACACGCAAGGGACATAAGATTTCTTGATGAAATCAAGGACAGCTTCATGGAACAGCTAGTTCAGGAGCCGACAAGAGAAGGAAAAATACTAGACTTAGTCCTTAGTGGTGCTCATGATCTAGTGCAGGGGGTAACGATACGAGGGCCGCTTGATAACAGTGATCATAATATGATCGGTTTTGATATTGGCATTGAAGGAAGTGAAACTAGGAAATCAAGTACGCTAGCGTTTAACTATAGAAAAGGTGATTACGACAAAATGAGAAAAATGGTGAAAAAAAGATTGAAAGGAGCAGCTCGCAGAGTAAAAAACTTGCATCAGGCATGGATGCTGTTTAAAAACACCATCCTGGAGGTTCAGGACAAATATATTCCACGTATTAGAAAAAAGGGAAAAAAGACTAAACGTCAGCCGGCGTGGCTAAACAGTAAGATAAAGGAAATCATTAGAGCCAAAAAACAATCCTTCAGAAAGTGGAGAAGAGAACCAACTGAAAGTAACAGGATAGATCATAAGGAATGCCAAGCCAAATGCAAAGCGGAGATAAGGAGGGCAAAAAAGGACTTTGAGAAGAAATTAGCGTTGGAAGCAAAAATACATAGTAAAAATTTTTTTAGATACATTAAAAGCAGGAAACCGGCCAAAGAGTCGGTTGGGCCGCTGGACGAAAATGGTGTTAAAGGGGCGATCAAGGAGGACAAAGCCGTAGCGGAGAAATTAAATGAATTCTTTGCTTCGGTCTTCACCGAGGAGGATTTGGGGGGGACACCGGTGCCGGAAAGAATATTTGAAGCGGGGGAGTCGGAGAAACTAAACAAATTCTCTGTAACCTTGGAGGATGTAATGGGTCAGTTCAGCAAGCTGAAGAGTAGTAAATCACCGGGACCTGATGGTATTCATCCCAGAGTATTAATAGAACTAAAAAATGAACTTGCGGAGCTACTGTTAGAAATATGCAATCTGTCCCTAAAATCGAGTGTAGTACTGGAAGACTGGAGGGTAGCCAATGTTACTCCGATTTTTAAGAAGGGTTCCAGAGGAGATCCGGGAAATTATAGACCGGTGAGTCTGACGTCGGTGCCGGGCAAGATGGTGGAGGCTATTATTAAGAATAAAATTGCAGAGCATATACAAAAACATGGACTGATGAGACAAAGTCAGCACGGATTTAGTGAAGGGAAGTCTTGCCTCACCAATCTAATGCATTTTTTTGAGGGGGTAAGCAAACATGTGGACAATGGGGAGCCGGTTGATATTGTATATCTGGATTTTCAGAAGGCGTTTGACAAAGTGCCGCACGAAAGACTCCTGAAGAAATTGCAGAGCCATGGAATCGGAGGTAGGGTATTATTATGGATTAAGAACTGGTTGAAAGATAGGAAGCAGAGAGTAGGATTGCGTGGCCAGTATTCTCAGTGGAGGAGGGTAGTTAGTGGGGTCCCGCAGGGGTCTGTGCTGGGTCCGTTGCTTTTTAATGTATTTATAAATGACCTAGAGATGGGAATAACTAGTGAGGTAATTAAATTCGCCGATGACACAAAATTATTCAGGGTCGTCAAGTCGCAGGAGGAATGTGAACGATTACAGGAGGACCTTGCGAGACTGGGAGAATGGGCGTGCAAGTGGCAGATGAAGTTCAATGTTGACAAGTGCAAAGTGATGCATGTGGGTAAGAGGAACCCGAATTATAGCTACGTCTTGCAAGGTTCCGCGTTAGGAGTTACGGATCAAGAAAGGGATCTGGGTGTCGTCGTCGATGATACGCTGAAACCTTCTGCTCAGTGTGCTGCTGCGGCTAGGAAAGCGAATAGAATGTTGGGTGTTATTAGGAAGGGTATGGAGTCCAGGTGTGCGGATGTTATAATGCCGTTGTATCGCTCCATGGTGCGACCGCACCTGGAGTATTGTGTTCAGTACTGGTCTCCGTATCTCAAAAAAGATATAGTAGAATTGGAAAAGGTACAGCGAAGGGCGACGAAAATGATAGTGGGGATGGGACGACTTTCCTATGAAGAGAGGCTGAGAAGGCTAGGGCTTTTCAGCTTGGAGAAGAGACGGCTGAGGGGAGATATGATAGAAGTGTATAAAATAATGAGTGGAATGGATCGGGTGGATGTGAAGCGACTGTTCACGCTATCCAAAAATACTAGGACTAGAGGGCATGAGTTGAAGCTACAGTGTGGTAAATTTAAAACGAATCGGAGAAAATTTTTCTTCACCCAACGTGTAATTAGACTCTGGAATTCGTTTCCGGAGAACGTGGTACGGGCGGTTAGCTTGACGGAGTTTAAAAAGGGGTTAGATAGATTCCTAAAGGACAAGTCCATAGACCGCTATTAAATGGACTTGGAAAAATTCCGCATTTTTAGGTATAACTTGTCTGGAATGTTTTTACGTTTGGGGAGCGTGCCAGGTGCCCTTGACCTGGATTGGCCACTGTCGGTGACAGGATGCTGGGCTAGATGGACCTTTGGTCTTTCCCAGTATGGCACTACTTATGTACTTATGTACTTATGTAAAATATGTTTTTGAATCTCATCTCCTGAGTATGTGAAGGCTCCAACCCCCACTCTTATAGTGGTCTAATACAAGTTGTATAATTTTTCTTTTATTTTCCTTTGGATTTACCACTTTGAATTTATGTACTCTTTTTCTTACTCAAGATGTAAAATGCTTGTAAAACTTGAAATTGATAAATAAATAATTAAAAAAAAAAAGACTAGGATGTACCCGTCCTCTCCTGGACTCTTCCATACCTACTCTGGGTGCCAGGTTACCTACTGTAATCTAGCTCAAAGGCAGAATGAAATTTTAATTTAATTTAATAAGGTGTTATTTATTATGTATGTTAAGTTACGCATGTTGCTGCTTGGAGGGTGGGAATACCCGAGCCTTAGTGATTGGAGGAGCGCTAAGCCATCAAGTTGCGGTTTGGTGCAGATGGGCTCGCTGCAACTGGGTTGGACACATCCTGCTGTGCGGTGGGAGCGTCCTGGTACAGCCTTTAGCGCATTTGTCAGTCTTGCTTATGGCGGTGGACTGGGTGCTTTGATGGTAGCTTTTAAGAGCTTACAGTTTTGGCTCGGGTATCCTGTTTTTGATTGTATCAATTGCAGTCATGTGTTGTAATAAAGCTGCGGCCTAGTTGTTCCACTAATTGCAAAGTGAATGTGTGGTCATTTATTAGTTTGGAGTTACTGCATGGCTGCTGCATGGCTCTTGTGTTAATTTCATTTTTGGTGTGCGTCCGATAATTATTTTCTGCCGTGCGTATCGGACATGTGCCAAGTGGCATTCAGCACGCGTAGGCCATTACTACCCGGTTACCGCATGAGACTTTACTGCTAGGCCAATGGCTGGAGGTAAGGTCTCAGACCCAAAATGGACGTGCAGCAATTTTCATTTTGCCGCACGTCCATTTTCAGCAAAAATTTTAAAAGTCTATTTTTATAGGTACACTGAAAATTGATTCTGTGCGTGCCCAAAACCTGTGCCTACACTACCGCAGGCCATTTTTCAGCGCACCTTAGTAAAAGGACCCCTAAGTTCCCTAGGTGCTGGGACAGGGTGTCACGGTTGCCTATATTAAAAGAGATTTAAGATATTCAACTGACTTCTGGCTGTTCAAGCCCCAAAATTAAGGAAATGTCTGAATCCTTGTGTAAACTTTCATTTAGATTAAAAACAAAATCTAAAAACCACTCTTTTTGATAGATTTGTTTCTCCTTGAAATCCTTTGGTTTCTTTTATGTAAACTGCTTTGAACCTGGAGGTATTGTGCAGTTTAGAAGTACAAAGTGTATGTGTATTGAATCTAGTTGTACCCCCGAGGTTGCTGACGTGATTAAAGGGGAAGTTTTTAGCTCCCAAAAGGGATTTTGATCTCAGGTATGTAACCACTTCTGTTAGGGACCCTTAGACACTCAGTTTTACATGGGTTCAAGAAAAATTTGTTGTTTTTAGCCCATTCTTGAATTGCTGTTAAACAGATAGTTTATTCAGGGCTGTAAATAAGTCTGGTTCAATGGGTATGAGTAACTGCACGTCATCCATGTAAATGTAGAACTAAGTATGGATTGACCAAACCAGCTTGGCTAGCAGCTTGAGGTAGATATTAACAAAGTAAGATAGTAAATGACGGCAGATAAAGATCCGTACGTTCCATCCAGTCTGACCAACAAGATAAACTCATTTACATGGTATGTAATGCTTTATATGTATACCCGAGTTTGATTTGTCCTTGCCATTCTCAGGGCACAGACCGTAGAAGTCTGCCCAGCACTGTTCTTGTACTAAGTTCTTGAGCTAACGTCGAAGCCCCTTAAAATTTACACTCCAGCCCATCCCTATCTGTTCAGTCACAATCAGGGCATAGACCGTAGAAGTCTGCCCAGCTCCCATTTTGTTTCCCAATTACCGGCATCACCACCCAATCTCCGCTAAGATTCCGCGGAACCATTCCTTCTAAACACGATTCCTTTGTGTTTATCCCATGCATGTTTGAATTCCATTACCGTTTTCATCTCCACCACCTCCCGTGGGAGGGCATTCCACATATCCACCATCCTCTCCGTGAAAAAATACTTCCTGACATTAGTCCTGAGTCTGCCCCCCTTCAACCTCAATTCATGTCCTCTAGTTCTACTGCCTTCCCGTCTCCGAAAAAGGTTCATTTGCGGATTAATACCTTTCAAATATTTGAACATCTGTATCATGTCATCCCTGTTTCTCCTTTCCTCTAAGGTATACATGTTCAGGTCAGCAAGTCTCTCCTCGTACGGTTTGCAACGCAAATCCCATACCACTTTTGTAGCTTTTCTTTGCATCGCTTCCAGTCTTTTTACATCTTTAGCAAGATATGGCCTCCAAAACTGAACACAATACTCCAAGTGGGGCCTCACCAATGACTTGCAGAGGGGCATCAACATCAAACAAAATACGTGATACTATCAATCCTTATTGTACCCCATAAGTCAACGGCTATGGTGGCAATGAAATGCTAACAATATTACTAATTAGGGGATAGAACTTTTGATTCCAGAGTCACTTTTAATATCTATTACACAAAGACTCCAGTATTTCTTTCAGTATCACAAAAGATTTTATTATATTGCAATGCCCCACTAACCCTTCTGGCACTGCTACCTAATATTAAAACCTCACTCATTCATTCATCCACTCACCTTGCACCACCTGTACTTGAATACAAACCAACCGTTATTACATTCTGAACTGCAAACATATGCTGTTTCTTATTTTACATATGTTTTACACTAATTGTACATTATATCAGTGGCGTTCCTGGGGGGGGGGGCGGTGGGTGCGGTCCACCCCGGGTGCACGCCGCTGGGGGGGGGTGCCGCGCGCGCCTGTCCTCTGTTGTTCCATGCTTCTTCTCTGCCCTGGAACAGGTTACTTCCTGTTCCGGGGCAGAGAAGAAGCATAGAACAACGGAGGACAGGTGCGCACGGCACCCCCCCAGCGGCGTGCACCCGGCGGGGGGTCCTTTCGCCGGGGGGGTCCACGCTGCATTGGGGGGGTGCTGCACCCGGGGGCGGGGCGCATCGGCGATCCGCCCCAGGTGCCAGCCCCCTCAGGAACGCCACTGCATTATATAAGTACATAAGTACATAAGTAATGCCATACTGGGAAAAGACCAAGGGTCCATCGAGCCCAGCATCCTGTCCATGACAGCGGCCAATCCAGGCCAAGGGCACCTGGCAAGCTTCCCAAACGTACAAACATTCTATACATGTTATTCCTGGGATTTTGGATTTTTCCAAGTCCGTTTAGTAGCAGTTTATGGACTTGTCCTTTAGGAAACCGTCCAACCCCTTTTTAAACTCAGCTAAGCTAACCGCCTTCACCACATTTTCCGGCAATGAATTCCAGAGTTTAATTACACGTTGGGTGAAGAAAAATTTTCTCCGATTTGTTTTAAATTTACTACACTGTAGTTTAATCGCATGCCCCCTAGTCCTAGTATTTTTGGAAAGCGTGAACAGACGCTTCACATCCACCTGTTTCACTCCACTCATTATTTTATATACCTCTATCATGTCTCCCCTCAGCCATCTCTTCTCCAAGCTGAATAGCCCTAGCCTCCTTAGTCTTTCTTCATAGGGAAGTCATCCCATCCCCGCTATCATTTTAGTCGCAAAAAGGATCACAAATCAGTCCTGCCAGCTCGATAGTCCTTTTCCTGCGGACGCCACGCTTTCCGCTTGGCCGCTGTAAACATATTGCACATAAACGCTGGATGACTGATCTTCGATGGGAAAACACTGTATATCTGTTAACCCTCCGTTGGCTGATTAAATAAAACACCTCCAATCATCTGTATATATCAAAGTACAAGTGCTGTGTGCTCGGTGACTAGCTCAACAGTCCACCATATCTGTCTCATATTTGTGCCGGTTCCCCAATGCAGGACCACATTTCACAAATCTTCCTCAGGAGGAACCACCATCACATCTATAACATTTTAAATAATGCTATTACTATCACCTTCAATGTTCCTCTTGCAGTATTATAACAATATAACAATTCAAATAACACTTACTTCCTCTACTCAAAAATGGCTGCATGCCAGATTGAAACTCCGTCAGGGATGGGCCGCAGACGCTGCACAGGAAATCACTGCACGTAGCAAGTCTACTCTACATTGAAAAGGCCAACTCTGGAACCCCTCCCACTACCCTTAAAGGGGAACTGCCTTACACCCATTCAACCTCCAGATTGAGCCCATTCGGGGTTACCGTCCCCCATGAAAAAATATACCGTTGTTCAATCACCAGCAAATTGGCACTAACATCACGACCCCTGTTAGATAAAGGAAAATGTGTTATGACAGCGCACTGAAGTTGCTCTATAGAATGATTACATTGTAACCAATGAGTAACTAAAGGATTTTCCTGTTTATTATGCCGCAAATTACTAATGTGTTCTGCCAAATGATTTTTAAGTTGTCTTTTTGTATGTCCTATGTAGTATGCTGCCAAACAGTATGTACTGTTGCCAATCTGATAGGATCTGAACCAGGCAAGTGCTATGCCACTGATACCTGTTTCTGCTAGTGTAGTGCCCCCTTAGTTTCAGCGCTGCTCTTTTTCAGGGGTCCTTTTACTAAGGTGTACTGAAAAATATCTTGTGGTAGTGAAGGCGCAGATTTTGGGCAAGCGCTGATCAATTTTTTAGTTTGCCCATTTTGGGTCTGAGACCTTACCGCCAGCCATTGACCTAGCGGTAAAGAATCTGGGCGGTAATGTCCTATGCGCGTCAAATGGCACTTGGTGTGCATCCATTACATGAGTCCGAAAATAAAATATTTTTCAGACGCGCGTATCGGACGCCTGCCAAAAATGAAATTACCGCAAGAGCCATGGTGTAGTCGGGCGGTAACTCCATTTTGGCGCATGTTGGGCACACATAGACACTTACACAGCTTAGTAAAAGGGCCCCTCAGAGCAATAGCCAGAAGAGCTGTTGTTCATGGTGGTGATGGAAAGCAAGTTCCTCTGAGAGAGAGCACACTTCCACTTTTTCTACAGCTGCTTTGAAGAAAATCAATTTTGCTTTCAGGGATTCCTTGGTTTTTGCAGTGAGAGAGACAGTCTTTGAGCTTAGAAAAAATTGCTTTATTGCAGAAAAATAAGCTTTAACCCTGTGTTAACAATCGATCACTAACACTGCTCAATGAATTTCGCAGTTAACGTTTCCAAGAAATCCTGCAGGACCCAGAACTTTTCCACCCAAACTTGTAAACCCAGCTACAACTGTTGAAGTCAGATAAATATGAACGTATTGCTAACAAATTCTCAATTCCCTTTCTTTTCCCCCAAACCAAAAATTTGCTCTGTGTAAAATTTCTTGCTTTCTCTCTCCAGCCCAACAAAGGAACACATTACCCCAACTGCTTCAAGGACAGCAAATTCTGTTAAGTTTTCCAAATTAACAGCGTGAGTACTCAGCTTTAATTATTTTTTAAAAAGTCTCAAAAAATGGAAAAGAAAAATAAAATGTGTGCACACAAAAAAATCCCAGAGAGAATGGAAACCTCTTTGTTTGCTGGCTCGCCACTTGCTTTCAATGGGTACCCTCCTGACAGACCAGGATCAATAGGAACCAGGACTACAGGAACCAGGGTGGCAACTGGAAAATAACCACTGGAACAGGACTCAGGTCTCCAGCAGAAGATTCACCACCTACTGCCTAGCTCATAAAAACCAATAAAGAAGGCCCTCTCTGCCTTTGTGGTGCAATCTGAGTGTTGCTGTCTCTTCTTTTCTGGAACCTTAATGTACTACCTAATTCCCCAAACACTAAATCCAAAAGACAGTGGGTGATTCATGTAGATTGTAAGACAGTGAATTAGAAATGGAGAGGGAGAGGACCTCAGACTGGTGATATCTTTAATCAATAAGATTGCATAGATATGATCACCATAATATAATCACTGGTCCTCTACCAACCTCCTCCCTGGGTATTCAATCATGTGCTTATAGTGCATACATATTGTAAAAAACAGCCATAGTGCAAAACATTGTTGTCAAACACAGCTACTTAGCTTGTTGCGACTCAAACCAGGGCCTCCCCAATGGTCCCGTTTCGCCAACTTGGGCTTCGTCAGGGGAAGAGCACCCCGCAACACCAAACTATGGCAAAAACCCCAGCAAGACTGCCTAGACAGCTGGCTGGGATGTTTGCCATAGTTTGGTGTTGGGGGGGTGCTCTTCCCCTGACGAAGCCCAAGTTGGCGAAACGGGACCATTGGGGAGGCCCTGGTTTGAGTCGCAACAAGCTAAGTAGCTGTGTTACAAGAAATGATTTATCTTGGGGGAAGAGCTCTAGAGCACTTGCTAATGTTTATAATTTTTAAGAGCAGGCGCTGTATTCATAAGTTTTAGGATATTAATTTCTCCACCACTTACCTATAAGGTAAGACGATTCACAATTACACTGAATGAAAGAAATTAAGTATATTTATTGGATTACATTAACCTGCATTACCATGTTTAAGAAAGAACAGGAACACTATATATTTAGATTCAAAAGGGTTTATTAAGTTACAATTTTAGCAATGTTGCAGCGAGAGATGAGTCTTAAGAGATCTTACAGAGAATCTGTGCTTAAGTAAGGTAAATATGAATTATTAGTTACTTACAAGTCCCTGTTACAAAGCTGAGTGATGAGCACATGGCACATAGTTACAGGAGAGAAGGGTAGAGCTGTAGGTCCCCAGAGCAGCAGATCCCAAAAAGAAGCAGGTCCCAAGAGCGCAGCTGGGCTATTTCCAGGCTTTTTATAGTTAGCAGAGAATCATGGTGGGCGCATGTCCTGGATCATTTGCTTTCTGGTTTGCACTGGATATTTTGCAAGGCATTATGGTTATTGTAGTCTGTTCACATGATCACATTATAAGTCTTTCCTTTCTGCACATGTCTTGGCGTCTTCGTGTCTGATAGCTGATGGGAGGGGGCAGGTATACCTCTGATGACAGGCAAATGTTTTGTTTATGGTTTTCCTCTGAGTTCTTTGTTGTCAATAGCTGGAGTTACGCCTTCCCAGACCTTCTGTCTGCAATTGTGTTTTGATGTTGGTGAGCCTTCAGGTACCCACCTTAGTCATACTTTTGTTACCAGTCCTTCAAGTGGGAGGAGAAGGAAGTTTTATATCTCTGTGAAGCAGTGCCCTTTTGTCTCTGTTAAATGTTCCCAAAAGTTTCCCAGGAAAAGGGAGGGGGGAAGATGGGCTTGAAATGAGAGCCAGTTTCTGCTGCAGTTTCAAATATATTTTTAAAGCTGTATTTTTGTATTGCTATATACAGTGGTGGAAATAAGTATTTGATCCCTTGCTGATTTTGTAAGTTTGCCCACTGACAAAGACATGAGCAGCCCATAATTGAAGGGTAGGTTATTGGTAACAGTGAGAGATAGCACATCACAAATTAAATCCGGAAAATCACATTGTGGAAAGTATATGAATTTATTTGCATTCTGCAGAGGGAAATAAGTATTTAATCCCTCTGGCAAACAAGACCTAATACTTGGTGGCAAAACCCTTGTTGGCAAGCACAGCGGTCAGACGTCTTCTGTAGTTGATGATGAGGTTTGCACACATGTCAGGAGGAATTTTGGTCCACTCCTCTTTGCAGATCATCTCTAAATCATTAAGAGTTCTGGGCTGTCGCTTGGCAACTCGCAGCTTCAGCTCCCTCCATAAGTTTTCAATGGGATTAAGGTCTGGTGACTGGCTAGGCCACTCCATGACCCTAATGTGCTTCTTCCTGAGCCACTCCTTTGTTGCCTTGGCTGTATGTTTTGGGTCATTGTCGTGCTGGAAGACCCAGCCACGACCCATTTTTAAGGCCCTGGCGGAGGGAAGGAGGTTGTCACTCAGAATTGTACGGTACATGGCCCCATCCATTCTCCCATTGATGCGGTGAAGTAGTCCTGTGCCCTTAGCAGAGAAACACCCCCAAAACATAACATTTCCACCTCCATGCTTGACAGTGGGGACGGTGTTCTTTGGGTCATAGGCAGCATTTCTCTTCCTCCAAACACGGCGAGTTGAGTTCATGCCAAAGAGCTCAATTTTTGTCTCATCTGACCACAGCACCTTCTCCCAATCACTCTCGGCATCATCCAGGTGTTCACTGGCAAACTTCAGACGGGCCGTCACATGTGCCTTCCGGAGCAGGGGGACCTTGCGGGCACTGCAGGATTGCAATCCGTTATGTCGTAATGTGTTACCAATGGTTTTCGTGGTGACAGTGGTCCCAGCTGCCTTGAGATCATTGACAAGTTCCCCCCTTGTAGTTGTAGGCTGATTTCTAACCTTCCTCATGATCAAGGATACCCCACGAGGTGAGATTTTGCGTGGAGCCCCAGATCTTTGTCGATTGACAGTCATTTTGTACTTCTTCCATTTTCTTACTATGGCACCAACAGTTGTCTCCTTCTCGCCCAGCGTCTTACTGATGGTTTTGTAGCCCATTCCAGCCTTGTGCAGGTGTATGATCTTGTCCCTGACATCCTTAGACAGCTCCTTGCTCTTGGCCATTTTGTAGAGGTTAGAGTCTGACTGATTCACTGAGTCTGTGGACAGGTGTCTTTCATACAGGTGACCATTGCCGACAGCTGTCTGTCATGCAGGTAACGAGTTGATTTGGAGCATCTACCTGGTCTGTAGGGGCCAGATCTCTTACTGGTTGGTGGGGGATCAAATACTTATTTCCCTCTGCAGAATGCAAATAAATTCATATACTTTCCACAATGTGATTTTCCGGATTTAATTTGTGATGTGCTATCTCTCACTGTTACCAATAACCTACCCTTCAATTATGGGCTGCTCATGTCTTTGTCAGTGGGCAAACTTACAAAATCAGCAAGGGATCAAATACTTATTTCCACCACTGTATATATATTTGTATCTGATTCAGCACAATCAACTGACAAACTGCTCAATAATTCTGACACCATGTTACAGCTGTGTTTGACAACAATGTTTTGCACTATGGCTGTTTTTTTTACAATATGTATGCACTATAAGCACATGATACCCAGGGAGGAGGTTGGTAGAGGACCAGTGATTATATTATGGTGATCATATCTATGCAATCTTATTGATTAAAGATATCACCAGTCTGAGGTCCTCTCCCTCTCCATTTCTAATTCACTGTCTTACAATCTACATGAATCACCCGCTGTCTTTTGGATTTAGTGTTTGACAATTGAGCGGAGTTGTTCCCATTGATTTGTGCTACCTAATTCCCCAAAATAAAATATAAGCAGGTATCCCTGACTAGAGAGACAAGCCCCACTCCCTTGCTTAACAGTGGGAACTCTTAAGAACTCTTGCAATCAGCTTTCATTTAAGGGCCCTTTTACTAAGCCGTGTAAGCGTCTACATGCACCTAACGTGCGCCAAAATGGTGTTACCGCCCGACTACCGCGTGGCTCTTGCGGTAATTTCATTTTTTGCGACTGTCCAATACGCGTGTCTGAAAAATATTTTTTATTTTTGGGTACACGTAATGGACACGTGCCAAGTGGTATTTGGAACGCATGGGTCCTTACCGCCCGGATTCTTTACCGCTAGGTCAATGGTTGGCGGTAAGGTCTTGGATCCAAAATGGACACACGGCAATTTTCATTTTGCCGCATGTCTGTTTTGGGCAAAAAAAGGCATGTTTTGTAGGTGTGCTGAAAAATAATTCTGTGTGCACCCAAAACACGCGTCTACACTATTGCAGGCCATTTTTCAGCACGCCTTAGTAAAAGAACCCCTTAATATGCTGAATCAACCTCTGTTACACTTAACTAGAAGCCACTGCCTTTAAAAATTCTCACTACATAAGTACATAAGTATTACTATACTGGGACAGACCAAAGGTCCATCAAGCCCAGCATCCTGTTTCCAACAGTGGCCAATCCAGGTCACAAATACGTAGCAAGATCCCAAAAAAGTACAAAACATTTTATACTGCTTATCCCAGAAATAGTGGATTTTCCCCAAGTCCAATTTAATAATGGTCTATGGACTTTTCCTTTAGGAAGCCGTTCAAACCTTTTAAAAACTCTGCTAAGCTAACTGCCTTTACCACATCCTCTGGCAACGAATTCCAGAGTTTAATTACACGTTGAGTGAAAAAAGATTTTCTCCGATTCATTTTAAAGTTACTACTTTGTAGCTTCATCGCTTGCCCCCTAGTCCTAGTATTTTTGGAAATACCTGTTCCACTCCACTCATTATTTTATAGACCTCTATCATATCTCCCCTCAGCTGCCTTTTCTCAAAGCTGAAGAGCCCCAGCCGCTTTAGCCTTTCCTCATAGGTAAGTTGTACCATCCCCTTTATCATTTTCGTCGCCCTTCTTTTTACCTTTTCTAATTCCACTATATCTTTTTTGAGATGCAGCGACCAGAATTGAACACAATATTTGAAGTGCGGTCGCACCATGGAGTGATACAAAGGCATTATAACTCCTAACAATAACGCCTGTAATAGCCCCACTAACAATTTGCCTGATTCATAGTCTTGCTACCTACTAGGTCTGTCATTGCCCTCTCTGCCTGAACACCTGTGTCTCAATGTCCAGGGCTCCAGAGGTCAGAATTTTTCCTCTTTTCCAATGCTGGTGACAGCACCTCAGACTTTCTGAACTCAAGCAGCAGTCTTACCCTCCTGTTTACAAAGTACAGCTCAGCCCTGCCTTTGCACAAGAGAACTAAGACCTAATGCCCAGATGATCGAAAGCCCTGCACTGTTCCAAACAGCACTCTAAAATTAGCTCTGTAACAGTGAGGGGCTTTACCGCCTCTATGATCCAAGATAATAGCATGCAAATTTATGCGTGCTATTATCTCTGATCATAGGGTAAAGTAACATCTTTACAGAGAACTCTGTTTAAATTAACCTGGATAAAGACAGAATGTAATGAAATACTTACCTGAGTACTTGTTGAGGTTCTTTGAGAGATTCCTGTGAACTCAAAAAGAATGCACACAAATTCTTGCAACATATTAGAAGAAGAAAGATAAAAAGCAGTTGAAACTGTTAAACAAATGCTGGGGATACAAGTAGGTAAAAGTGAACTTATCTGATGTTTCTTTTTCTTACACTGGGAGGGACGGTAACTCTGTTAAGAAAAACAAAATAAACATTGTGGTAACTTTATATTTAGGATATTTATGTATAGTTATTAAAGTGTTTTAAAATAAAGGAGAAGTAAATTCCAAAGTTAAATATTTAACATTAGTTATAGAAACAAATAAACAAATTGTTTCGTGAATTATTTTAGGCTGGTTCTTTCCAAATAGGGATTAATCCTAATTTAGTATCATTTCCTCTCTCACCCTTTGAGGGCGGGAGATGAGCTTAGTCCAGTGATGGCGAACCTTTCAGAGACCGAGTGCCCAAACAGCAACCCCAAATCTAATTATTTATTGCAAAGTGCCATTCCCCCTCCCCCTCTCATCCCCCTCCCTCTCCCCCCGAGTCCCACGGTCCCCCTCCCTCCCAGTTCAACAAGATCCCCCCTCCCTCTGAGTTCCACAGGGTCCCCTCTCCCTCCTAGGGCCAGGGTCCCCCTCCCCTCTCCCTCCCAGTTCCAATGGCGTCAAAGACAAAAGCTTTTCCAGAGCAGCCCGCCCTCCCTCCGTCCGAGTACCAGGGCCCCCCTCCGAAATTTAAAAGTCATACCTGGTCGGGGTTAAGGTGGCGTCGGCGGCAGCAGCAGCAGTGAAAAGCGTGCTGACTCGGCACACCTTCAGCCTTCCCTTCTGTCTCTCAAGCTCTGTGGTCCCGCCCTTGCTGAAACAGGAAATGAGGGCGGGACCACAGAGCTTGAGAGATAGAAGGGAAGGCTGAAGGCGCGCCGAGCACGCTTTTCACTACTGCTGCTGCCGCCGATGCCGCCTTAACCCTGACCAGGTATGACTTTTATTCGGAGGTGGGCCCTGGAAAAATCTATCACTTTAGTAATACCCATCTCAGGGGGTATTACATTGACATTCAAATAACAAACTTATGAATGATAGTGGCAAAATCAATAAACATATCAATGAGATATAGAAAAAGGAAAAAGTAAATATTTCCTATAAATTAGTCCACAAATAACCTGAGCCAAGATACAAGTAAATAATACAAAAGGAAAAAGAAACCCATATAATTAATCCAAGACTAGTTATAGAGATAAGAAAAAGATTAACAGTCACAGTCAATCTATCAACATTTCTTTATCAAGCGGATGTATTCAAGGAAGCATTTCTTTCACCTTCTTTATCCAAAATAGATTCTAGCAGCAAAAAAACATGTAATTAACTGAATTTAGAGACACCATACATCAGGCAAATTTTAAAGTAAAAGAACCACCCAAAGTGTGAACTATAGGCCTCATGGTCAATGATTTTCATCTCTTCTTTTGAGTGTCTCTAGCTAAATCAGGAAAAACCTGAATTTTAGAGCCTAAAAAATGCACCATGTAACAAAAATAAAACCGAAAAATACTGTTTCTGATGGTTCCAGAGCCAATGCCACTAAAAGAGTAGTTTGTTCAGTTATGACTTCCAACGAGCTCTCCAAAAACTCAGTAAAATTCAATTCAGATTGAGGTCTATCGATGGAACTTCTTGAGATTCCATACAGTTATTGGGCTCTAACAATGGGTGGAAAGCCCTTAGCTGGAAGACCCAGCATCTCCAGGAAATATTTCTTTAGCAAGTCCAATGCAGGAATCAAAGGTGACTTAGGAAAATTGTTGTTCCTCCTACTGTGATTATTCAGGTATTCCAGTTTACGGGCCAGAATCTCTCTCTCTCTCTCTCTAACAGTGGCTTTTGAAAAGCTCTGAAATTGTTTAATCTCTCCTTCCAACGAGACAATTTTAGTGATTTGCTGCCCAAGACCCTGAGATAGAGTCTAATGATGTCCCTGCAGTGTAGAAACCTCACCCTGAAAAGAATGAGAACATTTCTGAAGGGAAGAATTCAAACCTTGGATGGCATCCCTCAAGGACTCCATGGTCATCACAGCTGGCTTCTTAAAATCTCAGAGGCCAAATGAAGCAGACCCCATGTTTGGAGACAAAGTCACCAATCCAACCTGTCCTCTCTCAGATGGCATCACAAAAGGGATAGATGCAGTGAGAGCCCCCCACCTCACAGCAAAGGAACTAGACACCACCTCGGGCGTCTCACATCCCCGTGTTGCCACCGCTGCTGAACTGATTCCGGCTCTAAGAGAAGCTCTGCTTGGAGGAGGACTAAGCAATGCTCCCTCCATGCTGTGGTCCGACAATGTTACCACGGACCCAACTGAAGCGGTTGAATTCTGTTCCAGTGGATGGATTCCAAATCTCTCCAGGGCCGTCTACCTCGGGGTAAGACTACCACCAGGGTTATGAACGGGAACACCCTGAGCTTTTGCCTTCTGTTTCCCCACAGGTAAACCCTCCAAAGTCACAGAGACACTCCGGAGTGGCAGAAGCTCAAATGCACCCGTCTGCCTCAGATGCCATCTTGGCCCAAGCTGAGCAGGAAAATGGTTCTTATAAAATTGTGTGGGTGTATGCGTGTGTACAATTGTATGTGCCAACAGCAACATACATACATTTATGTGATCTGTGTTCCCTGAGTTTATAGTTTATTTGGGTTTATTTTACTGCCATTGACTATCTCGCAGATCACAGTGGTATGCAATTCTAAAACACAAAAAGGGTATAAAAGAATTACAGTATTAATAGGACAGATAAAAAAAACTCAGTCACGCAAGAAAAAGCAGCAATGTACATATGTAGTTGATTAAATCGATACTTACATAGAGTACAGACACACTGTTGCACCTGCTTTAGAGCAGCTGTAAATTTGTGTGAAAATATTTGTGCTCTTCTGGGGATTATTGTAGGAACCTATTCTATAAAGATATGTTGTCTTTATAAAATAGGGGTGGTTTTTGAGAAGTTTTAACAGAACTTTGATATAACATTATTCCCTGTAGGTAAATCTCAGATGTGGTAATAAATTGGCATGTTGACACTCTTTCACTCTTTGAGAAAGGTCCTTTTCCATTTCCTGTTATTACTATTTTCTGGAATCCTTTATTCTTTGAGAATGACTCACCTTGTTATTTCATCTTTTTGTTGTTGCTGCTGTGAATCCAGGGCACAGGGCTGGCTGGGAGGGGGATTTCAGGCCTCTCCAGTACATCCCCCTTTGCCTGCATTTTGGTGAAAAAGGGAAGTGATGAGACAGGAGGGTGATAGGATAGGGCCATGTGAAATGACTTTTCACCCTGATTGTCTTTATAAAAAATGTAAAGTGCCACCTCAATTTCCTCAGAAAGCTGTTTGTATTTGAAAAACAGTTTTATTTCCACTACTAAGGGGCCCTTTTACTAGGCCATAGGAAAACGTGGCCTACGGCAGTTCGAGCGTGTCTTTTGGGCATGCACCGGGATAGTTTTTACCGCATCCTGGAAAAAGGACCTTTTTTAAAGGGGCCGGAAAATGGACGTGCAGCAAAATAAAAACCAGCCCGTATCCATTTTCGGCCTGAGACCTTACTGCCACCCATTGACTAAGTGGTAAGGTCTCATGCGCTACCCGGGCAGTAGGTGTGCAGCACATGCCCACTGCCGTTTACTGCCAGGTAAGCACCACGCGGTAGAAAACAGAAAATATTTTCTATCGCGTGTTTTCGGCACACGCCAAATTGAGAATTACCACCCAGGGCACTTGGTAGCCAGGCGGTAATGCCGATTTGGCACACAGACATGCGTAAGCCCTTACATGCCTTTCTAAAAGTGCCCCTTAGTTTCCAAAAAATATCCTTAGATGTATACAATAAATGATTAGACTGTGTACACTAGATGGCACCATTGGATTATGTTACAGTAATTTCTAGCTCCAAGAGGCTTACAACAATAGATTTTTAAAGCAGCAATTAGCTTGCTTGAAGACAAGCTTACATGTTGAACAAAGGGCTGGATATATTGCTCGTGATTTCTGTCTTAGTCATGTAATCAATATGGATAATTCACTTTTAACTGTTATCCGATCTTTGGTTGAATGCCAGCTGGCTAGAAGAGGCATTAGTCTTGAATCGGTAGTGCTGTGATACATTATCTAAAACACTTAGCATAACACTTTCGCTGTTTTAAGCAGACATTACATTACAAAGTGCCAATCTTATGACTGATTTTAAAGCATAATTGTTTCTCATCATAAATTTGGTACATTAGTTTTCCTCTGACATTGACTCATCTTTCACCGTACGTGAATCAAACTACTGGGGTTTCCTTAGTAATCAACAGCTTGGCAAAGACGCTGGCACTGGTCTGCGTTTTTCTTGCACTTGCTATCACAGTCAGACTTCCCCTGAGTCACCACTGGGGAGCCAGCAAAGGATTCCAGGGAAGCTTCCAATCAATAGACCTTGGTGTTTTTCAAGCCTAGGATCATTGTAGATAATTCTATGAAGGATCCTATTCTATAAAGGGAAGCAGGTGCCTGCTTTCCTTTATATAATATTGGATTTTCTAAATAAATATATCAATAGAAATCAAACAAAATAAAACATGGAAAAGAAAATAAGATGATACCTTTTTTATTGGACATAACTTAATACATTTCTTCATTAGCTTTCGAAGGTTGCCCTTCTTCGTCAGATCGGAAATAAGCAACTGTCAGCTAGCACATTTGCTTATTTCCGATCTGACGAAGAAGGGCAACCTTCGAAAGCTAATCAAGAAATGTATTAAGTTATGTCCAATAAAAAAGGTATCATCTTATTTTCTTTTCCATGTTTTATTTTGTTTGATTTCTATAGATTCTACATGGAATGTTGCTATTCCACTAGCAACATTCCATGTAGAAGTCAGCCCTTGTAGATCACCAATGTGGCCGCGCAGGCTTCTGCTTCTGTGAGTCTGACGTCCTGCACGTACGTGCAGGACGTCAGACTCACAGAAACAGAAGCCTGCGCAGCCTTCTACATGGAATGTTGCTAGTGGAATAGCAACATTCCATGTAGAATCTCCAATAGTAGCAACATTCCATGTAGAATCTCCAATGGTATCTATTTTACTGTCATAGTAATGCTTGAATGTTTTCACTTATATACACTGTCAGCTAGCACATTTGCTTATTTCCAATCTGACGAAGAAGGGCAACCTTCGAAAGCTAATCAAGAAATGTATTAAGTTATGTCCAATAAAAAAGGTATCATCTTATTTTCTTTTCCATGTTTTATTTTGTTTGATTTCTATAGATTCTACATGGAATGTTGCTATTCCACTAGCAACATTCCATGTAGAAGTCAGCCCTTGTAGATCACCAATGTGGCCGCGCAGGCTTCTGCTTCTGTGAGTCTGACGTCCTGCACGTACGTGCAGGACGTCAGACTCACAGAAACAGAAGCCTGCGCAGCCTTCTACATGGAATGTTGCTAGTGGAATAGCAACATTCCATGTAGAATCTCCAATAGTAGCAACATTCCATGTAGAATCTCCAATGGTATCTATTTTACTGTCATAGTAATGCTTGAATGTTTTCACTTATATACACTGTCAGCTAGCACATTTGCTTATTTCCAATCTGACGAAGAAGGGCAACCTTCGAAAGCTAATCAAGAAATGTATTAAGTTATGTCCAATAAAAAAGGTATCATCTTATTTTCTTTTCCATGTTTTATTTTGTTTGATTTCTATTGATAACCTTAAGAGTGGACTAACACGGCTACCACACTCCTCTACTAAATAAATATTAAATAGCATAGGGGATAAACAGACTCTTTCGGAACAACATCTTTCAGGGCAAATAGGAGCTTTCCTTTGCGATATGTTGAGAAAAAAATGCTTAGGGCGGTAAGCTGAGAACCCTGGAGAGCTGAGAACCTGGCGGGCTGAGAGGGGATGATTGAGGTCTACAAATCCTGAGTGGTGTAGAATGGGTAAAAGTGAATCGATTTTTCACTCTTTCAAAAAGTACATAGACTAGTGGACACTCAATGAAATTACATGGAAATACTTTTAAAACAAATAAGAGGAAATATTTTTTCACTCAAAGAATAGTTAAGATATGGAACTCGTTGCTGGAGGATGTGGTAACAGTGGTTAGAGTATCTGGGTTTAAAAAAGGTCTGGACAAGTTTCTGGAGGAAAAGTCCATAGTCTGCTATTGAGACAGACATGGAGAAACTACTGCTTGCCCTGGGATTGGTAGCATAGAATATTGCCACTATTTGGGTTTCTGTCAGGTACTTGTGACCTGGATTGGCCACTGTTGGAAGCAGGATACTTGGCTAGATGGACCATTGGTTTGACCCAGTATGGCTATTCTTATGTTTTAACTGGGTTCGATTCCCGCAACAGCTCCTTGTGACCCTGAGAAAGTCAGTTAACCCTCCATTGCCCCAGGTACAAAACTTAGATTGTGAACCCACTAGGGACAGAAAATTGCCTACATATTTGTACCCACAGAAAGGCGGTATATCAAATTCATGACACCCCCCCCCCCCCCCCCCGGCAGGGCAAATGCACATATATATCTTAGGCACTGCCACTTATATCAGGCATAGACCTGGTGTACATACTCATGCCTAGGTTGCAAAAAACTGCATGAAAATGATAGTATTCTATCATTTATGGCACGCAACCTACAGGGTATCCATGTGTATGCACACCTTCAAAGTATGCACCATTGCAGTAAGGTGCCATGTTATAGAATACCAACTAGCTGGAACATCGGCATTTACACATATATGTGCACATTTTACATATTTATAAATGATCTGGAAATCGGGAAAAAAAACAAGTAAAGTGGTTAAATTTGCAGATGCCACAAAATTATTCAAAGTTGTCAAAACACATGTGGACTGTGAAAAATTGCAGGTAGACCTTAGGAAATTGGAAGACTGGGCATCCAAATGGCAGATGAAATTTAATGTAGACAAATGAAAAGTGATGCAAATTGGGAAGAATAATCCAAATCATAGTTATTTGATGCTTGGGTCCACCTTATGAGTCAGCACCCAAGAAAATGATCTGGGTATCATCATAGATAATATGCTGAAATCTTCTGCCCATTGTGTGGCGATGGCCAAAAAAGCAAACAGGATGCTAGGAGTTATTAGGAAAGGGATGATAATAAGACCAAAAATATTAGAATGCCTCTGTATCTCTCCATGGTGCAACCTCACTTTGAGTATTGCATTCAATTTCGGTTGCAGTATCTCAAAAAGAAATAACAGAATTAGAAAAGATTCAAAGAAGAGTGAGCAAAATGATAAAGGGGAATGGAACTCCTCTCATATGAGGAAAGGCTAAAGAGGTTAGGGCTCTTCAGCTTGGAAAAGAGACAACTGAGGGGAGATATGATTGAGACAAAATCCTGAGTAGTGTGGAATAAGTAGAAATGAATCGATTTTTTTCTCTTTCAAAAAGTACAAAGACTAGGGAAGACTCATTGAAGTTACATGGAAATGCCTTTAAAACAAGAGGAAATATTATTTCATTGAATGACTAGTTAAGCTCTGGAACTTGTTGCCAGAGGATCTAGTAACAGCAGTTACCATATCTGGGTTTAAAAAAAGGTTTGGACAAGTTCCTGGAGGAAAAGTCCATAGCCTGCTATTGAGATAGACATGGGGAAGCCACTGCTTGCCCCGGGATTGGAAGCATGGAATGTTGCAACTCTTTGGATTTCTTCCAGGTACTTGTGACCTGGATTGGCCACTGCTGGAAACAGGATAGTAGGCTAGATGGACCTTTGGTCTGACCCAATATATGCCCATGAGGCTGTGGGCTGTGATGTCAGCAGGATCAACCTGAGAATTTGGGAAAATAATTTGATTCAGCACTTCTTAGCTGCACTAGTTACTAGAGCTGCAGAGGCAGTAATACAGTAATTATCAATTATGTTGCTGACTGACAGAGACAGACCTGCCAAGTCTCCCGCTTTTGCGAGTCATTTCCTGCCGAGAAATCGGGATCTCCCACTGAGTGGCTTCCTGTCCAGTGATAGCAGGAAGTGCCTTCATAAAGTACCATCTCCTGCCACCTCTGATCCCATGCCCCACTGCAGCAGGACATGACCTTTTATGAAGGTGTTTCCTGCTGCCACTGGATGGGGAGACTGCTTCTGGCTGTGAATCAGCTGTGCTGGGGGTGGAGAAATAGGTGGGGTTGTGGGTGGAACTGGGCAGAGCAATGGGCAGGGTGGGGCGGAGCTGGGGTGGACCCTAAATCTCCCGCTGAGTGGATCACACTCCTTGGCAGTTCTGTAGAGAGGGAGTTTAAAAGAAGCATTTTTTTCTTGGAGTAAAGGGAACTCATCAGGGAACACACAGAGGAAAGAGAGACACATGGAGTGACAGGAAGCCATAAGCCCTAAAGAGAGAACAAAGGAGGTTTTTCCAATTTGGAGGGCTGGGGTTCCCCTTCCAGCTTCCACAGAAGTAGGTTCTTAGGGCCTAGAATCTGTCCTCCTTTTTCTGGACAAAAGTAAAAACTACCCACAGATCCGATTTATTGAGTCAAATAATGTGAAAACCACAAAAAATACTGTGAATCAATATAGTAGCACTCCCATTCTTTAGGCAAGGAGCAAAAAGACCTCATACAACTGTGGCCAGCAACGGCATATGAAACCGGGATGCAGAATCAGCTAATCATTGTGCACACAGTTAAAAAAGTAATCATTGGTCAAAAAAACCTCCTGTGAAGTTCAGTTTCAAAGCAAAAAACTAATTGATGACAAAAACAGTCTTAAACATGACAATGTCATGCAAAGTAAATCGCAACGAGCACTTATCTTAAGTAGTGTGATGTATTGGTTCTCAGTCCCTCAGTCTTGCCAAGATGAATGAATAACAGTGAAGTCCCTCCTCTGGAGACCTTCACTGTGCCCCAATTTGTCGGGGAAATTTACATTGCGAGACAGCCAGCAAACCTTTTTTCTGGAGCCATATTGTAACCCTATCAGGGAATGGTTGGAGCCTGGGAGGAAGAGGGGGAAAAAAATCCCCAAGGGCCAGGCAGTCTGTACCCTGGAGAAAGCAAGGTGCTTCTAGAGGACGAGTAATATACATTAATCTAATAGGTTATTTTCTTAATAAGAAGGGGAAATGTGTGAATGCAGCTTTTATGTAGGCATAGCAGTGCTCATGAAAAAGGCATTCTAGAAAGAACAGATTGCATGAGAAAAGGAGGTTTCCCCACTAAAGGTGAAAAGGGAAAGCAGAAAACTTGGTCTGGAATCCTTTTTACAGCAGGCCAGGATCTCAGCGTATGGCAGAAGAGAAAATGCTGTGGGAAAAGAAGTAATAATGTAATGTTTATGTGGATTAAGTCTGAGACGTATATGATACTCTGGGGTCCTTTTACTAAGCTGCAGAAAAAAAGGCCCTGAGGTTGCACTGGGGACCATTTCTCCCATATGCCAGGGCCTTTTTTACCATAGCGGGTAAAATGCTCCTCTCCCCTCAAAAATGGCCATGTGGTAAGATAACTCTTATTGCAAGGCCATGCGACAGGGAGCATTTACAGCCACTCATCAAGGTGGCGGTAAGGGCTCCCACGGTAACACAATGATATTACAGCTGGGTTAGCGCTATGCTATAAAAAAAATTTTTTCACGGTGCACCAGTAATGGCACGCACTGGAGCTGGAACTACCACCAGTGACCGCATTGGGCCAGCGGTAGTTCCGGGATAGCATGCGGTAATCTCGTGTTGGGTTTACTGCCGCTTTGTAAAGGGCCCCTCTGTTAAAAGGTTCATATTTAATTGATATGCCTAGCTGACTGACTAGGTGTGTCCTGAGTACTGGGTGAGAACCACTGCCTTATATCAACATACCCCATCCAGAGCAGGGGCGTAGCTAGGTGGGGCCACGGGGGCATGGGACCCCACAGATTTAGCCCTGGCAGGACGTGCATGCAGGACGTCAGGAGTCAGGACTCACAGAAACAGATCAGCGAATGTGCCTGAGACCGGTGCTGAAAAAGACTTCGGCTGGCAGGGGTTGAGGACCCCCCCCCCCCCCAGCAAAGGTACCCAACGGCAGCAGCGGCGGAGGAGGATTGGTGTCGGTGTCGGTCGAAAGTGGCGGGGGAGGGTCGTCATTGTCGTCGTCATCGGGGGGGTCAAAAGTGGCGGGGAAGGGTTGGCGGCTGGAGGAGGCGGGCTAAAATGTGCCCCCCACCTTGGGCTCTGGAACCCCTTCCTGCTGAGGTTTGACTACGCCCCTGATCCAGAGTCCACTCCATGAAATAGTTTTCCCAAACCCTTAAGGGTGTCTCATAAGGCTAGGGCATTATAAAAGAGCCAGATGACAACACCAGCAAAACAACTGCTGGAATGGCTTATTTCCCCTCTGTGTCTTGGCAAGCTGTGCTCTTGCAAGGCACCATACAGTACTCACGTTCTTTGAGTCCATGCCTAAAATCTCTCTATATAAAACGCACCTCCAACATTCTGAAGCCTCCACAAGTCCCAACATTCTAAATGCATGGTGGTGAAACCAGGAATTCGCCCATGAGTGTTGGCCCCGCCCCCCGCATCAGACGTCATGACATCGAGGGCGGACCAATGACACTCAACCAATCACATCGCGAACACTAAGTGACGGAACGTGACATAAGACACATCATGGAACAATGAAAACCAGCAGCACACAGTTGCTACGCGACGTCAACAGCAACGCTAAAAGGACCATATAGATCTCTGCTCTCCACACAAACAATGGACACGGAGGGCATATGAGGGAAGGAAAAAACCCAGCACATACACACACACTCTCACTCTTAACTGGCTATAATGAGCAACTGACCTGCCACTATCACAGGGACTGCTAGCACCTCTCTCTCTCTCACACACACATACAGACGGGACACAGAGGGGATGGAAGACAAGGAACAAATCGTTGGGTATGGAGGGGGCGACAGGGGAGATAATGTTTGTGCTGTGCTATGTACAATTATAATGCTGTCTCTTCATTTTGACCCTACCCTTTCACACTCTCTTTCACACAGACGCACACACACACACTTACACTGTCTCTATCTCACACACACACACGCATCCACACACATATACACACTCTCTCACACAGACACGCCTCAAATGGTTCAGATGTCCTATGTAAAATTTCAATGCTGTCTCTTCATTTTCACCCTACCTGTGCACACTCTCTTTCACACAGAGACACACGCACGCACTTTCTCTGTGTCACACACACACACACACATACATATACACACTCTCACTCTCTCTATAGCCTTGCTAGCGCCCGTTTCATTTGTTTATGAAACGGGCCTTTTTTACTAGTATTATATATTTTGCATCAAAGTAGTTGGCTTCTCTGTAGTACTTGGAGTTTTTCTGTTTTTTAGGACTTGTTGTAAATACAGTATGTGATTATCTGCCTGTATACTTTGACCTTACAGTGTAACAGCAGTGGATGACTTTGGATTTGGCACTGCAATGCATGTGAAATGTTTTTTGCTCGATTTGAGCTCTCTATAAGATGTTTTGCTGCTAGAATAAAGTGGTAAAAGCTTTGTGATTTTCTCTGAATTATGGAGTTGCTAAGTACGGAACCATCTTTCTGACCTCATGTGCACCTTTCTTTAAATTAGTCACCTTATTTTCTAACTCCTCTTACTCTCTTACCTGTCTATATGTTCTATCTTTGCTTATACCCTACGCTCTCTATTAAAATGTTCTATTACGTATTGTGTTAGCATTGTAATGTAGCATACTATGCCATATTTTGTATTATTTGAATATTTTTACTGCTTTGTCTATTGCTCATGTTTGACTTATTCTTACTGTACACCGTCTTCAGTGAATTCCTTCAAAAAGGCGGAAAATAAATCCTAATAAATAAATACATACAGGTGACTGGACCTGTGGTTTTTGGTCCCAGAGGTCTTGAAGTACACCAGCTCCTTTTCCTTTATTTTCAGGCTCAGCAATTTCCTCCAATTCCATTGTGTTTTGACTGAATTGAAATCAGGAGTGGGCATGACGCCAATATCCCTTCATTTGCAGCTCTTCAGGGATTTTTCATATGTTTATATCACTTCCCAACTTACTTTAATGACAGTGACAGTCCCTAGCCAGGAACCGTACACCAGGTTTTTTTTTCCGGAAATCTTCACATCAAGGACCCTAGATTAAGTCACTAGGTGGCACCACTATATGAAGACTGGGCTGGGCCAAATTTGTGCATATTCTGCCGGATTCTATAATCCAGGCGTATTCTATAACAACATAATTGGCTTAACAAGCTAATCACTGTTGATAACAGCACTTAACAAGCAATAATGAGCACTAATTGGCAATAATTAGAATTTACGCACACAACTCACTAGACTTATTCTGTAATAAACTGCACCTAAATTCTAATGCTCGCAGTTCAAAAGGGGTGTGGCTATAGGTGAGGAAATGGGCATTTCGTAGGGGGGGTTCCAAAATTTACGCACGTAGTTTTAGAATATGGCCCAATGTGTATAAATGTACAGGCAGGGATTTACACCACGTTTTCATTGGTGTAAATAGTTTTAGGTGCTGGGATATCACCTAAGCATATTCTATACATAGGCGCCGACTCCATGGGTGCTGTGGGTGCTCGAGCACCCCCAATATTTCACCCAGCAGAAGTTCCCTTCGCCAGCCCAGAATTTTAAAAGTCCCTCCCTCCCTCTCTCCCTTCGAGTTCCAGGCCTCCTCCCTCCGAATTTTAAAAGTCATCTTACCTCATCGGGGTTACGGCAGCAGCAGCAGTAGTAGTGAAAAACGTGCAGGCTCGGCGCTTCAGCCTTCCCTTCTCTCTCTCGGACCAGAGCTGAGAGAGAGAGAAGGGAAAGCTGAAGTGCCGAGCCTGCATGCTTTTCACTGCTGCTGCCGCCGTAACCCCGACGAGGTAAGATGACTTAAAATTCGGAGGGAGGGGGCCTGGAAATCGAATGAAGGAAGGGAGGGAGGGAGGGGGGGCCCTGGAACTTGGAGGGAGGGGGGCCTGGAACTTGGAGGGTGGGGAGGGAGGGAGAGAGGGGGGCCTGGAACTGGGAGGGAGGGGGGCCTGGAACTGGGAGGGAGGGGGCCCAGAACTTGAAGGGATGGAGGGAGGGGGGCCTGGATCTCAGAGGGAGGGAGGGAGAGAGGGGGGCCTGGAACTGTGAGGGAGGGAGGGGGCCTGGAACTCAGAAGGAGGAGAAGGGGGAGGGGGATGGGGAACTCGGAGGGACCCTGGAACTCGGGGGGGGCCCTGGAACTTGGAGGGTGGGAGGGAGGGAGGGGGGCCTGGAACTCAGAGGGACCCTGGAACTCGAAGGGAGGGGGCCCTGGAACTCAGAGGGAGGGAGGGAGGGAGAGAGTATGTTTGTGCAGCGCTGCGTATGCCTTGTAGCGCTATAGAAATGCTAAATAGTAGTAGTAGTAGAGAGGGGCCTGGAACTGGGAGGGAGGGGGGCCTAGAACTCAGAAGGAGGGGGAGGGGAGAGGGAGGGGGGATGGGGAACTCGGAAGGACCCTGGAACTCAGAGGGAGGGGGCCCTGGAACTCAGAGGGTGGGGGGAGGAAGGGAGGGAGGGAGAGAGGGGGTCTAGAACTAGAAGGGAGGGGGGCCTGGAACTAGGAGGGAGGGAGTGGCTTGGAACTTGGAGGGAGGGGCCTGGAACTTGAAGGGAGGGAGGGGGGCCTGGAACGGAGGGAGGGAGGGGGTACCTGGAACTCAGAGGGAGGGAGGGGGGCCTGGAACTCAGAGGGAGGGAGGGAGGGAGAGAGGGGGGCCTGGAACTGTGAGGGAGGGAGGGGGCCTGGAACTCAGAAGGAGGAGAAGGGGGAGGGGGATGGGGAACTCGGGGGGACCCTGGAACTCGGGGGGGCCCTGGAACTTGGAGGGTGGGAGGGAGGGGGGCCTGGAACTCAGAGGGACCCTGGAACTCGAAGGGAGGGGGCCCTGGAACTCAGAGGGAGGGAGGGAGGGAGAGAGTATGTTTGTGCAGCGCTGCGTATGCCTTGTAGCGCTATAGAAATGCTAAATAGTAGTAGTAGTAGAGAGGGGCCTGGAACTGGGAGGGAGGGGGGCCTAGAACTCAGAAGGAGGGGGAGGGGAGAGGGAGGGGGGATGGGGAACTCGGAAGGACCCTGGAACTCAGAGGGAGGGGGCCCTGGAACTCAGAGGGTGGGGGGAGGAAGGGAGGGAGGGAGAGAGGGGGTCTAGAACTCGAAGGGAGGGGGGCCTGGAACTAGGAGGGAGGGAGTGGCTTGGAACTTGGAGGGAGGGGGGCCTGGAACGGAGGGAGGGAGGGGGTACCTGGAACTCAGAGGGAGGGAGGGGGGCCTGGAACTCAGAGGGACACTGGAACTCGGAGGGACCCTGGAACTCAGAGGGAGGGGGGCCCTGGAACTCAGAGGGAGGGAGGGGCCTGGAACTCAGAGGGAAGGGGAGGGGGAGAGGGAGGGGGAAGGGGCAGGGGAGGGGGAACAAGGTGGGAATGCACCACCTGTAAAAAAAAAAAAAATTCAGCACCCCCAATCATTTTGAAAAGTTGGCTCCTATGATTCTATATACTGTGCCTAAATCTAGGTGTTGCTTATAGAATACCTTAGGTGGAAATGTTTACCACGTGGAATTTTTAGGCGCCTTATATAGAATCTGGACCACTGTGGCCCCTAAGCTGTAACATTTAAAAGGCCCCCCTTGATTAAGTAGGAAGTAAATTTTAGTTTTAAGAGACAATAAATAAATATAAAACAACCAACAACAGTCGATAATAAAAACAATAACTATGATTATTTTATTTAGTAAATTTTATTACTTATAAATATATTTAATTTCTTTTTCAGGGAAGTGTGATGGCTCTTGTAATGTCAGCCCCTCAGCTGTAACTTATCTAGCTTGTATGTAAATTCAGTCCTGCATCTAGGACCTTTCCTCAGTGGCTGTGAATGCATCACCACCCAACTAGATTGCATTCACAGCCACTGAGGAAAGGTCCTAGATGCAAAGACAAAGAGAAAAATGCATCAATGTCATTGATCTAACAAAACATCCAGCTGGAGAATGAATTCAGCAAGTGTTTTCAGAGGTAGAAAAACAATGCCTGGCATATACTTTCACAGCAACTTACACCCTGGGGTCGATAGTGGTGGGGTTGTCTTCTAACTTTAAATGAATAAGAAATCTATATAAAATGTATAAATTTTCAGTGGCACTGTCCTTGTAGATGTGTGTTTTCCAACTTGTTTTGAAATGTATTTTGTCCCCATAGGTTTGTTCTTGTTTCTCATTGGTTATTTGTATGCTCCTTTCTGTTATCAGAAGGTTTCTTGCTGTTGATATTCAGCTATGTAAGAAGGGGCTTCAAAACCTTTTCAATATTCAAAACCATTTAACTGGCCAGGAATGGCACCTGGCTATCCAGCTGCCTCCCATGGTCTGAATATCAACCCCTTATCTCTAAACAGCTAGAGCTGGATTCAGTAAATGTCACCCAAAGTTAGGCACCATTAAGGTCCACACTAAGTGCCAATTTTATAAAGGCCACTTAGCCCTAAACAGATGTGGACTGACAGTGGTTGGGGACCCAGGCAGTAAGGGTCATTGGGGGCCTGCTGCCCTATTGCCCCACCGCTGCGCTGCTGCCCCTCTCCTGCACCACAGCCGCCCTCCTTGGTCCTACCTTGAAGGGCCTGATGGTCTAGTGGCTTCTTCAGGGACAGGAAACCCCCCCCCCCCCACGCTTTCCTGCCCACTATCGCTACTGTGTCTGGCAGCTCTGAATGTTTTTCAAAATGGCTGCCGAGACTTACCACGGTAGTCTCGCAGGTGTTGACAGTCTTGCGAGACGTCTGCAGGAAGTCTTGGCTGCCATTTTTAAAACACGGTGGCGCTGGCTCATCATCATGCAGAGTAGCAGCAGCGGACGGGAAATCGTGGGATTCTTTTTTGCCCTTGCAGACCCTTCAAGGTAGGACTGGGGGGGGGTTCAATGTGCTGTGGAGGTGGCAGCAGTGTCGGCTGGTAACCAGGCAGAGTCTCTGGGCTCCCTAGAGCCTCTAGGCCCTTGGAAACTGCCAGGTTACCCGAATGGTGTTATAGAATAGCAACTAGGGCAAATGTGTGCGCAAATCCAAATTGGTGCTAATTAAGTGCCAATTTATTAACCCCAGAAATTGATTGTTAGCACCTAATTGACTAGTTTGCGCGTGTACCTGGGATCCACATCCAACTTTGGATGACTTCTATAGAATCCGGGGGTTAAGGTTCCATTTAAAGTTGACGTGTCAGCAATAATTGAGGTCATCTTATATGCATGATCTTTAGTTGCTGAAAAAAGTTTTTTATTGACCAACAAAGGGTTTGGAACAGCTTTCAAAAATTCACATATGCCTGATGTATCCTGGTGCATGTAGTGGCTTGGTTCTCGCCTAGATTTTGTTACATTTTACTATTACCAGCCAGGAATTTAGCGGATTATCACACATGAGTGCTGAGACCTGTACTGCAAGGATTATTGCCCACCTGACCTAAGAGAATGGAAACCACAAATGCAATGTGCTTGGTTTTTATTACAGTGGATTTGAAATCCATCAACACCACATTCCATGACCACTGCTGTCAGCGACTTTTTATAAAGCTGGATTACCAGCACAAGCACAGCTCAGAGCCTTTCATGATGGTAATCTCTCCTAGGGGCCTACTTACTAAAGTGTATAATGTGCTAAAAGCTCATTAATATATTTGTGTGAGCTAAGGAAACTGGGCTGTATTTAAAAGAGCTGCTTTGTGTGTTTTATTAGTATCAAATATTGAAAGGTATAAATATAGAAACAAATCTTTTCCAGAGAAGAGGAAACGATACAACTAGAGGACATGAGCTGAGGTTGTGGGGTGGTAGACTTAGGAGTAATGTCAGGAAATTCTTTTTCATGGAGAGGGTGGTCGATGCCTGGAATGCCCTCCTAGGGAGGTGGTAGAGACAAAAACAGTGACAGAATACAAAAACACTAGAGAGCGAAGTAACATCCACAACAAAGAAAATGTTCCATTCAATTTGGAAACTCAAACGCGTGAAACAGTTCTTTCCAAGGCAAACATTTCACAATGTGATACAATCAATGGTACTAAGCCACCTAGATTACTGCAATGGATTTATGCGGGATGTATAGAACAAACCTTAAAGAAACTTCAGACCACTCAGAACACAGCAACTAGGCTTATCTTCGGTAAAGCCCGATTTGATAGCGCAAAACCCCTCCATGAAAAACTACACTGGCTCCCAATCAAAGAACGCATTGCTTTCAAAATCTGCACACTAGTTCACAAAATTATCTACGGTGAAGCCCCGGGATACATGACAGACTTGATCGACCTACCAACTAGAAACACATCCGAATCAACTTGAACCTACCTAAACCTGCACTACCCTAGCTGCAAAGGACTCAAATACAAATCAACCTACGCATCCAGTTTTTCCTACATAAGCACGCAATTGTGGAACGCATTACCAAAAACCTTGAAAACTACGTATGATCACCCACACTTCTGGAGATCACTAAAAACTCATCTGTTTAAAAAGGCATACCCGACCAATCCAACATAAATGCCTGATCTCTGCAACACAACAAAACTAAAACACGTAACGGACATAACTCAATTCTCCCGTCTCACAATTCCCTCATGTGGTTGGACCACATGAACTATAGTCCTATCTCAACATCACTATGTATTTGTTTACACCAGAGTCTGCAAACGCATCTCCAGTACTATGTAAGCCTGCAAATAGGTGGGAAAATGTGGGATACAAATGTAACAAATAAATAAATAAATAAAAAGGCATGGGATGAACACAGAATATCTCTAATTAGATAATGGATGGTATTAAAAAAAAACACCTTAAATGGCTGCATGTGTGTGGATGTGTGAGTGACGCTTAGATAGCAAGGCTAGTGCCAGACAGAATTTGTAGGTCTGTATATGGTAATGCAGTTTAAGATGGGCTGGAAAGGGCTTCAACGGTAACTTCAGTAGCTGGAGCCGAGGATAGCGCTTTTATGGTATGGGTCCTGCAAATGACCAGACAGATTCAGATAGGCTAGAGCGGGCTTTGACGGCAACTCCAGTAGTTGGAACATAAGGACAGAGCCGAGCAGACTTCTACGGTCTATGTCCCAGAAACATCAAAGAAAGACCGTGATCAAGTATATAATATCATGTTCATTGTTGATTTAATCATGAATGGATAATGAGTGTGACTGTTGGGCAGACTGGATGGACTGTTCAGGTCTTTATCTGTTGTCACTTACTATGTTACTATTCATTAATGAGGACATTGGCATTAGCACATCGCCAATAACATATATTAAGATGCAAAGTAGGTGTCCATGTGTGTAAATTTCTGCTTAAATAGGCCTCTTAGAAAGTACATTCTGGGTCAATATTCAAAATGCTGCTGAAAATTCCCTCTTAATGCTCTGGATAATGTCCGGCAGAGCAGTCGTGTTCTGCCTATTTATACATATTGGGCCTAAAAAATCGAAGCGGATGGAAAACACGACTACGCATATTCTATAAACCAAGCTGAAAGTTAGGCATAGTTTACAGAATACACGTGCCGCCATGCCACTACAATTTAGGTGCACTGTACATATGTGGAAAGTGCTTCCTGCTGGAAGCTAAGGGGCCATTATTGAAAGGAAGATAACCAAGTAGGAACTTCTCCTAACTGGTTATCTCCCACTGACTAGACCGGAGCTGTATATTCAGTGGCACCTACCACATGTCTGGGTACACCACCTCAATACAATCTGGGCAGTGCCAGAGAGGAGTCTGGGTAGAGATGGGCGTTACCTGGTTTTCATTTTCACTTATATACAGTTCAGCCACCTCTGCTTACCGCAGTACTGAATATACATATTTTTTAAACAATGCAAGAAATAATGCTCACTGCTGGGTTTGAATATTAACCCATCCATTCCTAGATTTATAGTCTAAAGAAATTTTAAACCAGCAGGTATTATGAACAATTTCATATGGCTTGTACCAAATATAAACTCATTTTTATCCTCAAGAGGGAATTGCTGGTAAGCATGAAAGGCAACAGGATTGGAAAGTACATCAGCGTTGTCCAAGCCTCCTCTATTATAATCTGCACTTGTTTTCGAGGAAGAAGCCAGTATTTCATCAGCTGTAGTCAATGCCGAATGTAACCCATCAGCAAAAGAGCTGAGCAATGAATCAACAATTATTTGCAATTTTGTTTTTGGATATTAACCAGTTGAATTGTTATTGAATGAGTCAGATATGATTAATGAAGCCATCCATGAAATTTGTTATATCTAACTTAAGTATTTGTCCTCTTAACTGAGTATTAATTGATTTGCATACTCTGTGCTGCTTCCTTTGAATGATGGCGTTTGATATGCTCAACCACCAGCTTCTATTTGTTCATCCGCAGAATATTGGATTGATTGGCTTGACCTGACAAAGATTTCATTCATTTCTTTCATTAGGTTGCAATTGTTTTTTGGGGGCAAAGACTATCCCAGGTCAAAAGTTCTGCTATGTGGGGTACTGCGCAGGTCCGTGCTTTCTTTGCTTCACCAGTCTCTTTTAGTGACTGTCATCCAGGAGTCTGGCGCAGACTGACACCTTTGTGCTGATGACATCCAGCTTTGTGTAAGAGTTGGGAAGACCTGAATTAGGCTATAAGTAACTGAATTCTTGTCCGAAGGCAGTAAATTCCTGTTGTGTTCCCACAGACTCAAACTGAATTCATTAAAATGTGAAATGCTGTGGGTTAGTAAGACATTGAGGCCTTTGGGAATTAGGCCAGTAGTGTCAAGAGTGAATTATAGCAGAAATAGGTGGTCAGTGTTTTATTAGCCTCCATGCTTTTTATGGAACCCAAAGTGGCTGCAATTGTGAGGCAGTCTTTCATTAAATTCTTCTATTTATGCTAAATATTTCTATCATACAATCCAATAAATACATCTTGTACCAGAAACAAGACAAAAAGACATCTGAAACCTAGTCCTCGAGCACACCCAGGCAGTCTTGGGATATTCATAATGAATATGCATTAGATAGGTTTGCATACAATGGAGACAGTGCATGCAAAGCTGTTTCATGAATATTTATTATGAGAATGTTGAAAATCTGACTGGCTAGGTGTGCCTCAGGGAGTAGGTTGAGAACCACTAATCTAATTTAATATAAGAAAATACTCACCACTTCTACCCAATGCCCAGTTCACAAAAATGGAGAAATAAGGTCACAAGTTAAGAATATATAAGAAGACCCTATGTTTTCTCATGGACACATTATTAAACCAAGAAGTGGATCTTACCATAACTCTAAGATCAGTAGAAGCCCCTACAATTGGCCTAGAGTCCAGGAAAGCAGATAGATGGACAAAGTGCAAGACAGATTTTACGGCGTTATACCAACTTTTGCAGTTATGATCACTTTTAGAACAGAAAGGCCTTCTTGCTACATTAATCTATCCTACCATAACGAGTAGGCTGGACTACAGTGATTCCCTTTGCAAAGTCCTTTTTCAGAAATGATTGAGGAGGCTGCAGCTCAGTTTGAGGAGGCTGCCTCAGTGGCATAGCCAGGCCTCAAATTTTCTGTGGGCCCCCTTACTCTCCAAGCCCTCCCTGCTTCCCCTTGGCATCCCCCACCCAACAGAACTTAAAATATTAAATAACTGTGCAGTAGGGTTTTCCAAGCCCCACCAGCTGAAGACCACCTTGAAGGTGCCCTGAACTTCCTCCAGAGCAGCTCAGCATTTGGCAGCAGCTTTCCTGAGTCACCCAACATGGGACCCAGTTTATGCTCAGTTTTCACCTGTGCACCAAATGCTGACATTGGGGTAGGGGTGGGGGGCACATGAAAGCTGTGACTGATTGCCAAGCTATATTGGAGAGAGTTCTGGGCACCTTCAAGGAGGTGTGCTGCTGCTGGGTGAGCCTGTGCCCGAAGTGGGTGGCCTTATCCGACTAGGCCCAGCCATGGCTAAACCACTGCCACAGTTGCTTTAGAATGCAGGTGGTAATTCTCTATCATTTTCCTAGAGTTAGGTGCTGGGATGATGTGTCCTATGCATGAATTCTATAATGGCAGTTGTGTGTGCAACTGCCATTATAGAATACTAGAGCAAGTCTGCATTTACACAACAAATTATAAGTGTGAGCACTTATGCTAGTGTAATGGCTGGCATAAATGTTTGTGTCTAATTGTAGGCAGCTAGGCATGTAAACACTAGTATTTTATAATCTGCACATGTAACTGCCTGGCATTCCCCTGACCTGCCCATACCCCTCCGAGGTCCACGCCTCCTTAAGTTTGTGTACTCTGGAATTTGAGTGCTCAATTTATTGAATACTGACAAAGGGAAATGGGACTTGATATACTGCTTTTCTGAGGTTTTTACAACTACATTCAAAGCTATTCAGGTACTTATTTTTGTACCAGGAGCAATAGAGGGTTAAGTGACTTGCCCAGAGTCACAAGGAGCTGCAGTGGGAATTGAACTCAGTTCCCCAGGATCAAAATCTACTGCACTAACCACTAGGCTACTCCTCCACACCATGAAGGACAGTTCCTATTAGCACCACTTAAGGCTAATTATATCATATTATTGCTCATTAACACCAATTATTGTCTCACTAATTAACTGTCTGCAACTTTCTAGAATTAGGGGAACACTGTTACATCACCTTGATTCTAAAGAAACTGCACTGACTTCTAGTGAAGGGTTGAGTAGAGTTTAAGGTCTTTATTTTTGCTTTAAGTCATTGAGCCAAAGGGAGCCACAATATTTGATCAGTTTGTGCCTGCCAGAGTTCTCAGATCATCTCAGTAACTGTTGCTCGATATACCTGAGCTTTGCAAAGCTGGGCTAGCAGGTATCAGGTGGAAAGCTTTTAGAGCCTTTGCACTGATACTTTGGAATTTAGACTTGAATCTCTTAGTCCTTCAGGAGGGACACTAGAACTTGATTTTCTTGCCAAACATTTCATTGTTATGATGGCTGAAAAAAAGTTGTGATGGTGGTGATTTGTGAGTTTGTGATTTGAACCCATGATATTGTGTACCAGAGATTGGCAACTTGAAGCTGAGCCACTGAGTTGCAACCCAAGTTCACTGGAGCATGAGCTGTAGTGGTAGAAAGAAATGTCCTGCCCCCTTCTCACTGCAGAAGCCCATTGGTCTAGCAAGAGATATGTCTAATCAGTGATCAAGGAGAGCAATCAGACACACCCTTGATGGTACAACAGTTCTTGATGGACTTGCTGTATTCAGTGCTATCCAGCAGCTCTTTACAACCATGTGGAGAGTTTTTCCAATTGTGCCTTTGTGCCTCTTTCATGACTGGTTTCTGCTCCTCACCTGCACTGCTTGACCCTGCCATAGGCCTAGCTGCTTCATACGTGCTCCTGCCCAGCGAAGGTCCTGACAGCATGTTTTAAGTCAAGATATTGTTTTATTGTACTTCACATTGAACTGTTAACCATAAAGGCAGTTAATCAAATTTGAAATAAAATAAATAGATAAGACCTGTAGAGGATTAAAACTGTAAAATAATGTTATTTCAGAAGATTTATATGGAAGCCAGACATGCTGCATGACAATGACCGTATTGATTAACACAGGGGTTGGCAACCAATCTAAATCTAAGAGCAAAGCATGGCTGCCACCATGACTGGAAAAGCTACCTTCAACCTCTGACATTATTTTAATTGCTGGATGCAACAGCTCACCCTGACCCTCAACCTCCTGCTACCATTGTTAACAAAACCAACACAGAGCTCATGGAAAAATTCCAGCACTGTGAGAATTTTCAGAATCCGTGGGGCCACCTTAGCTAATCTCATGCAAAAGCAGAGCCGGTGCACGAGTTTTGAAACTGCTCACAACACTTGCATTTTTCAGTGACGGGCTTAGCACTAAGAATGCATTCATGTGGGCATCATTTGGGATGTGGGACAGGGGTTGCTGACCTTTAGACTAACACAAGGAATACTTGAAATGTACAGTTGCATGGTAACGGTAGAAAACAGTAGGAAAAGACAAGCTGTCCCAGACTGCCCAGTTTTTTTTTGTCTACACTGCAATGATATATCCCAGCTGCCAGCAATAGAACCTTAACTGCTTATAGAGCATCTATCTGTATCCATGTCCATTTTGTCTTTTGATTTTATTACTTGCCTTTCCAACCCCATGCTCAAAGTGAGCTACAGTTCAGGTACAGTAGATATTTCCTTTTCACCTGATACCTGAGGCAATACTAGGTTAAGGGCCCTGTTGACTAAGGTACGTTATTGCTTTTAGCGTGCCTACACTTAACGCACGTGTTAACCATGTAGGCGCCAATAGGGATATTTTAGGCGCGTACATGGTTAACGCATGTACATGGTTAATGCGTGTTTAAAATGTTAACGCGCCTATAACGCTGATTAGTAAACAGGGCCCTAAATGACTTGCCTAAAGTCATAAGCAGCTTCCGTGGAAGAAGTGGAACTTATACCTAGCTGCCCCGGTTCTCACACAGCATGCTCCTCCATTCTTCATTTTGTTCTTTCTTTGTTCTTTCTCAGCCTGGGTGGATGACCATACTTACTCCAGCCCCCAGCCCTCATCTTGTACCATTAATCTGTCTAATAATCTAAACAGCTAGCAGAAAGCATTGACCAGGTTGGCCTCTGGGGGTTGCAGCCTGCTGGTACCAATGAGGGATGTGCATGCTCCATTTTATTTCGTTATGATTTTGCTTTATTTTTGTTGTTTCTTAATGTTGATTTTACTTTAGCTTCATTGTGTTTTCTGAATGAGCACATACTATTTTGAAATATCTTCCTCTGGTAAAACCATGCGGCCTTACATTCTGCATCACTAGATACATCACTGTTCCTTTCCATTAATAGAATCTCTATGGGGTCAATATTCAAAGCAATTTAAGCGGGCCAGTCGCTGATATTCAGCAGCACTTAAGCAGGCACTGTGTGATCAAAGTAATCCAATTGGACAGAGTGGACAAAGGTCTTCAATGTAAATGTCCTTAAACCATAGCTAGCACAGGCGATTATGATACCGTAATTAAAGTAAGGAATGACACAGAGGTGTTAGGGCAACATGTGGTAGATCTCTGTAGTGAGGAAGAAGTGACCATTAGGGGTTCCCAATCTTGGTTCTGGAGGCACCCCAGCCAGTCAGGTTTTTGGGATATCCACAATGAATATTCATGAGACAGATTTGTATGCAGTGGAGGCAGTGCATGCGAATCTCTCTCATGAATATTCATTGTGGATATCCCGAAAACCTGACTGGATGGAGTGTCTCCAGGGAACCACTGGATGTGCAGACAAAAAATTCCTTTTGTTTAGTTTCCTTTGTCATTTGCAGATTTTTTTGTTTTGTTTCATTTTGTTTTTATCTATTTATTTATTTATTTATTTATTTTGGGGGGGGGGGGGGGTGTACAAATGGACAAGAATATATTTCCTGAGCATTATTTAGCTAGCTCTCTGATTTAACCTCTTTGTATTGTGGGTGAAAAGTGTTTTTTTGTTTATTTTTTAGATTTGTTTTATGTGTTTTAATTTATTGTGTATGCTTCTTAGCGATATGCAGGATATAAAATTTTAAAATAAATAAACAAACAAGCCCAGAAGTGTGACAGAAATGCACAAAGCCTGCCCTGATCTAGTTCCTGCTGGGCCAATCAGGAAATAAGGACTCCTTTTGAAAGGTGGATGCCTTAAATCATGGCATCATACTTATTCATTCATTATTTAATTTGCATTTTTGTTCACACCTTTTTCGTGGCAGCTCAAGGCGTTAAATTCAGGTACAGAAGAGTTAGAAAGCGAATGGAACAGCCTCATGGTGTTAATGCACAGAAAGGTGGGGTGGATAAGTTCAGCATTGGTTTTTGTCAAATAAATGCATTATATAGGGTTGATGCATAACCCATGCCTTGGGTGGATGAGTTGTCTAAGCTATTAGGAAACACCTGGTAGAATTCTACAACTGATCTGACCAAAGAATATAGGCAAATATCCTTAGAATTCAACTCATAGGAAAAGATGGCTTCTGGATGCTTAGAATCTTAACCAAATAAGGTGATGCCCTTTGGATTATATGGAGCTACTGCTTCATTCCAGTGCCTTGCCATTGTTATATCATCACTACATAGTGGCATATTTTGGATACTATAATAATTTCATCTGATTATGACACACACATTTCTAAAGTAAATGTCATGATATAATTTTTGTGTGAGGCAAGCCTTACCACAAATTTCAAGAAATGTGCTATGAGGAAATAGGAGGCCACAATTTAGGATAGGAAGTAGGAAATGTAGGGGCCCTTTTACTAAGCCGCTTAAGCGTCTACGCGCACCCAGCGCACACCACAATGGAGTTACTACCTGGCTACCGTGTGAATCTTGTGGTAATTTCATTTTTGGAGTGCGTCCGATACACGCGTCCGAAAAATAAATTTTATTTTTGGTTGCACGTATCGGACGCACGCCAAGTGGCATTTGACGTGCGTAGGTCATTACTGCCCGGCTTACTGCGTGAGACTTTACCGCTAGGTCAATGGCTGGCGGTAAGGTCTCAGACCCAAAATGGACGTGCGCCAATTTTGATTGTGCCGCATGTCCATTTTTGGCAAAAATTTTTAAAAAAGCCTTTTTTACAGGCGTGCTGAAAAATGGATTGGTCTGTGCACAAAACCTGTGCCTACATTACCGCAAGCCATTTTTCAGTGCGCTTTTGTAAAAGAACCCTGTAGTAATTTAACCAGGAGTGGCCTAGTGGTTAGGGTGGTGGACTTTGGTACTGAAGAACTGAGTTTGATTCCTGGCACAGGCAGCTCCTTGTGACTCTGGGCAAGTCACTTAACCCTCCATTGCCTGCCGCATTGAGCCTGCCATGAGTGGGAAAAAGCACCGGGTACAAATGTAAATAAAATAAACCAGTGAAATAAAAAAAAAAAGTTGAGAGCTAGAAAGCCCCTACCACAAGAAAACAAATGTACTCATATTTAGAATTGGGGAGGGGGAGGGGTATTGTAGGAAGTTTATTCTCAGCTTTGCAGATACAGTGGTCCCCTTTTCTGATTTGTTGAAGAATTCAGAACCAAGCAAAATCAGATGGTTGGAAGAGTGCCAGAATTCCTTTCAAATACTTAAGTCAAACTGTGTCAAGAGCTTGTATTGCATAGTGGGGACTTTGATGTCAAGTTTGTGTTACAAACAGATGCATCAGCAATAGGCCTAGGAATCATGTTATCTCAGGAGAAGGGTGAAAGGAACACTATACTATTCATCAGGCATAAGCTACTCCCAAATGAAAAAAGAAAGAGCACTTAGCAATCAAGTAGATGGTTGAAGCACTACAACCTTACAGATCGACTCTTTACATTAGTGACAGACCACACACAGTTGAAATGGTCACTCTCTATGAGAGTTAAAACAACCAAGTCACTAGGAGGAATACTGCTTTTCAAAATACAGCTTTAAGGTTGTTCATAGAGTTGGAAATGAACGTTTTGATTTCTTTTCTAGGGAATTAATAGGATGGTAGGTAGGGAAATGTTTATACGCCATCTTTAAAAGGGGGAAGTATATGGTGAGTTACATATCTCATAGAAACATAGAAAAACGTAGGCAGATAAAGACCATCCAGTCTATGCATCCATAACATATATTCTATCACTCCCTTAGAGATCCTATGTACTTGTCCCAAGCTCTCTTGAATTCAGATGCTGTTTTCATCTCCACCGCTTCCACCAGGAGGCCTTTCCATGAGTTCACTACCCTTTTCATGAAGACGTATTTCCTCAGGTTACTTCTGATTCTATCATACCTTCCATCCTATGCCCCCCTCGTTCCAGAGCTTCCTTTCAATTGAAAGAGACTCACCTCCTGTACATTTATGCCACATAAGTAGTTAAATGTGTCTATCATATCTCCCCTCTCCTGCCTTTATTCCAAAGTATACATATTGAGATCCTTAAGTCTGTCTCCATATGCTTTTGCCTGGATTCTATATAGTGCACTTAGATGTGAAATCAGCATGGATTCTATAACACTGCACATAACTTAATTGACTTAACAAGTTAATGGGCGCTGATAAAAGCACTTAACAAGCAATAATGAGCACTAATTGGCACTGATTAGAATTTAGGTACACAGCTCACTAAGCGTATTCTGTAACGATGTGAGCTGAACTTCTAACGCAGGGAGGCAAAAAGGGACATAGGCATTCCAAAATTTGGGTGCCTAGTTATAGAATATGGCCCAATGCTCCTAAATCTACGCGCTGAGATTTACACGTAAATGGATACTCACAGATATGTAAGCCGCATTGAGCCTGCCATGAGTGGGAAAGCGCGGGGTACAAATGTAACAAAAAAAAAAATATGGGCGCTAAAATATCAACTAAGCATATTCTATAATTGGTGCCTAAATCTAGGTGCCAATTACAGAATTCGCTTAGTTAGGCGCCATCTCCTCCTTTATAACAAAGACCACTAACCATTTTAGTTGCCACCCTCTGGACTAACTCCATCCTGCTTATATCTTTTTGAAGGTGTGGCCTCCAGATTGTACACAATATTCTAAATGAGGTCTCACCAGAGTCTTATATAGCTATAGGGGCATCATCACCTCCTTTTTCCTACTGGCCATTCCTCTCCCTTTCACCCAAACATCCTTCTAGCTTTCGCCTTCACTTTTTCTACCTGTTTGGCCACCTTAAGATCATCACATACAATCACACCCATGCCCTGCTCCTCTTTCATACACAGAAGTTCTTCACCCCCTAAACAGTACCATTCCCTCAGGTTTTTGCAGCCCAAATACATGACTCTGCATTTTTAAGCATTAAATCTAAGCTGTCAAATTCCAGACCATTCCTCTAGCTTCACTTATTCCTTCCCCGTGTTATTCACACCATCAGGAGTGTCTACCCTATTGCAATCAGAGGAGGTGCTGGGAGCAGAATAAGCTATGGAAGACCTGCCAGAGTAAGACGGCGTGCAACTGAACTACAAACTTCAGCAGGCCTTCAATTAAGAAGAGGTTCTGTGGTGGAGACTCACAAGTGCAGAGTGAGTGGAGACTTTCATCACACTAATTAAAAGGACTCAGGTATGTTGCCTCAAAAGTATTGGGGAGAAACATGGTGATGGAAAAGATAATCAAAAGAGGCAGCTATGACACTGGGGTAAAAGCTACTGTGAAATCCATTGTTATTTGAAAGTGACATTATATTTGCAAGTGGCTACCAGAAACTGTGGAAGACATTGCTGTTTAAAACTAGGTAGGGAGGGTCCTTTGCCTGTAAAGAGGCAGAAATTGAGAGGTATAAAAATATCTGTGAGAAGAAAGGGGGAAGAATTCCCATTCCATAATCCTTCCCTTATACCCAGTATGCACTGTTCCCTCTAAGCTGAGCTGAAGTCCTCCATCTGCTTTGCTGCCAGTGGGGGGTGGTGTTTCAATATTGTGTTTTCAATTGCTGTGAACAAGCAGGCTCCCTGGAGTCCTGCAGAGCTTGCTTGTCCTTCACTGTTGAAAACGTGATCGTGAAATAGTACCCCTCACTGATAGGTCTGTAGGTGGAGGACTCTCGCTCAGCTTAAGAGAGAACAGTGCCGGTGTGTGAGACAGACTTCTGAAGTGTGCCTCAGTATTAAAGGAAAATAATGCTGCAACAGGCATTCCTGTAGACAACAAGACTGATGAGACACACAAGTAGGTGACATCATCATCTGATGATGGAACTGCTCTCCCACAGCTCAGCAGAACTTCAGATCAGAGTTTGAACATGTGTGCAGTGGTCTCAGTTCCATAGCTTATGGTATTAGGCAGCTCTTGGGGGGGCTGGGAGGGATTATGCGACCAGGGCCGCCGAGAGACTGGGCCGGGCCTGGGGCTTACCGCTCGCTATAATGGAAGTACCGCCAAGCTACAGCAGCAGCCTGGTGGTATTTCCCACTCCTACCGTGCTTTCTGACGCTACCAAAATGTATTTAGTTTTGTAGTGCCAGACTGTACCCGGCGGTAATCGGGCGCTGCCTGGTTACTGCCAGGTTAGTGTGGAATCCCTTACAGCCACCTCAATGGGTGGCGGTAAGGGCTCTCCCCCAAAATGGACATGCGGCAAGTGCTTTACCTGCCGCCTGACCATTTCCTGCAGGAAAGCAAGACCTTCCCTTTTGCCAGCTGCGATAAAAGGGAGCCTTGGCACACATGTAAAACACACGCCGACACCAGCGCTGGCCCCTTTTTTGCCGCTGCTTGGTAAAAGGGGGCCCATAGCTTGTTAAGTAGGAGTCCAATTGAGAACAGACAAAACCTTCTATGAGTTTAACAAAAAAAGGTATCGATGCAACAGGTCTGTAGTTTGAAACTACTCCTCTTGATTCTTTTAAATCCTTCACAACGGAAGTAATGACTATCTCACCCATTCTACTAGAAAAACGACCTAAAGAAACATATGGAAGTTTGTAACTAAGTGCTTTGAAAATGAGCCCTGTGGGCTGCTTCAGGGGTACAATACACAGTTTTTGTTTAGAAAAACTTGAACTCTAGCACAGTGTGAAGTCACTACCACACTGACTTTCTTCTCAGCACTGCAAACAGACATGACATAAAAATCAATTATCTTAAAAACATAATATTATATTTTCTAAACAAGGTCTGTGAGGTACTTCACATTGTCTTGAGTTGTACTGTACCCCTGAAGCAGCCTATGTGTGGGCGAAACGTGGACCACATTGGGTGAATTTTAATAAAAAATATTTATTTGGACAATTTTTAGACCCGTTCTGTCTTTGCATTTAGTTCTGGTGCAGTTCTGAGGAGCCTCTCTGTTTTTTTGTACCTTGAATGATGCATGGAATGCAAAAAAGTAGACACACATTTTGTGTATGTACTTTCTGTAACATATATGCAGTCATATAAGGGGCCCTAACACATGTTTAGGGCATGAAAAAAGGCTTACCGTAAAACATGTTAAAGCATTTTGTGGTGATTTGCCAGTTTGCACACGCTAATCATGTGTTATTTATTTATTTAAAAAATATCTTTAGGATGGGTATGTCACAGGTTGGGAAAGTGTGTGGAAGTGTTATCCAGCTAGTGCATTCACATTAGGCATCTGCAAAAAAAAAAAAAAAATTTAAATTTAGAAAGCCCTAAATACTGATGCGCTAAATCTGGGCATAGTGCAGAGGAAAGTCCAACATTAAAACACATTAAGCTCAGATTTTAATATGTTTTAGTAAAAGGGCTCCATCATTTTATAAAAGCCCTTTTCTGCATGTAAAATAAGCTTTACATGTGTAAGAGCCTTTATAAAATAATCATATGCAACTCAAATTAATAGATATGAATGTGAATTAACACAGTAACATTGCTTAGTAAAAACAACCCTTAAGCCAGTGGTTCCCAAATCTGGTTCTGAAGGCACCTTAGCCAGTCAGGTTTTCAGGAACCCACAATAAATATTCATGAGAGAGATTTGCATGCACTGCCTCCACTGCATGCGAATCTCTCTCATGAATATTCATCTATATATATAAAAGGTACCTCCAACGTTCCAATGAAGCCTCAAGCCGGATGAGGCGCCCCAGATATCCGGTTTGGCCTGCAGTCACTGTAGCTCCACCCTCGCATCAAAACGCAATGACGTCGAGGGTGGGGCGGCGAAAGCACAACGCACGAGTTCCAGAGATTCAGCAGCAGGGACAGCGCTGCGAACTTTCATCACAAACTCGAAACCAAGGGAGTGAGGGAGGGAGAGGGGGGTGTGGAACTCAGAAGGGAGGGACGGAAGGGAGGGAGGGAGGATGGGGGGGGGGGGATTACCTTGCTAGCGCCCGTTTCATTTTTTCCTGAAACGGGCATTTCTTACTAGTTGTAGATATCCTTAAACCCTGACTGGCTGGGGAGCCTCCAGGACCAGGTTTGGGAACCAGTGCCTTAAGCAAAAGGATGTCTTCCATTGTTATTGGTTCTCACAAATGACGAAAGTTACACAATAGTGAAGGCCACATGCAAACAATTGAAAAACGACACATAGCTGAAACCTAGCAAGCCCTTAGCAATGTATAAAAGTAGAGTCAGTTGGTATTATCACAGTTTGAGGAAATGGCAGCTTTCCTTTGATGCAAAATATAATAGGCACTTCTATAGCTATTCACAGAACTGTAATCATAAAACAACCAAATGCAATAAGGGGGTCTTTTACTAAAACTTAGCTCGAGTTATCTGCAGCAGGGCCCATAGGAATAAAATAGGCCCTCCTGCAGATAATAGGAAGATACATCACGGGGGCGGAGTGTGACAGAGAGGACACTCCAGAGCAGGCACAGGCAGTGTTGCCAGGTGGGCGGTTTTACCGCCCAATTGGGCTGTTTTCCGCGACCCGCCGCGGGTAATTTTTGCCCGCGGCGAGTTGCGGTTTTTTGGGCTTCTTTTTTTTCTTTTGGGTGGTTTTCAGGCGGTTTTTTCGGCCGCGGGGGCGGGATTAGTGACATTTTGGGCGGGGTTAGTGACGTTCTGGGCGGGGCCGATGATGAGGTAGGTGGGGCCTGTGACAGGGGAGGCGGGGCCAATGATGGCGGGGGCGGGGTTGATGACAGCGGGGGTGGGGGTGTCAGGGGTGGGGTTTGAGTTTGGACGGGTTTGGGGCTGGATTTAGGCTGCTTTGGGTGGGAAAAAAATTTTCCACCTGGCAACCCTGGGCACAGGCAACTTTATCTGAAATGCTGCTGCTGTATGAAAGAAACAAGTTGAAAGGTAAACCCGGGGGGGGGGGGGGGGAGTTGCCATGGCACCCTTGGCTCCCCCTGTTCAGACATTGTGGATGGGGAGCAGCTAAAAAGGTAGTGGCACAAAAAAAAGCCCTGGGCATGTGAGAAGGAATTTCTGGAGCCCATATGGTCAGTCCACCCATGCAAAGTGATCTGCTCAGATTTTCGAACCCGTTTTCCTGGTTCTCAGCCCACTGCTCCAATCACTAGGCTATGAGTTCCACATTAATTTAGGGGGGTATTTTACTAAAGCTTAACTTGAGTTTCCGCAGTAGTGCGGCAGAGAGGAGACTCCAGGGTCTGTACAGGCAACTTTCTCTGAAACGATGCTGCTACTGTATGAAAGAAACAAGTTGAAAGGTAAATTGGGGGAGCTGACGGATCGGGGTGGGGATGGGAGGGGAAGTTTTCAGAGAGATTGAGAGGGGGAGGGAGGTTTAAAAGATAAAAACGAGAAAAGAGAGAGATATCTGAGCTGGGCACTGGCAGCTTAAAGGCAGGAGGAGAGGGAAGTAGCAGGATGTGGGGAGGGGGCCCAATGATCCCTATTGCCCAGGGGCCCAGATCACTGTCAGTCCGCCCCGTCACTATCTGGGCAATGGTTGGATAATCTGGAGGTAGAATCTGGGGGGGGGGGGGGGAGGCTGGGAGTTATATGGACACCGTTGATATTTAGCAGTAGCTCCTGGTTAACAGATTGAAAAAAGACTGTATTTAGTTAACTGGGTAGCTGTTTAGGTACCTCTGCTGAATGTCAGTAGTACCTGGGTAATCTCAGTGGCCTCTGATATGAAGATATTCAGTGCTGAATATCTTGGTGTAGAAAAGCCCAAAGTGGGCACGTTAAAAAAAACAACAACACTGGCCACAGTGTTGACCCGTTAGACGTTAAAAAGCCATCAAGGACAGTGAAATACTTACTGTATCTGAATGCAACCGGCCTTGAACTCTACTGAAAATTCAGGATCTAAATCCATACAAAATAAATATCTAAAAACCTACATGGAATTCAAAGCACTAAGTTTTATTAATTGTGAGAATTCCCCCAGGACACCCCAGCTTTGATAATTCATGGGCTGCTGCAGTGCTTTTCATGAGAAGTCGATACTAGTCATAATCCTTTCAGGGGTGAGATCAATAACCTTAGCTGATGTCATACCAAATTAATTCTTTTTAATTTACAGGAAAAGTCCATTTGGTAATTTTTCTACACTGGATTTATTTTAAAAATATCTATATCTGTCTATATATGATTACTCATATGTGCTGTGTACGAGTTGGCTAACATGTCCTTCATTCAAAACTGCAGTCTTACAGAATAGATTAAATTTTTTGAGACATTTATTTGAGCTATAATTTCTGAATTTTTATGGGTACAAGCATCATAGCTCTTTTTTTTTTTTTTGGTTCCCTGGGAGAAACTCTGATAACCTCATGGTGTCATGACATGACAGCTACCAATGGGTAGCACAAGCGAATATAGTCATCTCATAATATTTTTATATGATTATTATTATTATTAACATTTGTATAGCGCTACCAGATGCACGCAGCGCTGAACACCTCACATAGAGAGACAGTCCCTGCTCAACAGAGCTTACAATCTAAAAGTAATACAGACAGACAAGACAATTAAGGGCGGTCAATTAAGATAATTAAGAGAATTAAGTCAATTAAGAGAAGACCATTAAGGGCGAGGGAAGTACTGGGTGAGAAGGAATGATGTAAACTCTTCTGTGTTTGTATATTGTCTATGAATAAATACGTAGGGGGTCTTTTACTAAAGCTTAGCTCAAACTATCTGCAGCAGGGCCCATGTTATTCCTATGGACCCTGCTGCAGATAACTCACGATAAGCTTTAGTAAAACACCCCCTTAAGCCCTTATATTCCATTGGAAAATGTGTACAGTGACATTTTATGCTTTTTTTTTTTTTAGACCAAATCAACAGACTTTAACTTGGTGATTTTTTGCAATTTTAAGGGCATCCTTATGTGGGTCATTCCTGTGAGCCAAGGGCTACATTCTATAGATAGCGCCTGAAAAATCCATGTGGAAAAAAATACACCTAGGCATATTCTGTAAAGTACGCCTAAATTTTATAGAATAGGCTTAACTTTCTGCGCAGTATATAGAATACGCCGAGCGCCTCTCCACATGACCAGTTAATGCCGTTTAGTGCTAATTGCTTTTAACATCCAATTGACAGCACTGATTAGCTAGTTAACCAATTAAGTTACATGTACTGTTATAGAATACGCTTTGATTTCCACGCGGAAATAGCAGGGAGTTGGCGTATTCTGCGCTAATTGGTTCTCACAGCTACATTCTTGTAGCCAATTAGTGCATGTGTAGGTGGTAAGGACACATGCACTAATTGGCTACAAGAATGTAGCTATGAGAACCAATTAGAACAGAATACGCCAACTCCCTGCCCCCAGCATGAATAGCACACATATCAGGGGTGTAGCCAGACCTCACAGTGGGAGGGAGCCAGAGCCCAAGGTGGGGGGGGGGCACATTTTGGTCTGCCGCCCCGCCGCCACCCTCCCCACCACCCTGCTACTCCCCACCCAGGAGCGTGCCGGACGTGAGGAGAAGACAGAGCAGGGCAGGCAACACAGCAGCGCTGGACCACACTTCAGCTGGCGGGAGTTGGGGACCCTACCAGCAAAACCAGGGGCCCACAGGAAATTTGGGGGGCCCAGGCCCCCATGGCCCACGTAGCTACGCAAGTGATGCACACTTGCAAAAATTACCATGGTACACCTGAGCACACCCTGTGGTAAGGCATTTTTTGCTGCAGTAAGCAGCTGATGAGTACCCAGCGGTATTTGGGTAGTGCCGTGCGCTGCCTGGTTACCGCCGAGTTAGTGTGGAAGCCCTTACCACCACCTCAATGAGTTGCGGTAAGGGCTCTCCCCCCCCCCCCCCCCTGAAATGGCCATGCAGCAAGTGATTCACTTGCTGCATGGCCATTTCCTCAAAAAAAGAGAAAGACCTACCTTTTACCCGCTGTGGTAAAAGGGGGCCTTGGCGCATGTCAGAAACACACACTGACAGCAGCTTGGCCTCCTTTTGCTACAGCTTGGTAAAAGGGGCCCTTAGTTCATCGCTAGTGCTGTAGGTATTTAAAATGCCAAAAGTCAAAACATTTGCCACCATGGGGGGGCCCTATTTTTCTATGTCATCTATCATCTGCCTCAGGGGAATGCAGCATCAAAACTTCAGTCTTTGATAAATAGCTACCAGAAGGGTCAGTGTAATAAGATTGCAGTGATAATTAGCACAACATTTTAGAACTAATTATTTTCCCCCTCATAGCTATTACTTTACTATTGATTTAAGAAGCTAATAAGATACCTAGAACACGATAGTTAGCTGTGTGCTAAATCTGAAGTAAAGTTTAAAAAATAATATATCAGAATGGAAGTAAAGTTATCTTTGAAAACTACATTACCTTCATTTTAGCTTCAGCGGTTAGATATGAAAGCTGAATTTAACTCAGACTTTAACCACTGAATTAAACAAAATGGAGGCTTTCTGGCATAGTCTTGAGTGACTCAGGTCTTCCAAAGCAGAGAATATGTCCCTGAAGTAGCAGGACTCTGCTCTAGGTCCTCGAGGTAGTAACCCTCTGCTCTGGGACCTCTCTAGCTGAGAGACTCCGATCCAGGACAACAAAGCCTCAGACATCTCCATTTGCTAAGCCTGCCGTTCCCACCCACATACCTACCTAAACCCTCATGCTTGCACTTACTACCCTGCTTTCCTCCAGTCCAGGCACCATAACAGATCTCCATCTACTTGCATGTCAAATAGAACACTGCAGCTTTCTGTTCCATTGATTATTTAAAAATTGCTGAATGTTCACTCAGATCAATGACTTCAGTTGAGCTGGTGCCCTTTTCAAACAGGTCAGTAGGGAAGAATAGAGGGCCCATTCTACAGGGCATGTAGGTATACATGGCCCTATAGTGTTTCTAAATTGGGGGGAGGGGGAGAGACCATAGTGGGTGAAAGACAGGTTATTGGGTGGATGGGGTAGGTAAATGGGTAGGAGAGTTCGTATGTGGGTGGGGATTACTGGGTGCATGTTTAGGGGATTGGGGCAGAGGGGAAGGTGGAGGGATCTAGGGTGGTATGTACTAAACTATGGTATAATATTGCATTTTACTGCAGTGAAATTTATCATGTAAGTCACTAACCTGAGGTACCTCAGGGCCACAGGTCAGTAACTCATATTGGCTCATTTTGCATTGTGAAGCCATGAATATTGCATGCGCCTAGCCACAGAAATGCAGCCACTAAGTTGGGCCCACTATGTTTTAACAGGCTGGTATCTGAAAAAATTACCCCCAACCCCCTTCCCAGCATCAAGCACACCCCCGGCCACAATTCCCTCAGTAACCAATACACCCCTTACTCCTTGATCAAAGCCCCAACCAGACATCCCAACACATCCCCCACTCAACATTTACTAGGCGGTTTCCTGGTTGCTAGTGGAGAAGGGGTTGGGAAATGATCCCAGAATGCTCCTTCCCCAGCAATGTCTGCCTTCACCACTGCCTTGCATACTACTGCAAAGGGTCAGACTGCAAATAATGGAGATATTCTGCATGCTTTTGCTTATTATCAGTACTTAACCTGCACTGTACTAGCAAATAACATATGGTTTTTGCCATTTAATACTTACTTGACAACAAATGTGTATTAGTAGTACATTAATAACTACCTGTTTCAATGATCAATAGGGGAGGGGGAATTATAAGAAGTGGGTTAGAAGGCATAGAGCTTTCAGACTTGAGCTGCTCAGATGCTGGGGTCCTTGAATCAGTGCTGGTCAGGGGTCTGAGGTTCTAAAATTGAAGATCCCAAGATAAATATTCCAAATCACTCCATGTTGGTGGCGGTGCCACTACTATAAAAACAAACAAACAAACAAAAAAACTTCCCAGGAGTTGAATGGATATTTTTGGACATATAAAAGTGAAATTATCAAGCTGTGTTGAGGCCTTAAGTCATGTTATTTGTCCCTGAATGCAAATTAAAGGGTCTAACGAGTTTGAGATGCAAAACATGCAAATCCAGAACATTATCCAGCTTATTTTCGAAAGAGAAAGACGCCCATATTTCGACCCAAATCGGGAGATGGGTGTCTTTCTCCTGTGGGCGCCCAAATCGGTATAATCGAAAGCCGATTTTGGGCGTCTTCAACTGCAATCCGTCGCGGAAATGGCCAAAGTTGACCGGGGCGTGGTGAAGGCGGGACTGGGGTGTGGTTATCGGCCGAACAGAAATGGGCAGCTTTCGCCGATAATGGAACAAAAATAGCCGTTTTTAGCGAGAATTTAGGTCATTTTTTTGGACCTTTTTTTTTCACGAACAAGTCCCAAAAAAGTGCCCTAAATGACCAGATCACCACCGGAGGGAATCGGGGATGACCTCCCCTGACTCCCCCAGTGGTCACTAACCCCCTCTCACCAAAACAAAACAACTTTAAAAACTTTTTTTCCCAGCCTGTATGCCAGCCTCAAATGTCATACCCAGCTCCATCACAGCAGTATGCAGGTCCCTGGAGCAGTTGTTAGTGGGTGCAGTGGGCTTCAGGCAGGCGGACCCAGGCCCATCCCCCCCTACCTGTTACACTTGTGCTGGTTAATGCTGAGCCCTCCAAAACCCACTGTACCCACATGTAGGTGCCCCCCTTCATCCCTTATGGCTATGGTAATGGTGTAGACTTGTGGGCAGTGGGTTTTGGGGGGATTTGGGGGGCTCAGCACACAAGGGAAGGGTGCTATGCACCTGGGAGCTCTTTTACTGTTTTTTGTTAATTTGTAAAAGTGCCCCCTAGGGTGCCCGGTTGGTGTCCTGGCATGTGAGGGAGACTAGTGCACTACGAATCCTGGCCCCTCCCACGACCCAATGCCTTGGAGTTGTTCGTTTTTGAGCTGGGCGCCTTCGTTTTCCATTATCGCTGAAAAACGAAACTGCCCAGCTCAAATCCGCACAAATCCGATGCATTTGCCGGGCACAAACTGTATTATCGGAAAAAAGATGGACGGCCATTTTTTCAAAAATACGGTTTGTCCCGCCCCTTCACGTGCCCATTCTCGGAGATAGACGCCCCTGGAGATGGGCGTTCGATTATGCCCCTCCACGGCTATTAAATGATGGTAAATTAAACCCAGCCAAAAGCTCAGGTTATGTTACTGGACTGGGAGCATTGTGCCTTAAAGCTGTGACCTGATGCGCCTAGGCTAGTGCCATCCTCCCCGCCCCTCCCCCCACACATTTCCAAAATAGCACCCCTAGCAGTTGTCTCATGCTACTACCACTAGGAGTTATGTTTCCATATAAGGATAGATTCCTACAAAATTTTACTATAACATTAATAAAAGATAAAATAAAAATTATTTGATACTTTCTATGCCACCCTTCTGTAAAGCAATCAGGGAGGTTTACAGACTAAAACAAAGTTTGAGAAGAGTTTCCTTTGAGGCCTATTTCTATAAGCAGTACTTGAAAATGATAGAATATTGCCCTATATCATTTGTATTTTTGTAGTTTGTTCATACATCAATAACTTGGGTCAAGTAACTTGTTCATTATATAATGTATGTATATTTACACAACAGCATCTATTTTAGGGTGCTTGAATTATTCTAGAAAATTAAGAAAGTTTTCAAATTATAAATTGTAGAGATTCTGTTTTTCTAATTCAGTAGGTAGCCCACCGCTTTCTCCATTGACAGGGACTGTGAGTATAGTTGAAACCTAATACTCTAGTGCAAGAAGAGTGAGATCTAAGTACTGTTCTCAGGCAAACACTTGATGAGTGGTGAAAACCCAGTGCAAGATGTAATTCTGGACATACCTACATCCTTCTGTCAACTAGAAGTGCCTACTGAAATATCTGGCCAATGTGTTAAAAACACATCTGAGAAGTTGATAAATACCAGAGCATATACAAAGTATCTCCCGATGACAGCAAAATGTGAAAAGTGGGAAAAGGCCTCATGTAGAAGGAAGAAAACCATCAACAGCATCCAACCACAGCCATCTAAACTGTCCATATAGCTGAGCTATATCGTCCTTTATTTCACTGAGGTAGATGGATATATTATCACTCCATATTTGTTAGCATGCACAAAGACATACATAAATTAAAACTTTATAACAGATACACCTACAGATTTTTCAAGAACAGCAATAACTTTATTTGACATTCTTATACAATAACAGATACCATGAATTCAGCAACATTGCTTACTGTAACTAGTATTCTTTTGAAGACAGCACAATGATCAGTCATATGTGTGTTATGACATCCAATGGCATTTACATGGAGCATCTCCCAGAGTGTACAAGAAGAGCAGCTTGGTGAAGTTCTCCCAGGCATGCGTGGGATTTCCTGCACTGATGCCACGGTGATGTATTAGACAAAGCATAGGAACACATCCAGTAGAGAATAGAGGGTGTCTCTGACCAATCACCTTGCTTTCCTCACATGACACCTTTAACAAATAGGCAAAGCTGCTTTTTCTAAGGAAATGGCCAGCCACACAAGTAGGAATCCTCAGCTAAAGATGGCCTTCAAGAACAATATTTATTTCAGTGGGCGTGCCATGGGAAGAGAACGGGCATGGAAGCATTAACCAGCAAGTGCATTCACATTAACTGGTGAATGCTGGGTTAATGTGGGTGCACTTAGCGCTTCCTAAACAGGAGACAGTAGGTGCTCCTGTGGTCATTTTTTTTGCAGGTACCACGTACTAAACCAAATATTAACACACAGCCTACCCCCCCCCCCCCAAACCTAAACCAACCCGCAAAAAATTAAAAACCCAAAGAAAAAGCTTTAAAAATAGGCCAAGGTAAACCTGGGCTTAGCACAGGAAAGTCCCATGTTAGAATGTGCTAAGCACAGCTTTCAATACACCTTAGCAGAAGGGCCTCCGTGTTAGATGGGACTGATGATTGCTACTTGTTTATATATATAAGTATTTTTTTTGAGCTGCAATGATTATGTGATTTCTTTTACTCTGAAACTCCAATAATAATAATGATGATAATAAAAATGTTAAGGCTTAGTAATAGTAGTTGTAAGTACTAATAGGAAAAAGGTGAACAAGGAGGCCTGATCATAAAAACAGAAGTGAAGTTTAGCAGTGAAGAGATGACTTGCACAAGATCAGCCAAATGGTAATGCGGACAAAAAAAGGAGGCTCCAACAGGTAAGAACTGTGTGGGAAATCCTACATGGGATTGGCCCAACCATGAGGCAAAACTAGGCAGTCACCTAGGGCAACAGCTATTGGAGGACATCAAGGAGCAAGCTGCATTTAAAGCAAAATCAGTCCTAACACCACACTAACACAATAAATCATCAGTGTGTATTTTTTTAACTGCAGGAAAAAATGGGCAACTTTCAAATAGTCCATTTACTCTTGTAAGTGGCTTTCAGACATCTCCCTCATTATGTATATATTTACAAGACAAAGTTTAATATTTAAAACGATGATGCCCAAATATAAGTTTTTATAGGATTGTTCTGGGAGGAATGGTGTTGAGGTGGTCATGATTGTTGAATTGGTGGGATGGGGTAGCGCTAGAGGTCTAAAAGTTAATTTATAGGGGTGCCAGACTCGAGGCTGCATTATCCAAACTTTCTAACAGAATTTGGGAGATACTCTGTACAGATGCTGTTAGAGATGTCACATATGTTGGCTGGCCATCCTGCTTGTCTTCAGAGAGTGCAAGCTTGTATCTCGAGACGTACAATTCATGGGCTTTACAGATAACCCACTTTCTTCTATTCTCTCTCAAATTTTCTACATGTAATTTTAGTATTGCTGTTGAAATACATATAATGTTTACACCTGAAATGAAAAATGTTCCAATATATACAGTATATTTCTTTACTCAGGCCTCTATCACATTACATAGGTAATCTCATAGGAGACTCAAAGTCTAGTATCCTCCTGATACATCTGCCTTCCTTTTCACACCACTTCCATCTTATTTTTAAAATGTTTAGCTCTCAGGAGTGGTGGTGTAAGTCAGGCTCCACACCCACTGCCACAGCAAATACATTGGCTGGCGAGGTTCCCCAACCCCCACCAGCTGAAGCATTGTCCAGCGCTGATCTCTGGCGCTGCTGTGTTGCCTCCTCTGCTTTGTCTTCCCCTCACATCTGGTGCCGGACGTGAGGGGAAGACAGAGCAGGGCAGGCAACACGGCAGCGCCAGGGACCGGTGCTGGACAACGCTTCAGCTGGCAGGGGTTGGGGCCCCCCGCCAGCAAAATCAGGGGCCCAGAGAAAATTTAGGAGGCCCAGGCCCCCGTGGCCCCATATAGCTACACCAGAGTCAGGGTGGCATGTAGTTGCAATTAGTGCATTTAATTAACAATATTTATATAGGTCCCTTTTACTAAGCTAACACAGCTTAAAAAGGCTTTTTGTGAGATGCGCTCAGGCATCCTACGGTATGTTTGACATTTGCATACGCAAAAGAATTTTTAAATTTTGTTTCCATGGAGGCAGCGTGTTCGGAGGGGCAGAGATTGGGTGTTTCTACATTACCATGCACCATCCTGATTAGTGCAGGATTAGCGTGCGAGCCCTTACTGCTACTAAATGGGAGGTGGAAAGTGCTCACACGCTAATTTTTGTTAATGACAACATTAGCACATGGCTATTAAGGGCCCCTTTTACAAAGGTGCGCTAGCGTTTTTAGTGCATGCTAAAACTAAGTGTGCGCTAAACACTAGAGGCGCCCATATAGTCCTATGGGTGTCTCTAGCATTTAGCGTGAACTACAAATGCTAGTGCACCTTAGTAAAAGACCCTTTAAGAGAAGAGAAAATCAGACATTTTCTGAAAATGGTCTTAGTGCACAGGAAAAATGGCCTTAGCGCATGGGAAAAAAATGCATTATGGCGTGCTGAGACCAACTTTTCCCGCACCTTGGTAAAAGGGCTCCTTAGTAATTTCTAATCATCTATAAATCAAATTGTGATGTACATTTTTGAAGTGTTCACAGTACGGTATTTTGTTTTCTAACAAAACATTGTACATGTCATTAAAAATACTTTTTTTTGATACAAAAATATAATACTTTTACAAGATTACATCAACAAAACCAGTTACAACCTATACCCAATGAACAATACAGCATTATACATAAAATTCCACAGGAACAAACAGACACACATGCTCTGTAGGGATGTGCAGAGGCAAAACATTTTTAGCTCATTTTTGGAATTCTCAGATTTCCTGATTTCTGGATGTTTTACAGTTTCATACATTTGATTTAATAAAAAATGTTTAATATACATTAGAACTTTTTAACACACGTTAATTGACTTTACAAGTATTAATTCATAGGCTAATTTGTGTTAAGTTGATTTAGAGGCTCATTTTGAAAGCAACAGTGTCCTTGTTTTAACATATCAGAAAAAAAATCAGTAGTTTCTATTGTTCTATGTGTACAAATTCTTCTGGAAACCTGTGGCAAAGAACAATTACTTGTGAACAGGTCTAACTCCGGCTGTTTCACAGCCATTGTCTTAAGAGACAAAACCTGGCAAAGCACAGTAGAAGGGCTTAAAAACAGGTTATACATTTTATAAAAAAGGAAAAATAATTCTATGTAAGAAAACAGAAACTTCAACAGTTCTAGGTTTCATGTGCTCCAGTTGAGCTCACAATTGAACATCCCGATATTACAGGGGAATCACTCCACTCAGTAATCTGCCTGCAATACTAGGAAGCAAATACATAACGGGGTAGAGTATACCATGACAGGTGCACATGACAATCAGTGTCAGCTGCATTTGTCTTGCAGAAGCACTCTATCCTGCAGGACGCTTGGAATTTTTAAATCTTGGTAATAATGTACAGCTGCAAGTTACTTTATTTTATTTTTTTGCATTTGTAATACTACAGGTTACACCTAACAATTTCAGCTAGAATGATGTCTGAACTTCAAATAATCTGTGCCATCCAGGAAGGAAGCTCAGAAGGAGGACGGCGTGTGTGTGCACCAGAGGCGGAGTGACAGTGCTCTGGGCCCCAAGGGTCATTGGGCCCCCCCCCCCACTGGGCACTGCCTGTACCGCCCCATCCGCACACTGCCACCCCCCACACACTGGGGCACCACCCCAGTCCTACCTCAAAAGACCCTGGTGGTCTAGTGGCCTCTTTGGGGGGGCAAGAAAGATCCCTCTATCACTCCTGCCCGCTGCCACTGCTCTGCCTGACGATGCTGTGTTTTCAAAATGGCAGCCGAGATATGTATCGGCAGTCATTTTGAAAATGCAGCGGCACCGGGCAAGAAAGAGTGGAGATCTTTCCTGCCCCTGAAGAGGCCACTAGACCACCAGGGCCCTTTAAGGGGTGACGGTGGAGGCTGTAGTTTGCAGGGGAGAGGGAGAGAGAGCATCTGGGCCCCTCAGGTCCAGTTGCCCGTATGTTCAGTCCACCCCTGGTGTGCACAGAGAGGGTGATTTTATAACAGAACACTTAGATGTGTATCTGCTTTTATAAAACAAGCTCCCAGAACTAGCCCCAATACACAAATTCACACCTGCTCCAGAAAACGTGGAAATGTGTGTGTGTGTACCCACATCCTATATAATAAAACGCACCTCCAACGTTCTGAAGCCAAGAAAGTGAAGCCTTCAAGCCATGAAGCATTCCGACAATGTTCCGGAACTACGTGTCGTTAATTGAGGAGATGGAGCCTTACAGAGCACATGAATGCTTCAAGGCTTCACTTTCTCGGCTTCAGAACGTTGGAGATGCGTTTTATTATATAGGATGTGCTTGGTGCTTTTCTGTAGCACATGGGAGGAATTTAATATATGCTGATTAAAGTGGAGCAGTGGCTGGAGGGGGGGCAGGGGAGATAGGACAATCACTGGGTGGCTGGAGGGGGGCAGGGGAAAGAGGAGATTCGCTAGGTGGCAAGGGAAAAAGGAGAATCGCTGGGTGGCTGGAGGGGGGGCAAGGAACAGAGGAGACTCGCTGGGTGGCTGGAGGGGGAGCAGGGGAGAGAAGAGCATCGGTGGGTGGCTTGAGGGGGGGGGCAGGGAAAAAGTAGAATCGCTGGGTGGCTGGAGACACACTCGCACCCAGCAGTCTCATTCTCTCACACACACACACTCGCATATTCACTCTCTCTCTCACACACTGTCAATCTCACACATACTCTCTCAAACATTCACACTCCGAGGAAAACCTTGTTAGCGCCCGTTTCATTTGTGTCAGAAACGGGCCTGTTTTACTAGTATTTTATAAAATATGCATATACATCACAGTTGTCTCTTCTCCTTCCAAATATGCGCAGATTGTGTACAAGTAGACTCACTTTTCATGTGCCTACGTTTTACATGTGTATGTGGCTGTGCAATTAAAAGCACTCATCCATGTGTAAAACAGGCTTTATACACAGAAAAAGCTTTAGAAAATTACCCCAGAATGCGTATTTGGGCTTTTGAAAGTGCAGAAGAAAAACCAATGCCATTCCACAGGTAAGGCTGTAATGCTTTTCTTCATTTTTCTTCACTACTTGAATCCGTGTCAAACAGAAATAGTCCCTTTGCCAGCAAACACCACTAGCCTTGACTCTTTTGAATCTGTTTTGTGGAATTACACGGTGTCTGGAAAAACGGGATCCCCAAACATTTTTCCAAATAACCCTAAAACGTCCTAAAGCAGCAGAAACTTCTGCCTGAAATTCAAAACATTTCTGAGAACTTTGTTTTTCAACAGGATGCAGCTCCAGTGTATCAATCTCGCAAAACAGTTGAGCTCTTAATTAATGAAACCCCATAATTCATTGAGCCAACAGATTAGTGGCATCAAAGACTTTGTGAATGGGTCAATATTGAAGGAGGACACTGAACACATTATGAATTAGCTAAGAAAAAAACCTCATACTACTACTGTATTTTCAAAGGCCATACTAAATGTTTAAAGAATTGAAAAGTATTTTGAAACTGTGTAAGTGGTCCCATGGACCCATTTTTATCATCCTTTAGTGAATTGGCTCCTAAGGGCTGTGTAGCAGAATAATGCTCATTAATCTTAGAAATATGATGCAGTATGTTATTTTCTACTCGGGACAGGTCATTTTGAAAATCTGTTTATAACTACCTATGGTAATCATAGCTGGGATACAAACCCAATTTTGTTCCCACTTATTTCACTGTGAGTGCTGATTTCACTATGACATACTATAACTTTAAAAAATGATACCATGTCCTTAGACTAGTGCAATTTAGACAAAACACAAAATCAGTGTTTTCACAGACACTGGGTGATGGACAAGTAGTTTACAACACACACTCAAGTCAGTTGACACTACCAAAGTCAGTGTTTTGGCCTCAGTCTTGTGTACACATTTGATCATGTATCTGCATCCCCATCTATGTTTACTTGCAATGGTAGAAGGGAGGGATAAGGAGCCACAGACTTTACATTGACGTAAGTTGCATTAACGTGAACATAATGCTCCCCAATAAACGTGGAGAAGATCATGGATATTCTTGAAACCAGCTCGGAAAACGTTGGACGCATTTCAGATTTTGGGTGCCAGCACTCTAGCATGACTTCATACCTGGATTTTTAAAATGATTTTAAATGAAAAAAAAAAAGAAGAGATGCATTAGTTAATTAAATAAGAATTTAAAATTGTAGAGGGCAGTGTAGCATGATTTAGTAAATTTGAACTCACAGTGGATCAGGGCAGTATTCTGGCTGTAACAACCTTCGCCCTTGCAAAAGGTATATGGTTATATCGAAGGAATTTACATCAGGGTAAGGTGGTGCTCCTCTTGTCAAAAGTTCCCACAGCAGGACACCAAAGGACCACTGAAAAGGTAAGTCAAAGAAAAAATAAAACATGTTGAACGGACATTATGTTTTGTGAACTGAATACCACTCAAGGAACGCATTGCGTTCAAGATCTGCACAACAGTACACAAAATCATCCACGCAGACGCCCCAATCTATATGCTAAATCTTGTGGACCTGCCTCCCAGAAACGCCATTAGATCATCCCGCAAATTTCGCAATCTACACTTCCCCAGCTGTAAAGGATTAAAATACAAGCTGACACATGCTATCACCTTCTCCTACATAAGCACGCAGTTGTGGAATGCATTACCTACAACCCTGAAATCCATTGACAAAATAACCAACTTTCGCAAAGCTCTGAAGACACACCTCTTCAACAAGGCCTACAAAGAGAACCCATAACGTCACAAAATTACTTCACCAACCCACCCGTTATTAAAAGGACACCTTTTATATTATCCTGTTTATCACCTTTCACTCTCTTTTCCCTTACTTTTCTCTGAACATTACTTATTGCAAGTGTACAGATACTATTTGTAACTGACACCCTGGAATGAACATGTCTTACATAACTCTGTAAGCCACATTGAGCCTGCAAATAGGTGGGATAATGTGGGATACAAATGCAATAAATAATAAATAAATAATAATAATAATAATATCATACAGCTAAAAAGTTACACTAAACAAGCAGAGTTGCTCCAACAGCTTTTTGTATGTAACAGGAAATCTAATCGATTCGACTCAGCCCAATGCACATATAGGGGGAGCAATTTTCTAACATCATATGTAGTTGCAAAGTATGTGGGCACTTTTACCATGGTTAATTGAAATTAATTTTCAAAGAGAAAGTAGGTGGCTTCTCTTTGAAAATCAGGTAGCATAAAGGAGACGTGCTAAATGCACCTATATACTCTGCACCTGCTATTTGTGCAGGTTGCTGGAGAGAGAAGCAGAGGGTGGAGAGTCAAACAGTGCAAGTACTTTTGAAAATTACGTGCACACACTGCTTTACTCCCCAGTAACACCTTTTAAGCTGGCTAAACCTATGAAAGCCTGCACAAACTTGTAGCCAGACTAAGGGAGGAAGTTATCAACATGGGCTACTGTTATGATGTGTTGTTATTTTATTGTAAACTCAGTTACTAGTAGCACATCTTATCTATACGAAAATCTGAGCTTAATGCATTTTTACATGGGATTTTCCCGCACTCTAAGATCAAATTTAATACATCAGCATTTAGGGCTGTTTAAATTAAAAAAAAAAAAATATATATATATTTTTGTGCAAGTCCCATGCTAATTTTTCCATTATTGTGGGGACCTGCAAAAAAAATTACCACAGGCGCACTCAGTACTCCTGCGTTAAGTCTGCATTACTTTACTTCACAGTATAATAAGAGATTAAGACTTAGCTTTCAATGGTGGCGTAGCCGAAGCTAAGTCTTAATCTTTTATTATCCTGTGAAGTAAAGTAAAGTAATTGTTGTAGGGCAGGACGGAGGTGACCGATGAGGAGCCAATGGCGCACAAAGAGTTTAGAGCTGTGGCTCTTGACAAATGCATTGCGGCCATCTCACATATTGAGCTTCTGAGGTCCTGTAGATAATGAGTATTGAAGTTAATACAAAAAAAGTATAAGATAAAAAAAGAACAATGTGATGGCAATTTAAAAGATTTATATAATAAAATCAGAGTCGCAAGGGAAGACAATGTATAGTTAATTGATGGCGTTGGGCAGATGTTGCACTAAGTAGATTAACCTATAAGAGCCCCTGCATTTATGGATGAGTGAATAAGCATTTGGGTCCATTTAGCTGATTTGGCCAACTGGGCCAGCTCGAGATAGTTTCACTGTGAAAAAATTATAACATATGTGAGTTATTTCATTTTTGAATTATAACTATTGTGTGTCAAGGAATGAATGCTTTTATGAAACTTTTTAGCAACTGTACTCGATATAATTTCTTCTACTGTCCTCACATGGCTGTGTATAAGAACTTTTTAGACTATTTGGAAAATAAGGTAGAAAAATGGATTCATTTGTATATTACCACATCAGATTTGGTTGTAAATTTCTGTGTTTGCAAACTCTCCAAAGCCATCCATTTCACTGGCAGCTTTGCACCGGTTTTGTTGTGTACACTATAGTATTCTTTATCATAAATGTCTCTTGCAAGTCCAAAATCGGCAACTTTGACTGTGAATTTTTCATCAAGCCTAAAGAAAAAAAAAAATAAAAGCACATTTTTTTTGCTGAGTACATAAGTTAAATACAGTGGTTCCTCCGTGGATGAAATGTTATCTGCCTACCAAATATAAAGACCCTGTCTAGATTATAAGAATAATATCATACAGATGATGTGAATTTCATTTCCAACAAGTCAAAGTTGGCAACCCTTTCATATTTCAGCACTACTTTTAAATTCAGTAGAAATTTTCCCATAGGGTAGATCCTAGCACGGATGAGGGTGGAAGAAGTTTTACTTACCCTTCTGTGGGAAAACCTCTCACAGATGGGCCAAATACCTGATGACCCAACAACTGGGATAAAGCCCTATTTTTGCCAAGTCATTTTACCTTTCTAAAATGTATTCAACTTTTCATGAAATTTTAATTCTCTGGGGCTCATTTTCAAAGTAACCTATAGTACTAGGTTACTTTGAAAACGAGCGCCTTTGTCATCTAAATCAGTGTTTCTCAATCCTCATCTGGAGACACTGCCAGTTGAGTTTTCAGGATTGTCATAAATGTGCAGGAGAAAAATCTGCATATGTTGGAGGTCCACTGTATGAAAATTTAGCCCATGCAGTCCACTGTATGAAAATTTAGCCCATGCATATTTATTATGGTAATAACCCAACTGGCTACATTCAGGACAGGTTTGGAAAACATTGATCTACCATATATACTTACCTATAAGCTGAGATTTGTAGCCCCCCCCCCCCAAAAGGTCAAAAATGGTGATCTCAATTTATAGTTCAGTTGGCTCAAATTTCTATCCTCCCTCTCCCATAACCAGCATCTCTCTTCCCACCCCTCCTCACCCACCCTCTGCCATGACCAGCATTCCTCCTTATTGGCACTGCCTGGATGCTGACACTGAAATAACTGTAAGCTGGGCAGGAGCAACTTGCGCAGGCTCAAGGCCTGCCAGCTCCTGTGTTTTGCATTTGCCGGCAAATGCATAACTCATTTTAAATAATGGGCTTTATGTTTGCTGTCCTTGTACTAGGTTACCTTTTGATCCAGCTGTGGCCATAAACTGAGAATTTTATCATGCAATGATTTCTGGAATGAAGGTGTGATAAATTGTTGGATTAAAATTTGTACCTTTGTATAGTGTTTTGATCATTGTGCTTGCCAGTGTTACGACACGTTGCTATGGTTTTATATGAAAAAAGTGAAGTTGACTAATAGTTTCATCATCTAATTGGCAGACTGCTAAACAAATAGTTCCAGTCAGACAGGAGTTGGAGTATCCTGTCTGACAGTGCCCGCAGGGCTTGGGCATGTGCCATGGAAGGGATACATCTGGGGAGACAGGGAAAACTGTTGTTACAGTGATGGTGAAGTTAAGTCGGAGCAAATTTCCTTTGGACCCATCTTCAAGTGGGTTATGAAGGTGGAGAGAAATAAGAGAAGGAAAAAACAGAAATCAAGGTAGAAGAGAACTTAAGAGAACAACAGTTTTGAAAACACAAAAGGAGTGGATTAAATGAACAGAGGAAGGAAAGTGGTTTCATCACAGGAAGCAAATAAGGGTGCAAATAAGGGTGCAATTATACATGAGGCACGAGAAGGGAAAGGAACTGAGAGAAACGAATTAGCAAGTGAAGGTTAATGTTCAAAACCGAGAAAAGAAGTGAACATTAGCTGAGTTCTGTATCAAATCAATTATCTTTCATCCAGAGCCATTTGTTGCCAATAGAGAGAAAGACGCAAATCAAATGTAAAAAACTTAGGGGCCCTTTTACTAAGGCGTGTAGGCGCCTATGCGCGTCAAATTAGAACTACCGCCTGGCTACCGCGTGCCCCAGGCGATAATTCTAATTTTTACACACATCTGATACGCCCGGTTAACGCAAGAGACCTTACTGCTAAGTCAATGGGTGGCGGTAAGGTCTTGGGCCCAAATTGGACGAACGCCAATTTTTATTATGCCACACGTCCATTTTCGCCCCCCCCAAAAGGTCTTTTTTGCAGGTGCACTGAAAAATGGACCTGCGTGTATGCAATACACACGCCTACACCTGCGCAGGCCATTTTTCAGTGAGTCTTAGTAAAAGGACCCCTTAAAAAGAGAATTATCAAGACAAAGATGCATATCATGCTAAAATGGAATGAAATGAGAATGATTTAGGGAACAATTTTGAAAAAGTTCCTATGGAGCTGCCCTTCTAAAATCTGGTGCTTGCAGGGACTGCAGTTAAGACTTTCCACTTGCTTTAGAGGATGCAAAATAAAGCATGGGCTGGGATTTTAAAATGAACCCCCTACACATATTCTGTACTTTCACCAACTGAACCCTGACATTTTTGACTGCAGGAAACAAAGTATTGTTTCTCATCTGTAACGGGTGTTTTCATTGACAGTACACACAAGTACTGTGGCACACAAGTGAGAAATATGATCCAACAATGCTGGGAAGGAACAGATCTTCTAGAGCTCAGAATGTAAAGTTCTGAGTACGAGTGGTCTCTTTCCAGTGAGCAGTGATCTCCTCAGTTAGTTCCACAACTCACGAAGGAACACAGCTCTCAGGATGGTCGAAAGACTGCATGCCTGCTCAATCCCACTGTCTACAGTGGAAAGGCCCTGGGATCCTGACCCTAAGACAACTGTAGAGAATGTAGAGATTATGATCACCTGGAACATTCCCATTTCGACTGATAAAAACCTGGTTACAAGAAAACCAGACACAGTGGTAAAGGATAAATACAGAAAAATTATAGAGGTGTCAGCTCCAAGTGGATCAAGTGGAGAGGAGAAGATCCTCAAATACCAAGAAACGCAGTCAGAGGCCAAGAAAATATGGCCAACGCACAGTTAATGTAAGTGTACTTTGTACCTTGTAAATAGGAGGCGGTAAGTATTCCCATGTTAACTCTCTGCAGGTACTGCATGCTATGGTAACATTAATGCACGACCTGAAATAAAAAATAGAGGAACGTCCCCAAAAGGTGCTGTGTTAAATCTGGCATTTTGTCAGATACTTATAATCTGGGTTGGCCACTATCGGCAACAGGATACTGGGTTTGATGGACCTTCAGTCTGTTTCAGTATGATGCTTAGGTACTTATGTTCTTAGCATTTAGGTTTTAGCAAACTGCTCCGACCAAGCAGCACTCCATTGGAAGGATTATGAGAGGTTGTCCACTTATCCCCCAGTGGATTTTGAATCCCCCCCCCCCCCAAAAAAAAAAAAAACCCAAACTGGCAAGGGAAAATACATGTTTATATTCCTTAACTGGCTAAGATAAACATGTATGTGCCAGCACATACATGCTTCTTTTGCTATTCGGCAACATAAATATGTATGTGCTGGTATAAAAATGTTTTTTGTGCTGGTTTTCAACACATTGAGATTTTCCACGGTTTTTTTTCTAAAATGGATGTTTATCTTGCACGTACTCAGCACAATAACATCCATTTCTCTGTATTTGCGAATAGCCTCTATGTCAGCAGATTCTGTTCTAAATACTTGTGAAATATTGAGACGTCCCGACCTAGATGCCTCAATTCATATTTCTCTGTCTTTTATACAATGAGACTGTAAACCCTTTGTATTTTTTAAAGGAGCAAGATGATGAAAAATAATCTTTGAACACCACATAGAGGCTAACAGCTTCTCACCAAAATATGAAATGTTTGTTTATGCATCTGTTCAGCTGAGCGGGAAACAAAAAACTGAAGTACTGAAAAGCTCACTGCATGCGGGAAGGGTCACATATGCTCAGAACTTTACACCAAGGCCTGAACTCGGCAAAAGTGATTCCATCTTTCACCCATTTTTATATCTACTCAATCCTGCTTGTAATCAGAAAAATAATCTTACATTTTCAGGTGAGTGCTTTTTTTTTTTTTTTTTTTTTTAACAACTTTATATAAAAAGACTGTTGACAAGAATAGTTCTGATAGCTGTCATCCTATGTCTTTAAAATTAGGACAGCCTGTAAATCAGTGTCTTCAAATTTGTCAGATATGTACAGCCACATAACATTTGAAGATTCAGAGCTAGAAGCTAGCTGGAAAAGTTTGTTTTGAACAACAAAGATATCCCTATGCTTGTGTTATGTGTGCCTACCTCATGGCATAATATTTCAAAAGAACATGGCTATTACATTAAAAGCTCTTATACAAATGAAGAACAGCTTATGTGTGTGTTTCAGTTTTCAAATTTGGCTACTAAGGTTGGCTCTATCACTAGAAAACACTGACCACTGCTTGCGACTCATAAGGGGCCTTTTTACTAAAGTGCACTACAATTTGAGTTTAACATGTTGTAAAACAGAATTTTACAGTATGCTAAGCCCAGATTTAACATAGTACCTTTTGGAGGTGTTTCCTCTATTTTTTTAATTGCAGGTTATGTATTAATGTTACCATTAGCACAGTGGTTACCAAACCTGGTAATGGAGGCACCCCAGCCAGTCAGGTTTTCAGGATATCCACAATGAATATTCATGAGCGAGATCTGAATGTAGTGAAGGCAGTGAATGCAAATCTCTCTCATGAATATTCATTGTGGCTATCCTGAAAACTTGACTGGCTGGGAAGCTTCCAGGACCAGGCTGTCCTATCTTTGGCCATTTAGCGATGTAGATGCTGGCACTGTACATTGGCCGGCGCTTGCATAACTTATGCGTGGCAGCTTGAACATCTTTTTTGCGCGCCCCCTCAATAGCATCCACCTTCATGATAAACCCCCTCCTGATTACCCCAGCAGAACATCCCACATCCGGAATTCTTCCCCTCAAGAGCTAACCCCTCCCAAACCCTCTCTAAGAGTTTGCCCCCTCCTCGAGCAGCCTTCCCTCCTCCAGGAGCAGCCTCCCCAGCCCCCTATAGGCCTCCCTTAGGGTTTCTGGTGGTCTAGGGTAGTAGACCTGACAGGAGTGAACCCTAATCACTCCTGCCCATTCCAGTTCCAGGTGCAAAATAGCAGCCACAACCTCTAGCGGTAGTGCTACTATTGCACAATAATGCATATTATCACTCAAATTGTATGGACTATTGATGACATTGCCCCTGACATAAAAAAAAAAATCCTATACATACATGAAACTAAACAAAATTAAAAATCTTGGCCTGCACACCCCTTGTGTTTTTCAGGTTAGCTTGCATATGCAAATAAATCTGGATCAAAGGTATGCACATATTCACGAGGGAAACCCTGAAAGCCAGATCTATCTTTTGTACCCAAGGACTGGAGTTCACTATTCCTTTATGAGACAGAGCAATAAGGAATGGCAGGATGTCTATTACCACCCTAGCACTGCACTTCTTGGGTATCTTGTGAAGCAGGTGACTAAAAACTTCCATGAGTGAAATGGGATGATGACAGATGGTTTGTTATTTTATGCAATTTCTAAATTCTATTTTGTTTTTAGAATATCTTTTAGCAAATGCAGAAGGTAAGGAGCCAGACTCCAGGGCGCAGCCAGACCTCGGCAGGAGGGGGGTCCAGGGGGGGGCACATTTTAGCCCACCTCCCCCAGCTGTCAACCCTATCCCCCCCGCTGCCGACTCTTCCCCACCACTTTCGGACCCCACCACCCGCTGCCGCTGACCCTCTCTGCCACCTTTGACCCCCCCAACTGACGATGACTCTCCCCCACCACCGCCAGGTACCTTTGCTGATGGGGGTCCCCAATCCCCGCCAGCCTTAGTCTTCTTCAGTGCTACCGGCGTGTTCACTGATCAATGTGCAGGACGTGCATGCAGGACGTCAGTCATGACTCACAGCACAGAACAGCGAATGCGCCGGAGACCGGCGCTGAAGAAGACTAAGGGTGGCGGGGGTTGGGGACCCCTGCCAGCAAAGGTACCTGGCGACAGCAGAGGAGGGTCGGCGGTGGCGGGAGGGGTCAAAAATAGATGGGGCCAGGGCTAAATCTGTGGGGGCCTATGCCCCCGTGGCCCCACCTAGCTATGCCCCTGAGCCAGAGTACAACAGAAAACTGCATCAATCAGCAAAGCATAAGAATAAGAAAAACAGTTTTTCTGTTTCTATGTTTGTTAAACAAAACTCTTCCTATCCAACGCCCCCCACCAATTTACCAGAAAATCCTCTCCTCCCCCCATCCTTTCAAACTCCAACCCCAGACCTGGTGGTGTCTTATCCAGATCAGTAGCAAGTCGATTTTAAAACAGTGTACTTTTAACAGTTCAAAATCCAGCTGCAAGCTCAGTGAGTTGTCCCAGTTCTAAATTCTATTTTAAAGAACACAGTATAATTTGAAAAACAAGGTTAATTGGTTTTTACATAATTACCATATTTTTTACCAGCAGAGAGAATAATTTGGGTGCATTACACATGAAATATACTAGCACTGGTGTTATGCAATTAATTCCAGGGTGTTGAATCAACAGAATAATGCCACAGATTGGTTTGTTCTTGCTGGTTTTACATATGTTTTACTCCAAAGTTATGCCAAGCATGTTTAACAGATGCCAGCTTCTTTTTTTTTTTTCATGGGCGTACGTTTCAAATTACCGACCTCAATGCAAGCTTGTACAGAACACTATTTTAATGGATATTTTATACCAGCGCATGCAGAACAATAAAAAGGCAGGTTAGGGCAACACCAGTTAAAGGAAAGGGATTTTTTCTCTAAAATCTCACCCATTCTCTCCTTCAGCTGAGATCTCTCTCTTGCTTGCACCTACTTTTGAACTGAACTGATAAAACAGAATATATGAACAAATATAATTTCAATGTTAAAATATTCTATTTATATGAAGTAACCATTATTTAGAACATTTCAAATACATCTAAGACTTTTTGTGGGGTGATAAAATGGTTGATTTCAAGTCATAATTAACGCATTACTAGAGGCCGATCGAATTTCGGTTTTGGCGCCATTACCAGCCCAAAATTCATATTTAGCCTTGTTTCAGTTTCATCCAAAAATGCTGGTGCATTTTTGTCTGAATCCAAAACTTTTTGCTGGTCCCCTTCTGAAGAGAATGAGCCCCCCTGGGCCTACCATACCTCTGGCACACAACATTGCAAGACTGTTGCTGAAAGTTACGGCAGCCATTTTGAGACTGGAGCCGGCATAAGCAGGAGTGAAAGCCAGTTTGACAGCAGACACTGCATGGGCAGGAGCGACTGGGGATTGCTCCTGCCCCAGCTAGCCACTAGGGGTTGTATGGTGGCCCAAGGGGAAGGCCTACTGATGGGGGCTTGTTGTTTGGGGAGAGAACAGAGAAGGACTCCTTCTGTCCGGGGGAGGGGGGAGAATGAGGGGCTGTTCCCATTTGGGAGCTGGGCCATAGTGGCCAGTTTTGGTTTTGGCTACAACTGAGTGGCGAATTTTGGCCGCAGATTTGGTTTCATCGCCCTCAGTTCATTACAAACACATACTTACAGTATACAGTATTTTGAATTCCCTATACAGAAATGCTATACTATATCATACATTTTGGAATGCTATGCTGCTGGTGGATTTTCTGGTTTTCCCTTATTTGTCGTTATTGTACTTTATTACTTACATGCAGTTTCTTGCAGCCAGATCTCTATGAACAAACTTCTTGCTTGCAAGGTATTCCATACCTTTTGCCACTTGAAGACCAAACCCTATTAAATCTTTTACTGTTGGGTTCTGCAATAGAAAATATTGTTTTAATCATTTGAAACGATTCAGCAACCCCTTGTATGTTTCTGGAAACAAAGTTGGGGCTCATTTTGTAAGCTTTGAAAATACGCTTCTAAAGTTTACTAAAGGGATACACTTTTAAAGCTATTTTCCACACAGAAAATAGCAATTTAAATTTAGAAAGGGCTGGTTTTAAAAGTGCTCAAGTTTTATGGGGGCACATTAAGGGCCTCTTAACAAGCCACACTAGTGGTTCCCACGCAGCAATGCCGACAAAGCCCATTCACCACTAATACACCTTGATAAAAGAGGCCCTAAGTATGTAATGCCACTTCATTTATTTATTGGGATTTATTAACCACCTTTATGAAGAGATTCACCCAAGGCTGTGTACAACAGGTACAGTTTAACATAAAACTTACAATTTTGTTAACAGCATAACAATAGTAAAATAACCAAGAATAAACTAAATACAATAAATGAGGTAAACTTGAAAACAGTAAATTGAAACCTAATAATAGAACTACCGTGAAACAGTATCAAAAATATACATATTTAACAGCAATGGAATTCAAATACTGGAGATATAAAACAATGTTAGCATAATACTAATGATACACCTAATAAGCATGCATTAGAACATTCAACTAACAGATATGATGCTAAAGATTTTCTACTATATGGCTTACCATAGAGCTGAGGGACCAAGAGCAGATATATTATGGGAACACGATGCGTGGTGCAGAGTCAGTTGGGATAATTTGATGGTTAGCTAAACTCAAGGCATGCTCTTTGTATATGTGTCTATCTATCTATCTATCTATCTATCTATCTATCTATCTATCTATCGCTAGATATATAAATTTGTAAATTTACCCATGACAAACAGAGGCGTTCTAAGGAGTGAAGTTAGGACATAAGCATATTTCTGGATTTTTCAAAAAAGTATGCATGTATTTTCTATTTTTTTCTCAAAAATCATGTGCACACATAGAGGGGCATAATCAAACGGCGCCGGCAAAATCGATCGCCAGCAATCTATTTTGGCGCCGCCGCAACAGCTGGCCGGAACCGTATTATCAAAAAAGATGGCCAGCCAACTTTTGTTTTGATAATACGGTTGGGGCCGGCCAAATGCCACAGATCGCCGGGTTTAAGATGGCCGACTTTGTTTTTCAGCGATAATGGAAACTGGAACTGGCCATCTCAAACCTGGCCAAATCCAAGGCATTTGGCCGTGGAGGGGCCAGCATTCGTAGTGCGCTGGTACTTCTGGATGTTTAGATCTTGCTGATCAGTTATGTTATGACTTACTTGTTCAGGAGTGCTGTATTTTGTGATACTATTTTGAGAAATGTTCAAGAAAGACTTCATACAAATGAAAAAAGTCCCTGCCGTGCATTTTCCCTTGATGGCCGTCCCTGACGTGCACTTCCCTTAATAGCCGTCTTTCTCTTGATGGCCGTCTTTCTCTCCAAAAGTGCACTTCTCTTAATGGCCGTCTTTCTCCCTGAACAGGGAAATCAAAAGTTTTTGCACAGTGCTTTTTTTGTAGTAACAGTGGGGTTTGAACCAGCCACCTCTGCATTACAAGACCAGTGATGTAACCACTTGGCCACAGCTCCACTTACTTGGGTGTCCCTCCCTTTTGATTATACCCCTCCAGGTCTCTCTCAGCCACTCACAGACAGCTTAACACACTGTGATTGGCTGAGAGAGACCTGAAGGGGTATAATCAAAAGGAAGGGACAGCCAAGTAAGTGGAGCTGTGGCCAAGTGGTTACATCATGGCTCTTGTAATGCAGAGGTGGCTGGTTCAAATCCCACTGTTACTACTAAAAAAACTGTGAGCAAAAACTGTTTTGATTTCCCTGTTTGGGGAGAAAGCTGGCCATTAAGAGAAATGCACTTTTGGAGGCCATCAAGAGAAAGACGGCTATTAAGGGAAGTGCACGTCAGGGACGGCCATCAAGGGAAAATGAACAGCAGGGACTTTTCTAATTTGTATGAAGTTTTCTTGAACATTTCTCAAAACAGTTTCACAAAATACAGCACTCCAGAACAAGTAAGTCATAACATAACTGATCAGCAAGATCCTTTTTTTTTTTTTTACGAGCTGGCCGACTGGCTTCCCCTCCTAGGAAGGAAATGTTTTAAAGTTTTTTTTTTTTTGGGTGGGAGGGGGTTGGTGACCACTGGAGGAGTATGGGGAGGTCATCCCCGATTCCTTCTGGTGGTCATCTGGTCAGTTTGGGCATCTTTTTCAGACTTGGTCGTGAAAATAAATAGACCAAGTAAAACTGGCCAAATGCTCGACATCGACATTATCAGCTGAAGCCGGCCATCTCGTAAGCATATATATATATTCTCCAGGCTTCTCCCTCATGCTCTATAGGGAAGCAGCAATGACTCTCTGCTGCTCCTCATCTGTCACAAGAACGGCACATAAACTTTAGGCATAGTTTATAGAATCATCCTGTGTGGTTTTTCGGCACCGATTTTTAAGGCGCCATTTATAGAATTTGGCCCTTACTGTTCACTGTCTTACCTGCACAGTAACAATTACCATGGAGTGGAGGAGCAGCCTAGTGGTTAGTGGAGTGGACTTTGATCCTGGGGAACTGGGTTTGATTCCCACTGCAGCTTCATGTGACTCTAGGCAAGTCACTTAACCATTGCCCAAGGTAAAAAAAAGTACCTGTGTATACTATGTAAACCACTTTGAATGTAGTTGCAAAAACCACAGAAAGGTGGTATATCAAGTCCCATTTTCCCTTTCCCATTAAGGGCCAGATTCTATAAATGGCGCGCCAAATTAGACACTGGAAAAAATCAGCACCAAGTGCTATTCTGTAAAGGGTGTACACCCTTAATAGAATACTGCTTAAGTGTGGATCTCACAACTAATTATGGGCGTCAGACTTATACCTGGTGAAACCTCATATAAATGCTGGCACCCAAGTTAGGCGTAATCTTTAACTGTGTGTACACATTTTCAGAACGCCCCAACACTCCCATGCTCCTACATTGGCCTTGCCCCCTTTCAATATACAGATCATGGGAGTTAGGCACATTGCCTTACAGAAGGGTGTGCAGCCAGATGTGTGCGCAAATACTAATTGGTGCCAATTAATGTAAATAATTAGCACCCAATTATTGCCATTACTTGGCTCGTTAACCAATTATGTTGCACTGCACCCCAAATCTTGGCACGTAAATCTGGTCGACCTTTATAGAATCTGGGGGTAATAGTGCATGCTAATTCTCACTCTGTTTATCGTACTTTAGTAAACAGGCACTTTAATTTTTTAAAAAACTTTTTCAGTTTACTTGAAGAAAAGTTACCTAGGCTTGCAATACATGAACATTTCTTCCTGCCCCTTAATATACAACAAATGATTGGGGGGGGGGGGGGGGGGGGGGGAGAAAGAGACATTATCAATATGGGCTATCGTTAAGATGTATTATTCTACTGTTAATCCCCGTTATTAGTAACTAGGTCTTATTGCATAAATGGGACCTGTGCTATAAAGCATGAGCTACTGGTAAAACACCACATCTTAACTGTAGCCCACATTGATAAGTATGCTCCTAAATCTGTAGCAAGAACTTTCAAGAAGAATCGGCAGCAGCTACGTAATGAGAATAATATTTTGGAGGATGGCCTGGTGGCTCAGTGACAGTGTGGTGTGCTACCATGAGGAAGGCCCTTGGTTTGATCTCTGAGTTGGGACTTCCACATAGGTCTTCCAGGTTTTTAAATGCAGCCGTGGTGTGGTATGGTGTGATGTGATGTGAAGGGGCAGGGAAGGGGCTTACGATTATTGCACAGCATTGACTCCTAGTGGCTAGATTCAGGTGGCGCCCATCATAGTAGATGACGGTAGATAGAGACCTGTACGGTCCATCCAGTCCACCCAACAAGATAAACTCATAGCATAAGGTATGATGTGATACTACATATGTATACTTGATCTTGATTTGTCCTTGCCATTTTCAGGGCACAGACCGTAGAAGTCTGTCTGGCATTGGCCTTATTCTCCAACTACTAAGTTGTCATCGAAGCCCTACTCCAGCCCATCCAAATCTGTGCAGCCACGATCAGGACACAGACCCTAGAAGTCTGCTCAGCACTGCCCAGCAGCTTGAGTGAACATAGTGACAGTGCCGCATGTGCTTTGAATGGAGTGGCCTAGTGGTTAGAGCATTGGGCTGAAAATTAGGGAAGCTGGGAAAGTCAGTTTCACCTTCCAGAGAGAGTTGCACACAAAGACTCATGGCATCAGCATCCCAGTCCTGGTTCTGATGGGGTTGGAGGTTGAAAAATGGAAGAAATTGTTGGGTCAAAAAAATCCTTCATACCCTCCCCCCCCCCAAAATGTCATTATGCATTCAGTGCACACATTTTTTCTCCATTGCTTAAGTAAGAAAACCCCACCACTGCTTACATGAGTTTCATTCCTGATGAAATTTCGAAGATCACCATGCTTCATGTATGGAAGTACTACCAGAGGAGAGCCCTCACTGGGAAGACAAATCCCCAGTAGTGACAGGACGTTAGGATGACTGAAATCTTTCATGATGATCCCTTCTTTAAGGAACTGAGCGACTTCCTCTATGTCTGTAATTCCTGAGAAGGCATAAAAAACTCCACTATTGTAATGATTTCAAGTTCTACCTGATATCCATAAAAACAGTTGCCAAATTTAACTCATTCATGTCCTTTTTCTAATGAAAAGAATAACAGACTTCAAGTATTTCAGGGTATTTCTGTATATTATAGTCAACATGGGGTAAATATTCACCACCTCCTAGCCTTAAGTGCAGTACCCCCACCTCCCTGGTTGTCTAGTAGGGTTTTCTAGTCAGGAGAGATCCCTAGTCACTTCTTCCTATGCAGCTGTGGCCTCAAAATGGCTGCCACAACCTCTAGTAGCAGTCTCGTGGTACGACCACATCGGGGGGGGGGGGGGGGGGTACGAGAGGGGGTGTTGCACTTAAGGGGGTTCAAGAGGGGGTACAGCACTTGAAATGGGTCAGAATTGGGGGGGGGGGGGGGAGAGGGGACAGACTGTAGATCCCCTTATGCAGGTTCCATCTGATATTTAGCCAGGACCTGCATACGGCTAAATATCAGATGGAACCTGCATAAGGACAACATTTATGTGGGTCCTGGCTGAATACTGGCTGGGACCTGCAAAAGTCCCGGTGGACAGAATATATAGAGTCAGATCTAAATATTCAATGATGGTGACCAACCATTATCTGAGTCTATTTTAGCTAGTGATGGTTAGCACTTAGAAAACACTGATCACCACCACTGGATGAATATTGACCAGCACATATTTATCATCATGATTTCCACTTTCAAATGATTATCACGCATTGTTGAGTAGGTATGAATAGTTGAGAGGATTTAGGAAGGGTTTTGCGCATATGGGGGGAGGCGGATTGTCAGAATTGCAATACTGTAGGCAAGGATGGGGGAAGAAAGGTTTGATGGGTAAGATTTTTATGACATTAACTTTGATGTTCTCCATGGGGACAGTAAGTGGATGATCAAATTTTAGTAATGAATAAACAGACAACTTGCTAACGAGAGAGACAGTTACAATGTATCATTTCATGAAATGCTGCAGGATTGCTGCAGTTTTTATTTTGACTATTCGGGCTTTGGCTCAGCTTTTAAATTCTCATAAATAACATTTATAAATGTTAGTTCCCTCCTCCATTTCTGCTTATAGAGGGTAATTTTATAAAGTTTTCTTCTGTGTGTAAAGCCTGTGTTATTCATGTAAAAGGGTTTAAAAAAAATAAAATTCCATGATCACATAATTACAAAGTTTTAAAATGGTTTTCTGGATTTTTGAGGAATTGCTCATAACAAGTAAGACGATATTGGGAGATGTCTACTTCTTGACATGCAGAGCGTAGAGTACCTCAAGATTCCCCTCTGTTTCCTATATTATTTAATATGTTTTTTTTAAGTTCTTTATTCCCCTCCCCCTTTTACAAATCAAAGTAAATGGGCTGTGTAAGCATTACCGTTCAGCTTTGTAAAGGAGGGGGGATGTTTGTTCCTTTGTTCTTTAAATATATATATATATATATATATATATATATATACACACACACACACATATACATACACGCTGATGATGTCCAAATTATCTTTCCATCTTCTTCACTTGGATTTGTTTCACTTTGAGACATATTTTCAAAGCACATACGCTGAAAAAGTTACATAGCAACCTATGGAATTTTGTAAGTCTAAGTGCTTTGAAAATGAGCCTCACAGTTAACAACTGCTTTTTCAAAATTTCTCAAAGGAAGACTGTCAATAAACTTAAACTGAATGTGGAAAAAACTTCAGATTTAAGGGTAGGGGGGAGAAATTGCCCTCCTCCACATCTGAAATTACAGCTTACTGAAAATTTTATAACTTTACAGACAAGTTCATAGCCTATGGGTTTTGTTAGATTCAACTTTGAGTGGCGAGTCCCAAGTCCATCATGTTACACTTTCATCTTATGTCAAACGGTGTCTTCTATGCCAGCTTCGCTCTTATTTTTCTGTGGATAACTTACAAAAATTAGCTCTAGCTTTGGTCTTTTCTATGTTGGATTACTGCATGTTTTATATTTAGGAATGCTGCAAATTTCTGCATCTCATTTACGGCTAATTCAAAATCCGCCTGCAAGACGCATATTGAAAAGATTGAAGTTTGAGAGGATTACTCCTTTGCTGATGATTTGCATTGGTTGGCTATCAAGGCTTGTATTGGGATTAAGGTTTTATGTTTTGTTTTTAAGATTTTATATGGGATGAGCCCAATTTAATTGACCAACAGAGTGTCATTAAACAAACAAATTTTTCATTCTTTTCAAAGGTTCGTTTCTCGTCATTCAGAAGAAAGTATTTTTTGTGGTAGCTCCTCAATTATGGAATTCTCTTTCCAGTGGAACCAAGGCTTGAACCACATTATATGGGCTTTCGTACACTGTTAAAAACTTGGTTGTTTCATACATATGTATTATGTTTTCAGCGATTTTCTGTAGTAATTTTATTTTCATCCTTCTATTTTATGGTTATTACATGATTTTATATGCTTTATTTACATGAATGTAAACCATCTTGAGCTTCTGGTTATTGGCAGTATATAAAAGTTATGTATTAGCATAAGAAATATGCATGTGGAAAGTTGTACACTTTATGCGATCTGCACATAGGCACTTCTGGCAACATACTTTGGGCGGAGCTGTCATATAGGTGCATATTTTATAAAATGTGGGGGAAAATTGTATTAATGGTGCTCAAAAACTGGCTCAGGAAAAGATTGGCACTAAGCAGTATTCTATAAAAGGTACGAATGCTCTTTATAGAATACTGTTTAGAGCCTATTCCCACACTTAAATTTGAATGCCAGTATTTACGCCAGCTGAAACCTGGTGTAAATGCCAGTGTCTAACTCATGCCATATCGGCACATAAAGGAGCTTATTCTATACTACTATGCTCAAATTTTTGATACGCCTCTGACTCGTCTATGTCTGTTTCTGACCATGCCCCCTTTTGAGTTGCTAGCTATCGGATTTAGGCACCTGGTGTTATAGAATAGCGTGTTTGCAGATGCATGCACAAATCCAAATTAGTGCCAATTAACTTCAATTAAGGCCAATTAATTCATATTTAATAGCTCATTAACTAATTTAGTTATGCGTGTGTCTTGCCTCCATGCCGACATTTCAGTGCCTTATATACAAGTACAGATGTAGAGTACATACACAAATTTACACCTTTTTCAAAACTGGTGTAAATTTGTGCACTGACATTTGGCTCTGGGAATTAAGTCTATAAAGGTACACAGGCACCTATGTTGCCTTCATAAAACACGCTTATAATAGGCATCATTTTAGACATTTCACCTAGGTTCCTGTTTTAAAATCAAGCCCACTGTGTCTGCTCTGGTTGAGTATGGGTTTGCATATGTTGATTGCTTCAGTGCACTTTAGCAAATCTAGTCCTATGTAATTAGATAACCTTACGTACATATTTTGCCTTCTGAAATATTTTCACTTTTCAGAATTAGCTTTGTCTTGCTTCTGTGTGCTGTTGGGTTTTCTATCCTCTTTTATAGCAATCATGGTCAACAATAAAAGAGAAAATTGCAAAACCTGGAAGGTGAGTCATATAGTACTGCTTTGTTTCAACCTGCTCTCTTTCCATATAGTAAAGAGATTTAAACTTAACCTATTCTCTTTAGCCAGTTTCCGGTAATTCAAAACTGGCCTCCGTATTGTGCAACATTTTCATCTTCCTCCTGTTCTCTGGGTTTGCGTGTGGATTGATAGCCTTGTGAACAGGCACAGATGAGAACTACAGCAGCCCTAATTTTGTTGATCATGTATCTCTGGCATCTGCTCATTCGTGCAATTCTCTCTAAAATTAGGGCTGCACGTTAATTGCGATTATCACCGCAATTAACATGTTAACTAGTAATCATGATTAATAATTATGTGCTGTGTACCTTCTCCCTCCTTTCCATCCCCCCCCATGCTTGATCCGGTGTCTCTCCCTCCCTCCTCTCTCACGGCTCTCTCTCAATTCCCTCCCCTCCCCCGTCCCCTTCAAAAGCAAGTCGGTTCTGTGGCGCCTGCTGCAGTCATACTCACAGGCTGCCTGTGGTCTGCACAGGGCCTTTCCCTCTGACCCGTCCCAACCTTCTGAAAACAGGAAGTTACATCAGACGGGATGAGATGAGTCAGAGGGAAATGCCAGTTGCAGGCTACCTGTACGTATAGGGACCGAAGACTTGCTTGCTTTTGAACAAGAACATCGGGGTGGGGGGAACAGAAGGGAATTGGTGTGTGTGTGTGTGGGGGGGGGGGGGGGGGGAAGAAATGGAAAGAGGGAGAGGTGCCGAACTAATGAAGAAAAAGAGAGAGGGAGAGATAACCACCCAACTACCTCTCATCTTCAATCATTCAGAAAAACTAGTTATTTGGTCTCCATATTACTCCAGTTAGAAAGCAGAAATGCATCTGGCCAGTCCACTAGATGCTGGCCACAGAGGGAGGGAGGGAGGGAGGGAAGAAACAGAGATAATGGACCTGGGGGTGGAGATGGCGGAGGGAAGGAAGAAAGAAAGGGGGGGGGGGTGAGACAGATAATGGAGCTGTGGGTAGAGGGGAGGGAGGGATGCTGGACAATGAAAGGGAGGGAGAGCTGAACCTAGGGGCAGGAGGGTGATATTGGGCCTTTATTCAGTGACGCAGTCACAAGGAGGGGGGCTTGCCCTCCACTTTCGGCTCAGGCCCCCCGCAGTGTCTGATCAATGGCTGATGGGGTAGCCAAAGTCCTGCCAGCTGAAGAAATTCACTGCCCAAGTCACCCCTCTTCCTCTTCGTACTGCCTCAGGAGTGAGGAAGTCAACTGTGTGTCTCCAGTCGCTGACACGGGCACTCTCTGAGCATGCTAAGTTCATGCGTGAACTCAGTATGCTCGGGGAGTGTAGGCATTGGTGGCTGGAGGCACGCCGCTGACTTCCTTGTTCCCGAGGCAGTCTTTGGAGGAGGGGGCAGCTTGGACACCGGATTTCTTCAACTGGTAGGGCTTTGTCATGCCTGCCAGCAAAAGTATGATACGTAATGTGGGGGGGAGGCGGAGAGAGAGGAAATGTGTGCCCCCCCCCCCCAATTGACGGTTGGCTATGTCCCTGCCTTTAGTTGCATGATTAATGATAGGACTGCATTTTGATTAAAATTTTAAAAATTATAATCAAAATGCAGCCCTATCTAAAATAACAATTTTTAAATCTTTATTCAAAAAACATACTTATGTCTTTCTATTCTAAAAATTGAACTCACTGTTGAGGGACTTCACAGCACAGTGAAGTTTCCTGCTGTCCGTGTCTAGCAGAGTCCCATGGTACACACATCCAAAGTGCCCTGTGTGGAAAATGAGTTTGAGGAGTCAATTTTAGTTTACAGCATTATTTAGGAAAAGTCTTTGCTTCATGAATATTTAAGACAACCATAAAATTTACCAACAGGAATATTAGGAATAAAATTAATTGTGGAAGTTCTGTGCATAAAGAAAACCATTTTCATGAAAAGAAAAAGCAAGCAACAATAACATGGATTAACATTATTCACATGAGCTAATTTGATAGTTCTAAAAAGAAGTCAGGATTGAAGATCATATTTGAAAGGTTTGGGATAATGGTACAAATTATCATTCTCTTATAATGCCTTAAGCTGGAGGAGTCGTTTACAAAATCTATGAAGAGAAAAAGTCAATACTAATGAAAGAGGCTGAAGATAAATACTGAAGGGCCTATTTGCTGGGTTAGCTAACACGAAAATGATTGCGCTCCATTTCTTACATTAAACAGCTAACAAGGAAAGCACCATTTTTGGGGTACAGAATGGGCGGGAACTATGCCGTACAGTTAACTTGGAAGTGATTACCATGACTTAATTGTTAAATATTCTTTGTCATCTGTCATGTTAATGCCACCTCAAGAGGCATAGCTAACTGTATCGAATGCTGTCTATGAAGTGATTTTTTCTGTGTATTGCATGAAGCCCTTCCAAAAATAATGAGAATGCCTCCCAACACTTATCACAGAGGTTTTACAGTTACCATGTATTAATTTTGGCAATTAATACACAGTAACTACACTATTTTATTGCACTTTACTAGGCGCAGGAAAAAAACTGATTCATATAAAAAGTATTGTTTAAAAATGGTGGACCAAAAATATCTGAATCTTAAATCATTACAACAAAACCCCACCAGTTATGATAGGTTATACTAATAATAATCCAGAGTTATGATCAGGCTGAAAATAAGATTCTAATTTACAAAGGGGCCCTTTTACAAAGGTGCGTAGGCGCCTATGCGTGTCCAATGCGTGTCAAATTGTCACTACTGCCTGGCTACCATGTGTCCCAGATGGTTATTCCATTTTTGGTGCATGCCTAAAACACATGGTATTTACCCGGTGGTAATCGGCAGTTGGCGTGTGCTGGATGCTTACCACCCAGTTAGCGCGTGAGACCTTATCACTAAGTCAATGGGTGGCGTTAAGATCTCAGGCCAAAAATGGACGCATGTTGGTTTTCATTTTGCCGCACGTCCATTTTCCGGCACATTAAAAAAATCCCTTTTTTCCATGCGTGCTCAGGAAATGGACCAGCATGCATCCAAAACACGCATCTACACCAGCGTAGGCCGCTTTTGGGTGCACCTTAGTAAAAGGGCACCTCAGGGTCCTGGCTCAAGTTATCTGTTTTCTCTCTCTTTTTTCAGATAATTGTCTTGCAATATTGAATCTTAAAATTGGGTTAATACTCAGAAAATGGGAAACATTGCAACTGCAATTTACGATCATAAGCTTTGCAGATCATCTCTCTATTTTGAGTAATATCTAGATGAAATCAAGGACAGCTTTATGGAGCAACTGGTGCAGGAGCCGACGAGAGAAGGAAAAATTCTAGACTTGGTCCTTAGTGGAGCGCATGATCTGGTGAGGGACGTTATGGTACTGGGGCCGCTTGATAACAGTGACCATAATATGATCAGTTTTGATATCGATCTTGAAGTAACTGTACACAGAAAGTCAAATACGTTAGCATTTAACTTTAAAAAAAGGAGACTATGATAAAATGAGAAGAACGGTAAAAAAAAAACTTAGGGGGGCAACTGAGAGAGTAAAAACTGTACAATAGGCGTGGACGCTGTTCAAAAATACCATCCTGGAGGCCCAGGCCATACATATTCCGCGAATTAGAAAAGAAAGATGGAACTCCAAAAGACAGCCGGCCTGGTTGAAAAGTGAGGTGAAGGAAGCTATTAGGGCTAAAAAAAACGCCTTCAGAAAATGGAAGAAGGAACCGTCTGAAAATAACAAGAAGCAGCATAAGGAGTGTCAAAGCAAATGCAAGGCGCAGATAAAGAAGGCCAAGAGGGATTACGAAAAAAAGATAGCATTAGAGGCAAAAAAACATAGTAAAAATTTTTTTCGGTATATTAAAAGCAGGAAGCCGGCAAAAGAATCGGTTGGGCCGCTGGATGACCGAGGGGTAAAAGGGGCGATCAAGGAAGACAAAGACGTAGCGGAGAGACTGAATGAATTCTTTGCTTCGGTCTTCACCGAGGAAGATTTGGGTGGGATACCGGTGTCGGAAATGGTATTTCAAGCGGACGAGTCGGAGAAACTTACTGACTTCACGGTAAACCTGGAGGACGTAATGGGGCAGTTCGGCAAACTGAAGAGTAGCAAATCTCCTGGACCAGATGGTATTCACCCTAGAATACTGATAGTGGCCTAGTGGTTAGGGTGGTGGACTTTGGTCCTGGGGAACTGAGGAAGTGAGTTCGATTCCTGGCACAGGCAGCTCCTTGTGACTCTGGGCAAGTCACTTAACCCTCCATTGCCCCATGTAAGCTGCATTGAGCCTGCCATGAGTGGGAAAGCGCGGGGTACAAATGTAACAAAAATAAAATAAAAAATAGAACTGAAAAATGAGCTTGCGGAGCTACTGCTAGTGATATGCAACTTATCCTTAAAATTGAGCGTGGTACGGGAAGATTGGAGGGTGGCCAATGTAACGCCCATTTTTTTAAAAGGCTCCAGGGGAGATCCGGGAAATTATAGAGCGGTGAGTCTGACGTCGGTGCCGGGGAAAATGGTAGAGGCTATTATTAAAAACAAAATTACAGAGCACATCCGAGGACATGGATTACTGAGACCGAGTCAGCACGGCTTTTGTGTGGGGAAATCTTGCCTGACCAATTTACTTCAATTCTTTGAAGGAGTAAACAAACATGTGGACAAAGGGGAGCCGGTTGATATTGTGTATCTGGATTATCAAAAGGCGTTTGACAAGGTACCTCATGAAAGGCTACAGAGGAAATTGGAGGGTCATGGGATAGGAGGAAATGTCCTATTGTGGATTAAAAACTGGTTAAAGGATAGGAAACAGAGAGTGGGGTTAAATGGGCAGTTGTTATGATTGGGGTCTGAACCCCTCTCAAACTTACCTCTTTCCTGGGGGTCAGCTTCTTAGCTGGCTTCTGTTTCTTTTCTCTTTCCTTTCTGAGCTGGCTCTGTCTCTCTGTGCTGGCAGCTTCCAGCAGCATGGGGTTAATTGTCTCACTTCACTACAGCTGTGTGTGTGTTGCCTGAGTTGCTCTAACTCTCTTTGGGTGTACTGGCTTCAAGTGTTTCACGGTTTTGCATTGGTGTGGGTTGGGCCTCTCTGGGTCAGTGTGCTTTTGCCTAGGTCTAGGGAGTGTGACATCATCAGGGAGGGCCTTGATAAGGAAGTGGTGTTGTTTCCTTCAGGGCCTTTGCAACAGTGGTGTTTGCTGTAGGTAGGGTGGTGCAGTGTGCACTTCTGACGTTGTGTCTAGTTTCCCTGCTTGCTTTTGCTAAGGGCCAGGTTAGTGTTAGTGCAGTGTGCACTGGTGACTGTGTGTTTAGCTTTCCTGCTTTTCCCTTTTGGTTCCCTTCTGTTCCATCTTGGTTTTGGTAGCATTACTGTGTGTAGGGCTTTGGAAGCTCTGTTGTTGATAGAAGTACTTCAGGGTTTGGTGTTGTTAGGAACACTGCAGAGTTTGCTGTTAGAAGTACTTCTGGTGTTTGTGCTATTAGGAGCATTGCAGTCTTTGCTGTTGGTGTTTGGTGCTTTAGAAGCACTTTTGGCTTATGTGTTAGCTTCCCTCCTTGTGGCTCCCCTGTCTTCCCTTTTAGTGCTAGGAGCTCTTCTGGTTGCTTGCCAGAGTAGTGCTTAGGAAGCACCTTGTTAGTTGTATCTAGCTTGCTAGAGCAGTGCTTAGGTAGCTGGTTAGTTCTGTGTTTAGCTTATTAGAGTAAAGCTCTGCTTGTAGCTTGGTGCTTAGTAGCACCTGTGTTAGCTTTGTGTTTAGTTCCCTGCTCTGTTAGTTTAGGGCTTAGGAAGTCCCTTTCTTGAGCAGGGCTTAGGAGCTCCTGTTTAGTATAGGGCTTAGGAAGTCCTTTTGTCAGTTTACTGTTAGGAACACTCCTGCTGGTTTAGGGCTTGGGAGCACGTAGATCAGTTTAGGTTTAGGTGCACTTCTGTTTCCAGTCCTGGTCCCTATGTCATCCGGTCGTCCAGTAAGTCCTGTCGGCTACTCGAACCCAGGAGCTCAACTCTTGGGGGGCTTAGTAGCTAAGTGCAGGTGAAGCTGTGTGGACCAGTCCAGTGTGCTCCAGTCCCGTGTTCCAGTCCTGTGTCCTCCAGTCCGGGGAACCAGTCCAGTGTGCTCCAGTCCAGTGTGTTCCGGTCCGGTGTGTGTTCCAGTCCGGGGGATTGCAGTCCAGTGTTCCAGTTCTGTGTCCTCCAGTCCGGGGGATTCCAGTCCATGTGTTCCGGCTCACTGGGCGGTGCCTGCAGTCCCTGCCGGTGCCGGTGTGCTTGCCCAGCGTTGGTTGGTGGGTTTTGCCTGCTGCTGTCGCTCCTCGTCAGCAGCCCAAGGGCTCACGTTTGCTCCAGAGCCCGGCTCCGCGGGCTCTGAACCTGAGAACCTGATAGCAGTATTCACAATGGAGAAGGGTAGTTAGTGGGGTTCCTCAGGGGTCTGTGCTAGGACCGCTGCTTTTTAATATATTTATAAATGATTTAGAGATGGGAGTAACTAGCGAGGTAATTAAATTTGCTGATGACACAAAGTTATTCAAAGTCGTTAACTCGCGACAGGATTGTGAAAAATTACAAGAGGACCTTATGAGACTGGGAGACTGGGCGGCTAAATGGCAGATGACGTTTAATGTGAGCAAGCGCAAGGTGATGCATGTGGGAAAAAAGAACCCAAATCATAGCTACGTCATGCAAGGTTCCACGTTAGGAGTTACGGACCAAGAAAGGGATCTGGGTGTCGTCGTCGATAACACACTGAAACCTTCTGCTCAGTGTGCTGCTGCGGCTAGGAAAGCGAATAGAATGTTGGGTATTATTAGGAAAGGTATGGAAAACAGGTGTGAGGATGTTATAATGCCGTTGTATCGCTCCATGGTGCGACCGCACCTTGAATATTGTGTTCAATTCTGGTCGCCGCATCTCAAGAAACATATAGTAGAATTGGAAAAGGTGCAGCGAAGGGCGACTAAAATGATAGCGGGGATGGGACGACTTCCCTATGAAGAAAGACTAAGGAGGCTAGGGCTATTCAGCTTGGAGAAGAGACGGCTGAGGGGAGACATGATAGAGGTATATAAAATAATGAGTGGAGTGGAACAGGTGGATGTGAAGCGTCTGTTCACGCTTTCCAAAAATACTAGGACTAGGGGGCATGCGATTAAACTACAGTGTAGTAAATTTAAAACAAATCGGAGAAAATGTTTCTTCACCCAACGTGTAATTAAACTCTGGAATTCATTGCCGGAAAATGTGGTGAAGGTGGTTAGCTTAGCAGAGTTTAAAAAGGGGTTGGACGGTTTCCTAAAGGACAAGTCCATAAACCGCTACTAAACGGACTTGGAAAAATCCAAAATTCCAGGAATAACATGTATAGAATGTTTGTACGTTTGGGAAGCTTACCAGGTGCCCTTGGCCTGGATTGGCCACTGTCGTGGACAAGATGCTGGGCTCGATGGACCCTTGGTCTTTTCCCAGTATGGCATTACTTATGTACTTATGTACTTATGAGATCATAAACTAGGTTCAACATGGCGCTAGAAACCTCTAATGGTAGTCACGTGGTACTACTGCGAGGGGCAAAGCTGCCATATGAAGGCAAAAGCCCTTATATGACAACTTGACCCCTAGCAGTAATACTGGTGTCAGAAGGGCAAAAGCTAATGGAGATTGCTCCTTCCCCGAACTCACTAGACTAGTGGTTTTAAACCCAGTCAGGACCACCTGGTGAGTTGAGTTTTCAGGATATTCTCAATGAATATGCATGACATATATTACCATGCTCTTCCTCCACTGCATGTAAATATCTCTCATGCATATTCAATGTGAGTATCCTGAAAACCCAACCGGCCAGGTGGTCCCTGAGGACTGGGTTGAAAACTACTGTACTAGACAACAGGGATTAAGGAAGATAGACCCTGGGGCCTATGGAAAGGTGAAGGGGTGCTTTGGGTGTAACGGGAGGTATTCGGGGAGGGGGTGTCTTATAGGTGAGGGATGTCATTTGGAGGGGGGGTGGTATTTCCTGATTGCAAATGCCAGCCTGTTTAAGAAGCACCTTGATGCATCAAGCTGTGGCTTTGCAGTTCTATGTTCCTGGTACAGTAGAATAATGCTGCTTGCGAGGTTGATCACGAATAGCATTATTCTTGTACCATGGAGTGACTAACCTATGATACTGAGCTATTGCAGATTAGTCACTCCCCTAAATATCTCTCTTATTTTAGAGATCTCATCCTAATAGCAACCCCTTGAAAATGGTACGTTTTTATGTAAAATAAGCTACCAGAACCAGCTCCAAAAGCAAACATATGCCCATGGAAAAATGTATACTTACTCCACAAAGGGCATAAATGTGAGTGTATACTCTATAAGTGTATTTTATAAAAGAATGCATATATGTCATAACTCTGCCCAGTGGCGTTCCTAGGCTGGCTGACACCCGGGGCGGATTGCCGATGCACCACCCCCGGGTGTAGCGCGACCCCCCCGGGTGCATTTTTACCTGCTGGGGAGGGTGGTGCCACGCGCCTGTTGGCTCCGAGTCCGCTCGTTCCCTGCTGCTCCCTCTGCCCTGGAACAGGAAGTAACCTGTTCCGCGCAGAGGGAGCAGCAGGGAGGGAACGAGCGGACTCGGAGCCAACAGGCGCGTGACACCCCCCCCAGCGGCATGCACCCGGGGGGGACCGCCCCCACCCCCTTGGTACGCCACTGACTCTGCCTCCATTCCACTCAAACCATGCCCCCGGGAATACCTGTTTGCTAGTCATATGAAAGCAGCATATTCTTTCTTTGTGCCTACATTTTTCATGTGTATTCAGCAATGCAACTTTTATAAAAGCTCTTTTCTGCACATGAAACAGGTTTTACACCAAGACAACACTTTTTACCCCCTTTCCCCCTCATTCTATAAAGTTAGGTGTCATTTGTGCACATATGTTATAAAATCCAATCACATATGTGTCTGTACTCTGTACACCTACTCCTGGGAGTGTGAACTGTGCACACAGCAGTATTTTTAACATACATGCACAACTGCCTTAGTGTGGGTGGAGCATGGGCGGGACATGGGTATGTCTCCCACTTATGTGCATAATCTGCAGAATAAATTGTAAGGTATGCGCATAAGTCCCGCACTTAGGTGTGTCAATTTATGCCCACCATAGACCTGGCATAAGTGGGTGCACCTAAATTTATGCACATTTCTGCCATACACTAGTATGCTATAAAGGAATCTGTACGCACAGATGCAGTTATAGAATACATGTCCTGCATAGGGGAGCACAGATGGAGGCACCCAGTTAAAGAACTGCCCCCCATCATGACCAAATAAATCTGCATACATGATTTTACATTAATTTTTTTTAGCTGGGAGAGGGATGAGCAGGGTGGAAGGAAGGAATTTTTAACTAGTTAGATTTACGTGGTTTGATCTTTTAAATATTGACTGCTTAGCAATTTATTTTGGTATCAAAGCATTCTGCCCTTTTCTTGTCCAAAAACAAAATGTCAATCAAGTGTGCATACTTACCTCTTCCAATGACTTCATTAAAATGCACTAGCAAGTTATCAGGTCCAATAACCACATGCTCAACCTCTTTGACCAGGTCAGGGTTCAAGGCACTGATATCAATGTGAACGTTAGCTTGGAGAAGGGGGCTGGCTATATCTGATTCTCCACTGGACAAAATGGGGGATAGGTCTGCATGAGGATACTGGGTTTGCCTGCACAATCCATTCTGAGACGAACTTGGGAACTGATCTGCAAAATTATGAAGAAAACTATTGTTATATCATGTTATTCCCATTGCTGACAGACTGGTGCCTATAAAAAAAAACAGAAAAAAATCTTCTAACATGATAAGACAAGCCATGCCAAAACAGTATGGTTAGACATTGCACCGCTTCACACAACTCTGTTTATGAATCATGGGGAAGAGAATGAAAAACAACTTTTGTTAACATGCCAAAAATCCTGAATGAAATTAGTCACTCCAGGGAGCTGGTTACTTACATTTCTAGCCTGTGGGTGCAAAAAGTGCTTATGCTGAATTTCCTAGGAAAACAGTATTAAAAATGAAGAAAGTAGAAAACTGTTGCTAAGCCTGAATAGTTGAGATAAATACTTAAATAGTTCTGGAGCAAACTATGAAATAACTTATCGAAACAAGCATGCAAACTATGACTAGTCACCTATATTTACTTAATGGTAAATATTCAACCAGGGAAACAACCAGAGGTGATTCACATCCTGAAACTCTATAAATAATATACAGGTAGTGTTACAAGATTTAGTTTCATGTACTGTAATCAGATCATCTTAAGAACAGGACAATGAAATGCTTTAGATCATGTGTGGGCAGGCTATGGCTTCTATCTAGCCTGTGGTGGCATCATCATGTCGCTTGTGACCGAAAGTGACAACAGCGGGCAGGAAGTGATGTTGTCACAGTGGGTACAGAACCATTTTGCTCCCATATTGGAAGCCTTGCTAAACTTGATGGGGACCTTCTCCTCCCTTGTCTGTAACATTAAGGGGACTTCCCCCATTTAGACCCACATCCAGGCAGGTCTCACACAAAAATGGTTGCCCATGCATGTAAAACAGAGGTTCTCAACCCAGTCTTGGGACACACTTAGCCAGTAGATTTTTAGCACACCCACATGAATTTACATATACTACTTTGATTCTGTGCAAATCTATCTCATGCATATTCATTATGAGTATCCTGAAAACCTGACTGGCTACCTGTGTTCCAAGGAATGGTTTGGGAATCCCTGATGTAAAGTAATGGACAACTCTTCTCCTTGAGGGCCAAACCAATTTGGTAAACATCACATGCCAACTGACCTGTCCTTCTGAATGATGTGTACAAATATGTCTCATGAATAGTTATTGTGGTCATCGTGAAAAGAAGACCTGTTTGTGCCCCTCATGGCCCATACTGCAGCTCCCTGAAGTAAAAATGATGTATTCTCTGTTTTAAAGAGCAGATGCCATTACAAGTATGGACCTGCTTATACTATAGATTACGCACAGTTCCCCAAGTACCAATCACAGACTCCTTTTGACAATTTGCAGCATTTTCATGTCTGAACTGTACTGCAAACACCTTATTTAGGGACCCTTTTACTAAGGGCTATGGCACGTAATAGACATTTGTGTGTGCTAAGTGCCATGTGGCCCCTAAGCTTCAAGGGCCTCTTAGGGACATCAGCTATGAACACCCTGAGAAAGTAAATATATGCAAAAATGTCAGTTCTTTTCAGTGCAGAATTATGTTAAAGAACAAAATCTCATTATAGCATACACCTCTTTGTTACATTTCAGTCTAGAAGGGAATATTTTTATTTATTTAAATTTAGTAATACGTATATCCATTAAAAGAACAAATAAAATAAATTTTTGCATCCATAGAAATCCAACTAGCCTACATTTAGAGGAAAAAGTCACTCTATCAGAAAAACAATAAAGCAATTATGTCAGAAAGTCCAACCATTACACATAGCGAATATTTACTAAGTCAGAATTCACAGAAGGGAATATTTTAATGGGTTCATCATTTTAAATATTTGCCTTCTGTTCTGGTTTTACTTAGAAATGCAAAAACAACTTAATTTAGTTCTGGATCATGAAAAGACAGAAGCGATTATTTTCACATATGCTCGAACGTTATTCACAGCAGCCTGTTTTGGTTTTCTCAGGTTTCACAGAAAAAGACAGAGAATAACTTGTACACAGGAGTAAGATCCCTGTCAGTCAGCATAGTTTTTTTTCCCACACAGTACACCAGAAGGAGTTGTCACAGTTTCAAGCTTTTCTCCTTTTCCTACCTTTTGATCCATTCAATTTGAAACTCTCAGTACTGCCAGCCACTAACTTACCAATAGGAAAAGATCTACCACCTCATGTAGTCAGACGTACTTACCTCTTTTTTGACTTTGTTACCAAAGTACCATTAGAGAAATCAGAGGACTGGCCTAGTGGCTCAGTGGCAACAGGTAACTCAATGGTTCAGTTCATGAGTTAGGTTTTCTGCTCCCCAGTTTGGCTGGGAGTACTAAAGAGGCAGGTTCACCCCCTCTGAGGAAAAGGAGTCTCAGGGGTCCATTTTACTAAGCTGTGGTAAAAAGTAGCTTTAGCATGCCCTTGCATGGGTTTTTCCCACACGCTAAGGCCATTTTTACTGCAGCAGTGAAATGGCAAATTTTCCTTTTTTTTTGTATTAATGGTCATGTACTAATGTTAACCAACTCAACAAATAGTAGATACAATGTTCACTTGTCTCATTTGTCACAGGGTCTTAGTACCCTGGCAATTGGCACAAAGGTCGCAAAATGTAGTATCACTTATCTTAAAGCTCATGCAAATTGCCAGTCACTCCATATAGGACTTTTCAACGTTATTACTGAGTTGAGAAAATTTTTGAAAAACGATTTAAAAAAGATACAATTAAAAAGATACAACTACAGTTATAGGTAGGAGATGTTTTTTTCGTTTATGATTACAACAGTTACTAGTGGGTCTTACCCATTTACCCGGCGTTGAAGACCAGGTACTTAGACCCTGTGACAAATGAGACCTTTTCCCCCTACATAATATTTCCCAATTGAACATTGTGTCTACTATTTGGTGAGCTGGTTTACATTGAGGAAGTAGACTAGTTGAGAGCCATTGTATTTCTATCACGTGCTAACGTTGCCATTAGTGTGCAGTCTTTAAAAAAAATTACTACATCAGCTCTTACCACCCTCTATTTTGTAGATGGCAAGGGCTCACGCGGTAATAGTGCACTAACCAGTTAGTGCATGGTAATGCAGCCACACTGTTTAGTGCAGGAATGCCCACTCTCCACACCCCTGACATGCCCCCTCCAAGAAAAAAAACAAAGTATATTTTAGTGCACAGTTAGCGTGCACACAAAAAGTGTGGTGGATGCATGGAACGGCCTTCTACTGGAGATGAAGAAGCCAACAACACTGACAGTGCTGAGCACAGAGCACAGCATGTAAATTGAAAGCCAAAGATTATCTGGAGCCTATGCCATTGTACAGACTAGATGAGCAGTGTGGTCTTTATCTGCCATCTTGTTCTCTGTTTCTAATCTTTAAAATCTGCATGGGAACCAGCAAAGTTCTTATTTTTACTTCCAGAATTTGCACGTTGTTAGAAAGTGTACAAGCTTTTGCCAACATAAATTTGTGGCTCAAAAAAATAGACAGAACCTGGCACTGCTTATAGACTGAACACATCATCAGGCTGAAGAATTATGCTCTAGTGTCGTGCAGCCTACCTTCATGAAGAGTTGATCGGTAGTCAACAGATTCACTTGAAACCATTTCTGTGGTCGGACTTACACTCCTTGCACTTACAAGTCTATCTAAGTGAGGAGTGTGCACTCTTCCATCATAGCAAACCAGTTCACTTCCCAGGTCTTAAAAAAAGAAAGGAATAAAAATTGAAATGATAGGGAAACAGTTTATCAATGCATTTTTAAAACACATCATTTAGAGTACAGCATAATTATATATATATATATATATATATATATATATATATATTTTTTTTTTTTTTTTAATATTCAGCACTTGGAAAACTATTTTTATATAAATATAAGGATTCAGTGAATAACATTTTCCCTGGTTAACAAAAAGAATGGTCACTAAATAAAAAAAAGATATACAGGAAGTGAAATATTGTTGGTCCAAACAAAAGGTATTTTTTAAAACTAACTTTGGAAAGGTAGGCACCCTTCATCAAGTCAAAAGAAAATGAGAATTTAAAAGCAAAAGATGAGATTTCATGTATATACAAGTTATTCATAGGTCCTCTGTGGACAAGCAGGATGGGTGATCTCATCTGATGCAGCCTGAGTGGGAATGCTCCCCAGCAAATTTTTTTCTTATCTATCATTCCCACAGGGGACCAGAACAGTCTACTTTTTTTTCCACGGAGCCAAAGAGTGGAGTGTTGAAAGTACAATAGTTTAGGTAATCTATGATGCTTTTGATATGCAGGCCAGGACCTATGTGGATTGGGATGTACAGACTCATCTGGCTGCATGCCTCAGACTTCAAGCCAGTTATTCCAGAAGTAGCTGGTGGATTTTCCTGTGCAATGGAAGCAATGTTTTGGCAACAAAGTGCAGGAGGCAGCAGACTTCATCAAAAACACTATGAAGTCACTTTCGAGGCCACTCCCAGCTTCGCCTCCGCATCTAGGAGATATTATGATGGAGGGCAACAAAGACCCTACTACTTTCAAAGGCGTAGGTACCCTACCCCTCCGAGATGTCACAGGGATCTAGCTCCCACCCAAGGAAGTGAAGGGCCAAAATGTCCCAGATGTCTCCCCAGTCAAAGCAGGGAGTGAGCTTTTGACTGGCTCCAAGAGAACATAGCCTCAATTTAAGTGACCACCCTGAATGACCTTACAGTAGAAGGGCGGCTGAATTTTTTCCAAGCAAGATGGCCCCTCATAACCTCAGACTAGTGGGTTCAGAAAATAGTCCAGTTAGGTTACTGAAACAGTTTGAAAAAATTCCCCCAAATTGCTCACCACAAGTATCAAAAATGAGTTCTCGGAATCAGGAATTTCTTACAGAAGAACTCCCTCCCTTCCTACTGGCCCCATGTAGTTGAGCCTGTACTACTATAGAACGATGGAAGGGATTTTATTTGAAGTACCTCCTGATCTCAAAGAAGACGGGGGGGGGGGGGGGGGGGGGGAGAGGGGAGTTCATCCATCCTAGATCTAAGGGCCCAGAACAAATATTTGACCAGAAAAAGTTCAGGATGGTTTCCTTACACATCTTAAGCCCCATGATTCAGAAAAGAGATATGCTTTCTGGACTTAAAGGATGCCTATACTCATATACAGATACAGGAAACAGCTGAGATTTAAAGTTAAGAACATCACTACCAGTATTTAGCTTTACATCTTCTCTCATGATTTGTATGTTGAGAAGTTAGTAGTGCACTCATTTGACTTTCCTGAGAGTGCTTCCAGGATCTTGCTTATTGCCAGAATTGATTCCACTACTAGACCCTATGATTTCAAATGGAAGAGGTTTGCTGCCTGGTGAGAGGGCTACTTACTTTTTCTTGTCATACATAAAAACTGCTTCAGTACCTTCTACACTTGTCATAAGTACATAAGTAATGCCACACTGGGAAAAGACCAAAGGTCCATCGAGCCCAGCACCCTGTCCACGACAGCGGCCAATGCAGGCCAAGGGCACCTGGCGAGCTTCCCAAACGTACAAACATTCTATACATGTTATTCCTGGAATTGTGGATTTTTCCCAAGTCCATTTAGTAGCGGTTTTTGGACTTGTCCTTTAGGAAACCGTCTAACCCCTTTTAAAACTCTGCTAAGCTAACCGCCTTCACCACGTTCTCCGGCAACGAATTCCAGAGTTTAATTATTTTATTTATTTATTTTAGCACATTTATATCCCACTTTTTCCCACAGTTATGCGTTGGGTGAAGAAAGATTTTTTTCCTGATTTGTTTTAAATTTACTACACTGTAGTTTCATCCCATGCCCCCTAGTCCTAGTATTTTTGGAAAGCGTGAACAGACACTTCACATCCACCTGTTCCACTCAACTCAATATTTTATATACCGTTATCATGTCTCCCCTCAGCCGTCTCTTCTCCAAGCTGAAAAGCCCTAGCCTCCTTAGTCTTTCTTCATAGGGAAATCAGAATCAGGTCTTGAGAATAACTCAGTAAGGGTTCACCTCAGTGTAATTAGTGCACATCACCACTGTGTAGAAAGTAAACCCATCTCTGCTCAGCCTTTAATTGTTCACTTTATGTGGGGCTTACCTCTATTGTAGCCTCCCATCAAGCCTCCTACAGTATCCTGGGACATCAATGTTGTTTTAACCTAGCTGATGAAAGCTCTATTTAAGGCACTTGATACCCGTCACCTGAATTACCTGTCCTGGAATGTCTTAATTTTGTGGCAGTCACTTCAGCCCACAGGGTTAATGAGATCCAGGCCCTTGTAGCTGATCCACCTTATATTAAGATTTTGAACAACAAAGTGGTCTTGTGCATGTATCCTAAATTACATCCTAGGGTAGTGCTGGAGTTCCACATTAACCAGTCAATTGTTCTGCCAACATTTTTCCTGAAACTGCATGCCCATCAAGGTGAAAGTGCACTGCATACTCTGGACTTCAACAGAGCCTTGGCCTTCTATATGGAGAAGACTAAAGCCCAAAGAAAGTCAACCCAGCTTTTTTTTTTTTTTTTAACTCAAACAGGATAGGGGCTATCATCAGTAAACACACATATAACAGCTCATAATGTCAGAGCCATGGTAGAATTGATAGCCCACTTGAGATCAGTCTCAGTACAGAATATTTGAAGAGCTGCCATGTGAAATTCCAGTTCACACATTCACATCTCACTACTGTTTGGAACAGGACTCCTGATCAGTTTGGTCAGACAGTCCTTCAGAATCTCTTTTGGGGTCTAGAATCCAACTCCAACCTCTTAGGCCCATTTATTTCTGTTCTAGTCTGCCCCCTCCCCACCCACCCCAAAAAAAGGAGTTATTTTATAATGTTCCAAGGCCTTGCCTATTGCAGGCTTCATTGTATTTTCCTTTTTTAATGTTTTGTTTTGTTCAGGGCAGCCTGCCTAGAAGCTAGAGACTCCCAACAGTAAAAATATTATCATCCTGCTTGTCCTCAGGGAAAGCAAAGCTATTTACATGTAAAAGGTGTTCGCTGAGGACAGCAGGATAAATATTCTTACTCACCAGCCTGCCTTCCCTTGGAGTTGAATTCTATCAGCTATCCATATCTGATCGATCTGGTTCCAGGTGACAGCAACAGGTGGGAAGACCTATGCATGTATGGTGACTCACTTCCAAAAGCTTCTAGAATAAATGCTGGGGAGCATTCCCATGCAGGCTCCATTGGATGTCACCAAGAGTAAGAATATTCATCCTCCTTTCCTCGGAGAACATCTGCTACAGGTGAGTAACTTTGTTTTACATTAGAATAAGGGTGTTAAGGGAAGGGGAAAGTTGGAGGTTGATTAATGAAATTTCATACTGTACCTTTTATTTGTGTTTTCTTTTTTATCCATAAAATAATTCCCAACAATATCAAAAGCACGATTACAAAGGAGACAACTCCGGCAATTATTCCTGTGAAATTTTGATCTTCCTCAACCATAACTATTCCAATAATGGTGGAAGAGAGTGCTTGCGTCCACTTTTATGCATATGTAACAGAAAATACATACCCCAAAAGAAAATTAGTATTAAAATCAAGCATGACAACAGATACATTTCTTTACAACAAAACTTTTGCAAATCAGCAATTACTTTCCTTACGTAACACAAAACTTGCAATTAAACAAAAATGTTTCTTTGGTAATAAAAGATGTTAACATAAATAAAGCAGATTCTACTGAATTTTGGAGACTATACTGACAGGTATTGAATACCGAGAAGTGATTTATACTTAGGGCTGCCATTCTTAGATGTTTATATATTGCAAACTCAAGCATTTATTTTTCTAATTAGCGGTATTTTCAAGGTACCAAAAATTTGTCAGATACTTGTGACCTGGATTGGCCACTGTTGGAAACAAGATACTGGGCTAGATGGTCCCTTGGTCTAACCCAGTAAGGCAACTCTTATGTTCTTTAATCAGCATAAATCAGTGATTTTTGTGGAGCAGGTTCCACTGGTCAGAACCATAGGCAGCAGAATGGGGTTGGCACTGGAGCAATGGCCAGGCCCAACACAGCATCAGCAAGTAGAGAGCTTGGAGCATAGGCGTAGACTGGGGGGGGGCGAGGGGGGGCAGTGCCCCCCCAAACGACGCGAGGCGCTGCCGCGCCATTAGTTTAAAAAAAAAAAAAAAAAACACATGCAGGCACGCGCTCCTCTCCGTCCGATTGGCTTCCCTGCCCTCTCTATCTGCGTCCCGCCTTCCTCTGACGTCATTTCCTTTCGGGCGGGACGCAGACAGAGAGGGCAGGGAAGCCAAGCGGACGGAGAGGAGCGTCTCCGTCTACTCCTCTCTCTTCCTCCCTCCCTCCGGCGCAGGCAGCAGTCTTCCAGCGTTCCTGGCAGCGGTAGCGTTGTACACGCTGCCTTTGGCTCTGCCCCGAAGCCTTCTCTTCAAGTTCCTGTTCCCGCATAGGTGGGAACAGGAACTTGAAGAGAAGGCTTCCGGGGCAGACCGAAGGCAGCGTGTATATCGCTACAGCTGCCAGGAACGCTGGAAAAGACTGCTGCCTGCGCGGGAGGGAGGGAGGAAGAGAGGGGGTAAACGGAGTCACCATCTTGGACCTCGCGCGGGGGGGAGGGGTGGGGAGCAGAGGGAAGGAGCAAGAGATGGATGGGACTGGGAGGGTGGGAAGCAGTGGGAAGGAGCAGGAGATGGATGGGACTGGGAGGGTGGGAAGGAGCAGGAGATGGATGGGACTGGGAGGGTGGGAAGCAGTGGGAAGGAGCAGGAGATGGATGGGACTGGGAGGGTGGGAAGGAGCAGGAGATGGATGGGACTGGGAGGGTGGGAAGCAGTGGGAAGGAGCAGGAGATGGATGGGACTGGGAGGGTGGGAAGGAGCAGGAGATGGATGGGACTGGGAGGGTGGGAAGCAGTGGGAAGGAGCAGGAGATGGATGGGACTGGGAGGGGTGGGAAGGAGCAAGAGATGGATGGGACTGGGAGGGGGGGGTGGGGAGCAGAGGGAAGGACCAGGAATTGGATTGGACTGGGAAAGGAGGTGAGCAGAGGGAAGGAGCAGGAGATGGATGGGACTGGGAGGGGTGGGGAGCAGCGGGAAGGAGCAAGAGATGGTTGGGACTGGGAGGGGTGGGGAGCAGAGGGAAGGAGCAAGAGATGGATGGGACTGCGAGGGGTGGGGAGCAGAGGGATGGACCAGGAGATGGATGGGATTTGGAGAGGTCAGGCACAGCAGAGGGAAGGAGCAAGAGATGGATGGGACTGGGAGGGTGGGGAGCAGAGGGAAGCCTACTGGAAAGAAGACACTGCATAAAACAGAAGACACTGGGATCAAAGCGAATAGAAAAACTACATGATCAGACAACAAAGGTAAATAAAAGTTTATTTTATTCATAATTTATTAATTGAAATGTCAGCTTTTTGAAATGTGCATCTGTGATATTTTGCCTGTAAATTTCATTTCCTTCCTCCATATTAGCATATTCATTTGCATATGTATATATGCAAATGATATGCTAATATGCTCCGCCCATTTTTTGCCCCCCCAAATGAAACAGTCAAACTACGCCTATGGCTTGGAGGCAGGGCCATAGATTGGTTTGTTTGGGCCCTCCAAGCAAAAAGGAAACTGAACATAAACTTGTGCAGCCAAAAATTTTGTCAGTATGGAAAAGGCACAAAAACTGAGTGGAGGATGCAAGACAGGCAAAGGGAGAGGTGACAGTATACTAGGGAAGTAGCGTTTTCTGCTGTTTATCCAGTAAAGACTTTTTTTTGCCTCAGGTGTGCTTTATTGGTGTTTAATGTCTAAATCTAAAATTAGAAGCCCTGTATATAATTAGAAATCAATGAGATATTTGGGTACCCTGCCATCCCAGTGGAGCTATTCTGACACCTTCTTTAGAAGGAGAGTGTGTGAATTTTTTAAAAAATGTCTCTGTTGTTTTCTTATATCTATGTCTATCTATTTTTTTAAATATCTGTTTTACTTATTTAGTTCATGCTGAATTAATTTCATGCAATTTATTTAATGCTTAGCACACTAAAGGGCCCTTTTACTGTGCTGTGCTAGTAAATGCGCTTAGCAGGTCCTACATAAAGTACATAAGTGGACAGACCAAAGGTCCATCAAGCCAGCATCCTGTTTCAAACAGTGGCCAATTCAGGTCACAAGTACCTGGCAAGATCCCAAAACAGTACAATACATTTTATTCTGCTTATCCTAGAAATAAATAAATAAAATAAATAAGCGCTGGGTTTTCCCTAAATCCATTTTAATAATGGCTTATAGACTTTTCTTTTAGGAAGCTATCCAAACCTTTTTTAAAACCCACTAAGCTAACTGCTTTTGCTACATTCTCTAGCAACGAATTCAAGAGTTTAATTAAAAGTTGAGTAAAGAAATATTTTCTCCGATTTTCTCCCTAGTCCTAGTATAAACAATCAATTTACATCTACCCGTTCCATTCCATTCATTATGTTATAGACCTCTACCATATCTCCCCTCCGCTGTCTTTTCTCCAAGCTGAAGACCCCTAGCCACGTTAGCCTTTCCTCATAGGGAAGCATCCCATCCCCTTTATCGTTTTCATTGCCCTTTTCTGTACCTTTTCTAATTCCACCATATCTTTTTTGAGATATGGTGACCAGAACTGCACACGATATTCGAGGTATGGTCACAGCATGGAGCTATACTAAGGCATTCATTTTTGTTTTTTCTTTTCCTAATAATACTTAACATTCTATTTGCTTTCTTAGCCACTGCCACACACTGAGCAGAGGGTTTCAATGTATCATCAATGATGACACCTTGATCCCTTTCCTGGTCGGTGATTCCTAATGTGGAACCTTGCATTGCATAGCTAAAGGTCAGGTTCCTCTTTCCCATATGCATCACTTTGCACTTGCTCACATTAAACATCACCTGCCATTTGGATGCCCAGTTTCCCAGTCTCATAAGGTCCTCTTGTAATTTTTCACAATCCTCTTGTGATTTACAACTTTGAATAACTTTTGGGCTCATTTTTGAAAGAGAAGGACACCCATCTTTCGACACAAATCAAAAGATGGGTGTCCTTCTCCCAGGGTCATCCAAATCGGTATAATCGAAAGCTGATTTTGGATGTCCCCAATTGCTTTTCGTTGCAGGGATGGCCAAAGTTCAAGGGGGCATATCAGAGGCGTAGCGAAGGCAGGACATGGGCATGCTTAAAACATGGATGTCCTCGACCCATAATGGAAAAAAAAGGGCATCCCAGACGAGTACTTGGACGACTTTACCTGGTTGTGTTTTTCTTATGACCAAGGCACAAGAAGGTGGCCGAAATGACCAGATGACCACCGGAGATAATCGGGGATGACCTCCCCTTACTCCCCCAGTGGTCACTAACCCCCTCCCACCCTCAAAAAACATCTTTAAAAATATTTTTTGCCAGCCTCTATGCCAGCCTCAGATGTCATACTGAGGTCCATACACAGCAGTATGCAGATACCTGGAGCAATTTTAGTGGGTGCAGTGCACTCCAGGCAGGCGGACCCAGGCCCACCCCCCACCTGTTACGTTTGTGGAGGAAACAACGAGCCCTCCAAAACCCACCAGAAACCCACTGTACCCACATCTAGGTGCCCCCTTCACCCATAAGGGCTATGGTAGTGGTATACAGTTGTGGGTAGTGGGTTTTAGGGGGGGATTTGGGGGCTCAGCACACTACTACTACTACTATTTAGCATTTCTATAGCACTACAAGGCGTGCACAGCGCTGCACAAACATAGAAGAAAGACAGTCCCTGCTCAAAGAGCTTACAATCTAATAGGTAAGGGAGCTATGTTCCTGGGAGCTTTTTATGAAGTCCACTGCAGTGCCCCTAGGGTACCCGGTTGGTGTCCTGGCATGTCAGGGGGACCAGTGCACTACGAATACTGGTTCCTCTCACGACCAAAGGGCTTGCATTTGGTCGTTTCTGAGATGGGCGTCCTTGGTTTCCATTATCGCCGAAAATCAGAAACGACCAAGTATAGGGACGACCATCTCTAAGGACAACGAAAATTTCAAGATTTGGGCGTCCTCGACCGTATTATCGAAACGAAAGATGGACGTACGTCTTGTTTTTCGATAATACGGGTTTCCCCGCCCCTCCATCGGGATGTTTTGAGAGGACGTCCTCAACAAAACTTGGGCGTCCCTTTCAATTACCCCCCCCCCCCCCACGTGTCATCAGCAAATTTAATTACCTCACTAGTTACTCCCATCTGTACATCATTTATAAATATGTTAAAAAGTAACGGACCCAGGACAAATCCCTAGGCAACCCCACTATCTACCCTTCTCCATTGAGAATACTGACCATTTAACCCTACTCTCTGTTTTCTATCTTGTAACTTGTTTTTAATCCACAATAGAACACTACCCTCCTATCCCATGACTCTCCAATAGATTGGCAAGGCAAGATTTCCCCTTCACTAAATCCTTGTTGGCTTTGTCTCTTAATCCATGCTTTTGAATATGCTCTGTAATTTTGTTCTTTATAATAGTCTCTACCATTTTGCCTGGTACCAACGTCAGGCTCATCAGTCTATAATTTCCCGGATCACCCTAACACAAGACTTTTGTGTGCACTAAAACCCATTTCTAGCACGTAAATACAGCCTTTCAATTATTTCATTTTCTGGCTGTGCACTAATGTTAGCATTAGTATGTGGGAGTCATTACTGCCTCTTATTTAGGAGGTGCTAAAAGCAGAGATCCCGCATTAAGGGGCTCTTTTACTAACAAGTTTTGGCGTGTGAAATTGGCATGCGCTGAGCCATTTATTACTGCAGTGGGAAAAAGGTCTTTTTTTTAAAAAATGGGGCAGTAAATAGCCATGTGGTAATATTAAAATTAGCACATGGCTATTTACTGCCTGAGTCCTTACTGCCACCTATCTAGCAGGTGGTAAGGGCTCACACACTAACCCCACAGTAAATTGGGCAGTGGGCGGCAATGTGGATGTGCTGTCAATCACCACTGTGAATGCCCCTCAAGGTAGAAAATAGAAAATTACTTTCTACCGTGGGAAATTGCACGCACCAACTTCGGAACTACCGCCGGGCTCCTATGCTACCCTGGTGGTAGAGCCGATTTAGTGTGTGCAAATTGCGTGATAGCCCTACCGCTCCTTTGTAAAAGGGCCCCCGAAGTCAGCATTATTCAGCGCATTCTAATGTCGGTGTGCTAGCTGCATATGGTTTATTTGACTATTTATAGCACCTTTTCGTAGTAAATAACAAAGCAGTACACACAAAGACAGGAAAGTCATTTAATCAAGAAAAGAGAAATACTCTTCCATGCCCATTCTCTGCTCCTGAGACGCCCCTCCATAGAAACAGAAAAAAAAATACTGTGCGGTTAGCATGCACCAATGGCAAAACTAACACAAAACATTTTACTGCGTTCTGCATGAGATCATTTTTCTTGTGCATTAGCACTAATGCAGTTTTGCAAAACACCCTTATATGTTTCTAGTTCACATTAAGTTAGAAAAACAAACCAAAACTTTTAGTTTTTCTTCTTTTTTCAGCTTTAAAACATTTCTCAAATAGAGAGTTGCAAGGGGACAGAAATCTAACCCACCCCTGCCCAGATCTAACCCATCCTCGTCCGTCCCCACCACAAGTAATCTCCTCCATCCCTACCCTTGGCCCACCCAGCTGTGCCCCTGTTGTACCACGTGGAGGGGCATAATTGAACGCAAACGCCTATCTCTATGGGCGTTTATCTCCGAGAACGGGTCCGTGAAGGGGCGGGCCGAACCGTATTTTCAAAAAAAATGGATGTTTTTGAGCTGGGCGTTTGTTTTTTTTTTTAGCGATAATGGAAACTAAAAACACCCAGCTCAAAAACGTCCTAATCCGAGCCATTTGGTCGTGGGAGGGGCCAGGATTCGTAGTACCCTGGCCCCCCTGATATGCCAGGACACCAACTGGGAACCCTAGGTCAGTGCGGTGGACTTCAGAAAAAGATAGCTCCCTTACCACGGGTGCTGAGCTCCCAACCCCCCTCCCCCAAAACCCACTACCCACAAATGTACAACACTACCATAGCTCTTAGGGGTGAAGGGGGCACCTACATGTGGGTACAGTGGGTTTTGGAGGCCTCCCATTTACCAGCACAAGTGTTACAGGTGGGGGGGGGGGGGGGGGGGATGGGCCTGGGGCCACCTGGCTGAAGTGCACTGCGGTACCCACTAAAAGTGCTCCAGGGACCTGCATACACGCAGGCCTCTAGGACTTGTTGCTGCTGTATAACATTGGCACACCAGTTGACACCTGAAGACTAATCTCTCCGAAAACGTCCTTTATTGGAATAACCGCATTTACTCACAGTTAACTGCAGATCAGAGGTTGTGCCCCACTGGCAATGAGTCTCGCTGGTACTGAGATTAGCAGTAGGTCAGAGCTGGCAGAATGCTGTACAATGCCCTCTTTCAGCCACATTCAAGGTAAGAACTAAGTTCTGTAATGTGGCTAACACAGGAAAGGGAACTAAAACTGGCTTACAAAAATGGCCACTACCGCATGCACTACAACAGGAAACACAACAGGGCACACTCTGACCCAGTAGGCAGGGGGAAAAGCACCATGGGAGAAGAGCCTACCAACTACCAACATCGTGAGACTGTAACACAAGCTAATGAAATCACGGAGCCCAATACCCTACACCCACCACAATGCAATGCTGATGTGACCCTGTACTGCACCCGAGAGCCACATCAGACCCAGGAAAAGGCTGTGACAGGATCGAACACATTCTGCTGTCATGGAGGTGGGTACGGCATTTGAGGCTGGCATACAGGCTGGAAAAAAAGTTTTTTAAGTGGGGTTTTTTTTGGTGGGAGGGGGTTAGTGACCACTGGGGGAGTCCGGGGAGGTCATCCCCGATTCCCTGCAGTGGTCATCTGGGCAGTTGGGGCACTTTTTTGGGACTTGTTCGTGAGAAAAAAGGGTCCAAAAAAAGTGACCCAAAATCGCAGTCAAAACGATTTTTTTTCGATTATCAGCTAAAGACGCCCATCTCTCCTCAGTTGATAACCACGCCCCAGTCCCGCCTCCACCACGCCTCTGACACGCCCCCATCAACTTTATTCGTTTCCGCGACGGAGTGCAGTTGGAAACGCCCAAAATCGGCTTTCGATTATACCAATTTGGGCGCCTTTGCGAGAAAAACGCCCATCTCCCGATTTGGGTCGAAATATAGGCGTTTTTCTTTTTCGATTATAAGTTGGATAGTTATTTTGCCCCCTCCCCCCCCCCCCCCAAGAAAGCCAGATTTTATAAGCAGTGACAATACTGGTATAAGAAACATAAATGCATTTTCTTCCGTACTCTGTTAAATACAGAATTTTAAAAGATGTACATTTTTAAAAAAGCATATGCAATATGTCCCCCTCTCCTCTCCTCTAAGTACATACTGGGACAGACCAAAGGTCCATCAGGCCCAGTATCCTGATTCCAACACTGGCCAATCCAGGTCACAAGTACCTGGCAAGATCCCAGAAAAGCTCAATACATTTTATGATGCTTATCCCAGAAATTAGCAGTGGTTTTTCCCAAGTCCATTTTAATAATGGCTTATGGACTTTTCTTTTAGGAAGCTATTCACACCTTTTTTAAACCCTGCTAAACTAACCGATTTTACCACATTCTCTGGCAACGAATTCCAGAGCTTAATTACATGTTGAATGAAGAAATATTTTCTCCAATTCGTTTTAAATTTGCTACTTTGTAGCTTTATTGCATACCCCCTAGTCCTAGTATTTTTGAAATGAGTAAACAAGTAATTCACGTCTACCCATTCCACTCCACTCAGTATTTTATACACCTCTATCATATCTCCCCTCAGCTGTCTTTTCTCCCAGCTGAAGAGCCCAAGCCATTTAAGCCTTTCCTCATCCTGTTCTATCTCATATGCTTTATTCCCCCTTTTCCCTTCCCTCCCACCAATCTTTTTTCCAGCCCCCTCCCTCCCTGCACCCACATTCCCTCCACCCTTTTTACAGCCCCTTCCACCCACCCATGACTCCATTCATCCACCTCCCCTCTCCTCCAGCACTGAGTAAGGGTGTCCTCCCCAAACCTACCTCAATGCACCCTGGTGGTCCAGTGGGCTCTTTGGGGCAGGAAAGATCCCCACTCTTTCCTGTCCACTGCCGCCGCTTCTTTAAAATGGCCGCTGAGACTTCAAGCAATGGCCTCGCAAGACTTCTGTGGAAATCTTGCAAAGTTGCTGCTTGAAGTCTTGTTAGCCATTTTGATGAAGCAGCGGCAGCGAACGGATCAGTGGCAGCTGGCAGAAAAGAGTGGGGATCTTTCCTGCCCCGAAGAGGCCACAAGACCAGCAGGGTGCTTTGAGGTACGTTCGGGGAGGGCACCCTGAGGCTCAGGGAAGGCTTGCCAACAATTCCACGAGAACCCCGCAGGAGCTGGGTCCATCCCTGCGAGATCCCTGCAGACCTGGAGGGGATCCCCGCTAACCCCAATCCCGTGCAGCTCTCTATTCTCACATACTCCCCCCCCCCCCAATATGTCACTATTGTCACATCATTGTAAAATGACAACATACTCCTAAATAGCACAAATGGGCAGCAGTTATGTACAGAGTATCACAAAAAATAAAGTATGGTCAAAAACAGGGCCACACAGGATCTCCAATATTTTAACTATTCCAGCATTTTCTGTTGGAAATGTAGAAATGAGCAGGCATTTTACAGTGTTCTTTCTTTCTCTGATTTAGAACAATGGTGCTCCTAAGCAGTCAGGCTTTTGTCACTGGTGAATGAATTTAAGTGATTTTTACTGTGCTATAGTGTTTGAAATAAGACTGGTCCTGGAGAGAAAACTGGAACCTTAAAGACATTGTATGATGGCTGCTTATCTATGGGCTGTATATTTTTGATTTTCATAGATTTATTTGGATTTTGATTATTCATATGTGCTGAGTTTTAACATTCACTAGAATAGCATTGCAATTGGGACTTAGTTTTCTGATGATTACTATTTAAGTGTTGTGTTCAAAGATTTCATATTATTGTGATGGTTTTATTATTGTATTATGCTACCCTTGACTGCAACTTCCATCTTTATTGTAGCTGCTTTTATGTTCTATTTTGTTCTGAGAAGGCAGAACATAAGTCTCTGAAATTGAATTAAACATTACTAAATTTTTGTAAACTCTTAGAACAAATTGTACATCTAAGAAACAGAACTGGAATTTAGAGTGTGATACATTTTACTGGACCAACAGAAACAGATACTGTACAAAATAAGCTTTTGAGGACACAGATGAAGGAGCGATCCCTTGTGGCTTCAGAACCTTATGTATTACATCATCTATATTGCTGGTTCTACAAAGACTCAGGTAATAGTTAATACAGATTATTAATCTTGCTTATCTGCAGTCAAATTCCCAAATACTTGTAGATGAGGAATACATAGAATAAGAAGAGCAATGGAGAACAGGGCAAGAACGGTTAATGTTTCCCATTATAACAGATCCCATCTTTTCCCATCACCATAAACATTTATGACTAGGCCCGATTATGGAGCTAAGCTCATTAATTGGTGGCATATTGTTCAAACAAATGAAATCCAACTAATGTGCACTATAACTGTCATCTTGTGGCTTATTAGAAGCACAGAATCCCTCTGAAAAGCACAATTAATTTGCAAACCGCAGGGAGTACATCATTGAAAACAATGGGGGGCAAATAAAAAACAGCATGAATTCTTGACATCTGAAGTTCTCTTTCTTAAGCAATTTACTCCATTTCCATATTGCCACAATAACAATGCCTGCTATAAAGACATCACTTCACATTTATACTTATTTTTTTGGCCAGGTTGTTGCTCCTTTCCCGTTAATATCAAACAGAATCAGTATTGAGATTAGAGAGTTGCATGGGGACAGAAATCTTACCCATCCCCGCTGGAATCTTACCCATCCCCGCAAAAATTTAACTCATCCTACCAGTGGCTGTTAAAATATGTTTTGTTCTCCTGATGACGCCGAAGGGCGAAACGTGTGATTACGCGTTGAGAGTGAGTAAGACAACAGCTAAGGCATATGTTTTATGTGGAATGAGCACTTGATCACAAAGCAAATGAAAAATTAAAAAGGAAGCACTTTAAGGAACTGGGACTACACATCGCTGTACAGAGCGCTTCACCAAATATGTACCCAGCCATGTTGAGCTAAGTATAACATCTATATTAAATTAAATTTTATTATAGGCAAGGTAGGAAGGGAGGGCTGATGGTGCAATGATGTTGAGAGTGGTGGTGATTTAGCTGCCTGTCAGCTTTATTCACGAGCCCAGTTCTAAGCACTATTCACATTATTTTAAATATACATTTTTTACTCGGGTTCAGGGCCCTTTATTAAGCATTATTGATTATTTAGTGGAGTCGTTTCAATGATACAGGTTTCTGTATACTTTTGGAGTAATAGGCATCTAATTATACCCTGAAGTGTGTGTAAGCTATGCACATATCTTTAACATACCCATGACCTACCGGTAACTCCACCCATGTATATGCCTTTTTGCACTTATGCGCTAAGCAATGTTAATGCATGTTACTGAATAGCGCCTGCCACTTATGCGGAAAATTGACAATTACTGGCACCAATCATGTGCGTAAGTGCTATTACTCTGTAACTTAAGGCACATATTGCCGGATTCTATATAGCACACCTAGCGTTCCGTGCTGAAATCTAAGTGTATTCCATAACAACACGCGTAACTTAATTGGCTTAACAAGCTAATCAGCATTGATAACAGCACCTAATAAGCAATAATGAGCATGAATTGGCAATAATTAGAATTTACGCGCACAACTCACTAAGCATATTCTGTAATGAATGGTACCTAAATTCAAATGTGCACAGTTCAAAAGGGGCGTGGTTATGGGTGGGGAAATGGGCATTTCGTGGGTATTCCAAAATTTATGCTCGTAGATATTGAATATGGCCCAGTACGTGTAAATCTATGCACAGGGATTTACGTCATGTTTTCATTAGGTGCTGGGATATCAACTAAGCATATTCTATACACTGTGCCTAAATCTAGGTGCCACTTATAGAATATGCCTAGCTGGAAATGTTTACCGTGCGATTTTGTAGGCGCCTTATATAGAATCTGGCCCATAGGGGCCAATATTCAGCCAGCAGGAGGCAGCTCACATGAAGTGCCATGGTTGGCACTGACTCCGGATATTCAACGTCGGGCCGATTCCAGTGACCGGAACTGAAACTTTTTTTTGGGGCTGGCGCTAACTTTGCTAAAATTAGCCAGTGAGCGCTGAATATTGCCGGTTATCACATGATATAGCCGGTTATCCTTTCAGTGCTGACCATGAATATTCAGCAGAGATAACCGGTTACCTCACCCTTAATAATCACGGTTAGGCGCCAAAACTTTATTTAACCGGTCAGTGGTCGTTTCCGGCCAGTTAAATAGCTTTGCGTATTGGGGAGATAGAAGCCAACTTCTCAAAATCATTGGGGGGGGGGGGGGGGGGGGGAGGTGCTAAACTTAGACTTAATAAAGGAGAATACTCCTTGTTAAAAGAAATGAAGTATGATCAATATTGGGGGTACTCAAGTAACCACAGTACTAATATCTATACTTACATGCACAATTAAGGCCAGATTCAGTAAACAGTGATCAAAAATCAGCACTGGAAAAAAAATCAGGTCTCAGCACTATTGTATAAAGTTCGTTCCGGGCTGAATGCCCTTTGGTGCCAGGACTTATGCCTGCTGAAACTAGGTGTAATTCCTGGCGCTCAATTTGGGGATGCATCCTCAGCATACTATAACACTGTGCAGATATTTCCGGAATGCCCATGCCCCTCCTATGGTCACGCCCCCTTCTGGGTTGCATGCTATGGTATTTGGGCGTCCAGCGTTATAGAACAGCACGCAGCCAGATGCGCATGCAAATCATAACTCGTGCCAATTATCAATACTTCATGTTAATTGGTTTGCTAACCAATTAAGCTGTGCACGCATCTCAGGATTGTGCCTAAATTTTGGTGCCCAAATTTGAGCAACCTTGATAGGATCTGGGAGTTAGTGTCTATCTTTAGACACCAATTCATAGAATTGCCATTTACATCTACCCACTAGGAAAGCTAGGCAGTAAGGGCTCCAGTGCTAAACCTGTGCTAATCAGCAGCATGCAGTGATTTGCTGATTAGAACAGATAATGCCTATTCTCCACCTCTAAACATGCCCCGTGCTAACAAATATTTTTTAGTGTGGTATTGGCATGCGTCTCAGACTACCATGGGATGCCTGGGCATGTCCCACTGTCATGCCTTTTAGTGTGCCATACGCATTACCATGCTTAGCAAAAGGGCCCTATAGGTTTCTATGTTTGACTGAAAATAGGGGACAATTTTTTGGCGCCCAGGGGATTTTTTTTTTTTTTTTAGTATTGTGCTCCATATTTTTTATATAGCCAAGTAACCAGGGAAAACTATTTGTTTGGCTGAGACTGTTCTTCTTGCTTCCAGCACTGAGATATAATAATATTCTGCATGCTATGTCGGATATAGAATAAACATTTTTTTGGGAACCAGGTCTTCTTATGGTCGTCCCTCTATTTTCTGCATCTACCATTCTGTGAGGAACCACTTCTTCCTGCTTTGTCCAGTTCTTCTTGCAATGCCATTAGCAAGAACAGCACCCCCAGAGCAGAAAAACCCAAGTCCACTGAACAGTAGGTGACAGTGGTGTTGATTTTTTGAAAACCAGATATTACGAAGATGCGCTAGCGGCTGCCATGTGGCAATGTCGACACAGCCCGTTCAAAGTTAATGGGCTGTGTCGGCATTACTGCACCTGCTGCCACTAGGGCAGCTTTGTAAACATGGGGGTTATTTTGTTTCACTTTCATAATTCTACAAGGCTTACAAAAGACATTCATAATCCCTCCTCTCAGTACCCTTCTCCACCACCGCCAACTCCAGGCTCCGCCCTTTCTGCCTCGCCTCACCCTATGCTTGGAATAAACTTCCTGAGCCCATTGGCCAAGCCCCCTCCCTGCCCATCTTCAAATCTTTGCTCAAAGCCCACTTCTTCAATGTCGCCTTCGGCACCTAACCCTTATGCCTCTATTCAGGAAATCTAGACTGCCCCAATTTGACTGCCCTATTTGTCTGACTGTACACTTGTCCTTTAGATTGTAAGCTCCTTGAGCAGGGACTGTCCTTCTCTGTTAAATTGTACAGCGCTGCGTAACCCTAGTAGCGCTTTAGAAATGTCAAGTAGTAGTAGTAGTAGTAAGTAGACAACATTCAGTAACATTTATCCACAATAAAATATCTAATATAATAAAACGCACCGTGAACGTTCTAATGAGGACAACATTCTGAAGTCACTAAAAAACACTCCCTGAAGGGTTCGTGGGGTTCGTGGAGTTCGTGGTGTGAAGCCACCCAGCCGTCTCTGCCCCGCCCTCGCGTCAAACGTCATGACGTCGAGGGCGGGGAAAACACACGGATCGCGAGGGCAGAAAAAAAACCAAACGGATCGCACCCACGCACGGTGCGTTTTACTATATTACATTTACCTCTGTGGTGGCGGTTCCGGCAGCGCAGCGTCAGGGAAGGAGGCGGCGCTCCCGATGTCTAGCCTTCCCTTCGCTGTGTTCCGCCTTCTTCTGACGTCAATGATGACGTCAGAAGAAGGCGGAACACAGCGAAGGGAAGGCTAGACGTCGGGAGCGCCGCCTCCTTCCCTGACGCTGCGCTGCCGGAACCGCCACCACGGAGGTAAATAAAAAAAAAAAAAAAAAAAGAAAAGGGATGTGGGTGGGCAGCAAAGTTGAACACTGGGAGCAGGAGGGCAGGGGAAAAACGACAGCATGGATGCGAAGAGGAGGGGGGGGGGGGAAGAAGAGGGCGGGCCAGGCTGGGACATGGGACAGAGAGGAGCATGGATGCGAGGAGGGGTCATGGAAGGAAGAGAGGGGAATTACATGAAAAGGAAGAATGGAGGGGGCAGGGGACAGAGGAGCATGGATGGGCATAGATTGGGAGGGCAGAGCTCAGGGAGAGAGGGAAATTGCTGGAAAGGGAAAAATGGAGGGGCCAGGTGACAGAGGAGCATGGATGGACATGGATTGGAAGGGCAGGACTCAGGGAGAGGGGAATTGCTGGATAGGGATGAATGGAGGGGACAGATGGGCATGGATGGATATGGATTGCAGGACAGGCCTCAGGCAGAGAGGGGAAATGCTGGATAGGGAAAAATGGAGGGGCCAGGTGACAGAGGAGCATGGATGGACATGGATTGGAAGGGCAGGACTCAGGGAGAGGGGAATTGCTGGATAGGGATGAATGGATGGGACAGATGGGCATGGATGGATATGGATTGCAGGACAGGCCTCAGGCAGAGAGGGGAAATGCTGGATAGGGAAAAATGGAGGGGACAGATGGGCATGGATGGATATAGATTGCAGGACAGGCCTCAGGCAGAGAGGGGAAATGCTGGATAGGGATGAATGGAGGGGACAGATGGGCATGGATGGATATGGATTGGGAGGGCAGGCCTCAGGGAGAGAGGGCAATTGCTGGATAGGGAAAATGGAGGAGCCAGGTGACAGATGAGCATGGATGGGCATGGATTGGAAGGGCAGGACTCAGGGAGAGGGGAATTGCTGGATAGGGATGAATGGAGGGGACAGATGGGCATGGATGGATATGGATTGCAGGGCAGGCCTCAGGCAGAGAGGGGAAATGCTGGATAGGGAAAAATGGAGGGGCCAGGTGACAGAGGAGCATGGATGGACATGGATTGGAAGGGCAGGACTCAGGGAGAGGGGAATTGCTGGATAGGGATGAATGGAGGGGACAGATGGGTATGGATGGATATGGATTGCAGGACAGGCCTCAGGCAGAGAGGGGAAATGCTGGATAGGGAAAAATGGAGGGGACAGATGGGCATGGATGGATATGGATTGCAGGACAGGCCTCAGGCAGAGAGGGGAAATGCTGGATAGGGAAAATGGAGGAGCCAGGTGACAGATGAGCATGGATGGGCATGGATTGGAAGGGCAGGACTCAGGGAGAGGGGAATTGCTGGATAGGGATGAATGGAGGGGACAGATGGGCATGGATGGATATGGATTGCAGGGCAGGCCTCAGGCAGAGAGGGGAAATGCTGGATAGGGATGAATGGAGGGGGCAGGTGACAGAGAAACATGGATGGCCATGGATTGGGAGGGCAGGGCTCAGGGAGATAGGGGAATTGCTGGAAAAGGATGAATGGAGGGGGCAGGGGACAGATGGCCATGGATTGGGAGGGCACGGCTCACACTCTCTCTCTCATATACAATGTCTTTCTGACTCTCCCTCTCACACACTCTGTCTCACACTGTATCACATTCACTCTCTATGTGCCACACAGTCACTCACACACTCGCTTGGTCTCATACACTCACTCTCACAGAGAATCTGTGTCTCACACACACTCTCTCTCTCGCCCACACACACACACTCTCTCTCACACTGTGTCTCACATACACACTTGCACACACTCTCATTCTCACACACACACTCTCTCACAAACACACTCACACCCAGACTCACTCTCTCTCTCACACACTCACACTTTCACTCTAACTCTCAAACAGTCACTCTCACATACACTCTCCCAAACATACACACTCCAAGGAAAACCTTGCTAGCGCCCGTTTCATTTGTGTCAGAAACGGGCCTTTTTTACTAGTGTTCTATAAACTAAATTCAAATAGTACACCCCACTCAGCATTAAAAATGATCACTGATCTTCACCAACTAAAAATGAATATGCTTTAGGCCCTTAACTGGGAACACCTGCATTTTCTACAAGGACATATAGCTTTATAACAAATTGCACATTTCCTGGCATTCCTAAATAACTCAGCAATAAATCACCCACATACATAATTTCTAAAGTTCAAGTACGCCATGCATAAACCAAATTTATTGGTCTCACTACCTTTGTCAGAAATGAAGCAAAACTTTTGGCAAGTGGCACATTTTGATTATCCTTTTTTCTCATTGCTTCTTATGAAGCAGGGCAGCATAGGTGGATTCGAGCATATTAAAGTGAAATAGAGTGGTGGGGACGAGCACTTTTGGCTTCTTGCCATGGTTTATAATATCATCATGATGGCAGCCTACTCCATGTGCTTCCCCCACCCTGTTCTAGGTGCTGACATCAGGATAGCAACTCTGCATATTGGGAAAGGAATATTGAAGTTCTTGCATATTCTAATGAAGATGATAAAGTATTATGGGGTCCTTCCACTCACCTGTGGCAAAAAGTGGTCTGCAGTAGTGTGGACACGTTTTCAGTGTGCTCCAGGCCAGTTTTTACCACATCTGGAAAAAAAGGCTTTTTTTTTCAATGGCCCAGGAAAAGGGCCTGCAGTAAAATTGAAACCAACATGCGCCTATTTAAGGCCTGAGCCCTTAACGCCACCCACTGATATGGCGGTAAGGGCTCAAGCGCTACTCGCATGGTGACCGGTTGGCACGAACCAACTTCTGATTAATGCCAGAAATGCCGCGCGCCGTAGGAAATAAAAAAATAATTTGGCCTGGCGGTATGGGCGCACACGCAAAATCCAAAATTACCACCGGGGGGCATGCTAGCCTGGTGGTAGTCGTGTTTTGGTGCATGCTGCATGCACATAGAACGTAAAAGGGCCCCTATATGAATAAGGGTAAGGGTATTTTATCAATATCCATGATAAGCAAGGTCCCTATGAGGGCTCATTTTCAAAGCACTTAGACTTACAAAGTTACATAGGTTACTATGGAACTTTGCAAGTCTAAGTGCTTCGAAAATACGCCAGTCACTAAAGGATTGATAATCAAAAGGGTTCAATGGTTAAACCTTGCTAAGCTGGCCATCTGGCAATATTCAGCAGCACTTAAGTGGGTAGTGCCACTGAAAATTGCCTGTGACTACTCAGGCACTGTCCAATTGGTGCTGGGGAGGTCTGGGGGTGAAGCTTTGGGGGAGCTAGCACTTGGTGAGGGGGGAGAGTTAACATGAGCTACACCATTGACGGGTTATTTTAGCACAGGTCCCATTTTATTTAATGAGACCCTGTACTAAAATAATGCAACTTGTGGTAACATAACCTGACTTAACGGTAGCCCATGTTGATAACTTCCCCCATTAACTGGTCACTGGTGATATTAAGTCTACAATCCGCTTAAGAAGTGAATAAAGTTAGGACAGCAAGAAGGATGCCATAACTTTATCTGTAAGCTAACACTACACTCGTCTGAATTTTGGTTTGTATGTGGTTACAGGTGAACACTGCAACCTGGATATTTAATGCTACACTGCACTGGTCTGAATTTTGGCTGGTATGTGGTTAGCTTCCAGGTGACCACTGTAACCTGGATATTTAATGCTGGTGCCTCAGAAAGGCCCAGGATTGACTATCTGGACTCAATTCAATTCAATCAACGATCACCTAATCTTTCGGAAACTGCTGAAAACCCACCTTTTCAAGCAAGCTTACCCAAATGATCCAACTTAAACTTATGTACCCATCCACTCAACACCCACCCAAGCATTAATGACAATGAACTAGACCCCCTCCCACCAGTCTTCCCACAACCTCTTCCCTCCCTCTACTCTCTTACAACAAATCCCCCGACTAATACAACTTATCCCCTCCCTACCTCTCCCACCACTACTACCCCTTCTCTTGTTCTATCACCTAACTACTTTTATCATTCTACGTTACTACAGCTTTAATACAGCTTGTACTTTCTCTGCAATACATACATTGAAACCCTATCTACTATGTAAGCCGCATTGAGCCTGCCATGAGCGGGAAAGCGAGGGGTAAAAATGTGATAAATAAATAAATAATAAATTCAGTCTGCAGATATAAGTGGGACCGGTGCAAACTGAGTATTACCCCTAATTTCTTGTAAATATAGGATGTGATTATTTTTACTTGCCAAAGGGGCTCATTTTCAAAGTACTTAGACTTACAAAGTTTGTAAGTCTAAGGGGCCTGTTTACTAAGCCGCACTGTAGGTGCGCAAACTTTTTAGCATGTGCTAAAAATTAGTGACCACTAATGTTAGAGACACCCATAGGAATATAATGGATGTCTCTATCGTTAGCATGCGCTAAAGTTAGAGCGCCTACAGCGTGGTATAGTAAACAGGGCCTTAAGTGCTTTGAAAATATGCCTCAAAGTCTACTAATAATTTTTGCTTGTTTTTAAAAAATAAGTTCACACTTCAAGCAAATTTGCTAATACCCCGCATTACATTGATTTCAACATCCAAGCTGGTCACAGCTTCTGTATGATAAGTTTGAAAATTGTTCATTGTCAGTAATCAAATGCATTTTAAAAATGCAGGGGGAAAAGATCAATTTTCAGTGCTCATTTTCTCTTGAAGAGCTGAATCCAGTGTTAGTTTGTGCCTGTTACAGTGGTGGAAATAAGTATTTGATCCCTTGCTGATTTTGTAAGTTTGCCCACTGACAAAGACATGAGCAGCCCATAATTGAAGGGTAGGTTATTGGTAACAGTGAGAGATAGCACATCACAAATTAAATCCGGAAAATCACATTGTGGAAAGTATATGAATTTATTTGCATTCTGCAGAGGGAAATAAGTATTTAATCCCTCTGGCAAACAAGACCTAATACTTGGTGGCAAAACCCTTGTTGGCAAGCACAGCGGTCAGACGTCTTCTGTAGTTGATGATGAGGTTTGCACACATGTCAGGAGGAATTTTGGTCCACTCCTCTTTGCAGATCATCTCTAAATCATTAAGAGTTCTGGGCTGTCGCTTGGCAACTCGCAGCTTCAGCTCCCTCCATAAGTTTTCAATGGGATTAAGGTCTGGTGACTGGCTAGGCCACTCCATGACCCTAATGTGCTTCTTCCTGAGCCACTCCTTTGTTGCCTTGGCTGTATGTTTTGGGTCATTGTCGTGCTGGAAGACCCAGCCACGACCCATTTTTAAGGCCCTGGCGGAGGGAAGGAGGTTGTCACTCAGAATTGTACGGTACATGGCCCCATCCATTCTCCCATTGATGCGGTGAAGTAGTCCTGTGCCCTTAGCAGAGAAACACCCCCAAAACATAACATTTCCACCTCCATGCTTGACAGTGGGGACGGTGTTCTTTGGGTCATAGGCAGCATTTCTCTTCCTCCAAACACGGCGAGTTGAGTTCATGCTAAAGAGCTCAATTTTTGTCTCATCTGACCACAGCACCTTCTCCCAATCACTCTCGGCATCATCCAGGTGTTCACTGGCAAACTTCAGACGGGCCGTCACATGTGCCTTCCGGAGCAGGGGGACCTTGCGGGCACTGCAGGATTGCAATCAGTTATGTCGTAATGTGTTACCAATGGTTTTCGTGGTGACAGTGGTCCCAGCTGCCTTGAGATCATTGACAAGTTCCCCCCTTGTAGTTGTATGCTGATTTCTAACCTTCCTCATGATCAAGGATACCCCACGAGGTGAGATTTTGCGTGGAGCCCCAGATCTTTGTCGATTGACAGTCATTTTGTACTTCTTCCATTTTCTTACTATGGCACCAACAGTTGTCTCCTACTCGCCCAGCGTCTTACTGATGGTTTTGTAGCCCATTCCAGCCTTGTGCAGGTGTATGATCTTGTCCCTGACATCCTTAGACAGCTCCTTGCTCTTGGCCATTTTGTAGAGGTTAGAGTCTGACTGATTCACTGAGTCTGTGGACAGGTGTCTTTCACACAGGTGACCATTGCCGACAGCTGTCTGTCATGCAGGTAACGAGTTGATTTGGAGCATCTACCTGGTCTGTAGGGGCCAGATCTCTTACTGGTTGGTGGGGGATCAAATACTTATTTCCCTCTGCAGAATGCAAATAAATTCATATACTTTCCACAATGTGATTTTCCGGATTTAATTTGTGATGTGCTATCTCTCACTGTTACCAATAACCTACCCTTCAATTATGGGCTGCTCATGTCTTTGTCAGTGGGCAAACTTACAAAATCAGCAAGGGATCAAATACTTATTTCCACCACTGTACATTCCACTTTAAACTTGTATGCGATATTAAACCTTTCAGCTTTTCTATTTATTATTCGAGCAATGCAGGAATCCCACCTCTATATTTAGCTCACTGTTGGACTTCAGCAACTCACTGGGTACAGTACAGAAGACTGAACCGGATTTGGAATGGATATTCTCACAGCTCTTATTTCCGACTTTTAATACTTCTCCTCGAACCGCTTCCGAGTCAATACGATCTCCCTAGGAAAATAAATCAATACAAAAACAAGAGTTAATGAAAATAACATTTATAGAACCCTTTTCAAAGTAATGGCATCATTAACTTACAAATGCAGTTCACAGTTTTTAAGAAATATGAAACATTTTGGGGCCCTTTTACTATGCTGAGACATAATCTGAGCTTAGTGCATGCTAATGTGGGAATCTGCAAGCCTAAGCCTGTTTCTACCGAGGCAGTAAAATAGAGCTTTTTCCATTTTTTAGGGGACCTTTTACAAAGGTGTGTTAGGCGTATGCCAAAATGAGACTACCGACAGGCAACCGCACCACCCTGTTGGTAAGTTCAGATTTGCCACGCGCCCATAACACCTGGATGATTTATTTATTTCCTCCCATGTGTGACGTTTCCGGCAGTTATCAACAGTTGGTGCGCACCGCCCGGTCGCCATGCATGTAGTGCAAGAGCCATTACCGCTAGATCAATGGGTGGCATTAACGACTCAGGCCGGTTTTAGGTGTGCACTGGTTTCAGTTTTACCGCGTGCCCTTTTCCTGTCCCATTAAAATAAAAAGCCCTATTTTGCAGACGCGGTAAAAACTGGCCCAGCGTGCGCCCAAAACACAAGCCTACACTACCACAGGCCACTTTTTACCACATCTTAGTAAAAGAACCTCTTAATTTGCAAGTTGTGGGCTAATGTTGTCAGCGCTCAGCAACTGCAAATATTCAGGAGTCTTTTTACTAAGCTGTAATAAAAAAGGCCCTGTGGTAACAGTAGGAGCCGTTTTTGCCATGCGCCATGCCCCTTTTTACCACAGCGGGTAAAAAGCCCCTACAAAAGACATGACCACGCAGTAAGATTATTCTAACCGCATGGCCATGTGGTAGGAGCACTTACCGCCACCCACAGAGGTGACGGTAAGGGCTCCCGTGGTAATTGGGCAGTGCGTGGCACTCCCTCATTACTGCCAGGTTAGCGCCACACTAGAAATTACGAAATTATTTTCCATAGTGCCAGAAATGGCGTGCGCTTGAGGCAGAAATACTGTTGGCAGCTGCATTGGGCTGGCAGTACTTCCAGGTTGCCGCTAGACAACCCTTTAGTAAAAAATTTGAATATGTTTAGGAGGTACGAAGTGCTCCTGTATTAATCCAGTGTTAATCAGCATGGGGTAATGTGAACATGCCATTCTCCACCTATGACACACACTCTCAAAAAAAAAATAATTTAAAAACTTTATGAAATTTTACCACACACACATAGAGAAATTACCATAGCGTGTCTTGCAGTAAGCCTTTACTGGTATGCTAAGCCCATGCTAGTAATTAGTACACTTTAGAAAAAGAGCCCCTTAGATATTTATTTATTGAGATTTATTTACTGCCTTTTTGAAGGAATTCACTCAAGGTAGTGAACAGTAAGAATAGATCAAACATGAGCAATAGGCAATTACAGCAGTAAAAATATTCAAATAACAATACAAAGTATGGCGCGGAGAGGCATAATCGAACGCGAACGCCCATCTCCATGGGTGTCTACCTCTGAGAATGGGTACGTGAAGGGGCGGGACAAACCGTATTTTAAAAAAAAAATGGGCGTCTATCTTTTTTTCGATAATACGGTTTGTGCCAGCCAAATGCATCGGATTTGTGCGGATTTGAGCTGGGCGGTTTCATTTTTCAGCGATAATGGAAACCAAAGGCGCCCAGCTCAAAAACAACCAAATCCAAGGCATTAGGTTGTGGGAGGGGCCAGTATTCATAGTGCACTGGTCCCCCTGACATGCCAGGACACCAACCGGGCACCCTAGGGGGCACTTGTAACAATTAAAAAAACAAAGCAAACTACCTCTGAAGTCCATAGCTCCCTTCCCTTGGGTGCTGAGCCCCCCAAATCCCCGCCAAAACCCACTCCCCACAACTCTACACCATTACCATAGCACTTATGGCTGAAGGGGGGCACCTAGATGTGGGTACAGTGGGTTTTGGGGGCGGTTTGGAGCTCTTCCATTTACCACCACAAGTGTAACAGGTGGGGGGGGGGGGGGGGGGAATGGGGCTGGGTCCACCTGGCTGAAGTCCACTGCACCCACTAACAACTGCTCCAGGGACCTGCATACTGCTGTGATGGAGCTGGGTATGACATTTGAGGCTGGCATACAGGCTGGGAAAAAAAAGTTTTTAAAGTTTTTTTTTTGGGTGGGAGGAGGTTAGTGACCACTGGGGGAGTCAGGGGTGGTCATCCCCGATTCCCTCCGGTGGTCACATTTAGGGCACTTTTTTGGGACTTGTTCGTGAAAAAAAAAGGGTCCAAAAAAGTGACTCAAATTTGCGCTAAAAATGCCTTTCTTTTTTCGATTATCGGCTGAGGATGCTCATCTCTCCTCGGCCGATAAACACGCCCCAGTCCCGCCTTCACCACGCCTCCGACACGCCCCATCAACTTTGGGCGTTTCCACGATGGAGTGCAGTTGACGCCCAAAATCGGCTTTCAATTATACCAATTTTGGCACCCATGCGAAAAAGACACCCATCTCCCGATTGGGGTCGCTTTTTGGACGCCTTTGACTTTCGATTATGAGGCGGACAGTATACTACTTACAATGTCAACACAATACGTAATAGAACATTTTAATTGACAGTGAAGGGTTTAAGCAAAGATCTAATATAATAAAACGCACCCTCAACGTTCTGAGGACAACGTTCTGTGAAGCCATGAAGCCATCTGACGTCACTCCCAAGCTGAAGGGTTCGTGGATTCGTGGTGTGAAGCCTTCAAGCCAGCCAGCCGTCTCTGCCCCGCCCTCACGTCAAACGTCATGACGTCGAGGGCGGAAAAAAAAAAAAAACAAATCCGGCAGCGAAGCGTCAGGGAAGGTGGCGGCGCTCCCGACGTCTAGCCTTCCCTTCGCTGTGTTCCGCCTTCTTCTGACGTCAAGGATGACGTCAAAAGAAGGCGGAACACAGCGAAGGGAAAGCTAGACGTCGGGAGCGCCGCCTCCTTCCCTGATGCTTCGCTGCCGGAACCGCCACGGAGGTAAATTTAAAAAGAAGAAAAAAAACAAAAAGGGATGTTGGGGGGAGAGAAGAGGGTGGCCAGTAAAGAAGAACAATGGGAGCGGGAGGGCAGGGGAAAAACGACAGCTTGGATGCGAAGGGGGGGGGGGGGGGGGGAAAGAGGGTGGGCCAGGCTGGGACATGGGAGAGAGAGGAGCATGGATGCGAGGGGGGGTCATGGAAGGGAGAGAGGGGACTTGCTGGAAAAGGATGAATGGAGGCGGCAGGGGACAGAGGAGCATGGATGGGCATGGATTAGGAGGGCAGGGCTCAGGGAGAGAGGGGAATTGCTGGAAAGGGATGAATGGAGGGGGCAGGGGACAGAGGAGCATGGATGGGCATGGATTGGGAGGGCAGGGCACAGGGAGAGAGGGGAATTGCTGGAAAGGGATGAATGGAGGGGGCAGGGGACAGAGGAGCATGGATGGGCATGGATTGGGAGGGCAGGACTCAGGGAGAGAGGGGAATTGCTGGATAGGGATGAATGGAGGGGACAGATGGGCATGGATGGATATGGATTGCAGGGCAGGCCTCAGAGAGAGAGGGGAATTGCTGGATAGGGATGAATGGAGGGGGCAGGGGACAGAGGAGCATGGATGGGCATGGATTGGGAGGGCAGGGCTCAGGGAGAGAGGGGAATTGCTGGATAGGGATGAATGGAGGGGACAGATGGGCATGGATGGATATGGATTGCAGGGCAGGACTCAGGGAGAGGGGAATTGCTGGATAAGGATGAATGGAGGGGACAGATGGGCATGGATGGATATGGATTGCAGGGCAGGGCTCAGGGAGAGAGGGGAATTGCTGGAAAGGGATGAATGGAGGGGGCAGGGGACAGAGGAGCATGGATGGGCATGGATTGGGAGGGCAGGGCTCATGGAGAGAGGGGAATTGCTGGATAGGGATGAATGGAGGGGACAGGTGACAGAGGAGCATGGATGGGCATGGATTGGGAGGGCAGGGCTCAGGGAGAGAGGGGAACTGCTGGAGAAGGATTAATGGAGGGGGCAGGGGACAGATGGGCATGGATTGGGAGGGCAGGCCTCACACTATCTCTTTCATATACAATGTCTTTCTGACTCTCACTCTCACACACTCTGTCTCACACTGTATCACATTCACTCTCTATGTGCCACACAGTCACTCACACACTCGCTTGGTCTCATACACTCACTCTCACAGAGAATCTGTGTCTCACACACACTCTCTCTCTCGCCCACACACACACACTCTCTCTCACACTGTCTCACATACACACTTGCACACACTCTCATTGTCACACACACACTCTTTCACAAACACACTCACACCCAGACTCACTCTCTCTCTCACACACTCACACTTTCACTCTGACTCTCAAACAGTCACTCTCACATACACTCTCCCAAACACACACTCCGAGGAAAACCTTGCTAGCGCCCGTTTCATTTGTGTCAGAAACGGGCCTTTTTTACTAGTGTAACATATAGATAGGTAAGGAAGTAGGAAGAGTTAGAAAGTAAGGTGATTGATTTAAAGAAAGTTGCACATGAGGTCAGAGAGATGGTTAAATATTATCTCAGCTAGGGTAGGAGTGGATAAACATGTCCTACTGCAGTATGTGCAGCCCGAGTCACTCCTTGTGTAAGTGTAGTTACTTCTTCCATTATAGGCCTGGTTGGAGAGACAAACTTTCACCTGCTTCCTGAAGTACAGATAGTCTTGTGTTAAGCAGAGCCTTTCAGGCAATGCATTCCAGAGTGTGGGGGATACTCTGGAGAAGGCTTGCTTGAGGGTTATCATATCGTGTAATGTCTTTTGGAGATGGTGTGGTTAGTGATATTCCTTGGGAGGAACTTAGTGACCTTGGCGGTGTGTAGAGGATCATCCTATTCTTCAGGTACTCAGGGCCATTTCGTTTAAGGGCCTTGAAGATCAGACATAGTTTTAAATTTAGCCCTGTATTGTACTGGTAGCCAATGAAGCTTTTGCAAAAATGGCGTGATGTGGTCATGTCGCTTGCAACCTTCTATGAGTCTTGCTGCTGCATTCTGAATCAACTGGAGCTGGTGCAGGCCCTTTGTAGTCAGACCACTGTATAGTGAATTGCAGTAACCCAGTCTTGATGTCATCAAGGCATGCACAACTGGAATGAGATTTACCTTCTCGATGCAAGGAGAGAGGCAGTGTAGCTGTCGAAAATAGTAGAAGCAGCTCTTGAAGGTTGTATGGATTTGGGGAATCAGAGTAAGTGTTGAATCTAACTTTATTCCAAGGTTCCTGACTTTAGACAGGTAAAAAGTGGGTGTCCTTTTACAAAGGTGACCAAGGCTGTAGGTAATTCAGGTTCAATGGATATGAGTAGCTGCACATCAACCACATAGATGTAGAACTGAGTGTTCATTGACCGAATCAGCTAAGCTAGTGATTTGAGGTAGATTTTGAACAGAATAGGTGACAGTATCGATTAGCTAGAAGAGAGAAACTGGCTAGATCCATGCCAATCTGGATTCAGACCCGGCTATGGAACAGAAATGGTCCTCGTATCCCTACTAGATGATCTTCACAGAAACTGAGACAGGGGGTTTGCCTCAGTGTTAGTACTGCTAGATTTCTCAGCAGCTTTTGACACTGTGGATCATGATATCATGCTAGCATGACTGACAGAAACAGGTATCACTAGAAGTACTAATTTCCATAGCAATTACATATGCATATATTTAGAATATCAGCATACACATACATATATGGGCAAGATCTGTAAATATGTGCATATCTTACATAGCATGTATTTTACAGATAAGCATACATATAGGTGGAGTCTATGCGTGACTCACACTTACATGTATAACTGTTTTTTCCAGGGCTGGTTAAATCTATTTAATTAAATTAGAAGGTAATTTTATAACAGGTCATGCAGGATGGAAGCACAAATAGATACCATTTTGAGACAGGTGCCTATGTGTGTGTTTTTTTAAACATTTTCACAAATCTTGCAGATTATATGGTGTTAAGTATACACGACTATAGTATTTGTTTAACCTACACACATAAGTGACTCCGCCAATATTCCATGGCTACAGACAGGTCAAACAAAAGTTTTACTAAAACTTACCTTGAGTTATCTGCAGCAGGGCCTATTTTATTCCTATGGGTCCTGCTGTAGATAACTCGACCCGCTTATTGTCACTGCACATATTCTTATGCATATACCTCATAGGGTAATTTTATTAGAGGCCATTTACACATATAAAATAGGGTTTATGTAGGAAAAAATCTTCATAAAATTACCCTCAATTACTTTTAACCTACTGTTAGGGGACTAAATATTTTCAATTGTAAATGTTACATAAAAATGGTTTAGTTCAGATAATTTTAGTTAGATTTGGAGCTAATGTTTTGCTAAAACCTCTTCCCTAGTCCATGCATTAATCAGCTCTCCTGATTAAAAAACTATTTTCATATAAGGCTTCTCATTTCTGCAAAGAATGATGACAAATACCCCTTCGGTTAGTACCTTTATTAGTCTGCTGAAAGCAAACTATGTCACAGTAGATTTAGTTCTATTAAAAAAACAGTGATAAAAGCTTGCTCCCGTCTGAAACTCATTAAGGACTTTCTTTTTTAAAACTTGGCTTGCTTGAATACTTTGTTCAGTCAACCAGACTATCATTTCATTTTGTACAGCGCTTGCAATTACTGCAAAAAAATACATTGTTTTGATCACAAGGAATGCAAATTTCATAAAGAAGAGGTGGATGAGAAGTGAAGTAGTGGAAAGAGGGCACAGTCTATGGAACACAGCATGTAAGTCTGGGGCAGGAAAGGGCTTTAGTTTTCTGCATATATCTTTGGGGAATTCATGCATTTTTCCCATGTATTCAAATTCCTTAAAGAGATTACATTGTCCACTGTTGACTGATGTGTAGAGAGATCTGCTGCTACTGATGTCGATCAATAGGCATCTGGCACAGCATACTGTGTACTAATGATTATCAAAACTCCTGAACACAGTCATGGTCCACTAGACACACTTGGCAACATAAATGACCTTCACCATGAAGGATTGAAGGATTACAAGAACTACTATTACATTATGCACTTGTACCTAATGAAGGAGAAAACAAAATGAGAACTGATAGTTTCTATGTCCCCCAGTTATGCAAAGTATGCTCTGGTCTGATAACAGGAACTCTCATCATACCCTTACATGGCTGTTTAAAAATTTCACATTCCAAAGATTATATATATAGAGCTGTGGATTAATCGTGCTAGCTGATGCAATTATTGTGTTAATTTTCTGTGCAATTAAAATTTTTTAATCTTACCAGGGCTAGCACAACCTGGAAAGCATCTCTTGCTGTACCGCTGACCTCCCCTAACCCGCAGGTGTGGTATCTCTCTCTCTCTCTCCTTTCTGTCCCCCCTGACATTTTCTATACTTGCCTGAATAGCGGGTAGTGTCTGCAATGCAAGCAGGCTTCCTCCGCTGGCCCCGAGAGTCTTACTGCAGCTGCATCCCACCTCCTCTGATGCAACTTCTTGTTTCTGTGAGGACGGGATGCGGCTGCAGGATGACTCCGGGGCCAGCAATGGAAGCCTGCTTGCATTTCAGATGCTGTTTGCAATCTAGGCAAGTAATACAGTTAAATGAAGATTCTTTTTTTTTTAAATCCTGAGATTAGTTGCAATTTTTTAAATTATCCAACAAGCCTATATCTATATATCTACACATATTTATTAGGATTTATTTAACGCCCTTTTGAAGAAATTCACCAAAGGCGTTGCACTGCAAGAATAAGTTGAACGTAGGCAACAGAGAATTACAACAGTAAACATATTCAAAACAATACACTGCATGGCAGAGTATGCTACTTACGATAGCAACACAATACACATTAAAACATCTTAATAGACAGCATAGATCAGGCTTGCCCAAGTTCAGTCCTTGAGAGCTACAAGCAAATCAGGTTTTCAGGATATTCCCTAATGCATATGCATGACAGAGATCTGCATACAATGAATGTAGTGGGCGTACAAATCTTTCTCATGCATATTCATTAAGGGTATCCTGAAAGTCTTACCTGCTTGCAGCCCTCAAGGACTGAACTTGTAGAAGCCTGGCATAGAGTGTACGTGGAGGTGGCTATATGACAGATATGATACACGAGTTAAACAGAAATAAAGATGACAAACTTAAAGAAAAATTATACATGAAGTCAGAAAAGGTGCAGGAAAATTGTTTCAGCTGGAGTAGGAGTGGATAAGCAAGTCTTTCTATAGTAATTGCAGCTGGTGTTAGTCCTTGTGTGTGTGTGACTAGTTGCCAAAGTAAACAGCACAGTAGTTAACATGAAATGTTTGAAGTCCTAGCAGAAATGCAGGCCACCATGTTGCTGGGTAGTCTAGCAGCTCAGTTGTCTGGCAGGCTGCAAGTAGAGCAATAATTAGATATAATAATTTGAAGTTACAGCAAAAATTGAGCTGCACGACTAATATTCCGCCAGTGTCGTTATGCTCATATTAGCCCTCTCCTCAAGTCACTTCACTGGCTTCCTATCCGTTTCTGCATAAAGTTCAAACTCCTCTTATTGACCTATAAGTGCATTCACTCTGCAGCTCCTCAGTACCTCTCCACTCTCATTTCTCCCTACATTCCTCCCCGGGAACTCTGTTCACTGGGATCTCTTTTATCTGCACCCTTCTCCACCACCACTAACTCCAGACTCCGTTCCTTTTATCTTGCTGCACCATATGCCTGGAATAGACTTCCTGAGCCGGTACGTCAAGTTCCATCTTTGGCCGTCTTGAAATCTAAGCTAAAAGCCCACCTTTTTGATGCAGCTTTTAACTCCTAACCCTTATTCACTTGTTCAGAACCCTTATTTTATCATCCTCACTTTAATATTCCCTTACCTCTTGTTTGTCCTGTTTGTCTGTCCTAATTAGATTGTAAGCTCTGTCGAGCAGGGACTGTCTCTTCATGTTCAAGTGTACAGCGCTACGTACGTCTAGTAGCGCTTTAGAAATAATAAGTAGTAGTAGTAGTATCTAGAGCATTTATACCAGGCTTTGGCAGGCATAAATGCTCACGCCCAAAGATAAACATGAAATGCATGCTAAGCAAGTATTCTGTAAAAGTCGCTCCGTGTAGATTGCACTTTACAGAATACTAGCTCAGCACAGATCATCCCGGTGCCTAACGCTGGGCACCATTAATTAAATTCCTTCTTCTGAATCTGGGATGTATCTCTAGAAGTACGAACAGAGTAACTGGGCAGACAAGATGGGTCAGACGATTTTTTTCCATTGTCCTCTACTATGTTACCATGGTATCCTTTGTCTAATAGATGACTACTAGAAAACAGAAAAGTAGGAAAATATTCAGAACTGAACATATTTTTATGGTGTATACCATCATGAAGACATTAACAGCATCTATGCCTGCTCCTGATTTTTTATAAAGCGTGATTTTGTCTGCTGTCTTGATTTTGGAAGAGCTAAGTTTTGCTTTGTAGCTCAAGCAAAACCACAACATTAGACTACCATAGTCCACGTTTTTTCAGCAGTGGGCCACATGATTAGAAATCCATGTATTTATGATCCGTATGAATATTTAGCCTGTTACAGCACTGGTTTATACTTATTAAAATGTCTGTAATGCTTCAAAATTATATATGCTAGCTAGAGTTATTTTTCCTATAAATTTCAAGTGATTCAGCCATATCCCAAAGACAAACAGAATGCATGTTGAATGTGTTTCGTTTAAATTAGGAGGACTTGAGGAGCTTCTGTGCTGACTGTGTAGTTGGTGTAGGAAAGTAACAAAAATCTGAAATGAATTCCAGAATTTGGGGTTTTTACCTTCAGATTATTTATAGTTATGAAATCTCTATATACATCCATATGTATTTAGTAGGGATGGGCTATCATTTGCAATGACATGGGAAATGTCAAAACAACATATTGCATGTCATTTACAAATTGAAAATGAGCACAAGGAACATTTTGTTTTTTATTCACTTGCCAATAATAGTGAACACAATTTTGAAAGCGTGCATACTATTTGCAAAGATGGTACGCTTTCTACAGTAGTGTGTCCATTCAAGCCATTGCACATGCACAAAGCATCAGGAGTGTATAAACCACCATGCAAGCGTGAATAGTCAGGAAAAGAATGCATACTCTTTCAAAAGAGCACAAACTCGAGGGGGGGGGGGGGGGTTAGATTCAGTAAATGGCGCCTACAAATTGTCACAGAACTCCCCCCCCCACTTAAGCATTATTCTAAGCCATGCCTAAAGTTCAGCACAGTAAGTACAATCATGCTTATGCATTATGGTCATACGCAAAAGTAGGTGCGACCATTTGCACTAACAAAAACATGGTGCAAATGCCCATACCTAAATTTAATGTGCAGAGCACTGTTATTCTGTAATTATGTGCGTAACTCAAAGCCATGCCCCTGTTCCGCCCCATAACCATACCCTTTCTGCATCCTCTTTTTTGGGGCTGTGCGTAAAGTTTAGGCGCAGATCCCGGGCCTAACTTTATGCACATAACACCCAATTAAATCTAATTAGTACCAATAATTGCTTGTTAAAAAGCCAATTACTGGCTTTTTATTCAATTAAATTGCACGTGCAAATCATCAATGCACCTAAATTTAAGCGCACAATTTTGGCGACCTTTACAGAATCAGAGGGTCAATGACTTTGCTCCTGTGACCACAAAATGGCCAAATGAAAACAAATAAAAACATTCCCTGAAATGACATGGAAAATGACAAACATCGAAAATCTTCTTGCTGCACATCTCTAGTATTTATTTACAAGCTTAAGGAAAATGGTGATGTATTATACAAGCATTTTACTCTCACTGATTACTAGGGAGAAGAGATGTTTGTAAAATTCATGAATGTAAAAGCAAGGATTATGTTACGGAAGCCCTTCCCTTCATCAGTAATCCCAAATGACTAGCCTGTCTCCTCTCATGGACAGCTATTGAGTTTTCAGTTCTGCCACATATGAATCCTATCGTGTGTAAAAGGTACTGAATTAACCTCAAGGGTAGCTGTTGTGGCTTGACTATACCCAGGAGAGTGTTTTTGTGATGTCACAGTGACCAGAGGAGGTAGCTGCCCCCGACATTCATCATGTTTGATTGCTCAGAAATGATCAGTGACATCATTCTTCCCAATTCTAAATAAGTGTTTAAAATGCTTTTTGAGGAATAAATCTACTGAGACTCCTCAAAGGGGATGAAATATGAGTGCATGTGACATCACAGGCCATTTGGAATCAACTAAAAAGAAATGAAGCCACTGATTTCCTATAAGTTATTTATCTATTCACGGTGACAAAGAAAGAAATATGAGCAGCCAGGGTTCTCCTAGCAGGCTGGCTACAGGAACTGCTTCTTTAGCACAGTAGGAAAGTCCTTGGTTTGGAGCCAAAAGACTACAGTTTCAAACTCCAAGATCAAAAACCCTCAGCAGCTGTTCACAATCACAACCGAACAGCCAGGAACAAAGCAAATAATGGATCTTTAGAACCAAATAATTAGACAATGGGTATGTAATAATCAACCTCTCGCTGAGATAAATGTATATATGTAACTGCTTTGCAGAATGACCTGACTGTGGAAATTCTAATATTTTAAAAACCTTTTTTCTGAGTACTTTAAGCACTCTACTTTTATAATGGGGGGCCCTTTTACTAAGCAGCAGTAAGCTTACTGCGGACTTATCGACTACCAATCTGGAACTACTGCTGGCCCAACTAAGGCACCGGCAGTAGTTCCACTCCCCGGCGCTAGCAGAAACATTCAAAAAATATTTCCACAAGGGATTATCAGATGGTAATCGGGCAGTGCCACAAGCTATCCAATTACCATCGGGTTAGTGTGGGAGTCTTACCGCCACCTCAATGGGTGGCGGTAAGTGCTCCTCCTGCATAGCCATGCGGTAAGAGCAGGGCCGCCGAGAGACTAGGCCAGGCCCGTGGCAAGGCCACTCCGCCTCCGCCCCCGTCGCTCCCCCTGTCGCTGCCGCCCCCTGTCGCTCCCCTCGCCACTGCAGTCCCCGGTCTCACCTGCCTGCCTCCACGGCTCTGGGCTCCCTGCATTCAAAGCGGCAGTCGCAAATCACCTCTCTTCTGGCCTTCCCTCCCTGTGTCCCATCCTCGTTTGATGTAACTTCCGGTTTCTGCGAGGGCGGGACACAGGGAGGGAAGGCCCGAAGAGAGGTGATCTGTGGCTGCTGCTTCGAATGCAGGGGGCCCCGAGCCGATGAGGCAGGCAGGTGAGACCGGGGACTGCAGCGCTGACAGCCTCACCTGGCGCCGGGCCCCCCTTGGAGGTCCGGGCCCGGGGAATTTTGTCCCCCCTGCCCCCCTTCTCTCGGTGGCCCTGGGTAAGAGCAATCTTACCGCATGGCCAAGCCTTTTTTCTGCCTTTTTACCCACTGCAGTAAAAAGGGCCTCAGCATGTGGCAAAAATGGCCCCCGTCGCTAGCACAGGGCCCTTTTTACCGTAGCTTAGTAAAAGGGCCCCTGAGTGAACCGTTGACTAATCACATGACCTTCCTACTCACACACAGACTTGTGTAAGGTAGTTCTATAAAGGGGTGCCAATTTGGAGCCTATTCAGATCATATTCTATAAAGGAAAGCAGACATTATAGCAGTGCATATATGCGCATATATTTTAGGTGTAACACTCACACCAGCCATAAAGCTAATAATGATACTGATATACAGGTCTATTCCACAACAACCTGAAGTTCAGTGTGGATTATATATATCAAGAGAGATTCAGACAGACAGACCTGAAGAATTACAATAATCATAAAAGTACCATAACTACTTAATACAAACTAATTTAATTACAAAAGATATATATATATATATATATATATATATATATATATATATATATATATATATATATATATATTTAAAAAATACGCTTTTAACTGTTTCCTAAGAACAACATAGTTGGATATAACTCTAATCTTAATTGGATGAGAGTTCCAAACTTGAGCAGCTAAGTAATATAAAGTAGCTGAAAACAAATTAATTTAGAATGCATTCACCAAGGACTATGAAACTGTAAAAGTAAAGGATTTCTTGAGGAAATATTTCCTGATGTAAATACTTAAGCCTAGATTGCTAAAAACCATACATAAATGATAGCATTCAATAATTTATTCATGTAAATTACACCAGGGGTTTTCGACCCAGTCCTCCGGGCACATTTAGTCAGATGTAAATTTCATGATATCCCTATTGGGGATATGCTAAAAACCCTGACTGGCTGGGTGTGACCCGAGGACTGGATTGAAAACCTCTGAACTACACTGTTCCCTCTAAGCTGAGTGGGAGTTTTCTGACTGCATTGCTGCCAGTGGGGTGTGGTGCTTCAATATTGTGCTTTCAATTGATAGAGACAGGCAGGTTTCCTGGAGTCCTGCAGAGCTTACCTATCTCTCACTATTGAAATGTGATAGGGAAACAGTACCCCCCCCCCCCCCCCCCACTGGCAGGACTGTAGGTGGAGGACTCCAGCTCAGCTTAGAGGGAACAGTGACTGTGCACCCTGCCCATGCTCCACCCATGTGTATGCCCACCTTCTGACTACATGCTATCACATTTAAGCTCCATTTTATAGAGGATTACAATAAAAATATCCATGCTTATATGTCTTAATCCTGCCCTGGGTGGATAGTGTCATATTGGAACGTGGCCGGCACAGAATATCTAGATAAGGCAGTCAGCGCTGGAGCTTATCCAGATGGTGGCACTATTCATTCTGCTATCCAGATAACTTATGTTAGATAGAAGGTTGTCTTTATTTATCCAGATACCAGACTGAATATTGCCATATCTGGATAAGTTCCAGTGCTGACCGCCTTATCTGGATATTCTGCACCTTATCTGAATATTCTGTGCCAACCATGAACTAGCGATTAAGAAAAAAAAAAAATCAATCACCAACCATAGTGGCTAAATATTGACCTGGAAGTGTTTCCTTAACGAGCATACATTTTGCACGTCACCTACCATTTATTCATTGAATTCTGATTGAACACAACTCCCTAATTTTACTGGTTTAAACCATTAAGCACTGGATTCTATATATGGCGCCTAGATCCGCACGGAGTTAAGTTTATAACTTAATTGGCAGAACAAGATAAATTAGTGTTTTTAATAGCACTTAACAAGCAATAACAAGCGCTAATTGGCAATAACTATAATCTATGCGTGGAAATCGGTAAGCATATTCTATAAAGAACTGCACCTAAATTGCAAAGTGCACAGTTCAAAATAAACGTGCATAGCTGAAAAGGGGCATGTTTATGGGCGTTCTAACAGTTATACGTGCAATTACAGAATACGCCTCAGTGCGTCTAAATCTACGTACATGCATGGATTTAAAACAGGTTTTTACTGGTGTAAATGAACGCATGTAGCTTTAGGCGCTGCAGTATTTTATAAGGCGTATTCTGTAGCCCGTGTCTTTTTAAAATAGAATATGCTTATTTCCGTGAGGATCTTTTAGGCGCCATATATAGAATCTCCCCCTAATGTGCTAATTTACAAAATTACATGGGTAGGTGGAAAGTCAGCAGGTATTTATCCCTGCAAATTTCAACCCAGGATGGAAGGGCTTGTGGATTTAGCTCATGAGTTGTAGCTTAAGGTGAGTTATATTCAGGTATTCAGGTACAGTAGCTTTCTTCCTGTCTCCAGAGGCTTAGAATCTAAGGGGTCCTTTTACACAATATCACAAAGAGCTGCAGTGGGATTTGAAACCTGGCTTCCTTAATTCTTAAGTACACAAACAATACAGGAAAAACTGAGAGAAAAATTATATATAATCTAAAAAAGATCTTCCAAACAAACTCAAAGTAAGAGATACTTAATGTAACAGGACCCAGTTTTGCCAGAATATATTCAGAGCACTTAATATTTGTCTGTTTGGAGACCTTTTTTGGATTATATATATTTCCTTGGTTCTCAGCCTGCTGCCCTAACCACTAGGTATGCATGCGCTTTCCCTTTGAAAACTGCCTTGTGAATACGTACACACGCATTGCCATAAGGTTTTTCTTTTTTTTGGGGGGGGGGGGGGGGCAGGGAATGGGAGAGGGTGGTGGGGATTAGGGATGTGCATTTGTCAGCAAACATTTGGTTTGCTAGTACTTAAAAAAATAAAGTGTGTAGCGAATTGCATGCTACCCTATAGATTAACACATATCAATTAGTGCACATTAAAACATTTTTTAATTGAAACAAACAGAAAAAAATTCCTCAAACTGGGGAAAAGGCCCATGTGATCCAAAAACAAACCAAAAGTATATCTATCTACACACCCCTATGCATACATATATCTATTATAGCCTGAAGGAGAATGCTATACTTTTTCTATTTCTTACCTTAATTTCCAGTATATTTTTGTTGCCCACTGAAATTACTAGTGGTTTTTCCAAGACCTCAAAGACAGGATTATTTACATAGATGAAATCAAAGTATGTGGAGTTTACTCCATCAAATATGAAAAAGACTTGTGTTAAAATAGGTGGTTCACGATTTAAATCTTCAAGTGAAGGAGTTGAACAACATATTATTTCAGAGTTAGAGCGATGTTTACAGGTCTGTAATGAGAAAAGCCAGAGAAAATATATAACATCATTAGTACTTCTGAGGTGGCATCAGAAAACCATACCACACAGTACAAGACGCCTACTATACTGGTGGAGACCATCTGACACTGTGTCAAGCCACTGAACCCAAAATCAAAGAGCACCAATCCACTGAAGAATGCTTGGTAAAAGGTGAAGTTAGGCAGTGGTGAGGGAAATCCATATACTACTTCTCCAAGAAATAACATCCAGAGACAGGTTTTTTTTTTGATAAGCCAGCTTTGAAAAAAGAACCAGGATGCACAAGAATTCAGTGAGGAGAGATAGAGGGATCAACACTGCATATCCTTATTTGCAACACAATGCTTTAATACATCCAGTCTCAATCAGCTGTTCATACCAATGTCATGTGTGAATATAATAATCAATATATATAAAAGGCGAGTGTCGTACTCACTCGCAAATGCGCAGTAGAGACCTTCTCTGCCCTGCCCCCGCGTCAATACGTGATGACGGGGGGCGGAACAGAGAGGGTCTCTACTGCGCATTTCTGAGGGAGGGACACCGCCATCTAACGCTCCCCCCACCCGAGTCACCGCCGCCACCCACCTTCTACCCGGTTGGGCCCTCGCTCCACTATTGAAACAGCGAGGGTCCGGGAACGCAGCACTGAGCTCTGCTGAGCTGCCGACATCGCCCTTCCTTCTTCTCTGCCTCTGTCCCGCCCTCGACAACGTTACATTACACGAGGGCGGGACAGGCAGAGAAGAAGAAGGAAGGCCGACGTCGGCAGCTCAGCAGAGCTCAGTGCTGCGTTCCCGGACCCTCGCTGTTTCAATAGCGGAGCGAGGGCCCAACCGGGTAGAAGGTGGGTGGCGGCGGTGACTCGGGGTGGGGATGGGGGCACGAATTCAGAGGGGGAGGGGCAGCGGTGGGCCTTTCAACCCCCCTTCCTATAATAGCCCGTTTTTACGGGCTCAAAGGCTAGTATGAGCATAATATGACATCTGAGAAAAGCCAGCACAGTAGCACAATTATTTGCCCTGATTAGTGGGAACAGATAACTTGAAAGAGGTTTTGAAGTTCAAAATATTTTAAGCACGTATCTGTATAGAAATGAAGCAGTGATTATTTTGCTTTCCTGACAACTAAAACAATTTCCCTTATATTTTGCTAGGAATGAAAAAATCAACTCCACTGACTAGCAAGTCCTGGGATTTTTACATTGTAGCATATAAAACATTTTTCTTCCAAAATTGTCTACAGCCTACAGTGAAGTTCAGCTGTGATTTTTTTTACACGTTTCTAAAGCCTTCTTTATTTATTTATTTATTTATTGATTTAAACATATTATACAAGAAACATCTTGTTTGAAAAGCATCCATCAGTAAAGAAATCAATTATAATAATCACAATAACAAATGAAATTAAAGAAATTTCACTAGGAAAAATGATACTCAATTCCATAAATTCCAAAGCCTTCTTAAATGAAAGAGTTGTAGCACAGGAAATATAAACAAGAAAAACCTCCAACTAGTTTCTTTTTTCACCTGGCAGTTTCCTGTAGTTTCTTTGGGTAATAGCTCAATTAGAACCAGAGCATAAACAATTAATTTGCTCTTGCAGTATTCAGGATTTTGGGTCCCTCCTAATGTGGTGTCTCCTAAGGACCGTCTTCCGTAACCTGGTTCAATCAATGGTACTCAGCCATCTAGACTATTGCAACGCACTCTATGCTGGCTGCAAAGAGCAAATAATCAAGAAACTTCAGACGGCCCAGAACACAGCAGCTAGACTCATATTCGGTAAAACAAAATATGAAAGTGCTAAACCCCTACGAGAAAAGCTACACTGGCTACAACTTAAAGAACGCATCACGTTCAAAATATGTACCCTAGTTCACAAAATCATTCACGGAGATGCCCCAGCCTACATGTCAGACCTGATAGACCTACCACCCAGGAACGCTAAAAAATCATCCCGCACATTCATTAATCTTCACTTCCCCAACTGCAAAGGTCTAAAATACAAACTAACGCGTTCGTCAACCACTTCCTACTTGAGCACACAATTCTGGAACGCGCTGCCGCACAACTTAAAAACGATCTACGAACTAATTAACTTCCGCAAACTACTAAAGACCCATCTCTTTAACAAGGCATACCACAAAGACCAACAAATGTGTGAACTCCTACACATATATCCAGAATTGCCTTACGATAATTGTTTGTTTTCTACTATCATGCTTTATCATTATCATGTAACCCAAGATCCTTATGCAATACTAATTATCTATTTTCTTATGCATTTCCACTATTCATGATGTAATGTAAGCCACATTGAGCCTGCAAAGAGGTGGGAAAATGTGGGATACAAATGCAATAAATAAATAAATAAATATGGTCTCTCAATTTAGCAGATAAGAAGCCAGATTCGGCGTATCATTTTCTGATTTGTATTTGCTAAACTGTAGGAGGGTGCCAGGTGATACTGCTTAAACTTTGCATTTTGAAAAGGCTGCAAGTATTTTCAGAACTGCCTTATTAGCTTTATTATATCTGGTATTGAAAATCCAATATATATATATATATACATCAAAGGAAAAAAAACAGCTATACTATTCACAGTTGGAGTAATTATTTCCCTCGGTTACAGTTTTGAACCTTTGCGGTTCTTTCTGCCGATATTTTCTCATCAGCTGATTTTGAATATCACTTGCGTTGCTCTCCCAGAATTATTAGAATCCTGATGCAGGCAGTAGTGCTGAAACATGGCCTGTCATAAGAGTCCACTTAGGCCTGATGTTTCCAAACTCTCTTGCCGACTTCAATAAAGGACTTTTATGAGAACTAAGTTTCACCACTCTTGTTTGCTGGTGATCCCTATGTGTTGGTCATTGAAAATCTAATATACATGATCTCAGACAAAGGGAAGGAGCATGGACTAATTTGTGTGGTATCATCAATTGTCACAACTCTGAACAGATCTTCCAGCTGTGCTGTCCACTGTTCTGAATGGGTCCCCACTGTGAAAAGATTATCTTGGACAGGGAAGGCTGGAAAGTTGGGACATGGTGAGTGCAGTTTTGGAGGGAAAACCCAGCAAGGAGTTCAAAATCATAGTCCATGAAATAGCTAACAGGACCACTGGTTCCTGAAGGGAGAAGAAAAGGCTGGAAAGAAAATACAATAAATTTGTCTTCCCTCACTGCCACAGCAGGCCTCTTCTGTAATCTTGAAGATTTGCTTACTTTTGTTTTCAGGGAGAGCTGGGTCTAAATCTACTCTGCTGAAAGGCAGTTCTTCTGGAAATCGGATGCAAGTTCTCCCATCCTCATTTCCAGTGCACTTTTACAGTATATTTCAGGAATCAGGACTGTAGACATGAGAGTGAACTAAGCAAGCTTGCTCTAGAATATGCTTTACTGCTTCACTGGTCTCACTGTGTGTGGAGCCTGATTTTCTGACTCCTGGCAGTTTGGTGGTGCCGTTTATCCCCAAATCCTTGGATAGAGGACAAAGAGAACTGAACTAAAAAATATAAACAAATCCTGATCAAGATTACTGGGACGTTATGAGGGGCATTTTCAATATGATGTCTAAAACAAATGTTGGCCTTTTTTGCTGAAAACATCCAAAAATGAAAGCGGCGAACATAGCGATTTTTTGTTTTGAAAATGGCCATTTTGTAGATGTTTTTGTGCGTCTAACTTTTTGGACTATTTTTGAAAAATAAAAAAGTCCAAAGGGAAAAAATGCACAAAAACAAGCCATTTGGGATGTATGGGGGAGCCAGCTTTCTTAGTATACTGGCCACACAGACATCCCAGCAGAGCAGTGTGGCACCCTAAAGGGAATTGCAGTGTACTTAACTAAAAGGTCCCAGATACACATCTCATCGTTACCCCCTTATACTGTATGGTGAGCCTACCAAAACCCACCAAAAACCTACTGTACCCAACTGTATACCACTACAACAACCCTTATATATGCAGGTGTCACCTATATGTAGGTACATTAGGCTTCTGGTGGGTTTTGCAGGCTCACACTTTCCACCACAAGTGTAAGATAGAGTGGGATATGGGCCTGGGTCCCCTTCTCTAACCACTAGGCAACTCCAGGGACCTGCTTGCTGCTGTACTAGGCCTGGTGTCATGGCCGGCGGTACACATACCTCCAGACTGGGGTCCCAACCCAAAGACACCTGCGGTATCAGGCCATGGGAGAAGTGGCACTGCTGCTGCATACTTGACGGAGGCATTTGTTGGCAGTGTCCAGCTGGAGTCTGGCGGAGCTCATAGGCGCAAGCACACGCTCGACAAGCGTCTTTCTGAGCTGTGGCCTAGGTGCGGTTGGGTGGCTTCATCCATGCAGCGTCCTCTTTAGGGCTCTGAGATCTTGCCTCACCGCTCTGGCAGCTGTTGCCTTCAATTGCTGCTTTGAGCAGCTCTGTGTCTTGCACCTTGATTCCTGTTCAGCCGAAGCCCCTTTGGGATAAGCTGCACCGTGTCTTGTAAATTGATTCCTGCTCTACCGTAGCCTCTTTGAGACCTGTCTGCACCTGGTTGGCTGCATCCACTTCACCTCGAATATTGTGTTCAATTGTGGTCGCTGCATCTCAAAAAAGATATAGTGGAATTAGAAAAGGTGCTGAGAAGGGCGATGAAAATGATAAAGGGGATGGGACGACTTCCCTATGAGGAAAAGCTAAAGCGGCTAGGGCTCTTCAGCTTGGAGAAAAGGCGGCTGAGGGGAGATATGATAGAGGTCTATAAAATAATGAGTGGAGTTGAACGGGTAGATGTGAAGCGTCTGCTCACACTTTCCAAAAATACTAGGACTAGAGGGCATGCGATGAAGCTACAATGTAGTAAATTTAAAACGAATCGGAGAAAATGTTTCTTCACTCAATGTGTAATTAAACTCTGGAATTCGTTGCCAGAGAATGTGGTAAAGGCGGTTAAGATTAGCGGAGTTTAAAAAAAGTTTGGACAGCTTCCTAAAGGAAAAGTCAATAGACCGTTATTAAATGGACTTGGGGAAAATCCACTTTTTCTGGGATAAGCAGTATAAAATGTTTTGTACATTTTTGGGATCTTGCCGGGTATTTGTGACCTGGATTGGCCACTGTTGGAAACAGGATGCTGGGCTCGATGGACCTTTGCTCTTTCCCAGTATGGTAATACTTATGTATTTATGTAGCAGTTAACCAGCTGCCTATAAGCTTACTTCCCTAGTCATTACACCTGGCCATAACATCTGAAGTTGTCATAGAGGCTGGTATGTACTGTTTCTTTCACATCTTCGGGGGTGGGGGTGGGAGGGGGGTCATGCCTTAATCCCTCCAGTGGTCATTTGAGGCATCTCTTTGTGACAGTCATAGTTGAAACCAGTGGCGTAGCCAGACTGCCAATTTTGGGTGGGCCTGAACCCAAAGTGGGTGGGCACAAAATTTTCTCTGTACCCCCCCCCCCCCCTCCAAGCAAAATTTAGTCACACTCAGATGCATTTGTCACACAGGGTAAAGTGCTGCTTTTCAGTGCATCCGATTTCAGACAATTTACTAATCCTTTTCAGTGAGCTTTCAGAGGCCAAAACCTCCTGCCTCAGGTCAGTATAATGCTGTTACGGTATCCTCTCCTGACCTAAGGAAGGAAGTATTGGTCTCTGAAACTTTATTAACACCATATTACTTTATCCTAAATTAAAAATAAAATTATTTTCTTTACCTTTGTTGTATGGCCATTTACTTTGTCTCATTGTGTCTCTAGATTCTGCTTTCTTTCGTTTAACTCTTCTGCCAGGGTTTCCTGGCCATTTGTCATTTTTCTCTCCTTTTTCTTTGCTTTCTTCAATATTTTTCTGCCTCTCTCTGTGTCTAGATTTAATTCATTCTTACTATCCATTCTTTAATTTCCTTCATCTACTTATGGCTTTTCATCTTTTTCTCACCCTTGTTCTCCCCATGCCCCTTCCTCTTATTCTCCAATCTTTCACTACTCCCCCTTTCCATGCAGCAGCTCTCCTCTTTCTCTCCCCATCCTTCCAGTGTCTCCCCTCTCTCTCCCCATCCTCCAATAGTCTCCCCTCTTTCTTTCTGCATCCTTCCATCCAGTGTCACCTCTTTCTCCCTACCCTTCCATCCAGCGTCTTCCCTCTTTCTCTCCCCATCCTTCTACCCATCTACCCTCTCTCCTGATCCTTCCATCTAATGTCTCTCTCCCTCCTTCTAACCAGTGTCTATCTCTCTACCCTTTTCTGTTCAGTGTCCCTTCTCTCTCCACATCCTTCCAGTCTCTCCCCTTTCTCTCTGCATCCTTCCATCCAGTGTCTCTCTCCCCACCCATCCGTTTTCCCTCTTTCTCTGCCATCCTTCCATCTTCTTCCATCTCTGTACCTCTATCTTCCTCCATGTTTAGTATCTCCTTTTCTCTGTGTCCCTATATTACTCTGTCCATCTTCTCCCCTCTCTTTGTCCCCAGTGCCAACATATTTCTACCCTCTCTGACCCTACCCCATCCAGCTTCTCTCCTTCTCACTCCCTCCTCTTTCCAGCATCTGGTTTGGTTGCTTGATTTCCTGCCTCCCTCCCTCAAGCTGTAGGTTTAATATTCCCTTTTCCTTCATCTCCTTGGTCTGGTATCTCTGTTTCCCTTCCCTCCCTCCTTGTGCTGTACCAGCAGTTCTCTCCCTTCCCTCCAGTTCTCCTCCCATGTCCAGCAGCTCTCTCCCTTCCATCCAGATCCCCTCCTCCTCTTCCTCCCACATCTAACAGCTCTCTCCCTTCCACCCAGATCCCCTCCTCCTCTTCCTTCAGCAGCTCTCTCCCTTCCATTGTTCCCTCCTTCTCTTCCTCCCATATCCAGCAGCTCTTTCCCTTCCCTCCAGTCCCTTCCTCCTCTTCCTCCCTTGTCCAGCAGCTCTCCAACCCCTTCCTCCTCTCCCTCCCATGTCCAGCAGCTCTTTCCCTTCCATTCAGTCCCTCCTCCTCTTTCTCCCATGTCCAGGAGCTCTCCCCCTTTCCTCCAGTCCCTTCTTCCTCTTCCTAGCTTGTCCAGCAGCTTTCCAGCCCCTTCCTCCTCTCCCTCCCATGTCCAGCAGCTCTCTCCCTTCCATTCAGTCCCCTCCTCCCCTTCCTTCAGCAGCTCTCTCCCTTCCATCGTCCCCTCCTTCTCTTCCTCCCATGTCCAGCAGCTCTCTCCCTTCCCTCCAGTCCCTTCCTCCTCTTCCTCCCTTGTCCAGCAGCTCTCCAACCCCTTCCTCCTCTCCCTCCCATGTCTAGCAGCTCTCTCCCTTCCCTCCCTCTTCCAGAAGCTCTCCAGCCCCTTCCTCCCACCTCCAGCAGCTCTCTTCCTTCCCAGTTCCCTCTAATCCCCTTCCTCCTACAAGTCTGTCTCTGGCAAAAGTATCCCTTCCCCCCCAACCAACAAACCACAAATCTAGCACTTGCCCTCCAGGCCCACCCATCCAAATCCTTCATCGCTGTCGCTGCCTTTTCTCCCGCGGCTTCCGGGAGGCAGCGATCAGCGTTACCTGTCAGTGCCTGCTCTGAAATTATGCTTCTCTTCTCCCCAGGCTTCGTTTCTTCTCTGCCGCGTCCATCCGGCCCTCTGATGCACTTCCTGTGTAGTAGGGCCGGATGGACGCGGCAGAGAGGAGCGGAGCTGCCTGTTTGAATAGCAGTGTAGCGCTGCCGACGAGCGAAGAAACGAAGCCTGGGGAGAAGAGAAGCATAATTTCAGGGCAGGCACTGACAGGTAACGCTGATCGCTGCCTCCCGGAAGTCGCGGGAGAAAAGGCAGCGATGAAGGATTTGGATGGGTGGGCCTGGAGGGCAAGTAGGTGGGCCTGGGCCCGTCCAGGCCCACCCATGGCTACGCCCCTGGTTGAAACAGGTCCAGATCAAAACAACTAAATTTTAGTCCTGGACCTCTTTGCTTTGTTCCATTATGGCAGAAAAACTTTCAAGTTTTGGGAATGCCGAAATCCTGTCCCTGACACACCGCATACAAAGTGCATAGAAAACTGTCTTAAAAAATTGGTTTAAAAAATAATGATCGGGACATTTTGGATGAAGAAGTCCACCTGCTGCTTTATGCCACTTTTTGGACGTTTTTCTGTTTCCAAAATGAGTCCCTATACCTTCAATTGTCAAAAGTGCCAGAATTTTACCCCCACCTCATAAAGCACCTCCTACTCCCCATAATTTTCTCTCAGTAGTAGAAAAAAATGTCATCTGCTAAAAATTGTATTAGTGGATCAAGGCAGTAACTCTGCTAAATATTAATTCTTATAAGGGAGGCGGGAACTAGATTTAGCTTATACTTTTCTCAGAAATTCAAGACAAGTTATATTCAGGTGCAGTAGGTATTTTTCCTGTTTCAGGAGGGCTTAGAATCTAGGTTTGTATCTGAGGCAATGAAGGGTTAAATGACTTGCCGAAGAACAGAAGGGTTGATGCAGAAAGTAACCTCAGGCTTAGCTGTGAGGTTACTGCGGGTTGAACATGGGTTGTACAGGCGGAGGAATGCAGAGGACTTGTGCGCAGGTATTAACTCAAGCAGAAGACAACGCCGAGCATTGTATTAAAATGTATGCTGATGAGCTAATTTAGATATACTGTCCAATGCAGAGAATATGTCGCTCACTTTTGACGTGGGCACAGCGAAAGAATTGTTTCTCTAGGGCTGCATAGAAGGTTTTGTGAAGAGGACTTCTGGTCAACCTTTCAAATTTAACTGAGAGTTGTGTCTTGTTTTGCAAGCAGAAGGAAGCCCCTGCAAGTTTTAAAGGCAGATGGAACAAAACCGAAAGAGAAAGTAACACATCAGCGCTTGTTCTTCTACGCCTAAATAGGAGCCTCGCATAAATTTTGTCTGTAAGCAGTTTTTGAGACTCATATTTAGGCACAGAACAAGTGCTGATGTATGCTGACACTTTTGTTTTTTTGTTGGACATGCACACAAGAAGCCATGCTTACCGCAAAACCTTGTGCGCATGAGTCTGGCATACTCACCCACAGTTGCCACAGGTTTTTTGCACATAAAATTTGCATGCAATTAGCTTCTTGCATGCCGCAGTATTACGATCACGGTAAAAACCTTACACTCAGACATCTGTGCATGGCTCTACAGTAAGGCTTTCTGCATTGGCTCCACAGTGAGCAGTGCTGGGATTTGAACCCTGGCTTCCCTGATTCTTAACCTGCTGCATTAATCATTAGGTTACTCCTCTGCTCATATATTGGTATTTTGTGCCAGCATGTTCATGACATGCTCATCAAAAGCACTGTTTTGAATCAAGAAACAACTTTTTCAGTTTTAAAAATATACTTCTTGAGGGTGATAGCAGATGATTAGGTAGTATTTCTGCGACGTTCCTCCCACCCCCCAACTATTATACAACTAAAGGATTCTCAGCTATTGTTATTATTGCACTTATCAGATTAGAGTAAATTAATTGCACTACCTATCTACTGCAAAGTAATGATGCCCTTTAAATTAATAGCAGTGGTATGCTTAACTTTATTTGTGGCTGCCTGCTGGGAATTGCTCTGAAAGCCTTTACTTTGCCAGGGGAGTAACTAAAGAAAATGCTTTCAGAGAATGATAAAGAATCTAATAATGCCCCGTGGAGGTGATGCAATGTGACTGATTGGTAAGGTCAAAGAAAATCCAATTTGGGATGACCTTATTGTTATGTGATTTGACATGACATTTTAGCTCGAAATTGGTTTTAGTGATTGAAGAATATGATGGTTTTAGTTTTCAAGAAATATTGGATTGAGAATGCAGTAATTCAATCTATTTTCCCACTCAGTTAAGACAGTGCCTAGCAGGCAGCATCTTTAACTTTGATTGGATTAGTCGGTATGCTTACCACAAATTAAGCATGTGTTCTTTGTTACTACCACGTAATCCTAGTGTTAAGTAAACACAATGGAAGAAATTAAGCCAAAAAGATAAGGAATTTTTCATAGAAATATATACAACTTGGAAAAGAAATGCATCATCAATTATTATTTTTTTAAAAAGCTTTTGAAATAAACAAGCATTTCTTGAATTGTCTAAAACATGTTGCCTCAGTCAAACCTCAAATCACCCAAATATATTTTGACCTTAGCTGTCGTACAGGAAATATTCGTGATGTATCTGTCTCACATAAACACACAAAAAGTTTGAGGAAACATGTTCAGAGAACATCACTATAGAAACTCCATTAACACTTTCCACTCTGCTCAGAGATATGTAACACCCACCCAATCATATGCCCACATCTAGGATGTCAATAAAAGGCACATCTTTTATTCAGAGACCCGATTTACTTCTGTTTGAAGCTGGTGTGAGGTTGGGCTCATTCTCTGTCAGTCACACAGTTCTAGTTTATACCTTTGGAAGCAGTTTTCACATTTTACAATGTTTACTTTCATAGTTTCAAAAGTATGAAAGTATCTGCAATTACCCTTTTTTTATTGTACTCTTCTGTCCCTATAAAGGAATTAGCCCCTTCCTTTCTGAACACCCTATCAAAACCCTTATCCACACTCTCATCACCTCCTGCTTAGACTACTGCAACCTGCTCTTTACAGGTCTCCTTTTCTATTCGTGGCCCAGTTTTGAGGAATAAGCTACCTGTTCGGTTGAGAAATCTTACAGTTTTATCTACTTTTAAGAAGCAGTTAAAAGCTCATTTGTTCAGGTGTTTTTTTTTCTTGATGCTTTAATGTTTTGTATATTGAAGACAGTAGGTATTTGTGTTGTTCTGTTTAGTGATTTTATGTATGCTTTACTGTAACCTGCCTAGGAATAGGCGAGGTACACATGTTTTAAATAATATAAATGAAATAAAACAAATACATAATAAACCACCTCTCTTCTCTTCCATTTATTCAAAATTCTGCTGCATGACTTATCTTTCACCATTGTCACTAAACTCACATAACCCCTTCTTCAAGTCACTTTATTAGCTTCCTATCCATTTATTGATATACAAGTGCATTCATTCTGAAGCTCTTCAACATCTCTCCTCTCTTATTTCTCCCTATATTCCTCCGGGGAACTCTGTGGATCAGATAAATCACTTATCTATGCTCAACTCCACTGCCAACTGCAGACTCAGTTCCTGTCATCTTATTGCCCCACATGTCTGGAACAGAGTCCCTGGATCGATATATCCTGCTTCATTTGTGGCCCTATTCAAATCCAGGCTAAAAGCCCACTTTTTTTTGAGGATACATTTAATTTGTAACCCCTTAGTCAGCTGTTTAACACATGTATGTTTTAATCATTCCCATACTAAACTTCCTAATCTCTTATTTGTCCTATTTGAATGTCTTGAATAGATTGTAAGCTCTGATGAGCAAGGATTCTCTTACATGTTTATGAACAGCACTCTGTATTCTCCAACAGTGCTATAGAAATGTTAAGTAGCTGTGCTAGTAGGATGATTCAAATGTCAGCTAAGGGGGGGAATTCATCAAGCGGTGTTAGGGCCATTACAACGAATGTTATTTTGCTCTTAATGCTCGTTATTAGGCCCTAACACAGCTCGACTTAAAATATCACCAAATACCACAGTCAAATTTAGGTCACTGCGGGTTAGGGAGCAATGAGATGCAAAATATAAAAATGCATATTTTTCATCTCATTATTGTGCACATATCCTAACATGACCTGTGGTGACATACTGTAAGTCATTTTAGGGCCAAAAAAGCATGGTAAAATAACCATTTTTTATGGGGTTATTTTACTGTCCAGGAGCATCCTCCCAGGCTGACACAGCTGGGTCCCCCCACCCCCGAGCAAACCACCCTTCCTGATCAAGACCTCCCCCCCTCTGGCCTCGGACCCCACCTGAGCAACACCCCTCTGCCCCTATCCTCCACAGGGGCTACCTTTCACAGCATTAGTGGTCTAATGAAGGGGGGGGGGGGGGGTGGAGGGTTCATCTATGGAATCTTCGAGCAGGAGTGATGCCCAGTTGCTCCTGCTTCATCCAGCGCCACTTGAAATGGGGTGACTACTGCTAGGGCTCAGATTTCCCTATAAAGGGATATCTACTTATATGGAAATCTGACCCCTAGTGGTAGTTGCACAACACTATCGCTAGGGGTGCCATTCTGAGCAACACTGAATGGGGCAGCATAAATTGGGCATCGCTTCTGCTCAAAGACCCCTTGGACCCCCCCCCCCCCCCCACTGCAGCACCAATGCTGTGAAAGGTAAATCCTATGGGTGATAGGGGCAGGGGGATATTGCTTGGGGGGGGGGGGAGGAAGTCTGAGGCCAAAGGGGGACTTGAGCTGGGGCAGGAGGACCCAGCTTTGTCGGCCCAGGAGCATCGGGCTGCGGCCTTGCAGCCTGTTGCTCCCGTGCTTTTTAGATGGAATTCAGCAATCTGCTGTACTGGGATCCTGAAGGCTGCTGAATCCTGCAGGAGATCAAGGTGAGCTTTTACCATACCTGGATGAATCCAACCCCCCCCCAAATGGAATAAAATCATTAGTTTTGCTAGGTTGTTCAAAAGTAACTGAATGGACAGAAAATATATAGTTTTGAAGCCGTACCAGGCTACAGAAACTACATTTAAAAAAAGTACTAAAAGATACCATTATGGGCACTTACCAAATTATAGTTCTCTTGGATCTTAGGTACAGATATCACCATTTGAGGAAGAGAGACTGAATTCAAGTTCATTCCACGAGCCGTTATTGAGCTTCCTCCACTTTTAGAGAGAGAGAGAGAGAGAGAGAGAGAGAAAAAAAGCTTTCCACGATGACACTGGATTTCATTATGCATAGAAGTCTTAAAAACTGAATATTAAAAATATCACATTTTATCTGCCTCATCATGTGACAGCAGTCCTCAACCTCTCCTAGGGAACCTCAAGCAGGTGGGTTTTCAATATATCTACAATGAATATGCATGAAAAAAAATTAAATGCAATGGACGAAGTGCATGCAGATCTTTCTCAAGAATACTCATTGCAGATATCCTGAAAACTGACTGGCTGGGGGTTTCACAGAAAAGGTTTGGGAACCACTGGAATAAGACAATTCTTACAGCAATGTAACAAGTCGAAAATCGTAACCTGTGTGACACATCCCCCTGGCACCCCATGCTGGGGCAAAGAGGAGACAATAGATAGGAAGCAATTTTGGCACTTTGTCTCCTTGTGCCCTGCGATTCTACACCATGCAAAATAATTGGTTGGTAGGTTCCACTAGCAGTTGACTCAATTTTTTTCCTCCGTTACAGTAGGGGCCCTGTTTACAAAGGTGCACTAGCGTTTTTAGCACGTGCTAACTGTGAAGACACCCATAGGAATATTATGGGTGTCTACACGGTTAGCATTTAAGCTATAGCTAAAAATGCTAATGAGCCTTTGTAAACAGGGCCTTAGGTATTTTAGGCACTTTTTTCTGTATTTTATACCAATTTTCTTTTGCACTTTTTTCTGTATTTTATATCAATTTTCTTTTGCCACATCTATTATTTTATATTGTGTGAATCGTTTCAGTTGTAACCCAGAAATTACCTATAATACCCATTACCCATAATTCTCTAAGTATATCAGTGAACATGGCTGGTTTTAGGGGCGAGGAGAGGTGGGAGGCAAGCAGGACAATTTGCTGGGGGCTCAGCACAACAGATCTGGTTGAAGAAACTGAATAATGTCACTGAAGAACAGCTGGTCCACGCCTTAGTTTCTCCCTTAGGCCCTAATATGTCTCCCCCCAGCTTTGCCAATTAAGGAGCAGTACAGTTGTGTTTGACCAGGTAGCAATATAGAGTGTAGTTAGGTAGGACTGTGGACTCTACATGAGTGGGAAACATGCATAGCAGTAACAGCAGCAAAATTCTTTTCAGACTAATTATGAGGCTTGAGAAAGGCAATATCAATGCATCCAACCAATCATTATAGATTTTACCCAATGTATAAATATTCGATCTAGTAAAAGCAGAATTACCTCCTGCATGTGGCAAAATGTACCCTTCAATCAAGGCAAAGGACTTACAGAAAAAGGCCACTGAGGCTGGGAGTCACTTGAAAAATATATGCATCCGTTCGGGAAAGCAGAAAAACGAAAATGAGGTGTTTAAGCTAAGAGACCTAACCTGGCAATCGACCCAAGGTTTTGCCCGCATAACAGTGTACCGCATTACCACTAAGATATCAGCTCAATCTGAGAGAGAAACCCAACACACAGCTTTGATGTAGCAAGAGAGAGTGGAGGAGTAGTCTAGTAGTTACAGCACTGGACTGACATCCAGCAAAAGCCAGGATCAAATCCTGCCGCTGCTCCTTGTGAGATTGGGCAAGTCACTTAACCCTCCTTTGCCTCAGGTACAAAATTGTAATCCCTCTGGGGACTGGGAAATAATGCAACTCACCTTGAGCTACCACTGAAAAAGGTGTGAGCTAAATCCAAATAAATAAAATAAATGTAAGAGCAGAGCCACTGGTAATAGGCATTAATGTTCACTTTAGTCTAAGTCCTCCAATACTAGGTTTTGTTTAACTTTAAATTTGTGTGCAACATGGTCACTTTTCAAAGGAAACACCAGATGAATGCATGAAAAGTAAAACACTAGGTTTCCAGTGGGCTTTTAACTCACAGACAATGTAAAAAAAGTTTGAAAAGAACCACTAAACTGATAGGACAGAAGAATAATGAAGTACAAAGTATAGGAGAAAGAAGATGTTATAAGAATAGATAGAATAAATGAGGTTAAGGGGGAGTGGGAACAGCATATTCCAAGCCACTGTGTACTATTCCATGTCATAACGTATAATGATGATCATATGTATCTGAAAATAGCAATGTTTTTAATGCTACTTTAAATTGTAATAGAGGAGATTCCAGACTAAGGTGCAAAGAAAGCATATTCCAGAAAAAAGGTCCATTAACACTGAAAATTTTATAACAAATAGTCTTGAGGCAAATTTGTTGGTAAACTGGTAGAATGAGAGGGATCTGGCTGGTGCATATGGTATTAACTAATGAGAAAGGCAGAAAGGTTGTCCAGAGTGATCAATTTTATATGTCAGTATATTAAAAAACCCCAAATAAATATGACTCTTACATGAACCACACTGTAGAAATTCTCTTTTATCTCATTTATTTCATTGCCTACATTTCTTCTGGTCCTCTAGAGCTAGAAAATTACCTGAGAAAGGATTTAGCAGGGTGAATCTGAAAAATAATAGGATCTTCTTTATATGTAAAATGAACACCAGCTTCTCGGACAGCCAAGTCAACATTCAAGCGGACAGCATATGCGGACAGCCGAGTTTGTGCTGGAGTAGAGCACTTTAACTCAGTGTCTGAAACACTAAGAGAAGAACACAGACAAGTAAAAAAGTTTTGTTTTTGCTACAAACATTTTCTTTTGCTTACAATGTGCTCCTAACACAGATTAAACATGAGCAACAAAACCGCAACTTAGAAAATCTCGCCTCAAAGGAGCAGAAACCAGAACACACAAACTCCCCTTTTACAAAGCTGTAAAAGACCCCCTTAGTGTAGCTCTCACCTTATGCTGAAACCTCATTCTTTAACTTTCAAAAAGCAATGAAGACATTACTTTACCTTGGCCTTCCCACCTGACTGTCGGGTCGTCCTTTTTCCCTACCCTGTTCTCATCATTTTGCTGACACAATGAATGCAGCATCCTAATGCCTATATCTGTCTGCTTTATGGGTCTCCCTACCCTCCTATTGTGTCTTATGGTAATTTTTACATCTTAATTATGAGATATCTGCTGTAACCTTGACCTCCCTCTATATCCTGTCCTGTCATATTTTCCCCGTAAATGTTTCTTTTAGTCTTTTTATTGTACACCGCTTAGGTAAATTTTTTAAATAGGTGTATATCAAATAAACTAAACCCATCGTTCTATCCTCCTCATAAAATCATAACTCTCAAACCACCATTAAAAAAAACAAACACCTTACTGTGGGCCCCTTTTACAAAGTGGCAGTAAGCTAAAAAGGAAGTACTGCCGGGCTGCTGTCCTCCAATTCTGTAACTTTTGAGAACACTCATGACCAGCCCCATGCCCCACCCATGGCCACACCCACTTTGGGTAGCACATGAATTGCGCATAGGCAGTTGTGTGTGCAGCTTCAAATTAGTGCCAATTAACACTAATTGATTGTTAGCAGTCAATTATTGAGTGTTAATGGCTTATTAACAAATAGAATCTGTGGGATAGCGTACATTTCCACAACAAACGGCCCTTTTACTAAAGTGTGGTAAGATTTTGCACTTACCATGCACATTAGGTGTAAAACCTTATGTACGGTAAGTGAAAAGCCTGCATGGTTAATACAGGGAGTGTGCCCAGTATCTGTCCTGCATTTAGGAGGTAATTCTGTACAGGTTGCTTAAAGTTAGGCACCTAAAGTATGTGCGCTTCATGGGCATTCCAAAATGTAGGTGCCTAGTCATAGAATATGGCCCAGTGCACCTAAATCTATGCGCTGAGATTTACACCAGGTTTTCATTGGCATAAATGAATGCACGCAGATATTGGTGCTGAAATATCAACTAAGCAAATTCTATAATCGGTGCCTAAATCTAGGTGCTGATTATAGAATACGCTTAGTTGGCACTGATTTCAGCTCCGATTTTTTAGGTGCCATATATAGAATCTCATCCTAAGTGTAAAATTGTGCACACAAGATTGTAGAATGAGGAGGTGACTGCACAGGACAGACACTTACTGCAGGACACTATGATACATGCAGTGGCAGACACCAAGGGCATATACACGCTGCCACTTCATGTAACGTACTGTGGGCCCACTTAAAAATAAATAAATACAAAAATATATAGAACTGTTATCAATTCAAACCTTTACATTCTCAAATCCCTCCTCCTTCCATTATCCAATCCCCCTTCCTGACATGTCATCTAAGCAGATTCCCCCTGAATTCCATAATCCAATCCCTCATCCTACAATCCAATCTCCAAGCACCTCCTCTAACACACAGACCCTCAATCCTCCCAACACCTTCTATTATTCAATCCCCCTCATGACACTCCCTCTAAGCAGATCCACCCTGAATTCCAAAATCCTACCCCCCTTCCCCCAATCCAATCCCCAAGCACCTCCTCTAATACACAACTCCTCCTCCAGTTCTCCAAGCTAACCCCCCCCCCCCCCCAAACCAGAACCCTGACATCTATTCTGGGAAGGGCATCCTTGGTAGGATACTGAGAAAGTTCAGGAGTGATCCCCCTCCACTCTCACCCTGTCTGGCTCTGGATTCCAAAATGGCACACACTGACCCCTAGTGACAGTCTTATAGTAATACCACTAGGTGTCAGCCTTCCATAAAAGGGCACATTTCCCTTCCAACTCCCTCCTAAATGCACTTTTTGGACTTTTTGGGGTTGTGTTTTTTAATGCTTATCATAGTTTTGCTCAAATTCAGTTGCTACAAGACCAATAAATAAAGTAAAAAAAATGTTATGATTATACCTCTGAATGATACATTTCTTTTCACCAATAAGCACCTCTCTGGATGACCCACTCTTCAGGTACTTTCCAGTTAAAGTAAGCAATGTTCCTCCTGATTTTGGCCCATAAATTGGGAAGATACTTATAATTACAGGATTCTAATGAAAGAAAATTCAAACACAAATTAACAAAATTTAAAAAATATATCAGAAGTCTGAAGACCTTTTTTTTTTTAACAGTAAAACACTTGTTTACATAAACTTACCACATAAGAGAATGTGTTGAATTGTGTTGCTGCTTTTCCATTTGAGACACTACCATTTATATTAAAATGTTCACTGGATACAGAATTCAAAATACACACTAACCTTCAAAAAATAAAAAACAAACATCAAGTTGTTAGTAGAGTGGTGCACTGCAGTCATAAATGTGGTATCATTGGGTACCATTAAGAAACAAACAGGAAAGATCATGCTGGGATCCTATGGTGTAGCCAGTTCTAATTAACAGTAAAATAAATGTTCCATAATCTGACAAAAACTCAGAATAGGACTGAGGTGAACAAGGCAAAACTAAACAAAATGTAAAAAAAAAAAAAAAGGAGGAGGTAAGGTTAATGTTAATACAATGCATGTTAGTAACCTTTTAAACATGCATTCTTAAACATTCACATGCGACAACAGGAAGCAACATTACACAGTGATCTGCATTCATAAATTATTTTTTTGATGATTTTTTACACATAACATAATAAAAAGAAATCTTTTTGTATCCAACATTAAAAAAAACCCCATGAAAATTGATAACAAAAACGCCACCATGGGAAGTTACAAGATATAGATCCAGCTCCCATCAAGGAGAGAGAAAGTCAAAATGAAACTTGACTATTAATTCCAAGAAATCACCAAAGAGCCTTTGAGGGAGTCTATAGGATGCTGCCCCCTCTCCCTTAATAGCACTCCCTCACAGTGTAAGAGCCATCTTAAACCCCATAGTCCCACCCAAGCAGGAAGTGACAAGGGAGGGGTGGAGCCAGCTGAAGCCCATAGCTAGGTTAAGGAGGTCCAGAGGGAAGCAGCAACACCCCACAACATGTGCCTCCACCACTTATATGTGAACTTGCACTGCTACAGTCAGGTAGGCCAAGTTCTACTGGGAACCTTGCAGATTTTGTATTTTGACCTGAGTAATTGCTAGAGACTTCCTTGATAACTTTGTGGAAGACGGCCAGGGACAAGTAATGTATGCTGCTGGACTGAGAGGTCGTAAGATACACAGTAGCCCTGAAGGAGCCGAGCACACGAGGACATTGTTATATTTATGGACTAGTTTTCGCGTGGCAATGGGCTTGCTGCGCACCAATCCGGAATTATTGCCGGGTTACCGCAGGAGCCCGGCAGTAGTTCCCACCCCCAGGGTGCACCATTTCCAGCACAACAAAAATATTTTTTACCAAGTGGCATTTGACATGCGTAGGTCATTACCGCCTGGTTACCACGTGAGATTTTACCACTAAATCAATGTCTGGCGGTAAGGTCTTAGATCCAAAATGGACGCGCAGCAATTTTCTTTTTGCCGCACGTCCATTTTCGGCCAAAATTTTTAAAAAGGCATTTTTTACAGGTGTGCTGAAAAATTATTCTGCGCATACCCAAAACACATGTCTACACTACTGCAGGCCATTTTTCAGCGCGCCTTTGTAAAAGGAACCCATACTCATATACTTTTTTAAAAAATTTATAAAAACAGTGGATGTCAATATTCTGCCAGAAGGTATTGGTTTATCAAAATGAAGAGAATGGGCTATGCTGAGCCAAGGCAAACAGCAACCTAGAGATAAAAATAAGATAACTTATCAAGTTAACGCTAGAATGGCAACTTTTCCAACCAGACTTAGGGCCCTGCTTACTAAGGTGCGCTAGCGTTTTTAGCATGTGCTAAAAATTAGCACGCGATAAATGCTAGACACCCCTATATATTCCTATGAGTGTCTCTAGAGTGTAGTGCGCACTAAAAATGCTAGCATGCTTATAGTGCAGCTTACTAAACAGGGCCCTTAATCTTTTATCTTTAACTGGATAACACTGAATATCTGCACTATCTGGTTAAAAAATAATTATGCCCCTGGGACTTCTCCCCTCCCCCAAGATAACCAGTTACATTTTAACCAGATGAGCTATCTGGTTAAAATGTAAGTGGCGGCCCAGGTACCAAAATTTAAAAGTGAAGATTTGGGTGGTAATTCCCAAACCTATTTGACAAATCGTTTAAATATTGACCCCAATGTTATTTTCCAATGAAATACGTTCACACTATTCATAAATATCCGAGAAGCAAAAAAAGTTGTAAGCTCTATTTACTTGGAATTGCCTCCAAACCTTTCTACTATAAAGTAAACCAGCTGAGGAAGATCAAACCATTGGCGACTATACATTTAGAAAAATCACATTGATGACATGTGAGGTACATTCCCATGAGTTTTTATCTTGTAGAAAAGGACATTTAAGAATCTTACTTATTTCTGTTGCTGGGTTTTCCTTCCACTTGGCAAGGTTTGTCTCCAATACGGACAACTGTTTTTTTGGCATCTAAATTATTATTTTTATTGAGTGCAAAGTCCCAGCCACATATTGTTAATCTTGTTCCACCTTCTAAAGGACCAGTGGTTGGAAGAACCTACATATGTGAAGATATAAAAAAAGAAGTATGTATGACAGAATTTAAAACTAAACCAAACATTTAGTCCAATTCAGAGCACTCTCATTGGCCTGAACCTATAGAAATATTCCTCCTCAGAATTCTAGGTTTCAAATTTAACTCTTATTATAAGGGCCCTTTTACAAAGCGGCGGGAAGACCAATGCGGGCTTACCCCTTGCTCTTCCGGGACTACAGCTGGCCCAATGCGGCCGCCGGCGGTAGTCCTGTCCCGAGCGTGCAACATTTCCGATGGAAAAAGAAACCCCCCCCCCCAGAAATGACTTGCGCGGCAATAACCCAGAGGTAATCAGGCATTGCTGTGCTCTGCCTGGTTACAGCTGGGTTAGCGCAGGAGCCCTTATCGACACCTCAATGGGTGGTGGTAAGGGCTCCCTGCTGCATGGTTATGCAGTAAGAGTTCTCTCACTGTATGGCCATGTGTGCTGGGGGATTTTTTACTCGCTGTGGTAAAAAGGACCCTGGTGCATGGGAAAAATTTTCCCCGTCGCTGGCACAGAGCCTTTTTTCCCCGCAGCTTGGTAAAAGGACCCCTTAATGAGGTCATTCTTTAAAAACACTGTCAGAACTAAGGATAGCTAATTCAGTACGGAGTAACTCTGAATACCATGTGAAGCTATAGCTCTCAGATAATCAGACTAAGAATCATGCTGTATGCAAGTCATCTACTGCCAAAAAAGGTGTCCTGTGGTAATTTTTCCTTTTGTGGGTGCTAACTGCACATATTTATTTTTTTCTATTTATTTTTTAGAGGGCATGTGGTATGAGCAGGGAATGGGCATGAAAGTGTTAACCAGCTCACATGATCATATTGTTGTGTTAACTGGTTAAAGCAGACTTAAAGTGGGACCTCTTAGTGTCAACTAAATAGGAGGCGGTAAGTGATCCCACATTAATTCCCAGTGTACCTGAGTGCAACTCACCTTGAGCTACTACTGAAAAGGTGTGAGCAAAATCTAAATAAATAAATAAGGGGTCCTTTTACTAAGGTGCGTCGAAAAATGGACTGAACTGGTGTAGATGCGTGTATTGGATGCACGCAGGTCCATTTTTCAGCACACCTGCAAAAAAGGCCTTTTTTGGGGGCTGAAAATGGACATGCAGCAAAATAAAAATTGGCGCACATCCATTTTGGGCCTGAGACCTTACTGCCACCCACTGACCCAGCAGTAAGGTCTCACGTGTTAACTGGGTGGTAATGGTCTACTCATGTACAATGATGATTACTGCCCGGTTAGCACCGTGTGCTAGAAACTTTCCGGTGCGCTTAGTGGACGTGCGTAAAAAATTAAATTACCACCCGGGCCATGCGATAGTCAGGTGGTAGTTCAAAATTGATGCGCGTAGGATGAACGTACGCGCCTTACGAAAAGGGCCCCTAAATAAATAAATATTTTTGCCAGTCCCACGTGCTAATGAAAAAATTTGTATGGGACCAGCAATTAAAAAAAAAAAAGCCCTATTTTACAGCCGCAGTAAAAATGGGCTCAGCATGTGGGATCCATCCCAGGATACTGAAGGAGCTCAGAGAGGTCCTGGCGGGATCTCTTAAAGATTTATTTAATAGATCTTTAAAGACGGGAGAGGTTCCGTGAGATTGGAGACGAGCGGATGTGGTCCCTCTTCACAAAAGTGGAGACAAGGAGGAAGTGGGAAACTACAGACCGGTAACTACAGTCTCACGTTGGTGGTAGGAAAAATAATGGAGTCACTGCTGAAAGAAAGGATAGTTAACTTTCTAGAAACCGACGGGTTACAGGACCCGAGGCAACATGGCTTTACCAAATATTATTGACTTTTTTGACTGGGTGACCACAGAACTGGATGAGGGACGTGCGCTAGATGTAATCTACTTGGACTTCATAAAAGCCTTTGATACAGTCTCCCACAGAAGACTCGTGAATAAACTGAAAGGGTTGAACTTAGGACCGAAAGTGATGAACTGGATAAGAAACTGGTTGACTGACAGGTGGCAGAGGGTGGTGGTAAATGGAATCCGCTCGGAGGAAAGGAAGATGAGCAGTGGAGTTCCTCAGGGGTCGGTGCTGGGGCCTATTCTATTTAATATATTTATGGGAGATATTGCTGAAGGGTTGGAAGGAAAGGTGTGCCTTTTTGCAGATGACATAAAAATAGCCAATAGAGTGGATACCCTGGAGGGAGTAGAAACGATGAGAAGGGATCTCCAAACGTTAGAAGAATGGTTGAAGGTCAGGCAGTTAAAATTTAATGCCAAGAAGTGTAGAGTGATGCACTTGGGGTGCAGAAACCCAAAAGTGCGATACCGGATAGGAGGGGAGAGATTAGTAAGCTCAACTCAGACCTTGGGGTGTTGGTGTCGGAGGATCTGAAGGTAAAGAAACAATGCGACAAGGTGACGGCCGTAGCATAGAGAGGGGCATAAACAGCAGAAGAAAGGAGGTGTTGATGCCCCTCTACAAGTAGTTGGTGAGGCCCCACTTGGAGTATTGTGTTCAGTTTTAGAGGCCGTATCTTGCTAAAGATGTAAAAAGACTGGAAGTGGTGCAAAGAAAAGCTACGAAAATGGTATGGGATTTGCCTTGCCAACCGTACGAGGAGAGACTTGCTGACCTGAACATGTATACCTTGGAGGAAAGGAGAAACAGGAGTGATATGATACAGACGTTCAAATATTTGAAAGGTATTAATCCACAAACAAAACTATTCTGGAGACGGGAAGGCGGTAAAACTAGAGGACATGAATTGAGGTTGAAGGGGGGCACACTCAGGACTAATATCAGGAAGTATTTTTTCATAGAGAGGGTGGTGGATATGTGGAATGCCCTCCCGCGGGAGATGGTGGAGATGAAAACGGTAATGGAATTCAAACATGCGTGGAATAAACACAAAGGAATCCTGTTAAGAAGGAATGGTTCCGTGGAATCTTAGCGGAGATTGGGTGGTGATGCCAGTAATTGGTAACAAAACGGGAGCTGGGCAGACTTCTATGGTCTACGCCCTGATCGTGACTGCATAGATAGGGATGGGCTGGAGTGTAAATTTTAAGGGGCTTCGATGTAAGCTTCAGAACTTAGTACAAGAATAGTACTGGGCAGACTTCTACGGTCTGTGCCCTGAGAAAGGCAAGGACAAATCAAACTCGGGTATACATATAAAGTATCACATACCATGTAAAATGAATTTATCTTGTTGGGCAGACTGGATGGACCGTACAGGTCTTTATCTGCCGTCATTTACTATGTTACTATATTAGCCCGTAGATGCCCGTAGAAATATATAACACAGTTAGTGCATGCTAATGTTTTAGCGCACCTCTAGCGTACCTTAGCAAACAGGGCCTCAAATAACATATATCACCATTCAACAGGAATACACTGGAAATAGAACAAAATAATTCAATAAAGAATCACCTAATGGTGTGAAATAAAACTCATAATATTGCCCACAAGGTAAAGAAAAATACGGACCCAAGATACAATATATAATTATAGAGAAAAGAAATTCAGCACAACGCCCCAGCTCACCCTCCCTGGCCAGTAATAATGATACATTTTTTAAAATGCTGACAGGATATTGCAGTACATGCATTGAATCTGTATTGTGGAAACCTATGTGGTAAAGTTTGAATTCTTACTATTATTTTCATTTTATACAATCTATTTTAATGATGATCTTTCTTATATGTTTATTGATTTTATTATATTTATTGTTTGTAGACCTCTGATTAAGGTTTTTCCAAAATTTGGTCATGTTGGGTCCTGTTTCCATTAACTCTGACATTTGGATAAAATCTTGCCGTGTTTGTCCTTTCTTAGATCGCTGCTGCTGTTTGGTTGTCTGTTCTGCTTCTGCAGAGTAGACTGTCTCCTGTTTGTTTCTGTATCTCTTACAATAAACATATGGGTTTATACAATCACATTAATCCTCTCTTGCTTTAAGGAAATCCTCCAAATGCTTTGGGTCAAAAAACTGATATTGAGTACCTCCAAGAACAACACATAAACAAGGAAAATACAACATCAACCCCTAGAGCCTGAGCTCTAGGTTGAAGTACCAAAAAGGCCTTCTCCTCTAGACAAACCAAGACCTTAATTTTTGAACCCATAAACATTGCACCAAGATTTCTAAAGGAATGATTCAACACAGGATTGCGGTCCAGCTCAAGTTCAAAAGTCAGAACCTTAGTAGCTCTCTGGGTAATAACCTCCAAGGAAGATTTCAAAACTGAAGTAAGATTTATGCCATCTTTTTCTCAATCCTGTATCCCAGGGTTATTTGATCTTCCGAGACCCAAAATATATTAGCCCCCTTGTTATAGGAGTGGAGGAGTGGCCTAGTGGTTAGGCTGGTGGACTTTGGTCCTGGGGAACTGAGGAACTGAGTTCAATTCCCAGCACAGGCAGCAACTTGTGACTCTGGGCAAGTCACTTAACCCTCCATTGCCTACCACATTGAGCCTGCCATGAGTGGGAAAGTGTGGGGTACAAATGTAACAAAAAAAAAAAAAAAAAAGGAGGCAATGAATATGAAGACATCTTCAGTTACACTAAACACTTTTTTTTACCATATCTATTGAGGAGATTAATGGAGACTTATGAAAAATTCAAGAATCTTAAATTATGCCTTCTAACTTGGTCTTCCAAATATTCCAGTCTTCAGTGGATATAGTTATCATTAACTGAGGCTATTTCAAAATTCTCCTTAAAAGATTTCAATTCAGAAGAGTAATGGTCCATATCTTGCACCCGTGTCAAGACAGCTTGCAATGAGGAATTCATGCTCCGTATAGCGTCCCAAAGTGACTCAAGCATCACAATGGCTGGTCTATTCAATAAATGAGCATCTAAGTTGGTAAAAGAAGCAAAGATCCTTGCCTTTACCAGGCCACTTACAGTTTCCTTAAACAAAATCCTGGCAGCAGCTTGCATCCTTTGGTCTTTTCTGCGGCTAGGACATTTCTCCACCACAGGGTGCTCCCCGGTTAGGGCATAACTCCAACTCCTCGGATGCCCCAGCCCCACTAGAACCTGTGCCCACACTGCTTCCAGGTTAATGCCAGGGGCAGAGGAAGACACCAGGGGAAGCATCCTCCCTTTCTCCTTTTTCTTGCCCACAATGAAGGGAAATAAAACTCAAGTTGGTTACATAAACCAACTCGGACAGAAGGACCTGCTGCAAACATGTCTGGTCATTCGGACACTATCTTGGATCCTCAACGTGCTACACCCATTTTTAACCACAGCTTAGTATAAGGGCTCCTCTATTTGGATTTTCCTGACCCAGTTCTGATAGGGTCAATTAACATTAAGTTTCAAATCTTTTTATTAACCAGACCATAAGTGTAGTACACAGTATAATATTTTACATCTTTTTTAACAATCTCTCAAACCTGTAACATTAAATATTTAATATATCCTGTTCTTCCTGTAACATTTATTCCCCATTGCTACCCTACCTACCCTTTCAAACCCAGCAGGCCTCATTTACACTATCCCATATTGCCACTAAAACTATTCTTCGTTCCCTAAAGTGACCCTCCTCAATTTATTTAAAATCAAGCTATGTGTTCTCAAAGAGAGGGATTGTACATAGGTGCCTCATATTACTAGAAATCGCTTCCTTGTTTTTAAAGTGTACCTTGCTTCTTGCAATTCATCATTGCTCTTTAGTGTAAAATTTCACATAATCTAAAAGTGAAATTATTCACCTGTGGCACATGTTCTCCAAAGACAGCAGGACAATATTCTCACATACTCTCCCACCTCCCATAAGAGTTGAATTCTTTATGCTTTTTTATTCAACTGGAAGTCCTGTGCAAGTTGGACAGGTGGGAAGGCACTCGCACACGCATAGTGGAAGCCTACCAAAGGCTTCTAGAGCTACTTAACGCTGGGCAAGCATCCGCATCGGGGCTCCTTCGTGAGATGCTATGTCCTACTTTTCCTCGGAGAATAGGCTTTTCAGATATATAGGAAATATAACTACCTGTAACACATACAAAGTTTAAGCCTAAATATGCAATTTAAAACTAAGAAGGAGCACCACTGAAAGAGTGGAAGGGAAAACACACCATGCCACCTCAATCACTACAAGCTAGGGGGAAGGGAAATGGGACTTGATATACCGCCTTTCTGTGGTTTCTTGCAACTACATTCAAAGCAGTTTACATAGTATATTCAGGTACTTATTTGTACCGGGCAATGGAGGGTTAAGTGACTTGCCCAGAGTCACAAGGAGCTGCAGTGGGAATCAAACTCAGTTTCCCAGGATCAAAGTCCACTGCATTAACCACTAGGCTACTCAAGAGTACATGAGGCACTGGGCTGAAGAAAATAAGGGGCTCATTGTGAAGATTTCTGGGCTATCACAGATTGCCTAACTGAAGAGATCAACCACAAAAGCGTGGAGGAACACACTGATCCCTATGGAAGTAGTATACCCAAACCAAGGAGCAGGGAAGAAAAATACCATCCGCATGTGTCGGTCATTTTTCTGCAATTTTGGCAGAGTTGTTTCACAACATCTTCGTTTTCACTGCACGCAGAATTAAATGGACAGCAGATAATAGCACACATCAGATTTGCAGACTCCTGAGGCAGTGCCGAAACACAGCTGCTGTGTCGACTCTTTGAACCCTTTTGAAGTGTTTCCGAATAAACACTACAAGAACCTGAGCGTCTCCTGCCCTATTCCTTGGTTTATGTGTATAGATTGTCTAACCCCACTGTCAACCAAAGGAGAGCTGCTATATTCTGGTGAGTGGGAGTGGTGAATGAGGCTACCCACATATTTCAACCACCCAATGCTAGTTACCAAACACTGTTGACCCTGTGATGTCTAGGTTCAGAGGCTGGGTCACTATATTGATAGTCCTGGAAAAGAGCCAGGCTCTTTATAAATTTAAGAAATGCACACAGCTGTAAAGAAATTTCAGGATGATATAGAAGATCATTAAGGATACCATTTGGGATTTAATGATAGTACTCTATGTTTTAATCTTTAACACTATATTCTAGAATCACTGCACTGGCTAATAACTACTAAGAATAAAATTTAACATCTTATGTGTTACTTTTTTAAATACCTGTGTAGAACCCCTGGGAATCTGGCGGCATTTGGAATGCTTGATCAGATTCACAGTGCCCCTACTTTAAACCACCAATAGCATAAAACCTTCTGGCTGATCTCATTTGTAATAATACAGAACCTGCTAACTATCATTAGATAACATGTAACCACAACACCAAATAAATGCAAAAAGTGGGGGTGTTTAGCAGTGAGGCATTTACCTTCCAAACAGGACTAATGGCAAACATAGGGGCTAAAACAGTTACAATCACTGGCAACCTAACCATCAAGCCAAAAAAAAATAGTGGAGAAGAAAGCACAAGGCAGAAAAAAAACTCCACTCACCTTGAGGTGTGTGGTAACTGTATCTAATGAAAAACAAGTTCACCTGACAAAAAATGTCCAGCACCAGACAATAAAGGCAACAAAACCATACAAAAATATCTTCAAATATTATTTAAACTTATCTTTACAACATTGCTAGTCAAGTCAGTTTGGCTGATGCTTGATTTTGATTTGATTTACTGACTTGATATACCACATTACACAAAAATGCATCACAGCGGTTCACAGAATTAATAAAATAAACAAAATATGGAAAAATTATGTTCTTACCTGATAATTTTCTTTCCTTTAATCATACCAGAACAGTCCAGACTAATGGGTTGTGTCCATCTACCAGTGGAAGGAGACAGAGAAAATAGTTCCAAGTGAACCGCCCCTTAAGGGTATCGTGCAGCCTGGAATGTTCAGTATTTCGAATAGCCAAGCAATGGTGCTCTGAACTCTAGAAGAAAACACAGTTAATACAAACAGCCAAACTCTTGGAGCCAATATGGCGAACCTCACTGTTCCTGCTTGGCCGAAGGCAACTGCAACCTCCCCTCACAGTAAAGTAAGCGGGAGGGAATGGTCCATACCGAGTTTGCCCAAGCACATAGAGATCTACCCCTGAATCCGGGGAAAGAACTCCGTGATCCCAAGTAACAGGAGTCATACAGAGCTGGCACAACAAGTGGCAGGAGATTGAATAGAGAAGATGAAGTAGGCAGTGCTGTAGGACATCCCACCGTATTGAAGCGTCGTGGAACAGCCAGGGATACCTGAACGAAACAACACTCTGACAGACATTAGCCAGGGAGGGCATCTGGACTGGTCTGGTATGATTAAAGGAAAGAAAATTATCAGGTAAGAACATAATTTTTCCTTCCTTGTCATCTATACCAGACCAGTCCAGACTATGGGATGTAGCAAAGCAGTTTCCCAAAGAGGGGGGAGGGGGAGAAAAGAAGAATGCAGAAGGTTGAAAAATCAACAAAGCTATACACACAGCAAAAACTGATCAGCAGAAAAGGATCTGAATATCCGAACCACCAGGCTACCAAAATGGAAAAGAGTTAGACACTAGAAAAGGAACTGAAGCTGTAGGACGTAAAACAAACGTCCTGAGCAAAAGAAAAACTACGTACCCCGAGAGTAGCAAAAGAAGCAGCAAAGATACTCATGCCAAAGGACCCCCCTGGAAGGGAGGCAACAGTCGTATCCGAGCAACAAGGAGAAGAACTGTCTCTCCTAGACCAGGATCCACTTCTCTGAACCCTGGCAAGACAAAGGCTAACTCCCAAACCTGCCAGTCTGCCTTGAGTGCAAGATGGTCAGAGGAAGCGACCCTAATAAGTACTAGGAGTATGCAATCCCAAACAGTGTGCCACACTTCATAGAAGAAAGGAAGCAAGGCCTAGGAACCACCCAGACCCGCGCCTAGTGAGAGAATCAAACTCCACAGAAGAAGAGACTCCAGAGAACCAACTAAGTGGAGAACTAGTCTCTTCAGGAGAACCATGAAGAAAAGGGCAGCAGCATACCAAGGTACAACTGTAGAAAGAGAGTACTCCTAAACTAGCTCACTCTGGACTTAGGGATGAAAGAACAGAGCCAAGAGAACAAAAGGAGACAAAAAGAAAGAGAGTCGAGAGTCACACTGCAAAGAAAATACCCCCAATGTGCCAAGAAGACACAAAAGGAACAGAGACGAATTCAAACTTCAGCAATGGAGAAGCTTCTCGCCAGCCACCAAGAGGCTACGGCAAGAAAAGATGCCACAGGAATGGCAGCTAACAGGAGACAAGGCAGCCTTGTCTAGCAATCTAACTGCGGTAAGCCACAGCTGCCAAGAAGTTACTATATCCAACCCACAGAAAAGAGCTGGGATTGACCGACAAGGTGAAACAGTGCCCAACAGGCAAAGGAAAAATACGCTCCACAGTCAGAGATTGAACTGTGCTCAAGGGACAGAAACGAAGCTGAGCTCATTAGGCAAAGTAGGATCCATGCTCAACGAGAACAAATGGATTTGCACTCAAAGCACACAAACTGAGCCACGCACCGTGGGCAGAGAAGGAGTTGCACACCTCTGGCAAAGATAGAAATGCACTGAACAAGCAGAGAAGAAGCTGAGAGTAACAGACAGAGGATGAGCAGTGCCCCACTGAAAGAGCTGGATGTTAGAGGTACCTGCAGAACTGAAGCTGCGGTAGTGATGGAACCGTGTATAAAACGCAGACAAGGAGCTGCGCTCCAGACACCGGCACAAGGAGCTGCGTTCCAGACACCGGCACAAGGAGCTGCGCTCCAGACACCGGCACAAGGAGCTGCGCTCCAGACACCAGTAAGGAGCTATGCTTCCTATGAAAACATAAAGCTGTGCAGCACCTGCAGTCACCTAGCTGTGCTCAACATACCGCCCTGGAACTGTGCCCAATCTGCAGAAAAGAGTTGTGCTAAATACACAGAGATGGAGCTACACTCAACAGGGGGTGCAGCTGCGCACTGCACGCAGACAGGGAGCTGCATTCCACAGGCAGACACAGAGCCGTGTTCTACACGCAAACACAGGACTGCGCCCCACATTGAGATCTGCAGAGAAAGAACTACACTCAACATGCGACAATAGAGCTGCATTCAACATGGAGAGATGAAAGGTTGCAGAGATGAAAGGTTGCAGAATATGCAGCGAAGGAACTTCACTCAACATGCCATGATAGAGCTGTCCTCAACATACAGCGATGGAGCTAAAGCCAACCTGGAACTGTGGAGCAGCACTCAACATGCAGCGATGGAGCTGCGCTCAAATGCAGCGATGGAGGTGTGCTCAACATGCAGCGATGGAGCTGTGCTCAAATGCAGCGATGGAGCTGTGCTCAACATGGAGCAATGGAGCTGTGCTCAACATGCAGCAATGGAGCTGTGCTCAACAAGCAAAATGCATAGATGGAGCCCCAGGGAACAGCCAGAGAAGAAGGTGCTGCCAGGAGGCCAACAAGAAAGGAGCACAACTTGTGGAAATGCAGATCTGGTGCTGCATTCTCCTGGCCCAGAGGGACTAAAACTACAAGAAGAAAAGGCCCCATGACCCAAGAGACACTCTCAGCCCCCAAGTGGTCTCTGAGCCACGACGACCACCCTTCTGGGTAACTGAGATGGAGCAGCAGTGAACGAGAGAAAGAACTCCCGCCAAGAGGGAGATAAGGACCACAGGTCTGGAATCCTCAGACCATAGGGAGCAAAATGCTTCCGTAAGGCAGTGAGCAAGAAACAACTCTCGCCAGGCCAGGAACAAAGAGGAAGGTGGCCACTAACACCAAACCGAGGAAAAACCAGCTAAGGGAGAGTCAAACTCCAGACCCTGAACACAGCCACTTCCCTGCAGAAAAGTAGAGAAAAGTGCAGAGCTAAGAGGCAATAATCCAGATGCACAGCAATAGATTTGCTCAGCAGGAAAGAACTACTCCCCTTACACAAAAAGGAAGGAGGGTCAAATGTGCCAGGACAGAGGCGCCTGAAAATAGAAAAGGTAAAATCCGCCTGTGCCAGGCTAAAATTCCTGCCCGAAAGCAAGGGAAAGCAAGGAACAGCTGTGGCAAACTAGTCCTAAAAAGGCACATTCCCGTTAACAGACACTGAACTGAGTCCAAGCAAAAGACTAGCAAGAATGGCGCTCCCGAGGGTATTCAGAAGAGGGATATGAGCTACCAGTTGCACACCAAGGACAACTCGGACTCCCGCCACTGCAGACAAACAAGAGCAGACAGGAGGGATCCACTGGGACGAGAGAACCAGAACCTCCCTAAGGAAGGAAAAGCTGCTGCCAAAATAAGAATCAAAGCAACTGGTACCAGCTCAGAAGGGTCCAAGAACAGAATCAGACGCCAGCCAGCGAAGAAACTTCGCAAGCAGCCCCCTAGAATACATTGCCAAAGGCGGGAAAATAAATCAGGTAACATGCAAGAGAAAGAAGGAAAAACAAAGTTTCTTTTTTTTTTTAAACAACCTCCTTCACTAGTGACAGGAATAAATAAAGGCTTACCTCAGAGGCAGAAATTCAGATATACCTACCAACACAGAAGAGAAGAACCCCACAGGGGAGACAATTTACTCCATGCCACAATCAACCATCACCCTGCTAGAACGACAGCCAGGGGAGGGAACCAGGGTCACTGGATATCACCCTAGCTGGCAGATGAGGAACTCAGGATCATTGAGTATCATCTACAACTAGCCCCAACACTGCTACCAGCACACCCCTGGCTCCACTGTCACTAGAAGAATCTGGGACAGGAGCTGCCAGCCAGCAATCCAGAGCAGCTGCATGATCCGTCCACCATCCGTTAGGAGACAGAGAAAATACTGAATATTCCAGGCTGCACGATACCCTTAAGGGGCGGTTCACTTGGAACTATTTTCTCTGTCTCCTTCCGCTGGTAGATGGACACAACCCATTAGTCTGGACTGGTCTGGTATAGATGACAAGGAAAAACAATCAACTACACAAAAGCAACAAAGCAATCAGAGAATTAAAATATAAAAACAAGGGGCCCTTTTGTTGGGTTTGGATTTGGAGTATAGCACCATTGGATTGACCAGCAATGTTCTATAGAATATAAAAGAGAGACTCCACCTAGAACTATATTTTATGTTTTCTACCTCCCAGTCTCTGATTTCTATAAGCAAGGGAGAGCCTTCAAGGCACTTTATGAATAAAGACACCAGAAGTAAGAAGCCTTTTACTGCGTAAGCAGGCATAAAGAGTGAGACTGAAGTTGAAGGAGCCAGAACCTAGAAAGTTGTTCACCTATGCTGGGTGTATAAAGGTGGAGGGCTCTCTGTATCCCTTCTTTCCACACAGAATAGGAGAAACTGGGCTATTGTGAATTCTAGCAAGGTGCCCTACCCACAAATCCCATAGGAACCTACTTTCTTTTATAGAGTAGGTAACATATGGACACATTATAGGATTACTTCCATTATGTATTATCATGATTTCATTTGAGTGGCCTAGTGGTTAGGGTGGTGGACTTTGGTCCTGGGGAACTGAGGAACTGAGTTTGATTCCCACTTCAACCACAGGCTGAAGTCACTTAACCCTCCTTTGCCCCAGGTACAAATACGTACCTGTATACAATATGTAAGCCGCATTGAGCCTGCCATGAGTGGGAAAGCACGGGGTACAAATGTAACAAAAATAAAAAAAATAAATATATGGTACTATATTATGTACTTTGATTTGAGATCCTGGATTATTAGTATATGTAATGTTTCACTTAACTGTTTTTAAAAAAACTAATCATTTTATAAAACATAAAATAAAGTATACTTTGGGTCAGATATTGCTTGAAACATATCGAATTTTGGGTCTTAGAATTATGGTACTAATGAGGAACATCACATACTGTAGGTTGTCTTAAAAAGGTACATATGTGAAATACAGTGATGCATCTTCATAGACCGTAATCAGATATGTCACACAGTGGTTACTGAATCTGCATGACTGTTACTATGCACAAAGTTATAAAAAGCTACATTCAAGTAACCTATTGACAATTCACAAAGGAAATGCTTTTTTGTATACTGTGCCATAAAATACAACAATGGTGGGAAAAAGTCCTGTTAACAGAAGTAGAACTAAACAAAAAAAAAAAAATCGCACACGTCTTCAGCAAAAAAACTGCCAGCAAAAGTGTAAATGGCATTTGTTTAAAAGTTTCAATGGACTTTTAACAATAGCTCTCAAATGCACAATCCTTCCACTCATCACCATAAAACACAAGATGTTGTTCACACTTATGACAACCTCCTAATTCTTCTTCAGGCCTTGCATACAACTTTCTCTTTAAGGAGACCTACCTCTACAATCCACGTCAACACAGCACTGTACATCAAATCGCCTTCAAACAACCTTCCTAATGATCTATAGAGCTAGGAATTTAAAGCTATGTATATCATTGGGCAGGACAACAAGACAGAACAAGAAATGCTATACTGGTTGGCCAATGATCCACTGATCCCAACATCTTGTCTCTGGTAGTAGCCAAGGTTGCTTGGCAGTACCGCCCAACAGAATTTAATGGGGAAAGCCCAATCCTGTGGCTCAATCCAGATTCTTACTGAAACTTAGAGTATCTTTAGAAAGAGTAAAAAATATGTATAACATATCAAAGAGATTAATCCAATTTTGTGCCCATGGGTAAGTCTCTTGAAAATCAGGCTTATTATACTATCACTTCTCAATCTATAGCCGGGCACTTAAATTTATAGAATACTAACACTTACACATGTAACTGCTAGCAAAGCACTCAGGGGTAAATTCCATGTATGGCGACAAAAAAAAAAAAAATCAGCACTGAAAAAAGTGCTTAAAGTTAGGTGCGGTTTGAAGAATAGTGCTTAGGCCCAGGAATCGTGCCTAACTTTAGGCACGGCTATTTGCATCATAATTTTTCACCCAAGATATGCCCAGACCGCCCCTCCCCCTTTACTGTAAGGACATACAGTTTTAGGCATCCATTTCCTGGATTTATAAAATTAGAATCTGGATGCCCATGCAATATGGATGTTTAAATACCAGTTTTCAGATGTCAATAACACAAACAGTTTCCAAAATAAGGGCCATAATGAGCTTAGCCAGTACTGTGTTAGCAAGCAGCAGGATGCATATATGCATCTCACTGAAGTACTGACCCTGCAATGCACTTAAGTGACCCCAGCATATGCACCTCACCCCACTTTACTGCAACAGTTATAAATCCCTAACTGAAAATATTAGCTTAAAGGTGCAAAGAAGATTTTACTTTACAATGAAAATAAAACATGTTATCTTTGCAGTCTGATTACAGTTAAATATGCATGTTCAATAAAACTATTTACTTTTTAAATATTTTAGTACTATTTGAACTGTCATCGTGAGCATGCTGTTTACCTCAGAACATCTTACAATTGCGATAATGAACCTGTAAAGTAAATGGAATTTTTGGCTAGAGGTTTTCAACCTCGGGACTCACCCAGCCACTCTATCCACATTATTGTATGCAAATCTATCTCATGTATAGCCATGAAAACCTGACAAAGTTGAGAACCCCTGTATTAGGCCAATCAGAAACAGGATTCAAATCCTACTATTTTGGAATTATCCATAATGTGAAAAGGAATACATACCTTAAGAACTGTGGGAGAACAAATTTCCTGGGCCCACACTCCATGTTTACATTCCTGTTCTCTTCTACATTGGTCAACGCACCAACCACATTTCATTAAAGCTGGCGCTGAAAGACACTGGCCACAGGATTTAAAGTGGTCACATCCAGGTCCATTCAGAGGAACCTTGATTACCTGCCAAGAAGAGAATTACGTTGTGAGATGGCTATGTAAAGCATGGGTTTAAGCCAAGGAGTTGTCCAATTTCTGAAATGTGTTGATTCTAGTCATTAAAAATGATATAAATCCAATAATTTCATAAATTAGAAATTAAGTGAGAAATTTAATCTTCAAGATCCTAATATAGTTGCTGAAACAATTATGCCAACATGGATACAATCATCAAATCATTATCATGAGCATAACTGGAGAATATCAGCAGTCTGAAGGTAGCATTGACCAATATTTACTCCTGCTCTTGGGGGCTAAGGCTGTTTCTGATTGAGAAAATATGAAAGACTATGGGGTATGTCTACTAAAGTGAACTAGCAAATGGGTTTTGTGCATGCTAACATAGGGCTTTGCCCTACTGCTTGGGTGTGCTAGAAATGGGCTTAGCATGCAGGAATTTCCAGTATTTTTCTTTCAAGTTGTGTGCTAATGTTTGCCTTAGCAAGCGTAACCTGAGAAAAGCATTGACATGGGAGCACTTAACACCTCCTTTTTAGGAGGCGCTTAAGAGCTCCTGCCTTATGGATGCACTAACCAGTTAGCATATAAAAATCGGAACGCACTAGCTAGATAGTGTGCTTATCCATGCTCCACCCCTGATATGACCCCTCCAGAAAATAAATACTGCAGCTTAACATGTGCAAACAAGGAATTTTCTGCAAAATATTTCAATGTGCTTCGCGGTATGCATTTTCAATGTCTGCTAAGCATACATATGGGCATACTGCCTTTTAGTAGACATACCCCTATATCCTATGGCAATTTAGTGAAGCAACATTAACTGGATTTCTTCTCGCTTCATCACAAAAAGAGTCATCTTACATGTCTGTCTTCTGCTAGAGAAGCAGAAATAAATACAATATTGGATTACCACATGTGCCTGAAGGTGACTAATACATAAAATTAGCTATGGTCAGTCAATACAAGGGTGCAATCATCATAGTGTACAATCATCATCCAGTGTTTTGGTCACATTTCAAACCACTCTTCTTTTCAAGTCGACCATTTAGAAAGTCATTAAAACCATCAATAACAATGACCATCTTGTTGTTTAGCCATGGTTAATTTTATCTCTCTCTCATCCATGAGCGAGGATACTATTCTGAGAAAAATGAAAATGTCTATCTTTGAGTTCCACAATGAAATCATGGACTGTACTAGAAAATCAAAGGCAATTGTATCTCTCAGATATCTTATTTTTAGGCTCTAACTACTGCTGTGAGGACAGAATGGACTCTTTTCCTCACTTAGCACCCAGTGGAAACTAGCCACTATAACCTATATCAACATTCCGATGATCTTAAATCCTATTCATGATCTATTTTTTTTCAGCCTGATAGTCACAATCTGCTTTCAAAACCAATGGTTACTGGTATAACATCATCCATTTATATCCACCTTGCTGGATGGCAGTCTATCATCACTTGAACATCGGAAAAGCTTACAAAGCATCTGTGGGCAGAACACGGCGTGATACAGATTTATTTACAGTTTTTACAAACCATCTGTCCTGTACTAACTGCAGTTTTGTCTGAAAGCTTAATTCGTTTTTAACCTAACAAGGAAAAATAATTAGCCCTTACCTTTTTCCCAGCTATAACTAGTGTATATCCATCTTGTTCTGTTGAGTGCTGAACTACTACTTCAGGAGAGATTGGGTGGGTATCAAGAAGAAAGTCAACATGAGGTTTCATCTGTCCAGAACGAGATATCACAACCTAAAACAGAATGAAAAGTGACAACAAATCATTATTCACATAGCTCTGAATTTTTTTTTCTCAGATTATAATTTCTTCGGTCATAATCCTACTCCAGCTTCTCTATCATGCCATTTTTGTTGAGGTTTGAAACTCTGTTTGTACTTTGTAAAAATAATTTGCTTTGCTCAGATTCCCACATTTCTAGGATACACAAAATTATTCTAATAATTTTAAAAAATTCATAGGAATATTTTTATTTTAAAAAATTGTGCATTTTAATGGAAAATTAGGTTTTTACCTCGGTAATTTTCTTTCCTTTAGTCATAGCAGATGAATCCATTACGAGTGGATTGTGTCCATCAACCAGCAGGGGAAGATAGAGAGCACTGAAAAACCATAGTGTCTCATGGCCAGCTAGCTCCATCTGCCTGTTCAGCATTTGAAGCTTCCAAAGCAGTGTTACACCGCAAAGCATAATAAAATGAACTTTCCTCATAGCGGACGAACGTCCCAAAACTGGAGCTATAATTCAAAGGAGGGAATGAACTCATCCTCCTGGAGGGAATGAACTCATCCTCCTGTAACTGAACAGAAATCCTGAAGACTGTTTTCCAACTTCTCCCAATGAGGGAACATATCTACAGGAAAAACTGAACATAAAAGTAACATAAATCACATAATGAACCACTGAGGGAGGGCTCATGGATTCATCTGCTATGACTAAAGGAAAGAAAATTACCAAGGTAAGAACCTAATTTTCCCTTCCTTGTCATCAAGCAGATGAATCCATTACGAGTGGGATGTATCAAAGCAATCCCTAGATAGGGTGGGAACAAGCCACACCACGCGCCAGCACTTGTGCTCCAAAATGCGCGTCTCTCCTGGCAGCCACATCCAGCCTGTAATGTCGGGCAAACGAGAGCTTAGAAGCCCAAGTAGCTGCACTACATATCTCTTGAAGAGAGAGTGCTCCAGTTTCAGCCCAAGAAGAGGAAATCGCTCTTGTGGAATGTGCCTTAAAGGCTTCAGGCGGAGGCCAGCCAGATAGCAGATATGCTGAAAAGATAGCTTCTTTGAGCCAACGGGCTATAGTGGCCTTAGACGCTGGAGACCCTGTGCGCGGACATGCGCAGATATTGCAACAGAGCCCTTTGCACATCCAGAAGGTGCAACTGTCCATAGGCTTCTGGAAACTCCTCTTTAGAAAAGGAGGGCAGGAAAATAGGCTGGTTTAGGTGAAACGCTGAAACCACCTTAGGCATGAAGGAAGGCACCGTACATACCATTACTCTGGACTCTGAGAATTGCAGAAATGGGTCTCGATAGGACAGCGCCTGGAGCTCAGATACCCGTCTCGCTGATGTCACGGCCACCAAAAAGACCGTCTTTAAGGTCACATCCTTCTCCGAAGCTCGCCTAAGCGGCTCAAAGGGTGAACAATGAAGGGCCTTTAAAACTAACCCCAGGTTCCAGGCTGGACACGGGGCCCGCATGGGAGGACGGAGCCGAAGCACCCCTCTAAGAAACCGTGTCACATCCGGGCAAACAGCCAGAGAGAGGCCAGCGATCTTCCCTCGAAAACATGCTAAGGCTGCCACTTGAACACGCAGGGAATTATAGGCCAAGCCTTTTTGTAAACCATCCTGCAAAAAGTCAAGTATCGGCGAGACAGAAGCCCGCATGGGTGTAATTGCTTTAGCAGCACACCAAGCCTCAAACTGGCGCCAAATCCTGGCATAAGCCACGGAAGTAGAACACTTGCGGGTCTGTAGGAGAGTGGAAATGACTTTACTGGAATATCCCTTGTCTCTCAATTGCGCCCTCTCAATAGCCATGCCGTAAGACCAAAGTGGCAGGCGTTCTCCATGGTCACCGGGCCCTGTGACAACAGGTTCGGTACCAGAGGTAACGGCAGGGGATCCTCTACCAGCATCCACCGGAGGTCCGCATACCACGGCTTTCTGGGCCAATCCGGGGCAATGAGAACCACCTCTCCTTGGTGGAGCCGAATCCGCAGGAGTACTCGCCCTATCAAGGGTCATGGAGGGAACACATACAGGAGGCCTTGAGGCCAGGGTTGAGCCAAGGCATCCAACCCCGCCGAGCGAGGATCTCTCCGTCTGCTGTAGAAGCACGGGACTTTGGCATTTGTACTTGACGCCATAAGATCCATTACGGGCTTTCCCCATTTGGCACATATCTGCAGGAATACTTCGTCTGCAAGTTCCCACTCCGCTGGGTCGATCTGATTCCTGCTCAGATAATCGGCTTGCACGTTGCTCTGACCTGCAATATGAGCTGCTGACAGAAAGTGCAGATGAAGCTCGGCCCAGTGGCAAATCTGCGCGGCCTGCGCTGCTAGTGCTATGCACTGAGTGCCTCCTTGGCGATTTATGTAGGCCACTGCTGTCGTGTTGTCCGACAGAACTGACAGCCAATCCTTCCAGGGTCAATTAAAAGGCCAGAAGCGCCTGGAAAATCGCTTTCAACTCCAAGCGATTGATGGACCACTCCGACTCCTCGGCTGTCCAAAAACCCTGGGCATGCCTTCCCCTTGCAATGTGCACCCCAGCCCTTCAGGCTGGCATCTGTTACCACCAGGCACAAATCGGGGAGTGCTAGCGGCAGTCCTAGCCACAGCATGCTGTCTGAGAGCCACCACTCCATACTGAGCCGGGCCACAGGGAGCCACGTGAGTCTGCATTGATAATCCTGAGATATTGGAGACCACCTTTGAAGCAGGGAACACTGCAGAGGTCTCAGGTGCGCTCTCGCCAAGGCACCACTTCCAAAGTGGCCGTCATCGACCCCAATAGCTGGACTATGTCCCAAGCTCACGGGCGAGGCATCCTCAGGAGCAGACGGACCTGGTTCTGAAGCTTGCACCGCCTTTGCTCGGGTAGGAAGACCATCCCCGAGGCTGTGTCGAACCGGACCCCCAAATATTCTAGAGATTGAGAGGGGGTCAGGTGACTTTTGGCTATATTGACGACCCAGCCCAGAGATTGCAGTACTGAGACCACTCTGGCTGTATCCTGATGACTCTCTTCTACAGAGTCTGCTCTGATGAGCCAATCGTCTAGGTACGGGTGAACCCGGATACCCTCTCACCTGAGAAAAGCAGCTACTACCACCATTACCTTGGAAAAGGTTCAGGGAGCTGTGGCGAGGCCAAAAAGCAAGGCCCAAAACTGGAAATGTTTTCCCATCACCGCAAAACGCAGAAACCTCTGATGCGGGGGCCAAATTGGTATGTGCAAGTAAGCTTCTTTCAGGTCCAGAGACGTGAGAAACTCTCCTGGCTGTACCGCCGCTATGGCGGAGCACAGGGTTTCCATGTGAAAATGCCGCACGTTCAAAGACTTGTTGACTTCTTTTAAGTCTAGGATCATCCTTTTCGCGGCACCACCTTCTGCGCTTGTCTTGCGGCCATCTGTCAGGGGGAAACGCATCTGACGGTAATCCAAGGCCAGACTCCACTGGAGGGGATACAGAAAGCAGGGCTGCAGGGGACCCCTGCGGAAGAGCTCGTTTTAACAGGTATGCATTATGCAGCAATAAAGCAAATTCAGGGGAAAATGGCTCACCCTGACCTCCCGGTTCCAGTCCGGGGGGAAACAGCTCTTTTATCAGCCTCCACACGAGGCGCCCCTCCAGGCTCAAACCCCTCTGCCTCAGCGGGGGTCGCGCCATGCTGTTTCAAAATGGCGCCCGCTGCCAGCTCCACGGAGCGGGAAGGAACATCGCTCGCCATACTCGGGCCGGCTCTACCGTTTGAAAAGCACGCCTTACAGAGCCCCGCTGCAGATTTGCGCTTGCCACAAATGGAACAGCGCTTAACTTTCTCAGCAGCCATCGCTGAAAGCGGCGGAAATTCAAAATGGCGGATTTGCGCCAAAATCGTCCCAAACGCGGGCCCTCCCCGGAGGAGCTACAAAATGCTCTTACCTCACCAGACCGAGTCTCCGAGCTTCGGTCACGCTGCAGAATCAGAAGAAAACCTCTTTTCTGGGATCGCAGCGCCAAAGCGTGACGCAACTTTTTTTTTTTAACGCTGTGAGGAAAGTTTGAGGCAACATCGAAAGAGGCAAATTTCCAACTCCAGAGGATCAGTAGCGTGGGAAAGGCAGGGAAAGGGCGAACCTATGTGCCTGCATCCACAGCGTGGGCAAAGACAGGGACAGGGCTTGCCTATTTGTCTACTTCCACATCGGGGGCAGGGTAAGGGCTAACCTATTTGCCTTTAAAGTGGGCACCATCAGCCACAACACCCCTGCTACAACTGGCAAAAGCACAGGAGCCACCCCAGGCAGATTTTCTGAAGGAGCTTGAACAAGCTGCAACCATCCTGCTGGGGAAATAGAGAATACTGAAGAGGCAGATGGAGCTAGCTGGCCTTGAGGCAATATGGCTTTTCAGTGCTCTCTATCTCCCCCTGCTGGTTGATGGACACAACCCACTCGTAATGGATTCATCTGCTTGATGACAAGGAATGAGCAGCTGACAACTGGAGAGATTAAGACATGACACCTCCTTAATACCCCAGTGGTTGCTGTCCAACTCCCTCTCCCCTGACAGTGAAAACTGGAAAGGAATACCAGGATCTATTTCAATTTGAGGTATTATGGGCATTCTGAACAAAGCAGCATACAGTTCTGAGGAGTAGCTTAGCGGTTAGTACAGTAGACTGCAAACCAAGGGACCTAGGTTCAAAACCCACTTTAACTCCTTTTATTTTTTTAAATTGTGTGTCCTCCAGGAACAGAAAAATACCTACTGTACCTAAATACATATGATACCTGCAAACCTGAAGGTTATTGAAGTGGCATACACTTAGGTACAGCAGATATTCTTCTGTTCCTGGAGGGCTCAAAATTGCAAAATAAAAGATTTGGACATTCCAGTTTGTAAAATGGCAGTTCATACTAGGAACATGGACATTCATCTCACGTGCTTCCTGTTGGGAAATACATGTGACATGGACATCTGTTTTGGATTTTATGAGCTGGAGATCTCTATTCCGACTTGAACATCCTTTTGAAAGTGACCCTCTAAAGTCCGTACAATTTATAAGAGCCTCTTTTCCTATATAAAACAGACATTACATATGAACAAAGCTTTATAAAATTAACTCCAGGCATAAAAATCTGTAAAAGATTGTCTTATTTCAGAATAACAGGTGCCCAATTATGTGCACAAACCTTTAATGGCTCTGCCCCTTTCAGCATATAGTTTAAAATATCCTTAAAATAAAAGCAACAATAAAAATATGCATAATATCTTGTTGAAAATCTAAACACATTTACCCCATTATTTGCCCTGATTACTAGAGAATACCAAATATTAGCGTCAGGAGTAGAGTAGCTGCCTAATGGATAGAGCAGCAGGATGAGAATCAGGTGAGTCTACTACTATAAATCATTTCTATAGCGCTACCAGTCGCATGCAGCGCTTCACAATTCAAAGTCCACTTAACCCTCCATTGCCTCAGGTACAAAACTTTGACTGTAATACCGTGTTTCCCCGAATATAAGACACTGCCTTATATTAATTTTTGCGCCCAAAAAGGCGCTGTCTTATTTTCAGGGGATGTCTTAATATTTCGGGGAAACACGGTTGGCCCGCCCACCTTCCCTCCGTCGCTCCTGCAACTACCGGTAACCCCCCACCCGAGGTCGCCCCCCCCCCACCCGAGATGGCGCTCCCACCCGAAGTCGCCGGACCCCACCCCCCTCCGTCGCTCAGAAACTAACCTGAACTTAAGCCTCCTTTCACTTTCCTTCCAGTTCGCAGGAGCAGCAGGGCAGGGCAGGCCTCTCCTTCCTTCCGAGCCCCACCCTCGCCTGACGTTACGTTACGTCAGGCGAGGGCGGGACATGGAAGGAAGGAGTGGCCTACCCTCCTACTGCTGCTGCTTGCTGCGAACTGGAAGGAAAGTGAAAGGAGGCTTAAGTGCAGGTTAGTTTCGGAGCGACAGAGGGGGTTGGGGTCCGGCGACTTCGGGTGGGGGCGCCATCTCGGGTGGGGGGGGACGACCTCGGGTGGGGGGTTAGTTTCAGAACGACGGAGGGGGGCCCGACGATCTCAGGGGGGGGGGACCCTACTTACCGGGAAAAACAAAACTTTGCTAGGCCTTACTTTCGGGGGAGGCCTTATATTTTCTAAGGGCACCAAAAACCTCGGTAGGTCTTATTTTATGGGGATGCCCTATTTTCGGGGAAACACGGTACCAACTGTATTTGAACGTAACAACCTCTGTCTTTTCTTTTGTGTTTCAGGTTTCCTTATTAGAAGCTTTTCTCTCTCCACACTTCTATGGCTTGCCAGTATTCTAACAGCACCCACTCCAGTTCAATTTACTTCCCTGATCTGCAGTGTTGTTAAAAATACCAGATCAAAGTACTTAAGCAAAAATAAATGTATATTTTGATACTTAAGTAAAATAAGGGGGTTCTTTACTAAGGTGCGCTCACATTTTTAGCGTGTGCAAAAATTGGGCACAAGCTAAATGTTAGAGACGCCCATAGGAATGCATTGGCGTCTCTAATGTTTAGCACGTGACCAATTTTAGCGCACATTAAAAATGTGAGCACACCTTAGTAAAAGGGGGTCTAAGAGAAGAACACATCAAAAAATGTAGGGGTCCTTTTACTAAGGTGCGCTGAAAAATGGCTGCGGAAATGTAGGCGTGTGTTTTGGGTGCGTGCAGATCCATTTTTCAGCACGCCTGCAAAAAATTCCTTTTTAAAATTTTTGCCAAAAATGAACGTGCAGCCAAAAAAAAATTGGCGTACGTCCATTTTGGGTTTGGGACCTCACCGCCAGCCATTGACTTAGCGGTAAGGTCTCACGCGTTAACTGGGCAGTAATGACCTACACATGCCACTTGACGCGTGAAGTGGACATGCGCCAGAAAATAAAAATAATTTTCGGACGCGCGTATTGGACGCGTGCCAAAAATGAAATTACTGCAAGAGCCACGCGGTAGCTGGTCGGTAACTTCAAATTGGAACGTGTTAGGCATGTGTAGAAGCTTACGCGGCTTAGTAAAAGGGCCCCTTACTTAACTACCTTACATTCAGAAGGAAGATTTAAAATGTTTATTTAAGAAATTTATTTTATAAGAAGATTAATATTTTAGGTTAGTGTTATTTTATGTAAAATTTATGTAATTCCCAGAGATGTTTCTGGCATCTTGACTTTTGTAACCCGCTTAGAACTGTGAGGTCATAGCGGGATATAAGTTGGAAATGTAATGTAAACAGGACTAGATATTTCCAATTAACAGAGAAATAATCAGAATGCAAATAACTGTAAGGCACATACTTTATACAATTCTTCTTCTTGCTGCAATAAAACAAAGCCTATTTAATTTCCAGAATAATCCTTGCTTCCCTGGAAGTTAGGATCTAAGCGCTTGCCTTATAATTTTTCAAATTCCAGTACTGTTCTTCCCTCGACTGTAAGGGTGTTACCTGCTTCCACTGCTTTTTCATCAAAGAAATATTTCCTTATATAATCACCAGTCCAAGGATTCAAAATTTCTTCCAGATTTATTCACAGGGACAACATCAACTCCTACTTTCAACCCACCCAAATCTTTTTGTGGAGGTAGGAGTCGCATAAGTAAACCATGACCGCATTTCTAATTATTCTTATCCACTCCAATCCCTTCCCTCCCCACACTCAGAAGTATTCTCTTAACAAACCTCTCTCTCCTTCTGCAGTCCCATGACTCTATCCTGTTTTCTCCTCCTCTCTGCTTCTTGTGGCTCTTTTGTTCCTCTATCTTTGCTCTCCCTCCCTTCTTTCTCCCAAATTCCTGAAATATGCTTTTGCATGTCTCCTTCTGCTCCTGGGATCCACCCTCCACACTGGGATGATGTTTCTGCTGTCCCCTCCTGCATTCAGGCCAGGCCTGGAGTAGGAGCACAGATTTAGCTGTCTACTCAAGCACAGAAAGTGGCTGAAGACTCTTCTTCAGCTTCCCGATTATGGTCTCCAATTGGGGGTCAAAAAGTTTTCAGGTTTCTTTTCTCAGATTCCAGGCCTGCCATCTGAGAATTTGTACCCCTCCAAGCAAGCAGGCAACTGCATTTTCAAAAATCTGCCTAAGTCTACCCCCAACCCAGTCTAGTATGATGAACCCTTGGTTCAAGAACTTCCTTTAAGCTACAAAAATGCTATTTACGTGTTGTTTTTTTATATCACCAAGGTGTAAAAATAATATTTGAATGTTTCTGTCACTTCTCCCATTTCTCTCTCTTATGTGTACAAATTGGGGTGCTTTGATCATCTTTTTAATATCTTTATACTCAATATAAAATAAGTTGGTACATGCAAGAGATACTGAAGAGCTCAACAATTATACTCTTCAAAAGAAGGTCCCTGTTAGAAAGGTTTCATAGAACTGTGAAATAGGGGCTCATCTGTGTAAGATCTATTACTAGATGGGTTGACTAAAGAGGTCTATTGCCATCGAAGACCTCTGTGTTGGCCAAGATAGACTGTTGCACTGCTGAGGGGTAGAGCCTCACACCCCCTCATGTGACAACCCCGGCCAAACTCCACCTTAAAATTCTGCAACTAGCAGCATATAGCCAAGGACACAGGCCTTAGTTCCTTTAGTCATCTCTTCAGGATGAACAAGGGCCAGGAGACTGTCCATTGTCATTTTAGGTTGAGCAGAGTAGCTGCTAATTATGTCCTTTCGCTAGGATGTGACTGCCCTAAGTGGGCTGAACAGAGAAACTTAGGGGTCGTTTTACTAAGGTGCACTGAAAAATGGCCTGCGGTAGTGTAGGTGTGTGTTTTGGGCGCACGCAGATCCATTCTTCAGCGTGCCTGCAAAAAGGCCTTTTAAAAAATTTTGCCGAAAAGGGACGTGCCGCAAAATCAAAATTGACGCACGTCCATTTTGGTCTGCGACCTTACCGCCAGCCATTGACCTAGCGGTAAAGTCTCACATGGTAACTGGGCAGTAATGACCTGCGTGCGTCCAATACGCACATCAGAAAGGTAAAATTATGTATCATACCTGAAAATTTTCTTTCCATTAATCATAGCTGATCAATCCATAGACTGGTGGGTTGTGTCCATCTACCAGCAGGTGGAGATAGAGAGCAAACTTTTGCCTCCCTATATGTGGTCATGTGCTGCCGGAAACTCCTCAGTATGTCGATATCAAAGCTCCATCCGCAGGACTCAGCACTTAGAGAATTACACCCACAAAGGGACACTCTGCCCAGCTCACCACCGCCGAAACGAGGGAGGGGAATTAACCCAGCTCATCCCCACACAAGTGGGGGAGGGGAATCCGTCCAGCTCATCCCCGCGGAGCGGGGGAGGGACACCACCCCGCCGATGCGGGGGGGGATCTGGCTTATCCTGCAACCGCGGGAGGAGCTGACTGACCCTAACACCGCCGAAGCGGGAGGGGTACAAAGCTGCCCTACAGCCGCACGAAGCGGGAGGGAGTGCCGGCAGACTTTAAGTCTCAATCCAGCCCCGTAAAACGGAGGGGAGAGGAATGCAGCAGCTCACTGTAACACAAACTCGTCTCAACTCTTGAAGAATCCAAGTGAAAAAACTTGAACACGAAGTCCTCCTGAAGTAACTGAAGACTAAACTTGAACCTAAAATTCAACCAGAATATAAACAGTACAGATATCTGGGAGGGGCTATGGATTGATCAGCTATGATTAATGGAAAGAAAATTATCAGGTATGATACATAATTTTACCTTCCATATCATCATGCTGATCAATCCATAGACTGGTGGGATGTACCGAAGCAGTACTCACCCAGGGCGGGACATTGAAATCCCTGACCTCAACACTGAAGCTCCAAACCAGGCCTCCGCCCGAGCAGCCACAGTCAAGCGGTAATGCTTGGAGAATGTATGGGCCGATGCCCAAGTTGCTGCCTTGCATAACTCTGCCAAGGAGACGGACCCGGCCTCTGCCATCGAGGCCGCCTGAGCTCTAGTGGAGTGAGCCTTCAGCTGGATAGGTGGCACCTTCCCCGCGGCCACATAAGCCGCTGCAATGGCTTCCTTGACCCATCTTGCCACTGTAGTCTTAGCAGCCTGCAGACCCTTACGAGGACCTGCAAACAGGACAAACAGATGATCCGATTTCCGGAAATCATTGGTCACTTCCAAGTATCTGATGATAACTCGTCTCACATCCAGATATTTGAGAGCAGAGAATTCCTCTGGGTAGTCCTCCCTACGAAAGGAAGGGAGACAGAGCTGCTGATTCACATGGAAGCGAGAAACAATCTTGGGCAGGAAGGAAGGCACTGTGCGAATAGTCACTCCTGCCTCAGTGAACTGCAGAAAAGGCTCTCGACATGAGAGTGCCTGGAGCTCGGAAACTCTTCTGGCTGAAGTGATAGCCACCAAAAAGACTGCTTTCAATGTCAGGTCTTTCAGAGATGCCCTCGACAAGGGTTCAAAAGGCGGCTTCTGCAAGGCTCTTAGTACCAGGTTGAGATTCCACGCAGGCACCACAGAGTGCAGAGGAGGGCGCAGGTGATTAACTCCCTTGAGAAAGCGCACCACATCTGGCTGCGAAGCCAGGGAAGCACCCTTCAGGCGGCCCCTGAAGCAAGCCAGAGCCGCTACCTGGACTTTAAGGGAACTGAGCGACAGGCCTTTCTCCAGACCTTCTTGCAGGAACGCCAACACTGAAGAAATTGGAGCAGTGAAGGGAGAAAGTGCGCCCGCTTCACACCACGCTGCAAAGGTACGCCAAACCCTGGCGTAAGCCGTAGAAGTAGAGCGCTTCCTCGCTCTCAGCATAGTGGCGATGACCTTGTCTGAGAAGCCCTTCTTTCTCAGATGCTGCCGCTCAATAGCCAGGCCGTAAGACCAAAGGGGGAGGGATCCTCCATCACCACGGGACCCTGATGTAACAGGCCCTGCTCCACTGGCAGCCGCAGAGGATCGTCGACTGAGAGCCTGATCAAGTCCGCATACCAGGGACGTCTGGGCCAATCCGGACCCACCAGGATTATCCGGCCTGGATGCTTTGCCACCCGGTTTAGCACCCTGCCCAACATGGGCCAGGGCGGGAACACATAGAGAAACTCTTGTGTCGGCCACTGTTGGAGAAGAGCATCTACTCCCAGGGATCGAGGGTCCCGTCCTCTGCTGAAAAAGCGCGGCACTTGGCAATTGGCCGATGACGCCATCAGATCTAGGCTCGGCTGGCCCCAGCGCTTCGTGATGTCCAAGAACGCCTGAGCAGATAGCTGCCACTCTCCGGGCTCCAAGGTATGGCGACTGAGAAAGTCCGCCTTGACATTCATGACTCCGGCAATGTGGGCCGCTGAAAGCTGTTCCAGGTTCGCTTCCGCCCACTGGCATAGATTCATGGCCTCCTTGGCTAGAGGGGCGCTCTTGGTACCTCCCTGGCGGTTGACATAGGCCACAGCCGTGGCATTGTCCGACAGGACCCGTACTGGCTTCAACGCCAGTACCGGGATGAACTCCAAAAGCGCCAACCGAATGGCTCTGAGTTCCAGGAGGTTGATAGACCACTTTGCCTCTGCAGGAGACCAGAGCCCCTGCGCTGTCCTTCCCAAGCTGTGGTCTCCCCAGCCCGACAAAGAGGCGTCTGTCGTGACGACAATCCACTCCGGGGTCACCAGAGGCATTCCTGCAGACAACTTGTCTGTCTGCGTCCACCAGCTCAGCGCCTTGCGCACTGCTGGGTCCAAGGGAAGGCGCACAGCATAATCCTCCGACATCGGAGTCCAGCGCTGCAGCAGAGAGTGTTGTAGTGGTCTCATATGAGCCCTGGCCCAGGGCACTACTTCCATCGTGGCCGTCATAGAGCCCAACAGCTGCACATAGTCCCAAGCCCGAAGAGGAGAGGCTAGTAGGAAATGGTCCACCTGAGCCTGAAGCTTGACAATCCGATTGTCTGGCAGGAACACTCTGCCCACTTGGGTGTCGAATCGAACTCCCAGATACTCCAGGGACTGAGTTGGGTGCAGCTGGCTTTTCTCCCAGTTGATGATCCACCCCAGGGAGCTCAAAAGAGCAACCACCCGGTTCACAGCTTTGCCGCACTCTGCATAAGAGAGGGCTCGGATCAACCAGTCGTCCAGATAAGGATGGACTTGTACTCCTTCCTTCCTCAGGAAGGCTGCGATGACCACCATTACTTTGGAGAAGGTCCGCGGAGCAGTAGCCAACCCGAGCGGGAGGGCTCTGAACTGGAAGTGTCGGCCCAGGACTGCAAAACGCAGAAAGCGTTGATGAGGAGGCCAGATGGGAATATGCAAGTACGCTTCCTTGATGTCCAAGGATGCCAGGTACTCCCCTGCCTTCACTGCCGCTATAACAGAGCGGAGAGTCTCCATGCGAAAGTGCCGAACTTTCAAGGCCCGATTGACCCCTTTGAGGTCGAGGATAGGCCGTACAGAACCTCCTTTCTTTGGTACCACAAAGTAAATGGAGTAACGCCCCTTGCCAAGCTGATTTTCTGGCACCGGAACGACCGCACCCAGGCGGATCAGATTGTCCAAGGTCTGCTGCACTGCCACAGCTTTGACCGGAGACTTGCAGGGAGAGAGTACAAACCCGTCTCTTAAGGGTCGGCAGAACTCTAGCTTGTAGCCGTCTCTGATGACTTCCAGCACCCAAGCGTCTGAAGTTATTGTGGTCCACTCGCCCAGAAACGAGGACAGCCGTCCTCCAATCTGCACTGGGGCGTGGACCAAGGCCCCGTCATTGGGTACGAGACCCTGGGGGAGGACCGGAGGGAGCACCTCCGGGACGGCGGTCTCTGCGAAAGGAATGCTGCTTGGGGGAGAAGTTCCTCTTGAAGGAAGAGGGGGCAGAGGAGCCCGACCTGCCCGGGCGGTACCGACGGGCTTCCTGAAACCGTCCTCTGGAGGTACCGGGGCGAGTACTAGCCCGAGCCCTGACCTCTGGTAACTTCTTGCCCTTAGACGTGCCGAGATCGGTCACGATTTTGTCCAGCTCGACCCCAAAGAGCAGCTTGCCTTTAAAAGGCAATCTAGCCAGGCGGGATTTAGAGGCATGGTCAGCAGACCAATGCTTCAGCCAAAGCCACCGCCGCGCAGAGATTGTCTGAGCCATGCCTTTAGCTGAGGCCCTCAAGACATCATACAGCAAGTCTGCCAAATAGGCTAAGCCCGATTCCAGGGCCGGCCAATCAGCCCTCAAGGAATGATCCGAGGGGGAAGCCCGCTGCACCATAGTCAGGCACGCCCTGGCCACATAGGAGCCGCAAACTGAGGCCTGCAAACTTAAAGCAGCCGCCTCAAAGGACGACCTTAAGGCCGCCTCCAATCTTCTGTCTTGGGCGTCCTTTAGGGCCGTGCCACCTTCCACCGGCAACGCCGTTTTCTTAGTCACCGCAGTGATTAAAGAATCCACGGTAGGCCACAGATAGGCCTCACGTTCACTTTCAGGCAAAGGATAGAGGCGGGACATAGCCCTAGCCACTTTAAGGCTCGCTTCCAGGACATCCCATTGAGCCGAAATTAAGGTGTGCATGGCATCATGCACGTGGAAGGTTCTAGGCGGGCGCTTCGTCCCCAGCATAATGGCAGAGCCAACAGGGGCTGAGGGAGAGACGTCCTCCGGAGAGGAAATCTTCAAAATGCCCATGGCCTGCACTAACAGGTTGGGCAAATCCTCTGAGCTAAAGAGCCGCGCTGCAGAGGGGTCATCCGCTCCATCCGAGCGGGGATCCGTCTCCTCCAAGGAATCCGCAAAGGACCGTTGGGAGAACTCAGATACGCTGCCCTCATCTACATCGGAGGAGACAAAGTCCTCCAAGGCCTGGGAATCAACCCGAGGGCGTTTACCTCCGGGGGCCTCAACCTCTTTACCAGACGAGGGAGCAGGGGCAGCGTTTTGCATAAGGAAGGCCTGATACAGCAGCAAAACAAACTCGGGGGAGAAACTCCCCAGACTGTGCACTTCCGCAGCCTGGGCTACAGCCCTAGACGCACCCTCAACCGGCGCTCGCAAGAGCGGGGGAGAGACATGCTGCGCATCCAACATGGCATCCGGCGCGACACTCCGTGAAGGAGCCGCGCGGGAAGAACGGCGCTTAACTTTAGCCGCTTTTGTGCCGTCGCCCAAATTAAGGGCGTTCATGGCATTAATGTCTCCTACCTCAAGGGCGGCCCAAGAAGAAGCCGTCCGAGCCGCGTGGCCGGCCAAGATGGCGGAGGCGAGCAGCGGGGGATGGGCGTTTATGGCGGGAAAAACCGCCACACCGGAGGAAGGACCGGGACACTCATCGGTCACGAAACTGTCACCCAACAAGGGCGAATCAGATTTTAAGACCCCCGCATCCCCTCTAGAAGCGCCCAAGCGATCCGGGGAGCGACTCTTTGCGCCCTCGCCCTCCGACGCCATAGGCCACGTGGAGATCAATCGGGGAACCCCCTGCCCGCTATAAAAAGGTAAAAATTACCTGCTTTCCGCTCCGAGCTGTAACGACCTGGTGTCCCAGTGAGTAGCTGCAATAAACGTTTAAATAAACGTCGAAATAAACGCCTTTAAGGACGTTCAAAATTTTTTTTTTTTTTTTTAACGGAGCCAGCGGGAGGGGGGAGAAAAGGAGGGACCTGGCGCCACCAGGTTTGCACTTGCTCAACAAGAGCCCTCAACCCCAGGCACTCAACAAAACCTAAAAATTAGGCTTGGAGGCCTAGCCAGAGCTGCTGCTGTGTGTGACCACCACCTGCTGAGATAGAGAACATACTGAGGAGTTTCCGGCAGCACATGACCACATATAGGGAGGCAAAAGTTTGCTCTCTATCTCCACCTGCTGGTAGATGGACACAACCCACCAGTCTATGGATTGATCAGCATGATGATATGGAAATAAAAATTTATTTTTCAGATGCGGGTATTGGATGCACGCCAAAAATGACATTACTGTAAGAGCCATGTGGTAGCCGGACGGTAACTCCATTTTGGCGCATGCTGGGCGCTCATAGACGCTTACGCAGCTTAGTAAAAGGGCCTCTTAAAGGCTTGATTTGTTCCCACTTACCAAGGATTGTATTACCATCTCCATTGATTCAAACTCCTATGGACTGCTAAATGCTTTCTCCTATACTAAATATTGTGAATCATGGAGGGAAGCTTTGTCAAGGGCCAGCCACTCCCAGTGAGACTTTGGCTTCACTTAGCTTGGATAACTCATCACCTGTAGGACTAGCAGAGACCTCACCTGAGGTCCTCAAAAGGTTAGACTGAAATTCAAATGATATCACCCTTGCTCAGTTGATGGGTTAATTCTCCTTGCTCACTAAGGGGAACTTTTTCTAAGCCTCATAAGCGTCTACACATGCCCAATGGGCGCCAAAATGGAGTTACCGCCCGGCTACTGTGTGGCTTTTGCGGTAATTTCATTTTTGGTGCGCATCCAATATGCGCGTCTGAAAAATTTTATTCGGACGTGTGTATCAGACGCATACCAAGTAGCATTTGATGTGCATAGGCCATTACCACTTGGACCTTGTGACACTTTACCACTAGGTCAATGGCTGGCAGTAAGGTCTCAGACCCAAAATGGATGTGCGGCAATTTTGATTTTGCTGCACGTCCATTTTTGGCAAAAAATTTTAAAAGGCCTTTTTTACAGGCGCAGTCAAAAATGGATCTGCATGCATGCACCCAAAACCTGCGCCTACACTACCGCAAGCCATTTTTCAGCACGCCTTTGTAAAAGGACCTCTCAAGTATTTAACATGAAATTTTGGCTACCAATAGGTGATCCCTTGGTTCTCAGCCTAATAACTCACTTGTGACTTTTGACGCTTTTTGGCTTGTCATTGTAAGCATAGAGACGTCACTTATATCAAAACTGGACTCTATTATAATCTTCATACCTAAGTGGATGCTCAGGCCTTGTTACTTCAAGTACAGGATGGCAGGTCAGGTCAGATCAGTTTGCTATATAAATTAAAGATTTATAATCTTAGAATTTTGGCACCCCGACATAATAGCCCTGACAAAAAAGCCTGGTAACAAAATAGCCCTTGACAAATCAGCCTCTAACAAAATAGCCCTAGACAAAATGACTCCTTCCACAAAATAACCCTTGACAAAATAGTCCCTTTAACAAAATAGTCCCCTAGAAAAAATGCAGTGCCATATTCTGGGCAGCCTCATCAGGCTCTTTTGTCAGGGGGCTAATTTGTCAAGGGCTATATTGTGGGCAGGCTGTTTTGACAGTGGCTGTTATGTCAGGGGCTATTATGTCGGGAACGTGTTTTGTTTGGAGCTTTTTTGTCGCGGCCATTCTGACCGGGTACCTAGCATTTTATATTAAAGGAAAGGCTCATGTGTAGCAGCAGTTGGAGTTTCTATACAGAACATAGCTGGAACAATCTCTGTATTCTGAACCTCCCTATATCGCCTGGGAGCTTAACCAAGTTTAGGTGGCAGAGCCGGTGGTGAGAGGCAGGGCTAGTGGTTGGGAGGCGGGGATAGTGCTGGGCAGACTTATATGGTCTGTGCCAGAGCTGGTGGTGGGAGGCGGGACTGGTAGTTGGGAGGTGGGGATAATGCTGGGCAGACTTATACGGTCTGTGCCAGAGCTGGTGGTGGGAGGCGAGGCTGGTGGTTGGGAGGCGGGGATAGTGCTGGCCAGACTTATACGGTCTGTGCCCTGAAGAGGACAGGTACAAATAAAAAGTAGCACATATGAATTTATCTTGTTGGGCAGACTGGATGGACCGTGCAGGTCTTTTTCTGCCGTCATCTACTATGTTACCTGCTGGTTCCTTTTGAGTTTTTTTTTCTCCAGTGGATTACCTGCCATATCCTTAGGAGGGGAACTATGGGAGAAGCAACAGGGAAACCTGAGCTATCTTCAGACAACAAAGAACTTATAGGTTTCTTGCAAAGTTCTGGTTAGGTCCACTCTCCTTGACAGTTTTGCCCTCGAGATGAATCAGGATTGGGTTCTTAAGACACATTTTTGTGCCAAACAAAGTCTTTTTGAAGTCTAGAGTTACTATTTTTCCTGACCTCTCTGGAGGTTCTTAATGGAGGAGAAAGGATTTTCTGAATAAGAAATGAAAAATGCGTTCACCTTAGGGGCCACGTTCTCATTACATTTTCCTTGTAAATGTGAGGCTAAATATTTAGGTACTTAAGTATATTTGTGACCCTAATCAATTGACTAATTTTTTTTTTTTTTTTTTTTTGCAGTAGGGAGCTCTCCTAGCAGTGTCTGACTCACGTTTAGGTTGTACATTAGAGCAGAATTATGTTATTTTCTCTGCATTTCCTTTCTTAATTTTACTTCTTGCATTAATGGAGAAGGTGGCACCTCTTGTAGTGTGAGTTCACAGCATCTGTACTTCTTATAGGATGATTTGTTTTCTTTGTGTGATTTATTCATGAAATTTATGGAGCAAAATGTTTTGTCTGTGGACTACAACTGTACACTTTGATAAATAATTTAAAAAATAATTGTACAGTAAACCTTCTGTACTATCAATGAACAACTATTTTGTTTGGGTCAGATAAGCAATGGAATCTTTGCAACATGCTCACGTTTAGCAGTAATCACTTGCCCAAAGCTAGAAAAACAAATTCTGCCACTCCATAACAGTGATGAGTTGTACAACATTTACACTGTAATTCTATAAGGACTGGTGTAAAAGCAAATCACTTGAATGAAAAAGCTACATGGAAAAACATGTAAGATGAAAAGAGGTGGGACTATAGCTGCAAATACCTTTTTATTTGATCACTGGCCATGGCTCCTCTCCACAGCCAGTGCTATAAAATGCAAGGAATTCCTTTCTATCATTAATTTCAGGCTTATTCTTATTGCTAGCATTCCCTCTGGTTGAGTAACAGTTTTCAATTATAATCCCTAAACCAAAGCAGTATATTATTAACCTTTAGCCATGCTTATAAGGCCACTGCTAGGTCACTGGACTATTCTGTCTGAATAAACACATTATTAATATAAATGTTGGGCCAACTATAAAAGCATTAAAGCATCTTATGCAGAACAGGATGAACAAATACAAAGGAGTCCAAAAAGAGGCCTGAAAGATCCGCAACACCAAAAATGTAGAAACAAAGAGGGGGAAATGCTGCAGGTTGACAGAAGAGCATGATTAATGCAGCCTAGCCTGCCACAGTGGAAGCTGGGCATGAGTGTTTACCCCTTTCTCTAATTCTCAATGCCTTTCAATGATGGATGAAGAGAATGGCTTGTCCACAAAACCTGCAGAGAATACAGTGCAGTTAACCCTCCCAGTTCAGGCTGCTGGAACCTGAAGACAGGTGATCGATGCAGAATTGATCTCTCCCACAAAAAAGTTTGTGACTAATTAGACAACCTCCCCTTCTCAGTATTCAAAACCTCCCCCACTTTCAAATAAATCATTTTCAATTCAGCTCGTTTCACTGCTGTTAATTTTATCCAAGAAACTTTATTACAGTTTTTGAATGGTCCCACTCTATTACCGAGTACTTGTGATTCTGGCATGCTGGGTCTCTGACAAGCTGCTGGAAGCTGGTAGAATGCATTGGGCCATGGAAGAATGAGAGTGCTCATTACCTTTGATTAATGTTTACAGGAACACGATGACTTTTTTTCAATAATACAAACACATTAGTCAAAAGCAGGGAGGTCTCCTTGTAATGTTAGCTATTAAATGCAGGTATAAAGGAAAGTATTCAGCATGTGGGAAATGCCCCCTTTATAATATACAGAAGATCATTCTTCTTTAAATTGTTAATTATACCTATATATACATTAATGTATGTGTAGTACACATATAGAAAACTAAAAATTTAACAACTTTCAGAAGCTGGTTCTCTCAAAGCTGCCATTAATATAAACTTACTGAAGTCTAAAACCACAAAAATGTGTGCACACAACCCAGTAAAATTCTTGGTTTCGGGGCAGTAAGTGGAGGTATCCAATGAACGACTCAGATGAAGTGGGAAATGATTCATTCTCAAAATTTCCTGGGGATTATTGCCTTAGTTGAGATCCTTGAAACATCTAAATGTTCTTTCTCCAGACTATCAAGTTTCACCTGACAGTAGCCAGTACACCAAATTAACTAGTTTTCACTGCAGTTTTTACTCCAATGAAATGATTGTTTCTGCTCCAGCACTGCACAGGGCACATAGCAATGGTCAGCTTACATGTGTACTGCCTTCAAAGCAATGTATAATCTCATGAATTTTATTCTGATACAGTATTTTTCTTTTCTTCTTCTTTTTTTTTTTTTTTTTTTTTTAAGAGTACAGTAGTAAGAAGGGTAAGTCTGTATGACTTCTGTGAGTCAGATATTGGACTCCTGCCAGAGGGCTGCTTCTAACCAGAAACATAGAAGGTAAAAACTAAGCTAGTAAAGTGTGGTATACCACATGTGCAAAAAATTCATCTGTTTTGTGAATGAACACCACACAATTCAACCAAAATGTCAAATTTGTATATATATTTTTTAAACAAGTAAAGGCAACCTCCAGTGATTTTACAAGCTGGTATTAAAATGCAGGCAATTTATTTTATGCTAAACTGAACACAGTGTCTCTCTTAAAATTAAACTTTTCACTTGAGTGAAAGTATTAATGAATCACTGAAAAATGTGTGATAGATGGTTTAATTCTAAGTGCAGCTGTGCTACTGTTCACCAGAATGGAAAAAAAACAGCACCTTCACGGTTATTTCTTTCATAAATACCTGACATACTAAATGTATGCAGAATATGACAGAATTAGCATGCCTGTGTTAAAACCCGGTGTGGCTACATTAAAACTGAGGTGTTCTGCAGCAGAGGATTCATTGTCCTAACCGCTGAAAAATATAAGGGACAGTTAGTACAGGGAAGTCCCTCCATGCACATACACAAGAAGACTTCCATAACTCATTTCAAGCCCTCTCACCAGAACAGAAATAAAGTGTTTGGGCCTTGTTCCCCTTAGTCCCTATGTAGCAAAAATACTCCTTTCTGCTGCAATGCAAAGGAAATGCTTGGGAATTATACTACTACTACTTATCATTTCTAAAGCGCTAGTGGGCACCAAAGCAGATGGCCACATCTATGTTTTAAAATTTGGGGTATAGCTTTTAAGGTTTGACAGGACTGTCCAACTCACCCCTGTGTTTCCAGGTGAATGGTCATTTGGGGGGGGGGGGGGGGGGGGGAGAATTCTACAAACAATGCTCAAAAATCTGCATAAGATATGATTGACGCTAAATGCTATTCTATAAAGATCATGTGTCCTTTATAGAATAGTGCTTAGCGCCGATTCTCATACACAACTTTTGGGCACCAATCCTATGCCTGCTGAAGCTGGATGTAAATTCTGGCAACCAAGTTGAGTGCAGAGACCCATTATTCTATAACACTATGCCCAACTTTTCAGAATGCTCCTGACCCATGCTCCTCCTATGACCATGCCCTCTTTTGAGTTAGGTGGTATGGGATTTAGGTGCCCAGAGTTATAGAATAGTGTGCAACCAGATGCATGTACAATACTAATCAGTGCAAATTAACATCAACAATTGGTTGTTAGCATCCTATAATTCATGGTTAGTCAATTAAGTTGCACACACATATTTTATGAGGGGAATACACATATAAACCTTAAAATCTCCACCTTGGTACGCATAAGTCTCAGTTGAGAACCCCTCAACAGCATTAAAATCCATCCCCTTTAACCTCCTTCTCCCCCCCCCCCCCCCGACAAAGGCAGCTCCCTACCCTTCTGTCCCTCAGATCCTAGCGGGGATCTACTTGTCTACTTGGTGTCTAGTACAGAAAGGGAGATCCACAGTCACTGCTGCCTTTTCCAGTACTGGGTTCAAAATGGCAGCAGTCAACCCCTAGCTGAAGTCTTGCAGTACTACCACTAAGGGTCAAGCTGCCAAATACGGGCTTAGAAAGCCACTTTTTACATGAGGAGATCCACACTGTGTTCAGATTACGAGGGTGTGTTGTGAGTGGTATTTGGCAGCTTGACTGCCAGCGGTGTGAACCACTGCATTTTGAACCCAGCACTAGATGGGGCAGGAGTGACTAGGGATTACTCCAGTCTTCTGTCACCACTGGACACCAAGGAGATCTCTAGAAGAAACAGGGGAAGGTCTGTGGTGGGGTTCTTCATTGGGAGGGTGCTGCCTTTGCCAGGGTGATGTGGAGAGCATAAATGTTACTCTGGGGGAGAAGTGCAGGGGATTAGATGTTAATGCTGTTGGGAGGTGAGATATGAGGGGGGAGGGAAGATTGATGATGTACTGAGCAGCAAAACTTTAAGAAGCTGCAAATGTGGAAACCTTTGCACTCAGGACACTCTTTTTCTACATGGAGCTTTTTAAAACTGCTGCTCCTGTTGGATGTGCCAGGTGATAGACATACACGCCTGCACAACATTATAGTATTTTACAAAAGGCTAAAAAAAAGGCTCAACATTTAGCAGAGTCTTTTGTAAAATATCAGGGGACTTGTGAAAGGCCCAAACTGGACATCTCAAATCCCATCTCAAAGTTTTACGTAAAATGGGCCTTCACATGTCTATGTCTATATCACATTTATTTCTTCTCTACCAAACTTCTGTTCTCCAAGTACCAATACTATTTTGAACTAACTTTAGCATTTCACTGACCAAAATAGATTTGGGTGGGTGAGGGTTGAGGGAGAGAGATGTCCTATGAACCATTAATTGCTTCTAAGCAGGTTTGAGAGTAACTGACTCAGAAGGTGTTTTCTTCTCCACTTTGAAAAAAACTTTGAGGAATTTAATTCCTCATATATGCCAAGTTGTTTGTATTAATTACTTCCTTCATCATGAGTATTTTGCACAAGCAGAGAAGTCCTGAGAAACTGTGCATGCATAACTTCCTACCACAGAGTTATCATGATTCCAAAATAGGCTCACATTTTCCATGGAAAAAAATGTTGGTGCAAACCTGATGCACCTAGAACAAAATGTGAATAAATATCCTGTATGCACAAGGCAAGATGTATTATACAATGCCATGAGCCTGAGCTAGAAGACAGAATAATAAGTATAAATAATGCTACTGGTCTCAGTATTTCACACATTATAATGATTGCCTTGGACAAGCAAGAACCTTGACATACTGAAGGCCAAATTGAATCCAAGAGCCATCAAGCTAAGGTGGAATGGTACTTAGGGATATTTGATTCAAGGGAAAGTTTGTAATAAAAAATCTTCAGGGTTAACACCTTCCTCTTCCTTTCTGGGTTCAGCTTAATGGTTCTTCAAGACTGATCTAACAAAAGGAAAATGAAGAGAGCTGGCACCAATAAATCTGTTACCCTTTCCAGCACTATAACCACTGTGAAATACCAGATTCACTTTGCACTCGACAGCTGTGTGCAATATCTGTTCCCAGCCTTGCACTGGAAGCATGCACAATAGAAAACAGCAGAAACAGCTGCATAATCTCAGAGAAAAAAAATGTGCAAAGAAAACCTGTCAACAGCCCTTCAGTGCAGGAAGGAAGTAAAACTGTGCTGCTTTTCCTTCTCTTGCATGACAGCTGCTGCAGGAAATTTATTATCGTTTATTCTATAATAGAAACACCTCTGTATTTAATACAGTATGACCTTTGCATTGATCAAGGCCTAGCCCAGCTAAAACACTAATGAAGTTAAAACATTCAAAAAGATTACGCAAGTTCTTTGGTAGCCAATCATTTAGGAGAGACTGAATTCCAATCATTTGTTCTTTTCAGAGGGGCTTTCTATACTAAAAACACCCTCATACCTTCTATAAAGGACCAGAACAGGCCCAGATGCACAAAACCTAACAAAGTCAGCATCGTGATTTTTATACCAGTTCTAGCCGGTTTAGCGAGCAAGGAATAAAACAAGACATGCACAAAAGGGTTCTCCGAGCGCTTTTCCTATCATGGTAGCAGCTAACGAAAATGGAATGCAAACCTATTATAATGAGCTAATTACTATACAAATGTGCATGCAAGGCGATGCACAACTGTTTTCCAACCTGACGCACAGCAGCAGTCCCTAGGTTTACCGTGGGAAAGTTAACGGGAGGTCTGCAGCGGTCTGTCCTGATTTGAGTGAACTTCCTGCAACAAAATATCAGGGCAGAGTGACTGCTTTTAACCAGAACATAAAAACGTGTGACAAAAATCCAACCTGTGGGTCCCTGCGATGGGAAGAAAAGGATCCTGCTTCAGCTGTCTGGGGCCGGGCAAAGATGAGGGAGAACCGAAGGAGTTCTTGTGCTGCTGCTGCCCTGTCCTGCCCCCTGGCAAGGAAGCGGGGGCAGCAGAGGAGAGAAGAGAACCCTAGAGCTCAAGAGTGAGAATTCAGGGGGTGGGGGGGGACTGTTCTTCCTGAGGGCTGCAGGTGTTTCAGCTGTCTCCTTCCCGCCTTTTGCGCTGAAGAGAGCAGCAGACTGCTCACTCCAGGCTCCTGGCATCAGCGGACACCCCCCCCCCCCCCCGGGCAGGAGAATGCAGGCTCCTGGCTTGTTTTGGAGGGGGGGGGGGAAGCTACGCCGGCTTTCCTACACACAGCTTGTCTGTGTGTATGAGAGCCATGTGCAGCGCAGCCATGCTTAGCAATGGGCTGCTCTGCACATACTTGGCTGGCCGACTGGCTTCCCCCATTATTGCATGCAAATGAGCTGGGTCGCAAAAGCAATGACGAGCTCATTTGTATGCGATTCTCTTTAGGAATCCATCTGTATTTCCAAATCGGTAATTTTTACCGTTTTGCAAATACGAATGGATTCTTAACGGGGATCTTACTGTATCTGGGCCTCAGGCCTTAATTTTACACTTAGCTTTTCAGTCCTATAAGACACCTCAGAGCAATTTAAAAGTCAAATACAAATACAACTAAGGCCAGTGCTAGGCTGGCTTCTTCAATCTGAGTCCTGTATATAGCAATCTGGCGACTGTAGGATGGGCTGGAGGCAGCTTCGACGGCAACTCCAGTAATTTGGAAGGTAAGGACTGACACCCCATCTGCAGACAATCTTACTAAATACTTTAACGAAAAAATTACAAATCTACGCAAAACTCTGCCTCAGAACAATACGGACATTGAAACCTTCATCAATGAACTGAACCCACCCCCCGGTGAATACCCAGTGGACCGTATTTGGACAAAATTCACTCTCCTCAGCACCGACACAGTTACTTAGGCGATCAAGAGATATTCCAACAGCCATTGTCAATTGGATACCTGTCCCAGCTACCTACTAAAATCTCCCCCCACCCCCCCATCGTTTCATAACAGACCTCATATCCCATTTAAACTTCATGCTTCAACAAGGAACCTTCCCTAAAGAAAATGGCAATATCCTACTCACACCAATACCAAAAGACACCAAGAAAAAAAATCAAATGACATCACCAACTATCATCCAGTAGCATCCATCCCACTGGTAGTCATACTAATGGATGGCTTGGTAACCAAACAAATTAATGACTACTTAGACAAATTCACTATACTACACAAATCACAATCAGGATTCCGTCCCTTACACAGCACCGAAACAGTACTACTTACCCTCTTAACTAAATTCAAGCAGGAAATAGCAATAGGTAAAAGCATACTTCTACTACTATTTGACATGTCCAATCATAACGTACTACTAAGACTCCTTGACTACTTTGGAATCAGTGGAAACATACTCATGGATCAAGGACTTCCTAACCACTAGAACCTATCAAGTGAAAGATAGTACAAACATATCATCACCTTGGCAGCCAGACTGTGGAGTACCGCAAGAATCACCACTATCGCCGATCCTTTTCAACCTCATGATAACCCCACTAGCCAAGTCCTTAGCCAACCAAGGCCTCAACCCATTTATATATGCAGACGGCATCACAATATATATCCCCTACAAACACAACCTGGCAGAAATCTCCAATAAACTCAAGCTCAGTTTGAACATCATGGACTCATGGGCAAACGCATTCCAACTAAAACTCAACACAGAAAAAACACATTGTCTCACAATCTCATCACAATATAACACATACAAACCCACAAATATCAACATCCCAGGCCACACCCTTCCTATTGCAGACAGTCTGAAAATCCTCAGAGTAACAATCGACCAGAATCTCTCACTAGAGAATCAAGTGAAATCCACCATAAAGAAAATGTTCCACTCAATGTGGAAACTCAAGCGTGTGAAACCATTCATCCCAAGGGAAATATTTTGCAACTTGATACAATCAATGGTACTGAGCCATGCAGATTACTGCAACGGAATCTACGCGGGCTGTAAAGAACAAATTATAAAGAAACTGCAGACCGCTCAAAACACAGCAGCCAGGCTTATATTTGGAAAATCGCGTTCTGAAAGTGCCAAACCCCTCCGTGAAAAACTCCACTGGCTCCCAATCAAAGAACGTATTGCTTTCAAAATCTGCTTCATGGTCCATAAAATCATCTACGACAAAGCCCCACGATACATGAAAGACCTCATAGACCTCACAACCAGAAACACAACAAGATCAGCTCAAACATATCTTAATCTCCACTACCCAAACAACAAAGGATTCAAATACAAAACAACATATGCATCCAGCTTCTCCTATTTAAGCGCAGAATTATGGAATGCACTACGAAAAACAGTAAAAACAACATACGACTACCTAAAGTTCCGGAAAAAACTAAAAACGAACCTGTTCCAAAAGGTATACCCCACCAACCCAACATAAGAACCAGAGAGCCTGATGCACAACACCACCAAGCACTTAATGGACTCACCCCATCTCCCTCTTCCTACCTAATGTTTCCCAATGTATCCACCGTATATGAACCATGTACTCTACCACAATCACACCTTGTACTTGTGCACACCATGTATTTGTTCAGACCGGAATCAGCAAACGCCACTACGGTACTATGTAAGCCACATTGAGCCTGCAAATAGGTGGGAAAATGCGGGATACAAATGTAACAAATAATAATAAATAATAATAATAATATAGAGGTGGCTTATATAATACTGCTAGGCATGTGAATCGGACGCATCTAGATTTTAGTTGCCATATATAGAATCTAGTCCTTAACACACACACACAAAATCCTGAAGACCAGAATCCAGATATCAATGGCCAAGACAACAAAAGCACAGGATTTAGCATCTCCCTGATCATTTAGGTATCTACCCCACAATTCTATATAGGTCGCCCTTTGCAGAATATTAGTTTAGTGTGGATCTTTTGGTGCTTAACTGACTGCCATAGAATTCCTCCTATAGGGGGCAATTTTCTATAGGATGCCTAAGTTAGGTGCCGGGATAGAAACATAGAAACATGATAACAGATAAAGGCCAAATGGCTCATCCAGTCTGCCTATCGTCCGTAACCACTAACGTTTCCTTTTTCTAAGGGATCCCACGTGCTTGCCCCATGCTTTCTTAAATTCTGACACAGTCCTCGTCTCCACGACCTCCACCGGCAGGCCATTCCATGCTTCCACCACCCTTTCCGTGAACGAATACTTTCTCAGATTCCTCCTAAGTCTGTTTCCTTTTAACTTCATCATATGTTCCCTCATTTAGTTTTCCTTCATTTGAAAAAGGCTCATTTCCTGTACATTAATGCCCCTGAGATATTTAAACATCACTATCATATCTCTTCTCTCCCTCCTCTCTTCCAGTGTATACATGTTGAGGTTCATAAACCTGTCCCTATATGTTTTATGTCCAAGACCACTTACCAATTTCGTAGCCACCCTCTGGACCAATTCTATCCTGTTTATATCTTTCCGTAGGTGCTATCTCCAGAATTGCACACAGTACTCTAAATGGGGCCTCACCAAAAACTTATATAAGGGCACTATCACTTCTTTGCTCCTGCTGGTCATCCCTCTCCTTATGCACCCAAGCATCCTTCTGGCTATGACCGTCACTTTTTCTACCTGTTTGGAAACTTTAAGGTCAGACAATCACCCCCAAGTCCCGCTCTTTCTTTGTACACAGAAGCACTTCATCCCCTATATTGTACCGTTCCCTCGGATTCTTGTGACCCAAGTGCATGATCCTGCATTCTTTAGCATTAAAAGTTACCAAATATTGGACCATTCCTCAAGCTTTGCTAGGTCCTTTCTCATGTCACCCATACCTTCTGAGGTGTCCACCTTGTTGAAGAGTTTGGTATCATCCACAAACAGACAAACCTTACCAGACAGCCCTTCCGTAATATCACTTACAAAGATGTTAAAAAGAGCCAGTCTCAGGACTGACCCTGTGGTACTCCACTGATAACACCCCTATTTCCCGAGCATGCTCCATTTACCACCACCCTCTGTTTCCTTCTGCTCAACCAATTTTTAACCCAGTCAGTTACTCTAGGTCCCATTCCAAGGGTACTCAGTTTATTTATGAGTTGCCTGTGCGGAACCATGTCAAAGGTTTTGCTGAAATCTAAGTATACCACATCTTGCGTCCCTCCCCTCCCACATCCAACTGTTTGGTCACCCAGTTGAAGAAATCAATCAGATTTGTCTGACATGACCTGCCTCTAGTGAAGCTATGCTGCCTTGGGTCCCGCATTCCATTCAATTCGAGAAATCTCACAATCCTCTGCTTTATAAGCACAAATTTTATAACAGCAATTCTATAAATAGGCCTCTATGTTTGTCCAGAAATATTATTTAAAAGTAATATTTACATATAAGCTAGATCATTTGCAATATAATTTTTGTTGTTCCCTATGGATGTGATTATTGTTCCCTATGGATGTGAAATGTATTTCTGTAGACAACCCAAGGTCAGTCTTTGATCACTGTGCATTTAGTAAGGGTTTGAAAATTACAGAGATTACTAGAACAATAAGATTCTGTTCAAAATCTTGTAATCTTTGAAGGTCCAGCCTGTTTACTTTAGGCTTCAGAAACAACATCTTGTTTCATTTAGAAGATTGTTAGAAGCCATTTTGAAATGCAAACTGGAAAATCAAAAAAATCAAGCTCATTTTCAGTGCTTAGAATTTTTTAAAAACTTTATTTATTAATTTTAAAACAACATAGTATTTATGAAAACATACAACAACATATAATATGGAATAGAATAAAATTAAAAAAAAAGTCAGTGGGCTGATATGAGTAAAACAGAACAGTATATGCAACAAACTTTAGAGAATTAATTCCTTTTCACAAGATACATAGTCATCTAGCAGCGACAATGCTTTGTGGAAAGATGAAAAGTGACCCAATCTCATGGCAGCCATTTCCTCATATCGCCTATAGGAGCACAGCAGATTCCACCATTCATGAAAGGAAACAAGCTGATTATTTTTCCAATGCAATGCAATCAGATGAAGAGCGAGAGAAATCATTAAGTTAAAGAGTTTGGCAGATTTTTGAGGAATGGACAAGCCAGGAGTCAAAGCCTTAAGGATTAATATGTGAGTGGCCTAGTGGTTAGAGTGGTGGATTTTGGTCCTGGGGAACTGGGTTCGATTCCCACTGCAGGCACAGGCAGCTCCTTGTGACTCTGAGCAAGTCACTTAACCCTCCATTGCCCCAGGTACAAATAAGTACCTCTATATAATATGTAAGCTGCATTGAGCCTGCCATGAGTGGGAAAGCGAGGGGTACAAATGTAATATTAAAAAAAACAGAGTCTTGGATTGTAAATATTTTCTGGGTAGTGTCTCAAACCGAACTCCAGTACGACTGAAGGTTACAACAAGAGAGAAGCAAATGTTCTAGGGTACCCACTCCAGACTGACAAGACCAACATAGATTTGAAACACTTGGGTATACTTTAGCAAGTAGGATTTATGAACAATGTAATAGGTAGACTGTAGGAGGGCAGCTGAAAGAGAGGAACGCATAGTTTTTGACCAAAAAAGATCCCACTCCTTACTGGACAGCGAGACATTTAATTCATTTTCCCAACACTGAGATTTACAAACACAGAGGTAAGCAATATTTATATATGGTGGTATACCACACTCTCAGTTTTAACCAATAATCTTTAATCCATCTCCATAAAGGTAAAAAGATTGATACATGACAGTCCTACAACATTGGACAGGTCCTTTATCTAGCACAGGGGTTCTCAACCCAGCTCTCAGGACACACCTGGCCAGTCAGGTTTTCAGGATATCCACAATCAATATACATGAACTTGATTTGCATACACTGCTTCCATTATTTGCAAATCTCTTTCATTCATATTCATTGTAGATATCCTGAAAACCTGACTGGCAAGGGGTACTGCAGAACCGGACTTGGGAAACACTGCTCTATACCATCCAATCAATAAAGCGACTCTGCTCTAACAAAATTCTAAACATAAGCTCAACATTCATATAAAGCCTGGGCAAAAAAGGTACATTTTAAGCTGTTTCTTAAATTGAGAAAAAACTCTGATAAATGGTGCAACCAATTTGGCAGATGGTTCCATAAAAAGTGAGTGAGTTAGGTATGATTCTATGTATTTTTAATATGTTTAATTAAAACATTTTCATAATATGTTTGCATTTGAGCTGGAGTATTTTTGCCAATTTTAGTTATTGTAACTTCCACTCCAGTTTAGTTGTGAGTATCCCTTGAATTGGTACTAATATCCATAAAAAGGGACCAACAGCAGAAAATGTAAAGTCCCTTGTGATTGTATAGTTAGTTTTGGAGTCTTGTACAACAGATAACAATCCACGCTTCTCTGATTGCTCATTTGCTTCACAAGTTTTTCACCAGCAATTTTCTGATCTGTTTTGCTGCAAGTTCAACCTTTGCAACCCCACAGTGTCCTTTGTGGGGACATTTACAGGGGAGAAACTTGGGCGGGACCAACATTTAACATGTGTAACTTACAAAATATTGTAAGTTATATGCTAAAGTGTCGCATTTGGGTGCACTCATTTCACCTGCTATTGGTATGGTGTGTTAGCACCTAAATGTAGGCATGCTTCTGCTGACTTATACTAGTATTCTATAAAAACATTTATGCATGTGTTTTGATAGAATAGTGCACATCACGCTTAAATCTATTGCCCAATTTCTAGCACCCCTCCATATATTGATCAGGCTCCAGATTTTATTTTCCTCTTCAATGCTAAATAGTCAGCAGACGTCACAGGGACAACGACACAGAAAAGTATGTTCTGCAGGAAATTTTTCACCAGACTCTAAATGTTGGCTGGTGGTCATTGATACCCTGCCCTTACACATATGCTTGTTTGATTACTGAACTGACAATGTACATTAGCACAATCTCGTAGTAACATTTACCTGCATGAAACGACCCTCAGATGTTCCGAGATTGGCAATGGTAAGAGGTCCTTCAACAAACACGGAAATTGATGTCAGCAAGGAGCTACTGAACTGCCCCATAAACAAGTCCAAGCGTTGCAGTGGAGTTGTAATTTCCGCTCGATATTCGACTGATGCATCACAATAAGATAAATTTCTAGGAAAGGTCTGCAATCAAAGAAAAAATATACAGTTGCTTTCAAATATGTGTGATGTACACCACAGATCAAAAACCCTGTATAAAATAATCTCAGCTTGGACTGTGGAAGAAAACATATGCACATTATCTCATCTAACAATGAAAGGAAAATATGAAACGGTGTTGAGCAATTAGCTCACTCATTAAGGGGGCCCCTTTTACTAAGCTGCGGTATACGCTACCACGCACTTAATGCAGCTTAAAATGGTGTACTGTGGAACATAGGAGCCAACTTTTCAAAATTATTGGGGGTGCTAAGCCCAGTGAAAATAACTCTTCCTTGGACACACACAATGAATTTTCTCAATATTGGGGGTGGCTCAAGCACCCACAGCACCCACAGAGTTGGCTCCTATGCTGCGGAACACTTTCAGGCATCCTGCAGTAACTGCTAAATCAGTGCGTGCTAAGCACATACTAAAAATAAGTTTTACTTTTTCTTAGAGCGGGTGTGTCAGAGGGGCGGAGAGTGAGCATTCCTGAACTAATTAGTTAGCATGGTTACATCACCATGTGCTAACTGGTTAGAGCAGGATTACCGCGTGAGCCCTAATTGCCTACAAAATAGGGGGGTCTTTTACTAAAGCTTAGCTCGAGTTATCTGCAGCAGGGCCCATAGGAATAAAATTGACCCTGCTACAGATAGCTTGAGATAAGCTTTAGTAAAAGACCCCCCCCCCCTAGATGTCAGTAAGTGCTCATGCAGTAATTGGAATGATCACACATGAACAGAAATCTTAGCACATGACCATTAATACAAAAAATATTTCACTTCTGCAGTAAAAATGGTTTTTGGCACATAGGAAAAACCCGTGCCAGGACGCGCTAAGGCAACCTTTTGTCTCAGCTTATTATTATTACTATATTTGTACCCCACATTTTCCCACCTTTATGCAGGCTCAATGTGGCTTACAGAGTATGGATATGAGAACGTCGTTACATGATTTAAGAAAACAGTCGATCATAAGCTGAGTTGAAAGAGGAATTTAGATGGAAAGGTGTTAGGTAAGGTCGTGTAAGAGGTGTTTTTTGGTGTACTTGGGTGGTTTAAGGAATGATTTGTTTCATTGAGGGTGACTTTTGTAGGCTCTGTTGAAGAGATGTGTTTTCAAAGCTTTGCGAAAGCTGGTTAGCTTAGTATAAGCACCCCTCATTTAGGGCTCAATACAACACTTCACCTTTAATAGAGACCACACTCATCAATCAATCTCTGTCACCAATGGAGTTTGGGAAATAAAAGATGGCAAATCCCCCCCCCTCCCCCCCCCCCCCCAAAAAAAAAAAATCCCTGATTTTTTTGGTTGATATTATTCAATGCATATTCTAGACAGTATGCTGATTACTTTCTAAAGAATGAATCTGGAATTGCCATTAAACATTTCAGAACCCTTTTACTACACCATGCTCCTAACGTGGGAAAAATGGCTTACTGCAAAATGCATTAAAGGATTTTGTGGTAATATGACTGTCTACACATGCTAATTGTGCATTCTTTTTTTGTAATTCTTTTTCAGAAGAGGGAGTGTCATAGGTGGGGATTGGGAAATAGGCATGTTAGCATTATCCAGTTAGTGCATTCTCATTAGCATGCGCTAACTGGATAATATAGGGTTAACACAGGAGCACCTAGCGCCTTGTAAACAGAAGGCGGTAAGTGCTTCTATGTCAATATTTTGCGAGTCCTGTACACTAATGGAAAAATTAGCACAGGATCTGCAAAAGAAAGAAAGAAGAAAAAAAATCTTTAAAATATTCGTGCCTTAAGTATGAGCTTAGCGCACGGGAAAGACCTGCGTTAAAAAGTACTAAGAACATTATTTTAGCACATTTTAGTAAAAGGGCCCCTTTTTGACAATATGTATGAAATGCATGAAGAGTAGTGAATCTACACAGAGGCATTTTAATTTCAATGATTCACCACAGACTTTCTAAATTATTTTGTACATTTTATTTAATTGCTTGAGCTTTACATTTTCATGCAGAGAATGAGTTACAGAGAATCCCCCCCATATATATATATATATATATATATATGTATTGTTATACCGAATCCAATAAACAAATGGAAAACCACATGCAATGCATAATCAACTCCAACACCTAAACAACTGGATAGTAAACATAATATTTAATTTTTAATATCTATACTAATTTTCCAACATCTGTTTCCTTTTCTGACACACAGAAGGCACCACATAGAATTTTTGTTTTGGTGTAGTACTGATTTCTTTGCAGGGAAAAAGAGCTGCATTCTATTGACAATTCTATATTAATCTGTTAATTGATAATTCAGTTACTATTGAAGGATAAACTTCAATCTTTGTGAGAGAATAAAGGGAAATACTAAGTTATTTCATAAAAATTCCATTCATGTAAAGTCTAATTCTATGAAGGATCTTTCAATTCCAACCCAGGCTGAAAACACAAGAAAAACAAATATATCAAGATGATATCATTATACTAAGAGAGACTGGAATTATTCTGCAAACTCAGACCTTGCATGAAGTGACTGCAAAATACACATGCTTATTTCAATTTATTTGCCTAGTTCCTGCTTCTTTTGCCTTTGAATTCAGTTGAAAACCAGACTATTGAGTTATGGTCACACGACACTCCCTCCCAACCTAGGGGCCCTTTTATTAAGGCGCGTAGGCACCAACGAGCATATAATTCACCTTATTTTCGAAAGAGAAAGACGCCCATATTTTGACCCAAATCGGGAGATGGGCGTCTTTCTCCCGTGGGCGCCCAAATCGGTATAATCGAAAGCCGATTTTGGGCGTCTTCAACTGCACTCCATCGCGGAAACGGCCAAAGTTGACGGGGGCATGTCAGAGGCGTGGTGAAGGTGGGACTGTGGTGTGGTTATTGGCCAAACAGGAATGGGCGGCTTTCGCCGATAATGGAAAAAAAATAGCTGTTTTTAGCGAGAATTTAGGTCACTTTTTTGGACCCTTTTTTTTTCACGAACAAGTCCCAAAAAAGTGCCCTAAATGACCCGATGACCACCGGAGGGAATCGGAGATGACCTCCCCTGACTCCCCCAGTGGTCACTAACCCCTCCCACCAAAAAAAAGAACTTTAACAACTTTTTTCCCAGCCTGTATGCCAGCCTCAAATGTCATACCCAGCTCCATCACAGTAGTATGCAGGTCCCTGGAGCAGTTGTTAGTGGGTGCAGTGGACTTCAGCCAGGTGGACCCAGGCCCATCCCCCCCTACCTGTTACACTTGTGCTGGTTAATGCTGAGCCCTCCAAAACCCCCCAAAACCTACTGTACCCACATGTAGGTGCCCCCCTTCACCCCTTAGGGCTATGGTAATGGTGTAGACTTGTGGGCAGTGGGTTCTGGGGGGGCTCAGCACACAAGAGAAGGGTGCTATGCACCTGGGAGCTCTTTTACTGTTTTTTGTTAATTTGTAAAAGTGCCCCTCCCACGACCCAATGCCTTGGATTTGTTCGTATTTGAGATGGGCACCTTTGGTTTCCATTATCGCTGAAAACCGATAGCGTCCAGTTGAAAAACGGCCAACTCCTAGGCATTTGCCCCGCACAACCCGTATTATCGGAAAAAAGATGGGCGCCCATCTTTTTTCGAAAATACGGGTTGTCCCGTTCACGGAAAAGGCGCCCACGGATATAGGCGCCCATGGAAATGGGCGTTCGCGTTCGATTATGCCCCTCAATGCGTGTCAAATTGGAACTAATGCCCAGCTACCGCATGCGCCAGGTGGTAATTCCATTTCTGCCGTGTGTCCAAAACACGTAGTAGAAAATATTTTCTATATTCTACCGTCTGGTGCTTACCCGGCGGTAATTGGCAGAATTGCCCTGAACAATATAGCATCTAGGGCTATACCCCGGTCACCCTGCCCTAGTTCTGGCTCTGACTCTCATTGTATCTTTTTTTCCTTTTGAAAGCTGGTTGTAGGCTGTGGTAGTTTTGTGCAGCAGAGCACTAAAACTCCAGGTTTTCTACATTGTAAGAACAAATCCTTTAACAAAGCAGAGTAATTGTTTACTAATTTAATTCATGAAAATTAACACTCTTTTCTCAGTCTGGACTAGTGCTGTCCGATTTGGTCAAAATGTTTATTCACTCATATGAATCGATTTTTCAATTTGATTTCATTTAGTTCTTTAAGGCTACTATTGAACTGAGTAGATTAGGTGTGTTTAATTTACGTGAAGTGTACCTTTTGGAGATACAATCTTAGAATTTATTATTCCCTTTGAATTTAAGTTTTGAGTTTCATTTTCAGAAAAGATAACATTTGCTTTTATCCATTTATCTTGAATATTTATTAATTCCTGTATATTATTTTATGTGATCTGTTATAATCCACTGAGAACAAGTTATTCAGATTAGTGGATTATAAATAGAATTAATAAATTTATTGATCTCTTTCTCACCCACCAACAAGACTTATCATATTCTCCTCTTCCCCCTTCTCATCTCTCTCCAGCATCCATTTTTCTTTGAGTTTCCTCTTATGAAAGTGCAAGAAGAGTGTGAATGTGTGCCAGGGGCGTAGCCAGACACCCAATTTTGGGTGGGCCTGGGCCCAAGATGGGTGGGCAGAAGAACCTTGCCCCGTCCCACAGGTGATTTGGTCTCTCCTTCTCTCACCTGCATGCCATATGGTCTCTCAAACATCCCCCCTCTCCTGTATACCTTTTAAATAGCATATTTTCACCAGCAGCGAGCAGCAACTAATACACACCGCTCATGTTGGCCCCACAGCCTTCCCTCTGATGCAACTTCCTGTTTCCACCTAGGCAGAATTACATCAGAGGGAAGGCTGTGGGGCCGGTGCGAGCAGTATGTGTGTCACTGCTCACTGCAGGCGAAGATCTGCTACTTACAAGGTATGCAGGAGGGACACTTGTTGGGAGTTTTCGGCTGGTGGGGCATAGGGATCCCTGCCAGCCACATCATAGGTATGCTGCTACTGGATGGGCCTGATGTATGCTCTTGGTCTTTACGCTACTGCCTCTCTCCTTTTCCCTCACACCTCTGCTTCAGCAAGGAATGATGACATGGAAGAAGACAGCTACAGGAACAGAGTACACGCTCTTGCCTTGTCCCTTCAATAGTTGCAGTGCAACTCTTGCTACCTTTGTTTTGCTGAAGCCAAAGTGGGGCAGTGAAAAGTGTAGCTGCAAGCAGCAATGGTGCAATATGTCACCTCAAGACAGCGGCGTAGCAAGGGCAGGGCGGTGGGGGCGGTCCGCCCCGGGTGCACGCTGCTGGAGGGTGCGGAGAGCAGCCGTGCACCTGTCGGCTCCGCTGGTTCCCTGCTCCCTCTGCCCCTAACCTGTTCCGGGGCAGAGGGAGCAGGGAGCCAGTGGAGCCGACAGGCGCGCGGCCGCTCTCTGCACCCTCCAGCAGCCAAGAATGCACTCGGGGGGGGGGGGGCTTTATGTACTGCAGAGGGGGGTGTCATTGCACCGGGAGGGGGGTGTTTTGCTGCACCCTGGGGGGGGGGATGCCGCTGCACCCGGAGGGGGGGGGGGGTGCACAGCGGCGATCCGCCCCAGGTGGCAGCCGACCTAGGATCGCCACTGCCTCAAGAATCCCCTCTTCTGGTGCCAGCAAATAAGCAGCAGTTGCTCTATTGATCCTGTGAAGCCCTCTCCCAGATCCAGTAAGATAAAGCTATTCACCTGCACTCCTAGCCCTCCTCACCTTGGTTGCGGAATCTTTTTCTGAAAGTTGGCCAACGCAGACCTCCTTTCCTTACTGATGCAGAGCTCTTCAGCTTGGAAAAGAGACGGATGAGAGGAGATATGATTGAGGTCTAAAAAAATCCTGACTGGTGTAGAATGAGTAGAAGTGAATCGATTTTTTATTCATTCCAAACGTACAAAGACTAGGGGACACTCAAGGAAGTTACATGGAAATACTTTTAAAACAAATAGGAAGAAATATTTTTCCACTCAACAAATAGTTAAGCTCTGGCACTCTTTGCTAGAGGATGTAGTAAGAGTGGTTAGTGTATCTGGGTTTAATAAAGGTTTGACCAAGTTCCAAAGTCCATAGTCTGCTATTGAGGCAGACATGGGGAAGCCTGGGATTGGTAGCATGGAATGTTGACACAGGTAGATAAAGGGGGTGCAGTTGTGCTATTGGATAAAGATCAATACACTGAAGAAATTAAGAGACAATTAAAAGACAAAAATTTGTATTTACCTTTATCTAAAGATCCAACCAGTAATTTAAAACATAGGATTGATTCCCTCATTGATACTGGGCTTGAAGCTGGTTTTTTGACAACCAAAGAAGGTATTTTTCTTAGAGTTGAACACCCATGCATCCCGGCCATTTATATACTCAAGATTCATAAATCTTTGATTAACCCTCCATGGAGGCCAGTTGTGTCAGGCATAGGCTCTCTTTTGGAACCACTTTCCAAATTTACTGATGTATTTTTAAGACCTCTCGTTCCATCTATTCCCTCATATATTAGACTCCACACACATCATTAACATATTAGAATATCTACAAATTAAATATAAAGATATCATTCTGGTTACATTTGATGTGGAGTCTCTCTACACTAATATCCCACAGGATGAAGCTCTAGATGTGATTAGGAAAGCATTATCCAATAGGTGTGTGTTTAGAAGGATACCTACTGAGTTTATCATGGAACTTATCACTATAGCATTGAAAGAAAACTATAGGTACTTCTTACAAACAAATACAGTGGGGGAAATAAGTATTTGATCCCTTGCTGATTTTGTAAGTTTGCCCACTGACAAAGACATGAGCAGCCCATAATTGAAGGGTAGGTTATTGGTAACAGTGAGAGATAGCACATCACAAATTAAATCCGGAAAATCACATTGTGGAAAGTATATGAATTTATTTGCATTCTGCAGAGGGAAATAAGTATTTGATCCCCCACCAACCAGTAAGAGATCTGGCCCCTACAGACCAGGTAGATGCTCCAAATCAACTCGTTACCTGCATGACAGACAGCTGTCGGCAATGGTCACCTGTATGAAAGACACCTGTCCACAGACTCAGTGAATCAGTCAGACTCTAACCTCTACAAAATGGCCAAGAGCAAGGAGCTGTCTAAGGATGTCAGGGACAAGATCATACACCTGCACAAGGCTGGAATGGGCTACAAAACCATCAGTAAGACGCTGGGCGAGAAGGAGACAACTGTTGGTGCCATAGTAAGAAAATGGAAGAAGTACAAAATGACTGTCAATCGACAAAGATCTGGGGCTCCACGCAAAATCTCACCTCGTGGGGTGTCCTTGATCATGAGGAAGGTTAGAAATCAGCCTACAACTACAAGGGGGGAACTTGTCAATGATCTCAAGGCAGCTGGGACCACTGTCACCACGAAAACCATTGGTAACACATTACGACATAACGGATTGCAATCCTGCAGTGCCCGCAAGGTCCCCCTGCTCCGGAAGGCACATGTGACGGCCCGTCTGAAGTTTGCCAGTGAACACCTGGATGATGCCGAGAGTGATTGGGAGAAGGTGCTGTGGTCAGATGAGACAAAAATTGAGCTCTTTGGCATGAACTCAACTCGCCGTGTTTGGAGGAAGAGAAATGCTGCCTATGACCCAAAGAACACCGTCCCCACTGTCAAGCATGGAGGTGGAAATGTTATGTTTTGGGGGTGTTTCTCTGCTAAGGGCACAGGACTACTTCACCGCATCAATGGGAGAATGGATGGGGCCATGTACCGTACAATTCTGAGTGACAACCTCCTTCCCTCCGCCAGGGCCTTAAAAATGGGTCGTGGCTGGGTCTTCCAGCACGACAATGACCCAAAACATACAGCCAAGGCAACAAAGGAGTGGCTCAGGAAGAAGCACATTAGGGTCATGGAGTGGCCTAGCCAGTCACCAGACCTTAATCCCATTGAAAACTTATGGAGGGAGCTGAAGCTGCGAGTTGCCAAGCGACAGCCCAGAACTCTTAATGATTTAGAGATGATCTGCAAAGAGGAGTGGACCAAAATTCCTCCTGACATGTGTGCAAACCTCATCATCAACTACAGAAGACGTCTGACCGCTGTGCTTGCCAACAAGGGTTTTGCCACCAAGTATTAGGTCTTGTTTGCCAGAGGGATCAAATACTTATTTCCCTCTGCAGAATGCAAATAAATTCATATACTTTTCACAATGTGATTTTCCGGATTTAATTTGTGATGTGCTATCTCTCACTGTTACCAATAACCTACCCTTCAATTATGGGCTGCTCATGTCTTTGTCAGTGGGCAAACTTACAAAATCAGCAAGGGATCAAATACTTATTTCCCCCACTGTAAAAGGTACCGCCATGGGCGTAACGGTAGCACCTTAATTAGCTAATCTATTTATAGCATGTTTTGCAGAGAAATTCTTGCAAAAATAATAATTTCACAGAGAATATTATGCTTTGGCAAAGATACATTGATGATACATTGAAGATACATTGATGATCAACCGTGATTCACTACCAGTCCAGACCACAAATGATACTTTTGTGGTCTGGACTGGTAGTGAATCACAGTTGATGGATTTTTTTCAAATGGCTTAATACAAGAGATAGAAATTTGAAATTTCAGGTTCAAATTTCAGTAGAAAGGAAATTTCATTTTTAGATATTAAAATTCAGTTGGAATCTGGTAGATTTATTACTTCACTATATAGAAAACCTACTGATAAGAACAAATTCCTACATTTTGATAGCTGTCATAGTCATGCCTTTAATCTTCCTTACAGCCAATTTTTAAGAGTGAAAAAATTATGTTCAGAGGATCGTGATTGTAAAGGGCAAATAGGAGAAATGGCTTATAGATTTACGTAAAGAGGCTATCCTGTAAAATATATTGAAAATGGTATAGTAAGAGCAAAACAGGTACAAAGAAAAGACATTTTGCAGAATAAGGAAAAGAAAAATAATGACCAAAAAGTTATTTGCACTTTATGATTATCTATCTTCTGATATCATTAAAATATTAAGATCTCATTGGCCATTGATCCAGATCATTCCATCTTTTGCAAATAAAGAATTGTTGATAGCATACAAAAGAAATAAGAATTTGAAGGATTTTTTTTGTCACCATCAGCATTACTAGTCCCACCTTGTAAGGTTAGCATAAGGGCTCATTATCCATGCTTAAATTGTTCCGTTTGTCCGGTCAATCTGAAAACAAAATGTTTTGAACACCCTGTTACAGGAGTCCCAGAATACAAGACAGACGTCATAGACTTACCAATAAGAAACAAAGTCAGATCATCAAGATCCTACCTAAACCTACACTACCCAAATTGCAAAGCACTGAAATACAAAACAACTTATGCAGCCGGCTTCTCTTACATAAGCGCACAACTATGGAATGGGCTCCCAAAAGCTGTGAAAACAATCCATGACCACTTGAACTTCAGGAAATCACTAACAAACAACCTCTTCAAAAAGGCATACCCCAATGACCCCATGTAACCCTCTTCACCTACCAACACAGCATGATTATGATCGCACAGGACAACATGCAATCTTCATCCATTTCGACCCTCCACTTATACCTCATACGATCACTATACAACTTTGTATTTGTTATGAACCGACTGGGCAAACGCTTTTGACGGTACTATGTAAGCCACATTGAGCCTGTAAATAGGTGGGAAAATGTGGGGTACAAATGCAATAAATAAATAAATAAATAAATAAATATATTCAAATTGGAGAGGTGGAGATGTGAACAAATTCCTATTGCAGGCTGAACAATGTTTGATTTATAGATTTAAGACTGTTAAACCTTTTGGGTTGAATCAAGAAACTGATCTGTCAGTGTTTTTCTAGTACTATCTGCAGATTGTCAATGTATGCTGCCCAATCCAATGTTTGTTTAAATCAGCCACCTGGTGGTCAGTATATGTCACTGCATGTATCCAATGCTTGTTCTACATCGTTTGCCTGGAAATGTCACATGACAGAATTCTTTTTATAAAATTATCCCTGCTTTTTAAGTTTTTTCTTTTTTCACTCATCTGTTTTTGAGATGACCATAGTATTTTTTTATTTATTTATTTAGATTTTGCTCACACCTTTTTCAGTAGTAGCTCAAGGTGAGTTATGTTCAGGTACACTGGATATTTCTCTGTCGCAGGAGGGCTCACAATCTTAAATTTGTACCTGAGGCAATAGAGGGTTAAGTGACTTGCTCAAGATCACAAGGAGCAGCAGTGGGATTTGAACTGGCCACCTCTTGATTACAAGACTGGTGCTCTAACCACTAGGCCACTCCTCCACTTAATATACACTTTTGTTTGGATTAGTAGGTTCCTGTTCTAGAATTCTGTTTGACCTTTGAATTCTCAAAGGGAATATTTAAAGGACCAATCAGATTGTCTGTTATAATACTGCCAGTCAACATAGCATTGCGAAGTCTGCTGAGTAAGCTTGGGAAGCACTTATGTAAGGTAGGATATAAGATACTCCATAAGGAATTTAGATTGTGGTGTGTACTGTTTAAACAGCTTGGCTTGCTTTAAATATATGTTTTTATATATATATATAAAAACCTTCAAACCGCACCTTCAAAGTTCACTCTCATGGATCTTCCTCCACCCCCATCCCCTTATCTGTTGGTGTTCCCCAGGGATCTGTCCTTGGACCCCTTCTCTTCTCAATCTACACCTCTTCCCTGGGCTCCCTGATCTCATCTCATGGTTTCCAGTATCATTTCTATGCTGATGACACCCAACTGTATCTCTCCACACCAGACATCACCGCGGAGACCCAGGCAAAGGTATCGGCCTGCTTATCCGACATTGCTGCCTGGATGTCCAACTGCCACCTGAAACTGAACATGTCCAAGACCGAGCTTATCGTCTTTCCACCAAAACCCACTTCTCCTCTTCCTCCACTTTCTATCTCAGTTGATAACACCCTCATCCTCCCCGTCTCATCTGCCCGCAACCTCGGAGTCATCTTTGACTCCTCTCTCTCCTTCTCTGCGCATATCCAGCAGATAGCCAAGACCTGTCGCTTCTTCCTCTTTAACATCAGCAAAATTCGCCCTTTCCTCTCTGAACACACCACCCGAACTCTCGTCCACGCTCTCATTACCTCTCGCCTGGACTACTGCAACTTACTCCTCACCGGCCTCCCACTTAGCCATCTATTCCCCCTTCAATCTGTTCGGAACTCTGCTGCACGTCTCATATTCCGCCAGAACCGATATACTCATATCACCCCTCTCCTCAGGTCACTTCACTGGCTTCCGATCAGATACTGCATTCAATTCAAGCTTCTCCTTCTTACCTACAAATGCACTCAGTCTGCTGCCCCTCACTATCTTTCTACCCTCATCTCCCCTTATGTTCCCGCCCGTAACCTCCGTTCACAGGATAAATCCCTCCTCTCAGTACCCTTCTCCACCACCGCCAACTCCAGGCTCCGCTCATTCTGCCTCGCCTCACCCTATGCTTGGAACAACCTTCCTGAGCCCTTACGCCAAGCCCCCTCCCTGCCCGTCTTCAAGTCTTTGCTTAAAGCCTACCTCTTCAATGCTGCGTTCGGCACCTAACCCTTACCGTTCAGTGAATCCAGACTGCCCCAATTTGACTGCCCCTTTCGGACCGACCGTTCACTTGTCTATTAGATTGTAAGCTCTTTGAGCAGGGACTGTCTCTCTTTGTTAAATTGTACAGCGCTGCGTAACCCTAGTAGCGCTCTAGAAATGTTAAGTAGTAGTAGTATATGTTTTTATCAGTGCAATTTCTAAGTCAGTTACTTTTTCTAAGCCAGTTGCTCTATGCTCCATGTCTGTTTGATTGAAATTTGTGTAAACTGATCAGCCTAATGTTGTTAGCTTTAATATTTAAAGGGGGTTTGGTATGTTGCAACAGTTATGACTGAAATAGATGATTGTATATCTACCTACTCAAGTATCAGTATAGAGCACTGGATTACATGCCAGTTGTGCTGAGTATTTCTCAATGGGGATTGCTAAGTTCTTTCTAATGATACAATCATCAGGGTATATGTGGTTGCAACAGTAATGATTTAAATAGATGTATGTATATCCACCCATTCAAATAGCAGCATAGAGCGCTGGATTGCCTGTGAGTTTTGCTGAGTGCTTCTGAATCAGTATTGCTACATCCACCGCAAAGTTGTTTCTAATGACACAATCATCAGGGTAAATGTGTTTGTTACAGAACAGTAAGCATGTTTGGTACACTGCAACAGTAACAATTTCAATTGTTTGTATATCCATCCATTCAAACAGCAGTAATGAGTGCGGGATTGCCTGTGAGTTGTGATTAGTGCTTCTGAATCAGTTTTTTCATGGTCACTGTGTAGTTCTTTTTAATGATATCATCATCAGGGTAAATGTGATTGTCACAGAACAGTATGATGATTTTAGGTAGTGTTTACACTAAAGTTAATTTCTATTAATTTATATTGATTTGAGTTGCTATCTATTAGAACATGGAAACCCATCTAATAGGCATTTTTCACTGATTCTTACTTTTAACAAAACAATTACTAAATATAAAGTGAATATTAATTTCAATGTTTTTAGATCATTGAATGTGCATAAGAGACGGCAATTGAGGCCAAGCATTATGAGATTTTACTTTATTTATTTATTTTGTATTTTTTAGGTGGTTGTATGACTAGGGAAAGGGAAATGGGACTTGATATACCGCCATTCTGAGGTTTTTTGCAACTACATTCAAAGCGATTTACATATATTCAGGTACTTATTTTGTACCAGGGGCAATGGAGGGTTAAGTGACTACTTTTAGGGGTTCACTTTGCTTTTTACCCCTATTAGGTAGGTGATATTTAGTATGTACGGTCATTCAGTTATTTTAGTGTTGTATATCTCCACCTAACTGTCTTATGCAGTTCTGTTGATATATGTTTTGTGTTATTATTTTTTGTTGATATCTTATGTCTTGTATTAAAATTATTATTTTATTGCATGCATAATCTGAATGTTTTTAACCGACATTGATTTGATATTTTATTGTATTATGATTTTAGATTTGATCTTATGTTTTGATTTTATATGATTTGAAGTTTATGTTTTATTCATTATGTATTTTTATTTTGTAGTTTTTTTGTACCCCTGATGCAGCCTGAGGGCGAAACATGACCACATTGGGTAACCTTGTAATAAACCACTTCTTCTGTTACCCTCCTGTTCCATTTTTTTGTCTTTTTTTATCTGCTTTTTTTCTTTTGGTTTGCTATTTCTGTGGCAGATCTTTGCCTTTTTTTGTTTCTATTTGGGTTTCTGCCAGATACTTGTGACCAAGCTTGGTCACTGTTGACCCAGTGTGGCTATTCTTATGTTCTAAACAGCAGTTCTTCCCAGCAGCATGTACAAAAGTCTAGCAACTAATACATACTGTTCCCACCAGCCCCACAGCCTTCCTTCTGGCATATTCCGGCCTATGTGGAAACAGAAGTTGCGTTATACACTGCTCATTCCAGCTGCACAGTCTTACCTGTATCAGCTGCTCGTGCTCACTGCCTGCATTGTTTTAAAAGGTACGCTGTGGGGGGGGGGGGGGGGGGGGGGGAAGTGAGGCCTCGATTTTTACAAAAATGAATCGATTTGAATCACGAATTGGACAGTATTAGTCTGGACTGTTTAATTTCAGAGGATACATAAACAAGTTTTTAGTTTGTTATTAATCACCATAATCAATATAAATTAATTTAATCAAGGAGCTGTTACACTGATCTTTATCAAAACCCCATGTAGGCATCCGCAGGATATATTTATGGATAAATTTGCAATAGTGCACATAACTGAACATAGTAACATAGTAGATGACGGAAGAAAAAGACCTGCACGGTCCATCTAGTCTGCCCAACAAGATAAACTCATATGTGCTACTTCTTGTGTATACCTTATCTTGATTTGTATCTGCCATTTTCAGGACACAGACCGTAGAAGTCTTGCCCAGAACTAGGCCCACCACCCAAACACCAGCCCCGCCTCCCAATCTCGGCTAAGCTTCTCAGGATCCATTCCTTCTGCACAGGATTCCTTTATGTTTATCCCACGCATGCTTGAATTCTGCTACCGTTTTCATCTCCACCACCTCCCGCAGGAGGGTATTCCAAGCATCTACCACTCTCTCTGTGAAAAAATACTTCCTGACATTTTTCTTGAGTCTGACCCCCTTCACTCTCATATCATGTCCTCTCGTTCTACCGCCCTGCCCTCTCCGGAAAAGGTTCATTTGTGGATTAATACCTTTCAAATATTTGAACGTCTGTATCATATCTCCCCTGTTTCTCCTTTCCTCCAGGGTATACATGTTCAGGTCCGCAAGTCTCTCCTCATACGTCTTGTAACGCAAATCCCATACCATTCTCGTAGCTTTTCTTTGCACCGCTTCCATTTTTTTTACATCCTTAGCAAGGTACGGCCTCCAGAACTGAACACAAAACTGAAGTATTAAGTCCAGAAGTTCCATCATGCACAAAACCAACATGAGTTTCAAAAATGAAATAGAAGCTCAAATTGGCTTGGAAAATTGTGTTAATATGTAGTTAAAAATCTACACACTTAATGCTTGCAAAACTATTAATGAATGAGATTTTTGAAAAATGTTACATCCATGTGCAAATCTTTCACACTTGACGGGAGAAATTCTATAAGCGGCCACCTAGTTTTGGGGTAGTAAGAATGTATGTAAATAATGGTATTGTAGCTACTTAATCGCATGTAAATAACCTCTTATAAAATATTTGCTAGCGTGTGAAAGGATGCATGTAAGTTTCATGGCGCATACTTTTGATGGGGCATGTATGGGGCAGAGCTGGAATGGAGTGTGCACTTGGGTGCACAGATTATAAAATTCTATAATTTCCATGCATACATGCATAATGTACATGCCAAACATCTGGTGTAAGTGCTAGTGTCTACATATATCAACTTGACGTGACCTAACAGTCTTGGGGTGGGGACTATTTAACAGTATACAAATCTTATGTCCCAGACATCCAACTTTATCTAGCACAGTTCAGTCTCTCTTACTCATTATGCTCTATTTATTCACTCAATTTTTTTCGGGGATCATCAGATTATTTCATCAGCAATTCCCATTTGGGCACAGCATCCCATCCACTATGGTGCTGTGTACATCTTCATAGATCCACCCGAATATTTTTTCATATATATGTATACATTTTTTCCGAATTACCAAACATTTCAATCTTTTAGTGCAATAACTAGGTACTTAGCTTTAGCTTTAGGGCTGCTGCTAAAGCTAAGTACCTAGTTATTGCACTAAAAGATTGAATTGTTTGGTAATTCGAAAAAAATATATACATATATATGAAAAAATAGTCGGGTGGATCTATGAAGATGTACACAGCACCATAGTGGATGGGACACTGTGCCCAAATGGGAATTGCTGATGAAATAATCTGATGATCTCCGAAAGAATTTTGTGAATGAATAGAGCATAATGAGTAAGAGAGACTGAACTGTGCTAGATAAAGTTGGATGTCTGGGACATAAGATTTGTATAGTGCCTACATATATGCATGTTCTTATGCACTTATACTATTTTATAAAGTAGGTGTATATTTTATGAAATCAGCATGAAATAGGCATTAACTAGGTTCAACTTTGTAAAACTACTCTCAAAATGCTTTCTTGGAAACACTCTCTTTTATGCATGCAAATATATATGTGTAATAAAATAAAGCAAATAGTTTTAGACAGCCAAATTTCCTTAGGTCAAAGTTTGAACTAAGTTACATTCGTAAAGCTTTATTTTATGCCCACAGGTCCTAGAAAAGACTTTAAAAATTTAGCCCTTAAAACCAGAAACAGCTATAGAGTGTGAAATATTTTTAAAAATCAAGGGCTGTTCCATAAAACAAGGGGGCATAAAGACTCCAAGTTGAATGCATAAGAACAAGAACAAAGGATAATTTGGAAAAAGACCAAAAAAAATATCAAGAAAGTGAAAAAAAAATAAAATTAAAACCCTCCACCCAGTTAAACGGATGTTTTCAGTAATTTAGGCAGCACTGCTGCTTTTAAATAGGTTATAATTCAAGCTTTACCAGCATTCATCTATAGAATCCGATGAGAATAGCAGTTATAGTAAGGCTAACGTTAAGAGTTCCAATGACCTTAACAGTTCTCAAGAAAACAGATTTATTTGTAGACTGTGTCATGGGTTTCTTTGGTCAACTTAAATGTTATCTAATTGTGATAGCATTATAGGTGTTTCCAAAACCGCATAATCTGAAGGGTCTCAAAGACTTAGGTGCATCAGTAGCTTCTCACTATTCTTCTGACGATCTAATGAACCCTGCAACAGTATGAAAAGAAACAAACTAAGCTGAGAAACAAGAAAAATAGTGATCTCTGAACCCTGTGGTTTGAAAACTCATGGAATACCACCCTCAGAATACCAGCTTTATCCAGTATGTGAAAATAACCCTGAGGCATTCAAGTGAAAGTCTAGCTTAACTCTATCAAGATGGCAGCAACCTTTCATATGGAAACAAAACACTGGTCTCAGTCTATCAACACAAAAGAAAGATTTACCTATTTTCTGTCTCAAGACCCTTAAAAAAGCATCTGCCATAAATCAATGAGAAATGGATATTTCTCCAGAAACAATATGTCACTTAATGGACCCTCAGCAGGGATGCACATCACTAATTTTTAACTGTAGTCACTCAAAACTCCTGCAAAGTATACAACACTACTTTAAAAAAAAAATTATAAACCTTGGTAAAAAGTGACATTTCTAGGGATGGGCTGTCATTTGTAATCACATGGACAATGTCAATGCTATATCCCATATGGAGTGGAGGAGTAGCCTAATGCTTAGTGCAGCAGGTTGAGAATCTAAAGAACTGGGTTCAATTCCCACTGCAGCTCTTTGAGACTCTGGGCAAGTCACTTAACCCTCCACTGCCCCAGGTACAATACTTTAGGTTGTAAGCCCACTAGAGACAGAGAAAATACCTGCACATAATAAATGTAAGCCACTTTTATTGTACCACATAAAGGCAGTATAACAAATCCCATCACCTTAACCCTTAACCTATGACATTGCATGTTGTTAAACAAAAACGAGCAGAAAAAGAAAGATGACATTGTGTTTTTAAATTCGCTGAAAATAGTGCACACTCTTTGTACACAGAGGGCCAGATTCTATATATGGTGCCCCCCAAAAACATTGGCACCGAAAAATCCACGCTTAGCACTATTCTATTAAAAAAACTCACCTAACATTAGAATATGCGATTTAAAGAATACGCATAGCACCCATTCCTGCGACTAAATTTAGTCATGGAGGTTTACGCCAACTAAAACCTGGTGCAAAAGCACATGACTAATTTAGGCACGAATCAGGCATGTTCTACAACACTGCATGTAAATTTTAGAAACCCCCACGACCTGCCCATGCCCCACCCATGGCCACGCCCTTTTGAGATCCACATGGCCCAATTTATGAGCATTGTTTTCTAGAATACACTTATTGAGCTATGCACATAAATCCTGATTAGTGCCAATTAGTACCGATAATTGTTAGCATCCAGTTATCAGTACTGACTGGCTTGTTATCTAATTAAACCCCATTTTTACAAAGCCATGAGGCAATGCTGACACAGCCCATTCAAAGTGAATGAGCTGTATCGGCATTACTGCTCTGGCGGCCGTTAGCATGGCTTTGTAAAAGGGGGCCTTAAGTTCCGCGCACAAATTGAATATGAATGTTGATTTGTGTATGGAACTTCAGTTGCCATTTATAGAATCTGGGGGGTTTGGAAAGAGGGTATACTCAGTGGCGATCCTAGGTCGGCTGCCACCTGGGGCGGATTGTCGCTGCGCACCCCCCCCCCCCCCCCGGGTACAGCGGCATCCATCCCCCCAGGGTGCAACATGACATCCCCCTACCCGGCGCATCAAGCCCTCCCCCGGGTGCATTCTTGGCTGCTGGAGGGTGCAGAGAGCAGCCGTGCGCCTGCTGGCTCCACTGGCTCCCTGCTCCCTCTGCCCCGGAACAGGAAGTAACCTGTTCCGGGCAGAGGAAGCAGGGAACCAGTGGAGCCGACAGGCGCACGGCTGCTCTCTGCACCCTCTAGCAGCGTGCACCCGGGGCGGACCGCCCCCACCGCCCCGCTCTTGCTACGCCGCTGGGCATACTATTTGAAAAGAGGGCACTCTTGTCAAATTTCAAGTTTAAACAGCATGGGGCCCTTTTACTAAGGCATGGTAGGCCTAATGTGGGTCTACTGCGTGCGAAATGGGAACTACCATGGGACATGCTGAGGCATCCCGTGGCAGTTTCCAGCTCAGCGTGCGCTAATCCCGTGCAGAAGGCATGCCCATGGGTGGAGAGTAGGCACCCGCACTAATTGGGTAGCACAGGCACATTATCACAAGAATAGCGCAGGAGCCCTTACTGTCTTCTATATAGGTGGTGGTAAGGGCTCCTGCGGAAATGGCCACACGCTAATGGGGAAATTAGTGTGTGCCCATTACAAAAAAAAAATGGCAAGGCGGCCATTTTTCCACCACGCTAAAAGTGGCCACAGCATTCAGATGCCAGCACTGGCCACTCTTCAGCACGGCTTGGTAAAAGGACTCCCATATTTGCTGATGAGAGATATAAAATTAAATTTTAAAAAATTACTTTGAAATTTTCTCTCTCTCATCAGTGAACATAAACAGAAGAGTAGCTCTGGTCGTAATTTTATTTTGTGAGTCTTCCAGTTAAATTAGCTCCATGTGTTACCAGACCATCCACATCCTGATTGTCTGTCTCAGTTCTCTTTCTAATAGGAATATAATAGCAGCTGGATATCTGAGTGGAATCACTATTTGAAAGCTGCAAAACTTCCTTAAAATATTTCTCAAGGGGAATACCTGCAGCCAATAAATGTCATAGGAAAATTGAAGAAACACATTTTTTTTGCCCTAACAGAATTCTCTATTTTTTCCAGCTTAAAATAAGTATTCACAGACCCTTTAAAAACAGAGACTGAAGCTGCTTGAATAATAGAAATTTGTGATTCCAAAGATGTAACTTTTTTAAAATCTAAAGCAGAGAGGTTTTGATTGATGCTTAAAAACTTATTTACATTATCAGCAGAAAATGTCACAATGTGGCATGTAGAAGTCCTTAACATCCCTTCCACACAGTTTATAGCCATCCACGGATCCTTCAAGGCAGTGGTGTGCTGGTAAATGTTTAACAACAGGCTTTCTCCCCAGTCCACCTCTGCCCCACCCCCAAAATTGCAGAGCTGGCTATAGCCAGGGAGAGAGCCTGGGGGGGGACAATGTATTACTCCAGGAAAAAAAATTAAATGATCCCAGGTTCCAATCTATTTCATGTTTAATGTGGGATAAAATGCCATAAATAAGTAAATAAACTTTTAATGCTGAGCACCTGATTCTCAAAGTGGACAAATTCCAAACACTATAATGAAAATAAAATGATCTTTTCTACCTTTGTTGTCTGGTGATTTTGTTTTTCTGATCATACTGGCCCAGTATCCGATTCTGTTGCTATCTGTCCTCTTAACTCCGTTTCCAGGGCTTCCTTTCCATTTATTTCTTTACTTTCTGCCTTTCTTCTTCATTTTTTGCCCTACATCCGTAAGTAAAAGCTGGGTCCTCCGCAGACTTGGATCCAGCTTCTGCCTATTTTCTTCATCCGTGTGCAGTTTTTCTCCTCTCTTCCTTTTCCCTCATCTCATCTCCTTCCTCACTCTTCCCTCTGCTCCATCCATGTCCAGCATTTCTTCTCTCCCTTCTCTCCCCTCCATCCACCCATGTCCAGCAACCCTCCTCTCCCCCTGCCCTCCCCTCCAGCCACCCATACCCAGTGATTCTCTTTGCTCCCCTGCCCCCCTCCAGTCACCCATGCCAGCGATTGTCCTCTCTCCCCTGCCCCACTCCAGCCACCCATACCCAGCAATTGCCCTCTCTCCCCTGCTGCCCCCTCTAGCCACCCATGCCAGCGATTGTCTTCTCTCCCCTGCCCCCCTCCAGCCACCCATACCCAGTGATTGCCCTCTCTCCCCTACTGCCCCTCTCCAGCCACCCATGCCAGCAATTGTCTTCTCTCCCCTACTTCTCCCTCTCCAGCCACCCATGCCAGTGACTCCCTTCTCTCCCCTGCCACCCCCTCCGGTTGTTCAGCAAATTCTTCGGGGCAGGCTGCCGGCGCTGACCCTCCCCCACTGCCTGGATCGCTCTTCAAAATGGCCACCGAGACTTACAAGGCGGCCTCCAAGACTTCAGCAGAAATCTCACGAGGCCACCGCTGGAAGTCTCGGCAGCCATTTTTAAAGAGCGATCCGGCAGCGGGGGAGGGTCAGTGCGGGCAGCGGGCAGCCAAGACTGCCTGCCCCGAGGAATTCGCTGAACAAGGGAGGTAAGGGACCACCGGACCCTGTAGGAAGGAGGGAGGGAGGAAGGAAGGAGAGCCAGCTCGCTCTCAGGAACAACCGGCTCACAAATTGGTAAAAAATTTAACAACTGGCTCTTGCGAGCCGATGCGAGCTGGCTCCAGCACACCACTGCTTCAAGGTAATCCTCTTAGATAAGCTCACTACTCCTGGGCTGCTTATCCCCTTTAGAAAATTATTATAGGTCCAGGCACCGGCACAGTTTGCAGACTGCTAGTAACTGCCCCACTCATTACAAATACCCTTTGGAGAACATGTAACCAGACTAGGCCCTGCTTTAACCCTTGAACCAGTGGAAGAGAGAATAGTTCACTCTGTGAAGTTCAAGGATATCCCACTTGGAGATCCGTCAGGAGCAGCATGCTACCCAACAGATGGGGCAGGAATTAAATACTTATCCAGTAGACTCACTACAGCTGTGTGGGAAGATTTGGTCTTGGCTTTGCACTTTCCCATTAAGATAAAAAGTATATAAAGTCGCTTACAAATCAAAAGCCAGGTACAACGTTTAAGCTTCAGCTTCAATGCTTCTCTATTGGTACTCATCCTGGGTCCCAAGGGGCCTGGTGTGCCCTTAGGGCATACCCTTTTGGCCACATCGTTTGATCATGCAGGATTAATGGTAACTTCAAGGCCAGGAGGCCCCAATTTAAGCATCAGGATAAATGACCACACTACTGCTAGACAAATCTGGTGCTCTACTCCACCTCTCCTACACAAATTAAGTTCTTACAACAAAATCTGTTAAAAATGTCTGCATTAATTAAAAACACAAATTAAAGAAAAACAACTCTATAAAATCCCTTAAGAATAAACCATTCAAGGTAGCTAGTTAAAGACCAAAATCAGGGAAAGCTTGCAAATAGGAATGCTTTCCAATGGCCCTCTGATCTTAGTTTTCACAGTAAGGAATTCTACAGTGTTGGACCTACTACTGAGAAAACATGAGAAAGTCCTTGCCAAATGTTCTAATAATGGAATATCTTGCAAACAATGATAATCTAAGTACATGAGGGAGATGGTACAGTTAAGTGACATACATATATGTGCTTGATTAGAGTTTTGCAATCCAAAGTCAACATTTTAAATTTAATACTGCAAAGAATAGGGAGAAAGTGTAAAAAAAAAAATAGGTGTGGTATGTTCATTTGGTCTTGTCCCAATCCATATCCATGCTAAGCATTCTGAACTATCTGCACTTGGACAGCCAAATTTGGGAAACCTGGACAGACTTTTTATTAATATATATTTGTCTCCTAACAGGCATACTAGATGATTTCAGCAATTGGGGATAAGCAATTTTTTATTTAGAATTACAGGACATCAGTTGTATTAGTGCCAAACCAGAATTCACTTCACCTGTTCCTGCAAAATAGAGGTATCTGTTACCTTTAAGGGACTATAGCACTGTTATCAAAAGAAGTATTTCAATTAGTGGCAGAAGTTCAAATGACGGGCCCCCAAGCAAAATATTAAAACAAAAAAAAAAAAAAGAAAAAACCCCACAAAAACCCCACAGCAGGGCTATAAGGGCTGCTTTGATGCCATTTACACTGCAGTCTCAACGTAATCAGCTTCTGCACCAAATTTTCAGCACAGAAAAGCACTCTAATAGATGCAAGGCAGAAACAGCAGATTTGCATGAAAATACACGGACCCATTTACAGAATAATGCAAAGTGTTTCCACATGGATCTGCAAAAGGGGCAAGGGCATGAGCAGGCCAGGGGCATTCCTTTAAAGTGCCCATAGTGGTATAGAATTCAGGGGATCCGTACCCAACTGAGAGAAGGTGTAACTCCTCGCACCCAAAGCTGATCTTAGAACAACTGTTATAGAATACTGTTCAGCACTAATTTTTGAGTGCCCTTTATAAAATTTTCCCCTATATGTGATATGTGCACAGTTTCATTTTGAGTGTACCTTTACTCTCCCGTAAGGAGAGAAATTCCTGGGATGGGGAGGGAGAAAGGATTTTCACATATGTGGATACTTTCAGGGTTTGAAAAGTTATTCCCAGATTCTATATAGTGCGACTTAAGCTGTGTGCGCAAATACAGTCGTTAGTTAGCAATCAGTTAGCAAGCCAACAAGCCAATCAGTGCTGATAATTGTCAATTAACAAGCAATTATTGCCACTAATTGGCAATTAGAATTTACGCGTACAAGCATATTCTATAACATGATGTGCGTAAATGTCACATCATTGAAAAGGGGGTGTGGAATGGGCGGGTCATGGGTGTTTCTATGCATGTTATAGAATACACCCGGTCCATGTGTAATTTAGGCGTAGGCATTTACATCAAATAAAACATGGCGTGAATGGGTGCGTCTAAATTTAGTCATGTTGACGGGCACTTAGTGTATTCTATAAACACAGAAATTTAAGCTTATTCTATACAATACGCCTAAATAAAGGTGTATTTTATAGAATACGCTTAGGCTTTTTTCATTTTGGCGCTGATTTTTTTAGGCATAATATATAGAATCTAACCCTATGTGCCTATCTGAACTCTGACTAAAACTTGCATAAACCGGTAGGTATAAATCTATGACTGTATTTTGGCAAACGATCATTTTTAAAGTGAACGCAAAAATCTATTTTCACTTAGAAAATCTGGCAAAATCCTTAAAGAGACAGGTACAAACATACTCATATGCACAATTATAAATTACCTCTACATGACCTTATCCTTTCTGTTAAATCCTATTTGACACGTGGTGTGCTATTAATTAACGCATAATAGCAGCTAACAAAAATTCATGTGGGCAGGGAAGTAGTTACAGACAAAGAAACCTTGAACACCACCACATGAAAGCTTTACACTGGTAAGGCTACAGAAAATGATCTGTGTGGTTGGGTTTTGTTATTTTTAAGCCACAAGCAGACATGCAGACTCCCAATGCCCACCTAATATAAATGTGTCATGTTGAGCTGAGCGTAGTGCTTTTGAATGTAGAGGAATTCAGGAAGAAGTTGGATTTTTGCATATGCCAAATAAGGAACAAAAGGAGGAAAACCTCTTTTCTTTATTCCTCTCCTTGCACTGTAAAGGTTTATTTGTGAAAGCTCTATGATCAATTCCCAAATTAAAACCATAATCTCCAGAAACCCACCCCTCTCTAGAAAACTGAAAACCCTTTCAACGCACAATTTTGGAAGTACACTGTCTTCATCAAGATGAAAAGATTAACCACCTTTGGCAAAAATTTAGGATTAGTATTAAAGGGTTGAAGTTCATGGATCCATCAGTCCCTCTATCCCTCCGTCCCCCTTCTCCCCCTTTCACATGCAATTCCTTCATTTCCTTCCTCTGAGATTCTCTCATCTCTCCCATCCCATAGATACATTCTCCTTCCCCTTCTTCCTTTCCCAGAACCAATCACTAAGATCCCATCCCTCACCCCAAAAAAGGGACAAATGATGTAGAAGAAATGCCAGTTTAAATTTTTAACTTTCTGAAAAAAAGTTATATTCAAATATGTAAATTTATGAATAAACCACATACTTGCCATAGATTCTACAGGATTGGATTAATCTGGATTAATAAATTTACCTCAATGAAATGCAAAACGTGAGGTGAGAAATCATCTCAGATTACATCTCCCCAGTTGTAAAAAAGTGATTTACAAAACAGCTTACTCAGCAGACTTCACATACTTAGGGCCCCTTTTACCAAGCTGCGGCAAAAGGTGGCCTGCGCTGGCGTCAGTGTGTGTTTTTATGTATTTATTTATTTGTTGCATTTGTATCTCACATTTTCCCACCTTTTTGCAGGCTCAATGTGGCTTACATATGCCGTAATGCCGATCGCCATTTACAGAATGAGAAATACAAAGTAGTGTTACAGTAAAGTTCATAAATGTTAAACAATATAAAGTAAATTAGATAAACAGTTCATTTCAGCAAATAGATAAGGGGTAAATCGTTAATGTTCATTGGTGGCAAATTGAATGAAGCAATCAGGTAAAGGGAATACAGTTTCATTTGGTTCTGATAGAGTTTAGATGTTAGGTCAATGATGATGGGTCATTATGGTATGTCTTCTTGAACAGGTTGGTCTTTAGTAACTTCCGGAATGCTTTTAAGTTGTGCATTGCTTTTAAGGCCTTTGGTAGTGTATTCCATAGTTGTGTGCTGATATAGGAGAAGCTAGATGCATATATTGATTTGTATTTAATTCCTTTACAACTGGGGTAGTGGAGGTTCAGGAATGTACGTGTCGATTTTTTTGTGTTCCTGGTTGGCAGATCTATAAGGTCTGACATATATATCAGGGCATCACCATGAATGATTTTATGAACCAGGGTACAGATTTTGAACGCAACTCGTTCCTTCAGTGGAAGCCAGTGCAGTTTTTCTCTTAGGGGCTTAGCGCTTTCGTATTTCATGCGACTGAGGCCCCCTTTTACCGAAGGATAAATGGAAGTCCCTCTTTCCTGCAGAAAATGGTCATGCGGCAAGTAAAACACTTGCCACGCGCCCATTTCAGGGGGGGGGGGGGGGAACCCTTCCCGCCACCCAGCTTCTGGTCACAGAATTTGATCTTCTGTAACATTTCTCGCCACATCCAAGTCTGCTTTTGTTATTTTCCTACCTTGCACTACACTTTCCTGGATAGCTAAGCATGCAGGTTCTCTTTCCTTCATTCACACCTAGAATCCCTCCACTCCTATGTCTCACTATAAGCCACACAACAGTCCAAAATTATTGAGAATATCAATTCACAACGGCCACATGCCACTCCCGAATGAAAGAAGAGTGATTAGGTTCCCAACAATTGTGAGGCTGGTTAAATCAAAAAGCTATAAAACATATTAATTCAACCACCACCTATTTTGCCATCAGGACAGCTCAGAGTGGTATTCTTTTTGTTATTATTATTGCTATCATTATGCTCGTTTATAGAAATTTGTGTAATCCGATTACTGGACTGAACTAAAACCTATTAATCTGGTCACATGTAATGGGCCAATTTAATCTTTGCTAGGTCCATTTGAGTTCACTTACTACACTGCATGTTTGTCACATGGGGGAGGGGCTAGAAAGAACATTGATGAAGTGTCATCGCCTGCCAGAATTTAATAAATGAAGTCTCATAAAGTTACCAGTCATTTAGATAAGGATAGAAGGGTAGAATAAATTCCAATCTAGTTTTCTGATCTTATCATCAGATTTTGGACTCTCAGATTACACCGTTTTTCTTCATTATAAATCAAATCCTTTTATCTGTGACATTGTTTCTAAAACATTGTCTTATTTCAAAAAACAAAATGCTGCTAATATTACAAAGTGAACAGCTAAATTAGAAAACTTTTATGCTTGTTATGTGTCTTGCAACATTCCTAAAAGCAGTAGTTCCCAAGTCAGAATTGGAGTTTCCCCCAGCCCAGCAGCTACAGTTCCAGTAGGTTAGGTTTGAAGGATAATCTTAATGAATACACAGGACGGGCATGTTCCCTCTAAGCTCTACGGGAGCCCTCCAACCACATTCAAGCCATTCAAGCCAGCAGGGGGTGGTGCTTCAATATTTTGTTTTCAATCGCTATGGACAGGCAAGTTCCCCCGAGTCATGCGGAGCTTGTTCCTTTGTTATTGAAAATGTGATACTGAAACAGCACCCCCACCACCACTGGAGGAATGAAGATGGAGAACTCCTGCACAGCTTAGAGGGACCATTGATGATGGGCCTGATATTGAAAGGATTGAAAATGTGATACTGAAACAGCACCCCCACCACCACTGGAGGAATGAAGATGGAGAACTCCTTCACAGCTTAGAGGGACCATTGATATGGGCCTGATATTGAAAGGATTAGTGCTCATAATTTGGTTTCTTTGAAATATTACTATAATTGAATGTATAACTTTATACTCATAATCAGTGCGTTTTTTCTAGTGAAAAAGGTGCCGGTACTCAAATGCCAGGCCACCCTTCAGGAATGGGGTGATCACTGAGGGACCCACCCCACGATAGTCAGGCCCCCTGCAACAAGTCACAGAATCTATAACAAGACAGAATTTGTGTGTAGAGACTGAGCTCTTTCATTAAAAGTTTGGAGACCATGGGCCAATTTTAGCAGACAATGGAAAAGGTGCCAGTAATCAGTACCCCCAAGTACCGCCTCAAAAAAAGCCCTGCTCGTAATTCCATTAAACTACCAAATTTAAGAACATAAAAATGGGTGCCAACAGAGGTGGATTTAGGGTGTGGGAAAAAAGTTATGAGCTTAGCATTAATTTTCAGTACTCATAAATCTAAGCAAATGGCCTAAATTTATAAACATAACTTTTAAGCTCGTAAATTAAGATGAATTTTCAGCTGAAAATTTATGTCCCTGTTTACTAAGCAGCATTATAGGCGCGTTAATGTTTTTAACGCGCATTAACCATGTATGTGCCTACAATATCCCTGTAGGTGCCTACATGGTTAGAGCGCTAAGTGTAGGTGTGCTAAAAACACTAACGCACCTTAGTAAACAGGGCCCTTAGGATCATAAGTATGGCAGAAAACTGGAAACAAATTTAGGAGCCTATCTTAGAAGTATAAATTTAAGAGTTAAGCTTTCTTTTTTTTTTTTTTTAATATTGGGCCCAATAGAGATTTACATACAATGAAGGTAGTATTCATGCAACTCTCTCTCATGCATATGCATTACAGGTATCTTAAAAACCCAACCTGTTTGTAGTCCTCAAGGAGCATTAAAGAATAGATTGTCTTAGCCAGTTTGATTTTCAGGTTATTTGCAATGGATATGTAAGTAGAACAGTTGCATGCAAGTTCCTCTCATGACTGGAGGCTTGGGTTGAAAACCACTGTAGAAACAATATCCATAAAAACTAAAACGGTTTTTAAGCAGTTCTATTTTGTAGCCATCTTTTACTCCTTTTCGAGAGGCAGTGTCGTAATCCCCACAACTAAGCATGACTGGAAAAATGTCATTTGCTAGATGCGATAGCATCAGTGTGGTAACTACGTCCAACACTCAGACATAGGTTTAAATGCAAAACAAACGCTCTTGATTAACATTCAACAAGGCATGCTGAAACCTGTTAACTTCATAGGTGTGGAAAGTTGAAAATAGTCTCTTGAAAATCAGTTACAATCAATCACAGTGTGCACTTGACTTCAGTATTAACCAAACCCAGGCTTGGCTCCAACCAACTCCACCAATGCACGCGGATGTAAAGACTTCTTACAGTCCTGGGATCTCAAATGACCTCAGATACAAACTATCCACACTAAGGGACACACACTGGACCTCCTAGCACACAAACTGTACACAGATCTTAACCTATCAATAGCAAACATCAAATGGTCAGAAAAACCTTGGACTGTCCACTACAAACTGAACCTATCCCTAAATTGGTGAAAGAAGGGATTAGCTTGCACACCAGAACAACTTACACTACGAGAAGGCAAATAGACCCACAAATATTCTGACAACAGATATAGGACAACTGATGGATAACAAGAACTGACTCCATACATTACCTCAATCACTGAGAGGATAGATGCAGAAGCGTACTAAACGAAATAAAACCTTTAAAGACGAGAATATCAAGAAGACAAAGCGAATGCTACATACCTGTAGAAGGTATTCTCCGAGGACAGCAGGCTGATTGTTCTCACTGATGGGTGACGTCCACGGCAGCCCCTCCAATCGGAAACTTCACTACCAAAGGCCTTGGCTAGCCCTCGCGCGCTCATGCGCACCGCGCATGCGCGGCTGTCTTCCCGCCCGAACCGGCTCGTGTTCGTCAGTCCCGTATGTAGCAAGACAAAGACAAGGGAAGACACAACTCCAAAGGGGAGGCGGGCGGGTTTGTGAGAACAATCAGCCTGCTGTCCTCGGAGAATACCTTCTACAGGTATGTAGCATTCGCTTTCTCTGAGGACAAGCAGGCTGCTTGTTCTCACTGATGGGGTATCCCTAGCCCCCAGGCTCACTCAAAACAACAACCATGGTCAATTGGGCCTCGCAACGGCGAGGACATAACTGAGATTGACCTAAAAAATTTACCAACTAACTGAGAGTGCAGCCTGGAACAGAACAAACAGGGCCCTCGGGGGGTGGAGTTGGATCCTAAAGCCCAAACAGGTTCTGAAGAACTGACTGCCCGAACCGACTGTCACGTCGGGTATCCTGCTGCAGGCAGTAATGAGATGTGAATGTGTGGACAGATGACCACGTCGCAGCTTCGCAAATTTCTTCAATAGAGGCTGACTTCAAGTGGGCTACCGACGCTGCCATGGCTCTAACATTATGAGCCGTGACATGACCCTCAAGAGCCAGCCCAGCCTGGGCGTAAGTGAAGGAAATGCAATCTGCTAGCCAATTGGATATGGTGCGTTTCCCCACAGCCACTCCCCTCCTATTGGGATCAAAAGAAACAAACAATTGGGCGGACTGTCTGTTGGGCTGTGTCCGCTCCAGATAGAAGGCCAATGCTCTCTTGCAGTCCAATGTGTGCAGCTGACGTTCAGCAGGGCAGGAATGAGGACGGGGAAAGAATGTTGGCAAGACAATTGACTGGTTCAGATGGAACTCCGACACAACCTTCGGCAAGAACTTAGGGTGAGTGCGGAGGACTACTCTGTTATGATGAAATTTGGTGTAAGGGGCCTGGGCTACCAGGGCCTGAAGCTCACTGACTCTACGAGCTGAAGTAATTGCCACCAAGAAAATGACCTTCCAGGTCAAGTACTTCAGATGGCAGGAATTCAGTGGCTCAAAAGGAGGTTTCATCAGCTGGGTGAGAACGACATTGAGATCCCATGACACTGTAGGAGGCTTGACAGGGGGCTTTGACAAAAGCAAACCTCTCATGAAGCGAACAACTAAAGGCTGTCCTGAGATCGGCTTACCTTCCACACGGTAATGGTATGCACTGATTGCACTAAGGTGAACCCTTACGGAGTTGGTCTTGAGACCAGACTCAGACAAGTGCAGAAGGTATTCAAGCAGGGTCTGTGTAGGACAAGAGCGAGGATCTAGGGCCTTGCTGTCACACCAGACGGCAAACCTCCTCCATAGAAAGAAGTAACTCCTCTTAGTGGAATCTTTCCTGGAAGCAAGCAAGATGCGGGAGACACCCTCTGACAGACCCAAAGAGGCAAAGTCTACGCTCTCAACATCCAGGCCGTGAGAGCCAGGGACCGGAGGTTGGGATGCAGAAGCGCCCCTTCGTCCTGCGTGATGAGGGTCGGAAAACACTCCAATCTCCACGGTTCTTCGGAGGACAACTCCAGAAGAAGAGGGAACCAGATCTGACGCGGCCAAAAAGGAGCAATCAGAATCATGGTGCCTCGGTCTTGCTTGAGTTTCAACAAAGTCTTCCCCACCAGAGGTATGGGAGAATAAGCATACAGCAGACCCTCCCCCCAGTCCAGGAGGAAGGCATCCGATGCCAGTCTGCCGTGGGCCTGAAGCCTGGAACAGAACTGAGGGACTTTGTGGTTGGCTCGAGATGCGAAGAGATCTACCAAGGGGGTGCCCCACACCTGGAAGATCTGTCGCACTACACGGGAATTGAGCGACCACTCGTGAGGTTGCATAATCCTGCTCAACCTGTCGGCCAGACTGTTGTTTACGCCTGCCAGATATGTGGCTTGGAGCACCATGCCGTGACGGCGAGCCCAGAGCCACATGCTGACGGCTTCCTGACACAGGGGGCGAGATCCAGTGCCCCCCTGCTTGTTGACGTAGTACATGGCAACCTGGTTGTCTGTCTGAATTTGGATAATTTGGTGGGACAGCCGATCTCTGAAAGCCTTCAGAGCGTTCCAGATCGCTCGCAACTCCAGAAGATTGATCTGCAGATCGCGTTCCTGGAGGGACCAGCTTCCTTGGGTGTGAAGCCCCTCGACATGAGCTCCCCACCCCAGGAGAGACGCATCCGTGGTCAGCACTTTTTCTGGCTGAGGAATTTGGAAGGGCCGTCCCAGAGTCAGATTGGACCAAATCGTCCACCAATACAGGGATTCGAGAAAACTCGTGGACAGGTGGATTACGTCTTCTAGATCCCCAGCAGCCTGAAACCACTGGGAAGCTAGGGTCCATTGAGCAGATCTCATGTGAAGGCGGGCCATGGGAGTCACATGAACTGTGGAGGCCATGTGGCCTAGCAATCTCAACATCTGCCGAGCTGTGATCTGCTGGGACGCTCGCACCCGCGAGACGAGGGACAACAAGTTGTTGGCTCTCGTCTCTGGGAGATAGGCGCGAGCCATTCGAGAATCCAGCAGAGCTCCTATGAATTCGAGTCTCTGCACTGGGAGAAGATGGGACTTTGGATAATTTATCACAAACCCCAGTAGCTCCAGGAGGCGAATAGTCATCTGCATGGACTGCAGGGCTCCTGCCTCGGATGTGTTCTTCACCAGCCAATCGGCGAGATATGGGAACACGTGCACCCCCAGCCTGCGAAGTGCTGCTGCTACTACAGCCAAGCACTTTGTGAACACCCTGGGCGCAGAGGCGAGCCCAAAGGGTAGCACACAGTACTGGAAGTGACGTGTGCCCAGCTGAAATCGCAGATACTGTCTGTGAGCTGGCAGTATCGGGATGTGTGTATAGGCATCCTTCAAGTCCAGAGAGCATAGCCAATCGTTTTCCTGAATCATGGGAAGAAGGGTGCCCAGGGAAAGCATCCTGAACTTTTCTTTGACCAGATATTTGTTCAGGGCCCTTAGGTCTAGGATGGGACGCATCCCCCCTGTTTTCTTTTCCACAAGGAAGTACCTGGAATAGAATCCCAGCCCTTCTTGCCCGGATGGCATGGGCTCGACCGCATTGGCGCTGAGAAGGGCGGAGAGTTCCTCTGCAAGTACCTGCTTGTGCTGGAAGCTGTAAGACTGAGCTCCCGGTGGACAATTTGGAGGTTTTGAGGCCAAATTGAGGGTGTATCCTTGCTGGACTATTTGGAGAACCCACTGGTCGGAGGTAATGAGAGGCCACCTTTGGTGAAAAGCTTTCAACCTCCCTCCGACTGGCAGGTCGCCCGGCACTGACACTTGGATGTCGGCTATGCTCTGCTGGAGCCAGTCAAAAGCTCGTCGCTTGCTTTTGCTGGGGAGCCGAGGTGCCTTGCTGAGGCGCACGCTGCTGACGAGAGCGAGCGCACTGGGGCTTAGCCTGGGCTGCAGGCTGTCGAGAAGGAGGATTGTACCTACGCTTGCCAGAAGAGTAGGGAACAGTCTTCCTTCCCCAAAAAAATCTTCTACCTGTAGAGGTAGAGGCTGAAGGCTGCCGGCGGGAGAACTTGTCGAATGCGGTGTCCCGCTGGTGGAGCTGCTCTACCACCTGTTCGACTTTCTCTCCAAAAATATTATCCGCACGGCAAGGCGAGTCCGCAATCCGCTGCTGGATTCTATTCTCCAGGTCGGAGGCACGCAGCCATGAGAGCCTGCGCATCACCACACCTTGAGCAGCGGCCCTGGACGCAACATCAAAGGTGTCATACACCCCTCTGGCCAGGAATTTTCTGCACGCCTTAAGCTGCCTGACCACCTCCTGAAAAGGCTTTGCTTGCTCAGGGGGGAGCGCATCAACCAAGCCCGCCAACTGCCGCACATTGTTCCGCATGTGTATGCTCGTGTAGAGCTGGTAGGACTGAATTTTGGCCACGAGCATAGAGGAATGGTAGGCCTTCCTCCCAAAGGAGTCTAAGGTTCTAGAGTCTTTGCCCGGGGGCGCCGAAGCATGCTCTCTAGAACTCTTAGCCTTCTTTAGGGCCAAATCCACAACTCCAGAGTCATGAGGCAACTGAGTGCGCATCAGCTTTGGGTCCCCATGGATCCGGTACTGGGACTCGATCTTCTTGGGAATGTGGGGATTAGTTAGAGGCTTGGTCCAGTTCGCCAGCAATGTCTTTTTTAGGACATGGTGCATGGGTACAGTGGACGCTTCCTTAGGTGGAGAAGGATAGTCCAGGAGCTCAAACATTTCAGCCCTGGGCTCGTCCTCCACAACTACCGGGAAGGGGATGGCCGTAGACATCTCCCGGACAAAGGAAGCAAAAGACAGACTCTCGGGAGGAGAAAGCTGTCTCTCAGGAAAGGGAGTGGGATCGGAAGGAAGACCCTCAGACTCCTCGTCAGAGAAATATCTGGGGTCTTCTTCCTCTTCCCACGAGGCCTCACCCTCGGCGTCGAGAGGTAGACTCCCTTGCCCGCATCGGCGAAGCTCCCTCCGCCGACGTAGTCGGGAGCCTTCCTGGGAGGCGACGGCAGCCGGTACAACACGCGGCACCGACGCCGGAGACCTCACCTCGGGCGATGGGCCAGCCGGCGCCACGCTCGACGGTACCGGTGGCGCAAGCACCGCCGGTACCGGAGGGTTAGGGCGCAACAGCTCTCCCAGAATCTCTGGGAGAATGGCCCGGAGGCTCTCGTTCAGAGCGGCTGCAGAGAAAGGCATGGAGGTCGATGCAGGCGTCGACGTCAGAACCTGTTCCGGGCGTGGAGGCTGTTCCGGGCTGTCCAGAGTGGAGCGCATCGACACCTCCTGAACAGAGGGTGAGCGGTCCTCTCGGTGCCGATGCCTGCTGGGTGCCGACTCCCTCAGCGACCCAGAGCTCTCGGTGCCGACACGGGAAGGAGACCGATGACGATGCTTCTTCGACTTCTTGGAACGAAGCATGTCACCAGAGGTTCCCGGCACCGACGAGGAGGACGTAGAATCCAGCCGTCGCTTCCTCGGGGCCGAGGCCGAAGGAGGTCGGTCTCGGGGGGGGGGCTGTACCGCAGGAGCCCTCAGGGTAGGGGGAGACCCACCCGAAGGCTCACTGCCACCAGCAGGGGAATGGACAGCCCTCACCTGCACTCCAGACGAAGCACCACCGTCCGACGACATCAGCCGACGAGGTCCCGGTACCACCGACGTCGATGCAGCTGTCCGATGTCTCAGCGCCGATGCAGAGGGCCGATGCCTCGATGCACTGGCGGCCGAGGATGAAGCTCTGGACGCTGAAGACGTCGATGCACTCGATACCCCCGGTGCCGATGCCGACGAAGAGCCCGAGAACAAAACGTTCCACTGGGCCAATCTCGCTACCTGAGTCCGCTTTTGCAAAAGGGAACACAGACTACAGGCCTGCGGGCGGTGCCCAGCCCCCAAGCACTGAAGACACGACGCGTGCCTGTCAGTGAGCGAGATGACCCGGGCGCACTGGGTGCACTTCTTGAAGCCGCTGGTAGACTTCGATGTCATGGGCAGAAAAATCACGCCGGCGAGATCAAAAGTCGAAATGGCGGAAAAGGCACCGAAAAAACAAGGGGAAGAAAACTTCGACCCGAGGCCTAAAAGCGGCCTACCCCGACGACGAAAGAAAACTTACCGGGGCGAAAAAGCTGAAAATAGCGGGGGGAAAAAAGACCAAGAGTCTTTTTTCCACACAGAATGGATTTTTTTTTTTCTGTGAAACAACACGACGAACGCGCGAGGTCGACTTTGCGGGGCCCGACACGGCGAAAACACGACCGTACCGAGTGCGGACAAAAGAAGACTGATGAACACAAGCCGGTTTGGGCGGGAAGACGGCCGCGCATGCGCGGTGCGCATGAGCGCGCGAGGACTAGCAAAGGCCTTTGCTAGTGAAGTTTCCGATTGGAGGGGCTGCCGTGGACGTCACCCATCAGTGAGAACAAGCAGCCTGCTTGTCCTCGGAGAAAACTCAATACCTTGGTACAATGACGAATTAAAAAAACTCAAAACACAATCCATAAAACTAGAATGAGCATGGAAAAAAACAAAAGATGAAAACACATTCAATGCATGGAAACAAATATACAGAAAATACAAATATGCAATTAGACAAACCAAAAGGTCCTACTATAAAACCAACCTAGGACCAGATAACAAAGATCTGAAGAAACTATTTCAACTCACCGTACCTGATCAACATTCAATCCACTCACCACTGAATCAGTCACACAAGCAACTCATAGGTTTGCCAACACCCACTGCAAACTGGACACATGTCCTAGTCATCTACTTAAATCCGCCCCCAACCGATTCATAGAAGACCTCACATCCTACCTAAACTTCATGCTACAACAAGGTTCCTTCCCCAAGGAATATACTAACATCCTACTTACCCCAATAACTAAAGACACTAAGAAAAAAACAAATGATCTCACCAACTATCGACCAGTTGCGTCTATCCCTCTAGTAGTAAAATCGATGGAGAGCTTGGTGACCAAGCAGCTTACTGATTACTTGGACAAATTCTCAATACTGCACGATTCACAATCAGGATTCTGCTCCCACCATAGCACTGAAACTGTCCTAGTCACTCTCCTGGCCAAATTCAAGCAGGAAATAGCCATAGGTAAAAGCATACTTCTACTCCAATTTGACATGTCGAGCGCATTCGACATGGTAAGCCACAACATATTACTGAGACTCCTTGGCCACTTTGGGATTGATGGAAACATACTTAATTGGATCAAGGGCTTCCTAACCACCAGAACATACCAAGTAAAATTAAACTCAAACGTATCACCACCGTGGAAAGCAGCCTGCGGAGTACCTCAAGGATCACCACTATCACCAATACTCTTCAACATGATGATGATCCCACTGGCAAAGTCCTTGTCCAATCGAGGTCTCAACCAATTCATCTATGCAGATGACGTTACAATCTACATTCCCTTCAGACATGACTTGACAGAAATAACCAATGAAATTAATGATGGCCTCAACATTATGGACTCCTGGGCAAACTCATTCCAATTGAAACTAAACACTGAAAAAACACACTGCCTCATCCTCTCATCACAACATAACAAGTACAAACCCGCAACCATAAGCACCCCAGGACACACACTCCCTACTTCAGACAGCTTAAAAATACTAGGCGTCACACTCGATCGCAACCTTACTCTCGAGAACCAAGTAAATACCGTAATAAAAAAATGTTCTATGCAGTGTGGAAACTCAAACGAATAAAACCTTTCTTCCCGAGGGAAACTTTTTGAAATCTAATACAATCAATGGTCCTAAGCCATGCAGATTACTGTAATGGAATCTACACGGGGTGTAAAGTACAACTCACAAAAAAACTCCAGACCGCCCAAAACACAGCAGCCAGATTGATATATGGTAAAACACGATTCGAAAGTGCTAAACCCCTACGAGAAAAGTTGCACTGGCTCCCAATCAAAGAATGGATCATCTTCAAAATCTGCACTTTGGTCCACAAAATTATCTACGGCGTAGTCCCAGGATACATGATAGCCCTAATAGATCTACCAACCAGAAACAGAATCAATCACGATCATACCTAAACCTACATTATCCAAACTGTAAAGGACTAAGATACAAAACAACTTATGCATCCAGCTTCTCCTACATAAACGCACATCTATGGAATGGACTCCCAAATGCTGTGAGAACAATCCGTGACCACTTAAACTTCAGGAAATCATTCAAAACTCACCTCTTCAAAAAGGCCTATCCCACCGATCCAACATAAATCCCCGCACCCAGCAACACAGCATAACTAATGATCATACTGGACAATTTATAATCTTCACTTCCTTCAACCCCATGACGCCTGATCCACACCTACCTCATCTGGCCACAATATAACTGTGTATCTGCTATCAACCGAATTGGGAAACGCCTTTACGGTACTATGTAAACCACATTGAGCCTCCAAATAGGTGGGGAAATGTGGGGTTCAAATGTAACAAATAAATAAATAAATAATCAGGACTTTCACAAGATTCCAAGATAAAGCTTTTCCAGCCTTAGCCAGTCTTCGGTTGTAAACAAATGTGTGCTGAAAAGTCGTTCCTCTCTGCCCTGGGTCTCCCCGACTTGTTTCTGCTCTGGAATTTTATTAGGCCTGTCTGAGCCACACCCTCCCTGTTAAGTCCTCCATAGCTAGGCTTCTTAAAGTAAATCTGTGAGTGAATATGCTTAAGTGGAACTGGCAGCTTCCTACACATTCCATCAAACCAGACTAAAATTCATCTGCTGATACTGCTCTAGTTCAGGTGCAAAAGAAATATTGGCAAGCTGGGTTCCAACTAAGAAGCCAGCCCAGATTCAAAGGAGGATGCAGCTGCTGACTCGGGTAAAAATGATGCTACTAGCCTGGGTGAGAAGGAAGATGCTGGCCATACCTGAGTGGAGTTTGGGGACAAGGGTGGGAGGGACTGAGAAAAACATGTGACTGAAGGGAAGAGGGAGAGGCTGAAAGGAGACCTAAAGAACAAAACACTTAAAAAAAAAAAAGGTGAGTGAAATATGAGAAACAAGTGGGGAAAGCTTGCAGATCATTGCTCATGGAATTCTTTCCAACCTCTGTGTGTATATATGTGTGTGTGTGGGCTGGTGCACCTGAGTATGGTCATATGAATACATATGTGTCTGTGCATGCTTGCGTGTGTGTGTTTCTGCATGAGTGGACAAGTTAAGAGTACATCTGTGTTAGTTCTCTGTGTGTCTGATTGGGAGATGAGATGAGGGGAGATTGTTTGAAAGGTAAAATTCTGTAATTTGTTATGTTTCTGTGAATCAGTGTTTGTATGCTGCTCTTGTAATTACTTTTCCTATTTGTGGAATGGCTTCAATTCTCTTCCATCTCCTACAACATGCAGAAACTTTATTTCTACAGCACAGAGATCACCATCTCCTTTTCTGTGATCAGAGCAGCCTTCCAGTATGCCTCCCCTCCCACTGGGGCTGGATTCCTCCCACAATCTCTCTTGCTAGTTATCCTGGAATCAGGCAGGGCAGGCTCACTCACATAAGGGAGGACTGGAGACCTGCACATAATAGTTTTTAAACTCTGTAAAATTTCCAGTGTTAACCATCCTTCCAGTTTCCAGATAGGGATAAAAAAAAAAAATCAATAGAATCCCGAAAGCCAGACAGTTGCCCATCCTAATCTTCTGACTCCTGTGCACATCTGACAGGGCTACCCGAAAATTTGTACCCTAGGTATGTTCCTAGTTTTCCCAAGCCTTAACCTAGACCTGCCCATGGCAATACATATAGTAACTGATAAGAAAGCAGTTCAAGTCGATCAGAAAATTTCACAACAGAAATAAAAACAATGAAAATGAAATATATCTGAACAACATAAAATACAGTACATCACAATTTGTGAATTATTTGCAATCCCTATGCATGTATGGGGGTGGGGTAGTGTTTGCAAATGGGGCACATTGCAAGTTAATGGGGCAATTGCTGGGGGTGTGTGGTTTAGACAGCTTGCCAAGGTAGAGGGGAAGATGGCTGACCTTTGAAAGTAGATGATGGTTCTTATTTTTTTTTTATTTTTTTTTAATAATGATTGAATGGTGGTCCAGCAATTTGATGATATGCGGAGTGTTCCGATTGTAGATGGTTGGTAGTGAGAAGTTTTATGACTGTTGGTTCTTGCTCTTGTTATATTATGATTTTATGTATGTCTTTTTGGGTCATGATTGTGGTCGTGACCCCTCTCAGACTCACCTTATTTCCGGCGGTCAGCTTCTGAGCTGGCTTCTGTCTGTTCTTCCTGAGTTAGTTCTGTCTCTGTGTGCTGGCTGCTTCCAGCATGGCTCTGATTACTCCACTATACTGCACCTGTGTGTGTTAAGCCTCTCTGTGCTTCAGTATGCTTTCTGCCTGTGTCTTGGTTTGTGTTCCTCTCGCCCTCTGGTGGCCAGAACTGGTGGCTGCCATAGACTTTCCAGACTTTCTTTCCGGTCCAGTCCAGATATTCCAGCCCTCCAGACTTGGTTTGAAGTTTGGCAGCTAGCCTCACCCGTAGCTGCCTCATGATTCCTGCAGCTGAGTTCAGCTGCTGATGGGTTTATTACCACCTGGAAACCTTCTGAGTTTGCCTTTGCATTGTCTAAGGTCCCTGGTTTGTTGGTGCTTTGTTGCACTTCTGCCTAGTATGGTTTCTTGTTTAGTTCCTTGTCTGTTTCTAGTTATCTGTGTGTAGTTTAGCTTAGGTTTATTTGCTTACTTCCCTAGTCTTGTTTCTGGTCTGTATTCCTTGTCTAGTATCTGTTTGTCTGTGTCGTTTGCTTAGTGGCTGCTCTGCAGCTTTCAGTCCTGTCTCTTGTCTGTCAGTATTTGTACCCTGTTTTAGTGGCTGCTCTGCAGCTTTCAGTCCTGTCTCTTGTCTGTCAGTATTTGTACCATTTCAGTGGCTGCGTGGCAGCTTTCAGTTCCTGTCCTTTAGCTTGTCCATTTCCTGCTTTGTGTAGTATTGTTTGTCTGTGAGTCCTAGCCCAGTTTCCTGCCTTGCTGCCCATGTATATTCCTTTCCCCTCTGACCCTCAGTCCCTGTTCAGCCTAGTTGGTATCCAGTGCCTGCCCTGTCCGGTAAGTCCTGCCGGCCGCCTGCACCCAGGGGCTCAACTCCTGGGGAAGGGCGGTCAAGCGCAAGTTAAGTCTAGCTGTTTCTGTCAGAGTTCTGCCTTGTCTCTGGTGTGGGGTGGTTTTGCCTGCCACTGCTGCTGCACGGCAGTGGCCCAAGGGCTCACGAACCTAGTTTCTGCCTTGAAAACGTGACATTTTGTAAGCTGCCTAGGGTAGTAGTTAGATGGGAAATAAGAATTTTTAAAATAAAGCCACAAATAAATAAATAAATAAATAAATAAGCAGCAGGGGTTACTATGGGGCAGTTTGCAGGATGGTGAAACAATTTTGAGGGGTGGGCAGTTGCCGGGGGTATTTTTCGTTGTGGTGGGGTTTGAAAGGAGGAATTGTCTAACTGCTGTATTTCACTGTGCACAAATTTCTATTCTACAGAAGCTGGAATTCCTTCTCCCATAGAAATGCACTGATCCATTTTTGAGGGAAGGGCTTGTTTCAAACTTGAAGTGTCTTTTTACTGTTTTTTCCCCCACAAACCACATTTCATCCCATTCAAATAAATTTCTCGAACGTTATCTTGCACCAGACAGACAGATGGACAAACATTGTAGACCCCCCCCCCCCCCCCTTTTTGCCAACATACATTGGGATGGAAAAAATAACTGTTACAAATACCTATTTAAAAAAAAAAAAGGAAGAACAAAATGTTATAAGGAAAAACACATTTTTTCCTTCAGTCCTAAAGGTTTGGGCTGGTGGCCAAGCTTCCCAATAATTTTTCCACTCTTGATGTTGCTCCCCAGAAAAGGGATTATCCAGAAAAAAAATAAAATGATACAATGGAAAAGTGTTAGTTTGTCAGTATGCTACACAGGATCATAGGAGTCTATTAAAGTATGCTGAGGTGAATTTTCTGCCAAGTTGGTTAAGTGAAATTAATTATAACATCAGTGATGAATGTGCATGATGCCAAGTTCATTCTTTTGATGTTTTCAGGACATGCTCTGTGACACAGGAATCCAAGGTTACAATCTTTCAGACTTATCTCAGAGTTCCTGCTTAATCCACTCAGTCTACCTGCCTGCTAAACTCAAAATGCAAGTACTGAATTACATACAGCCCAAAGGCATGAACAAGTTCAAACATTTTTAATTGTCACTAATGCCCAATAAAATACAGCAGCACTGCCGTCAGCATGTTAATGCGGGACTTACTAATAGTAATTCTATACAGGTGGCACCACAAATGCATGTAAATGACCAGTAGCTACAATATCAACATATGCATGGATGTGTGTGCACACACATGTGTAAATGCCAATAGTTCTGCAATGTGCTATTCTATAAAATGGCAGCTACATGCAAAGGCATATAAATTGAAGGGAGGTGTATGCATGTGCAGAGTCTGGGTAGAGTGTGGCTAGGTCGCACAATTACATGTGTAAATTATGGTCTGGCTTGCGTTGGAAGTGATAAATCACATGGAATTCATTCATCCTTAAATTCTTACATGATATTGGAAGAGCCATACTGAGAACTAACATGAAAAGCATGCAATATAGAGGCTCAATGCCTCTGAGACAGACATACAAAAGGAAATTCAATAAATGGTGCTTACAATTACACATGCAATTTAATTGAGTAACGAGCACTTTTAGTGCCAATAATTGGGCACTATCAATTGTTGGCATTAATTGGCAAAAATCTGGATTTACGCATGCATCTTGCACAGTGTGCATTTTTTTCAGCGTCCAAGTTTGGGTGCCATTTACTGAATTTAGTCCACAATGGGACTCATTTTCAAAGCACTTACAGGAGCATTTTCGAAAGAGAAGGGCGCCCATCTTCCAACACAAATCGGGAGATGGGCGTCCTTCTCTCAGGGTCGCCCAAATCGGCATAATCGAAAGCCGATTTTGAGCTTCCTCAACTGCAGTCCGTCGTGGGGACGACCAAAGTTCACGGGGGCGTGTTGGAGGCGTAGCGAAGGCAGGACTGGGGCATGCTTAAGAGGCGTCCTCTGCCGATAATGGAAAAAAGAAGGGTGTCCCTGACGAGCATTTGGCCGACTTTTCTTGGTCCATTTTGTCTTGTGACCAAGCCTCAAAAAGGTGCCCAAACTGACCAGATGGCCACTGAAGAGAATCGGGGATGACCTCCCCTTACTCCCCCAGTGGTCACCAACCCCTCCCACCCTAAAAAAAAAAACTTAATTTTTTTTTTTTTTGCTGGCCTCTATGCCAGCCTCAAATGTCATACCCAGCTCCATCACAGCAGTATGCAGGTCCCTGGAGCAGTTTTAGGGGGTGCAGTGCACTTCAGGCAGGCGGACCCAGGCCTATCCCCCCCTACCTGTTACACTTGGGGTGGTAAATGTAAGCCCTTCAAAACCCACCACAAACCCACTGTACCCACATGTAGGTGCCCCCCTTCACCCCTTAGGCATATGGTAGTGGTGTACAGTTGTGGGGAGTAGGCTTTGGGGGGGGGGGGGGGGTTGGGGAGCTCAGCACTGAAGGTAAGGGAGCTATGCAGCTGGGAGCAATTTGTGAAGTCCACTGCAGTGCCCCCAAGGGTGCCTGGTTGCTGTCCTGGCATGTGAGGGGGGCCCGTGCACTATGAATGCTGGCTCCTCCCACAATCAAATGCCTTGGATTTGGTCGTTTTTGAGATGGGCGTCCTCGGTTTCCATTATCGCCAAAAACTGGGGACGCTCATCTCTAAGGTCGTCCTAAATGTTGAGATTTGGGCATCACCGACCGTATTATCGAAACAAAAGATGGACGCCCATCTTGTTTCGATAATAGCGGTTTCCCCGCCCCTTTCCAGGGACGTCCTTAGAGATGGGCGCCCTTAGAGATGGTCGTCCCCATTCGATTATGCCCCTCTTAGACTTCCAAAGTTCCATAGGTTACTTTGTAAGTTTGAAAGCGTTAAGTGCTTTGAAAATGTGCCTCCATGCATACGAACAACTCACCATTGTTGTGGAGTTCTTTATTGTAAATTGGGCAAGACGAAAGCATTTGGAATGCCAACTGGACAGAATACAGTTGTGTTCCCCTATACTTCCATACTTACTCTAAATCTTGTTTTCACTGCCCATCCCTGCAGTTTACCAAACAATATTGAATGCAAGATTGGAATAGGGTGATGATCCCTTACCTCTATTCAGCCATAAGCATTGTTGTATTTTTTAACTTGTGGTTTATTATTTATTTGTTCATTGGGATTTATTAACCGCCTTTATGAAGAGATTCACCCAAGGCATGACCTCCGGTGGCAATTTCACAAGACTGCTGCTGGAGATCACTTCACCTATTTTGGGACTGGAGCTACTACTGGCAGAGCACACTCTCGCAAGACTTCTGCTGGAAGTCACAGCAGCCATTTTCAATAAGGAAGATAGCATGAGCATGGGCAGGTGTGCCTGACAATAGCTTCTGCCCCGACTCTCCATTAGACCAGCAGGCAAAATGGTAGGCTCGGGGAAGGGCTCTCTCTGTACAGAAGGAGAAGACGGCATTGGTGGAGGAGGGAAATAAAACCATATACTGTTGGGAGAGCGAATGGCCAAAAAATCAGTTTATACTCAAATATATACGGTAATTATTAAATGAAAATAATAATGGTCTTTTTATTTATATACTTTAACGGCTGAACCTAACTTTACTGCATACTCCTCCTCCTTAAGGAACAAGTATGAGAGCTTGCCAAAATATAATTATTTTTTCAACTGGCACTGCTCTATTGCCAACTTAGTCCACATTTGTGGCACTGTGGTGGGGGATGGTAGGGAGTTTAATAAACATTTATCTTCTCAGATACTAAGGGGTCTGTCAAACAACTGCGAGGTAAAACACAACAAATTCTATGCTTTTCTTCTTTTTTTGTGTACTCTCCTTGCCAGTTGAAGGAATTGTTTGACCAAAGGTCACACTCATTATTGGCGAAGGAGAAACTACAAGATAAACATAATCATGTACAATACTACAACAGGTATGCCAAGAAGTAGACAGTAATGATGTACAGACCGGATGGAAAACAGCAACCCAACACCACCAATTACAGGTCTCCAAGGTTGTATCTTGTCTAGACAGATGCTGCTAGAGCAAACAGGTAGAACTGTCCCATTTATAAAGCCACTAAAAGATGAACTGATATGTGTGTAACAGTGATGGAAAATATATAGTACTAGTAAAAAAAGGCCCATTTCTGAGAGCAATGAAACAGGCGCTAGCAAGGTATTTGTTTTGTGCAATGAATGTCTTGAAGGGGATTTTGCGCCAGGGTGGCCCCCCTCCCTCCCAGGTGGAAGTGTGTGTTTGTGACAGAGAGAGAGAGAGAGAGAGAGTGTGTGTGTGTGTGTGTGTGTGTGTGTGTGTGTGGGAATGAGAGTGTGTGCCAGAGTGGCCCCCTTCCTTCCTTCCCTCTCTCCCTGGCAGATGGAAGTGTGTGATTGTGAATGAGAGAGAGTGATTGTGGGCGAGTGTGTTTGTGAGACAGAGAGTGAGTGCGTGTGTGTGAATGAGAGTGTGTGGCAGGGGTCGCCCCTCCCCCCCTTATCTCCCTGCTTCTTTGCCTGCCTGCCTGCCAGTGAAGGGGAGGGATGTCACTCCTGCTTAGCATGCTAATCGTGTGATCTATGTGAACTGGTGGAGTAAGGAGTCCAGCTGTGTGGGTTTATTTTTTTTGCTAATCGTCTGTTGTCTCTGAAGTGGTGGAGGAAGGAGTCCACTTGTGTGTGTGTCTTTGTTTATTTTTGTAGTAACGCTGCTGCATTTTCTTTGCTGTCGCCCTGGCGCTTCTCAGCAGCACTGATTAAGGCTGTGGAAGTCCGTTTGTATTGTGGAGGAAGGAGTCCGTGTGTGTGTGTGTGTATCTGTAAATGTGTTTACCTAGCACCGCTGCATTTCCCTCGCTGTCCCCCTCGCGGTCATGTGTTGCGCCGATTAAGGCTGTGGAAGAGCATTTCGTGTTATGTTCACCCGCCCTCGATGTCATGACGTTTTGACGCGAGGGCGGCGATGCTGTTCAGACGTCTTAAGGCTGTGGAAGTGCGTTTGGTGTTATGTTCACCCGCCCTCGATGTCATGACGTGTTGATGTGAGGGCGGGGCGGCAATGCTTTTGGGACGTCATGGGTACGTCACGACGTTCCAACGCGAGGGCGGGGCGGACACTTGTGGGGACACATTACGATCTCTGTCGCCTCACATTCCGGAAGTTGCAGCTTCACTTAGAACGTTGGTTTGCGAATTATGTGCGGAAGAGGCGTGGCCAAGGGCGGGTCTATGAGTGACAGTGAGTGGTGCATGAGTGACAGTGAGGGGCAGGGAGTGGTGCATGAGTGACAGTGAGTGGTGCTGACGGGCAGTGCTTCCCTGGGTGAGAATTATTTATATAGATACAACTGTATGCATTTTTTGCCTTGCTGTTCCTAATAGTGCATCAGTGTCTGTACCTAGCTGGTGGCTGGCAGTCTTCTTTTCTGTCAGCCAATAAGAGTGCATTGTTTGCTGGAGAAATCCACAATCTGTTCCAGCATTTTCTTTCAAGCTTTCTGCAGACCTAGGGTCTCTAGGCTACACTTTAGAACTGCTGTTTTTCCTTTATGCTTACTGCACTTTTCTAGTGCATGAGATACTCAGACCTTCTGGCGCCAGATTCTGCCAGTGGATTAGAGCAGTTTCTGGTAGTTTCTAGAAGGGAGCCTAGAAGCAGGGGAGGAATTGGATCTTCTGAAGGGGTGTTTCTAGCGGCAGTAGTGTACTCTCCTTTGTGATCACTTTCGCCACAACCCTCCAACCCCAACGATCACTCTCCACTCCCCCGGCCACCCAAACACCCGTAGGCCCTCCCCAGGCCCACCTTAAGAAACCTTCGTGGTTTTGTGGCCTCTTCGGGGGCAGGCTTGCTCGTTCCTGCATCCTAGAGGGCAATCCATTTGTGGAACTAGGCGAACAGATGTTTTAAAAGTGTCTTAAGTCTCTGCCCGACCTCCAAGAACCCAAAGACCACAGAATACAGACTAACAAACACATCACATAAAGTGTCATTTCACTGAGGGAACACCTATATGTAAAAAAAAGCACACAAAAAAAAGCGAGGAGTTTGTTGCCCAAAACACTTTAAAAAAAGGTTATAAAGGCAACGTTAGCCAATCACAGACACCCTTGCTTTATAGTTTTATACAGTTAACAAGTCTGTTGTCTTTTAAGACTCGAATCCTTTGACATTAGGATAGTTTTGATTGGTTAACAACTGAAGAAAGTCAGTAGTATATTACAACATTATGAGACAGGTGTTTCTCCTATGGAGAAATCAATTTTCAAAGAAATTTACACAGGTAAAAAGCACTTTGCTTGTCAACTAACTGTCCATAACCTGCCCTCCCTTAGTGAGGCTAAAATTGTACACTTTTTATTCCATATTGTATACAATTTTAGCCCATTGAAAGAAGCCATTCCACGAGAAATGTCTAGGTTGAGATAGGATAAAGAAATGCAAATTATGTTGTCAAACATTTGCATCATCTTTTTTTTTTTTTAACAAAAGTCTACCTGTAGAAAATGCAGGTCGAAGTGACCACACATTTCATACCTATGATACACTTCAAAATGAAAGCACACACATGCTTTCACTTTGAGAATTGTTGCAAAGTCTACAGGTAAGAATTGTTCGTGATGTATGACCCAATGTGGACAGTTTGAAAACTGCTGAGCACACATAATGCTGCCATCTCTGTTAATAGCAAAAGTGCTTGTGAGATTAGTCGTTTTTCTCTGTTCACCAATGGTGTATCCCATAATCTCATTATCTAAAACAGTGGTTCTCAAACCTGTCCTGAGGGACAACCAGCCAGTCGGGTTTTCAGGCGCTGTCTACTGAATAGGCATGAGACAGATTTGAATGCCTGTCACCTTCATTAACTGCAAATCTCTCTCATGTGCATTCAGTAGGGATAACCTAAAAATCTGACTGGCTGGTGGTCCCTCAAGACAGGTTTAAGAACCACTGCCCTAAAAGATTCAAATAACTAAATCACCATAGCAATAAATTTGAATGCCTCCTTCACATCTAATAGTTCATTCATTTGCTGTTTTTCCTCCTGTTGCATGATGTCAAAAGTGAAAGTTACAGTACATGTGATGTGACAAATAGAACTCCTCTCCCCCAAACCCCAGTATTCTGTTCCCAATTCCTGAACCCTACCTTTTCCTCCTACCAAAATAGATTTCATCAGCTAAACCATGCTTTCCATCTTCTATTAGCTAGGAGGACCACTGCCTCATCATTGTCCTCTTACCATATTTCTGTTCCTGGCCTTCTTGTATAGGCTCTTCCCCCATCAGTGCCCCATCATTCCCCCTTCCCATTAGTCTCCCCCCATTCTCCCATCAGGCACCCTTCCTCTCTACCTTCATGCCCTGCTTACCCCATCAGCCTTCCTTCTTCATTAGGGTACCCTCCTCTCCTTCCCCATCAAGACCCCTTCCTTCAGGTATTTTCTTCTCAAGCCCTTTTTTCCTCCCTCCTTTTCTCCAGGCACTTTCAAGTAGCACCTGCTTTTCAGGATGTATCAGCTTCCTCTCTAACATACTGTAGATGGTGGCAGCAACTCCTGGGAACAGGCCCTGTCATCAGTATCAGTAGCCATGACTTCAGAGACCCACCTAGGCTCTTTCTACTTTGCCAGCCCTATGGTTAAACCCACTCATCTTTCCAGGGATTGATGAAAAAAAAATATTGTGGCTGAAGAAAAAATACTGTGACTGACACATGTAGGGAAAAAACCCCACAGAATCTAGCAGCATTCTTTCTGGTAAAACCCAAACTCCGTCCACATGTCTTCTCAGGTAGAAGTACATGGCATTGACTGAATTGTCCTGGCTGACTGCCAATCACTTTTCAAGCCACACCATCATCTGTGGCTTTTGTTTCCCATCACCAGGTCCCTTTTGCCCATGTGGAGAATTACACTATTTTGCATAACTACACATGTGCTCATTATGCACACATTTTCACTGGCACACAAGTGCATAATTGTCCAGGGTATACCTTATCCATCTCTGTTGTATCACTCCTAAACAAAAGGGTAAAATCTTTACAGGATACTTCAAGTGTGGCTTCATCAGGGCCATACACTGAGAAACGTAAAACGTCTGACAATTAATACTCTATGGTCAATGTCAAAAAACAAGCCTCGGCCTTTCCAATGCATACTCTTGATTTTAAGTCAGGTGTATAATATACCTAGTATCCTTATCTTACATATCAAACATGAGGCACTACTCTAATAATTGGCAAATTATTTTTTTCTTAAAAATTTCAGCTACCATAAAATGCCAAACAAGATTTATCAGATTGGTAAGTGTCAACCTTGCTAAGACTATTTTCAATTTGGAACTGCACTTTTTGGCTTTGATGGAATTAGCCAAAAGTGCCACTTTGGAAATTTACAATATAGGCTCACCACTGCTACACTAATGTTTGATTAATCTATCACAGTGAATGAATGCAGTTAATAATTCAGTTATCCAACATATGAATGCTAAAGGACTTAAATAAATGAATAGTAACCCACTTCTGTAAAAATATTAGCAGACCTTTAAATGTGTTTTGCAAATCCTTTGTCATCATTATTCTGCAGAAGAATACATTACTACATACAAGTAATGTTCTTTATATATATGTATAAATACACAAACACACACACACAACTGGTCAGGAACACTGCATGACATTACATACATATGATGCTTTTTGCTAATAAAAGGTTAAGACAGCGGATGCTCAATCTGAAAGGCAGAGCAACTTTTTTTTCCTCTTGTGGTATGTTTCTAATGTTGACAAAAAAATATTCGCTATGCAACACTTCATCTTCTTTTCCATCTGACACACATGTACAACCCATAATCTGAACCTGCCTTAAGCTCAAATTATGTTATCTGAAAAGCACTGCGACATAGAGAACAAGCCTTAATTTGCAGAGGGTAAAATTAAAGAAAACTCACCTGACTTGAACAATATTTATCATCCTTCTCATAGAAATGCTGAAGACATTTTGCACTCGTGTGTGCAAGCCGACTGAAGAACTCATTGATTGTTCTGATAGAAACTGCACAGATGGAAGATCTCTTTGTTGGTTCAGAAGAGTCTGGCTTACTCTGTGCAAATACACCATACAGAACATCATCATTCTGTCCAAAGCCCATCTCCTCAGCCAAGGTTGCACCTGGCTTACCTACATATGCAGCCTGTAAAATGTTGAATATTTCCCTTCTGGTTGACCTCTTCCTTCGCTTTTCCGTAAAGATACACTCAAGAGGCATTTCCATATAAGAACGCAGTTCAGAATCAGATGAACAAAACCTGATGATCCTTGTGTGGAAAGTCTGGGACTCTACTGATTCTCGTTGGACCGTCAAAAAGTAAACAAAGCGGTCACTTTCAAATGTATAAACATACTTAATGGGATAAGAATCTCTGAGATGGGGCAGGACATCAAGATAAGAGTTGTCCGTCAGGAACTCAAAACCATCCTGCGTCTCCTTTAGTCTTCTAGCAGATATGGAATGTGGTGAAAAGTAGTTTAAAAGTGAAGAATTCACAGTGTTACCAACAAAGAATTTTACAAATCTATCCTTTACGGTAAACAGGATCTTTGTTCCCAAGCTACTTACGATGAAATCAGGCCACCCATGGGACTCCTCCTCAATATGCGGGGTGTACATACACTGCATCCCGCTCTCTAGATCAGCAAGTCTATCCGGCTGAAGAGTATGTCGTACACAAGCTCCTCTATGCACACAGCCACAACTGATGAGTTGATCGCCATAGAATGTTTCCACCAGCAGGGCCATATTGACATTATCTTTCCAAACACTATTTGATACATTTGCTTTATTTTTACAATCTTCACAAGGCAGGCAATCAGGGCTCTCCAGCACAGGGCCGGTTCTGTATGTAGTCAAATTCACAAGATTTTCATTAAGGACGTAAATATTGTTCACTGCTCCAACATAGACATGACCTTTATGCAGAATAACATTCTGAATTGGAGTCTCTGCTGTGAAACTGGGCAGGTGGTACCTCACATCAACAGCCATCTCCATCCACACTGCAGTTTCCTCGCATTGTGCTCTACTTTTTTGTACCAAAGCCAACAGGGAAAGAACAATCCATCCCATAGGCACACCAGAGGACTTCATTGTGATCAAAATTTCCTATCAAGAATAAAAAATATATATAATTTTGCATTACATTTAGCAATTGTATAACTGTTTTTCAGATATGAGAAAGCACTACCTGAACTAAACTGAGCGCATGCACTATTTTGCAATGATGCATTGTATGTTATTCACAACAAAACATGGATATAAGCATAAAATTAGGCCTTGCACCATTGAGAGAAGTTGCTTTCCAGAATGTTTACAAAACCACACAAAAGCTATTGTATGTTAAACAAAGGTCTATCATATTATATCCCTCTGTTGGTGACAGTAGAAAATGTCATTCATTTTTTTTTAGTTTTATTCCATCTTCATTTCATGTGGCTTTTTACCCACCATAAGTGACTGATGAGTAGTGAGATGTTTCAAGCTCTTTCAGTTGACCATGTAAATCTCCTGTGGTCAGGCTGGTTTCTGTGCCATAGTATGCATTATATCCTGACTCACACAAGATATTCTGTACTCTTAGAAATGTGCAATAATGGATCAGCTAAACTTAGCCACCTTCTGGAAAAAAACCATTATAAATGCTAAAGCTATATCAGCACATGCTGTTTAGGAGATCTGGGGGAAAACAAAAAAATGAATCAAACTTGACTGCGTTTCTGTTGTTAATGATTAAAAAAAAGTTACTGGCAGTTATATGAATTCACAAGAATATGAAAACAGGCTTAAACTATTTTGTCTGATTAGAGGAAAACAAAAAAACATGCCCCAAAGATTTAAAGGTATTGTACGAGTACATAACATTTCACTGTTTATTGCACTATAAAACCCAGTTACGTATATACTTATTATACGACATGTTTCTCTAATTAAAGGCCATATCTACTGTGTTTTGCCTCACAGACACAAAATAGGTAATTTCATAAAAACATTTTCAAGTGTAACACATGTAAAATGCTTCTTATAAAATTACCTCACGTGTAAAAGTCCACATGGAGTGAATTCTATATATGGCGCCAACAAAAATCGGCGCCAAAACAATTGCGATTCTATAAGCCATACTTAAAGTTATGCGTGGTTTATAGAACGGCGCTTACACCCGGGAATCGTGCCTTAGGTGTGGCCATTTCACCAACTGAAACTGGGTGCAAATCTTCACACCTAAATTAGACCCATTTACCCCTTATTCTATAACTACGCGTGTTATCACCCCAATTCCATCCATGACCCTCCCATTTCCATGCCCCCCCTTTTTGAGCTTATGAGTAAAAGTTAGGTGTAGATTCCACGCCTAAATTTACATGCATATATTCCAATTAAATCTAATTAGTACTAATTGCTTAACAAGCCAATTATTGCTACTAATTAGCTCGTTATTCAATTAAATTACACATGCAAATTAAGAGTGTGAGATTTTTAGCAACTTTTAAAGAATTTGGGGGATAATAACTAGAACGTGTGTACTTTTACACAAGACAGATTTAAGTGTGTTCTGGGCAAAGCACGGGTGGAGTTGTGATTTACTTTTAAAATACAGGCAAAACGTTTATATCTACTTCCAAGAAGTGTAAATGACCCTGGCTTCTAAATATGATTTGTGCTGGTATTTTTAAAATAGACACATAGGGGCAGATCTTCAACTGGCAATGGTGAGTGCTTTTTTTAGTTGCTACCAGCAGTATTACCAGAAATTCAATGCCGGGTTATTACTCAGCGCCCTAAAGGTATAACAGCCAAAGTAAACCTTAGCTTTATGCGTCAGTAGAAGAGGTGTCAAACGTACAAAGTTGCATGCTGCTTGTTTAGCAGCAACTTTGTACGTTTGGCGCCCCTGGAACTGACACACAAAGCTATGGTTTACTTTGGCTGATATACCTTTAGGGTGCTGAGTAACAAAATATTTACAGTTCACAGGGACTCCTGAGGCAGGCCTTTGTGGCTGAAACACAATTCATGTTGAGTCCATTATACTTTGAATAAAGCTTCTGATGTGAACTCTTGAGTCCATTGGACGCTTTGTTTTGCATCATCCTGCATGTCACCTCCGCTGTGTTTGTTTGCTTTGGTCCACCCACAAAATAGCCAAGTTTCACTTTACTTTAGCAGTCTGTGGTAATATTCAGCAACGCTAACCTGTTAAGTGCCGCTGAATATCAGCGGATAGCCCTGCACAAGCGCTTTAACCGGTCAGAAGCAATCTCTGGCTGTTTAAATTGCTTTGAATATCGACCCCCCCATAGGCATCATCTACAGAGTATATTTACTAAAGTTCAGTAAAGTTTTGCACTTACTGTGTGTTAAAAGCAAACACTAGTGAACGGTAAATGGAAAAACTGTGCAATGCTGAGGGTGTTTCCAGCATGTTGCCACACAGTTCAGACACAGAAAAGTATTTTAGTGTGATTTCCAAAATAAGAAACTCTTTCCCAGCTGACAAGCACAGAGGTGGATATATCATGGTATGGTGCTGTTTTGCTGCAGCAGAATCTGGATAGCTTGCCATCATTGATGGAATTAAGAATTCTGCTTTATCCTCTCTCTCTATATAAAACGCACCTCCAACATTCTCAAGCCTCCACAAGTCCCAACGTTCTAAATGCATGGTGGTGAAACCAGGAATTCGCCCATGAGTGTTGGCCCCGCCCCCCGCAAACGTCATGACGTTGAGGGTGGACCAATGACACTCAACCAATCGCATCGCGAACCCGTTACTAAGCGATGGAACGTGACATAAGACACATCGCGGAACAATGAAAACCAGCAGCACACAGTTGCTACGCGACGTCAACAGCAACGCTAAAAGGACCATATAAATCTCTGCTCTCCACACAAACAACGGACACGGAGGGCATAGCAGGGAAGGAAAAAAAAACAGCACATACACACACACTCTCACTCTTAACTGGCTATAATGAGCAACTGACCTGCCACTATCACAGGGACTGCTAGCACCTCTCTCTCTCTCTCTCTCTCACACACATACAGACAGGACACAGAGGGGATGGAAGACAAGGAACGCATCGTTGGGTATGGAGGGGGCGGCAGGGGAGATAAGGCAAGAACTGCCTCAAATGTTTGTGCTGTGCTATGTACAATTATAATGCTGTCTCTTCATTTTGACCCTACCCTTTCACACTCTCTTTCACACAGACGTACACACACACACTTACACTGTCTCTATCTCACACACACACGCAGCCACACACATATACACACTCTCTCACACACACACACGCAGCCACACACATATACACACTCTCTCACACAGACACACAAACACGCCTCAAATGGTTCAGCTGTCCTATGTAAAATTTCACTGCTGTCTCTTCATTTTCACCCTACCTGTGCACACTCTCTTTCGCACAGACACACACACACACTTTCTTTGTGTCACACACACACAGATACACATACATATACACACTCTCACTCTCTCTATAGCCTTGCTAGCGCCCGTTTCATTTGTTTACGAAACGGGCCTTTTTTACTAGTCTTCTCTATATAAAACGCACCTCCAACGTTCTAATGAAGCCTCTGTTAGTTAGCCAACATTCTAAGTGAAGGGGGTGAGATCGCATTGTGTCTGCCCCGCCCACGCGTCAAACGTGATGACGTCGAGGGCGGAGCAATGACACTCAACCAATCGCAACGCTCGGCAGCGAAGCGTCAGGGAAGGAGGCGGCGCTCTCGACGTCTAGCCTTCCCTTCGCTGTGTTCCGCCTTCTTCTGACGTCAAGGATGACGTCAAAAGAAGGCGGAACACAGCGAAGGGAAACCTAGACGTCGCGAGGCTGAGCGCCGCCTCCTTCCCTGACGCTTCGCTGCCGGAACAGCCACGGAGGTAAATTTAAAAACAAGAAAAAAAAAAAAAACCATGTTGGGGGGAGAGAAGAGGGTGGCCACTAAAGTACAACAATGGGAGCGGGAGGGCAGGGGAGAAACGACAGCATGGATGCGAAGGGGGGGGGGGGAGAAGAGGGCGGGCCAGGCTGGGACATGGGAGAGAGGAGCATGGATGCAAGGGGGGGTCATGGAAGGGAGACAGGGGACTTGCTGGAAAAGTATGAATGGAGGCTGCAGGGGATAGAGGAGCATGGATGGGCATGGATTGGGAGAGCAGGGCTCAGGGAGAGAGGGCAATTGCTGGAAAGGGATGAATGGAGGGGGCAGGGGACAGAGGAGCATGGATGGGCATGGATTGGGAGGGCAGGACTCAGGGAGAGAGGGAAATTGCTGGATAGGGATGAATAGAGGGGACAGATGGGTATGGATGGATATGGATTGCACGGCAGGCCTCAGGGAGAGAGGGCAATTGCTGGATAGGGAAAATGAAGGGGCCAGGTGACAGATGGGCATGGATTGGAAGGGCAGGACTCAGGGAGAGGGGAATTGCTGGATAGGGATGAATGGAGGGGACAGATGGGCATGGATGGATATGGATTGCAGGGCAGGCCTCAGGCAGAGAGGGGAAATGCTGGATAGGGAAAAATGGAGGGGCCAGGTGATAGATGAGCATGGATGGGCATGGATTGGAAGGGCAGGACTCAGGGAGAGGGGAATTGCTGGATAGGGATGAATGGAGGGGACAGATGGCCATGGATGGATATGGATTGCAGGGCAGGCCTCAGGCAGAGAGGGGAAATGCTGGATAGGGAAAAATGGAGGGGCCAGGTGACAAAGGAGCATGGATGGGCATGGATTGGAAGAGCAGGACTCAGGGAGAGGGGAATTGCTGGATAGGGATGAATGGAGGGGACAGATGGCCATGGATGCATATGGATTGCAGGGCAGGCCTCAGGGAGACAGCGGAATTGCTGGATAGGGATGAATGGAGGGGCCAGGTGACAGAGGAGCATGGATTGGACTCACACTTTCACTCTGACTCTCAAACACTCACTCTCACATACACTCTCCCAAACATACACACTCCGAGGAAAACCTTGCTAGCGCCCGTTTCATTTGTGTCAGAAACGGGCCTTTTTTACTAGTATAATAAAAATTCTCATCTCCAACATTCTGACTTGCTGCCTGGGACCGTGGCTCATTCCGAGTTGGTCTGCTAGGCTCCGTAGATCAGGCTGACATCACTGTAGCCATTATGATGTCAACTTCAGAACCCAGGGGGAAAAAAAAAACATGCCTCACAGCTGATCCATGTCCAGAGGAGGGTTGCTGGACATGGGTGGCTGGAGGGGGGCAGGGGATAGAGGAGGGTCGCTGGACATGGGTGGCTGGAGGGGGTCACTGGACATGGGTGGCAGGAGGGGGGGCGGGGAGAGAGGAGGTTTGCTGGACATGGGTGGCTGGAGGGGGTCACTGGACATGGGTGGCAGGAGGGGGGCAGGGGAGAGAGGAGGTTCGCTGGACATGGGTGGCTACAGTGGGCGCAGGAGGAGAGGAGGGTCGCTGGACATGGGTGGCTGCAGGGGAGCCGAGGAAAACCTTGCTAGTGCCCATTTCATGTGTGTCAGAAACGGGCCTTTTTTACTAGTATATCAGAAAATTCTAGGAGGAGAATGTCAGACCATCCATCCATGATCTGAATCTGAGCTGTAGCCATGCAGCAAGTCAATCCCCTTGAATGTTCAATTAAATCTAATAGAGGACGGCTGATAGAAATTTAGTGTTTTGTGCTGACCACGTCAAAGACCTGACCTAATAAATGGTTTGGGAAGACCTAAAAGTGAGCAGTTCATGCAAGGAAGCTCTGAATTGTCACACAAATTTACATCTGCTCAGAGCAGATGTAACTTGGTGCAGGAGACTTTCAGGCAGCTATTTTATATGGCTCACATTTGCATTGTGTTGCTTTTGTACAATAGGTGCAATACATGCACTTTCATACTTGTCCTAGTATCCGACTAATTCCCACCCGGTCAATTAATTACATCTGGACAATTGCCACCTAGACCGACTGCCATTTGATTAATCACCCCCCCCCCCCCCCCATCTCAATTTCCACATGATTAAAACAATGAAAGGGGCATTTGCAAAGAAGACCGAATAGGGTGTGAGAAAATGGAATGGGCTGCAAGTGAAAAGGGGAAGCAGAAGTTGGCTCTTGAAGATTACATATATGTCAAACAGAAAGCTTTTATTGGTGGAATTGTGTTTTATTAATGTGAGGAAAGACGAAACTACGAATGTCCCATGACAGTCAAAGTTCTAGATGGAGCAGTCACTGGCAGATTGTTTGAGCACAGTCATACTCAGGATGGCCGTCATTTAGAAGTAGCAAAGATTGCTGAAGCCGTGAAGCAAAAATCAATTCATATGCAGGCAAGATATTGCTCACATATGTATGTTTTATAGTTATTTCAGTTAAAAATGTATTAAAATTTTGCAATTTTTTGCTGGGGCCACAGTTTTCCTAAATGTGAACTTTGGTTTACCATTCTCTCCTCATTCCATCAAGTATCTCTCCTCTCGCACTTCATCCTTCCATCCAATGTCTCTGCTTGCTCTCTCTCTCTCTCACCTCAGGCACATGCTGCTGGTTGTCTGCCTCTTCTGACATCAATTCCTGTTCCGGGGCAGGGGGAGGGAGCTCTCTGTTATCAGGGCGTGATTGAAACAGGTCTAGAAAAAAAACATCCTTTTTTTTGCCTTGAATGTTTCTTCCCGTTCCATTATCGCTGAAAGATGTCTTAATTTTGGATATTCCCTAGTGCCGCCCCCTTGCTATTTGGATGAATGGCAGTGTAAAACATCCAAATTCTGACTTTTGAAAATCACAATTTGGATATTTTCAGCAGATGGACCTTTTTTGGCCATTTTGAGACTATCATCTGCTTTGAAAATGAGAGCCATAGCATATAGTTCTGTTCTGCTTACTGACCAGAGATTCAAGAGAGAAACTCAGATGAGATTCAAGAGAGAAACTCAGAGGAATTAGTGAACCAATTACTATATAAAAATAAATATATCCTTATCATGGATTGACAGATGTCTGGGCCACCATGATAGAAAGATGATTTGATGGATGGGCATCTGTGCTCAGCAGTCCTTAGAAAAACATCCCATGGTCCAGGAAGCCAAAATGCTGTACTGTGTGTATTGCTCATTTAAGTCTTTTATCGTCAGATCCCTATCAATTCAGGGAGCCCAGAAATGGCACCGGAGTAATCTACTATAATAAAAAGCACCTCCAACATTCTGAAGCTGACTTCATGGCTTCAGGGATCGTAAGTTCGTAAGGGTGTCACATCTCTCTCTGCCCTGCCCTCGCGTAAAAACGTGATGACGTCGAGGGTGGAACAGTGAGAGTGAAGGGATCGCTGAAAGGATGCATCCATCTGATGAAGTGACGTACCGTACTTCCGGGTATGTCACACGCAAAAGCTGACCAACCAGAGGTGGGAGGGCGGATGCACAGCGGCGAATCAATCTAGCGTTCACTGGACCTGCACACTGAGCTGTGCACAGCAGGGGAGGGGAGATAGGAGATTCGCTTAGTGGCTGGAAGGGGGGCAGGGGAGAGAAGAGCATCGGTGGGTGGCAAGGGAAAATGGAGAATCGCTGGGTGGCTGGAGGGGGGCCAGAGGAAAAAGGAAAATCACTGGGTGGCTGGAGGGGGGCAGGGGAGAGAGGACAATCGCTAGCTGGCTGGAGGGGGGGCAGGGGAGAGAGGGGAATCACTGGGTGGCTGGAGGGGGGAAGGGGAGAGAAGAGCATCCCTGGGTGGATACGGGGGGGGGGGGGGCAAGGAAAAAGGATAATCACTGTGTGGCTGCAGGGGGAGCAGGGGAGAGAGGAGAATCGCTGGGCGTCTGGAGGGGGGCAGGGGGACACAGCAGGCACATTCGCACATAGCAGTCTCACTCTCTCTGTCACAAACACACACTCGCACATTCACTCTCTCTCTCACACACACAATCACTCACACACACACTCTCTCAAACATACACACTCCGACAAAAACCTTGCTAGCGCCCATTTCATGTGTGTCAGAAACGGGCCTGATTTAGTAGTAAAGTATATTATAGTCCCATCAGCATCTTGTACGGCAGATGGGGAACATGAGAAGCCCCACAGAGAATGCTACACAAACACCTTAGAAAAGGGGTGGGTAGTAGTAGTAGGCCACAACTGAGTTGGGTTTTCAAGATTTCCATAATGAATATGCATGCGATCTATTTGCATACAATGGAAGCAGTACATGCAAATCAATCTCATGCATATTCATTGTGAAACTCTTGAAAACCTGATTGGGTTGTGGCCCTTGAGGACCTTGGTTGCCCACCCCTGTAAGAAAAAGATTATTATTAGTGAGGTTATAGAGAAGCAATAAGACAAGTGTAAGACTGCTGAAAATACAACTGCTGGGAGTGAAGATGTAGTCTCTATCTCCTTCTGGGAGTTGAAAGCATGGAATAAGTTTTCCTATTTAGGATCTTACAGGTACACAAAGAGGGGCATAATCGAAAGGGGTGCCCAAGTTTTCCTAAGGACGTCCTCGAAGGATGTCCCGGCGAAGGGGTGGGGAAACCCGTTTTATCAAAACAAGATGGGCGTCCATCTTTCGTTTCAATAATACAGTTGGGGACGCCTAAATCATGAAATTTAGGTCGACCTTAGAGATGGTCGTCCTTAGAGATAGTCGTCCCCGATTTTCGGCCATAATGGAAACCGAAGACGCCCAACTCAGAAACGACCAAATCCAAGCCATTTGGTTGTGAGAGGAGCCAGCATTCATAGTGCACTGGTCCCCCTGACATGCCAAGGCACCCTAGGAGGCACTGCAGTGAACTTCATAAATTGCTCCCAGGTGCATAGCTCCCTTATCTTGTGTGCTGAGCCCCCCAAACTCCCCCCCCCAAACCCACTCCCCACAACTGTACACCACTACCATAGCCCTAAGGGGTGAAGGGGGGCACCTAGATGTGGGAACAGTGGGTTTCTGGTGGGTTTTGAAAGGCTCACATTTACCACCACAAGTGTAACAGGTGGGGGGGGGGGGGGGGGGGGGGGGGAGGGTATGGGCCTGGGTCCGCCTGCCTGAAGTGCACTGCACCCACTAAAACTGCTCCAGGGACCTGAATACTGCTGTCATGGAGCTGGGTATGATATTTGAGGCTGGCATAGAGGCTAGCAAAAAATATTTTTAAACTATTTTTTGAGGGTGGGAGGGGGTTAGTGACCACTGGGGGAGTAAGGGGAGGTCATCCCCGATTCCCTCTGGTGGTCATCTGGTCAGTTCAGGCACCTTTTGAGGCTTGGTCGTAAGAAAAAATGGACCAAGTTGGCCAAGTGCTCGTCAGGGACACCCTTTTATTTTTATTATGGGTATAGGACACCCATGTGTTAGGCACGCCCCAGTCCTGCCTTTGCTACGCTTCCGACATGCCCCCGTGAACTTTGGTCATCCCCGCGATGGAAAGCAGTTGAGGACGCCCAAAATCAGCTTTCGATTATGCTGATTTGGGCGACTCTAGGAGAAGGACGCTCATCTCCCGATTTGTGTCGAAAGATGGGCACCCTTCTCTTTCAAAAATAAGCATGACAGTGATCCAGACTGGCCACTGTTGAAAACAGTACACAAGGTTTGAGGGACCACTGGTCTGCCCTAATACGTACTTCTTAGGTTTTTATGATCTTAAGTCCTGGTTGCTTATTCCCAAATCACCTCTGTTTCACTCAGTAACACACACCTAACTTGTCATTCATTTTTGGTCATTAAGCATAGATTTAAAATGTATTTACCTAACTATATCACATAGCCATGCATTAGCGTCTATTTATGGCCTTATAACATGGTCTTATAATAGTAAAATTGCTCTTTTGACATTGCCAAAAAGCTTGAATCCTGCACCATTAATTCATGTGAACATCTTCAATAATGTTCAGGAGAGGTAATTAATCAAACCATGACATGCATTCAAATGCTGTCACCCATCACTGCATTAATTAAACTGTCAGGTTTAGATAACTAATTTATAATAGTGCTGGAAATTGTTCTTACAGTGCAAGTATTGACAGCAAATCATTTTTAAAAAAATCATTTTGCTTGACTTGAATAGCAGTTTTTAGACCATTATACTGTGAAATACAGAGATGTTTTTGCAATGCTTACATTTTAGCAAGTAAATTAAAAAAAAAAAAAAGGAACAGCTAAATTTAAGTGAAAACGGTCACACTGAGAAACAGAAAGTGCACATTTTTTTCCAACTTGGCCGATAGATATTGTGCTGTTCGTATATATACAGGCTATTGCTGCATTCACAGGAGTCTAAAACAATTATGACAAAGAACCTGTGATATTTTGTTTGTTTTAAGGAAAGCTTTTTTCTGCTTAAAAGTTGGCATGTGGGAGAAGAATCCTATGCTTTCCTTTGTAGGAATTAATAGAGGGCTGGACAATTCCATCATAACGCAATGGGTTCTCAGTGCTTCATTCAAATGCCCTTTTACAAAGGCACGTAAGGGCCTATGGCGTGTAGCACCCGTCAAATCAGCATTACCGCCCGGCTAGCACGTGCACCTGGCAGCACTTCTGAGTTTGGTGCACACCGAAAACATGCAGTAGAAAATAATCTCTGCCTCCAAAGCTATTTTTTAACACGCACCGGGAGGGGGGAGGAATATGTTGCAAATATGTTTCCCCTCAGTCTACTTCTTGGCCCTGACCTGTATCGTGTCTAACAAAGTGGTAGGTTATATATAATTATATTAAATCCAAGCAGGCCACATCCAATGTACGTCTCTGATCCACAACAAAAGAGTCCACAAAGACCAACAAAGGAGAGGTGTGTGTGTGTGTGTGTGTGTGGGGGGGGGGGGGGTTATGAGGTGGGAGGGGGAGGCTCAAATATTCAAGTGTGTATCTAGTATATAAAGATAAGCATATGCTTTATTCATTTCTCTTCATACCCAATATCAACTGGTCCTATCTGTTTTAAGTAGGGCTGCCTGGTTGGTGCCAGGTTTATTTATTTATTTTGGTTTTGCTCACACCTTTTTCAGTAGTAGCTCAAGGTGAGTTACATTCAGGTACACTGGATATTTCTCTGTCCCAGGAGGGCTCACAATCTTAAGTTTGTACCTGAGAAAATGGAGGGTTAAGTGACTTGCCCAAGATCACAAGGAGCAGCAGTGGGACTTGAACTGGCCACCTCTGGATTCCAAGACTGGTGCTCTAACCACTAGACCACAACTCCACTCCAAAAGGTTAGCGTGGGCGCATTTACCACCTCCTTAATAAATAGGAGTCAGCAAGGGCTCCCCAAGGAAGTGCTTAACTTACCATATGGTCATTTCATTCTTTTTTTTTTTTTTTAAATGCAGGGGTCCTTTTACCACAGCTTGGTAAAGGAGAAATTAGGCCTTACCTGCTAATTTGCTTTCCTTTAGTCCCTCCGGACCGGCCCAGAATGCGACTGATGGGTTGTGCACGCCTTCCAGTAGGTGGAGACTGAGAAAAAAACTGTGACTCTAGAGAGAGCCAATAAGAGCCCTTGCCAACCAGAAAAAGATCCAGTAACTAAGTACCAAAGCAGAAAGAAGCCAAAGAACCGTCTGTGTGCCAGCACCTTGCCAACACAGGGTACGTGCCGCAGAAGAAAATAGTGTCCCCATAACCACAGAAATATGGCTTGAACTGAGAGACTAGAAATTTCTTCCAATTGTGTTATTCATTATATATATCTTTTCTTTTGTAAGAAATTGTAAACAAGCAACACTGCTCCCAAGAAATAACCACGAACTATCACCGAATAAATCTGAATACCTGAAGGGAGGGATCTGGGCCGGTCCGGAGGGACTAAAGGAGAGCTAATTAACAGGTAAGGCCTAATTTCTCCTTCCTTAGCGTCCCTCCAGACCAGCCCAGAATGTGACTGATGGGAAGTAACAAAGCAGTACGATCATGGGAAGGACCCTAGCAGCCCCGCCGTCAAAACCTGCACCCCGAAACCAGCTTGCTGATGTCTGAATACATCCAAATGATAATGCTTCGAAAAGGAATGCAAAGAAGACCAAGTTGCCGCCCTACAAATGTCCTCAGGAGGCACGAGACACCGCTCCACCCACGAAGTCGCTTGTCCTCTGGTAGAATACACCTCCACGCCCTCCGGAACGGACTTTTCAGAAGGAAGGTAAGCTGAAGCAACCATTTCCTTAACCCATTGGGAAATAGTGGCTTAGAAGCTATAAGCACCTAGCGCGAACTGCCCAGCAAAATAAACAACTAATCAGAACGACGCAAACCATCGGAAGACTTGATGTAATGCTTCAGAACCCTCTTGATAACTAAACATTTCAGGCAATGCTGCTCCTCCGTTCCAGAAGAAGAACTTAGCAAAGGCAGTACCACCGGATGAGAAACATGAAAACGAAACAACACCTTAGGCAGAAAAGAGGGGACCGGGCGCAGGAACACCCGATCCAAGCTGAACTCCAAGAATGATGATCTACAAGAAAGAGAAGTGGAACAACGCCTACCCCTCAGCATAGCAGAAATGACTCCCGCCGAAAAACGTCTGTTAACTAACATCGCCCGCTCAAGAGCCAAGCTGTAAGACAAAATCGACCGGGGTCTGGATGAAGAACAGGTTCCTGCAACTAATAAACCTGGAAGGACTACAAACCTGAGAGGGGAACCGGCCAACAGATTCCGAAGATCAGCATACCACGGACTGCAAGGCCAATCCAGGGCTAACAAAATCATTGTACCCCTGAGATATTATATTCTAGATCAGACGACCTAAAAGAGACCATGGCGAGAACGCATAGAGGAGACCCTCTAGCCACGGTTGAAGCAGCGCCTCGAATCCTTGGACCCAGGGGGTCTCCCCGGTGACTGAAGTATGCCGGCACTTTCGCGTTGGCCGACGAGACAAGCAGGTCTACTGACGGGAATCCCCAGCGAAGGACGAGACTCGAATGCGTCGTCGCTAAAAGTCCACGCCCTGATAATCAGAGAGGTGCGACTGATCAAGTCTGTCTGCACGTGTTCCACCCCTGCCATAAGGACCACCGACAGATCTAGCAAATGACTCTCCACCCAGCCTAGAAGAAGCTACCTCACACTCAAACTGAAGACTTTGTTTCTTCTTGGCAATTGAGATATGCCACCGCCGTGGCATTCTCGGACAGGACGCAGACTGACCTGCTTTCTAGCAATGGACAAAAGGCTCAAAATGCCAAGTGTATTGTCCTTGAATCCAAGAGGTTGATGGAGCTATTTACCTCCTCCGGAACCCAGAGACTTTGAGCAAATTGTCCAATACAATGTGCTCCCCAGTCCTTCAGACTGGCATCCGTCAAAACCATTTATTTATTGCATTTGTATCCCACATTTTCCCACCTCTTTGCAGGCACTGTGGAGCATCCAGCGGCCTTCCCCTGGCAAGATGAAGATAAGGAGGTACTGAGAGGCTCCAAATCGAAGAAGGAGGAACTGAGAGAGCTCCAAATCGCCTTTCAACAGGGCTTACTACGTAACCGAGGACAGCAGACAAAAAAAAACTGGGTAACTTGCAAAGTACCTTGTAGCTTCTTTAGGAGTGACTTAGCGACGACCAACCAATCCTCTCGGTAAAAGGTGAACTAGAATACCCTCCAACCTGAAAGTTGCAGCCACTACTACCATGAAGTTGGAGAAAGGTCGATATCAGACCTGCCAGTTCTCATACCAAATAGAGCGCTGTCGAGCACGGAACTTGGACCAGGCTCTGCCTAGCGGCTGGACAACCCCGGGTGTCACCTGCGCTGACCGCCGTCAGAGGTTGAGCCCCTAGGTGCGGGCGGCCTGCAGGGCTTACGAGAAGGAGCAGGAAGTGGGGTGATGAATGTGACAGCCAGACAGGCAAGAAGGTGAATCCAGGTTCAGGCAGTAGGCAGGCAGCAGACACAAGAGTAATCCAGGTACAGCTACCAGAAGTACTGTGTCAACCTTTGAAGGATGAGAAGCCTGTGGAAAACAGCCCTGACAGCTTCAGCTCGGAGACACATATGACAGGGAGACTCCAGGAGAGTAACTGGCAACTTCCTCGCAAACTCAAATGCACTTTGCTTCTGTCTTCTCCAAACCAGCAGAGCTGACAAAACAAAACTGGAAACACTAACAACAGCAAAGACTAGTAAGAAGGGAGTGTCAACAGGATTAAACAAGAATGAGACTGAAGGGCTCACCACCTTCCACCTGCTGGAGACTGAGATTACTGGTCATCTTTCTCTGGTTGGCAAGGGCTCTTATTGGCTCTCTCTAGAGTCACAGTTTTTTTCTCAGTCTCCACTTACTGGAAGGCATGCACAACCCATCAGTCACATTCTGGGCCGGTCCAGAGGGATGCTAAGGAAAGGACCCCTTTATTTCTATACCAAGACCAGGGTATTCTGGAGATGATCTCTGTCTCTCAAATTTACTGTCAGTGTTTGTTCTAATACCTGCATGTTCAGCGGATCTGTTCAGAAACTGCCAAAGCAATACCCCAAAACTAACTAAGTACTTGCTATAGAAAGTGAATGATACATACCTGTAGCAGGTGTTCTCCGAGGACAGCAGGCTGATTGTTCTCACGACTGGGTGACGTCCGCGTCAGCCCCCATCAACCGGAAGAAGCTTCGCGGGCGGTCCGCACGCAGGGCACGCCCACCGCGCATGTGCGGCCGTCTTCCCGCCCGTGCGCGAACATTCCCGCCAGTTGAATGACAAGCAAAAAATGAAAGCGCAACTCCAAAGGGGAGGAGGGAGGGTAGGTGAGAACAATCAGCCTGCTGTCCTCGGAGAACACCTGCTACAGGTATGTATCATTCACTTTCTCCGAGGACAAGCAGGCTGCTTGTTCTCACAACTGGGGTATCCCTAGCTTTCAGGCTCACTCAAAACAAGAACCCAGGTCAATTGAACCTCGCAACGGCGAGGATACAACAGAAAATTGACCTACGAAGAACAACTAACTGAGAGTGCAGCCTGACCAGAATAAATGCGGGTCCTGGAGGGTGGAGTTGGATTTACACCCCAAACAGATTCTGCAGCACCGACTGCCCGAACCGACTGTCGCGTCGGGTATCCTGCTGGAGGCAGTAATGTGATGTGAATGTGTGGACAGATGACCACGTCGCAGCTTTGCAAATCTCTTCAATAGTGGCTGACTTCAAGTGGGCCACTGACGCTGCCATGGCTCTGACACTATGAGCCGTGACATGACCCTCAAGAGCCAGCCCAGCCTGGGCGTAAGCGAAGGAAATGCAATCTGCTAGCCAATTGGAGATGGTGCGTTTCCCGACAGCGACCCCTAGCCTGTTAGGGTCGAAAGAAACAAACAATTGGGCGGACTGTCTGTGGGGCTGTGTCCGCTCCAAGTAGAAGGCCAATGCTCTCTTGCAGTCCAATGTGTGCAACTGACGTTCAGCAGGGCGGGTATGCGGCCTGGGGAAGAATGTTGGCAAGACAATTGACTGGTTAAGATGGAACTCCGACACCACCTTCGGCAGGAACTTTGGGTGGGTGCGGAGCACTACTCTGTTGTGATGAAATTTGGTATATGGAGCATGAGCTACCAGGGCTTGAAGCTCACTGACCCTACGAGCTGAAGTAACTGCCACCAAGAAAATGACCTTCCAGGTCAAGTACTTCAGATGGCAGGTATTCAGTGGCTCAAAAGGAGGTTTCATCAGCTGGGTGAGGACGATGTTGAGATCCCATGACACTGTAGGAGGCTTGATAGGGGGCTTTGACAAAAGCAAGCCTCTCATGAATCGAACGACTAAAGGCTCTCCAGAGATGGCTTTACCTTCCACACGATAATGGTAAGCACTAATCGCACTAAGGTGATTCCTTACTGAGTTGGTCTTGAGGCCAGACTCTGACAAGTGCAGAAGGTATTCAAGCAGGTTCTGTGCAGGGCAAGAACGAGGTTCTAGGGCCTTGCTCTCACACCAAACGACAAACCTCCTCCAGTTAAAAAAGTAACTCTTTTTAGTGGAATCCTTCCTAGAGGCAAGCAAGACACGGGAGACACCCTCCGACAGACCCAACGCAGCGAAGTCTACGCCCTCAACATCCAGGCCGTGAGAGCCAGAAACTGAAGGTTGGGGTGCAGAAGCGCTCCGTCGTTCTGCGAAATGAGGGTCGGAAAACACTCCAATCTCCACGGTTCTTCGGAGGACAACTCCAGAAGAAGAGGGAACCAGATCTGACGGGGCCAAAAGGGCGCTATCAGAATCATGGTGCCGCGGTCTTGCTTGAGCTTCAGTAAGGTCTTCCCCACCAAAGGTATGGGAGGATAAGCATACAGGAGGCCGGTCCCCCAATGAAGGAGAAAGGCATCTGACGCTAGCCTGCCGTGTGCCTGTAGTCTGGAACAGAACAGAGGCAGCTTGTGGTTGGTCTGAGAGGCGAAAAGGTCCACCGAGGGGGTGCCCCACTCTCGGAAGATCTTGCGTACCACTCTGGAATGAAGCGACCACTCGTGCGGTTGCATGACTCTGCTCAGTCTGTCGGCCAGACTGTTGTTTACACCTGCCAGGTATGTGGCTTGGAGGAGCATGCCGAACTGGCAAGCCCAACGCCACATCCCGACGGCTTCCTGACACAAGGGGCGAGATCCGGTGCCCCCCTGCTTGTTGGTGTAATACATCGCAACCTGATTGTCTGTCCGAATTTGGATAATTTGGCAGGACAGCCGATCTCTGAAAGCCTTCAGTGCGTTCCAGATCGCTCGGAGCTCCAGGAGGTTGATCTGCAGATCCTTTTCCTGGAGGGACCACAGACCCTGGGTGTGAAGCCCATCGACATGAGCTCCCCACCCCAGGCGAGATGCATCCGTCGTCAGCACTTTCGTGGGCTGCGGAATTTGGAATGGACGTCCCAGGGTCAAATTGGTCCGGATGGTCCACCAGAGCAGTGAAGTGCGGCAACTGGTGGAGAGGCGGATGACATCTTCTAGATTCCCGGTGGCCTGAAACCACTGGGAAGCTAGGGTCCACTGAGCAGATCTCATGTGAAGACGAGCCATGGGAGTCACATGAACTGTGGAGGCCATATGACCCAGAAGTCTCAACATCTGCCGAGCTGTGACCTGCTGAGACGCTCTGGTCTGCGAAGCCAGGGACAAGAGGTTGTTGGCCCTCGCTTCGGGAAGGAAGGCCTGAGCCGTCTGGGTATTCAAAAGAGCTCCTATGAATTCCAGAGACTGGGTGGGCTGGAGATGGGACTTTGGGTAATTTATCACAAACCCCAGCAGCTCCAGGAGTTGAGTAGTGCACTGCATGGACCGGAGGGCTCCTGCCTCCGAGGTGTTCTTGACCAGCCAATCGTCGAGATATGGGAACACGTGAACTCCCAGCTTGCGTAGATACGCCGCCACCACCACGAGGCACTTTGTAAACACTCGTGGGGCAGAGGCGAGCCCAAAGGGCAGCACACAATACTGAAAGTGCCGTGCGCCCAGGCGGAATCTGAGATACTGTCTGTGAGCTGGCAGTATCGGGATGTGAGTGTATGCGTCCTTTAAATCCAGGGAACATAGCCAATCGTTTTTCTGAATCATTGGCAGAAGGGTGCCCAAGGAAAGCATCCTGAACTTTTCTTTGACCAGGAATTTGTTCAGGCCTCTCAGGTCTAGGATGGGACGCATCCCCCGTTTTCTTTTCCACAAGGAAGTACCTGGAATAGAATCCCTGCCCTTCCTGCCCGGGTGGTACGGGCTCGACCGCATTGGCGCTGAGAAGGGCGGAGAGTTCCTCTGCAAGTACCTGCTTGTGATGGGAGCTGAAAGATTGAGCTCCCGGAGGACAATTTGGTGGCAGGGAGGCCAAATTCAGGGTGTATCCGCACCGCACTATTTGGAGAACCCACTGGTCGGAGGTTATGAGAGGCCACCTTTGGTGAAAAAATTTTAACCTCCCCCCGACCGGCAGATCGTCCGGTACGGACACTTTGAGGGCGGCTATGTTCCCGTGGATCCAGTCAAAAGCCCGTCCCCGGCTTTTGCTGTGGAGGCGCAGGGGGCTGCTTGGGCGCACGCTGTTGACGAGAACGAGCGCGCTGGGGCTGTCCCTGTGCCTGACGAGGCCTTCGGGCCGGCTGGGTGTACCTACGCTTTGCAAAAGAATAGGGTGCAGCCTGCCGGGCCCGGGAAAAACGTCCACCTGCTGAGGTGGATGCTGAAGGCGCCCGGTGGGAGAGCTTGTCGAGGGCGGTTTCCCGCTGATGCAGTTGGTCCACCAGCTGCTCGACCTTCTCACCAAAAATATTATCCCCCCAGCAAGGGACGTCGGCCAGTCTCTGCTGGGTGCGGTTGTCCAGGTCGGAGGCACGCGGTCAAGAGCATGGAGGATTGGTAGGCCTTCCTCCCAAACGAGTCCAGAGTGCGAGACTCCCGCCCCGGGGGCGCCGAGGCGGTATCCCTCGAACTCCGTGCCCTCTTGAGAGCAGAATCCACGACCGCCGAGTCATGGGGCAATTGGGGCCGCATTAACTCTGGGTCAGAGTGGATTCTGTACTGGGATTCCGCTTTCTTGGGGATGATGGGATTAGATAGCGGTCTCATCCAGTTCCGTAGCAGTGTCTCTTTGAGGACATTGTGCAACGGCACCGTGGAGGACTCTCTAGGTGGTGATGGATAGTCGAGGACCTCGAGCATCTCAGCCCTCGGCTCATCCACAGAGACCACGGGGAAGGGAATGCAGATAGACATATCCCTGACAAAGGAGGCAAAAGAGAGGCTCTCCGGGGGTGAGAGTTTCCTCTCCGGTGAAGGCGTGGGGTCAGAGGGGAGGCCCGCAGACTCCTCTGAGGAGAAATATCTGGGGTCCTCCTCTTCCCCCCACGAGGCCTCTTCCTTGGTATCGGACATAAGCTCATGTAGCTGAGTCCTTAACCGGGCCCGGCTCGACGTCGAGGCACCGAGGCCTCGGTGTCGTCGAGCGGTGGACTCCCGCGCCGGCGGGGACGAAGCTCCCTCCATCGACGTCGACGGGGACTCCACCTGCGTGGCGGTCGAGACCGGCGCCGCAAGCGGCGGCAGTGTCGATGGCCTCGGCACCGGGCTAGAGCTCGCCGGCGCCACAGTCAACGGCGCAGAGGGCGCAAGCACCCCCGGCGCCGGCACAGCCTGACGCATCAGCCCTTCCAGGATCCCCGGAAGGATGGCTCGGAGGCACTCGTCCAGGCCCGCTGCCGGGAAAGACGGTGGGGCCGGTAGAGGTGTCGGTGCCAGAAGCTGCTCGGGTCCAGGAGACGGCACCGAAGTGCTGGGACCCTGACGCGGCGGTACCTCCACAACCGAAGGGGATCTCTCCTCTCGACGAGGACGCTTCGGCGTCGACTCCTTGCCGGCACCGGAACCCTGGTGCATCGAGGGCGACCGATGACAGTGCTTTTTTGATTTTTTCCGATGCCCGTCATCGGCGCCAGGTGGAGCAGAGGAGGAGGAGGAGTTCGCGTAAAAACGCGACGGTCTTTCCGGGGCTGAAACAGAGAGAGCGGCGAAAGCACGACTCCCTCCAGTCGCGGAAAAAAAGGAACTGGCGGGAACGGTCGCGCACGGGCGGGAAGACGGCCGCGCATGCGCGGTGGGCGTGCCCTGCGTGCGGACCGCCCGCGAAGCTTCTTCCGGTTGATGGGGGCTGACGCGGACGTCACCCAGTCGTGAGAACAAGCAGCCTGCTTGTCCTCGGAGAAAGACTTACAGCTATCCAAAATTTGGGGAAAAATTACTATTCCCATTAAACATGATTTCGCTGGAAATGAAAAAGTGCTCCTACAAATTGATCTGCAATCCTTTACTTATTTGCTGTCCATTATACATGATGTTTGTGGCAGTAGTGAAAGCACAAGTTGTTTGGATAGCCAGCTGTGAGCTTCCAAAGGCCACAGTTGTGGCTATTTCTGTCCCTAGCAGGTTTATTTCACTCAGATGCCCCCGGATTCTATATAGCGCTACCGAAATTGCGTGCACAAATCCAGTCATATGCTGGATTTGTGCATGCAATTTAATTACTTAGCAAGCCAATCAGCGCTGATAGCTGCCACTTAACAAGCAATTATTGATACTATTTGGCATTAATTAGAATTTACAAGCACAACTTTCTAGGCGTATTCTGTAAAGTGGTGCGTGTAAATTCTAATGCGTACTGACAAAAAAGAGGCATGATCATGGAATAGGCAAACCGTGGGTATTCCGGAAATCTACATGCACGGTTATTGAATATACCTGCCCCGCGCCTAACTCCAGTTTCACTTGTCATAAATGGACACGTCTAGAGTGAGGCACAGGCATGGCCACTAGGCATATTCTATAAACCATGCCTAAATCTAGGCATAGTTTACAGATTACACCTAGGCAGAAATATTTTTGGAGCTAAAATTTCAGGCACCATATATACAATCTAGTTCATTGTGGTTCAAAAACAGCAATAGTGGACATCTAACCTGCCCCTCCTTCATTTCCCAAATGCATAAGCCACCTCTCTATGCCACAAATACATACCACCAGCTTTTCCACCTCCACAATGTACATGGCCATCCTGTCCCTCTCTGTATCCCCTTCTTATCCAATGGACACTGCTCCCTTTTTCTGACCTCTCCATCCCCCCCACCCCACACACATACAGTCAGTTCCTCACTCATAGGGCTGCAAAAAAAAAAAAAAACAAATCCAGTCCATTCTTATCTGGGCCTGCCTCCTCTGTTGGCTTCACTCTAATGAGGCCAGTGGGGCTACAGAGCCCCATACAAAGATAGCAAACAAACCAGGAAAGGACGCGTGTACATTTTAAAGGAGCCCATGGTAAATACTCAAAGGCAAAAAAACAAGACAAAAACAACTTACATTTATTTGAAGATTCATAAAACTTATTGCAATAGAACCAAGAATTATAGTTCTTAGGAGGGTTTGGGTGGGAAGACAAGGAGCTCGGTCTTTGCCATGTTCAGTTTCAGACATCGCCGCCTGGATGTCCAACCGGCATCTGAAACTGAACATGGCAAAGACTGAGCTCCTTGTCTTCCCACCCAAACCCTCCTCTCCTCTTCCCCCACTCTCCGTCTCTGTTGACAACGCCCTCATCCTCCCCGTCTCTTCAGCCCGCAATCTCGGAGTCATTTTCGACTCCTCCCTCTCCTTCTCTGCCCATATCCAGCAGACAGCTAAGACCTGTCGCTTCTTCCTCTATAATATTAGCAAAATTCGCCCATTCCTCTCTGAACAGACCACCTGAACTCTCGTCCACTCGCTCGTTACCTCTCGTCTTGACTATTGCAACCTTCTCCTCGCTGGCCTCCCGCTTAGCCACCTATCCCCCCTTCAATCTGTCCAAAATTCCGCCGCACGTCTTATCTATCGCGTGAACCGATACTCTATCACCCCTCTCCTCAAGTCGCTTCACTGGCTCCCGATCCGCTACCGTATACAGTTCAAGCTTCTCCTCTTGACCTTCAAGTGCACTCAATCTGCAGCCCCCCATTACCTCTCTTCCCTCCTCTCCCCGTATGTTCCCACCCGTAACCTCCGCTCTCAGGACAAATCACTCCTATCTGTACCCTTCTCCACCACCGCTAACTCCAGACTCCGCCCCTTCTGCCTCGCATCACCTTATGCCTGGAACCGACTTCCCGAGCCCATACGCCATGCGCCCTCCCTGCCCATTTTCAAGTCCTTACTCAAAGCCCATCTCTTCTCCCTCGCTTTTGGTGCCTAACCACCTTCCCCATTCATGACACCTACACTGACTACATAGTTTGTTACCTTTAGATTGTAAGCTCTCTTGAGCAGGGACTGTCCTTCCCCATGTTTAAACTTGTACAGCGCTGCGTAACCCTAGTAGCGCTTTAGAAATGCTAAGTAGTAGTAAAATAAAATCGATGTCTCAGCTATAAATCTTGGGCCAACTCCAAATAAATACTTTCAATTATACTGAAACTTGCAATTCATTTGGAGTTTGAAATACCTCTTTCAAAGAAGCATAAACCGGTGTATAATAAAATCAAAACAGCCATAAATTCATAAAGCAGTAAAACAGAGCAGTTCCTGTCCCCACAATGCACATGGATAGCCTGTTCCCCTCTGCCTAAAATGCATGCTGTTACCTCTTTCTGCCCCCTCCTCGCCACCTTACACATACAGCCTTTTTTTTTCTTAATCGCACTGTACCCCCAAACAGGCACCATTTTTTCCTACCCTGCACTCCACACAAATACCATCCCCCCAATATTCAGTGCTATTTAACCATTCAGGAATGGCTCCTGGCTGGTTAAATAGCCTTAAGCGGGCTTATTCAGGGTGAGATAGCTGGCTATCTCGCGCCAATCAATATTCATCAGCTGATCAGCTAAGTTTAGTGGCCAGATAGACCTGTTATTTATGCGGGTCTATAACTTTGCCAGTCAGCTGATGAATATTGGCCCCCCCCAGGAAATTCAATGCCAGTTGCCGGATACAGTCTGGAATTGAATTTCCAGGTTCGCCTCCTCCCGCGGACTGAATATCAGCCCCCATGTTTCACGGACTGAATATCAGCCCCCATGTTTTTTTTTTCTCACTGGCCCCCCACCTCCTACTCAGACACCATGTTTTCCCCTCCCCTGGCTGAATCCCACACAGATAACCTGTTTTTCCTCCCCTGCAACCCACAAAAGCGGCATTTATAAAACCTCCCCTTAACCTCAAACATACCATTTTTTCTCCACAGCATCTCACACAAGCAGCATTATTGCAATGAAAACTTCCTACCCCCTCCCCATAATCATCATTACTTTTTTCTGTTAGCCCCTACGCTTGCAGCACTTACCCTCCCCTCGTAAAGCCATGCTTAAGGAGTTACCTGTTCCACAGTGTACAGGGAGCATTTGTCTCCATTGGTAGCTGGAGCAGAACTCGGGGGGGGGGGGGGGGGGGGGGGACGGGACTTCACGGGGCGCTGACAGAGGTGAGCAGGGTGCCTTCTGCCGAGTGTGGGCAGCTGGAGTGGAGGGGGTGGCTGAAGCAAGCAGGAGTCTTTTCCTCTCAGTATTTGCAGCTGGCGTGGGTCCCAGAGACTTCAGGGGGCGTCCGCAGATGCAAGGAGGAAACTTCTGCATCAGCCTGAGCACAGAAGCTGCTGTGAGTGTTGGTAACAGGCTGCTTTGAAGCAGGAAGCACTGTGTAGCCTGTTACTGAGCATCGGCTTGGGGGAGGGCAAAATCTTGTGAGCCACACCAGGGAGCTCTCTAATGCACATCAGTGTGCCACGGCAGCACACTGATTGAGAAGCACTGGTTTACCTGAATAGCAATTTTAAAAATTGCTTCCCCCTCCCCCCCTGCCCGAATGAGTAAGGATACAATATATAAGGGAGTTCCCCATTACAAATGTCCTTAACACTCTCAATGGGAGGAAACACAGACCTACACAAGATATGAAAGAGAAAGCAAATGCAGGGCTAGCAGTAAAGCATGCAGAGTTTTATGAAGACCGGGCAAAGTAAGTCAGAAGTATGGACATGAACATTGCTTCCTGATTGCTGTGATTGTGCAACTTTCATATTTGGCTTTACAATAATACTGAAGAACAGATCCTTAGATTGGAAGGAATATTTTTTCACTCAAAGAACAGGTAAGCTCTCGAACTCGTTGCTGGAGCATGTGGTAACAGCGGTTTGCATATCTGGGTTTAAAAAACATTTGGACAACTTCCTGGGTTTAAAAAAAGGTTAGGAGAAGTCCATAGTCTGCTACTGAGATGGACATGGGGGAAGCAACTGCTTGCCTTGGGATTGGTAGCATGGAATGTTGCTACTGTTTGGGATTCTGTGTGGAATCTTGTTACTCTTTGGGATTCCAGAACCTTGCTATTGTCTGGGGTTCTGGAATGTTGCTACTATTTGGGTTTCTGCCAGGTACTTGTAACCTGGATTGGTCAATGTTGGAAGCAGGATACTGGGCTAGATGGACCATTGGTCTGACTCAGTATGGCTATTCTTATGTTTTTATGATAAATAACTGTCTTTTTTTTCTTTCATAATGAAGCGTTTCCCTTAGTTATTTCAGTAACTATGCATATAAAAAGGGTAATACTGTTGGAGGATGGTAGACTCCAATGTAGTGGTAATTTCTTTTAACAAAGAAGGTCCTTACCGCCTAGAAAAACATGTGTCGTAAGGGCTCACGTGCTAATGGGCAAATTAGGGTGTGGCCATTAATAGATAAAGTGGAAAATATTACCACTTTACAGCCGCACTAAAAGTGGTCTCAGCACACGAGAAAGCCATGCGCTAGTGATAGAACTGACCATTTTTTTTAGTACAGTTTAGTAAAAGGGCCTCTAGGAGAATTAAGGAACACAAGGGATGAGAGCAAAATATCCTCAATCAAGGGGGAGAGAGAGTACTCAGAGATCAGAGTCTGCAGCTGGTAGGGACAAGTCAAGGACAGACTAGATCAGGGGTGGGCAATCTTTATATACAGAGGAGGGGCAGAAGCAATCCCCTGTTGCCCCTGCCCCATTGCCAGCTGGGATTCAAAATAGTGCTTTGACCCCTAGTGGTAACCTTGCAGTGTTGCTGCTAGAAGTCAAGCTTCTAGTATGTATTAAGGAGGCAAGTCTGTAATGGCCACCAAAAATTAAGTGCCAAAGATTTGGCTACTATGTGCTACAATGAATGCCAGTATGGTCCTTAGTGGGCCACAACATTATGCATAGATCTCCATAGACCTTCTGTGATAAATAAGTAAAAATTTAACTAAGAATGATGGAAACAAAGTCTACTTTATTTCCTTGAAACAAGACTCAGGTAGTAACACAGAGACTTTGTGGATGTTCGGGAAGCAAGACCAGAGGCCTTAAATGTGTCTGCAATTTTGGAAACTTCTCTGAGGTTTCAGAGAGCAACATTAATGGCATTGTTTCTTTTTGGTCATAAAGATGTATTTTCATAACTCTCAGACGTTATTTTGCAGGAAGACTGACCAGACGCAGGAGTGTAGAAAGGCTGTTTTGGACTTAAGGCAGGAAGTGTTAACTTTGGGGATGTCCTGTTTTCTGGCATACCCTTGTGAATGTTTGATAAAATATTGGACATAAAACATATATGGACTGGCTTATGAGCCTCAACATATATATGCTGGAAGAGAGGAGGGAGAGAGGAGATATGATGGAGATGTCTAAATATCTCAGGGGCATTAATGTACAGGAAGTGAGCCTTTTTCAAATGAAGGAAAACTCTGAAATGAGGGGGCATATGATGAAGTTAAGCGGAAATATAGGCTTAGGAGGAATGTAAGAAAGTATTCATTCATGGAAAGGGTGGTGGAGGTCATGAAGACGAGGATTGTGTCAGAATTTAAGAAAGTGTGGGACAAGCACGTGGGATCCCTTAGGAAAAGGAAGAGATAGTGATTACGTAGGATGGGCAGACTGGATAGACCATTTGACCTTTATCTGCTGTCAAGTTCCTACGTTTCTATTTGGGTATAAAATATGCTTAGCAGAAAGAGTTTTCCTAGATTTAAAGAAGATCGCAACAGGAGCAGTTTAATTTTGATTTGGGCAGACTTAAATACGGTGGGAATTTAATTCATGTTAATGGCTTTATCTTGTTATTAATATGCCTCTTCGATCTCCTTATCTAATAGTGTTCTCCTTCCCCTATCTGTGGTCTAAGAAGGATAGATATTTTGCTTCCCAATACGTATTTTTCCTCTTTTTTCTGGATATAGAATGGTTTTGTGTTGTACCTGGCGAAATGGAGGATTAAAGTGACTTGCCCAGAGACACAAGGAGCTGTAGTAGACCCAGAAGTTCTCTGATCTTGAATCCAGCAAATTAAGATGGGTTAAGTTCATGCTATTGTATAAAGAAAAAAAAAAGACACAAACTGCTAGAATGGCAATTTTGAAAATATTTGCAAAATACAGTATTTAAAATCACCAACACTCTTATTAATAATGTTTTCTGTGTATACTTCCCATGGTCTTGGGGGCCGCAGGTTGCTCACCCCTGGACTAGATGAACTGGGGGGGGGGGGGGGGGAGGTTATACCATTCTGGTCTATTTGCATGTGCTTTGTTGTTGTTGATGTTTTTTTTTGTTGTTTTTTATTGCTTTAAAACTGTATGCCTGCCATCTAGGATCAACACTGCCATCATCAGGCTTATTTTCGAACGAGAAGAATGCCCATCTTTTGGCACAAAGAGCACTCAGACGACTTTACTTGGTCCTTTTTTTGTTATGACCAAGCCACGAAAAGGTGCCCGAACTGACCAGATGACCACCAGAGGGAATCAGGGATGACCTCCCCTTACTCCCCCAGTGGTCACTAACCCCCTCCCACCCTCAAAAAAATAGTTTAAAAATATTTTGTGCCAGCCGCTATGCCAGCCTCAAATGTCATACTCAGGTCCATCGCAGCAATATGCAGGTCCCTGGAGCAGTTTTAGTGGGTGCAGTGCACTTCAGGCAGGCGAACCCAGGCCCATACCCCACCTACCTGTTACATTTGTGGAGGAAACAGCGAGCCCTCCAAAACCCACCAGAAACCCACTGTACCCACATCTAGGTGCCCCCTTCACCCGTAGGGGCTATGGTAATGGTGTACAGTTGTGGGTAATGGGTTTTGGAGGGCTCAGCACACAAGGTAAGGGAGTTATGTACCTGGGAGCAATTTCTGAAGTCCACTGCAGTGCCCCCTAGAGTGCCCAGTTGGTGTCCTGGCACGCCAGGAGGACCAGTGCAATATGAATGCTGGCTCTTCCCACGACCGAAGGGCTTGCATTTGGTTGTTTCTGATATGGGCATCCTTAGTTTCCATTATCGCCAAAAATCAGAAATGACCAAGTCTAAGGACGACCATCTCTAGGGACGACCTAAATGTCAAGATTTGGGCGTCCCCGACCGTATTATCGAAATGAAAGATGGACGCCCATCTTGTTTCAATAATAAAATAAGGGGTTCTCCGCCCCTTTGCTGGGATGTCCTGCGAGGCGTCCTCAGGAGAACTTGGGCGTCCCTTTCGATTATGCCCCTCCATGTATACCTCACATTTATAAACAGTGATTAGACTACATTATAAGAACTGGTACTAAAATGGCTTTGAACTGTTTTAGCCAGTAGTAGCGTATCAGAAATTTTTTACAAATGTTTATGTACAAATTTATATACTGCATAATCTAAGGGAACCTTTTACAAAGCAATGGTGTCTGTATCACCGGTTTACCACTCATCATTTTGGCACTACCAATGGGCTACCCAGCGGTAGTGCCTGCCCCCAGTGCCATTTCTGGTGCTTAAAAAATATTTTTTAAATTTTGTAGTGCCAGAGGCTTTTTTACCGCTGGGTTAGCGCTGGAGCTCTTATCCCTTCCTAAATAGATTGCGGTAAGGGCTTCCCTAGGAAATAGCTACATGGCAAGTGCTTCACTTACCACAAGGCCATTTCCTTTCAAAAAAAAAAGGGGGGGGCTACCTGCTGCGGTAAAAGGTGGCCTCAGCGTGCAGCAAATCCATGAGCTGACACTACCGTAAGGCCCCTTTTACTGCAGTTTTGTAAAACGGGGCCCTAAGTGGTTCACAGAATACATTCGTAAAAAAAAAACATCAATATACAAAACATTGACAAACAGAAATGTAAAGCACTAGAACTAAACATGAACAACCCCCAAAGATCCTCTCTTTCCATTTACATTTTTAACAGTAGCTGAATGCTATTCAACATTAATAGAACCTGTGGTAAAAGGTGAAAGGTCAGCCAAAAGGTGAATTGCATACCCTTCCCGTTGCGGTCCAGGGTACCGGAATGTGCAGGCCAGCTGCGGACCCTATTCCTCTGCGGTGGTATTGACACCCTGGGCCCCGCCGACGTTGTCCACCTCCAGCTGCTGTTGTTTGCCTCCAGTGATCACTTCCACTCTCCTGGCCGCATACTGCTGTTTCTTCTGCACTACGTCTGCACTTCCTGGGTATTGCTGAAGTTTCCCCTGCTGAGAACTGTTCGAGCCACTCTGGTCCATCTCAACATCTGGATTTCCACCGTCCATCTTAGTCTCTCTTCCCTTTTCCTTCTTACCCTGTTCCTTCTCTTCTATCTAATGTAATTGTATTTGATTCACCTGTGCACTGGAAGCCACTTTGAGTCTGCTTCAAGTGGAAAAACGTGGGGTATAAATGTTCAAAAATAAATAAATAAATTGGTAACTACTCCTCATGCTCTGGAAGAGCCAAAAATTTCATAAGACCTCAACAAGGAGGAATGTGCACATAGTGGGGAACCAATAAGAAATGTTGGCTTCTATCATTTTGTCAATCATTGCATTTTTCTCTCTAACCTAATACATTTTTTTTATTCGTGTGTCTGCACAGGTAAAAGTGTAAATGATTCACACCATGTACACACACACACACACATTTAAAAAAATGAATACATTCTTCTACAAATGCAAAAACCAGCAGCAAATACACCAAACGGCCACAATAAGTTATTGCTTTCCCATATACAACTGTCAAATGTATGTCCTTGTACAGCTTCAAGCAAAAACCTGTCCCCAGCAAACCACAGTTAAGCACAGTCATAAGTCATCCCGCCCCATCTCTTTTGGGACATTTGTTAGTACTTGTTTGGAGGATCATCACATAAATTCAAGCATGCACAGATTGAAAATCACCCATCATCTGCCAGGTATGTCAAGCAGAAGTAAATTCAGCATGCCAGTGCTAAAACCTGTAACTGTGAATCTGCATCTGTGTAGGAGCTTTGTGTTTCTCTTGTGCTGGTAACTAGATAGCCGCAACCCTACCCCCCTCTCTGAGACAAAACAAAAGAATTTCAATAAATGTCACATTCAGCAATAAAGCTTACTTGTATTTAAACAAAATAAAAATACCAGCTTAGGTCACTGACCTATGGAAGGACTGACAGTGGGCGTATCAGCTAAAATTTTTAAATGTAAAAAAAAAAAAGCATAGCAGATGTTAACACAAAAGTACGAAATACAGAATACACTTCCAAAGCCTGAAACAGAAGCGAAATATGCTACAGCACTGAATAAAAATAAATAGTTTAAATCCTTAAAAATACACTGTGATAAACAAGCTGCATGGCTTGCATGTCCAGGCATCCTATGGGCTATTTCCAGGAAATACTAATGACAGGCAGAAAGAGCTGTGCAGTGGCCAAGTAGGTTGACTCTGCCTATGTATTCCTTTCACCCAGAATAACTTGCATTCTTTCCTTGAGCATCAGAGTTAAATGTTATTATGATAGGGCAGGGAATTAAGGTTGGAATATTAGTGAAAATTGAGTACATAACGCAGTTACAGTACACGAGGCTCTGCCGCCAGAGGCACTGCTCTTTAGGGAATTAGAAAAGCCCTCGAATGGCACCTGAAGATTTCCATATGGAAAGAATGTCTAAAGGGGCAGGAAAAAGTGGCCTTAGGGTGCCCTTACAAGGGTCTTTCCCACGCGCTACAGCCTCTTTTTGCCGTAGCTGGAAAATGGCTCGTTTTCCATTTTAATGGAGTGGAGGAGTGGCCTAGTGGTTAGGGTGGTGGACTTTGGTCCTGGGGAACTGAGAAACTGCGTTTGATTCCCACTTCAGGAACAGGCAGCTCCTTGCGACTCTGGGCAAGTCACTTAACCCTCCATTGCCCCAGGTACAAATAAGTACCTGTATACAATATGTAAGCCGCATTGAGCCTGCCATGAGTGGGAAAGCGCGGGGTACAAATGTAACAAAAACAAAATGGCCATGTGTTAATGTTATTCCACTAATAAATCAAAGAGAACAGTGGTAGAACAAACCAAAATCTCAATACATGAAATCCACCATAGTAATTAGACAACCATCTCAAAAATCTCCATTAACATTCATTATTGGTTCTTATTAATCAAATTACATGGGGTAAAAAAAGCCTCAGAAATAGGGGTAGCCATTAATACTCTACGCTCTCCATTCTTCAATCATAGGCAGGAAAATCTCCCCTTATTTTCATAAATTCAAAACTTTATTCATGTTGCCATTAGCACGTGAGCCCTTACGGCTATCTAAATTGTAGGTTGTATTTATTTGCTCACCTTTTCAGTAGTAGCTCAAGGTGAGTTACATTCAGGAATACCTACAACAGCCTGCAATCTGAATACTAATCACATATTTGTTGAGCCCATAACAATGCTTAATCAAAACCACTGTTCCTTCCGAGGACCACTGAGATAGATACATTAGATTATCTCCCCATGTACTATGCAACAGATACAATAGAAGTCATAGCAAGACCTGAAAGTGTTTATTAGTATGATCCACCTGAAATTGCTATTACCCGCATACCTATACTTCATGGGATTTTGTAGATGAACTCATGGTTTTGTTCCAATCATAAAACCTCTCTCACTACAGGTTTGAGTACGCCTCAAGAGGGGTAACATCAAGATTAAGCCCAAGGGTTTGGGTAATATAAAGGAAATTCCATATGCCCAAAAATATACCACCTACGAATGAAGTTTTCTGTCTGGCATAATATCTGCTAGCAATGCATAAGAGCAAAACTCCCCCTCTCGTTTGATAGCTTGCCACCTTCTGGAATGGATGATGACGAGCTTGACGAGCTTTGTGTCACCCCTCTCCAGAGGGGGTGACAAGTGGGGAATGTATAATTATACTACAGCAAGAGGCCCTCACTGGATGCCCACCGGAAGGGTGGAAGGCCAGATTTTAGGACTCAGGCTGTAAAAATACCAGCTAGGTTTAAAAATCTATGACTGGCTGAGCAAGGACTTGCATTTCCTGTAAGTTAATATGTGTCCCCGCTTGGGATCCATCCACTGGAATAGTGGTGGGTCAATTTACATACCTTAAACAGCCTAAACTGCTAAAAAGTACTGAAATGATTTAATATTTGAGAATCTGCAAAAAGCAGGTCTGAACAATGAGTCCTGCCACAAATTGGTACAATTTTTAATTCAAATATAGCACCTGTAATGAAAGATCAGATGAATAAAATGGAGCTTATTAGTTTTGGTATACAATGATACAGAGGTAATACAGAGTTCATGAGAAGGTATGAAAAGTATGAAAAGTATTGCAGCCGGAAGATGTGAAACTGTTATCTCAACGCTTCCCAAAACATGTTGATAATTAGCAGTAGCTGAGAACGGAAGGAGGTGGGCACATCAGATAGCAGATCGCATGGGAAAGTATGATCTCAGAAAGTGAGAAAGATTAGGAGCAAGGTTTCTCACCATTCACTTCTATGGAGAGGTTTGTGTATAAAAGAGGGGAGATTTTGGCTTAGTTTGAGAGTCTTCTCCAAAGCTTCTGTCAGACGGCGAAGCCCTGTGCGGATGAAACCAGAATCTGATGTCTGTATTTGTATCAACTTGAAGACCTGTGTTTGGGTAAGAAATAAAATGTACCTATCTATCTAAACCTATCTCTGTCTCTATTTTTATTGATTCTATCTTCTCTTTACCTAACATTTAGCCTACAAGGTAGATCACATACAAGTGACACTCAGTTTTGGACAGAAAGCAGTAGTTATGGGAATTAGTTTTCAATTACGGCTCCTAATGCCACCCCCTTGTGATTGGGTGACAATGGAGGTCAGAGAAACTATACAGAACCTGATATATGAAATAAGTACCTTTAGTCCCCCGTGTGACGGAGTCAGAAAGAGGTCTATAAGGGGGGGGATTTAAAACACTATCTCCATGTTAATTGTAAGTAGCATTCCCCACCCATTCCACACCCCTTTCTTGTTAGCTGTTTAATGCAGGAATGACTGTGCACCATCCAGATGCCATGATAACTGTTTAACATGGAAAATACCCTGTGCTAACAGATATCACCTGTTTAGGAAACAGGAAGTGTGGAACCTGCTCACACTTGCACATTCCCCTGAACTATCACAAAATTATTTTTTTCCTTTGATTTTTCAAAAATTGGTGCTACAGCATACAAAAGGCACTCCTGAACGTGCCGGTTATGATAAAGCACTTCTGAATGTATGAATCACCTATAAAAATAAAAGGAACAGAAACTGCCTGCTCTTTGTTTGAAATCCACTTTCAAATCCTGACCCTGAAAAAGTGGTGCAATCTCTTCACTAGAACAGGTCACACAGATTAGATAAACTTATTTTAAAAAGTAGATTTAAAATCACCCTACAGGGAAAGGCTGCTGACCTCAACATAAAAACCTATTCTCAAAATGTTATTAGCTGTTAAAACCTGAAGTAAAAGAGACAAATATCTTGTTTACAAATACAATATAGCGTTCTTGAAGGGGACCGATGTCGATTTATTAGAGGCACAAGAAAGCATCAGCATTACTATTATTTTCCTAGAAAGAGGACTGAACTTAACAGAAGTACAAGGAATTGGAGATTTCATGTTTTTAGAGTGCTAATTTGGAGGGGACAAGTTATTCATGAGCTGCACGTTACGATAAAGTGCAATTCAAAATGTCAGTTATTTAGGGGGCCCTTTTACTAAGCTGCATTAAGCACACTAAAGTATTCCGCATTAGTTTTACCATCTGCGAGTGCTAAGCACACAATATTTTTATTTATTTATTTTTGTGCGCATGAGGGGGGGGGGGGGGTATGCTGGAGCAGAGAACGGGTGTGGAAGCATAAACCAGCTAGCATGCTGACATCACCGAGTGCTAACTGGTTAATATGGACAACACAGGAGCTAGTAAGAGCTTCAGTGTTTTGTTTTTTATACGTGAAGGCCTAATAACACTCTCTAGTTAACGGAGGAAAGGGATCTCATCATACTGTGGCACGAAAAACAAACAGTTCTTCTTCTCACAGTGAAAAAGTAATCACACATGCCAAAAAACCTCCTAAAAATGTATTTAAAAAATTTTTTTTTTATCTCGCAAACTAGTTTTTAAAAAAATATTTACTAGTACATTCTCTCATTACATATATACTCAGAAGCCCATCTAGTATAATTCCGCAGCGCAAATACAAAAAGGCAGTGTTAATCTAGCAGCCACGGTCTCACAGCACAGAACAGTGTGGTCCCAACAGACCCGTTTCGTGGTAGCTTCTTCAGGAAACCCACTGATGATGGCTGGATTGCTGCTGAAATGGTTGCTCCCCTCTTCATAAAGAGCAAGTCTCATCTGTTTAGTGAAGCGGATCTAAGTGTGTTTGGTTTTTTAACAACCATGCCCTAATGGTAACATTAGGGCATGTCCAAAAATGAAGAAAATAGAAAAAAGGCTATTTTATGGCCGCGTTAGAAGTGGGCTGAGCTCACAGGAAAGACCCACATAAGGGTGACTATGCCCATTTATTAGCATAGCTTAGCAAAAGGGTCCCTTAGTAACCTCTAATGATAACAGATATTTGTTCTATGATCCATTAGAAATATTTGTTGTTTTATTATAAAGATAAAACAAATGTAAAATATTGATTACTAGGGAAAACAAAGTGTGTGTGTGCGGGGGGGGGGGGGGGGAGGATGTAGACACAGTGCTACTACGCTTCTTAATCTAATGTATGTGTAAGTAGGGAAAGCATGCAGAGGGATGGCTTTGTGAATGCTCTCAAAATCTGATTTGTAGATAGGAATGGCAGTTAATGGTCTTGGAAAGTTAGCGATCCCTCAATTCCAGGAAAATTCTCCCTCTTCCATTTCTCATATCCTGCTGTTCCACCACAAGACAAAGGGATGGAGGGAGGGATTTATGTACAACTCCTTTCAAGTTTCCTAACCCCAGTCTCTGTTGAACATGAGAACCATTTGTCGTAAATTTTTCTCATTCTCTCAGAAAACTTATTCCTACTCTGTGGACATGTCTTCCATGATTAACCATGTCAAAAAAGTCAAAATCTCTGAATGTTTTTCCCACTTTTTTTCACCTAATTTTCCAAACCAACTCCAGGGTTTATTTTTTTCTTTTTAAAGAAAAAACACTTGTAATGCTGCCAAATCAGAAATCATATATAAAGTTAATAAATGTAAATTAAAAATAAAATATAAGATGCTACCTTTTTATTGGATAAGCGTTTATGATCTAAAATCTCCTTCCTCAGGTCTGTACAAACCTATGGATCCTCATTATCACCAATGTTTCTGTATAAGCCATGTACTTTTTTTTTTATATGAAATTAGTGATAACAAATAACTATAATATAGGATGAAGGTCTCCAAATCGGTTAGTTTTGTGCATACCATGACAATAATGAACCTCATGCCTAAGCCAGAGTATGTGGAGTATGATCTGTCTCTCAAAATGTCTTGCTAACGCTACCTTATTTGCATCATGCCAAAGACAGCTTCCATATGGAGTTCATAGCCAATTCAGCAAGGTGAGCTTGGAAATTGCTTTTAATTAAGCTTGTGGCATCCAGTACAATGAAAAATATTTCTCTAACTTTCTACGCCATTTTGTCTCTGCATTTCCTGCTGCTTGATCTCTCTCACCACACCATGTGCAGAATAAATCTTATTCAGATCCTTTTTCTCTAATTTGTCTAATCAGAGATCTTATGTTTGCATCAGTTGCTTTTTGCAGCTTTTTCTTTGATATTTCCCCTATTTCTACCATTTTTTGGCAAAAAAACAAAAAGCACCAAGGGCCTCCAAAAAATGGGGACTGAAGTCTTTAATCATATGCTGAAGAAACAGTACTTGAATGGACCCGACACGGTCCCTGTTTTGGTGCACAGCGCCTGCCTCAGGGGTAGCAAGAAACAGCAGACAACATGCGGCAGTATTGTAAAGACAATACAGTTAAGAAGATCAATGAACTGCAACACCGTGTGATCCCCTTCACAATAGAGGACAAAAAAATGCTCTAGTGAGCAAACACGGTCCTTCAGTAGCGGACTCACACAGCGTTGCAGTTCACTGATCTTCTTAACTGTATTAATCCGCAAATGAACCTTTGCTGGAGATGGGAAGGTGGTAGAACTAGAGGACATGAAATGAGATTGAAGGGGGGCAGACTCAAGAAAAATGTCAGGAAGTATTTTTTCACGGAGAGAGTGGTGGATGCTTGGAATGCCCAAGTGGAGGCGGTGGAGATGAAAACGGTAACAGAATTCAAACATACATGGGATAAACATAAAGGAATCCTTTTCAGAAGGAAGGGATCCTCAGAAGCTTAGCGGAGATTGGGTGGCAGAGCTGGTGGTGGGAGGTGGGCTGGCGGTTGGGAGGTGGGGCTAGTGTTGGGCAGACTTCTACGGTCTGTGCCCTGAAAATGGCAGATACAAATCAAGGTAAGGTATACACAAAAAGTAGCACATATGAGTTTATCTTGTTGGGAAGACTGGACGGACCATGCAGGTCTTTTTCTGCCATAATCTACTATGTTACTATGCTACTAGGTGGTAAGGGCTCCTGCGCTGCTAATCAGTTAGCACACAGTGGATGCAGCTGCACTAACCGATTAGCGCTAAAAATATTTTCTATTTTGTAGTGCATGGGTAGCATGCGCCAAAGACAGTACTACTGTGAGATGCCTGAGCGCACCCTGCGGTTGTGGATTTTAATCTGTGGTAAGCACACATTAGTGCTTACCACAGCTTAGTAAAAATAACCTAAAGAGAAAAAAAGAACAAAAGTTTGGATAGAAAGCAAAATTAGAGCTTCCCCAGAGATGATTATCATTTACTCTGATCCTGAAATTCTTCTTTGCTCAATTTAAGAGACATTAAAATTTATAATTGCTATAACACCACTTATTTATGACAGTAGTACTAGATTAACTGGTGTTAACATTTTTATTACAGCATGTAACAGAGACTTGCTTATTTCTTGACTTCCTTTTAAGGTTTATTCCAAAGTTCCATTTTTCTGGTACATTAAATTATTTCTCTAAAGTAGAGACATATCAGGTGGAAGAGTGATGGGCGCCCTAAGCGAATCTATGGTCTTGCATGCTCCCTCAATTAACTTTCAAGCCCCTAGCCTGCAGCCCTGCTCACCCTCTCAAGATTGTGGTAAATAAACTCAACAATCATGATCATCACATGAACATCCAATAAAATTGCAGGTGACAGTGGGGCTGATTTTCAAAGCACTCAGACTTACAAAGTTCCATAGGTTACTATGGGACTCATTTTTTAAACAGAAATATATCCAAAAAGTGGCACAAAGTGGCATTTGGATTTCCCCCCCCCCCCCCCCCCCCCCCCAAAAAAAATGTCCAAATCTCTATTTTCAAAACCCATTTTAAGACATTTCTCTATGCAGTTCATCTGAAATGCATCCAAATCACAAGGGGGCGTGTTGGAATCAGAATTCGGGCGTTCCCAATACTTGGACATTTTTTTCTGCCATAATGGAACAAAGCAAAAACATCCAGGGCTAAAAGTTGGATGTTTTGGGCTAGACCTGTTTTAATAAAAACTAAGTCACAAAAAGGTGTCCCAAAAGACCACTGGAGGGACACCCCCAGTGACCCTCCCTTACTCCCTCAGTGGTCATTGATCCCCTCCCACTCCCAAAAGATGTAAAAGAAACAGCATATACCATGACAGCTTCAGATGTTATGGTCAGTCCTATTAGAGCAGCAAGCAGATCCCTGGAGTAGACTAAAGATCAGTGCAGTGCACTGTAGAAAAGGGAAACCAGGTTCACAACCCATAGGGCCGGTCTTAGCAAGTGCAGGGGGGCCCTGTGCAGACCAATTTGGTGGGGCCCCATCCTAGCCCCGCCCCCACCCTAGCTCCACCCCATCGATAAGATTATTCAATTTTTAGAAAAATTTATGAAATTTCCCAAATAAAGACAAATGAAAAAAACTTGTACAGAAAAACTGATTGAAATAAGCACAATGCTATCATGACCCCCCCCAAAAAAATTATTCAGTTCAAGTCCACTACAATTAGTAGTTCCAATTCTGATAACAAAGGCCCAGATGCACAAAACTTTAACGACCCTTTAACGAAGAAATTTTCAACCATAGCATGCATTAAAGGCCATTTTCCGACGACGCTAGCAGCTAACGAAAACGGAATGCAAACGAGTCACTTCCAATTGAAATGTGAACAATTCACAATGCACTAACCATACCGACGATTGCAACGAATCATTTACCGTGAAGTCAGACCTCTCGTTAAGGCCTGAGCTGTCATACAGACACTGCTCCCCGCTTCTCCCTGCAGCATAAAAATCCAAGCTGGCATGTTTGAAAATAAAAAAAACCCACACAAACACGTGGCTCCCCGCTTCCCCCTGCACAAAATTGGAAAAAACAAAAAAACAAAAAGCAAAAAGGATTGGGAGGGGGCAAAGGAGCTCGTCAGGAGCGTCCTGTATGGACGCCCTTGCCCCCCCGCCCGAAGTCGACGCTGCTCCCCGCTTCCCCCTGTATTAAATAAAAAATCAAAAGAAAACTCCAAACTGTAGCAGCCACGGCCCCCTCCCTTCCTCTCTCTCTATTTCTCCTTCTCCCACACAGCTCCACCTCCTGCCATCCTCCGCCCCCGTGCCCCACCCCCCTGAGGTCGTCGCTGCAGCCCCCCCTCCACCGGACACCCCCTCCACCTTACCGGCCCGCACAGCGCCTCTCACCTCTGTGTGAAGGTGCTGCACGGGCAAGAACAGCTGATTGGCGATCAGTGATGCCTCCTCCGACGTCCCTCAGTTCTTCCTGGGCCCGCCCTCCTCTGACATAAGGAGGGTGGGCCCAGGAAGAACGGAGGGACATCGGAGGAGGCATCACTGATCGCTGATCAGCTGTTCTTGCCCGTGCAGCGCCTTCATACAGAGGTGAGAGGCGCTGCATGGGCCTGTAAGGCGGAGGGGGGAGCGGCAGCGACGACCTCAGGGGGGCAGGGCACGGGGCGGAGGATGGCGGGAGGCGGAGCTGTGTGGGAGAAGGAGAAATAGAGAGAGAGGAAGGGAGAGGGGCCATGGCTGCTACAGTTTGGAGTTTTCTTTTGATTTTTTCTTTAATACAGGGGGAAGCGGGGAGCAGCTTCGACCTCGAGCGGGGTGGGGGGGCAAGGGCGTCCATACAGGACGCTCCTGACGAGCGCCTTTGCCCCCTCCCAATCCTCAGCTTCTTTGACGTTTTTTGGCATGCGCAGAGCAGCCAGCATAAAGCTTGGCTGCTCTGCGCATGTTTTACGGGCACATTAACAACGGGGATTACACTTCTTTAATGCATTTGACTTTCATTTACCGAACCGAACATGTGGGACTTGTTTTTTTTACTGCATTCTTTGTTTTTTCAACTTCGGTAAGGACTTTTACGTTTTTGATTTTTTTTTTTTTACGTATGGTTGATGCATCTGGGCCAAAGAGCCCTCTGTCCCACTTTTCTCCATGATCAGCAGTGATGGTTTGTTTCAGTCCCTGCACCCGGGGCCATCACCACTAAATTAACCAACAACATGCTTTTATATCAAATACCAGGATTTTCCTTTGTCCTACCTCTTGGGCAGGGCTTTCTCTTGGTCTTGGAGTTTACTCCAGTAAGACAAGGGAAGGCAGCCCGCGCTGCAATACCCCAGGCAAGGTGATCCTTGTGTAAAGCAGGCAGAGAGGTGACAGGAAGCAAAGAAACACAATGAATGACCCACACTTCTGCTACACTTACTACTACTACTACTTAACATTTCTAGAGCGCTACTAGGGTTACGCAGCGCTGTACAATTTAACAAAGAGAGACAGTCCCTGCTCAAAGAGCTTACAATCTAATAGACAAGTGAACGGTCGGACACTTACACTGACTGCACTTTGATGTCAGCCCAGCTAGAACAGAAGTGTGGTGTGCAGGCAGAAATAACGTTGCCGCTGGTGATGCTACTCCTTCTGAGAGGTTTCTCACCAGGTAGGCTAAAGCAGCAGGACCCTCACGTCCTCGCAGATTACTATTATTATTACACAGCTGCCAGGAATGGGGAGGGGAGGGGAGGGGACGGCTCGGCTCGGGCTCGCAAGAGCCTATTGCAGTGCATTCAAAACAACAGGATGGCTGATATCAGGCACGGGGCAGCCTGGGCAGGACTCACAGGTTCATTTAACTGCCAGGACCGGGAGGAGAAAGGGGCGCCAAAGCTGGCAAGAGCCTACTGTGTCACACTGTAAGCAAATCAACTGCTGCGAAGCTGGCTGAACAATTTCCCCACGTTCTGTGCGGCGAAATTGATGTCAGAAGCTGGACTGCGTAGCCCAGAAATAGCCCAACGAATAAACTAAACCAAGTGGACATGCAGCAGGCTCACACTCACTCATCTCAAGGAGCAGTCTTCTGGCTGGGTGGGTGGTGGTGGCGGGACTCGGAGCGCCACGGACAGACAGGACTCAGAGTGAGAGTGCTGCGCCTGCACTGGAGCGGGATTGAGCATGGAGGAGGCGGAGTTGAGGCGCGCCGCGTGGGGTCCCTTTAAGCGCGAGGCCCTAAGTGGTCGCACTGCTCGCCTTGCCCTAAGACCGGCCCTGACAACCCACTCTGTTACACATGTGGTGGGAAGTGTCAGCCCTACAAAAACAGCAAAAACCTACTATACCTATATGTAGGTGACACTTTTAGGCATAAGGGCATAGTGGTGTACAGTTAGGTACCGAAGATATTTGGAGGGTTTTGGAGGGCTCATCATACAATATAAGGGAGTAACAGTGAGATGTGTACCTGGGACCTTTTATTTGAAGTCCACTGCAGTGCCCACTAGGGTGCCCCACTGTTCTGCTGGGATGTCTATTAAGAATGCTGTCTCCTCCTACAACCCAATGGCTTGATTTTGTGCGTTTTTCACTTAGACCTTTTTTTTTTTTCCAACAATGATCTAAAAAAAGACAGACATACTGAGCACAAAAACATCTAGCAAATGGCCATTTTTGAAAAAAAAACAAAAACACTTTCAGGTTTGAAAATGGCCATGTTCACTACTGGATTTTTGGACGTTTTCCACAAAACATCCAAAGTCAAATTTAGATGTCATATCAAAAATTCCCCTCTATGTAACTTTGTAAGTATAAGTGCTTTTGATATACGCCTCAGTATGTGCTAAGGTTTCTTTGAGGTTTTTAAAATTTGTTTTTGCTTTTACTGCCATTAGCCTTTCCTGCCCCCAAGAAGCTGCTCCCCTAAGCAACTGCCTAGTCTTGCCTAATGGTTGGGCTGGCCCTCAATACAGATAGAGCTCTGTCTATTCTATCTAGGAATTTAACCCCAAGTATACACTGACATTGCAAACACTGATCACAATTCTCCTAACTCAGGAAACTGGGTTAAAGAATGAATGACCCCAATACAATAAGGAATCTAGTATTTGTATGCTACTCTCAGAGTATGAACTACTGTTGGCAGCTGCCATGATTCAATAAAGCCCATCTACAAGCAATGGCATTAAGTAAGGGGGCAGAGTTTGTAATCATAGCTAGTAATCACAAGCTTTGGTACAAATCTCCTATAGTAAGGTAATTTTATATTATAAACCATCTTGCAGCATCTTAAGAGAAGTGGTAGATAAAAATAATATATAAACTAACCCACCTAAGCACCTCATCTCAGTGGCAGTCCTCGGCCTTTTGAAACTCTGCAATCAAAGGTTAGGCCACCAGGTGTCACTACTTAGCAAGGACTGTAACTCCCTCCTAGCCAGGGCCTATTAAAGTTCTTCAACTCTGGCCAAGCGAACAGAAGACTCAAGTTGGGAATTTATTTAATTTAATTTGAGCACCTATATTCCGCTTAAAGTAGATCAAGGCGGATAACACCACAATCAATTTTACAAACATTTTCATAATTCAAACAAACAGACCTCCCTCTAAAAACAAACATGTAGTCAATCAGTAAATCTCTGTAACAGTAAATACATAAAAAATTTCAAAATAACCAAGTTTTCACAGATTGCCTAAAACTCTCATAATTTGATATAACTCTATTATTCATTGGCAAGGAGTTCCTGAGTTCAGAGCCCTTTCCAACTATAGTTATATCAAAAAAGTTTTTTCAGTCGGAATATAAATTTTGAGGGAATTATCGATCTGACATCTTGAACTGATCTAAGAGTTATTTTCGGCTGGTAAAGATTCACAACTTAAAACTTGATTCTGGCCTTACATGGGAGCCACTTTGTAAGTCTAAGTGCTTTGAAAATACGCCTCAGTGTAGTTGAATTAAGGAGTAACATGCTCAAATCGAGCACCACAACTATCAATTTAGCTGCCACATTTTGAATAATTTGCAATCTTTTCAGTTGTCTGTCTGGGAGTCCTAAATACACAATATTACAATAATCAATAATTGATAATACCATAGATAACTATCCAAAAAAGAGAAGGAACCAAAAAACATTTGATAGGGTGTAACAGTTTCAACTTATTACGTGATTTGCGAATCACACTATTTACTTGTGCAGACATTTTTAAGCCTGAATTTATCGAAATACCTAACAGTTTAATTTCATCACTAATAGAAATCTCCCCACCAGTAAGGTTTGGACTTGAACACAGATCCTTCATATGATAGTACTCCACAATGCCACTCAGTCTGGCCCACTATGCTGCATTTAATGTTGGTTTATTCAAAGACCGCTTTCCTTCTTAGAATCTGTAGCAATTCCATAAATATTTGAACATATCCTAGTTCAAGTATTTTTATTCATTGCTGAAATGGAATTGTTTGCTACTTGTTGAGAGCAAAAAAAATATATATTTTACATGAATTATCCAAATGACATTTATTTTCTAGATGCATAATCTTACTTACGGTAACTGGGGTTCTAGCAGCACAGATACAAACAAGTACACCATTACATCATTCCCACACAAAGTAAATAATTCACCTAGAGTAATTCTTTTCATTTCACTAAATCAAACTAAAAATTCAATATTTTGTGATCTGTCAAAACAAAGCCATGAGCAATGATCCATGAGATTAATGTTATTAGCTACAGAACTTTTGAAACACATCAGCCTACACTATAATATAGGTAAAATGCATTATTCCCACTAGGGAGTTTTTCCCACAAGAATTTTCTAGTTCTATTAAGCTCACAGTGATTTGATATGCCTTTGAGGTGTATTTTCAAAGCACTTAGACTGTCTGTATTTTTTCTTTGAAAATGACTATTTCCTAGATGTTGTTGTGCTTAGAACGTCTATCTTTTTGTAAAACACAAAAAATCAAGACATTGGGTTGTAGGGGGAGCCAGCTTTCCTAGTAGACTGGCCACACTGGCATCCCAGCAGAGCAGTGGGGCAGCCTATGGGGCACTGCAGTGGACTTCACATAAAAAGGTCCTAGGTACACATCTTACCATTACCCTCCTATATTGGGTGATGAGCCCTTCAAAACCCATGAAAACCCTACTATACCCAACTATACACCACTACTAGGTGTCATCATTGATGTTACGTTGAAATCTTCTGCTCAATGTGTTGCTGCGGCTAGGAAAGCAAATAGAATGTTGGGTATTATTAGGAAAGGGATGGAAAACAAAAATGAGGATATTATTATGTCTTTGTATCGCTCCATGGTGCGACCAAACATCGAGTACTGTGTTCAATTCTGGTCGCCGCACCTCAAAAAAGATATAGTGGAATTGGAAAAGGTGCAGAGAAGGGCGACAAAGATGATTCAGGGGATGGGACAACTTCCCTTTGAGGAAAGGCTGAAGAGGCTGGGGCTCTTCAGCTTAGAGAAAAGGCGGCTGAGGGGAGATATGATAGAGGTCTATAAGATAATGAGTGGAATGGAACGAGTTGACGTGCAGCATTTGTTTACGCTTTCCAAAAATACTAGGACAAGGGGGCATGCGATGAAGCTGCAGTGTAGTAAATTTAAAATGAATCGGAGGAAGTTTTTCTTCACTCTACGCATGGTTAGACTCTGGAATTCGTTGCCGGATAAGGTGGTTGGGGTGGTTGGCTTAGCGGAGTTTTAAAAAAGGTTAGACGGCTTCCTGGAGGAAAAGGACATAGAATGTTATTGAATGGACGTAGGAATAATCCACTATTTCTGGGATGGGCGGGATGAAATGCTTGTTCTTTTGGCCACTGTTGGAGACAGGGTGCTGGGCTCGATGTACCCTTGGTCTGTCCCAGCATGGCGATGCTTATGTCTTAGGTGTCACCTATATGAGTACAATAGGTTTTGAGGGGCTGACACGTTCCACCACAAGTGTAATTGTTAAAGTGGATTATGGGACTGGGTCACCTTCTGTACAGTGCACAGCACCCACTACTAAGCTATTCCAGGAACATGCTCGCTGCTTTAATAAGACTGGCCATAACATCTGAAGCTGTCAGAGGCTGCTATGTACTGTTTCATTTACATCTTTGCTGGGTGGGAGAGGGTCAGTGATCACTGAAAGAGTATGGGGGTGTTATTCCTTTATTCCTACAGTGGTCATCTGGTCATTTAGGGCACATTTTTGTGGCTTATTCGTTAATAAAACAGGTCTAGACCAAAAAGTCCAACTTATAGCCCTGGATGTTTTTGTTTTGTTCCATTACGGCAGAAAAATGTCCAAGTGCTAAGAATGCCCAGATCCCACCCTTAACATACCCTTGACATGCTCTCTTGTGATTTAAAACACTTCTAAAATGTCTAAAAACTGGTTTTGAAAATACCAATTAGGACGGTTTTGTGAGAAAAACGTCCAAATGCATATTTAAGCCACTTTTTGGATATTTTTCTCTTTTGAAAATGAGCCCCATAGTAACATTAACATCTGTTCACAGTGGGTCAGCCCAGAGGTAGTTCCACTCATTTCCATGTTTAAAGTCCCCAGTTTGATCCTACAGTTGAGTCTTCTTGTCTCAGGGTCAAGCAAGGGATACTGTGCCAGGATCTGAGGAAGAGGGGAAGAAAGGAGCTATGGTCATTGCTTAAGAGTGCCATTTAGTGGCCAGATTCAGGGCCCATGATTGCAGATTCTAGAACAAGCCCTGGCCCAAGACCAAGGTTGCAATAACTAGACTGGACATGTTGGAGGAGGTGCATAAAATAGGGAAAGAGTTCCAGTGGTTGTGAAATAAGGCTCATGGCATTAGATATGAAGCCTTAGTTCTAACTGACCTTGAAGATCAATGGAGCAGGAAGAAACTGCCTGGTCATAAAATAAAACCCAAGGCAATCAAACAAATAAATACAGTTTCAAAAAAAATGTAAGTAACAGCATCAGAGCAAATTAAGATATTGATTTGAGTGTCATGCTAAGTATGACTGGTGTAGCTGTATCTCCAGCTGCCCTCCCCCAAAATCACAGACAGTGGATATGTTGCAACGGGAGCATCCTTCCTGAAATCTGAGTTGACTGGTCTTCACAAAATAATGGATTTCTAATAGAAAGGCACATGCTCTTTAATGGAGGACCAGTTTAATGTTTACAGCAATGAGCTGAGAACCAAGGAAGTTAAAGAGTTCAAACTCGCAGCCAATCCTTGTGAACTTGGGCAAATCAATTAATCCTCCACTGCCTCAGGTACAAACTTAGGGTCCCTTTTACTAACGGGCGGTAAGCTCCTAATGTGGGTTTAGAGTGGATGAACAGGGTACCGCAAAACATATTATAGCACTGAGTGGTATTTTGCCTGTTTGGACGCAGTAACATAGTAGATGACGGCAGAAAAAGACCTGCACGGTCCATCTAGTCTGCCCAACAAGATAAACTCATATGTGCTACTTCTTGTGTATACCTTATCTTGATTTGTATCTGCCATTTTCAGGACACAGACCGTAGAAGTCTTGCCCAGAACTATCCCCACCACCCAAACACCAGCCCCGCCTCCCAATCTCGGCTAAGCTTCTCAGGATCCATTCCTTCTGCATAGGATTCCTTTATGTTTATCCCACGCATGCTTGAATCCTGCTACCGTTTTCATCTCCACCACCTCCCGCGAGAGGGCATTCCAAGTATCTACCACTCTCTCCGTGAAAAAATAACTTCCTGACATTTTTCTTCAGTCTGCTCCCCTTCACTCTCATATCATGTCCTCTCGTTCTACCACCCTGCCCTCTCCGGAAAAGGTTCGTTTGCGGATTAAAACCTTTCAAATATTTGAACGTCTGTATCATATCACCCGTTTCTCCTTTCCTCCAGAATATACATGTTCAGGTCCGCAAGTCTCTCCGCAAAAGTCTTGTAACGCAAATCCCATACCATTTTTGTAGCTTTTCTTTGCACCGCTTCCATTTTTTTTTTTACATCCTTAGCAAGATACGGCCTCCAGAACTGAACACAATACTCCAGGTGGGGCCTCACCAACGCCATACACTACTTATTTTTTTAACAATATTTTCTCAAGGAGCATCTCATGGGCAGAGAGTGGATGTTCCTCTATTATCCAACTAGCATGTTATGATTAGTGCGCGTTATCTAGATAATGCAGAGTTAACGTGGAAGAATTTAGCACCTCCTAAATGGGAGGCGGTAGGTGCTCCCGTGTGAACTGTTTGCAGGTGATGCACACAAATGACAATAGCGGATGACCTACATTAAAATATTTTTTAAAATTCCCTCGTTAGTGTCCCATTAAATCCAGGTTTAGCGCTTGGGAAAGTCCCATGTAAAAATGCATTAAGCCTAGATTTTGCCACACTTTTATAAACCGGCCTTTTAGATTGTAAACTATCCAGGAGCAATGAAATACCTACTACATCCGATTGTAACTTGCCTTGAATTACTGAAAAGGGCATGAGTTAAATCCAAATTCCTTTATCCCCAGGCAACTGCCTACTCTGTTTATTGGGAATTCTGCCCCTGGTTGTCACATACATATGAACAGTGTAAAAAATGTAAATTAAGACAGATACACTGTTCATATCTATGCAACAAGACACTCTTAATTCTGCATGCCAATAGCATTTCAGATTGCTGGGTTCCTTTACCAACCTCATTACACTTCCGACTGGTTAACACAGCATGAACAGCATCCTGAATTTTAACTTTAAAAGAACAAGACAGATACAGCTGAGTATCAATGACACCCCTCAGAAAACCAAATCAGAGCTAAGAATATTAGGGATCCTAGTGGACAGACATCTGAACCTGGAAAACCATTGTCAAATGGTAATCAAAAAAGCATTTAATATTCTTAGAAAGCTCAGACGAGTACTTCAGTACTTTAGCATAGATAATTTCAGGCTGATGGTACAGTCCTTCGTCCTAGCACAGATTGACTACTGCAATGTGCGTCTGTTGCTCCACATCAGTTACGAAAAGACTGCAAAACGTAGAGGCAAGATTAATCTTCACCAAGTCTAAATTCTAAAGAGCTACCCCACTGTGTATATAGCATTGCACTGGTTACCGGTGGAGGCAAGAGGGATCTTCAAGCTCTGTACAATGATTTATCTGACACTGTATGGAAATTCACCAGAATACTTAAATCAATGGATGTTATTACCTAATCCTAGGAATAGAAGGTTGGCCAGCAATTTCTTGGATCTGTCATTCCCTTCCCCCAAAGGCATCAGATTCAGATCATTACATGCATTGACTTTGCCTTATCTATCTGCAAAATATTGGAATGAGCTACGGATTCAGATAAGGACCATAACTCATTTTGGATCTTTCCGCAAAAAGCCTATCTATTCGAAAGACATGTTTTACAAGATGTACAAACATCAATGATTACCAGTATTTGTTATTTTACATGATATTAGATCCCCCTCTCCCCTTGTTGTAAATTTCACAATGTAACTCTGAAGAATGTACTGCTCTTCTTTTCTTGATGTAAGTCGCATTGAATTCTACATGGGAATATTGGCGACTAATAAGAAATAAAGTAGAACAGTAAGTAAAATCAGTGCTGCTCTCAAGGCAGGCCTTACCATTAGTCTGCCTATGGAGGCATTTTGTGGGGGGGGGGGGGGCTGGCTTTGGTGAGAGACAAACAGGGCAGCTGCCCTAGGCCCCACAGCTCCAGGGGGCCCCGCAGTCCAGGCATCTCTTCCCCTACTCCCCACCACAGTTCGTCTCCTCCTCCCTTCCTGATGTTTAAAAAATGTGTTTCCCCGAAGCTTTCCCTCTCTACCACAATCCACCCCCTCTGATGCAATTTCTTGTTTCCACCTGGGCGGATCGCGGCAGAGAGAGAAGCTTTGGGACAGCCAAAGGCAGCTTGAGAGGATGGCTGCTGCACCAGGGCCCCTCCGAGAAGGGAAATACAAATTTCAAAGAAGACCGCAAGGTAAGGGGAAGGGAGGAGATGGTCTGTGGTGAGAAAGGGGAGATGCCTAGATCGCGTAGTAGCAATGCAGGTGGGGAGGTCGGTGGAGGGGAGATCAGGGCCCCCCTCCTTAATTTCTGCCCTGGGCCCCACAATGGCTAAACCTGACCCTGGGGGTGGGGCAGAAGAAGAGGGGGATTAAAAATAGCAGCTGAAATCAAAGGAAAATAGATCCCGACTGCTACACTAACTGAAAAGAACCATCAATGCATATGTTTACTCCCGGTGAGAGCAAGCAGTTTTCACATAGAAATTTAGGGGCTATTTTACTAAACTGCATTAAGCATTAATGCTCACTTAATGCAGGAAAAAGGATTACTGCAAAATATATTAAAAGCATTTGCAGTAATTTTCCTGTCAGTATGCACTAATTGCATGCAATTTAATTTTTAAAATGTTTTCAGCAGGGGACATGTCATGGGTAGGGAATTGGGCATGAAAGCTTTATCCAGCTAATGCGTTCTGATTAGCACATGCTAACTGGACAACATGGACATAAGATGTTATATTTTTGCAAGTCGAGAACCTGCAAGAGAAAAAAATCCTTAATATACTGTAACGGTAAATCTGGGCTAAGTGCACAGGACTGCGTTAGCAGGCACTAAGCTCAGGTTTTGCAGTGGTTTCATAAAAAGGGTCCCTAACTAGGAGGCCCTTTTACTAAGCAGTGCTAAAAAGTGGCCTGCTCTATTTTTAGTGCATGGATTACCCACGCACTGAAGCCACTTTTAGCGTAGCAGTAAAATAGCCACAATTTCTATTTTCCCATCAATAGCCATGTGCTAATTTCCCAATTAGCACATGGCCATTAGCACATGAGCCCTTACCACCACCTATCTACTAGGCAATAAGGGCTCCCACACTAACCCTGTGCTAATCAGCCAGTGCACAACAATTTACCCAACCTATCCAATCAGTGGAGGGCACGCCTACTCTTTGCCTCCAAACACAACCCCATCACTAAAAAATATTTTATACTTTTTAGCGCAGGATTGGCACGTACCAATCCCAGAAATACTGTGGGACGCCTGAGCACATCCCGTAGTAGTGCCTTTTTAGCGTGCGGTAAGCACGCGGTAGTGCTAACTGCCACTTTGTAAAAGGGCCCCTAGGTAAATTACTTTAAAAAAAATTGATCTTATTGGAAACAATTTTTAAAATGCATTGCTTAGGTGAAAAGTCAACAAAAGATCACTTTAAACCAATTTTATAAGGGCAAAATAAATGCCTATTAGTGCACATGTTTACACCTGCTCCACAGATGATGAAAGTTGTGCATGATGTACCCGAGTGTTGCTTTAAAAAGTACTTGCATACATCCAAAACTCCACCTCTCTGCTCCCTCCCAGGAACGCCTATGCACAATCTGCCAGCTTTTTTGGTGTGTGTAATTTTTCACATGTACACAGTTGCCCAATTTTTTTTTTAATTTCTTTTTATTTTTTGCTATCCAGGGCTTTTTTTCCAGAGGGTACTTGTGGGTACTGAGTACAGGCACCTTTTCCATTGTCTGCTAAAACTGACCCATGGACCCCAACTTTTAATGAAAGAGCTCAGGCTCCAGACACCAATTTTGCCTTGTCATAGATTCTGTGACTGGTTGCAGGGGGCCTGGCTATTGTGGGGTGGGTCCCTGTCCCTCAGTAATCACCCCGCCCCTGAAGGGCAGCCTGGCATTTGAGTACCGGCACCTTTTTTGCTACAAAAAAACATACTGGCTATCCTTAACATTTTCGGGCTATTCTGCTATTGCCTTCATAGCGTCAAAGTAAGAGGAAAAGATGCGCCGGACTATACACCTGTCACTGGAAGAGAGGGCAGGTGAGAGGCAAGGGACACTGAAGCGTGAGGCAGCGTTACACACATACTCACACCGGTACCTCTGTCACAGGCTGACTCAGAGGAGCTCTTCCCAATTCCTGAGTAATCCACGAGCAACGCTGCACATGTCCGGCAACTGGGCACCTGCACCCTCCCTAAGCCCAGCAGACCACCCGCCACCCGTCGGTTCCTGTCCGGCGGGATTCAGCACGAGCGCGCTTACCTTAAGGAGCGCTGAATTCGGGCGCGCGAAATACATCCGCCGCCCCTCGCGCAGACCGAACAGCAGCCGCACCACCGCTTCGCGAGTTTCCCTGCCTGTGCCTCCCTTCCCCACGTGTGCGCGCGCCACTTGAGAAGAGGGGGAGAGGGAGGAGCACTGCCACGCGCCCCCACCTCTCCTTCCACGTGCCACTGGAGGCTAGACAGAGCACTTCTCCTGCGGCGGGCGGCGCGCGCTCTGAACGAGTATCCCTTTCGGAGTTTCTGAACAGTAATAGTAATTAATAAAGGAAGAGCAGGTCATTCACGTCTGTCTCTTTTAGAACTATTACAAACTCTTGCCTGGGTTTCCTTCTGTTTGGAATCTGTCGTCTCCGAAATCCATCTTAGGTGTTGGAGTTCTGCTACTAACTTCATTTTGCAGAAGGAATAGCCCTTTCTCTACTGCCCCTCGTCAGACAGCCAGTGCGCCCAGTGGCTGCCTTCTCTCCCCCCCCCCCCCCCCCCCCCCCCCCCCGGAGTCGGTACCGTCGAGGCTGCAAGACAGAAGCTCGTGTGGAAGGCTTCACAAGGTCTGGAGCTCTTACTGCAGCGCGATCTCTGTTTGTATATTTCTTCCCCCGTGTCCCCTGAACGCGGTCTTCTTTTGCATTTACCGCTGCTTTCAACTCCAAGGCATTGCAGAATCCCTTTGAAATAATAAAGTCTTCAATGGAACTACTGAACGCTGGCCAGCCCGGCTCACAGACGGTGAGGTGCTGCCGTCCTCTGCTGTAGCTCAAGCAGAACTCATGTATACAAAACAAGAAAAGAAAGCTGAAAACAGTAAACCAAAAACAAAACAAACAGGCTTTTCGTCCTGACCAGTAGGTTTTAGATCAAATGACATAAGTAATTCATTGTTCTGCAATATTTTGGGTCCCAGTTTCCTCCAAAGCATTCAGCTCAATTGGAATTGGCTTTCACTGGCTTCTTGAGCCTTTATTCTCTAAGCATCCAGGAATTTGCCCCCTATTTTTTTGTTTCCCCTCCCTACTCAGTGAACAGTTCTGGAAGACTGCATTATTGCCAAGACGTTTTGACCAGTATGCAGTGTAATATTTGTAGTCTATGGTTCTACCCATTGAAATCAGTAAACCAGAATGCTGTTGTCAGAAATCCAAGATTGGCCAAGGTCATGAATAGAAATAAAACAAAATAAAGAAAAGAAAGTAAGATGATACCTTTTTTTATTTGACTAACAATCCATTTTTTTTATTAGCTTTCCAACGTAACTGGTTCAGATCAGAAATTCAGAAATGAGCAAATGATGACATATATACACATATCTATTCAGATATATTTCAGCACTTGCTCATTTCCGATCTGCAGAAGGGTTACCTTCCACAGCTAGTCAAAAAATGTAGTAAGTTAGTATACTTGGATTTCAGCAAGGCTTTCCCCATAGGTGACTTATATTGAACTCCCTTGGTATAGGCCCTAAAATGACTCATTGGGTTAGGAACTAGTTGAATGGGAGGCGACAGAGTAGTGGTACATGGGTGTCATTCCATTACCAGTGCTTTACTGCAGGGATTGGTCCTTGATGCATTCTTTTCAACATTTTTGTAAATAATAATACAGAAGGGCTATAGGGAAAAGTTTGCATTTTTGTAAATTATTCCAAAATCTGTGACAGGGTAGACATCCTGGAATGTGTGGAAAACATGAGAGATCTAGTAAAGTTTTAAGAATGGTCTGGAATGCAGCAGCTGAGATTTAAACTATGAGCTGCAAAAGAGACAAGAGTATAAGGGGTGAAGAGCTTCAGTGCATAAAAATGAGTTTGATTGGCGGGTGATCATAGCTGATGATCTTAAGGAGACGCATAGCCAGGCCTCAGGTTTTGGGGGGACCTGAGCCCAAAGTGTGTGTGTGTGGGGGGGAAGGGCCAAAATTTTGCCCTGCTTCCCCACCGCTGTCTGCTCCTGCTGCAACCTCACATCTCTGGGCTGGTGGGGGTTCCTAAGCCCCACCAGCGGAAGCCCTCTATCAGTCGATGTTTGTTTTCCTGAGCTGCGTGCTGCCTGCCCTGCTTTCTCCGCCCACATGCGTACTTGATTTTAGTGAAATTGAGCATGCACAAGGGAGGCCCGTCCCCTGCGCATGACCAGTTTTCATGCATGCACAAGGGAGTGAGCCTCCCTCGTGCATGCTCAGTTTCACTAAAACCAAGCATTTGCACAAGGAGGGGTAGGTAGGGCAAGCAGCGCGGCACCTCAGGAAAACATGCATCGGCTGAAGGAGGGCTTCTGCTGGTAGGGCTTGAGGACCCAAACCAGCAGACAGTGCATCAATTTGGGGGGGGACCTGAACCCAAATTGAGGGGTCCAGGCACCCAAAGCCCCCTCATAAGGTGGCCAAACAGGTAGATAATGCAAACAGTAAAACCAGAAAGATTCTTGGATGCATATGTAGAGCAGTGGCCAGCAGGAATAAGATGACAGTGCCTCTTTGCCTCTGGTGTGTGCAATTCTGGATATTGCACCTTGAAAAAGATATAAACTAGATGGAGTCAGTTCAGAGGGCGCTACTAAAATGGTCAATGATCTTTCTCATTAATCAGATCACAATATTTACTGTATTTTTACGCATATAGGACCAGCTTCAGTAAATGGTGCCCTAATTTGGGCGCCAGAATAAGTCAGCACCCAGCGTTATTCTATTAAGAGTGCTCAGGGTTGAGCACCCGGCCGATTCCCATGCCAAGATTTGGGCACCAGGATTTCCTGGCACCCAATTTGAGTGTACATCTGCAGTAGTGTACAACACTGCAGGCAAAGTTCTGGAACGCTCCTGACCCACCCATTGCCGCACCCCCCTTATTGGTTGCGCACTATAGGATTTGGGCGCCAAGTGCTATAGCATGTAGCACGATGCACGCACAAATGCAAATTAGTACCAATTAACATCATAATTGTTAGTGCCCAATTATTGTCATTAATTGGCTCGTTACCCAATTTAGTTGTATGTGCATCTTAGGATCATGCCCAAATTTGGGTGCCTTTTTTAGGATCCGGGGGATAAAGAGCGCACACATGTATCCCCAGATTCTATATATGGGGCCCAAATTTCTGCACCCAAATTTGGATGTGCTGCTGAGATGTGCTTGCAAATTAATTGCTTAATGAGCTCTTAACCATCGATAATTGGGTGCCAACAATCAATTATTGATGTTAATTGGCACTCAAAATTTGCCTGCACATCTAGCTGCCTGCTGTTCTATAAGGCAGGATGCCTAACTCCGATAGCGCATATCTCAAAAAGGGGTGTAGTCATGGGTAGGGCATGGGCGTGTAGTCATAAAATTTCATAAAATACCAGGTAAGTGTGCATAACTCAAGTGACAGCATTTAAGTGATTATATAAAGGATGCATACCCTTTATGGAATCATGCTTAGTGCCAATTTGTCTGGCACTATATTTTGAACGCCATTTATAGAATTACCTCCATAACATGTGCAAACTGCATGTCTATGTAAAAATATACTGAAATGACACACACTATGGGGCTCATTTTCAAAAGATAAAAATGTCCAAAAAGTGTCATAAACACCATATGGACGGATTTCTTCTCTAAACATCCAAATTGGTATTTCAAAACCTGTTTTGCAGGCGTCTATCTATGCATTTCATCTGCAATACGTCCAAATCACAAGGGGGTGTGTTGGGGGCATTTTGAAGGTGGGATTAGGGCGGGATAGGGAATGCCTAACATTTGGATATTTTACAGCCATAGTGGAACAAAACCAAAATGTCTAGGGTGAAAATGTCAATGTTTTGGTCTACAACTGTTTTTCGAATGAATAAAACACAGAAGGCCCAGGAGCTCAGGTTCAATGTGCCTCTTGTTTATTTTTGTTTCTTAAATCAGAACAACAAAGAATTTCAGATGGATTTCTTTTCTTTTCCTAAAACAACAAATTGAGGATTTTTGTTGCTTTTTTCATATAGTTAGAAAATGAATGTACAATGGTAAAAGATGGAAGAATCTCTTCTCCTTCCCTCAAAGTGATGTTTCCTTAACTCACCCACCTCCATCTCAGTAGTGCAATCCCCCCCCCCCCCCCCCCCCACCCGGTCGCTGGCAGGAGAACAGTGCTTCTAACCCTGGTCTGTCTTCTCTGCCAGCTTCAGTTTGAAATCTGAATGTGTGGAGAGGTTGGCAAGTCTCATGAAAATACAGAGGCTAATGCAGGTCGGGCATCAATTTAAAGCTGGCAGGGGAGGAAGACATGCAGGTGTGGATAAGAAACAATGATCACGGGTAGACTTTAGGAAAACGATTATGCTGGTTGGGGGAAGACAGCATTTGATGACACTAAGCCAAAGCTTGAAGCCTGGGGCAGATGCCTCTTTTCATTTTACATTAGGGATAATCAGTGGCACTGTAAAAAATAATCAGGGTACGGATCACATATGCCAATGCCTTTTGATGCCCCTGCATTTGATTTGATTTGAGTGCAGTATAAAAATATATTCATAATCAAAAAATAAGCAAATGTACAAATATACATTCATAGTATAAAATAAATAACATAAGGTAATCAAAATAAAAGGTCTTTGGTCTCCATAGAAACTTTGTTTCAAGGTTGTCGATTTCTCCTTGAATTCAAACATAACACTCAAAGTACTATTGGAATTAGTAAAAATAAACAGAGAAGAAATCATTTTAATTAGTAACCCTCCCTTTTACAAAGCTGTGCTAGCGGCTGCTGGAACGGTAATGCTGACACAACCCATTCATAGTGAATAGGCTAGGCTGTGTGTCGGCATTACTGCATGGCAGCTGCTAGCATAGTTTTGTAAAAGGAGAGGTAAATCAGCAGGTTCTAGGATAATTTTAATAAAATTAGGACTATAACAGTAAACAATTCATATCAAAGGTTGAATGTGAACTATCTGATGCCCACAGTTCACATTATTCTTTGCTCTTTACATTGTACTGTTAAACACTCATTACTTGTTAAGATACTGATTTTTTCTGTTACACATGTTAGTGTAGAATGACTCCATCCATAGTGTATATTAGCTGGTAATATATAACATAAAATGTATTTAACTAACCTATCTTGTTATATCTTTTCCAACAACTGTCTCCATGGATTATAATCAGTCTGCAGTAGGCTACAGTTACACACTTTATAGATGTTGTAGATTTGGGACCAAATAATTAGGAGCCCAGTTCAAACTCAGGTTTGAATGAAGAGGAATTTCAACCTCAGAAATGCCTTCACTAGCACATTGCTGATCACTATGTTCAGGCATCTCATTAGGACAACTTCTAGCACTTCACTGATTTTGACATCAGTAGGAGTTACCATCTTTACAATCATTGAAATATTGTGCTCAAGAGAGTGAGCATTTAGAGCCCTGGAGAAAAAGCCCATTAGCATGATAGCAAGTTTTAGCCTTGCTGCGCTTAATCCTGCTTCTTATGTGACTTCACTTCCAACCTGGAAAACTTGTTTTTCTGGGCCCCTGTCAACAGTAGGGCACCACAGTGTAGCATTCTAAAGTGATGTACCAAAGAGGATTGCCCCTTTGGAGTTTCTTTTAGTAGGCCAGTGCTTATCAATCTTTTTGTGGCTATGACACCATGATTGCAGTCAAATAAAATTGTGTGACCCCCCTGGAGATGTAGATTAATGATGTACCTATGGAAAACTTGCCTAAGCCATTGCCCTGAATGTGGGTTTTGCAACACCATATGGGGTCCCGACCCACAGTTTGGGAAAATCTGCAGTAAACCATCAAGTACAGGAAGGAATTTTATCTTAATTTTATTTTGTTGTAGTATAATATGTTGGTGGCTTGTGGTTTTCTTGCTGTTTGTGACAATATTAAACTTTTAGTTTAGTTTATTAGTGCTTGATAGACCACCCTTCACAATACAATCAGAGCGGTTTGCAAAAGATAACATGATAAAAACATTTAAAATACAGTTGAGTATCCCACAGACCCTGATGAAGGAGGCGAAACTTGGGCCGTAGATGGGTTATAGAAGACTAAAATCGTGCATAAGACTGCTCAGTAGTTTTAACGGCAGCAAGTTAAGTAACCTCCGAGATTGATATATGCAATGACCAAAATAATATGGGAGGGTTACATAGTAGAGGTTTTTGAGCCTGTGATGAACAGGTAGTGCTCCCTAAAGTTGGACTCAACATAAGGAGTATTTGCCTGGATTTGAGGCTTTTCCTCTATAAAAAAAATAAGATCTCATCTGACACCACATTAGTAATAGGGGTCACTTGATTTGAATGTAAAAATAGGAGATCAGACACTAATTGGCTTCTTGCTGATTTCAGAGAAAGATTTGGAAAAAATTTAATCAATTTGATTTTAGATGTTTTTCATGTGTCATCATGACTGTGTTGGGGATTTTAATCTGCATCTGAATGATTTGTCTTGGCAGAAGCTCAATCTTTCTTACCCAGTGAGCAAGTCATATCCTGCTTTTATCATTTTTATTTTTCTTTGTTCTCAGAAGATTATCCAGGAAGGATGGTTCATGACAGATTATTATAATATAGCAATTATTTTGTGGTCAGAAAATCCTTACGATACTGTATGTTCTGGGTTAGGGCATATCCCATTGGATTAAGATTTCTCTATGGTATAATATTGATTCTGGGAGAGAGGAAGGTTCAAGTAGGTTGGGATCAGAACGTTTTAAACTTTTGATCTTGTTATGCAAGATATACTTTTCATCCTGTGTGCTAGATCCTTGCTCTCTTTGGCTCATTAAGAGAACTGAGGTGGTATCCAGTTCCTTAATAAACATTGGGGCATGTTTACTAAAGTCCTAATTGCAAAAGCTAAGGTGAGATAAGTGCAAAGCCTGAGTGGTAAATGCAGGTGGCATGCCCTGCATCTACCCTATATTTACCACATAAGCACTGTTACATGCAGTGCCAGATAGCACTGGTGCTCCAGCACTATCGGCACTGCAGGTAATGCAGTGCCAGCAAGTAGAAATTCATTGCCATGATAGCGCAGGTAGCCGATCCCCTTTGAATAGTCCAGTCTCCCCTTCCAGTCTCCTTCTAAAAATCAAGTCCATTGCTTCATTGATGTTGGTTAATAACTTGAAATTGTGGGAAAGGCTAAGGTCATTCCTTTCTCAGACTTGAGGTGGCCCTCCCACTGCTGAAAACCTTGTATATCTGTTAAAATGAGCTTTCACAATATGGAGGTTACTTTAGATTCTTCGCTTAACTTTGATGGACATATTGTAAAGTAACAAAACTGCCTTTCTTTAATCGATTACATGATTTGTCAGTTAAAACCTTATTTGGATTAGTCTCGTTTAGAAACCCTTATGCAGTAATTTAATTGGTCAAAGAGAGATTACTGCAATGTGCTATTAGTAAGACTCTGTCAAAGGCTTATTTATAAGCTTCAGAGGATCCAAAATTTAGCACTTTCCTCTCTTTGGATTTCTCCAAGGTCCAGGAATCTTCACATCCCCTTTCTGGATCCCCGTTCTAAGTTCCCAGATCTCATCTATCTTTAGATCCTTCCTTCAAGATCCCACCACCTCCCTCTTTCCTCTTGTCTATCCTAATCTTCCCTCTTTCTCCCCTCCCCATCCAAAATCCTCTCTCTCTTCCGGCCTTTCTATTCCTGATCCCTTCTTCTCCTCTTTCCCATCCCCAAGGTCTACTACTTCTATGCCACCTAATTTCCCACCCATAAAATTCTCCCCCCCCCCCCTCCCCGCAAAACAAATATTCAGAAACAATGGAAGGTTGGAAAACTATGTTTATTACAGAAACCAAACTAGTCTTTATTTAATATGCAAACTAATTCAAATTTATGTAAATGTACACCAGAATTGCCACAGAGTTTCAAAAATATTGCCAACAGATTGTTTTTAGCTCTTGTCATAGGCTGTACCTGAGGTACCTTAGGAAACTGGGAGCTGTAAGTATGTTTAAAAGTGACAAGATAGCATATTAATGTTTTAAATGTGTGGGAAGTGCTTGTTATACAGAAAAAAGGTGTGTGGTCTGGTTTGCCTCAGTACACACAAAGAAGAATGCATCATTGCGGGTTTTTAACTGTTACTGTAAGGAATGTAACATTCCCGCAGCCAAGAAGGCAGATTAAACATGACCTTTAATAATGCTCTTAGTCCAGATCATTATTATACTGTTATTTTGTTGGGCTCATTGAGTATTTCGTGTAGCCTGCTGAAGTCCAACAGCATGTTTTGTAAAAATATTGCAATGTTCAATGAACAAGTAGTCACTTATTTTTAGATTGTAACATTACTCCTTGTTTTTAAGATCTAAATGTACAAGGGCACCGACTTTGAGGCTAAGCAGTTAACCTGATCTTTACAGACCAGAATGTCTTCTGAGGCTTGTGAATTGTCCATTATGTATGTCTTGGAGTAATGCAATTTGTTTCCAAACTGTGTCTCTTTCATGATAGCCTCAAGTATGGGTATTGGTGGGCTTGTTTCTTGGCGTGCAAAGCACTAATCTATTAGGTCAGGCAGCATTAATATTTAAAGAATGCCATTGGTGACATGTGAAAGGCAAATTAAATCAGAAAACCTATTAGAAAAAAAGTCCAGTCAGCCTACCTGCCACTAGCATGCATCACCATTTAGATGTAACAGTTTCTTGGGTATTAGTGCTGGAGACATCAAGTCTAGTTTGGAAGCAAATCACTAAAGAAAAAGCAAATGAACTACATTACATTGGTAAACAGGTTTTTTATTTGTTTGTTTAACCCTTCCTGATTTTTTTCATTTTACTTTATCAGTTTAGTTAGGATGGGAGGGAGCTAAACATATAATTGTCATTTGTGTTCTGACCTTTTTCTTCAAGCACAAGGACAACTAATAAATTTGCCCATTTAGAGGCCAGAGGAGAGGAGCAGCAAGTAGCAACTGCTCAAGTCTTATTCTTCTAAGCATCTTTGCAGTCTAATTTCCAGTGGGTTAGGAGCTGCAGCGAGGTTTCAGTACCAGGTCAGGAAGTGCAGTGTCTCCCTTGCTTTTCAGTGTCTTGAGAAGATGAACCCTCCAACTGCTTTTTAATGTTTGGAATGGTTGTTTTCTGGCTAAATTTGCAGTATATTGTTATGCAAATGCACTCTGATGACATTTGTGCCCTATAGAAAAGGGCAGAGAAAATGCATTACGCATTTCAAAGAGTACATGGGCAAGTATTAAATCACAACACTTATATGGCCAGGTTCCAAAGGAAATGATGGGGAAAAGGGCAGGAAACAGAATCTTATAGAAAAAAAAACCTTTTTAGAGCCCAATCACCATCCACCCAAGGAGAAAAAAATACAATTTAACATGATTCAAAGGATGAACTGTAGTCTTCAATTATAAACATGCATCTAACCCACAAAATAAATCTTTCACTCATCTCTATAGTCTCTTTTTCTCCATCATTGAATTACAGTTGACCGCACACTGAGGTACAACATTGCTACAGGAATATTGGTGCATATGTACAATATGGGTATATGTGAAACATTGTTTTACATAGGACATAGAGATTGGAATTGAGACTTCCAGGTCAGTACATGCTAATTTCTGGTGGTAATTGAGAAAAAGATCTTGCAACTTAGAGCCCTTTCTTAAATATCTGCAAGCAGGGCCGGCCTAAGAGTACCTGATACCCTAGGTAAACGTTCATCTATGTGTCCCTCCGAGGGTTACTATATTTGCGGAGACAAAAAAAAAAGACACAAAAATAAAAATTGTTGCTACCTTTGCTAAAGAAATATTTAATTGTAGCAAATGTGTAAATGGCTTTTAGTTAATGAACACATATCAAACAGTGATTGACTTATAGCACAGCAGTAGACAATAATCTACTTTTCAAAAACTTCTAGACTGGAGTTTGACTGAGTCTGAGCCTAAGGATACTTATCAGAAGAGTGGATATCTCTCAACAACTCTGTCTGGCTTCTGAGATTCATGTGAAAGTCTTTGCATGACATATGCTTAAAGTGCTGCATGAACAAAATTCCTTTGACAGCTTCAACCAGCAGGGAAACAGAGACGAAATCAACAATGCCTTTCTCTTCTTTAGCACCTCTATATGTCCAAACTGACTGATAGGCCAGAGATAAGTTCTTTCAATATGTGGGTAGGTCTGTTGGTCATAGGCACATAAAAGAAAAAGAGAATATTTTCCTACAAATTAAAAACCTGGAGGACATATCTGAAGAAGTCCACAAGGCCATGTCCTCTTGAAGGAGGATATATGGTAACCCTCCCCCTCCCCTAGGGCAGCTTAAGGCCCTACACTTGTGTACTCCAGCATCTCCCCTTCTGTTCCTTAAGTACCCTCTTGCCCCCTGTAGTCCAATATCTCCTCTTCTCTTCCCTAATCCCCCCATAGTTTAGCATCTTCCCTTCTTCCTCCTTCCCCTCCTCCCAGGTAGCCAACCTACTACTTTCCTCTCCTACCTCTTCCCCCATTCAGCATCTCCTCTTCCTGTCCCATGTTCAGCATTTCTTTGCCTTGCCACTGCTGCCCTACCTGTTCCCTGGCCCAAGTCGCAAATAGACACAGCACCGACGCAGGACCTTTAAACACAGGCCCATGCACAAATGCTGCCATATCCCACTCTCTCTCTCTCCCCGATACTTTCTTTTGAAGAGAGAGAGAATGGGATGCAGCAGCACATGATCATTGGCCTGTGTTCAAAGGCCCCACACCAGCATTGCATCTGCTTATAACTTGGGCATGGAAACAAGTAGGGTAGCAGTGGCAGGGCAGAGAGGAGAAATACTGGACATGGGACAGAGGGGTGGGAATGGGGAAAGGAAATGTTGCTGGCCTGCCACCCCCAAATGCTGCCAGTAGGTGGTCACCTAGTCTGCTTGGTGGCAAGACCTGCCTTGTATACAGGAGTGCACATGTATTTGCCGGTACATGTAGCAGGAGTATCCATTTTACAAAGATACATGTGGGAAAAGAATGAACGGCATGTACCCAGAAGCTTCCATATGAAGTGCTGACACCCAATTATTAAAAACCTGCACATTTAACTGCTGCCAATAAAGTGGTGAGGCTACAGTTTTAACAGGTTTTTATTTTGGAGGCGAACTTAAGGAGAAGTATTCCCTTAAACCCTTGTGTAAAGCCCTGGCTTAAACAAACACTTAAAAAGAAAAAAAAACAATATGTTGCAATAGTCAATGCAAGAAATTACATAAGCATAAAGCAATTGGGAAAAAAACAGACTCTGTAAAATAACCTCAAATCTTACATAGTTGGCACAAGTAATAAAATGAAATCTAGACCAAAAATGTAGATGTGTAGATTTTAGTCCCACGAAAGCCTTTCCCAGACATTGCCCTCTTGAAATCTTTACATAATGTGGATTTCCACCTTTAAATAGCAGCTTTCTGAAATCACTTTGTACACATAAATGTGACATACCTGTATAAATCACAAATAAGCCTTTTAAAATAACCCCCATAGTATATGTGTGTAAGAGAGAATATGAACATGAAGTATTAATGAGGGGTATGTATACTTACTGTGAACATTAGGGATAAATCACGAAGAGCAGAGGATGTGTGGAAGTCATTTGGCATCCTCTGCTCTTTATGGAATAGTGCTTAGCACCAATTCTCATGCCTGGCACCCTGACATAATAGCCTGGTCAAAATAGCCCCTAACAAAATGGCCCCTGACACAATAGCCCTTAACAAAATGGCCCCTGACAAAATAGCCCTTAACAATGGCTCCTGCAATAAAATACCATTTAACAAAATGGCCCCTGACTAAATAGCCACTAACAAAATGGCTCCTAATAAAATGAGCCCTTACAAAATGGCTCCTAACAAAATGACCCCTTATAAAATGGCCCTTGACAAAATGGCCCCTGTAACAAAATATCCCTTGACAAAATAGTCCATGACAAAATGGCCTCTAATAAACTAGACATTGACAAAATAGCCCTTGATAAAATGGACCCTAACAAAATAGCCCTTGACAAAATAGCCCCAGTAACAAAATAGCCTCTGACAAAATAGCCCCCGACAAAATGGTCCTTAACAAAATAGCCCATGACAAAATGGCCCTTGACAAAATAGCCCCAGCAACAAAATGGCCTCTGACAAAATAGTCCCCAACAAAATGGCCCTTAACAAAATAGCACTTGTCAAAATGGCCTCTGACAAAATAGTCCTTGACAAAATAGCCCCTGTAACAAAATTGCCCTTCACAAAAACTAAGAATTATAGCAAAACTCTGTCTCCCTCCATCTGAGGGTCCAGCATCTCTTCTCCCCTTCTATTCCCCACTCCCTCATCTGAGCTGTCTCTCTTCTTTCATATCTTTCTCCATTGAAGCATCTTTCTCTCCCCACCCCCGTGTTTTGTCATCTCTGTCCCACTACTCCCTTCCCTGCATTCTGGTATCTCTTTCCCTTCCCCCCCCCTCCCCATGGTTTGGAAATGCATCTCTTACTTCCCACCCACCTAGTCCAGCATGCCTCCCTCTTTCTCCTGCCTACCTTGCGTGGTCTGGTATATCTCTCATTCTTCCTCCCCCCTTGGCGATCCTCCAATGTTCTCGTGAGCTGCTGGTGCTGCTGGCAGTCTACAGGAACATTGGAGGGTGGGTGGGGGTGGTGAGAGGGTGAGAGAGATAAAGGACCATGCAGGGCAGGTAGGAGAAAGATGGAAACAAGGGAGGCAAAGGGGAGACTTACCTTGGCTCAAAGCAGCAGAGGGAGTCAAAGGCACACAGTTGCAGCAGCAGGAGCAGAACAGGTAAAATACTCAGGCTTGGGCCCTTTTGTTGGGGGGGGGGGGGCTCATTAGTCAGGGGCTGATTTGTTGAGGGCAATTTTGTAGGGGGATTTTTTGTCAGGGCTATTTTGATCAGATACTCCGTGCCCAACTCTGGACACCAGATGTATGTCTCTGAAATCTGGTGTAAATCCTGGCACACAATTTGGGGTGGAGGTTCTTTATTCTATAGCACTGTGCCTATTTTTTCAAAATGCCCTTGATCAGCTTATGCTTCTCCCCTGGCTATGCCCCCTTTTGAGTTTCACACTAAGGGATTTAGGCACCCAGTGTTATATACCACAGGAGAGATGAATTCTTCCCCTCTTACCTTGGGTGTGGGCTGAATCAACTCTTTATTCTAGTGTGAGGGAGAAGGAATATTAGAGCAGTTGTACCAGCAGCAGCAAAATACAGTGGCTAGCCCCATCAACCCTCTGTAGGTAGGGGTGGGGGGACACAGGTAGCAACCAGCTTTATCAACCAGTAGCCCAATCAGCAGTTTCATGAGGCTAAAGAATGTGAGCCACGAGACAGTGAAATGCTGGGCCCCAGTTGGGTTCAGGCCCACCCAGCAGTGGAGGCAGCGGAGCAGAAGGAGCAGGCTGAGCTCCGTTCCTGCATTTGCCTCCCTCTCCCAGATGCTGCCTACCGCCGCCATGATCGCAGGAACTACCTCCCTCCGTCTCTCAGCACTGCCACTCATCAGCAGCAGTAGCGCCGGTAGCGAATCAGGAAGTTCTGATAATGGGGGCGGAACGCGGCAGAGAAGACGCTTCCGGGTTAGAAGAAGGCAGCGTGTATGATTCGCTACTGGCGCTGCTGCTGATGAGTGCTGAGAGACGGAGGGAGGTAGATCCTGCGATCGTGGCGGCGGTAGGCAGCGTCTGGGAGAGGGAGGCAGATGCAGGAGCTCAGCCTGCTCCCACTGTAAATTTTGGGGGGGAGAAGAGGGCGGGCAGGTGGAATTGAATGGGAGGGAAGGATGGAGCCCGGAGGGAATTGCAGGGGAGAGAGGAGAATCGCTGATGGCTGGAGGGAGGGGACAGGGGAGAAAATAGAATTGCTGGGTATGGATAGATAGAGGGGGGCGGGGGCAAGAACAGAATTGCTGGGTATGGATGGATAGAAGGGGGCAGGGGCAAGAACAGAAATGCTGGGTATGAATGGATAGGGGCAGGGCAGAGATGAGAATTGTTGGGTATGGATGGATGGAGGGGAGAGGAGAGTTGCTGGACATGGGTGGATGGAGGGCAGGGGAGAGGAGGGTTGCTGGACATGGATGGATGGATGGACGGACAGAAGGGCAGGGGAGAGGAGGGTTGCTGGCATGGATGGATGGAGGGGAGGAAAGAGGAGATAGGAAGGTTGCTGGACATGGGTGGATGGAGGGCAGGGGAGAGGAGGGTTGCTGGACAAGGATGGATGGATGGAAGGGCAGGGGAGAGGAGGGTTGCTGGCATGGATGGATGGAGGGAAGGGCAGGGGAGAGGAGGGTTGCTGGACATGGATGGAGGAGAGGAAAGGGAGAGAGAAGAAATGCTGGACATGGATGGAGGGGATGGAAGAGTGAGGAAGGCGAATAGAAGAGATGAGGGAAAAGGAAGAGAGGAGAAAAACTGCACATAGATGAAGAAAATAGGCAGAAGCTGGATCCACTGGACAGTCGTCTGCAGAGGATCCAGCTTTTACTTAAGGATGTAGGACAAGAAATGAAGAAGAAAGGCGGAAAGTAAAGAAATAAATGGAAAAGAAGCCCTGGAAACGGAGTTAAGAGGACAGATAGCAGCAGAATCAGATACTGAGCCAGCATGATCAGAAAAACAGTCACCAGACAACAAAGGTAGAAAAAAAATCACTTTATTTTCATTTTAGTTTTTGGACTATGTCCACTTTGAGAATCAGGTGCTCAACATTAAAAGTTTATATTTATTTACTTATTTATGGCATTTTATCCCACAATAAACATGAATTAGATTGGAACCTGGGATCATTTAATTTTTTTTTTCCTGGAGAGAGTAATGCATTGCCTCCCCCCCCCCACCCCCACCCAGGCTCTCTCCCAGCTATAGCCAGCTCTGCAATTTTGAGGGGAGGTGCACGGGGGGGGGGGGGGGGGGTGCAGAGGTAGACCGGGGAGAGAGCCTGTTGTTAAACATTTACCAGCACACCACTGTCTAGTGCCCACCCATCCAACCTGTTGGCCCACCCAAAAATTGACTTCTGGCTACGCCACTGCTGGGCCCAAACCAGAAATGAGGGCTTCTGTTGAGAATGGAAGTCACATTGGGAAATCTGGAAGTGTGGGGCTGAGGACAGGGGCCTGAGGGAGCCAGATTTGGTGGTGTTGCTGTGGTACCTGAGAGCTGAGCATTCAGGCTGGCTCTGTCTCCTGCTGCTACCACAGCTGGGCCTGGGATAGGCTCTCCACACACTCTGCCCATGATTTCTGAAGCACTGTCAGGCCTAGCTGTCTTTATTACTGACATTAAATAGATATTGATTTTTTTTTTTAGAGCGAGGCATTGGGGGTCAGGCAAATGAAAACTAGTTGGTTAATAAACAATTAATTAGCAAACAGTAAAAACAGATAGTGGGGATTCAAAGGTAAATTGGAAATCATGTGATATATTACTCAATGTTTCTGTTGCAGCATTACTAATAAAACACACTATTGCTCCATTATGGAGGAAACAGGAATGGAAAAGCCACATAGGTAACAACCATCAGCTATGTCAAGGAAAACAAACTTTAGAGTCTGTTACTATGCTATTGATTTATGCACCTGTTTTGACTTTGAATAATTACCACCAGAAATGGTGTCAACTTTCTAGGCCAAATCATTACAACTGCAGTTATGAATAAATTTGCCTGAGAAAATGTGAACAAAATGCAGGTGCTTCCCTTTTCATTTTGATTTGTGCTCAGATTCTTTTGTTGCCATCTGGGATGAAGCCATGAATCAGTAGTGGCTCATCTCCTTTTTTTAATGGGAAAGGCTCTGTTTTCTAAAAGAAGTGCAACACACACGCTGAGCAGCTGGCACTCCCATCAGCTGTTCATGCACCGGTGTATTGCTAAGTTTGATTAACTGATGTCAATGCTTTAATTCAGAGACTGCATACATGAAAAAAGAATGTGTGTAAAAATGGGTCCCTTTTGAAAACAAAGACCACAATGTTATTTAATCACATGGGGGCCCATTTACTAAGCTGGCTTAAGCCCCAAATTAAGTCACTAAAATTGCGTGCACAAATTTGGGCGTGTGCTCAATTTGCACACGCAATTTAATTGAATAGCAAGACAATTAGCACCAATAATTGAATGCTAGCAATTATCGGTGCTAATTGGCATTAATTAAAATTTACGCGTGTACCTTTACACAGACCCAAAAAGGAAGCACGGCCATGGGAGGTTCAGGGCTGTTCCTTTAATTTATATGGGGTAAAGGGGATCCACACCCAATATAGGCACGGGGATTTACACCAAGGTTTCATTGTTGTAAATGGTCATGCCTAAATGTCATAGTTCCCGGTGCTGAGCACTATTGTATAAACGGCACCTAACTTTAAGTGCCATTTATAGAATAGCACTAAGCATTGTTTTTTCAGCACTGAGTTTTTAGGCACCATTTAATTTTAATTTTTTTGTTACATTTGTACCCCACGCTTTCCCACTCATGGTATGCTCAATGTGGCTTACATATTGTATACAGGTACTTATTTGTACCTGGGGCAATGGAGGGTTAAGTGACTTGCCCAGAGTCACAGGGAGCTGCCTGTGCCTGAAGTGGGAATCAAACTCAGTTCCTCAGTTCCCCAGGACCAAAGTCCACCACCCTAACCACTAGGCCACTCCTCCACTCCAATTTATATAATTTAATCCTAAATGTTTAACATGGCTTTTATTGTGCAGTAAAAAAAAACCAACCAAACAAAAAAAAAAAACCACATAAGAACTACCATCCACAGGTGCAGAATAGAAGAAACAAAACGGTGGAGGAGACAAAAAAAAAACCCAACTCACGCCAAGGATGTCTAAAGAAGCACTTGATTAGATCTTCACAAGGACCCGACATGAATTTTGCTTCAGCCTAAATAGGCCTGTCTAGAAGACCTGTAGTGACTATTGAACATAAACATCAAATAGCTAAATGAGAAACATATGAGGTTTTCCAAATTATGCTCTGAAGAGGATAAACTTGCTGAACTCAGCTCTAAAAGTCAAGGTGCCAATCTCTGGCGCACTGCTCAAAAACAAAGGCAGTGATTGGCGCCACACAAACTCAAAGAACTGTTAGCACATATTTTAACCTGAGTTTTTACAGGACACTTGTGTCATCATCATGATAGTTGACTTTAATTATCAAAATCTTGGAGGGGGGAGCCTGAAAGTTAATTGAGGTGGAGGGGTATAAGGCTGAAGGTTAGCTGAAGGTGCCCGCCACTTTTCCACTGTCTCTGAACAGAGTGAAATAATTCAATGTTTCTTTATCTAGTAGTCTTATCTGTAGTCAATAATTCCTATTGCAACACAAATAATTTACAAGGAACATAATAGTGCTAGATTTATGAATGTGTGTTATTGCTTTAAAAGGCACTAATTAGAATTTTTCCCCCTATTTTCTTGTGGGAAGGGGAGAGTCAGAAGAGATAGAGCTCTCTCCTTGTTGGTACAGTCATTCTGCCTCCATTGCTAGAAGTTCCCTGGGGGGGATGGGGGATGGGATATGTTGGGAGTTGAGATGGGGGTAACTTTAATATTTATCTTGTTGATAATACTTATGTAGCTGTTTGGCTTTTTCATGTTCTTTGGTGTTAGGTTGGTCACCAATAACAGCTGCTTAACACTGAACAGTGGGTGGGGGGGGGGGGGGTAGGTGGATAAAATTGTTAACAGTTTGATGACGGTTCATATAGTAATACCTTTTTTTCTTCATGTACGCTTTGACATTGGATTCACTGTATACTCACATTGTTAGATTCATCATCAATAAAAAAAATTGTTTGTAAAAGGTACCAGTTAGTATTAAAGCACATTATTTACTGCAGGTCTCATTCTTCTGAATTCTGTATAGGTTGAGGAATTTTGGGTGCCGGAATTTGTGCGCAGATCTGAGGCCTGTGTGCAACTTAATGCAGAAATTGGCACTAATTGGCTAATTAATTGGTGCTGAATTGCCATTGCATGCAGATCTCCCCTGCACGCTATTCTATAACTTGTCTAACGTTTCCCACATGTAACCAAAAAAGGGATGTGGCCAAGGAAGGGGCAGAGATGGATCATGGACATTCCCAAACGTTAGGCACCAAGTTATGGGATAGTGTCGATCCATGCCTAACTTTGGGCTCTGGACTTACACCCATTTCTATCAGGCATAAGTCTGGTGCCCAAAGGTAGACGTGACCTGTGCGCTATGCTGGTATTCTGTAAAGGTCGAAAAAAAGAGGGAAACCAAAGAACAAAATTCAAACAGCAACAAAAAAAGCACCAGGGGCCTTCAGAACTGAGGATAGCGAGCATGTTCTGTGAGTGGCTAGACCATTAGTTTCTTTGAATAGCATTGACCATCTTCTTCTGACGAGCAACTACAACGACCTCTGACACAGGCACAATTGCTGAAACATGGCTTGTGTCAGGTCAGAAATAAAGATTTGCTTGCTATCCTCAGTTCTGAAGGCCCCTGGTGCTTTTTTTGTTGCCATTCTGTTTATGGTTTATTTGAGATTTGATATACCACCATATCTGACATACAGGTCACAGTGGTTTACAGTGTATATTTTATTTTATTTTTGTTACATTTGTACCCCGCATTTTCCCACTCATGGCAGGTTCAATGCAGCTTACATGGGGCAATGGAGGGTTAAGTGACTTGCCCAGAGTCACAAGGAGCTCCCTGTGCCTGAAATGGGAATCAAACTCAGTTCCTCAGTTCCCCAGGACCAAAGTCCACCACCTTAACCACTAGGCCACTCCTCCACTCCACTATGGAAAGGAAGTCCATATATGACAAGAAACACAACTGTAAAAGTTGGGCACACTTTATAGAATAGGAGCTCTGTGCTGACCTTTTCAGAGTAACATTCAACACTATTTATAAAATTTCCTCTATTTTGTACAATATGACCTATTTACTAATAATGTATATTGTTGCACTCATATACAGTATTGCACTATGGTATATCTGAACCTTAGTCATTCTGTCTGAAAAGAATAAAACGTCTGGGGGTTTCAAACATGAGTTATTGCTGGTGGTTGTCTCAATTTCATTTATGATTTATATGCCTCTCTTTTCTGAAAGATGAAAACTTCCCAAGGGGCTGTTTCTTTTAATAATATTTAACACTCTTACGGTTACCAGTAAATAGTCTCTTTGCAGTGTATTGAAAATCATTCTTCATCTGTTTTACTAAGCTTTCTGAGAGACCTTGTTGTGAAAGAGATACAAGACAATTTGAAAGGCAAGACTTGAAAGTAGTTGAAGCCTAAATCTAGACTAGATCTTAAATTTGTCAATCACAAGTGTAAAACATATCTGATATCAAAATCTAGATTGGAATTAACAATATTCAGGTCACTTTTCAGTCTCCGTGATCAGTTGTTTAAAAAAAAAAAAAGGAGGGTTTTGGATGTAAAAAAACACATATATTCAGCTATGCTGAAAATACTGTAGATTGCTGTCGCACATAGCAGCAGTATTCAGCTAAGCAGTTTAATTTAGGACAAAATTAAACCATTTAACTATGCAAAGAGAGCCCGAGTATCGCTGCTATAGATATAGGGGCCCTTTTATAAAGCGTCGGTAAGCCCAATGAGGACCTACTGCACGCTTTTCCAGAACTTAATGCCAGACCAACGTAGTCGCTGGCAATAGTTCTGGCTCAAGCATGTGCCATTTCTGTCGCATCAGAAAAATTTTTTAATTTAATAGCATGGTGCTAACCCGGAGGTAATCAGGCATCGCTGCACGCTTCCTGGTTGCCACCAGGTTACCGCAGGAACCCTTACCACCACCTCAGTGGGTGGCGGCAGGTGCTCCTCCCTGCATGACCACGCAGTAAGAGTACTCTTACCGCATGACCATTTTTAAAGGTTTTTTTTACCCGCTGTGGTAAAAAGGGCCCCAGCACATGGGAAAAATGTCCCTCGCTGCTACCACAGGGCGTTTTTTCCCAAAGCTTGGTAAAAGGACCCCATAGTTAGGCAGAATCCCCTCACTCCACATAACTCTGCCCCAGCACTCAAATCTTGGACATGTATCCAAGATGCATGCATAAATTAATTAATGAGCCATTAACTACCAATTATTGGGTGCTAACCATTTATTGAAGTTAACTGCCACCACTTAGGATTTGCATGCACACCTAGCTGCATGCTGTTCTATGAGGCAGCCATTCCCATCCCAGTCTTTGGGGCACACCTTGTCCCATTGGGTTTTCAGGATATCCACAATGAATATTCATGAGATACATTTGCATGTAATTGAGGCAATGCATGTAAATCTATCTCATGCATATTCATTGTGGATATCGTGAAAACTTGATGGGACTAGGTGTGTCTCGAGGACTGGGTTGGGAATGGCTGCTATAAGGTATGGCACCTAACTCTATTAGCACATATCTCAAAGGGGTGTGTAGCCATGGGCATGTCAAGGATGTTTCAAGAAGTTGCATGAGTAGTTACAGAATACTGCCTCTGCATGCCTAACTTGGGTGCCAGAATTTACACCAGGTTTCATCAGGCATAACTATGAGCCTACAGTTAGGTATGGGAATCGGCATAAAGCGAGATTCTATAAAGGGTGCACACCCTTTACAGCATAGTGCTTAGGGCTGATTTTTTTTTTTTGGTGCCCATTTTTGAGTTGGAAAACAAAAGAGAAGCAGACTTTTGAGACTCTTAACAACTCCCAGTTATCAGTGTTGCTCGGCATGGCCATTTTATTTAATTTAATTATTTAGATTTTGCTCACACCTTTTTCAGTAGTAGCTCTAGGTGAGTTACGTTCAGGTACTCTGGATATTTCTCTGTCCCAGGAGGGCTCACAATCTAAGTTTGTACCTGAGGCAATCAGAGGGTTAAGTGACTTGCCCAAGATCACAAGGAGCGGCAGTGGGATTTGAAGTAGCCACCTCTGGATTTCAAGACCGGTGCTCTAACCGCTAGGCCAGTCCACCAATCCATGTTTTGCCAGACAGCTGCGTCAAGGGCAAAAGATAGAGTTCCTCAGCCTGTTTTCTCAAAGGTCTGCTTCTCTTCTGTTTTCCATCTTGGATATTGTGGACCGTTTGCCTTGTTGCCTTTTTAGTCCATTTTTGAGTGTCGTTTATAGAATTTCCCCTTTGTCTTAATAGTGTCAGAGAAGTTAAATGGATTTTCAGTGCCACTACAAAAGCAATTCTGTATTCTAGATGCTTACATTTATGCACCACTTACACACATCTACCCATTCTACTCCACTCATTATTTTATAGACCTTTATCATATCTCCCCTCAGCCGCCTTTTCTCCAAGCTAAAGAGCCCTAGCTGCTTTAGCCTTTCCTCATAGGGAAGTCGTCCCATCCCCTTTATCATTTTCATCGCTCTTCTCTGTACCTTTTCTAATTCTACTATATCGATACGGCGACCAGAATTGAACACAATATTCGAGGTGCGGTCGCACCATGGTGCGATACAAAGGCATTATAACATCCTCATTTTTGTTTTCCATTCCTTTCCTAATAATACCTAACATACTATTTACTTTCTTAGCCTCAGCAGCATACTGAGCAGAAGGTTTCAACGTATCATTAACAACGACATCTAGATCCCTTTCTTTGCCCGTGGCTCCTAACATGGAACCTTGCATGACGTAGCTATAATTTGGGTTCCTTTTTCCCCACATGCATCACTGCACTTGCTCACATTTAAACGTCATCTGCCATTTAGATGCCCAGTCTCCTAATCTCATAAGGTCCTCTTGTAATTTTTCACAATCCTCTCGCGATTTAACAACTTTGAATAACTTTGTGTCATCAGCAAATTTAATTACCTCACTAGTTACTCCCATCTCTAGGTCATTTATAAATATGTTAAAAAGCAGCGGTCCCAGCACAGACCCCTGGAGAACCCCACTAACTACTCTTCTCCATTGAGAATACTGACCATTTAACCCTACTCTCTGTTTTCTATCTTTTAACTAGTTTTTAATCCACAATAGAACACTACCTCCTATCCAATGACTCTCCAATTTCCTCTGGAGTCTTTCATGAGGTGCATTGTCAAACGCCTTCTGAAAATCCATATACACAATATCAACCGGCTCACCTTTATCCACATGTTTGTTCACCCCTTCAAAGAAATGTAGTAGATTAGTGAGGCAAGATTTCCCTTCACTAAATCCATGTTGACTTTGTCTCATTGATCCATGCTTTTGAATATGCTTTGTAATTTTGTTCTTTATAATGGTCTCTACCATTTTGCCCAGCACTGACGTCAGACTCACAGTTCTATAATTTCCTGGATCTCCTCTGGAACCTTTTTTAAAAAACGACGTTACATTGGCCACCCTCCAATCTTCCGGTACCATGCTCGATTTTAAGGATAAATTACATATTACTAACAATAGCTCTGCAAGTTCATTTTTCAGTTCTATGAGTACTCTGGGATGAATACCATCCGATCCAAGAGATTTGCTACTCTTCAGTTTGTAGAACTGCCCCATTACATCCTCCAGGTTTACAGAGAATTCATTAAGTTTCTCTGACTCGTCACCTTCGAATACCATTTCTGGCACCGGTATCCCACCCAAATCTTCTTTGGTGAAGACCGAAGCAAAGAATTCATTTAATCTCTCCGCTACGGCTTTATCTTCCCTGATTGCCCCTTTTACTTCTCGATCATCTAGCGGTCCAACCGATTCTTTTGCCAGCTTCCTGCTTTCAATATAACTAAAAAACTTTTTTCTATGTGTTTTGGCCTCCAACGCAATCTTTTTTTCGAAGTCCCTCTTAGCCTTCCTTATCAGTGCTTTGCATTCGACTTGACATTCCTTATGCTGTTTCTTATTATTTTCAGTCGGTTCCTTCTTCCATTTTCTGAAGGATTTTCTTTTAGCTCTAATAGCTTCCTTCACCTCACTTTTTAACCATGCCAGCTGTCGTTTGGTTTTCCGTCCTCCTTTTTTAATACGCGGAATATATTTGGCCTGGGTTTCCAGGATGGTGTTTTTGAACAGCATCCATGCCTGATATAAATTTTTGACCCTGTACCACTCCTCTAAGTTTTTTTTTCACCGTTCTTCTCATTTTATCATAGTCTCCTTTTTTAAAGTTAAATGCTAACGTATTTGATTTCTTATGTATACTTACTTCAAAGCTAATATCAAATCCGATCATATTATGATCACTGTTATCAAGCGGCCTCAGCACCATTATCTCCCGCACCAGATCATGTGCTCCACTAAGGACTAGGTCTAGAATTTTTCCTTCTTCGTCAGCTCCTGTACCAGCTGCTCCATAAAGCAGTCCTTGATTTAATCAAGGAATTTTACCTCCCTAGCGTGTCCTGATGTTACATTTACCCAGTCAATATCAGGGTAATTGAAATCACCCATTAATATTGTGTTTCCCAGTTTGTTTGCGTCCCTCATTTCCTTTAACATTTCAGCATGGAATATTCATAAGCCGAAACAAATCAATCCTCGCAATAGCCTCATTCTTGCAGCTGTTTTTTTGTGTGATATTATCAATGTACCTGTGTCAGATGACCAGGCTTTTTTTGATCAGCACCATCTTAAGATCATTGACACTCCAAATAGACATACTTGACCCCGACACAGGCATCGTTTGCCGAAACACAGCCATGTCAGGTCCTTTTTGCATGTGCCAAAGACGCTGGTTGGAATAAAGCTATTTTGGTTTTTCAAGAGCGTCTTTCCACTGTTTTGTTTCTTCTGTTGTCATTTCCTCTGTGAACCTCATCCTTCCCTGCATTTCCATAATTTCGTAAGAGGCATTTTACTCTCCTATATTGACATATATGCATGAAAGTGACTTATAAACTCCCCCTCCCCCAATCACACCCAGGTGTCTAGCCTGAGAGCACATAGCTGAGAGTTCTGGCTGGTCTCAGCCCGGCTGTTCCTAAGGTCTAGTGTATCATAAAACTGAAAATAATCTCCATTACCTCAGATACAAAGTCTGATTATAAGCCCTTTGGGGACAGGGAAATACCAACTGTATCTGAATGTAACTCGCCTCAAGCTAAAGACGTGAGCTAAATCTAAATACTAAAAATTAAATAATAGCTAACAAAATCAGTGTTTCCACATTTTAATATGGCTATAAATACTACAGTGTTGTGCATGTTAATTATAGATTTTCTGCCTCAATGAAATAGGAAATAGAGAACATTTTGCTGAGTTACAGAGGCTGTTTGCCTGATTGGTTTATGACAATTCTTTCATTTGGCTGTCTCATTATTTCTGAAGCTCATTTATTCTTTGGAGGACCTATGACTCGGACATAGGTTATTGTCTTTGTTTGATAGAAACTGAAAGAACTTGGGTAAATCTAGAATTCATACCCATGTATTTTGCTTTTGAGTGTGTAAGTGATGAGTTGCATGCTTTTACGAAGATTACACTTTTTATAACACAAATTAGTTTAATTTTTCTCTTACTGCCATTTTCGGGTATCCCAGAGTTATTCAATTAAAGCTCTGGTATTGATACTTGGAGGCATTATGTTAATCTAATTAGTGAGAAATATCTTTTGGCTCAGGAAATATTTATGGATTGCAATACAATAAATATTCAGAATAAATACTTCCAATCTGTTTCCATTAGCACTGTAATATTAAACAGGTCTTACATATATCAGATTACATTTAGATGTATTTATCTACGATACAATGAATAGCAATACAGATATTTGTGTTTTAAAATGTTTCTTAATGTTTGTTCTTATACCACTCTTTTACCTTCAGCTTTTAAATCAAGAAATAAATTGTATTCATATAGGGAACAGAGGAAGAAGCAGTAAATACAGGATCTGTTCTTCCTGGCCTCTCTTGTGGAAAAATGATTTCTAGTAAAGTATTTTGTAGGATACTTGGTGCCAAAGAAGATAAAATATTCACTTTCAGAGTTTCAATATAGCAGTGTAAGCATACTGTGAATCTCAACAGTTTTATGCAAATCGAGTTTGTCAGGGCCAGCTCTACCACTAAGTGGACTAGGTATCCACTTACGGTAACAGGTTTTGGGGATGGCAGTGCAGCACTGGCATAGCCAGAAAAGCAGCCCTTTAAAGCCACTGACAGTTGCAGGCCTTTGAGCATCCATGCATCCATGCTCATGCCTGCCATGTGGATGCTTAGAGACCCACCACTGCAATTTCCTTTCTGTTTTATGCAAGCTTCACTCTGGCTGGGCGGTGGTGGCAGTGCAGAGGGAAGGGAAGAGGGGGGAGAAGCTGGACACCTTGGGGAGATGGAAGGGAAGGAACATTGTTCCCTGTAAGCTGAGCAGGAGTCCTCCAACTGTATTGCTGCCAGTGGGGGGTGGTGCTTTAATATTCTATTTTCAGTCACGAGGAACAAGTAGGTTCTCTAGAATCCTGCAGAGCTTGCCTGTCCCTCACTATTGAAAATATGATAGTGAAACTGTACCCCCCATAGGTGCCGACTTCATGGGTGCTGTGGGTGCTCGAGCACCCCCAATATTTTAACCCGCCCGACCTTCCCACCCTCTTTTCCCTCAACAGTCCTCCATTCTCACCTTCCTGCCGCCCAGAATTTAAAACTCATCTTACCTCGCTCGGTCCCGGCGGCAGCAGTGAAAGGCGAGCAGGCTCGGCTTCAGCCTTCTCTCTCACTCTCAGCTCTGGTCCCGCCCTCATTTCCTGTTTCCATGAGGGCGGGGGTAGGGGGAGAGAGATGTTGGATACTTGAGGAGGGGGTAGGGAAGAGCAGATGCTGGAGACCTGGGGGTGGGAATAGGGAAGTGAGGGAGCATGCTAAACTACAGGCAGGGCGGGGTTGGGACACATGTCTGATGGTTCACTTATGGCCTTGGGCCAACCCTGTTTATTATACCTGCAAGGACTAACTCTGTCTTCCACTTCAAAATGCATAGCCTGCATCATTTAACAATCTGCTCTCTTTTTTATCCATCGCAGGATTTGTGTCAGGTCATTGATAACACTGGTCTACAAAAAAACCCTTTTTTTCTGTAACAAGAACAAAACATACATTTTCTGGAAGATAATTCTTCCCTGAATCCAGATCTCATTTCAGAATTTCTGTATCAGCCTCAGTTTTCATGTGATAATGGTTTTTGTAAATGCTTGTGTCGGCGTATGTAGCTATTATATGTATCTGGCAAAATGACACGCTTCTGCTACAAGAGTTCAAAAAAAAACTGTGTCAGTTCACAAAGACATCAAAGATATAAACAACATAAGAGTAAAGAGAAGTGAAGAAACATACCTAAAAAGATTTCCTTCCTGATTTCCTGTGGTACTTTGCCTCGGCTGAAGTTCTCATATGACTCCTTCAGGTTAACTGCATGAGCAATCGGAACTGAAGGAAATTCGTTCCCATTGTGAAGAAGTACTGCTTTCAGACTAACTTTGCTAGAATCTATGAACAAGCGCCACTCATTTACATTGAAATCATGGCCAAGAGTCTCCATAACGGATTCGATATCATTACAAAAGACCACGTCACCTTCCTTGGAGAAATCAGATAAATAGCATGTCGGTCACGAAAAACACTTACTTTCGTATCGCAAGAAAGAAGATTCCATCCTTTTAATCTCGAACCTAAAAGCTCAGCCTGTTGCTTCGACAAATTTAAATCACGAACAAGATCGTTGAGATCCACTTGTGTCAAAAAGTGGGGCACATTTGATTCACAGAGGTCCTGAAATGATGGGTCGGTATGCATATCCCCTTCTCTGTCTTCTGCATGTTCGTCACTGTATTCATCTTCACTCACTATCAAATTCTCAGGAGGCACTGGTACTGGCAATTCTTCACTGTGACATACAGGTCTTATAGCAGATGGTAAGTTAGGATATTGCACAGTTTTCCTTGTTTTCGAGGTGATTCCTGCTATTTTTGTCAGACAGAAATAACAGTCTGTTGTGTGATCCGTTGGTTCCCTCCAAATCATGGGAACAGCAAAGGGCATGCGACGTCTTCCTTTTAACCAGCCTGTCAGGAGTGTAACACACATCAAACAGCAAATGTGAGGAGCCCATTTGCGGTCCTGTTCACCAACCTTACACCCGAAATATAGTTCGTAGCACTTTTTTACAAGAGGATTAAGTTTTCATTTTTGCGATTTCAGAGTAAACTCTCCACAGATATAACAAAAAGAATTTGGGCTATTTGCACAGGTACGAGGCATTTCTTCTGAAATGACACAAAACACAAACCTTCACAAACGTAGAACTACAAGCAGTCACTTCCAACAGCAATTGTTGACTGAATTCTCAATGCTGAGATACAGGTGGCAACTGACGCAACAGAACGTGTTTGAACATGTTCGAGCATGACTCATGGGCAATGTTGCCAAACCTCCCTTATTTCCTGGTGGTGGCTTTCTAAACTAAGGGTTTTGTATTGTAATTCCTAGTATATTTCAATTGTTTTTCCAACAATTACAGCTGCTGAATTAAATTAATCCACAGCAGCAGGGTCGCCGAGAAACTTGGCCAGGCCTGGGACAAGGCCGCCTCGCCCCCACCGTAGCCCCACCCCCTAGGTCACCGCTCCCGTCCCCTCTCCGAGGTCGCCACTGCTGCTGCTGCTCCTCCGAGGGTGGGATACAGGGAGGGAAGGAGACCCGAAGGGAGGAGTTCCGCCTCACAGGGAGGTGAGAGGGAGAGTCGCACCGCGCGGTGATTTAAATACAGGGGGCCAGCCCGGTGGCAGACGGTCAGAGGGCGGGTGGGACTGGCACCAGGCCCCCCTTGAAGGCCCAGGGCCCTGGGGATTTTGTCCCCCCGTCCCCCCCTCTCGGCGGCCCTGCACAGCAGGTTACCAAAATGCAGCGTTTTCAAGGATTTTTATAAAAAGGGTAGCGTGTCACAAGAAAACTGAGCCCGATAGGCAAAAACTGATTTCATTTTCGAATTCAGCACCCATGACTTAGCTAAGAACACCATTCACATTCTTTGTAACAAAAATGCCGTTTACCAGTGAATCTATCAACCTTGCTGGTGCTGATGTCACCATGAAGTAATAGTACAAACACAAATCTGATTGCCTACAGTTAAGGAAAAATGGAAAATGGTTTGAATGTTCTCTCTACAGGATTGCTTTGTAGAAAATAATGATTACAATCAAGATACATTAGATTATCACACACAGAAAATAGCTATTTGACTGAACCAATACCTCTTGGACTCCTTACACTCTATAATTGACTAAAGCATAGGAATTCAAGCTGTTGAAATAGTATGTTTTACCAGAACTAATGGTGGTTTCTCTCCAGGGCTTACAGACTTATGCACAATTAACATATATGTGTGGATTATACTAATGAAACAGAGAAATAATGGAAGGCATAGACATAGCCAACACACAGAAAAGCCTTCCAGTAATAATCACAACATATACTGTATATTGAAAAAATGATGGTAAAATACCTCAGTATTGGTCAAAACCATTGGTTTTACTATCAGCCAGCTGGTAAGGCTCAAAAACCTCAAAGATTATTTTCAAGAAACCCTATTTAAATTGTGCATATATTCTTAAATTAAATCGAACTTGTGTAAAAAATAAACTTGTATCTGAAATTGTTTTCAAGTTCCAAGCAATTAGTGATTCAGTAGGTGAATATAGTACCACCAACAGTGGCTGCTGTTTTGCCAGTTCTTGGCTGCATCAAGGTGTAGTATCACTTCAAATGGCCACTTGCATTGTGTTATGCTTCCATGTATAGCAGAAGGATACAAAAGCTAAGGGATACCCATTTGCCCCCACCCATCTGCAAGATTCATATGTACATATGCACACGTGGAGGGGCATAATTGAACGGGGATGACCATTTTTAAGGGCGCCCATTTCTGAGGACGTCCCCGTGAAGGGCCGGGGCATCCCGTATTATCGAAACAAGATGGGCGTCCATCTTTCGTTTCGATAATACGGTCGGGGACGCCCAAATCTCAACATTTAGGTCGACCTAAGAGATGGTCGACCTAAATGTTGAGATGGTCAACCTTAGAGATGGGCAACCTTGGTTTTCGCCGATAATGGAAACTGAGGATGCCCATCTCAAAAACGATCAAATCCAAGCCATTTGGTCACGGGAGGAGCCAGCATTCGTAGTGCACTGGTCTCCCTGACATGCCAGGACACCAACCGGGCACCATAGGGGGCACTGCAGCGAACTTCAGAAATTGCTCCCAGGTGCATAGCTCCCTTACCTTGTGTGCTGAGCCCCCCAAACCCCACTCCCCACAACAGTACACCACTACCATAGCCCTTACGGGTGAAGGAGGGCACCTAGATGTGGGTACAGAGGGATTGTGGTGGGTTTTGGAGAACTCACTGTTTCCTCCACAAACATAACAGGTGGGGGGGGGGGATTGGGCTGGGTCCGCCTGTCTGAAGTGCACTGCAGTACCCACTAAAACTGCTCCAGCGACCTGCATACTGCTGTGATGGAGCTGGGTATGACACTTGAGGGTGGCATAGAGGCTAGAAAAAAATGGGTTTTTTTTGGGTGGGAAGGGGTTGGTGACCACTGGGGGAGTAAGGGGAGGTGATCCCCGATTCCCTCTGGTGGTCATCTGGTCAGTTCGGGCACCTTTTCGAGACTTTGTTGTGAAAAAATGGGACCAAATAAAGTCAGCCAAATGCTCATCAGGGACGCCCTTCTTTTTTCCATTATCAGCTGAGGACGCCCATCTCTTAAGCACGCCCCCGTGCCGCCTTTGGTACACTGCCGACATGCCCCTGGGAATTTTGGTCGTCCCACTGATGGAAAGCAGTTGAGGACGCCCAAAATCGGCTTTCGATTATGCCAATTTGGGCGACCCTGAGAGAAGGGCGCCCATCTCCCGATTTGTGTCGAAAGATGGGTGCCCTTCTCTTTCAATTATGCCCCTGATAGACACATATACACACATGCATGTATGCACATACATTTACACACACTCACATGCATGCAAGTGTACACTCTCACTCACATGAAAGTATGCACGTATATAAACACATGCACTTGCATGCATGTGCACATGAACACATGTGCACACAACCACATATATACACAGAAACATGCATACATACATATGCCCCCCCATGCATGCACATGGGCACATACATACACACAAACACACATGCACCCCACACACATGCACACTTACATACACACATGCACATGCAGATACACATATGTACTTACATGCATGTGCACATACACAAACACAAACACATGCACATGAACATACACACATGCACACACACACATGTATGCAAACATAGACATGCACACACAGACTTGCATGCACACATGCATGCACAGACACATGCACACATACACATTCAAATACATGAGCCTTCTTTTCTTTTCGAAGGTAGACTAAAAATATGAAATGGCATTGCATCTACAGTAGAGTTTATGTGCAAAAAAGGCTTCCTATAAAATTACTCCATTGTTAAAATGACATACTATGACAAAAGGGTTCATACTTTCATGTAATCTATGCGATTCACAGTGGTGGACTGTCTATGAAGTACACACGGAGTTCATAAAACACGTACCTATCCATACTTCAATCACGTACATCCATGCTAAAAATAATTAAAATGCTTATATTTAGGCTGCAGAAAACAAACGCCAATGCGTGCTTCACGTTTGGGGTTTACCAGGTTCATACGCACAGGAGCCAAGCTTACTGTAGAACTCTTCTGCGCATGTGCCAAGCACCATCCTACCATGCCAAAGCAAATCATCCCACCAAACTTCCTAATGCTCAATGCTATGAGTGTGCCTATATTTGCATCTCATTAGCATTGAACATTAGAGCGTTGTTCTTCTGCGCTGTTCCGGCAGAATTTTTATGGTGCTATTCGGAACAGCGCTGGAGTTTTGAGCATTGGTGCCTCAGTCTTGGATGTGAACGGGGCAGATCTACTCCTTCAACAAATATTTGTGCAGAGTACTCCTGACTCACTCTGGTCTTGAAGCTGACACCATAAAAGCAGTGACCTGCTTCTACACATTGGTTGCTGAAATAGATTTCAGTGTCATCATCCTTGCCCATATCAAAATGGGTCCATTAATGCTGTAAACTTTGATCTTTCTGTCTAAAACCCCTTCCCCTACAAATCACCTTCATTTCTAAATCAGCTAATTATGAGGTCATTCTCAAGGGCTTTAGCTGCTGTTGTCTTAGAAAATGTGCTAGGATTTGGAGCAATGAAGATGTGTTCTTTTCTCACTTTAAATGATCACTTCCTGATGCAATACAAATGTATATTTCTGTTTATTTCTGAACCAACTATTCATTGTAAAAAGCATGTATACTATGTATAACCCCAGCTTGAGCAGTGGGGCACAGTGACATTCACAATGGGAGATTCAGCAAATGGCTCCTTCTCCCTGGCGTAATCACCTTCCCTTCTACCAACCTCCTGACATCGTTTCCCTCCCTGCCCACCCCAACATCCTGGAATCATTACTGTCAATTCTCTCCTTCCCTCCTTGGCATTACCATCACTTTCTCTTTTTCTCTTCCCATAACCCCATGCTTCTGGCATTATCACTTTCCCTCCCCTCCCCTTCCTTCATACATGGCATCATCACCTTTCCTCCCCCCATTCCTTGGCATCATCATTTTCCCTTCTCCATCTCCTCACATCATGAACTTCCTTTCCCTCTGTCCCCATTCCCTTGGTATCATCATTCATAGAAGCCAGCTCTGTGAGTACCATAGTGTATGGAGATCCTTAATTGTGTCTAGGGAGGGGTAATTTGTAATGTATTTTGCCATTGTTCTTTTCCCTTCTTCACTCATCCTCCCTCCACACACCCCATGTAAACAAATGTTAGCACCTATGCCATTATTCCCTTCCCTTCTTCGCTCCCCTCCCCCCTCCCATGTAATCATCAGCCCCTCAGCACTGCTTCTGACTGGCAGGAGAAATCAGATGAATGAGGCTGGTGCTGTCAGTGTTGCTACTACCTTCTCTACTGGCTTCCTGCAAAGCTGGAACTACGTGGGGCTCCATAGTCTCATAGATCCACCGATTCCATTTTCTTCTGATTTTAGAGAGAAGATGGCAAAAGCAGATTAGAAGTACTCTGCTGACTTCTCCTTCCAGCAAGAGGGCTCATGCTGGAGACAGAGGAGAAGAAAGAGAAAAATACTTTGCAGTGCAGTTATGCTCCAACCCCTTTCCATTTCCTGACACTGCAGAACATCTGGGGTTCCACTGTGACTCTTCAGCACACTGATTTGGATGGGAACCCATATATTAGGGGCTACAGGAGCAATTCTATAAGGAATGGGGATGGGACTTGATATGCTACATTTCTGTGGCTACAATCAAAGCAGTTTACATGCTACATACAGGTACCTATTTTGTACCTGGGGCAATGGAGGGTTAAGTGACTTGCCCAGAGTCACAAGGAGCTGCAGTGGGAATTGAACCCAGTTTCTCTTGTTCTGAAGCCACAGCACTAACCACTAGGCCACTGCTACATTTAGGCACCCTGAAGGCTCATCGTAGTGCCTATTTTATAACAAAACCTGGGCTCCCAGATTCCATTATAGAATACAAGTGTAACCTGGTATCAGTGTGTCTAATATTTACATACTCACAGTTACGCCAGCCGTAGAGCTGGTGTAAGTCCAGGCACTTAAATGCGGCAGAGCATGTATAACTTACAATATTCTGTAAGTTATGGGTGTAAATGGGAGCTCTGCCCATGTTCCACCTCTGTGTACACCCCTCTTGCAAATAAACACTATGCAAGTATTTGCAGAATAGCACCTGGATGCCCTGCTAGCATTTATGCACCTATGTGTACATGTATGCATTTATCTGCTAGAATTCTAGACCAATGGTGTACCAAGGGCGGAGTAGTGGGGGTGGTCCCCTGCTCCCTCTGATATTACTTCTTTTTCTGGGGCAGGGAACTGGTGGAGTTGACAGCTGCGCGACTGCTCCCTGAACTCCCAGGAGGTAAGAGCGATGCGCTTGGGTGGGGGGGGGGGGGGAGGTGATGCACGGGGGAGGTCATGATTCATGGAGGTGTGTGATTCGCTTGGGGGGGGGGGGGCGCAGCAGCGATCTGCCCCGGGTTGCAGCTGACCTAGGAACACCACTGTTGAAGACATTTTACTATGCGATACATGCATAAATGCGGGCACCTAGATTAGAGCATTGCTCTTCCTGCCTTTTGGAGATTCAAGGAATCTTGACATGACCCTAAATTCATGGAGGAAACTGAACCTGAGGCCCACATAATATCACCAGTTCTGGTGGTGGGATTCTAATCCCATCCCTGGTTACTGGGTTCATTAATGCAATGAAGCAGATGGTATAGTTGTTTATTTCCTGGATAGGGATTCCTTCTGTGGAGGTGACAGACTTCTCTCCCCCACCCTCAGCCTTAAGTGGCTTTCATTATACCTGCCACACTCAGCTGACAACCTCTACCTCAGTAAAACCCAAACCTTAGGCAAGGACTTCTGTCTACACAAGGGAATACTGGCACCACAAACGCAAGTTTACAAAAAAAAAACTAAAATAAAGAAAAATCAAAAATAAACCAAACTGTCTGGCATCTCCAATAAATACAGCACTACAGAACTTCCACAGCAGATGTTTAAACAGACAGTAGCAAAACTGTTTTAGCAGCAAGACAAAAACCTTTATCTCACAGAATTCATTCCTTTCACTGTTGGACTCAATTCTTCCTACAGGCTCTTCAGAAAGAGGAAAAGGAAGGCTTTATGCCTAGATGTAGAGCATGGTGCTACTTCCTCCATGGAAACAGTGCAATAAAGTGGCTATCCATCCTGCAAAGAACAGGCCAACACAAGGGAAAAGAAAGACAAAAGAGAGAGCCCAACCCATTGTGAATCTCACCCTTTGTACCCAGATATCATTGCTGACATCATCCAAGCTTAAATGGATAATACTTTCTTTAATCGTACACTTGCCTTAACATTACTCAGCACAGAATAGAGAGATAAAGGTTAAACTGAGGTTAAGGACTTGACCGCCTGACCTTGTACAAATATCTCTCTCTGTCTCTCAGACACACAAACACACCTATGTGAATGTTTTGGTCTGGTATGCCAAATATATAATAATGTGGAATTGCATTTTAGAAAGGACGTCCAAGTCAGTACATCATAACTGAACACCCATCTCACAGAATAAAGATAAAGGTTAAACAGAGGTGAAAGATCTGACCTCCTGACCTTGTAAAGAAATCCCTTTCTGACTCTCAGACGTGAACACACACGTGTAAAAATGTTTTGGTCTGGTATGCCAAATATATATATTAACGTGGAATGGCATTTTAGAAAGGACCATTGGCGTAGGAAGGGGGAGCAGTGGGGCGGTCCACCCCGGGTACAAGCCGCTGGGTGGGTGTCGGCTCCGCTGGTTCCCTGCTCCCTCTGCCCTGGAACAGGTTGCTTCCTGTTCCAGGGCAGAGAGAGCAGGGAACCAGCGGAGCCGACGCAGCTCCCGGCAATGTGCAGTCGGGGCGGATTGGCCCTCCCGCCCGCTCTCCGCTTTCCTATGCTAGTAAGAATGCACTCGGGGGGGGGGGGGGGTGCGTGCCGAGGGGGGGTGCGCCATGCTGCACCTGGGGGGGGGGGGTGCACAGCAGCGACCCGCCCCGGGTGTCAGCCGCCCTCGCTAAGGCACTGGAAAGGTCGTCCAAGTCAGTACATCATAAACGAACACCCATCTCACATACAGTGGTGGAAATAAGTATTTGATCCCTTGCTGATTTTGTAAGTTTGCCCACTGACAAAGACATGAGCAGCCCATAATTGAAGGGTAGGTTATTGGTAACAGTGAGAGATAGCACATCACAAATTAAATCCGGAAAATCACATTGTGGAAAGTATATGAATTTATTTGCATTCTGCAGAGGGAAATAAGTATTTGATCCCCCACCAACCAGTAAGAGATCTGGCCCCTACAGACCAGGTAGATGCTCCAAATCAACTCGTTACCTGCATGACAGACAGCTGTCGGCAATGGTCACCTGTATGAAAGACACCTGTCCACAGACTCAGTGAATCAGTCAGACTCTAACCTCTACAAAATGGCCAAGAGCAAGGAGCTGTCTAAGGATGTCAGGGACAAGATCATACACCTGCACAAGGCTGGAATGGGCTACAAAACCATCAGTAAGACGCTGGGCGAGAAGGAGACAACTGTTGGTGCCATAGTAAGAAAATGGAAGAAGTACAAAATGACTGTCAATCGACAAAGATCTGGGGCTCCACGCAAAATCTCACCTCGTGGGGTATCCTTGATCATGAGGAAGGTTAGAAATCAGCCTACAACTACAAGGGGGGAACTTGTCAATGATCTCAAGGCAGCTGGGACCACTGTCACCACGAAAACCATTGGTAACACATTACGACATAACGGATTGCAATCCTGCAGTGCCCGCAAGGTCCCCCTGCTCCGGAAGGCACATGTGACGGCCCGTCTGAAGTTTGCCAGTGAACACCTGGATGATGCCGAGAGTGATTGGGAGAAGGTGCTGTGGTCAGATGAGACAAAAATTGAGCTCTTTGGCATGAACTCAACTCGCCGTGTTTGGAGGAAGAGAAATGCTGCCTATGACCCAAAGAACACCGTCCCCACTGTCAAGCATGGAGGTGGAAATGTTATGTTTTGGGGGTGTTTCTCTGCTAAGGGCACAGGACTACTTCACCGCATCAATGGGAGAATGGATGGGGCCATGTACCGTACAATTCTGAGTGACAACCTCCTTCCCTCCGCCAGGGCCTTAAAAATGGGTCGTGGCTGGGTCTTCCAGCACGACAATGACCCAAAACATACAGCCAAGGCAACAAAGGAGTGGCTCAGGAAGAAGCACATTAGGGTCATGGAGTGGCCTAGCCAGTCACCAGACCTTAATCCCATTGAAAACTTATGGAGGGAGCTGAAGCTGCGAGTTGCCAAGCGACAGCCCAGAACTCTTAATGATTTAGAGATGATCTGCAAAGAGGAGTGGACCAAAATTCCTCCTGACATGTGTGCAAACCTCATCATCAACTACAGAAGACGTCTGACCGCTGTGCTTGCCAACAAGGGTTTTGCCACCAAGTATTAGGTCTTGTTTGCCAGAGGGATTAAATACTTATTTCCCTCTGCAGAATGCAAATAAATTCATATACTTTCCACAATGTGATTTTCCGGATTTAATTTGTGATGTGCTATCTCTCACTGTTACCAATAACCTACCCTTCAATTATGGGCTGCTCATGTCTTTGTCAGTGGGCAAACTTACAAAATCAGCAAGGGATCAAATACTTATTTCCACCACTGTATATTTTAGAACAGCTCAACTTGTCAGCGGAGTGTGGCACATATAAGAAGAGACTTGAAGACCTCAATATGCATATGCTAGAGGAAAGGAGGGATGGGGAGATATGAAACAGACATTTAAATAATTAAATGCATTAATATGCAAACTCATCTTTTTCAGAGACGGGAAAGCAGTAGAACTAGAGGTCATGAGTTGAGGTTGCAGGGTGGGAAACTTAGAAGCATTGTTAGGAAATACTTTTTCACAGAAAGGGTGGTGAATGCCTGGAATACCCTCCTGCGGGAGGTTGTGAAGACAAAAATGGTGATGGAATTCAAGAATATGTTGGATAAACACAGAGGGACACTATATAGAAAAAGAATGAAATCCAATTAAAGAAGAACTTAAATGATCTCATAACTGGACTGAGCTTTGATGGCAGCTTCAGAGGGTGGGAAGTAAGACCAATGCTAGGCAGACTTCTACGGTCTAGGTCCAATAAATGGCAAAAACTGATCAGGATCAAAGCTGGAGTGGGCTTCAACTGCAACTCCAGTAGTTGGAAAGTAGGACTGGTGACAGGCAGACTTCTACGGTCTGTGTCCCAAAATTGGCAGGGACAGACAGAGATTAAGTATACCAGTGTTTAATCATGAAGAAGTGGAACCTGAACAGACTGCCAGATTCAACTCTGGTCACATTATTGGGCAAACTAGATGGACCATATATGTTTATGTTTATTGTTACACTTGATATATCGCCATTTCAAAGCATAGGTCACAGCAGTTTACAATAAAGCAAAAGCAAATACAACACAAAAATGAAAAGAAATGCTATATTAAACAGGAAAGGAACCATTCACACAAGAATAACCAGTGTATTCTTTTCTAGCAAAAAAGATGCTGGTACTCAAATGCTAGGCCACCATTCAGAGGTGGGGTGATCACTGAGGGACCCACCCCACAATAGCCAGGCCCCCTGCAACCAGTCACAGAATCTATGACAAGGCAGAATTGGTGTGTAGAGCCTGAGCTCTTTCATTAAAACTTGGGAACCATGGATCAATTTTAGCACACAATGGAAAAGGTGCCGGTACTCAGTACCCCCTCAAAAAAGCCCTGAGAATAAGAAGCATAGAAAGACAGTCTGGCCTGCCAAGATCAACCAGTGTCTACAGGTTAATCTCGTGAAACAAGACACCAAAAGCAAGTTTAAAGAAATGAGTTTTCAGCTGGGATTTAAACCATGAAAAGGCAAACTCTGATCTCACAGAAGAGGGAAGATCATTCCAAAGCTTTGGAGCCAAAAAGCTGCGTATCTTGTTGATTCATAGTGATCTTATTTTGGGGAGGGAAGGACTAACTGGTGGGAGTAGAGTGAAAGAAGGGACTAGGTAGGGGTATAGGGAATTACTACAGAGGCAAGGTAAGAAGGGGAACCTAGATGAAAGGTCTTATGAGCATTTTTAAGTATTTTTAAGTATATGTGAAACTTGCCGGAGGCCAGTGTAGTCTGATTAACAACGGGGATGCCAAGTCATTTCTATGAGCTTTACATAAGAAATGGGCAGTGGCATTCTGTAGGGTTTGTAGCCTTTGGGGCTGATGAGTGGTTAGTCCAGGGTATACAGTAATCCAGATGAGAAATGACAAATGCATGAACCAGTGTATGAAGGAAAGAAAAATCCAGAAATTTAAGAAATTGCATGAAGGTAACAAAGAGAAAGAAAGCCACTCTGGAGAACCTGTGAAACTTGGACATCAAAGGAGAGTTTTGAATCCAGGATAACACCTGGAATCATGAAATGAATCCACAAAGGCAACGGGGGTATTGAAAAGTAGAGGGACTAGACCAGTCTTGAAAAGGAGCCAGAGAACCAGCAGGTAACCATTTTGGATGTGTTAAGAACAAGTCTGTAGTTGGTTAGACATTGGGGCAAAGCAGATAAACAAGATTGGAGACAGCTCAGGTTAGGATGGAAAGGTGAGGTGGGAAAAATGAGAAGGATATATCATCGGCATAAAACATTTTATATTAAATGTTTATATCAAAGTAGCAATGAGGTTCAGAAAAATGTTAACGAGTAAGGGAGATAAAGTTGAATCTTGGGGGACTCCACAATGAAGGGGGATGTCAGTGGACAAATACAAGGAAATGGAAACTAAGAATGAGCAAGCTGTGAGAAAGAGGAGAACCAAGAAAGCACAATACCAGATAACCTCATGATTCAAGACGTGAAAAGAGAAGAGAGTGGTCTACTAGGTCAAAAGATGAGGAAAGGTGAAGGGAAACCAGAAGAGTGATATTACCAGCATCAAGTAATGAGTGAACTTTGCTAAGAAGAGCAGTAATTGTGGTTTCTGTGCCATGGTAAGATCTAAACCCAGTTTGACAAGGATGTAGAATAGACACAGCCTGACCTCCACACAGGAACAGCTCCCCACTCCCTCTTCCCTTGAACAGAAGGAGCTCCCTCTGGCCTATCTTCCAATTGCTGGTGGTCTAGTAGCATAGTTGGGCCATGAATCCCTAGTCACTCCTGCCCATGCCATCTCCGTTGTCCAAATGGCTGCCATGACCTTCAGAAGCGCTGAAACTGAAATTCGGTTGGCCTCTAGTGCATTGTTATAGAATTATCCTCCACATGTGTAAAACAGGAAAGTTACTAACATGAAAAAAGAATTCATTTGAACCCATTTCTTTGCAATCTGTTCTTTCCAGGAATTCTGATATGTTTAACATATCCATTTTGGCCCCTTCATAGATGCCAAAATAGAACTTTACTCCTCCTCCTACTACCTAATCATTTCTATAGTGCACTGTACACAAAATATACTACTACTACAAATCATTTCTATAGCGCTACCAGTCGTACACAGCGCTTCACAATTTAACATGAAGAAAAGACAGTCCCTGCTCAAAAGAGCTTACAATCTAAATCAGGACAGACAGACAGGACAAATAAGGGATAAGGGTAGGACAGACAGATAGGACACGTTACGAGCAGCTGACAAGCTAGGAATTAAAAGCAATTAAAAGCATGTATATAAAAATATACATCACTGTACACACCTCCCCCAAGAAGGTCTCAGGCAATTGGAAAAAAGTCCCAGCTACAATATGCAAAGGGATCTACCTGTCCAGCCAACAGTCCCAACACACCTAAATGGAGTCAATGAACCCACTCCCCTCCAGGCCTAAGCCATGCAGAAAATAGAATAAATAAAGCTTGAATCTTGGAAGGTCTCTCTCTTACTGTCCATTCACACTCAGGGTGAGGATAAAAGTCCAAGTTAATCTATGTGAATATTCTTCAAAGTATTTATTAAAGCATTCAGTAATCCTTCTCTTTCTCTCAGGCCAGGGAAGTTTATTTATCCTACAGGGGAACTAACATCTCTCCTCCCTCTCTTCTGTGATTGGAGCATTAAACCTCCTGGGTGGAGCCAGGGAAACCAGCTTGCTGGAACATTCACTAACTGTCTGCCCTGGGTTCTCCTCCCCCAGCCTTTAAAGGGACACACACATACTCTCTTCCATTATCATAGGGTCTATTGGGCTATTACAAGCCTTTCCAATAAAGACGTACCACCCCAGGCTTCATTCTCCTGGGCTCTAGCCCCCCCCCCTCCCTGAAACTCTCTGGTACTAACCAAGTGGGAAGAGGGCAACGGGATGCCAGTGCAGCCTCTGAAACATAGCTCACAGATGGAGGTTGATGTACTTTCTAAGGAAGTCTATTCCAGGATACGATGCAAGACAAAAGGAATGGAGACTGAAGTTGGCAGTGGAGGAGAAGGGTACAGATAAGAGTCATATGTGATGAACAGAGTTCCCAGGGAGGGGTATAGGGAGAGATAAGTGTGAAGAGATACTGAAGAGTTGCAGAATGGATATACTTGTAAGTCAGAAAGAGGAATTTGTGAATGAAGTGACTTGACAAGAGGGGTTATGTGGGTATAGCCACAATGATGGAAGATAAGTCATGCAGCAGAATTTTGAACAGATTGAAGGGGAGAGAAATGGTTTAGTGGGAGACCTGTGAATTGCAAGTTGAAGGAATCTAAGCAGGAGGTGATGAGAGTATGCATAAAGGTTTTGTAGTATGCTAAGAAAGGAAGGGATGAATTTTGGTGGTTATAGAGATCAAAACGACAGATTTTAGCAATTTGTTGGATATGTACAGAGAAAGAGAGAGAAGAGTCAAAGATGACCCCAAGGTTACAAACTGGTGAGACAGGGTGGATGAGAGTACTATCCACAGAAATAGAAAACTGAGGAAGAGGAGAGGTGGGTTTAGGGGGAAAGATAAGACATTCAGTCTTGGCTATATTCAGTTTTAGATGGCGGTGAGACGTTCTGCTAACTTCTTCCCTGGCATATAATAGATGGCAAAACAGAAGGTATTTTCAAAATCTTCAAATAGTACATTTTCTACATCTTCAAAGAAGAAATAAGAGAGGAAAATGGAAAGTTTTCCTAAATTTAAATGCCTTTGATACTTCTCAAATTGTTCTGAACATACAGACATAACTGAGGAGTCCTTCCTCTCATTCAAATGAACAACTTTATCATTTTCATTTCCTTCTGTAATTTCTTAATCTGAGTATCCTGAGACTGAAGCAGTGCCTGGTGTTCCTGTACTTTTCCAGAAAGCAAAGCATAATCCTTAGCTAAGACACTTTCCATATCACTGCCTTATCAAGAGTAATGATTGCCAACCATATGGAATCTAATGAAACCACCTCTGTCTTTTGTAACAAAACACTCAGTGGCTGCAAAGGTCTTAAATCTGATTGACATGCACTATATTGGAGGAGGTGATTTAGAGAGTGCATCAAATTTACAACCCAATCCTTAGTTTCTGTTGCAAATGATCTTCATTTACCAGAACAACAGATGTAGCTTACTCTCCCCTAGTCATACTGGCACTTGAGGTACCACCAGCATCCCCTCATTTGCACTTTCACCGGGATACTGGTAGACACAAGGAAACTGGTCTAGAACAGGAGGATTGTGAAATACACATTCTTTAGGACAGAGAGATGATTCTGCATCAAACCATAGTGCTGCTTCTTCAGCCACGTCAGTGAACATCCTGGGCATTCTAGCTTCAGAGCTTTCTGAGGCAAGAAGAAAAGAATGAACAAAGGTTGGGCTGCTGAAAAAGCCTGTGGAGGTAATATCCTTGGTTGACCTTTCCTCTTAATCATCTTAGAAAGAAAAACTGGTTGAAAGATAGGAAACAGAGAGTAGGGTTAAATGGTCACTATTCGCAATGGAGAAGGGTAGTTAGTGGGGTCCCTCAGGGATCTGTGCTGGGACTGTTGCTTTTTAACATTTTCATAAATGACCTGGAGGTGGGGGTAACTAGCGAGATTATCAAATTTGCTGATGACACAAAGTTGTTTAAGGTTGTCAAATCGCGGGAAGATTGTGAAAAGTTGCAAGAAGATATTGCGAGACTAGGAGACTGGGGGTCTAAATGGCAGATGACGCACAATGTGAGCAAGTGCAAAATGATGCATGTGGGAAAGAGGAACCCGAACTATAGCTACGCCATGCAAGGTTCAGCGTTAGGAGTCAGGGAACGAGAAAGGGACCTGGGAGTCATCATTGATGATACGTTGAAATCTTCTGCTCAGTGTGCTGCTGCGGCTAAGAAAACAAATAGAATGTTAGGTATTATTAGGAAAGGAATGGAAAACGAAAATGAGGATATTATAATGCCACTGTATCGGTCCATGGTGCGACTGCACCTAGAGTATTGTGTTCAATTCTGGTCGCCGCACCTCAAAGAAGATATAGTGGAATTGGAAAAGGTGCAGAGAAGGGCGACAAAGATGATTAAGGGAATGGGACGACTTTCCTATGAGGAAAGGCTAAAGTGGCTGGGGCTCTTCAGCTTGGAGAAAAGGCGGCTGAGGGGTGATATGATAGAGGTATATAAAATAATGAGTGGAGTGGAAAAGATAGATATGGAGTGTTTGTTTACGCTTTCAAAAAATACTAGAACAAGGGGCCATGCGATGAAGGTGGAGTGCAGTAAGTTTAAAACAAATAAGAGAAAACTTTTCTTTACTAAGCGCGTAATTCAACTCTGGAATTTGTTGCCGGAGAATGTGGTTAAGGCGGTTAGCTTAGCAGAGTTTAAGAAAGGTTTGGACAGCTTCCTGAAGGAAAAGGCCATAGAATGTTATTAAAGGAACTTAGGGAAAAATCCACTATTCCTGGGACAAGCAGTACAAAATGCTTTGCTCCGTGGATCTTGTCGGGTGATTGTGACCTGGATTGGCCACTGTCGGAGACAGGGTGCTGGGCTAGATTGACCTTTGGTCTGTCCCAGTGTGGCGATGCTTATGTCTTATGTTTATACAAAAAAACCCCAAGAATTAACAGGTGATGGTGCTGCAGCATCTCATCTGCCCGCTGCCATCTTTGATTTCCCCTATGGATATTCATTAGGAATTATCATGAAAACAAGACTGCTTTGCAGTCCTCCAGATTTGCAGTTTGACACCCATTCCCTAAGGCAACACACTGCAGTTATTTAAAAACTAAAATAATCGACAAAACAACAGGTGTGAGCAAACTGGATAGTTTCTATTATGTCTTTCTGGGCTCAACAAATGTCAGCACTCTTCAGCAATGTCTAAATCTTGTACTATTTTATTTAACTTCCCAAGCTGTACAACTGAACAAAATCAGTGTTTCTAATTGTGAAATACTGCATGACTTGAAGGATATCGCAGATGGGTCACAGTTATTTTTCTGCCTTCAGCAGTTCTACCAGTTTCCAATCTTTTTTCACTCTTTCTGTATTGGAATAAAACAGTGTTTGTTATGAGTTTGCCAGCTACTAGACTATCAGTGTTACAGTACTATTCATTTTAATGTTGATGGTAATGCATAGGAATCATATTTGGATTCATTGGTATCAGTGTATGGAGTCTGTGCAACATAAGGGAAAAGATCCACAATCTCTCCCAGGATAAACACTTGCTGAACTTCAAGACATCAGATGCTTTTAATTTAGAGGTGGTGATTGGCATGTGCATTTTTTGATAAGAAGTGATCATGTATAGAAGGGCAATTGTGTGTAAGAGACCTCTGAAATCCAACTATGGGGATTGTGTTTTCTATCACTAATCACAAATTTGTCCTCAGAGATTTGTGCCTGTTTTTTCTGTTGATTATTTTTCTAGGCAGAACAATGGACAGACAATACAAGCATATGGGGCTGAAAATGATTTGATTTAAGAAGGTGGAACAGATCAAGTTAAATGATGAGAATGAAGAGTCAAAATTTATGTGGAATTTGTTTGTATGTTGTTTTATTTTGATGAGTTTAGTAATGTTATGTCAGTATGAAGAATTGTGTTTTATTTTAGGTATGTAGATTTTGTAAACTGCCAAGAACGTTTGGACTGTGCAGTATAAATAAAACCACATGCATTATTCTGATCTCTGCCACTGGAATGCATTTTCAGTCCAGGGGTGGAACAATGTTTATGTTTATATTTGTTTAATACTTGCTATATTACTCTTCAGTGTTAATTATACAGCAGTGATACCGAAAAGATTTTTTAAAAAAGCAAAATCAATAAAATAAGAAAGAAAAAGCAGGAGGTAGAAATTTTCAGCTACATACTGCCAACGTCATCTGGCAACCGCTGATAGTTCCATAGGCCACAGTAAAATAATGTGTTTTAAGACCTGTTTTAATCTTTACGATTTCTCCAGTTGTAAATTTATTGGGATGGCACTCCAAAGGAGAGGTGATAACACAGTGGCTCCCAAACCTGGTCCTGGAGGCACTCCAGCCAGTCAGGTTTTCAGGATGCCCATAATGAATTTTCATGGGAGAAATTTGTATGCACTGCCTCCAGGACCAGGTTTGGGAACCACTGAGCTAACAAATAAAACACTGAGATACAGTATGTGTTTCCTCCAAATGAGCATGAATGGGAGAAGGAATGACCAATAGATGATTGCATTGTGACCATAAAGAATTAATGAGTATATAAGACAAGGATAACCAGTAGCAAGGGGTTTATGAACAAAACCCAATAACAAATTGAAATCAATACACTCTGGAAGCCAGTGGCTTTTCATGAGCAGTGGGGTGATGTGATCATAACACCTAGCACAAAAGATTAGCCTCACAGCTGTGTTCTGGATTATTTGCAACCTTTTAAAGGATGCCTGTGAAAGACCAGACATGAGGTCACCAAAGCATGAAGAAGAATAACCACTGCCTTGTTGTCAAGAAAGATACTAATAGATATTATCCTATGAAGGAAGAAGAATCAAAACTTCACAGTAGAGAAAATAAGGGCTTCAAAACTAAGACTGGAGTCAAGAACACAGTACAGCTCCTATAGAGAGCTGGTCAGTGCTAACTGATGATCCATCATTCACTAAGATTTAAATTAAATGTAATTTGTTCCTAACAGTCCATTTGGAGATGTTGGATAAGCAGTCATTAAAAGTTTACAAAATGAATCAGTTGTACATCATCAGCAAATATATAGCAGCTTACACCTTTCAAAGTAGGAATATATTTAAAAAGAGTAGGTGACAGTACTGAGCCCTCTGGAACCCTATAAGTCTACTGGAAAAGTTGCGATCTCACAGAGCTAAAGTTACTCAAAAAGATTTTGCAGAAAGAAAAGAATGGAACCAATGAAACACTGTGTACTGTAGACTCAAGTTGCATAGCCTCTCAAGAAGAGGGTTGTGATCAAGATCAAATGCTACATTCAGATGTACTACCATAATTATATCATACCAATACCATACAAGCTTATATCCCTCTAATGCCTTACAGTTCAAAGTGGGTAACAAAGCAAGGCAAACCAGAGCAAACCTCTGGGATATTATTAAAAGAAATAATGAAATCTAATTCAAATTAAACATTATCTCCTCATCAAGCCAAATTGTGCTCTGATGACATCTGCTCAAAATGTTCTTTGGACAAAGCCACATTGGGACATATGTTTAAGAGCTGTTCCCAGACACAGTCCTTTTGGGTTGGAGTGGCAGCCCATGTATCTTGTTTGTGGAAGATGTGGTGGAAGCTCACCCTTCTTGGTTTATTTGATGTTTTTGTGGTGCCACATCCTGTGCCTAAAGGCTTAAAGGTTTTATGATACACACTATGTTATTGGGGAAGAAATGTGTCTTACTAAGTTGGGTGTTGGCTACTCCACCAACTTTAGAATATTGGCGCTCAGAGAAGACTCAATTCTTGATGATGGAGAGGATGCGGATCAGGAAACAAGATTCAATTCCTAGACAGAAGTTCACTCGTATTAGGGAACCTTTTGGGAATTCACTATCTCATCTGGTGTGTGGCAGATTATTAAACTTATAACCCACTTTATGAGATTTTTGACTGGTACGATACAGGGTATAGTCAGGGGCAGGGGAGGGGTGTTGAATGGGATGGGGTGGAGGAATTACTTGGTTATACGAATCATTGGATGGTTTGTATTGCTTGGAGTGTTTACTATAATATTGTACCTGTTGAGTACTGAGCTGTAGTTGGATTTTTCTTTAATAAAAATGATTAAAAATCATTACTTTAAAAGAATACATTTCTGAAGCAGTAAGGTCTTAACTATTTTCCTAAACATCATATACGAATGGGAGGAGAAGAATATCTCAGCAAGTTGCTTCCAATGTCGAGCGGTTTGGAATGCTAAGGTGAATTCTAGCATCCCTAATCTCTTTTTTCTCGTGGGTGAAGGAGATGAAAACAGATAGTTACAGGTAGTCCTCCTGGATCTAACAGAAACAGCAAACTGAAAGTGCAAATATAGGTAATTGGGGATCAGACTGTGCTATAGTTTATAGAGAAACATGCCAATTTAAACAGAACTCTAGCCTCAAAAGACAGCCAATGAGGTTTAAAATAATAAGAAGAAACATGACCTAGAATAGCCACTTTACCTGAGTCCAGGTGTTCTTTGAGGTTTCAATGCTATGGTGCTGCCTAAAGCCAAATTGTCTCAAACGTATAGCATTAGTGGAATCCATAAAAAACACTTACTCCCTGCTTACTAAGCCGCATGGCAATGCCAACATAGCCACACTGTGTTGGCATTAGCACACAGCAGCCACTAGCGTGGCTTAGTAAACAGGGGAGTAAGATTTGCCATAGGTATTGATACTTTAACCCATGATTTGGGAATGATAAAAGCAGAAAATCGAAAGTAAAGCAACTCAAAGTCTGTGTGTCGTCTCTCTTTGTCTCAAGGTACAAAAAAGACTTACAGCTTGAAAAGTGCAAAAATACAATAAAAATAAAATAAAGCAACAGAAAAAAAGCATAGAAGAAAGACCTCAGAGGAACACTCAAAATTAGGAATACTACCAAACAGAGCTTATTTCTATCACTGGTTATTAAAAAACTGCTTTTTAAATGCAATCTGTTGCAACATTAATAGTGGCATGAATTATCTGAAAAAAACTTTTTTTTATATCAAAATACACAGACAGAGAGAACATGCAGGTTATAAGGGAGAAGATACTATGACCCCAAAACAATTCAAAGATCAAAAAACAAGCACTTGACTTAACTGAAAAATAAAGGTGCATTTTGATCTACATGGGGCTCAATTTGAACCCAAACTGCTGCGTCAGGGGAACCATCACATCACCTTTTCAAAAAGCGACTCCACTTTGGTGGACTCTTTATCCTCTCTCTCTCTCTTTACCCAGGTTAGTTCAGTCTCTCCTGACATTTCATTGGATCCTACCTGCACCTGTCTCTACTATTCCTCCCTCATAACCTGCTGCCCATAGGAGATAACTTCAAAATGATTGTGGGGGGGGGGGGGGGGGGGGGTGCAATTCAGCACAAATTACCAAGTCTATATAAAGGAAATTAAAGCATAGTGGGTTGTGAACACATACTGGCCAGGATGTCTTTAAATGAAGAGCACAGCAGCTGGTGCACACACAGGTAGGACTTGTGAGTAGAGAATGACAGGGGGAAAAATCTGTTCCTATCTCCACCCTACTCCTTCCCTGCAAGCCTTGACCCCATTCTCCCCCTCTCCCTGCTACTGTTTCCTCTAAGCTGAGCAGGTGTTTTCCAACTGCATTGCTATCAGTAGGGAGTGGTATGTTTTCAATCGCTATGGACAGGCAGATTCCCTAGTGTCCTACAGAATTTGCTTGTCCCTTACTATTGAAAATGTGATAGTGAAACATTATCCCCCCCTCCCCCAGTGACAGGACTGTAGTTGGAGGACTCCTGCTCAGCTTAGAGGGAACAGTGGTCCCAGCAAACTCAAACTCCACTACACTAGTTCCATCATTTTCAATCAAAGACAATCACTTGCTTTTTGTACAAATGAGATTTTGTACTGTTGCGGTGATTGGGTTGGGATAGACTGAGTTTGCAAGGATGGGGTGGGGATGGGGACAAACTTCGTCCTCATGTCATTCTCTATTTGTGGGTTAAAAGGAATGCTAGGGATATCACTGTCCCACTAGCTTCTCTTCCTCCCCAACCGCAACTCATTGCCACAGTTCACCATCCTATTCCCAGCTCATCTACACCATGCATGCTATGCTTTCCAGTCCACCCTGGCCCATCTATACAATTTATATTCTCCTCCTCCTAGCCAGTCTTCAGTAGTCCCTCTTCCCACCTGACCTGTGCACACCATGCACTTTCTTTTCTCTCAGACCATCCCTACTTCTTTCCCAGTCCCTCCCTGCCTCAATGTCTTCTTCCTCCTCTCATTTTCTTCTTCTGTTTTTCCCCTCACTTCTGTCACCCAATGCATAGTTTGACAATTGTTTTGGGGTAGGGTGCTTAATACACCCCATACCTACTCCACTCCCCTGTTCTATACTTCTCTGCTCCCTACTTCTCCTGCGCTCAAGAGTTATGCACTCAAAACGTTTACTAGGGACTCAAGTCTTTTTTTTAAGAACTTGCTAGACAATACAAACAAACAAGCAAATAACTTTGCTAAACAGAACCACCGTTCTTTACTTCTTAAACATGATGCTAAACCCTCCCATCTTTACGGTATTCTAAAACAATTTAATCTAAGTCCACAACTACTTCCTCTACTGCTCTATCACCAGAAGATCCTCCTCCCACTTCCTCATTTTCTTATAAAGCATTTTCGCGTACCTCTACTTCTTTTTTCTAACTTTATTGATGATGACAAGCCTCTCAAATGGTCACTTCCCTGATTACTGGAAGCAAGCTGTAGTTCTCTCATTTTGGAAAAACAGAAAGGGAGATCAGTCCTCTCCCCTCAAATTATTACTGTATACAGTGCGTTTTTTCTAGCAAAAAAGGTGCCGGTACTCAAAAATTAGGCCACCCTTCAGGGGTGGGGTGATCACTGAGGGACCCACCCTACAATATCCAGGTCCCCTGCAACCAGTCAGAGACAAGGCAGAATTGGTGTGTAAAGCCGGAGCTCTTTCATTAAAACTTGGAGTCCATGGGTCAATTTTAGCAGACAATGGAAAAGGTGCCGGTACTCAGTACCCCCAAGTACCACCTCAAAAAAAGCCCTGACTATATCTAATTTCTCATTTGTTTCTAAGATTGCAGAAAAATTAGTTCCTGAAGAGTTAGTTGATTATTTGGATAAGACAAATGTTCACCTGTGTCAAACCAGCTTTTACTCCTGCCGTTTAACTCTGTCAATCTGTTTCATAACAGCAACAGGAATGTTCTCCTGATTACTCTATATCTTTCAGCAACATTCAACCTTGCTCACCATGCTATCCTTCTTCAGCATCTGGCTGAATTTAATATGCAGCCCTGCCCTACAATGGTTTAAATCTTACCTCACTAATCGCTCCTTTCTTGCTCACATTAACTCCGAATCATCACAAGTGAAACCTCTCAATTAAGGAATGCCGCAGGCATCCATCCTTCGACTGATTCTTTTCAATATTTTAGCCTTGTTTATTCAGTCTCTAGTCTTCACATTTTTTATTTATGCTGATGGCATTCAGATTTTAGTTTCCTTAGATTCAACTTCTTCACATAACATGACTACAATATCCTCTAAACTCAACAAAATTGAATCTTCTTCCCTTCATACAATACCTCTTACTTTAGTAATAACTAAACTTGATTACTGCAACTCCTTATATCACGACCTTCCTTTATTTCAAACAAGGAGAATACAACTTACACAAAACACAGCCATAAAATTTCTTCAAAGTAAGAAACATTTTGATCATTTCACTCCTCTTTTTCTCCTCAAACACCGGTTACAAATTACTTCTTGAATCATCTATAAACCCTCAGTTACTATTAATCAGGTATTGCACTCTGGAAGCCCTACATTTTTATATGATCTACTTATACCATATATCCTAGCGTGTACCTTGTGATCCTCAAATAAACATCTTTTAGTGATACCATCTCATCATCACATATGGTTAGATACAATTTGGAACTCATGTTTCAGTGTGGTCACCTCATCTATTCCCCTTACTCTTTGAACAGAACCTTCATTCCTGATTTTTAAGAAGGCCCTAGAAACATTTTGTTTTTACCAGGATATAACCATAACTTTCATTGTACCTAAAGAAGACACTTAATATGTTCCTTTTTTCTCCCTACCTAGACATATCCACAATAGCAACCACACTGTCAAATCTTACCCTTCCCTTCTTTCCTACCCTTATTTAGTATAAATGATTGTAACTTGGGCTTTTAACCCCTTGTATATTCTTTTATGTGTTTTTTACGTCAGCTTGTTATAACTAGTTGTTGTTTTACCATCTTTAACCCATTTTATTATGTAAACTGATTAGATATTTCTTTTACGATATGTGGTATGTCAAGAAATAAACTGTTTACCCACAGAAAGAGCTTTCATAACTAGTCTATTCGTTGAAATAATTTTACTTTTTGCATTTTGTTTATTTGTTTCATTTTTAATTTTCAGCTTGTCATGGATGGTCATAGGGAACACAATTATTTTAGTGGTAGCCAAGAGATGGGAATAAAGAACAGTGAATGGATCTCCCAGTCCCAACTCTAATCTGTTGGGTACATCTTCCAATTGGCTGCTGTTGGAAACACCATGAATCCTGGGCTCAGTGGACCTTTAGTCTGAACTGATATGGCATTCTTTATATTCTTACTGTACAGCAGTGTCTTGAACCAATTCCAATCCATCTGCTATTATGCAAGGAATCTACAAACCAAAGCCAATTACAGCCCACCAACAAGACAAACCCAGAGATCTGGTTTGCACGCCAGTTAGTGCAGTACTATGTTTGCATTATATCCTCTCACGTTTCGTTCTTAAGCTTTTTGGCATTTATATTTACAGCTGTCTTGTGGCATATTATTCATATTATTGACCTTCATTGGAGGATTTCTGCTAGGAGTGCTTGGTATGTAATGATAAGCTCTCTTCAATCCACTGAAAAACTTGAATATGTTAACTGGGCTTGAGAAAGCCATATGTCAAATGATTTATCAGCCAACACAGGTGGGAAACTCAGAGGACTGTAAATTTAATAAATTCTGATGCCCATTGAAAACCCATTATCTCTATATCTACTTGGAATTTCAAGGGTGGTTTTCAGCTGTAGGACGATTGCAGCCTGACTTGGACATTTTTCAGTAATAGCGTGTTGAAACAAGTGTGGTTGGCATCCATCATCTCACTAGCATTCCAAAGCAGTGGCATGCAATCACAACTAGCCAAGAAGAGGGGTGGGTGCCATGCTGTCTGCCCATATAAAACAGAATTAAAATAGTATTGTATTTTGTGGGCAATTTAAAAGATATTTTGTGGTCTAATGTGGAAACTCATGGTACAAATAGCAATGTCAGGGACCTGCATAATATGCATTGTATATGATCAGCCAATATAAATTTCAGTTGTTATTTTCCCATGGTACACTCGATAGTGAAGATTTAGAATAATTTAGAGGCTTCACTACAACTTTCTAGAAAGCTGGATTCCCAAAATTTCAAATTAACGGCAAAAACATAACTACCAGGAAACAGTATAGTAAAAGAAATTCCCGCACCCAGGGATTCATATCATTTTAATAATTTGCAACAAAAGGTTGTGAAATAGCCAGATTAGAGCATGGTTTCAATTAACTCATTTGGAAGTCCTTTCTTTAGCGGTTAAAAATGTATTGGAAGGTAGAAGTATTTCATCTTCTCAGATAATTATTTTAACATACCATCTCTTTTTTATTTTGCTTAGCACACATAAAAGAATGCTTTAATAAATGCTAATTTTAGCTTCCAAAACTTGTAGTTTTAACTGATTTTATGGACTTAGGTGAACTTTATCTGTCATAATACATCAAGGTCTTAAGAACTAAGAAAAAACACACTTGATGGGTGTATACAATTTTTGGAAAACAGAAATTCCAAAAAGCAGTCAACGAACTCCTTGTGAGATCCTTCTGTGATTACTTAAAAGGTAGCTGTGTCAAGCAGATACCAGTGTGGCATTAGGAGTCCAGTGGCCCAGTTGTTTGAGAAGTTGCATGAAAACCAGTGTCCTAATTTCCTGTCTCTCTGTGATGTTTAGTATGGTTTTCAGAAAATTACTTTATCTCAATTATCCCAGGCACCAACTTAAAACTTAAGTCTTATACCTAAATTATAACTTGCTTTGGGCAGGGTTTGGAAAGATGAGTGATTAAGTCGAAATCCAGTGTGTCTGTCTTTTGTTGTAAAGCAGGTTTATATGGCTGGTATCATTTCATGAGGTAATGTTTTTTAAGCTTTAGATATAAAGTAAGCAGAAAACAGAGTATATGTTCCCTTAACACTTAACTTCCTTAAACCTATACCTTTTTATTAGTTCCAACCCAACAGATGTTGGAAAAGAAATAATACATAAAGAGAGAATATCCATCTGTCTGCCTGTCTGGGAGCAAAATAGCTCTCCAAAAATGTAATGGAATAAATTTAGAATGGGGGAAAACAGTTGAAAAAACACATCAAGTTTAAAAAAGGACTGGGGGTTCCAGAGAAATAAAATGACCCCATCCCAAATGACCTAATTCTTTTCTATGATACGTGATAGGTAACTGTTCTTTTCCAAGTGACTCACCCCTCTTCAACACTCCCATGCTCTCTAACACACACACACACACACACACACACACACACACACACACACACACACACATGCATACTCATAAATGCACACACACATTTCTGACCCTTACAGTGGGTGTGCATATTATACTTTTTTGACATATATATATATATATATATATATATATATATATATATATATATATATATATATATATATATATACACACACACACACACTTCTGATGCATTATACTTTTTTCACACACACACACACACACACACACACACACACACACACACACACACACACACACACACACACACACACACACACACACACACACACACACACACGTCTGACCCTCACAGAGTGTGTGCATTATACTGTTTTGTATTTGTAGTCCAGTTCATATCCTGAACTACCAGTTGCTTTACTTTTTATTAGTTACAACTCTGAGGGGGCCACATGCTAAATGCTAAGAAGCCTATAGATTTAAAATGGGTTTCTTGGTATTTAGCACATGATAAGCTTTAGTAAAAGGGCTCTTTGCATGTGACCTCTTTCCAGTGGTGTACCTAGGGTAGTTGACACCCGGGGCCGGTCATTTTTTAACACTCCCCCCCCCCCCCCCCAAATCCAGTACTAGGCATGCCGAGAATACAAAACACTCAGGACCTATAGAGCAATTCTACCATACCATAAGCAGTCATTTCTACGAGTCACACAAGGAAAAGGAAAGCATCTTAAACACTACAGTGAGCACTAGAACATCAATTCACCTATTATAAAACGAAACCAGACAGAATAGTACAGATCGTAGATCCTGCACAGTCAATGCCAACTGAAAGCCATGTCTTTTTCACAAACACAGATACACCCTAATCCACTATAGAATAAGTAATCATAAACTTTCTATTTAGACAAAAATTAAACTGAACCCCCCAATGCCAGACTCTGCATACAATGCAACACCACAGAAACAGAAACTGTCCCCTAGTACTGTGCAAAATATAAAGACAGCAGATGTAAATTTGAAAAAAAAAACGTAACAAGTACCAATCACCACTTTACAAATTAACAAATAGAAATAAAACAAATATAGAAAGTAAAATAATACCATTTTATTGGACTAATACATTTAGCTTTCAGAGGCCAAAACCTCTGTCCTCGGGTCAGTACAGTATAGTGCTGTTACAGTATCCTATCCTGACCTGAGGGGGTTTTGTTCTCCGAAAGTTAGTCAAAATGTATTAAAATTAGTCCAATAAAAAGATTACCTTATTTACATGTTCTATTATAAACATTTAACACATCTACAATACATTATCCTAAAGCAAAAAAAAAAATATATATATATTTTATTTACAGTTTGTTGTCTCTGGTTTCTGCTTTCCTCATCTTCTTTTCACCGTCTTCCTTCCATCCAGCATCTGTCTTCACTCTCTCTCTCTCTCTCGCTCTCTGCCATCCAGTGTCTGCCCTCTCTGCCATCCCTTCCATCCACTGCCTGCCCTTTCTCTCTGCCCCTTCAATCCACCATTTGCCCTCCCTCTCCCATCCATCCAGGGTCTGCCCTTCCTCTCGCTCCCCCTTCCATCTAGGATCTGTCCCCTCTCTCTCTCTGCCCCTTTTTTCAGCCCCCAGTTCCAGCCCCCTTCTCCCCTCTGAACACCCCCACCCCAGTCCCCTTCTCCCCTCCCCTTCTCCTGTCTAAGACCCCCACCACAGTCCCCTTCTCCCCTCCCCTGTCTGAGACCCCCACCCCAGTCCCCTTCTCTCCTCTGAACACCCTCATCCCAGTCCCCTTCTCCCCTCCCCTTCCCTTCTCCCCTCTGAGATCCCCACCCCAGTCCCCTTCTCCCCTCCCCCTCCCCTGTCTGAGATCCCCACCCCAGTCCCCTTCTCCCCTCCCCTTTTCCCCTCTGAGACCCCCACCCCAGTCCCCTTCTCCCCCTCTGAACACCCCCACCCCAGTCCCCTTCTCCCCTCCCCTTCTCTTCTCCCCTCTGAGATCCCCACCCCAGTCCCCTTCTCCCCTCCCCCTCCCCTGTCTGAGATCCCCACCCCAGTCCCCTTCTCCCCTCCCCTTTTCCCCTCTGAGACCCCCACCCCAGTCCCCTTCTCCCCTCTGAACACCCCCACCCCAGTCCCCTTCTCCCCTCCCATTCCCTTCTCCCCTCTGAGATCCCCACCCCAGTCCCCTTCTCCCCTCTGAGATCCCCTGTCTGAGACCCCCACACCAGTCCCCTTCTCCCCTCTGAACACCCCCACCTGAGTCCCTTTCGCCCTTCTCCTTCCCCACCTCAGTCCCGTTAAAACCGGCGAAGCAGCATCGCAGGCAGCGCCTCGTGCCCTGCTTGTAAAAAAAAAATCAAATCTCCTTGATTGGAAGGCCCGAGTCGACGTCAAGACGTCAAGATGAGGAGGAGAAGGAGGAAGGAGATTTGATTTTTTTTTTTTACAAGCAGGGCACGAGGCACTGCCTGCGACGCTGCTTCGCCATTTTTTTTAATGTGCGGCGCCGCGGGAACGGCCACGGGAGGCGGTGGGAGGGGAGCACCCCCCACCCACTGGCACCCAGGGCGGACCGCCCCCCCCTTGGTACGCCACTGCCTCTTTCCCCCTCTCTGGGAGAGATCCGCCTTGGTCTCCTGTCTCATGCTCTTTTGCCTTCATCTTGGTTCTTCTGAGCAGCATCAGCTTTGCCTCTCCTCCACTTAACAGAGTACTTTCAAATTACCAACAATAGAGACATCAAGGGTGGCCCATCCTAAAGCCATGCTGGAGATTGAAGGACGGGTTTTTCTCATAAGCCCCAGCCATGACTAACATCAGCTCTGGCAAAAACTAGCATATTCTAATCAATAAATAAAAAATACAATTTTTTTTCTACCTTTGGTCATTTTATTTTTCTAACTGGGTTGGTAAGGGTGATGCATTTGATATACTGCCTTTCTGTGGTACAGCTAAAGAGGTTTACATAATATATATAGGTGCTTTCTTTGTCCCTAGAGGGTTCACAATTAAAGTGTTGGTCCAAGTCTCTGGTTTCTGCTTTCCTCTGTCTTCTCTTAACTCTACCTCCAGAGTCTCCTTGTCCGTTTGGCATTTCTTCTTTCTCCATGTCCATCATCCATCTTCTATATCCCTATCTACCCTGCTCAACATCACCCCCGTGTCACTGCTTGTATCCTTCCAGATCCTCTCCCCTCTTTGTGTTCCTCTTCTTTCTCCCTGTCCAACATAACTCGTCTGTGTCTCTATCCTCCCTCACATATCAAGCATCACCCCTCTATGTCCTTATGCTCTACCCACATGCCCCTGGGCCAGGATCTCTCATTTCTCTTTCTTCTCTTTTGTTCCCACCCCCACCCCAGGCCAACATCGCTGCATCTCTGTCCCTTCCCTCTTGTTGTTCCCTACCCTCCCCCCAATGCAGTATTTTTGTTTCTTCTTTCCTTCCTGTCTCCCCCCCCCCCCCCCGGGCCAGGATCCCTCTAATTCTCTTCCTTCCCTCTTGTACTATCCCTACACCCCTCTCTGAGCCAGTATCTATCCCTCGCTCTTTCCTCCTACCTTCTCCCTCTCCCAATAGGTCCAGGAATTATTAGGAAAGAGATGGTGAATAAGACTGAAAATACTATAATGCGTTTGTATCACTCGATGGTGTGACTGCACCTTGAGTAGAATTAAATCAATTTTTTTACTCATTCCAAAAGTACAAAGACTAGGGGACACTCGAGGAAGTTACATGGATATTTTTAAAACAAATAAATAGGAGAAAATATTTTTTCACTCAACGAATAGTTAAGCTCTGGAACTCTTTGCCGGAGGAGGTGGTAACAGTGGTTAGCATATCTGGGTTTAAAAAAGGTTTGGACAAATTCCTGGAGGAAAAGTCCATAGTCTGCTATTGAGACAGACTTGGGGAAGCAACTGCTTGCCCTGGGATTGGTAGCATGGAATGCTGCTGCTAATTGGGTTTCTACCAGGTACTTGTGACCTGGCTTGGCCACTGTTTGGAAAACAGGATACTGGGCTAGATGGACCATTGGTCTGACCCAGTATGACAACTCTTATGTTCTTAAGTGTTCCTCTCTCTTCTCTTCCTCCTGTTCTATCCCCTTGCCCGCATTGTGGGTCCAGCAGCTCTTCTTCTTCCTCCTTCCCCTGCGGGTTCTGGCATCTCTTTCTGTCTCCTAACCCTTCTCCCCATCAAGGGTACCACACATTTTCCTCTCTCTTCCCTCCTCCTGGTTCATCCCCCCTCCCCCCACTGCAGGACCAGCATTTCTTCATCTTCCACTTTCCCCTACAGGTACACAGCAACACACACAAATAGAAAAGAGACAAATAAACATACATATGCAGAGGAAAATAATTTCAAGAAACATGCCCCTCCCACTATATTCCCCTTCCCTTCCACTGCTACATCATTATGCCTGCTGGGCTGGCATCTAGTAATTCAGATTTGTCTTTTATTTTCTTTGTTATGAATGCTACTGTGAAAACTAGTGACTGAATTTTATAATTTCCTTAATTGCTGCTCTGTATGTTGACACCTAGTTACTGAACTATGGGGTCCTTTTACTAAGCTGTGCTAAAAAGTCACCTTAATGTGCTTTTATGCAGGTTTTTCGCATGTGCTAAGGCAGTGGTTCCCAATTCTGGTCGCGAGGGCACCCCAGCCAGTCAGGTTTTCAGGATATCCACAATGAATATTCATGAGAGAGATTTGCATGCACTGCCTCTATGTTATGACCCAGTAGTAGTGAGCCCCTGTGCCCCGACTGAGCACGGCAGAGATGGAGCGACACCGCACTCGGTCAGGCAGCCAGACAACCCCTAGCTTCACCTGGGAAGTGACCACCGTTCACCAGGAGTTGAGCTCCCAGCTGCAGGTGGCCACCAGGACTTCTGGAACTGGCAGGGTTGCACAGCCGCTGACCAGGCTGGCAGGAAACAGACACAGTCCAGAACTAGTACTCCAACAGGCAAAGAATAGTCAAAATCAGTCCAGGATCAAGGCAGGCAGCAAATAAGCATAATCCGAGAAAACTAGCCAGGGTCCGGTACACAGAAAACCAGGAACAGAAGTTAGTCGGCGAACAGCACTCCGACAGCAACTCCTCAGAACAATTGAGGCCGAAGCAACAAAGGACTGGAGGCAGGGCTTTAAACAGAGCAGGAATCAATCCTAAACATGTGCAGCTGAACCAAGATGGCAGCCCCCATCAGCAGAGAAACCCAACGCCCAAATATGGGCTTCCTTCCTGCAGCCGGCCAACCCCAAGATGGCTGCCACAAGCTAAGATGCCCATCCCAAGATGGCCGACCTATCCTGGAGAAACACCACCAAGATAATCGATTAGCTCTGCCGAACCGGCCGCGCAGGCCTGGAACCAGGTGAGGAACGTAACACTCTACTGCATGCAAATCTCTCTCATGAATATTCTTTGTGGATATCCTGAAAACCTGACTAGCTGGGGTACCTCCATAACCAAGTTTGGGATCCACTGTGCTAAGACCATTTTTACTACAGCCGTAAAATGGTTGATTTTCTTTTTTTTTTTTTTTTGTAAAAATGGCCATTCATTAATGTTCCCATTAGTGCATGGCCATTACCACGTGAGCTCTTATCGATACCCATTTTGTAGGTGGTAAGGACTCAAGTGTATTCTTGCACTAATGCGGAACTGTTTGTGGGGTAGGTGAAATTTTCCAGAGCCCGGAAATCTGCTTCATACCAGTCAGGACTGAAAACAATTTTTTCCTAGCCAGTAAAGGCAGAAAGTTTCAGAGATGCCAAGTGACCTCGTTCAAGGAGAGAAATTTTAGGCCAATCCAGGATTTTTGGCAACTATGGTATGATGCATTAGGGCAGTGGTTCCCATAACTGGTCCTGGAGGCACCCCAGCAAGTCATGTTTTATTCATGAGAGGGTTTTGCATGCAGTGGAGGCAGTGCATGCAAATATCTAGCATGCAAATGTCTATCATGGATATTCATTGTGGATATCCTGAAAACCTGACTTGCTGGGGGTGCCTCCAGGACCAGTTATGGGAACCACTGCATTAAGGCAATGCTTCTCAACCCAGTCTTCAGAGCAACCAGTTGGATTTTCAGGATATCCACAATGACTATGCATGGATAGAATTGCATACCAAGGAGGCAATGCATGGAAATCTATTTCATGCGTATTCATTGTGGATATCTTGAAAACCCAATTGGCTGGGTGTGCCCAAAAGACTAGGTTGAGAAGTAGTGCAATAGGGTACAGATGGTAGAAACTGGGAGTATGAATACCAAAGTGCATTTAAACAGATGTTCTCAATTCAGTCCTCGGGACACACCAAACATGTCTGGTTTTCAAGATGTCCACAATAAATATGCATGAGATAAATTTGCACACATTTTTATTTTATTATTTATTATCTCATTTGTACCCCACAGTTTCCCAACAGTGTCAGGCTCAATGTGGCTTACAATGCACCACAGAGGCAGACGCCAATGCAGTAAAATGAAGCTAATACAGCAAAAAACCTAAAAGAGATACTGGGGAAGAGTAGGAATGGACGGAAGGAGAAGGGAAACTGTGAGGGAAGAGGGAAGGGGGATGTGTCCAAGTGTCTCTAGATTGATGCACTTCCAGCAGTGGAGACACATGAAGAGGCCGTGGGATAAGCACTTCCAAATAACATGGTCTTCAGAGATTTCCTGAAAGTTGCATTGTATGCAAATCTATCTCATACATATTCATTGTGAGTATTTTGAAAATCTGACTGTGTCCTGAGGATTGGGTTGAGATGTGAACTCTTGTATTAGAATACACATTGAACTGGACCAAGGTCTTCTTTTCTGTACTCGGCAGCTCTGGTTTTTATCAGTTGCAAGGAATGCAGACTTTCCACTGACACAGAGCTGCCAAGTTACCCATTCCAGGAAGGAGACTTTTTGGCTGGTCCTGGTTTTAAACTTACATCCCAAAGCAGTGTAGTATGTGTAGTGCATGATTCCATTAAAAATTAGTGGTGCAGGTCCCATAATGCACCAGGATGAGGTTGGCAGAAATCCAGGACTGGCCAAAGTCTCTCTCCTGGAATGGGTAACTTGGCAGCTCTGCTAAAGTGATTCATCATGATTTGTATTCCCTGCTATCTGACCAATCCATATCATATTTGGATCATGAACCTTCAAATTAAACTAGTTTCAAGAAAGCGAGCTCCTTGGAAAACTGAGCTCTGTTAACTTTTCCTGCACAGTCCCATCTTTCTGAGCTGTGCAGCCCTGTTTGTCATCAGCAGTGAATATCTTAAGATTTCCATTGTGTAAGTTTGAGTCATTCAAGCATTTGTTCTGACCTTAATTAGTGCACTTGAAAAGGTAAGAAACCCTTAGCTATTAAAAAAGAACCCTAATTACATTTATAATGTAAACTGAAATGACTAAAAATGCAGAGGTAGCCTCATGATATCATGTAGACATCAGAAATGAGCCAGTTTCTGGAGGAAATCCTTATACCAATTTAGGGTTTTTTTCTTGACTTCCTTCCTGCAGGGTTGTAACTAGTGGTAGGCAGGTGGGGCTGCAACCCAGAACACAAAGCCCTTTGGGAGCATAAAAATGATTGAAAGGCAAGTGTGGGCAGGAAGCAAATGATGAGCCAGAAAGAAGGCAGCTCTTCTACTATTCAGCTGTGGGAAGGGAGCAGAGGAGAAAGTGATAAAAGAGGGAAGACCCGAAAGTGAGAGAGGCCAGGGGATTGAAATGGGAGCAGGGGGCACAAATGCACTTGCTCGCCCCTTGCACTAAAATGCTTAGTTCCACCTCTGCTCTCCTGATGCAATTTGATACAGTCAGTGGTGGTTCAAATGAAAGAAGCGAGATTGCTAACTCCACGATCCTTTACAACGTAATTTCAAAAACAAGGGCAGGCCTAAAGATTTCCTCTAGGAACAGGAGCAGTTGACTTGCCTGTATCACAAGATAAGAACATTACAGCTGCCTTAATTTCACATATATCCCTTATGTTGCCTATTATCATTTTTTTTTAATGTGTGCTGTGTTGATATTGAAAGTAGCATACTATGTTATAGTATATACTGTTATTTGAATGTTTGTACTGCTCTAATTGCATATTGCCTATGTCCAGGTTATTCTTGCTGTACACAGCCTCGGGAGAATTTCTTCAGAAAGGTGGTAAATAAACCCAAATCAATCCATAAATAATTATAAGCTATTAGCTGGTTTTCAATATGATGATTAAAAAAAACCAACAACAACAACAACAACAACATATGGGGTTCCCAAACCTGGTCTTGGAGGCACCCCAGCCAGTCAGGCTTTCAAGAAATCCACAATGAATATTCATGACAGAGATTTGCATGCACTGCCTTGAAAGCCTGACTGGTTGGGGTGCCGACCAGGATCATGTTAGGCAGGGCTTTTTTTGAGGGGGTACTTGGGGGTACTGAGTACCGGCACCTTTTCAATTGTCTGCTAAAATTGACCTATGGACCCTAAGTTTTAATGAAAGAGCTCAGGATCTACACACCAATTCTGCCTTGTCATAGATTCTGTAACTGGTTGCAGGGGGCCTGGTTATTGTGGGGTGGGTCCCTCAGTGATCACCTCACCCCTGAAGGGTGACCTAGCATTTGAGTACTGGCACCTTTTTTGCATCTTTTTTGTTAGGTGAGTGTTAAAGAAAGAATTACCCTTTGTTGTCTGTCTAGTAATCCAACTAACAGGGATGTAGTTATCAGTGTGGGCCCACTAACTCATGCTATTTTAGCACAGGTCCCATTTTATTAGGGTTACCATATTTTGTCCTCTCAAAAAAAGGACACATGTCCCGCCCCTGCCCCCTGTCACATATTCCCCTCCCCCAGGTCACATATTCCTCTCCCCTGCCCCCGTCACCTCCCCTTCCCTGGGACACCTCCCCTCCCCTTACTTACTATCTACTGCCCTGGTGGTCTAGTGACCTCTTTGGGGCAGGAAAGAGCCCCCTCTTTCCTGCCCGGAGCTCTGTCCTTGCCCTGCATCCTGTTGCTGTGAAGGTCTCGGGATTCAAAATGGCCGCCGAGAGTTGAAGTCTCGCGAGGCCGCTTCAACTCTCAGCGGCCATTTTGAATCCCGAGACTGTCACAGCAACAGAATGCAGGGCAAGGATAGCGCTCCTGGCAGGAAAGAGGGGGCTTTTTCCTGCCCCAAAGAGGTCACTAGATCACCAGGGCAGTAGGTATTAAGTAAGGGAAGGGGAGGTTAGGATAGGTCCGCCGCCCGCCCATTTGTCCAGAAATCCGGACAAACGGGTGGACTGGCAAAACCCGTCCGGACGCCCGGACATGTCCTCAAAAAGAGGACATGTCCAGGTAAATCCGTACATATGGGTAACCCTACATTTTATGCAATGACACTTGAGGGCCCTTTTTGCTAGGCTGCATTAGGTGCCAACATGCAGCTAAAGCAGCTTAAAATGTAGTACCGCAGATGCACCCAGGAGCTGAGGGGCCCATTTACTAAGGCGCGTATCAGTTTCGAACTACCGCATGGCTACCCCATGCCCCGGGCGGTAATTCCACTTTTTAACATGCATCCGATATGCACGGCAGAAAACATTTTCTACTGCATGGCGCTAACCGGTAATCAGCAGTGTACGCACGCTGACGATTACCGCCCGGTTAACTCGTGAGACCTTACTGCTAAGTCAACGGGTGGCGGTAAGGTCTCAGGCCCAAAATGGATGCGCGCCAATTTTTATTTTGCTGCACGTCCTTTTCCAGCTAACAAAGGCCTTTTTTGCAGGTGCGCTGAAAAACGGACCTGCGTGCATCTAATACAAATGCCTACAACAGTGCAGGCCATTTTTCGGTGCACCTTAGTATAAGGACCCCTTCAAAACCAAAGGGGCTTATGTGATAAGCTTGCGTTAGAGCAAATTTTTGCTTGCTGATACAGCAAACAAATTGCATGTAAATATGGACCTATGCACTAACCTGAGAGAGTACGTCGGATGTATGCGTGCATGGTTCTGCAGTAAGAGCAGCTGCAGCTGTGCGCAGGTCACAGCACAAAACTGTGCATTTGCTGGACTGCAATTCTGTGCATAAAACGTTTCCAAGGAAACAGCAGGGCAAACAATTCACAAGATCCGAACCAGCAGTACGAAATGAGCAATCACGCAAGGAAAAGTCCCTTGAGAAATGCTGTATTCATGTGAGCTCTATAAGTAAAATAGCACGACACTGGCCGGGTTTCGCCCACACAGGGGCTACTTCAGTTGCTAAGATAACTGATATCAAATAAAACAAAAAATATATCAGTAAACAGTAATCATGTTAAATACGCAATCATTGATAAAAAATAATAAATAATAGACATAAATATGTCAAAAATAAAAAGCTATTAATACTAAAATACCACAACATGTACAGCAAATGAATCCAAAATGAATAAGAAATGTGTAAATGAATAAAATGCGCATATGTGTATGGATCATGTGAACAGATACAAAGAGATTGTAAAACAAGGACACATACCCAGGCTTTGTGCACAAGCCACTTCACCTTTCTTGGTCTAAAGCTAAAAAATGGGAGAAGGGGAAAGCACCACTTCTCCCATTTTTTTTAAACTTTAGACCAAGGAAGTGAAGTTTCTTGTGCACAAAGCATGGGTATGTGTCCTTGTTTTACAATCTCTTTGTATCTGTTCACATGATCCATACACATACGCACATTTTATTTATTTAGGGCCCTGTTTACAAAGATGCGTTAGCGTTGTTAGAGTACACTAACTATGTAGATGCCCATAGGAATATAATGGGCATCTACACGGTTTGCAAGAGCAAAGCAGTAGTGTGATCAACAGGACACTTCCAAGCAGGCCCAAAGAGACGAGAGATGGAGGAAATATTCTTTAATATTGAAAAAATTACAGTGGATAAGACTCGACACGGCACCATGTTTCGGTGAACAACGCCTGTCTCAGGAGTCTGTATATGGAGATCACTTGTAGATGCAGTGTCAGCGATTTCCATAGCTGTTCAACATTGGACTTCGTTCCATTCACTAGCTCTCCTTGCATATCTAGCTACGCAACGTATATGCTTACCATCCATTAGCTTTTTTAAAGGCTTAATTTGGTTTGCTCACTTTTACTGCATCTACAAGTCTACATATGCAGACTCCTGAGGCAGGCATTGTTCGACGCAACACGGTACAGTGTCGAGTCTTATTCACTGTATTTTATTCAATATAAAGGATATTTTCTCCATCTCTCGTCTCCTCGGTCGTGCTTGGAAGTGTCCTGTTGATCACGCTACTCCTTTGCTCTTGCATTCCTCTTGTAGCGGATCCAGTTTCTCCATCTTTGTGGTTGTTTGCTGCATCTACACGGTTACCACATGTTAATTTTAGCGCACACTAAAAATGCTAGTGTGCCTTTGTACACAGGTCCCTTAGTATTTATTCATGTACTATTCATTTACACATTTTATATTCATTTTAGATTCATGTGCTGAACACGTTGTGGTATGTTAGTATTAATAGTTTAATATTGTATTAGCAGGGTTTTGATTCCCTGCTTTTTTATTCCTATGCAGTCTGCTTAGAACTTAAGGTTTAACAGAATAAACATGCTTAAATCAAATTAAATGCTAGTTTCTGAAAGTAAAACAAGTTTTATGTGCAAAAAAATATGTTACAAAATTACCCCAGTAATGAAGAATGTGACCAGCAAGCTATATACGTGCAGAATACGACACAAGTGAAAACTATCATAAAATGCAGACTCTGCTTTTTGGAATAATGGACACCTTTGTTGTGACATGATTAGCTATTAAATGCTCGCCTGGTCTTAATGGACCCTTGAAACATAATGGAAGGTAAACTACTTCAGATTCAAGTTCTTTCTTGCTTGTATTACTTGGTGAGTATGCTCATTGTGTGCTTCAGACACTCATTATAATGTTGAGTTTGGTCTTGAATTGCCCATACTTCCTTTGACTGGAAGTCTGGCATCTTATTGTTTGACTTTCCTTCACACATACTTATTCACTCCAACCTCTAACTCGTTAGAAAAAGGTAGACATCAAGTCTAAAATTGGGACCTACTCAACATGGTGACTGTCTACTTTGAGATGTACATTAATCAAATACAGTTATATTTTGGCGGAGGGCTGCCCACTCAGAATGTTCCTGGAGTTATTTCAACATTTTCATCTTGAGTGGCCATGTTGTGTTTCAGAACAATACTTTTAGATGTGCGTTGACTAGACTTGCTAAACAAATGACCTTGATGAAGACAGGTGAATGGTATGAACACATGCATGCATTAACTATGGTATAATTGTTTAGTGAATGTAGGAAAGCTAGCACCAATTTACTTACTTCTAAAGGAATACATGAATCTCCAAAGGTCTAATGACAGCAAATCATTCGATTGCCTGCTCCAACCCTGTATCAAATGAGAAAAAAAACTGAAAATTATCCGCATAAATGCAGTAATGCATACCCAAACTGTCTAATTTCTGACCCAAAGGCCTCAAATAGATATTAAACAACACAGATGACAAGGACGATCCTTGTGGCACTCTGTCCTCAATGTTCTAGACTAGAGGCTTCAACAAGGTACAGATGTAGATTTGGTAATGTCAGAAAACCAAAGAATGAGGATTATGAGGAATACAAATTGACATACATTTTACCCAGCTACTATGGTCCTTTGAACAACTATTTTAAAGTATGCATAGCGGTTAATTGTATTGGTGACTATGAGCATGTTGGACCTGATTTTCTGTATAACAGGAGGTCTATGTGAGAAGTGGCTATTATAAGCCTATATTATGAAGACAACAGAAACACCTCTGTGCCTGAGTAAATAGGCACCCAGAACCAGCCTGAAGAGTGCATAAATGTCAATACACACATCTACACTTGCTCTGAAGCAGATGGCCCATGTACATGTATGGTGTATTTTCAATATATAAAATATGCGAGTATATTGTAACTCCACCCAAACTTCATTCCTGGGAACCTCAACATGTGTCATGCATATCAGTTGCCAATGCACATATTTGTATATGGTATACTGCTGTTCACGTTTATAAAAGCCTTTTCTGTGCATAAAACAGCTTGTACCTGTGGAAAAACTTTAAAAAAGGAATGCCCAAATGAATTCAAGACATGCCATTACTAGTTCAGTGGTTGCCCAGGCGGAAGGTAGGATCAAACAAAGGTCTTAAAATCAATTGTTTACCTCTTTCAAAGTAGTGGAAGAGTGGGTTAATGGTTAGAGCAGCAGGCTGAGAACCAAGGAAGCCAGCATTCAAATTCCACTGCTACTTCTTGTGATTGCAGGCAAGTCACATAGGGGTCCTTTACCGAGCTGCAGTAAAAGGGGCTCTGCAGTAGCAGCGGCGGCCATTTTTCTGCATGCTGATGTCCTTTTTACCGCAGCGGGTATAAAGGTTGAAAAAAGAAATGGCCATGCGGGAAGATTGCAATTACTGTGTGGCCATGTGTGTGTGTGTGTGTTTGTTTGGGGGGGTGCACTTACCACCACCCAATGAGGTGACGGTAAGGCCTCCTGCACTAACTCGGTGGTAACCAGGCAGCACGCCAAGGGAGAGATTCTATATATGGCGCCCCAAAAAAATCGATGTGGAAATCTATGCCGACGAAGCGTAGATTTAGGCGTGGTATATAGAATATGCTTAGTTGATATATCAGCACCTAAATCTATGCACCTCCATTTACACCAACGAAAATGTGGCATAAATCCTGGAACGTGGATTTAGGCGCACTGGGCCATATTCTATACGTGTGTAAATTTTGGAATGCCCATTCCCCCTATAACCACGTCCATTTTTGCCTGCACACATTAGAACTTAGGTGCACTACATTACAGAATGCGCTTAGTGAGTTGTGCGCGTAAATTCTAATTATTGCCAATTACTGCTCATTATTGCTTGTTAAGAGCTATTATCAATGCTGATTATCAAGCCAATTAAGTTATGTGTGTTGTTATAGAATACGCTTGGATTTCGGCATGGATCTCTAGGCATTTTCTATAGAAACCAGGGGAAAATGCGCGCTAAGCTAGTCCTATATAATAATTCTCACCATTTTCGTCGCCTTTCTCTGTACCTTTTCTAATTCCACAATCAGGCTTATTTTGGAAAGAGAAGGGTGCCTATCTTCCGACACAAATCGGGAGATGGGCGTCCTTCTCTCAGGGTCACCCAAATCGGCATAATCGAAAGCCAATTTTGGGTGTCCTCAACTGCTTCCGGTCGCGGAGATGACCAAAGTTCACGGGGGCGTGTCGGCACCGTAGTGAAGGTGGGACTGGGGCATGATTAGGAGATGGGCGTCCTCGGATGATAATGGAAAAATGAAGGGCATCCCTGACGAGCAATTGGAGGCATATTTCCAAAGCACTTAGCCTTCCAAAGTTACATAGTTGGTCTACTTTACTTGGTCCATTTTTTCTTGCGACCAAGCCGTGAAAAGGTGCCCAAACTGACCAGATGATCACCAGATGGAATCGGGGATGACCTCTCCTTACTCCCCCAGTGGTCACTAACCCCCTCCTACCCTAAAAAAAAAACTTTTTTGCCAGCCTTTATGCCAGCCTGAAATGTCATACCCAGCTCCTTGACAGCAGTATGCAGGTCCCTGTAGCAGTTTTAGTGGGTGCAGTGCACTTCAGCCAGGCGGACCCAGGACCATCACCCCAGTACCTGTTACACTTGTGGTAGTAAATGTGAGCCCTCCAAAACCCACCTGAAACCCACTGTACCCACATGTAGGTGCCCCCCTTCACCCCTTAGGGCTATGGTAGTGGTGTACAGTTGTGGGGAGTGGGTTTTGGGGGGGGGATTGGGTGGGTCAGCACACAAGGTAAGGGAGCTATGCACCTGGGAGCAATTTGTGAAATCCACTGCAGTGCCCGGTTGGTGTCCTGGCATGTCAGGAGGACCAGTGCACTAAGAATTCTGGCTCCTCCCACGACCAAAGGGCTTGGATTTGGTCATTTTTGAGATGGGCGTCCTCGGTTTCCATTATGGCCAAAAACTGGGGACGACCATCTCTAAGGTCGACCATCTCAATATTTAGGTTGACCATTTCTAAGGTTGACCTAAATGTTGAGATTTGAGGGCGTATTATCGAAACAAAAGATGGACGCCCATCTTTTTTTGATAATGCGGGATTCCCCGCCCCTTCACGGGGCTGTCCTGCGAGGACGCCCTCATGAAAACTTGGGCGCCCCGTTCGATTATGCCCCTCCATTTCTTTTTTGAGATGCGAAGATCAGAACTGAACACTGTATTTGAGGTGTGGTTGAAATACAAAGGCATTATAACGTTCTCAGTTTTGTTTTCCTTAGCCTTTTTCTGTTCTACCTTTATCAAGGCAGTTACCAGCTTAGGGGTAATTCTTAATAGATTGTTTAAAGTTAGGTGTCAGGGTGATGCGTTCTAAGTGTGGATTCTATAATGACAGTTGTGCTCACAACTGCCATTATAGAATACTAGCATAAGTCCGCTTTCATATGCTTAACTTTAGGTGTGAGTAGTAAATGCTCGGGCCTAACAGTAGGCACATAAGGCATGTAGATGCTAAGTACTCTATAACCTGTGCATGTAACTGCTTGACATGCCCTTGACTTACCATGCCCCTCCCAAGTCCACACTACTCATGGAGTCGCATAATGCACATTCTGAAATTTGAGTGTGTAACTCATAGAATACAAACTAATGGCAGTTACATGTTGACTTGCCAATTCACACCAATTATAGCCAATAATTGGCTGTTAAGGCCAATAAGTATCTAATGAATCTATTAAGTTACCATTCAACTGGCCTTCATCTATAAGTTGAGCCTGCAAATTTGTGTCAGTTGGAAACTTGGGCACACAACTTAACAATTAGGTGGTTAGTAAGCTGAATATCATTGCTAACTGGAGAACTTCCAGCTTTGCCCCTGGACCACCCTAGTGCAAGACAGTGCCAAATCAGTCTGACCAGATATTTAGTGGCATTATCCAGATAATGCTGCCAAAAATCTGAGTATGGACTTGGTCAGCGGGACTTACTGGAATGCTCTTCCACAGGAGGCAGTGGGGATGAGAATGGTGATGGGATATACACAGAGGATCCCTATATGGAACATGGGTGAAATAAAAATATAGTTCTTGACCATCTTTTTGGGCAGACTGGATGGACCATGCTGATTTTTATCTGCCGTCATTTACTATGTTATCTGGGTAGGAGTTGTTCCTACCAAGATATATTTCACTGAATATCAACCCTATAGATTGTAAGTCCTATACCTGAATATAACTCACTGTGAATTGGAAATATGTGAACTGGAAGACAATCAAAACCACTATTTTATAAAACCAGTACCATAGAAATTGTGCTTGTACAATAGGGTCTTTTTTCAAAATGGCTTCTCTTGTTCTTTGTAGCAATAATCTTTCACAAATAGGGGCTGGCACAGGCAAGAGTTTCATAGTAGAATCTTGCAATCCATGTTCTGCCAGTGCTGAAAAACAAACTGGATTCCTCACAGGTTATATTAAGTTTTATTGGACCAACATCAGGTTATTGAAAAAAATGAAGCTGTACCTGGGCTTTTGAGATGATATAAGTCCCTTCCTGTGGTCTTTTAGATATCTGAAAAAGAAAACTTGAAAGGCCACAATATCTGTGGCCAGTTTCTATGTGGTTGATTCACCCAAATGAGGCCATGGCAAATAGGTAATCAGAATTAGCAGGGAATTTTAAAATTCACCCTGATAATTTAAACGGGGTTGGCCGTTGGAGCATATTTTGGTCTTGGCTGATTTTCAGCTGAGGCACGCATAAGACAGTACTTGTGTAGTAGCACAAGCTGCCATGAGAGGTCGCAGCAACCATTTTCTGTAGGCAGCCGCAAAAGGCAGGAGCAAGTGGGCTTTGCTTCTGCCCCCATCATCTCCTCTAGACCACCAGGGATGGAAGGTAGTCCAGGGGAGGGCCTATCTGTACCAGACAGGGGTGGACTGACCATTCGGGCCCAGAGGCTCTACAGGGCCCAGAGGCTTTGTCTGGTGGCCCCCCGCCACCGCACACTACAGCCCTCCCCAGCAGTCCTACCTTGAAAGGCCCTGGTGGTCTAGTGGCCTCTGCAGGAGCAGGAAAGGATCCCACTGTCAGTCCACCCCTGGGACCAGGGGAGTGTAATTATATCACCAGTCGCTAGTTGATTAGCTCATGGTTAGCGTATGAGCCCTTACTACCTACAAAATAGCTGGCAGGAGGGACTCGCATGCTAATGGGAAAATTAGTGTGTGGTCATGAATTAAAAAAATAGAAATATTCAGCCATTTTACCCACACAGCAAAAATGGCCTTAGAGCACAGGAATGACATGTGTAAGGCCCCTTTATACCACAGTTTGGTAAATGGTCACCTAAGTGAAGGTAACAGCAGACCTGAATGTTCAGACTGTGGTAATGCTTAAAGGTCTGGGAGATAATATCCTAATTCTTCAAAAGAGCCAAATCCACGCAAGTTCAGTCAATAGTCCTTTTCATACAGGCTGTTGTCAGTTTTGATAAATGAGCACAAGATGTGTTTCCACTCTGGTAAAATGACTACCCTCTTTCTTCTCAGACCAACACTGACATAGAAGTGGTGGTAACTGCAATGCAGTCTCTTTTCAAGTGGTAACAGTTGGGAAACAGAATCTTTTCCCAACTCTTTCATGGCACAGGTCGACTGTCATAATTTTCTGTACGACTAAAATAAAATAAAATAAAATAAAATAAAAATGACATATTTTCTTCAAAAGGAAAAAACGAGAGGTATTTGAGCTAGAGAGAAACCTCATGGACTGATTTCTACTCTGAGTAGGAGTGTAAATATATTTGAAACCAATGAGCCCGATATTCAAAAGGACATATCTGCATAGCAGCACCCATCTGAATATCATTTCCTGTACTTAATTTTATGTGTACCCCTTGCCAGTCAGGTTTTCATGATATCCACAATGAATACGTATGACATTGGTTTGCATACACTGCTTCCATTATATGCAAATCTCTTTCATGCATATTCATTGTGAATATCCTGAAAACCCTGACTGGCAAGGGGTACTCCAGGACTGAATTGGGAAACATTGATAGATAGTACTCAAAACTGCACATGCAAATTTGGGTGTGCGCCCAAATTTTGTGCACAATTTAATTGTTTAAGCCAATTAGTGTCGATAATTAGTTGCTAACAATTATTGGCATAAATTGACAATAATTGGAATTTACATGCACATCTTTATAGTTGTTGTTCTATCAAGATGTGCACATAAAGTTTTCCACATGGATATGAAAAAGGGGGCATGGACATGGGAGGGGCATAGGCTGGTCATGGGTGTTTCACAATTCAGGGGATCTGCACCTAATTTAGGCACAGGGATTTATACCAGGGTTCAGTTGGTGTAAATCCTCGTGCCCAGGGCTAAGCACGGTTCTATAAACGGCACCCAACTTTGAGTGGTGTTTATAGTACAGCGCATAGCGCCCATTTACAGAATTGAGTCCAGGATGTTGGGAAGGTCTGGAGCCAGAGACCAGAGTCATCAGGGTATTGGTGATTTTCAGTACAACTACCTGGATATACTATCTTGTGTATCTGAAAAAACTATCCGGGATAGTGGCTGAATACTGATGCTATCCAGAGAGTGCCGGCATTCACTGTAGTGTCCATATATTCAATACATGTTGCTATCCAGATACCAGTACTGAATAGCTGGACATTTATACCCACGGTGACAAGCTTTTATTAAAAAAAACAAAACAGTGAGCACTGTGGGATGAATATTGGGTGGAATATACACGATCTATACAAAACCAAACTCTTATCACATAACTGATTATCCTCTTGCTATGGATGATCAAGCACTTTCACTAGATGACCAATGTATTTTACAATCCAATATTATTACTCAGTAACCTTCATGCAATACCATATTGAACTCTTCCTTACCATGTATGTATGCACATGTTATATATATATATACCATAACCTGTTCCATATATGTTATGTTCCGTGTATGTTACCATGTATGTATGCACCTGAACGCAATACCATTTGTAATTCTGTTACCCAGAAATGGCAACCGCCATTATGTCAAATGTAAGCCACATTGAGCCTGCAAATTGGTGGGAAAATGTGGGATATAAATGCTACAAATAAATAAATAAAATATGTTTAGATGGTTGAATAACCCTTTGTGGGTGAAACCAGGAATCAAACAGAATCTGCTTACATTGGCCCCAATATTCAAAGACACTTAAATGGTTAATAGCACCTGCTACCTAGATAAGTAGTGCTGGTTAGGGCGATGCCCGGAGTTTTAGCAGCATTGTCCAGATTCCTGTATTATCCGGATAGCACTGGGGCAGAGTATAGGTGAAACCAGAATTTATCCAGGAACCGGCAATATCCAGTGCCGGCATTTGGATAGCTATCCATACAACACAGGCAGTAGCTATATAGCTCTTTTTTTCCAACAGTAAATATCTGAAAACCCAATTTTTGGCTGCCGTTTGCCTACTAGAAGCTCAGTCCTTTTGAACTACATAGATCTTTGCAGGATTTCTCAACCTAGTCTTTGAGGAATCCCAAGCCACTCTGGTTTTCAAGATATCCACAATGAATATGATTGAGATAAATTTGCATGCACTGCTTCCATTGTATGCAAATAGATCTCATGCATATTCATTGTGGATATCTTGAAAACCAAACTGGCTTGGGATTCCCTGAGGACAGGGTTGAGAAACCCTGGACTTTTGTGTTGGCCTAACACAAAATGTTACAACCTAGATAAAAGCTCTTATCCTTATGAACACAAAGTATTTTGATCCTCAGGTCCTGGAGCAGGTTCCACATTGCTGAAGTTGCTACTTTCCCATTACATTACATTTAATGCTTATATGCTGCAAGTACCATACTTGGATCAATGCAGCTCACATTAGAAGAAGTAGGACATAATCCTAGAATTACAACAATGTAATCTTGTAACCCTGTACAATATCATTCAAATAAAATCAGTAAGATATAAACTGCCGCATGCTACTATCAAGGCAATACCAAACAACCCAATTTTTAAAGCGTTCTGAAACATCACATAATTAAACTAATGGTTAATGCATTTCGGTAATTTATTCTACTACTTGGCTGCATGAAAAGTAAAGGATACTGTGATACCAAGAGTGAGGGTTGAGGGTGGGCCAGTGAAATAACACAGCTGGACAAAGGTGTAAAAATGAAACAAGTGCTTTATGAACAGGAAACCTGTGTCATGGTCCTACCATGACATCAGCGTTGCTGGATGCTGCCTCCTGGATCGCTCACCGCTGGTTCGACGCATCGCTCTTAGGGCACATGGATGAGCCTTGGCCACATGTGTGGGGGTGTGGAATGATCATCAGGAGATGCATCGGGCTAACGTCATGGCTCCAGTCGTACTTAACACCGCCTCAAGATCTGTCTCCTTGCCTTTGGGTCTGAGCCTGTTCCTGAGACATTGAGCCTGTTCCTGACACGCTGAGCCTGAGTCTGTTCCTGAGATACTGAGCCTCTTCCTGAGATGCTGAGCCTGAGCCTGTTCCTGAGCCACTGAGCCTGAACCTCTTTTGTTCCTGAGACATTGAGCCTGAACCTTCTTCCTGAGATGCTGAGCCTGAGCCTTGTTTTTGAGCCACTGAGCCTGAACCATGTTCCTGAGATGCTGAGCCTGAACCTTGTTCCTGAGATGCTGAGCCTGATCCTGTTCCTGAGACGCTGAGCCTGAGCCTTGTTCCTGAGTCACTGATCCTGAGTCGCACTTGCCTTGATCCTGAGAAAGTTTGCCTTCTTCAGAGATGCTCTGTGGCTGTTCCTGGATTGCTTCTTTGAGCAAGAACCCTGTCCAGGCAGAGACTCGTCAACCACAGTCTACCTTTCTATTGTGGTCCAAGGACTCACAGCTCCAGAAATAACAACCTGAAGCCTGTTATGTCATAGGACTAGGAACAAAGGTGAAAAGTCTCTTTAGTTCGGTGAATACAGTTTTAACCAGGACCCGTGGCTGGCAGGGCCCAAAACACAGTCAGTGGTGGGTGGCTGCCATGCCCCAAACACAGTCTGTAAGTTCTTCTCTCTCTCTCTCTCTCTCTCTGAATATCCAGGTCTGGCTCCAGCCAGACCTCAGAGCAAGGCTTACAAGTCTCCAATCAAAAAGCTGGCTTACCTTAGCCAGGTCGCGGTCGCTAGACATAGGTTGTACAGGCATATGGTGAGGCTTCAACTCTTCCTTCTTTGGGAATCCTTAACCCCAGTCTGGCCCTACCTTTTATACTTCATCTTTCCTGTACCTTCTGCTCCACCTCTCCCATCTTACTTCCTCCCTGGGCGGGACTTATGAGTTTAAGGTGGCTCTGGCTATCTAAGGGACTATTCTTAAGGGTGAGGGGCAGTGTTCTATATACCCCCTCACAGATGCATCCAATATTTTATGTACAACCCCTTGAGGTGAAGGAAAATTGCAAACTCAAGTAATGTTTTAAACTGGTTGCATAGTTCTTGCCTAATAACACAATCAGAGGTAGCATTTATAACAGGGCTAAACCATGAAGAATTGAGAAAACCAAACAACGTAACAAAAACAGAACATGCTTCAATAGACAGCCAGTGACAGTTTATGAGCAGAGGTTTGGCACTCTCAAACCTGGAAGCTTTGTAAATGAAACAGGCTTCTATATTTTGTAATAATTGAATTCCTCTGCTTGCAGTACTGTATCAGGAAGCCATCATAGTAGATACAAGGGAATTTACTCCTACATCTGGGCATATTTTCTTCTTATCTGTAAGAAACTGCATAATACAAATACTCTACGGTCCCTGAAGAAATCCGCAGGTGGGTGGTAGCAGGAAGTACACTGACAGGAAGGAATTAGGGTAATACTGGCACTCTCTCAGCTTAAAAAGAAGTAGGAGCTATTCTGAAACGCAATATCAAATAAAGGAAATGATATATATTGCAGAATATATAATACCTTAAAGATGGGTGTTAACTGTTGTGAAACAGCCTGGTAGATACCTTGCCTGGGGTTGCTGGCAAATATTTGATATCAGTAACTCATTTCCTGTAGTTACAGCCTAAAGTCTCACATACTGTTGACTAAAAGCTGTATTTTGTAGGTCAAGATGCTGCACTCTGGGCTGTCCTTAGGAGGATGGAGATTAGGTGAATGCCCTGGAGCCTAAGGGGGCCCCTCCACCAGCTCTTCAATCATAGGAAGAGGAGGAGTTTGAGTGGTCTGCTCCATCCCCCTAAGGCCAGCCTCTTTTTGTAACCGCTGATTTGTTTGCTGAAAGAAAGGAAAATTGTTTTGTTTAATTAGAAAGCACTTTATTTGAATTTATGATAAGGTTAGAAAATGATCCACTCTCCTTTCCCTTTTCTAATGCCCCTTAATCCCCTCCTCCAATATAGGGCCCAAGATGTATGACTGAAACAGTTTGAGGCAGGGATGTGCTGGTAAAATTTTAACAACGGGCTCTCTCTCCCCTCCCTTGTGCAGGCACGCTAGGCATACCTTCGCCGAGCCCCACCAGCCAATAAATGGACTGCCACCATTCTCTGCTGCTTGTTTCTGGCTCTGAGCAGCATGATGGAACCTTCTTGCACTTGCATGAAAAGTCCCAGCCTGATGCTTAGAGTCAGAAACAAGGAGCAGGGAGCAGCAGCAGTCTATTTACTTGGCTGGTGGGGCCAGCATCACTGCCAGCAAAGTAAAAGAGAATTCAGGAGGGGGCCCAAGCCCACATTTTGGGAGTCAGTTGTTAAAGTAGCCATGGGGAGGCCTACTTTAACAACCGGCTCCCAAAATTCTTAAAAACTTAACAAATGGCTCTCGCGAGCCCGTGAGAGCCCGCTCCAGCACACCACTGGTTTGAGGAGATATTATGCATAGAATTTCTTGTTCCCTAGAGCAGCATTTCCCAAACTGTGCACCGTGGCACCCCAGTGCGCTGTGGTGAACTCACAGGGGTGCCGCAGGGCAGATGGGAGGTTCACTTAATGCCAACATATTTGAACAAAGTTGTATGGAGTTCCAGCAAATCTACACGGCTGGGACAAGCTACCGATCACAGCTCAGTTGTGATTGGTCATGGATGCTGGGCTTGCTGGACCTTTGGTCTGTCCCAGTATGGCAATACTTACGTTCTTATATACTTATGAACATTTCCAGCCTTGACTGAGGCTTTTTCCTACACATACATACAACAAAAGTTATATGAATAAAAACTATATGAATATAGCCCTAAGAGTTACATGCAGGGTAAACCAATCCTATAAGAGACGAGCAAAAATATTTATAAATTCCACTTTGTTTCATTTGAGTTAATACCTTGTGTTGTAAACCGCACTGGACCAGTTTGGGGATTTAATGGTGTACAAATATCTTATTGATATTGTTATTATTGTAACATATTTACTGCCCAACACTGCCTAGAAGTCATGCAAATGCTGGCTGATAGTCAGTGCTGTACCTGCATAGCTAACTGGGCAAAATCAGAATGTGGGCACTGGTTATCTGCTATGTCCGCACACCTGCTGGCTCCTGCCCAGCTCTGCCCACAGACTGCTCCAGCACTAACCATACAGTCCTGAGGCAGTCACACCATATTCTGCAGTACTATGAGTTTAAGTGCCAATGAATATCTTTCCTGCCTGCTTAAAACCCCTTTGAATATCTGCCTCTAGGTCTTTCTCATTTCAGTATAATCCCATATCAGAACAGTGTCAGGATTGAAAAAATCCTATATTAAAGGAATGACATTATCTTCTCATTGTGTGATGAAAATAAATTTAAACTGTTAGAGTAATTTTTAAAATAATCACTGCAGGTGTTTTTATAACATTGATTATCTCATATGTGGATAAAGTTATGAGGGTTCAGCAAGTACACAAGTAACTTTACCTGGACACATTGGTCTTCCTGGGGCTCATTTGGGGAGGAGCTTGTATACTAAACAGTAGGTGTAAATGTGGGCTAATTTTCAAAGCATGCATATGCTTTCATTTTGAAAATCCATTGATGTCTGCACAAAGTATGTACATTATAAAAATTACTCCCTTTGAAGATACTTTTCTAACGGGCTACATAATTTGTACACTAGGAATTTACATAAGTTATACCAATTGAAAAAGGGTAAAGAAGGTAGATATTTTCCCTATGTAACCCATATTACCCCATCACACACATATATACCTGTTTTCTGGCACACACAAATTTGTTGGTTTATTTTATGTGCTTGTATTTTATTAAATAGGCGAATGACTGCAAAACGAACTCCCAAGTAACATGGAGGGGCTTTGGACCTTAGCCCAAAAACAGAGTACCTAGCAACATTTCTGAGACAAAAAAAGCCTCCCACTGAATGGAATGTGACCGCTTCAGTCTCATGCTTGCCAGTGAGTCATAGAACCAACAGGATGGGGATTCACTGTCCTGGAAAGCTTCCCAGACTGAACGACTGAAACTGAAATTCTTGGCTCAAGAGTTCACATTCTGAGATGCAGGTACACTTTAGCAAAGACTGATAAATCTATACAAAGAGACAATACTTTATGTCACTCATTCACAGGAAGACGTAGAGGCTCATTTTCAAAGCACATAGATTTAAAGTTACATAGGTTACGAGGGGCTCATTTTCAGAGCACTTAGACTTAAGTCTAATAGCCAGATGATCAAAAGTCCCGAGCTGCACCAAATAGCGCTCTAAAAATAGCGCTGGAACAGCACGGGGCGTTATTAGACCTATGATCAGAGATAATGACAAGCAAATTTAAGCACGCAATTATCTCTGATCATGGGGTAGAAGTGCGGGAGAATTATGCCTGAGCATGCGCTCAGCACAATCCTCCTGCACTTGTTTGACAGGTCTGGGCTGTCAAAAGGCCAAAACTGTCAAACACAGGGGCTGGAGGTCCATGGGAGCACCAGACCCCCAACTACCCCTGCCCCGAGCAAGTCAAAACGGGGGCTGGAGGTCCGTCAGACCTCCAGTCCTCCCGATGATCCCCCCCCCCCCAGGTTCAAGATGATCCCCCCTCACCCCTCCGACACCCCCCAACACAGTTCAGGGAGGGCTGGAGATCCGGTGGATCTCCAGCCTCCCCTAACTCCCCTCAGCATTTCTAAAACGTCCCAGGTGGCCCAGTGGGCAACCGACCCTCTGAGTGACAGGGGGGCTGGAGGTCCACTGGATCTCTGGTACCCTCGACTATAGCCACTGAGAGGGGGGGCAGGGGGGATAAAATTCCCCAGGCCCGGGCCTCCAAGGGGGGCCCGGCGCCGCAGTCCCACCCGCTCTCTATCGTCGACCGTCTGCCCCCTGCATTGAAATCGCAGTCTCACTTCCTTGAAAGCAGCGCTGCAGGCAGTAGAACGCCTCCCTTCGACCCTCCTTCCCTCCCTGTGTCCCGCCCTGGTCTGACATAACTTCTGCGAGGGCGGGACACAAGGAGGGAAGGAGGGCCGAAGGCAGGCGTTCTGCTGCCTGCAGCGCTGCTTTCATGGAGGTGAGACTGCAATTTCAATGCAGGGGGCCTGACCCGTGGCGGACAAAGGGGGGGAGCAGCAGCGGTGACATCAGGGGTGGTGGAGGGGGGAGCAGTGGCTGCAGCGATCTCGAGGGGGGGGGAGCAGTGGCAACCTCGGGGGTGGTGGAGGGGGTAGCGGGGCGGCGAGGGCGGCCTTGCCCCGGGCCCGGCCCAGTCTCTCGGCAGCCCTGCCCCTGACCTGCCCAACACCCCCCAACACAGTTCAGGGAGGGCTGGAGATCTGGTGGGTCTCCAGCCCCTCCAAACCCCCCCAGCATTAACAAGGGGTTCATTTAAGATAACACTGGTGGTCCAGTGTCAATCCCCCCACCGCCCTACCTTGAGTTGGAGGAAGAAGGTAGCCTGCCTCCCTCCTCTTCCTTTGATGCTGCCTGCAAAATGGCGGCGCCCAGCCCTGCCCAGTGTATCCTGGGATGCGCTGGGTGGGGCTTCATACCATATAAGGGAGAAACTCCCTTATATGGTGTGACGTCCCGCCCAGCGCATCCCAGGATACACTGGGCAGGGCTGGGTGCTGCCATTTTGCAGGCAGCATCAAAGGAAGAGGAGGGAGGCAGGCTACCTCCTTCCTCCAACTCAAGGTAGGGCGGTGGGGGGGGGGGGGGGGTAGAGGGATTGACACTGGAACACCAGAGACCCCTTGCTAATGCTGGAGAATTGCGGGGGCTGGAGACCCACTGGCTCTCCAGCCCTCCATGAACAGTGTTGGGGGGGTCGGGGGGACCGGAGGTCCAGTGGACCTCCAGCCCCCCTGTCGCTTGGGGGGGCATCAGTCATCCACTGAGACAGGAGTAGCCTTCTGGAGGTCTTCTGGAGGGTGGACCCATGCCCCCCAGGCACAATTCCAGGCAAGAAAAACACTGGCTACTAATTAAATATTAGACATAATAAATGTTTATTCAAATTGTCAATGAAGCCAATCAGTAATTATTGAAATATTAACAAATAAACTCCCAATAAAGTATAATATGTAGCTAATAAAAGCAGAGTTTTCCCTGGGAGCTGTCAATATGTCCACCTGCTAGTGGACACACTGAGATTCCCCATCCTGAGTTCTGTTCCATCTTAAATACTATTTTCTTCCTTTCTTCATTATCTTAATTATAATTATTCTTCCTACCTAATGAATATGTATCTTTCCAGAATATTCTGTTTCCTGCTATGATGAATCCAGTTTCCAGCATGCTTCATCAAATTCTATCATTTATTCCCTTAAATTGACAGGGCCTGTCATGTACATAAGCATAAGTTTTCATTAGATTTTGGGTAAAGTCACCATGTTACTACTCCCACCCTCTTGCTAAGGCTATAATTTTACCCACACCCACTTACTTTTTCTTTTGATTGTTTATCTGGATACTGCAGATGTCCTTAGTCATAGGAGTCTCTGGCTCTTAGTTGCTGACCAGCAACTTATCACAAGTTAGCATAGGCCAAATGTCAAGCCACAGCGTTAGAAAGGTATTTTTCAGAAAAAGCACATTTATAGCTCTCTTGCAACTCTTAAGTCTGCTCCCAGCAAAATAGCTATATTAAAATAAAAACTAGAAATATGTGTGGTTTGCACCTTTTCATGGCCTCAGCATACACTAGACACAAAGTTCTAAGCCACAATTGAAGAAATTCTCAATATGGGTCAGAACATGGTTCAGAGCATAAACTAGGCCTCAGGCCCACAAAGGTGACCCGGGAAACACTCCTACACACCTCTTGGGCCTTAGGTGAGACATCTATATAAAAATATATTACATCCCAATGAAAATGTATTATTCATTCGTTAAAAACAAAAGAAAACAAACAAATAATTAATATAGATTCCCATTCTAAAACACTCTGAAAGGCATCCTGGACTTGCAGCATGAAAGGAGTAACGGGAGAAATGGGGGGGGGGGGGGGGGGGGTGTTGAGAAGGATTCCTGGCTGCCTACTGGAAGTCCTGTGAAGACTGCAGCCCAGCTCGCAGTGCCTGAATGTCATCTACAGTAGACTACAGGTGGCAGTTTCCTTTAAAGACTAGTGTGGAACTGTGGTCCATGCCTGATTTAAAGTCCTAACCTTTGCGGCCGATCCTTTCAGCTTCTTTTTAACCATTTTCCTCATTTTATCATAGTCGTCCTTTCAATAATTAAAAGCTGATACTGTAGATTTCCTTAATGACTTCACTCCAGATATCAGCTCAAATGTGATCATGTTATGATCACTGTTTCCCAGCGGATCCAACACCATTACCACTCATACTATGCCTCACATTCCTCTAAGGATTAGGTCCAAAATAGTTCTCCCTCTCATTAGTTCCTGGACTAGTTGCTCCAAGAAGCAGTCATTTATTACATCTAGAAATTTTATCTCCCTAACACCCCTTGATGTAACATTTACCCAGTCAATATTAGGATAATTGAAATCACCCATTAGTATAATGTTTTCTAATTTTTCCAGCTTTCCTAATTTCTGTAAACATATTTTCATCTGTCTGTTCGTTCTGTCCCGGCGGATGGTAGTATTGCCCTACCAGTATATTACTTCCCTTAACACCTGGAATTTCTATCCATAAAGATTCCATGCTGCTAGCTGTTTCATGTGGAATATTTATTTTATTTGACTCAATTCCCTCTTTAACATATAGCGCACCCCCCCCCTCTAATTTGATCCACTTTATCTTTGCAATATAATTTGTACCCTGCTAACACAGTGTTCCATTGACTGTCTTCCTTCCACCAGGTGTCTGAAATGCCTATTATATCTACCTATTCATTTAGTGCTTTATGCTCCAATTCTCCTATCTTATTTTTAAGGCTTCTAGCATATGTATATAGACACTTTAAATTACCTGTTTTTCCTTGCATTTACAGGTTTGTTTGAAGTTAAGGGGATAATTTGCATCCTTACTCTGTTATCCCATTGAATTAGGCCCTGCTGTGTCTTCTAGAGGCTACCTGTTAATGCTATGGCAGAAAGTTCAAGTTTTAAAACTATGTGGAAAAGGGTATGGAGACTAGTTACTAAAGTTTGCTTTTTTTAATTATTCTGTCTTTATCAATAACCTACAATTTCTCTTTTAAACTCCAATCTGTAAGTTGCCAAAACACAGAGCAAAATAATGTTCACTCACCCAGAACTTCTTAGAAAGAAAGTTAACTGGGACCTTTCCTCTCTATATAGTTTTGATTCTAAGGAGACTGCTTCAAACAGACCCTTTGAAGTTAATCCAGTAATCAGATTGCCCTTAGTAATCTTTTCAACTATTCTACTTCCTCACACCTTAATTAACACCTAATTCAGGTCAGTAGAAATGCTACTTCTCCAGCAGCCAAAGAACAGAAAATAACTTTCTTTTAGGACTTTCTTTTGAGCCCTGCTTCTATCCTTTTTATTGCTCTTGGCTGTTAAGTTTCTTCCTCTAGAGAAAGTTTCAGTTTAAAACCACAGGGAAAAGGGTTGTATACTATGGAAACTAGTTAACAATGCTTGCTTCTCTTTCTTTCTTTTTTTTTTTTTTTTTAAGATTGAAGTAGGCCCTGCTATGCTTTCTAGAGGCACAACTCATTCCCACAGAATACTATAACCATATTTCAGAAAGGCCTGGGGGTGGAGGATCCCTGGTGGGAGAAATTGTTCAGCGATGAGCAGTAAGTAGTACATAGAAGAAGCAGCAAAGACAGAAAGCAGGACTGTGAACTGTCCACCCTTTTCATATTCTTCTTCATGTTCCTCTTTTTTTTTAATCACTTTAATTTGGTTAGTTTTTCATTTCTGCACTGCATCAGACATAGAATTGCTACTTTAGAGCAGTAGTGCTCGCACCAGTCATCAAACCCTTTGGGTTTTCAGGATATGCTAAATGAACTTGCATAAAGAAGAGCCAACACTGCCTCCAATCATGCAGAAAGGAAGGTGGGGGAGGGAAGGATTTGGGGATTTAGCTTAATACCTTTTTCGGTTGTGTCTCCCAAAGTGGGCTATATTCAGGTTCAGTAGATATTTTTCTGTCTCTGGAGGGCTCACAATCTAACTTTGTTCCCAAAGCAATCGAAGGTTAAGTGACTTGCCCAAGATCACAGGCAGCCACTGGGTCCCAATCCAGAAAACCCAACCATCTGCTTACATGGAAATACTTTTAAAATAGGAGGAAATATTTTTTTCACTCAGTGAATAGTTAAGCTCTGGTACTTGTTGCTGGAGAATATGGTAACAGTGGTTAGTGTATCTGGATTTGAAAACATTTTGGACAAGTTCCTGGAGGAAAAGTCCATAGTCTGCTATTGAGATCGACATGGGGAAGCCAGTGCTTGCCCTGGGATTGTTAACACAGAATGTTGCTATTATTCAGGTTTCTGCCACATACTTGTGACCTGGATTGATCACAGCTGGAAACAAGAACAAAAGAGTAGCCATACTGGGTCAGACCAATGGGCCATCTAGCCCAGTTCCCTATGATTGGCTGGGGGGGGGGGGGGGGGGAGGAATATCCAAGATTGGTTTGAGCAACAGTGTTTTTTTTTTGGGGGGGGGGGCTATAAAACGTACTATTACAATGTAACAGGTAATGCTATTTCATATTCATTATTAGCAAATGTTGATTTCACAGTAAGTCCATTTCCAATATAAAGCTACCACTACACTCATTCAATCTGAGAGCGGAAGAGCTTCCCTGCTCCTCCGTCACTTCTCTTTCCATTTCCTCTGTGCCTTCTCTCTCCCCTCTATCCCAAGTGCCCATATACAAACACACCAAATCTCTCACTCCCCCCCCTCAACTGATCCCTGCAGTCTGTCTTCAGTCCATTGCCCCAACCTTCCAAACCCTCCTCCTTACCCCACTGATCAACCACAGTGAATAAAGTGGTAGGTGGTAGCACCGGTGGTCACATCCTCTTCCTGTAATACCTTAAAACACACAGGACAGCCATGATGGCTGCCCCATACCCCAACTGGATTGTATCTTACATTTCTCATGGTAGTGTTCTAGCTCGCTGCTCGGCAGATTGCTTAGGCGCAACAACTTTGGAAGTAGCAGCCCTTCATCACCAATCCTTTGTAGTTTTACAGCTCCTTTTTTTGACTTAGTCATGACCAAAACCGGTCTAGATAAAAACATACTTCTTTTTTTGCCCTGGACCTTTTTTTTTCTGTTCCATTATCACTGAAAAATGTCCAGATTTTAAGCCCACCCAAGTCCCTTCCAAGTCCCACCCAAAACACACCCTTTGTAATTTAGATGAACTGTGGAGTTAAACGTCTCAATTCTAAGTTTCGAAAATCGCAACTTGGACATTTTTGTGAGGAAAACATCCTTCTGCCGCTTTATGCCACTTTTGAGATGTTTTTCTTTTTTAAAAATGAATGCCTTAAATATCAGGTAATCAGATATGTTTTCTGGGAACCTAGGATTCTTGTTTTTGTACCAAAAAATTACAATTACTCCCACAACAGGAACAAATTCCCAGAATACCACCAATAAACAATCCAGTTACTCTTGTACTGCATAAATACATACCAGGAAATACTGCTAGAGAGCAGACTCATAGCACAAAGCAGGATCTCTCAAAGGACCTGTCTTGGGAGGGAGATTGAACTTTGCAACGAATCATGAACTGCAGCCCTAAAACAAGGCCTTGGCTTGATAGATGGTTAATCATTACCAACCTGCATGGAAAGGTTACAGAATTCTTATCTGTATGTATAATCAAGGGTAGCTTGTTTATGTTGTTACAATAAAATATATGCCTCATATCTACACCTATATATAATACATTTACTCCTGTGTATCATTCCTAGCACCTGGGCAGCCTGTTACATGTCCACAAGGAAGTGGGAACAGAGGAGGGTTAGACAAAACTTAGGAACAGTAGTACAGCTAAAGTTTTATTGCTTAAAATATGTATAAAAGTAACAAAATATAGCGTTTTTTTTAAAAAGTACATAACAAAATAAAAATACTAAAAGTCCAATAATGTACACTAAAAATGATATCAGTGCATTTTTAGTGTACTTTATCGGACTTTTAGTATTTATAGTATTTTTATTTTGTTATGTGCTTTTTTAAAAACGCTAAATTTTATGTTACTTTTATACATATTTTAAGCATATTGCTCGTTCCGTGGGACTTTTTTTTTAGTTACCTTCTGGTTGCAGCCTGTTGCATGCACATATCCTGTACATTCTATATTCATCGGAAACATTTTTGTATCACAAACTTGTGTCATAACTAAACCCCTTAGAACTAGATGTACTTTTATTTGCTGCATTTGTATCCCACATTTTCCCACCTCTTTGCACACATTTACGAAAATGTGTGAACATTTTAGCACATGCTAATGATGTTAACATGAATTATCAGTAAATAACTCCTATAACATGAAACTGAGACCCAATGTAAGTAAGCCAAGATCAGTGCAGTTTAGTGTCTGCTATTGTCGTAGCACACTTTTATAAATCTAGCTTATTAGCTTGAGCAGTTCAGGCTTAAAAAAAATGATGCACATAAATCACTTTGCATGTTTTTGTACTACTTCACAGTGTGTGGAAGATTGTTCCAACTGTTTGTTTCACTTACTTCCCATTTCTAAAGCTAAAGCTACAAAGCAAAACTAATTAACATTGATTAGCAAATTATAAAGAAGGTATCAAATGACACTTAATACTTTGCACCAGGGGTTCTCAATCTAGTCCTCAGGACACACCTAGCCAATCAGGTTTTCAGGATACCCACAACTAACATGCATGAGATAGATTTGCATAGAATGGAGGTAGTGCATTCAAATTTAGCCATGCATATTTCCTTATATGGTATTGAAGCCAAACCTAGTACATCCCAGGATTCACCGGGCAGGGCACTGCCATTTTGAAGGTGGCGCCCCAGAAGGAAGGAGTATCCAGATTCGGGAGGTGGCTAAGGAGCCAGAAAGGGAGCAAGGATTCTGGAACTGAATAGGAAGGAAACCAGTGAGACAAACCAGGAAACACACAGACTTTCTGATGCAATATACCCATTACATCTCCCCCTCCTCCAAAAAGAAAAAAAAAAAAAAAAAGGAAAGCTAGAAACACCACCTCAACTCCCCCACCCATGAAGTGGGAACAGGAATTGAGAAACCCCCCAGTCTTCCTACCTGCTTTACATCCTGAGCTTTCAGTTTCTGAACAAGGGCAGTACAGCAGAGAATATTGAGGGTATTCAGGCACCCACAGCATTGGGACATATGTAACTGAATATAATTCACCTTGAACTACTAAGGAAAAGGTGTAATCTAAATGCAGAGGATTATAGCTTTGCCTGATCTTTTCAATCATTCAGGACCAAAAGGTAACATGAGTTGGTGTTGTACCAAAATTAATTTTCAGCTAGAAATGTAATTATGTCACTAACAGGCTTATTTTCGAAAGAGAAGGGCGCCCATCTTTCGACACAAATCGGGAGATGGGCGTCCTTCTCCCAGGCTCGCCCAAATCGGCATAATCAAAAGCCGATTTTGGGCGTCCCCAACTGCTTTCCATCGCAGGGATGACTAAAGTTCCCGGGGGCGTGTCAGAAGATTAGTGAAGGCGGGACTGGGGCGTGCTTAACACATGGGCGTCCTCGGCTGATAATGGAAAAAAGAAGGGCGTCCCTGACGAGCACTTGGCCTACTTTACTTGGTCCATTTTTTCTTGAGACCAAGCATCAAAAAGATGCCCAAACTGACCAGATGACCACTGGAGGGACTCGGGGATGACCTCCCCTTACTCCCCCTGTGGTCACTAACCCTCTCCCACCATAAAAAAATAATTTAAAAATATTTTTTTGCCAGCCTCAAATGTCATACCCAGCTCCCTGACAGCAGTATGCAGGTCCCTGGAGCAGTTTTAGTGGGTTCAGTGCACTTTAGGCAGGCAGGCAGACCCAGGCCCATCCCCCCTACCTGTTACACTTATGGTGGTAATTGTGAGTCCTTCAAAACCCACTGTACCCACATGTAGGTGCCCTCCTTCACCCTTTAGGGCTATGGTAGTGTTGTACAGTTGTGGGGAGTGGGGTTGGGGGCTAGCACCCAAGGTAAGGGAGTTATGCACCTGGGAGCAATTTATGAAGTCCACTGCAGTGCCCCCTAGGTTGCCCAATTGGTATCCTGGCATGTCAGGGGGACCAGTGCACTATGAATGCTGGCTCCTCCCATGAGCAAAGGGCTTGCATTTGGTCGTTTCTGAGATGGGCGTCCTCGGTTTCAATTATCGCCGAAAACTGGGGACGACCATCTCTAAGGACGACCATCTCTAAGGTCGACCTAAATGTTGAGATTTGGGCATCCCCTACCATATTATCAAAAAGAAAGATGGACGCCCATCTTGTTTCGATAATATGAGTTTCCCCGCCCCTTCGCTGGGATGTCCTGCGAGGATGTCCTCAGGAAAACTTGGGCGCCCAGTTCGATTATGCCGCTCCACGGAATTCAATTTCAGCAGTAATGCTGATTTTAGCAGTCGTAGAAGCTCACTATATTAAGAAGCTTGTGTCACCCTGTTCTAGGAGTTCTATAATCTGCTGAAGATTTTTCTTGTGCCTGTTAACTTTTTCAGACTGAAAGAGTGAAGCCCACTCAATGTCCTGTTGTGTGTGTTAACCTATATTCAAGTCCATTTGTTGTAATTCCATTTATATTTGGGACATTTTCTGAAGAGAAAAGGGTTCACTTGTAGAGGCTGCAATATTAAAAGTAAACTGACCGTAGCATCTGGAATCGGGTTTTGGGATAGAGAACAGCATATGCTCTGAGCTATTTAGAGGTGACATACTGTAAAGTTGCTCCCCTTCACTCCGAGGTTGCAGCTCCCCAAACAAAAAAACACTCTCCAGCCGTGCTCACCTCCAACTCAAAATAAAGCTGTTTATTGCATAGGAAGGTCGTCCCTCCTTCTCTCAAGTACAGATCCAAAACACAAAACAAATCCCTGTTACCAGGTACCTTGCTCAAGCCTGTTTGGTACACAGGCCAGGCTTCAGCAGCTGCTTCCTCTCTCTTCCTCTCCTAGAGAGGAGCAGCAAAAAGCAAAAAAAAAAAACCCCCGGTTCAGTTTAGCTAGGCTTACCACAATACAGTTCAGTTTAGCCAGGCTTTAAAACCCCAGCCTGGCCTGCAAAACACAGTTCAGGCTAGCCAGGCTTTCACAACACAGTTCCGGTTAGCCAGGCTTTCAAAACACAGCCAGGCTTTCAAAACACAGTTCAGGTTAGCCAGGCTTTCAAAACGCAGTTCAGGTTAGCCAGGCTTTCAAAACACAGCCAGGCTTTCAAAACACAGTTCAGGTTAGCCAGGCTTTCAAAACACAGTTCAGGTTAGCCAGGCTTTCAAAACACAGTTCAGGTTAGCCAGGCTTTCAAAACCCAGCCAGGCTTGCAAAACACAGTTCACTTTCAATTCCAGCTTTAAAACACAATATGGCTCTGCGCGGGCTCAAAGCCTAGGGTCCCACCCTCTTGGTCAGTCAATCTCTCTTACCTGACCTCCTCCCGCTTGACCCGGCTTGGCCCCGCTACCTCCTTGGCTTTCGCTGAGCCAGAGCTGAAAAGTCCATCGGCTCTTCCAGGGTGTTCTCCGGTTCAGTCAACTCCATAGGGCAAGGCTCACTCTCTGCCTCTCTCTCCTCAGGAGCCCAATCCATATTCTCTTCACCCCGTCCCTCTCCCAGCTGCTCAGCCTTTTCTTCATTAAAGTTCTTTGGAGTCCCTTCTTTCTCCACCCACTTGTTCCACCACCTCTTCCACCAGGTTGGAGAATCAGCCTTACTCCTTCCCCTGCGGCCCTCCTCTGGTCTCTCCCAGGAATGCACATAGTTTCTCTGATCCCCCGGTTCCCTTGGGGCATGCTGGGAGTTGTAGTTTCCTATTTCGGGTTCTTCCCTGGGGATTGCCTGCCTGTACCTGGGGTATTCGTGCTTACCCCAGGGTTCCTTTGGGGCATGCTGAAATTTGTAGTCCCTTTCTCTCCTCTTTTCTTTCGGTTCCCCAGGGCTGCCTACATACTCTTTACATACCCCCCCCCCTTAAATTTCCATCCCCCCATTCTTTCTTATTCTCCTCCCCTATTCGGGACAGGGCATCAACATTTCCTAAACATCGCCCTGGGCGATGCTCCACTGAATATTGGAAAGGCTGCAGCGCTAGGTACCAACGCATTAGTCTCCCATTATTATTCTTCATCATATTCAGCCATTTCAAGGGAGCATGGTCCGTTACTAACTTAAATTTCCTCCCTTCCAAATAAACACTACATTCTTGCACTGCCCATCGTATGGCTAAACACTCCTTTTCTATGGTAGAGTAATGCTCCTCATGAGGTAGGAGCTTCCGACTTAAGTAGAGTACCGGGTGTTCCTCCCCTTCATGCTCCTGGGACAGTACTGCTCCTAACCCCCTACCCGAAGCATCTGTTTGAAGGACAAAGGGCTTTTCAAAATCAACTGCCTTCAACACAGGTTCCTGGCACAGGGCCCTCTGCATCTGTTCAAATGCCCTCGCCTCCTCCCCTCCCCACCTCAAGTGGTCGGGATTCTTCCCTCTCAGCATGTCGGTTAAAGGAGTGGCCATTGAGGAAAAATGAGGGATGAACCTGCGGTAATACCCTACCATCCCCAGGAAGCTACGTAATTGTTTCTTGGTGTTGGGTCTGGGAAACTCGTGGATGCTTTTAACCTTATTTAATAAGGGGCGCACACCTCCCCTTCCCACCGTATAGCCCAAATACTTCACCCGGTACTGCGCAAAATAGCATTTTTTGGGGTTCAGGGTGAGTCCTGCCTCCCTAAAAGCCTGCAGCACTGCCTCTACCTGGTTTAAATGGGTGTTCCAGTCTTCACTATGTATGACCACATCATCCATATACGCAGCGGCGTAGGTCTGATGTGGTCGGAGCACCCTGTCCAGCAACCTCTGGCAGCTCGCCGCCGCGGAATTAAGGCCAAAGGGTAATCTCTTAAACTGGTACAGGCCTATGGGCGTACTAAAGGCCGTCTTAGCTTAGGAGTAAGTGGAATCTGCCAGTACCCTTTTGTCAAGTCCAGGGTAGTGAGATATTGGGCAGATCCTAGCCGGTCCACCAGCTCTTCAATATAGGGCATAGGATATGCGTCTGCTTGAGAGATATTATTAAGCTGGCGGAAATCTATGCAAAATCTCCACTCCCCCTCGGGTTTTGGCACTAACACCACTGGACTTGACCAAGGGCTATAGGACTCCTCAATCACCCCGAAGTCTAACATTTCCTGTACCTGTTTTATAACCTCCCTCCTTTTCATGGGGGAAAGCCTGTATGGCTTTTGCCGCACTACTTTACCCCTTTCTGTTATAATGTCGTGCTCCATTAGGTGAGTATTCCCCGGACAGGCCGTCAATACATCATCAAACCCTTTCAGGAGCCTTCCTATCTCCTTCTTTTGTACCAGTGTCAGCCGGGAATTAACCCCTGGCTCCCCGGGCTTGAAAATATCCCTTATTTGGGGTCCCAACTCCTCTCCATCCTTTTCCTCCACCCGAGTCTGGAAGCCTACCCTTGCTACCCAGGGTTTCATCAGGTTGACATGGAAGGTTTGGACCCGGCCCTTCTCGTTCGCCACCTCATACGTGAGAGGCCCTAATCTCCTCCTTACAACCCAGGGTCCCTTCCACCTAGAGGCAAACTTATGAGGGTCTTCAGAGATCAGGATAAGGACCCTATCTCCTACTATAAACTCCCTTTCCCGAGTACCTTTATCATAATATTCCTTTTGTTGGTTCTGGCTTTGTTCTAGCCTATCCTGGGAATATTCCTGTAACTTGTCCAATCTGGCCCTCAGATCCTGTAAATATTCGACCACTGACTGATCAGATGCTTCCGGAGGTACCCAATGTTCCTGCAATATATCCAAAATCCCCCTTGGCCTCCTGCCAAACATTAGTTCATAAGGCGAAACCCCTAATGAGTCTTGCACCTTTTCCCTGTAGGCATATAGCACAAAGGGCAACAGTTGGTCCCACCCTGTCCTATCCTCGCCTAACGCTTTTTTTAACATACCCTTTAAAGTTCTATTAAAGCGTTCCACCATCCCATTGGTTTGAGGATGGTAGGCCGCTGTACGGATATGCTTTATCCCAAAAGCCTCCCACACTTGCCTTAAGGTACTGGACATAAAGTTGGACCCCCGGTCTGTCAAAACTTCTTGGGGGAAGCCAACCTCACAAAAGATTTTTATCAGTTCCCTGGCAATGCCCTTTGCTGATAGCCTTCTCAAAGGTAAGGCCCATGGGTACCGAGTGGCCATATCCATAATCACCAACACATAGAGGAAATCTCTCTGGGATTTTGTTACCGGACCAATAATATCCATGGCTATTCTCCTCACCGGTTGTTCCACCCTAGGCAGGGGCTTTAAAGGTGCCCTAGGTGGCAGCCGGTCGGCCACCTTCTGACAGTTGGGGCAGGACTTATAATACTTCTCCACCTCCCCATAAACTCCGGGCCAATAGAAGCGCCCCAATATCTGAGTCAGGGTAGCTTGGGAGCCCTTATGCCCCCCCAAAGGGTGATCATGAGCTAGCCTTACTACCAGGGGGCGAAAAGCTTGGGGGACTACTAGCTGTCTCCCAGACTCAGAGTTCTCCCAGTTGGGTACCCTGCGATATAGTATGTCCCCTTCTATCAGGAACCCCGGAGCCTCCCTGCCTTTACCTTGTCGGGCCCTTCCCCAAGCATATTCTAAAGTAGGGTCATTGGCCTGCTCCCTATGAAACTGGGGAAACTGTTCCCTCAATTCTTTCGGGGCTACTGGCAGATAACTTTCTTTTTGCGCCTGCTCCAATGCCTCCCGTCTACCCCTCTGCTCCTTTTTCTTCAAAGCTTTCCCCTTTCTCTCTTTTCCTGGCTCCCCTAGGACCTCCCCCTGAAAAGGAAAAATCCCTCCTATTTCCTCTTCCTCCACCTCAGGGTCCCGCCGAGCCTGAGCGCGGGTAGTTACCAACACTCTTTTCTCACTAATACATTCAGTAAACGGGGGCCAGTCCCTTCCTAAAATCATCTCCTGTGGCAACCGGGGCAGAACGGCCATGGCTATCTCTATCTCTCCTGTGGGCCCCTTCAAGTGAACTCTATGGAGGGTATAACGAGTACTGGCCCCATGTATACATTGAATAGCCACTGCTCCCTCATAGGTATCCTGACATCGTGTTCTCTTTTTCCTTATTTGTTCCCATAACCTCCTAGAGATCATGGACTGGTCTGCCCCGGAGTCTAACATGGCTACAATCGGTAAACCCTCCACCTCCACCTTGGCAGTATACCGTGGCCTAAACCCTTGGGCCACCTGCGAGGTCCATCCCTCCCGACCTGGGCAATCCTTCAGGAAGTGCCCCTCTGTCCCACACTTATAACACATTTTTCCTCCATACGAGGTAGCCTTTTTCCCAGGGCCTGCGGGTACTACTGGCTTTTTACCCACCCCGCTGTACTCGTGCTTCACTCCCTGGGGATCTGTCTTAAAGAAGGAACTTTTGGGCCCCCAGCCTCCTTGAGGTCGGGGCTTCCCCCCCTCCAGGTCGGGTCCTCCCCAATGTTGGGCTTCCAAGTAACACTCCAACCCTGCAGTCACGGCCTCCACTGTCTTACAACCCCTTTGGACTAATCCTGCCCTAATCTCCCTGGGAAGGCCCTGCAGGAATTGTTCCACTACCAATTCTTGAAGAATCTCTCCTGTGGAGTGGCGATCAGGTTCCAACCATTTTTTTACCAAGTCCATCAGTTTAGTGGCCACAGCTTTAGGGATTTCTCCCTTTTCCCATTTAGTGGACCGAAACTTACGCCTATAAGCCTGGGTACTTAGTCCGTAACGGTCCTTAATGGCCTCTCTTAACCTCCCATAGTGGGCAGCATCCCCAGGAGCCAAGTCTCTAAAGGCTGCGAGAGCCTCCCCAGATAATGAAGGCACTAACCGCATGGCCCACTGCTCTTGGGGCCATCCTGCGGCCACCGCCACCCTCTCGAATGCGGTCAGGAAATCATCTACATTATCCTGCTCAGACAACTTTCCCCAAGTAAGTGAGTTCAAGGATAAAGGTCCTACCGCACCGCTTCCTCCTGGCCCCTGTCCGGTTACTCCGGCTCCCACGTCCCTTGGAGCATTGATCCCCCTCTGAAAAAAGTCTTGGAGCATATTCAGCACCGGTTGTTGCTGCTCTCGTGCAGCCCTCAAGGAGTCCTCCACCATCTTATTGGTCAGTTCCTGCTGTTTCTGGAACTGCATCGTCATCCACGCGAAGATCTCCTTGGGGTCCATCCTGGGTCCGGCTCCGCGACTCCTGGGGGAAAAAAACAGAGGACAAACTCCAAGTGCGACTTCCCGACTTCTGTTTCCCTTTTCCTAAGATCCCTTTATTCCCCCCCCAATCTAGGCCCCGCTTACCGGAACCCTAGACGGGTCTGCGCCTTTCTCAGCGTTGGCCCCTCCGTCGGGCTTTTCGGCTTTGCTGGTCTTGGCCTCCTCGAGCGACAGGTCTGAAAAGGGATCCCACTTCTGACACCAATTGTAAAGTTGCTCCCCTTCACTCCGAGGTTGCAGCTCCCCAAACAAAAAAACACTCTCCAGCCGTGCTCACCTCCAACTCAAAATAAAGCTGTTTATTGCATAGGAAGGTCGTCCCTCCTTCTCTCAAGTACAGATCCAAAACACAAAACAAATCCCTGTTACCAGGTACCTTGCTCAAGCCTGTTTGGTACACAGGCCAGGCTTCAGCAGCTGCTTCCTCTCTCTTCCTCTCCTAGAGAGGAGCAGCAAAAAGCAAAAAAAAAAAAAACCCCGGTTCAGTTTAGCTAGGCTTACCACAATACAGTTCAGTTTAGCCAGGCTTTAAAACCCCAGCCTGGCCTGCAAAACACAGTTCAGGCTAGCCAGGCTTTCACAACACAGTTCAGGTTAGCCAGGCTTTCAAAACACAGCCAGGCTTTCAAAACACAGCCAGGCTTTCAAAACACAGTTCAGGTTAGCCAGGCTTTCAAAACGCAGTTCAGGTTAGCCAGGCTTTCAAAACCCAGCCAGGCTTGCAAAACACAGTTCACTTTCAATTCCAGCTTTAAAACACAATATGGCTCTGCGCGGGCTCAAAGCCTAGGGTCCCACCCTCTTGGTCAGTCAATCTCTCTTACCTGACCTCCTCCCGCTTGACCCGGCTTGGCCCCGCTACCTCCTTGGCTTTCGCTGAGCCAGAGCTGAAAAGTCCATCGGCTCTTCCAGGGTGTTCTCCGGTTCAGTCAACTCCATAGGGCAAGGCTCACTCTCTGCCTCTCTCTCCTCAGGAGCCCAATCCATATTCTCTTCACCCCGCCCCTCTCCCAGCTGCTCAGCCTTTTCTTCATTAAAGTTCTTTGGAGTCCCTTCTTTCTCCACCCACTTGTTCCACCACCTCTTCCACCAGGTTGGAGAATCAGCCTTACTCCTTCCCCTGCGGCCCTCCTCTGGTCTCTCCCGGGAATGCACATAGTTTCTCTGATCCCCCGGTTCCCTTGGGGCATGCTGGGAGTTGTAGTTTCCTATTTCGGGTTCTTCCCTGGGGATTGCCTGCCTGTACCTGGGGTATTCGTGCTTACCCCAGGGTTCCTTTGGGGCATGCTGAAATTTGTAGTCCCTTTCTCTCCTCTTTTCTTTCGGTTCCCCAGGGCTGCCTACATACTCTTTACAATACTCGTTCACAGAAGAAAATGTTTGTTCCAAACCAGAATACATTTACTGATAAGGCAAGGAAATCAGCGACACAGTAGTAAAGGTTGAGACTATTACATAGAAATGAACTCTGTGTAAGTTCCACAATCTCAGTCTTCAGTAATTACACAGGACCTGATATTCAAGGGTCCAATATTTAAAAACAAACAAAACAACCAAATTTAGAGGCAAATTGGCAAATTCATATGTCCAATTGAGGATGTGTGAAATCTCCACACTATTTTACAAGAGACTCTTGTAAAGTAGGAGCAGGGCTGTGGGTCTACGCCCCTCCATGTCTGGAGGGAGCAGTGATTTTAGAAAGCTAGATGTTGGGGGAAAACTGAGTTTCCCCCTCCCCACATAGACATTGGAGAAGCTTTATAAAAGCTCCTTGATCTCAGCATCAGTGCACATACCCCTATCAAGTCCATTCCTCGATGCCAGCTTCCCTATCGTTCCTGACACCATTCAGCACAACCCCCCACCATCACCTAACTCTCCTGACACCATTCAGCACAGCTCAGCTGCCTTCACTCAACCTTCCTGACAATATCCAGCAAAGACACCTTCCAGGATGCATCCACATGTTGCTACAAGCCCAACATGTGGCAGCCCCCCAGACTCCTCCCCCTCCCAGGGCACAAGGCCCTAAAAAGTTGTCCTTGTGCTGCAAGGGTCCCTATTCCTCATCCTTTCAACCCAGTCCTCAGGCTTACTAGGGCAAACTGGGGTCTAGTGTGGTGGGAGCAATGCCCACTTTATCCCCCCCCCTTGTGGCTGCTGGGGTTCAAAATGGCCACTAAGACCTGTAGTGGTAATATTGCAGTATTACTGCTAGGAGTCAGGCGTCTCTTGTGGCACAAGTAACAATTTTTGAGGGCCATGGGAGGGGGGGGGGGAAGGGTCAAAAGATGTAACTACCCATGTTGGAAAGACAATTAGTGAATGCTTGTGAAAAAGAAGGTCTTCACCCACTTTCAAAATTGTGCATTATTTTTCATCAGTCTAAGATCCACAGGGAGCCTATTCCACTCGAAAAAGACTGGCAATCAAAACACAGCCAGTTCTGATCTCAGCAAAATGAATTCTTGCTAGGGATAGGATTGAGAGCTGCTGGGCAAAATTGTACTGAGTCAAAATCACTGCCTGTGTAGCACACCCCCTGGCATTCCTACCCTGCTCTCTGCGCCACGACCAATAATTGAAACCAGTGAATGGGGAGCAATTTTAGTGCCCCCACTTTACTTGTCTTCTGTGTGGTCGCATCATCCGCACAGCCGTCAGTGCAGTTCTGACACTGGGTGCCCTCCAATATCAGAACTCTGGATGGTCTATAGATTCTGGTAGAAAAATACTGTGAAGTTTCATGGCAGAGCTGTTTATTAATCAGCAGCAAAATCTTAAACAAGGAAGATGGTTTTGAAAATGGAGCTCAGAAATGAAGAAAGTCTTTTTTGATAAATTTAACTTTGAAGAAAATGGGCCAGATTCAGTAAATGGTGCCCAAGGTTAGTTGCCGTTATGATCTACACTAATCCCCGGATTCTGTTTAGCGCACCTAGAGATCTAAGCTGAAGTCAAAGTGTATTCTATATCAACGTGTGTCACTTAATTGGTTTAACAAACCAATTAGCATTGGTAACAATACTTAACAAGCAGTAATGAGTACTAATTGGCAATAATTACAATTTACGCGCACAAGTCACTAAGCATATTTTGTAACTTCTAACGTGAACAGGCAAAAAGGGGCGCGGTTATGGGTGGGGAAATGGGCGTTTTGTGGGCATTTTGAAATTTACGTGTGTAGTTATAGAATATGGCCCCTAAACCTACGCACTGGGATTTACACCATCAGGCTTATTTTCAAAAGGGAAGGACGCCCATCTTCCGACACAAATCGGGAGATGGGCGTCCTTCTCCCGAGGTTGCCCAAATCAGCATCATTTTTTGCATCCTCAACTGTTTTCCATCACGGGGATGACCAAAGTTCACGGGGGTGTGTCGGCAGTAAACCGAAGGCGGGACGGGGGGTGGTTAAGAGATGGGCGTCCTCGGCCGATAATGGAAAAAAGAAGGGCGTCCCTCACGAGCATTTGGTCGATTTTACTTGGTCCCTTTTTTTTCTACGACCAAGCCTCGAAAAGGTGCCTGAACTGACCAGATGACCACCAGAGGGAATCGGAGATGACCTCCCCTTACTCCCCCAGTGGTCACCAACCCCCTCCCACCCTAAAAAAAATTTAAAAAATATTTTTTCCAGCCTCTGTGCCAGCCTCAAATATCACACCCAGCTCCATGATAGCAGTATGCAGGTCCCTGGAGCAGTTTTTAGTGGGTGCAGTGCACTTCAGACAGGCGGACCCAGCCCCCCCCCCCACCTGTTACACTTGTGGTGGTAAATGTGAGCCCTCCAAAACCCCCCCGAAACCCACTGTACCCACATCTAGGTGCCCCCCTTCATTCCTAAGGGCTATGGTAGTGGTGTACAGTTGTGGGGAGTGGGTTTTAGGGGGTGTTTGGGGGGCTCAGCACCCAAGGTAAGGGAGCTATGCACCTGGGAGCTTTTTCTGAAGTCCACTGCAGTGCCCCTAGGGTGCCCGGTTGGTGTCCTGGCATGTGAGGAGGACCAGTGTACTACAAATGCTGGCTCCCTCACGACCAAAGGGCTTGGATTTGGTCGTTTTTGAGATGGGCGTCCTCGGTTTCTATTATGGCCGAAAACCGGGGACGACCATCTCTAAGGTCGACCATCTCAACATTTAGGTTGATCATCTCTAAGATCGACCTAAATGTTGAGATTTGGGCGTCCCCCATCGTATTATCGAAACAAAAGATGGATGTCCATCTTGTTTCGATAATACGGGTTTCCCCGCCCCTTCGCTGGAATGTCCTTAGAGATGGACGCCCTTAGAGATGGTTGTCCCCGTTCGATTATGCCCCTCCATGTTTTTGTTGGTGTAAATGGATGCATGTAGTTTTAGGCACTAGGATATTAACTAATTATATTCTATAAACTGCGCCTAAATCTAGGTGCCGCTTACAGAATACGTTTAGTCGGAAATGTTTTCCATGCAGATTTTTTAGGAGCCATAGATGGAATATCCCCCCTCAAGCGCACTGTTAGTATTCTTTAAAGGGAGCTCTGTGCATACGGACCTTTATAGAATACTAGCTTAGGGCCCCTTTTACAAAGCATCGGTAAGCCCAACACGGGCCTACCACTCGCTAAAAGGGAAGTACTGCCTGCAGCAGCCCGGCAGTAGTTCCCACCCCCCAGTGCGTGTCATATCCAGTACTACAGAAATATTTTAATTTTTGTAGTGCTGGTGTGTACCTGGCGGTAATTGGGCAGTGCCGTGCACTGACTGGTTCCTGCTGGGTTAGCATGGGAGCCCTTGCCGCAACCTCAAAGAGTGGCAGTAAGTGCTCCCCCCCCCCTGAAATGGGCGCGCGGCAAGTGCTTCACTTGCTACACGGCCATTTCCTGAAAAAAAAAAGAAAGACCTACCTTTTACCCACTGCGGTAAAAGTGGGCCTTGGTGCAAATCAGAAACACGCACCAACTCCAGCGTAGGCCCCATTTTACCGCAGCTTTGTATAAGGGGCCCTTAGTGCATATTTCATGCCTAACTTTGGGTGCAAGCACTTACACCTGCCAAAACCTGCCCAACTGATGGCACTTAGGTGCAGAAATGCAGGTACTCTATAACATCGCACTTAATTTCTGGGAATGCCCCTGACCTGTCCATGCTTCTCCCATGGCCATGCTCCCTTTTCAGTTCTGAGTCATAAAATTTGGGCACGTGTGTTATAGAATGGGGTGTAGGGCAACCTATGCAAATTCCAAGGGAATGAGTATAGAAGAAACTATTAGTTTAAAAATAAGCAGAACACGAGTGGTTTTTAAAGTATGAGTCACATGATATGAGGAGTACAGTCGACCGGAGAATTTTGAATTATTAACAACTATAAATTACGTGAGCGTTGTTTATTAGGATAGATGAGAACTCATGGATGATTAAACAAGTAAATGGCAGTATGTGGAATGGATGTAAGATTTTGTACGCATGTTTTAATACAGTTGTGAATAATGTTACAAAGTCCAGAAGAATTTAAATGTCTACCATGCCAAAGATTAATATGAAATGTTGGTAAGCACTAACTGTTTGTAAATTTGGAAGTACTGAATTTTTTTGCATATTATTATTAAGATGGTGGGCTACTGAACAACCTTTATTGAAGAAGGATATATTGGACCGTAACGTTTGCAAATTACAGGCTTATTTCTGTTTTGCTAAGTTTGGGAAGTTTGATTGGAAAACCTGTGCTGACTCAGATGGTGAATTCTATAGATAGATGTGTGTTGCTTGATGATCATCAGTATGGTTTTAGGAAGAAGCATAGCACAGAAATGTTATTATTATCTACCTTGGATGAGATTTGGTTAGGGTTGGATTTGAAACAGTTTTTTTTGTTTTGTTACCTTTAATATCTCTTTAGCTTTTGACACTGTGGATTACAAGATAATGTTGGATCGTTTATTTGCTTTCATTTTCAGGGAGGTAGTGTACTCTTGATTTGTTTCATATTTTTCATATTGGATGATGTAGGTGAGAAATGTTGAGAGTATGTCCAGTATCTACCCACCATCTGTGGGGGTGCCGCAGGTCTCTACCCTGTCAGTGTATCTGTTTAATTTGTATTTGAAATCTTTAGGTCAGGTTTTGCATTGGTTGGATGTGTCATTCAGAATTTATGTGGATGATATCCAGTGATTTTCCCTGTAGGTTTATAGATGGTTTGCAGAAGTTGTGATGGTGCTTGTCTATGATTCAGGGCAGGATGGGTGAAAACCATTTCACTCTGAATCTTTTGAAAACTGAGGTGATGCTATTTAGGTCCTAAACTGTGGAATGAGCATCCACGTCAGATTCGGGATCAACCCACCATTGCATCTTTCAAACTGGCTCTAAGAACTCACCTTTTCAGAACTGCATTTGACCCGCCTGTTGGAATGTAATTGTATTTTACATGCATTGCCTGTCACCTATTATTTCTCTGTGATTACTCTGTGACCTCTGATGTGAATTACTTAGAGAGGTCACACAGCTATGCAACTTCCTGTGGGGGTTAGATGCAGCACATGGAGCACATGGAGCTCATGATCTCTCCTAACCTGAGAGGATCTATGGTGGTGTGAGCATCCATTACCATCTAAGCACATGGAAGGAGCTGATAATACAAATGTATAGTAATATGTATATATAAGCCTGTCTGATTATAATCTAACTACAAACTGTGAGTAAACAGATGTTTTGTTACTTCAACTTTAAAGTGACTCAGCAGTGAATTATTCAGGGGTGAATGAGAGAGAGATGAAGAAAGAAATTAACATTTCTAAAGCTGAAGCTGTGTGTACTAAAATCTGCTAATTATTTATTACAAATAATCCAACAAAAGGGTTATGGGCCCAGGGCTCAGGAATTGAAAAAGAAGAGAAATATTACCAGGCAGAAAAAAAGGCCACATTTTTCTCTTAAGTTTTAAAGGAAAGATTCAGTCTGTCTCTCTCTCCCCCCACACAGCAGACAGAAGGCTAAGAAAATGGCTGAGGGAAGAAATTCACCATTGTTCTATTCTCTCAAGGTGCCTAAATTAACTGAGTTTAATTATCAGAAGTGGGAACTAAGATTCATATGTCTCCTTCGAGCAAAAAGATTAAATATATGCTTAGACCAAGACAGAACAGCTGAAAATATGGCTGAATGGGACAATGCAAACTATTATGTGAAGTGCATGCTTTTGGAAGCTCTCTCAGAGAAACAAGCCATATTAGTGGAGGGAAAAGATACACCAAAGGACATTTTATATAAACTGAGAACTATGTATGCAACTACATATGCAAAGCAGCAACCAATTTGGCTGGCAGAGTTGAATGAAACCAAATTAAGGGATAAAAGTAAATGTAATGATCACATTATGCATCTTATGTCTTCATTTCAAAAGTTAGAACTTTCTGGAATTCCCATGTGTGATGCATTGAAAAGAGCATTTCTTTTTACCTCACTATCAAAGAAGTTTGATGTTTTTAGGTCTGTAAATGAGGCCATTGAAGGGCAATCTTTTGAACAGGCAACATCAAAACTAAGGCAGGAATGCATAATAAATGATTCTGAGGAGATGTGTTCTCAAAGTCAGTCAGAGAGAAATGAAACAAATTTCTTGGCAAAGAACAGAGGAAGGCGGAGCTATGGGAAAACTCCACCCAAGGGCAAGCTGATTTGCTACTCATGTGGAAAGGAGGGACATGTATCTAAATGGTGTAAGGAAACACAAAACACTCCCTCTAGCTCACCTAAGCCAATGGAACTAAAGAATTTTCAAACCAGGAAATGTATGAAGGACAAAGATAAACACAAGGGCTTTCTAATGGCAGAAAAATCTTTGACTATGGTAAATAATAATTCAAATGAAAGTACTTGGATTTTGGATTCGGGGAGCACATGCCATTTAACCAATTCTAAAGATTTCTTTCAGGAAATGTGTCCAGAAGAAGGTATTCTTAAAACTGCAAACGCAGGGACTGCTAAGATCCAAGCAAAAGGTATTGGATTCTTAAAATGCAAAGTGTCTAATGAAGTTAAAGAAATTCCTGTAAGTGATGTCTTGTATATTCCCCAAGCAGTTTGTAATATGCTTAGTGTATCTACATTAGATAAGAAGGGATTTGTGATTCATTTTGAAAACAGTAAGTGCACAATCTCTAAAAATGATGAAGTGTATGCTGAAGCTTTTATGCATAATGATGTTTATAAGCTGAACATTTCAGGTGAAGCCTCACATATGGCGCAAGTAAGGAAGAATGATGGAAAATGTAGTCTGGAAATCTGGCACCGCCGCCTGGGACATCGTGATTCTAAGGTGATCCAGGATCTTCACAGTGGGCAACTAGCCACCGGCATTCAGATAAGTGCAGATGCTGGTAAAATGGAGAAATGCATAGACTGTGTTACTCAAAAAGGTGTGAGACCCTCATTTCCTGCATACACAGGAAATAGGAGTAATAAAGTGCTGGACTTAATACACAGTGACTTATGTGGACCGTTTAATATCCCATCATTGGGAAATAACAGATTTGTGCTAATATTCTTGGATGATTTCTCTAGATATTGTGTGGCCTATTTGCTGAAAGAAAAAAGTCAAGTCACAGACATGCTGAAGAAATACGTAGCCATGGTGAGCAATAAATTTGAAAGAAAACCAAAGGTTCTTCAGACTGACAATGGTGGTGAGTTCACTTCACAAAGCATGCGCACATTTCTAGAACAAGAAGGCATTCAGCTTATCACAACAGTAGCTTACACACCAGAGCAAAATTCTGTTGCAGAGAGAAAATTTAGGTCACTTGTGGAAATGACCAGATGTATGCTGTCAGATAGCAATCTCCCTAAAAGACTATGGGGGGAAGCCATTCTCACAGCAGTGTACCTACAAAACAGAATGCCAACTAAAGGCGCTGAGCGCACACCACATGAGACATGGCATGGTAGGAAGCCAAACCTGTCACACATAAGAACATTTGGAAGTACAGCATATGCTCATATACCAAAGCAAAGAAGGCATAAGCTGGATTCCACAACAGAAAGGGGCATTTTAATTGGCTATGCTCCAGGACACAAAGGATATAGAATTTTGAATCTGAAAACTGGCATTGTTGGCATAAGACATGTTACATATTTTGATGAAAACAAAAGGGTTGATAAAGGCTGGATTATCCCAGATGAGCCTTATCATCCAGAATATGAAACTAGAACCATAATAGACATGCCAGTGTATATAAATGCCATACCAAGGCAGATGTCTGAAAGCAACTCACCTGTATCTAACGAGGAACAGGCAGAGGAAACAGACACAGAAAGGATCATTGAAGAAGACAGTACAGTTGGAGAAGGGGAATCAATTGGAGAAGAACTCTCAGATTTAGAGGATGCGGAAAGGTCAGACCAACCTGTTGTCAGACGCTCATCCAGGGAAAACAAAGGTGTTCCACCCCCAAGACTGTCTTACCTAACAAAGTCAGCAGAAGCTCAAGAGCCCTTAACATGGGATGAGATTGAGAAAATGCCAGCAGAAGAAGCTGCTGAATGGCATAAAGCTGCACAAGAAGAAATTGATGCATTGGATAAAAATAATACTTGGATTCTTACAAAATTACCTCCTGGCAAGAAAGCTATAGGATGCAAATGGGTATTCAAGTTAAAAAGGAATGCACAAGGAAAAGTGGAAAGGTATAAAGCCAGATTAGTGGCAAAGGGATATCTTCAAAAATATGGAGAAGATTTTGATGAAGTGTTTGCACCTGTAGTGAAACACACGACAATAAGAACACTTCTGAGCATTGCAGTCTCAAAAGGCATGCAAGTCAACCACATTGATGTGAAAACAGCGTTCCTTCATGGAGATATAACTGAAGACTTGTACATGGAACAGCCAACAGGTTTCATAAATACAAAACAAAGACAGCTAGTATGTAAATTAAACAAAGGTCTTTATGGATTAAAGCAAAGTGCAAAATGTTGGAATGAAAAATTGCATGAAATATTGACAAATTTAGGATTTAAGAAAGGTGAAGCAGATAAATGCTTGTACACTAGGTGCACAAATGGACAATATGCATACATTTTAGCTTTTGTTGATGATCTGCTCATTGCAAGCAAAAGTGAGCAAGAGTACAAGGACATTGTAAAGTGTTTAAACCTCAATGTTGAGATAAAAGAACTTGGTAATGTGTCATACTATCTTGGTATAGAAATTGAGAAACAAAATGATGGTTCTTATCTTCTAAGCCAGAAGCAGAAAATAAATGAGCTTATTGAAAGTTTAGGTATGCAAGATGCCCAAGTTGTAAGCACTCCCATGATCACTGATTTTCTGAAGGATGAAACAGTAAGAGAACCTTTACCAGATAACATCCAATATAGATCAGCCATAGGTAAGCTTTTATATCTAGCTACCACATACAGGGCTGATATAGCAAATGCAGTAGGAATTTTGAGCAGAAGGGTCAGCTCACCTACCAAATCAGATTGGACTGCAGTTAAAAGGATGGTAAGGTATTTAAAGGGTACCATTGATTGTAAATTAAAGATTTCAGCCAATAGTAATCCAAAACTAATATGTTACTGTGATTCAGATTGGGCAGGGGATCATTCTGATTATAAATCCACAAGTGGATATGTGTTTATGTATGGAAATGTACAAATTTCATGGGCCAGTCATAAACAAAGTATTGTGAGTTTGTCTTCTACAGAAGCTGAATACGTGGCTGTATCGGAAGCGTGCAGAGAACTGATGTGGATTGAAAAACTTTTGCTGGATTTTGGAATAGCTGAACAGAGACCAATCCAGATAATGGAAGATAATCAGAGCTGCATCCGACTGTCACAGAATGACAAGGTTCAGTCACGCACCAAGCACATCGCAACGAAATACCACAACGTGCGAGAGTTGGCGAAAGAAGGGGTCATCAGTCTACACTATTGTCACACCAGTGAGATGACAGCTGACATCATGACCAAACCGTTACCCAGAGAACATTTTGTGAATCTGCGTATAAAGCTTGGACTTTGTATGAATAAATAATTGCATGACAGTTATGCATGAGAAGGGGTTTGTTGGAATGTAATTGTATTTTACATGCATTGCCTGTCACCTATTATTTCTCTGTGATTACTCTGTGACCTCTGATGTGAATTACTTAGAGAGGTCACACAGCTATGCAACTTCCTGTGGGGGTTAGATGCAGCACATGGAGCACATGGAGCTCATGATCTCTCCTAACCTGAGAGGATCTATGGTGGTGTGAGCATCCATTACCATCTAAGCACATGGAAGGAGCTGATAATACAAATGTATAGTAATATGTATATATAAGCCTGTCTGATTATAATCTAACTACAAACTGTGAGTAAACAGATGTTTTGTTACTTCAACTTTAAAGTGACTCAGCAGTGAATTATTCAGGGGTGAATGAGAGAGAGATGAAGAAAGAAATTAACATTTCTAAAGCTGAAGCTGTGTGTACTAAAATCTGCTAATTATTTATTACAAATAATCCAACACCGCCTTCATAACCCTTCCCTTTTGCTCAATCTTTCTGATATCCTGTCTCTCTTTTCTCTGTCTCCTCCCCTCCCCCCTTCTCACTCCACGGTGCCCCCCCCCCCATTCCTTCTCCCCTGTTCTTCTTTTTTTTCTCTCTCTTTTCCATTTCTCTTTCTTCTATGCCTTAGTTTTTTATTTCGTTGTTGTAAACCACACCGAAGCCTTGGCTAGGCTCCATGTGGTATGTCAAGCATGTGAAATAAATAAATAAATAATTGATTGTGAAAGTTTTGATTTTCTGGGTGTGTCTGTTTCTACTAAGGATCAGGTGCTGAGTTTAGATGTGGTTATGGATGATGGTTTGACAATGCGAGTTCAGGTTTTGAGGACTGTTCAGGATGCATTTTTTTTCAGCTCCACTTATCTAATATAATAAAACTCACCCTCAACGTTCTGAGGACATGGACGTCACTTCCGTATATAAAACTCACCCTCAACGTTCTGAGGACACGGATGTCACTTCCGTAATGAAGGGTTCGTGGTGGTGAAGCCACCGAAAGCACCATGTCACTGGGCCCCCCCCTCACGTCAAACGTGATGACGTCGAGGGCGGAGCAATGGCGTCACGCATCGAGGGCGGGGCAATGGCGTCAGTGGCTTCACAACCAAGAAGCTGATGAAGGTGCGTTCACGAGGTGTGGACCTATGGTGTCAGTGGCTTCAGAATGACGAACCGGTGGGTAAGGAGGGAGGGGGTGTTGGGGAGGAAAACCTTGCTAGCGTCCGTTTCATTTGATCCAGAAACGGGCCTTTTTTACTAGTGTAAAATAAAACCTATGTTGCACATGAGAATGTTTGTGTTGTTGTACAGAGTCTAGTGTTGTCTAAGCCAGAATACTATAATTGCCTGTATACAGGTATTTCGGCTCTGCGATATAAAGCCATATAGTTGGTACAGAATGCAGCTGCTAGATTGATTGAAGGGCAGGAAGAATTTGGACATATTACACCTGTGTTGAAATCATTGCATTGGCTGACGTATTTTTCTGCACTCGTTTTAAATTGTTGGTTGTGGTTTTCCAGACAGTTTTTGGATCAACATTAGTTTATTTGAGGAGGCCATTCAATGTTATCACACTGCAAGGGAGCACTGTAGTTTGTTGTCAGCGCTACCTTATTTGTGAGTGAAGGCCCCCCCCAAGACGGAGGAACACTGAGATCCCACAATGAAACGACAAAAACAAAAGGAAGTTGGGAAACAGACCAGGAGACTTCAAATGTTGATAAAATGTTTATTTGTGAAGACTCAACACAATGCTGTGTTTCGGCAGTGAGCCTGCTTCAGGAATCTTTATGAAACATATGTAAAACCATAAAATGGACAATAAACATTGGTATAAACACATTTTGAAGACTGGTCTTGAGAAAGACCTTTGAAGGAAAAATAGGAAATTCGGCATAAAGTGAGCTGTCTCTGCTCTGACTCAGCCTGGTCTATTTCTTACCTTCCTTTTGTTTGTTTATTTTTTGCACCTTATTTGTGAGTGCATTATGCCATTACTATAGAAGCTATGTTCTCTGCTGTTACTTGCGGAACCAGTTGCCAGTACAGATACATCATTTGTCAGAGCTCTCTTGTTTTAACAGACAGACAACTTAAGGCATATTTTATTGGTCAGGCATTTCCATACTAAAAGCATTAATTTTGTAGTCAAATTATGCAGGGTGCAGGTTAATTAAAAGAGGGGCTTGTAAGGTTTTTTTCTTGTTTTGTGTGTTGTTTTATGTGTGATTGTGTTATAATATGTATGTACTTCTGTACCCTGCCTAGGTAATAGGTGGGTTAAAAATGCTTAAATAAATACAAATAAATGAAGTAAATTAAGCCATACAGGTTGTGATTGAATAATGGCTTGCTGAGGTCTATTTTTGTTTGATTTATATACCACTTATATGAAAATAAAAAAATATGTACTAGATATGGTTTCTATGTTTATTTATATACTTACATTTTTAAAGATCTAAGCAGTTTACATAAAAAAATGTACATAATTAAAACCAAAAAGTTGAAAAGAGCTCCATAAAATCACAGGAAAGACCTACAACACTCAAACCATATATAGCATTCCAGCTATGGGGTCCTTTTACTAAGGTGGGCTGCACTGGAGAAGGCATGTGTTTTGGGTGCGCGCAGATCCACTTTTCAGCTTGCCTGTAAAAAAAGGCCTTTTAAAATTTTTTGCCGTAAATGGACATGCGGCAAAATAAAAATCGGCGCGTGTCCATTTTGGGTCTGAGACCTTACCTCCACCCATTGACTTAGCGGTAAGGTCTCACATGGTAACTGTGCGGTAATCATCTATGCACATAGAATGACGATTACAGCCCGGTTGTACTTGTAAAATAATGAAGATATCTCTGGGAACAGATTTAAGCTATTAATTTATTTTTTTTTTTAAGTAATACTTCGATTTAGATTACATCATTACATTTTTCCCAGCTTTACATTGTTGTCTTGACTTGATCTGTTACTGAAGTGATAGTAGATTTTTCATTCCTCTATTGATCAGTTCCCAGAAGAAATATTGTAAATTACTCTGCGTGTGACCTCATAAGCCAGCAGCACTTAGAATGAAATGTCTTACCACAAGATGAAAAAGTGTGATTTACCCTCATTATGGACACATTAAATTGTCTTGACTAACTGTAGTCCAAAATCATAACCTTTCACATTTACAACAGTGAATTAGTACTGGGTTATATTGCTTCCTTCTGAACATCTGTAACCTCTATTGATCTTCTCAGGTACATGCACAGAACTAAAGGTCTTTATTATTGATGTAGAAGGGATTACATCTCCGTTGCTTTCAGTCTTTGGTCTTCTAGCAGCATCAATCATTTTCCTCTTCAGTACTGTCTATGATTTTCTCATTCCTTTATTCAGGTAACACCAGGCTATTCATTTTCAGAACATTTTCCATGTCTTTATCGTATGGGTCTAGGACATGATTCAGTTTGAGAAGAAATGCTACAGGGTTGTAACGTGTAAAGTATGAGGAGGTGTTTGTGACTAGGATCTGCCAGCAGATGGCAGGGTACAATATAAATTGAGTTGAAAGCTCCTTCTAAGCTTATAGTGGTGAAGAGAGGAATCCTTTTTCTCTTTCTCCTGATCTGAGAGACAGGGATAACTTAGAGTTGAGAATTAACCTTTGCTTTCTACTATTTCTGGTGGTAGTTGCAGCTAAACTGATTTTGGAAGGTTGGCCTTGGGATACACCCATCCCATACTTGATATCATTAAAAAACTTATGGCCTGCTATTCTAATGTGATACAAATGGATTGATAGAATATGATTCATTTGTATTGGCTTCTAGTTCAGGCTCATATTATTATTATTGCTTTATTTTTAATCTTTATTTTTATACCAAAAACATAATTATTAACAGTACGATACCATTTGAGTAGCCAAAGCAGAGATATAATTGGGCTCATTTTCAAAACAGAAAAATGTCTAAAAAGTGGCATAAAGCAGCATTTGGGCATTTTTCTCAAAAAAATGTTCAAATCAGTATTTTCGAAACCTATTTTTTGACATTTTTCTATGAAGTCCACTAGAAGTGCATCCAAATCTCAAGGGAACGTGTCAGGGGCATTTTCAGGCCAGAGTTCCTAAGACTTAGATGTTTTTCAGCCATAATAGAACAAAACAAAACTGTCCAGGACTAAAACTAAGATGTTTTGGGATAGACCAATTTTTTATAATGAATAAGGCACAAAAAAGGTGCCCTAAATAACCAGATGACTACTGGAGGGAATCAGTGATGACCTCCCCTTATTTCCCCAGTGGTCACTAACTTCCTCCCGCCCCCCAAAAATGTGATGGAAAACATTACTTCCCAGCCTGTATGCCAGCCTCAGATGTTATACTCGGGTCAATTACAACAGCATGCAGGAGGTCCCTGGAGTAGTCTACTGGTGGGTGCAGTGCACTGCAGACAGGTGGACCCAGGCTCCTATTTCCCCCTAACTGTTACACTTGTGGAGGAAACTGTGAGCTCTTCAAAAGTCACCAGAAACCCACTGTACCCACATATAGGTGCCCCCTTCACCTGTAAGGGCTATGGTAGTGGTGTACAGTTGGGGGTAGTGGGTTTTGGGGGGCTCAGCAGACAAGGTAAGGGAGCAATGGTGAGATGTGTACCTGAGAGCATTTTATGAAGTCCACTATAGTGCCCCCTAGGGTGCCCTATTTCTGCTCTGGGATGTCAGGGGGAGCAGTCTACTAAAAATGCTGGCTCCTTCTAAAACTATGTGCATCCATTGACACCAATGAAAACATGGCATAAATCCAGGTGTGTAGATTTACACACAATGGGCCATATTCTAAACTACATGCGTAAATTTCAGAACTCCCATGAAACGCCTATTTCACTGTCCATAACCATGTCCCTTTTTGCCTGCTAGTGTTACAGAATACGCTTAGCGAGTTGTACGTGTAAATTCTAATCAGTACCAATTAGTGCTCATTATTGCTTGTTAAGTGCTGTTGTCAGCTCTCATTAGCTTAGCGAGGTTTAATAAAGGTTTGGACGGCTTCCTAAAGGAAAAGTCCACAGACCATTATTAAAATGGACTTGGGGAAATCCACTGCTTATTTCTGGGATAAACAGCATAAAATGTTTTGTACTTTTTATGTACTTAGCTTGTTAAGTTATGTGCATTGTTATAGAATCCAGGCATATTCTGGGTGTGGTTGGGGCAGAACTTAGAAGTATACAGATATTTCCTATTTTGTAACAAAAGTACTCATATAGATTATGAAATTTCACCGTTGGCAGTTAAACCTGTTCAAAGTCATACATTAGTGTCAGCTAACTGCTAGTTTGGACTGGGACTTCGGAGGAATGATTGAGGAGGAAAATTCTACTTACATCACTGGTGTAAATATCCACCTGAAAACACAAATGTTTGAGCTTTGGAGCTTCTTCTTAAGCATGGAGTGGCTATGGCAAGACTGTATCTGACTTCAAGAACAATTGAGATGAACTATATGCTATATGGAGTGGTGATTATGACCTCAATAGTGGGGTTATGGCTACATTAGATTTCTGGTGGCTACATTCATTGTTAGAAATCTTGATGTTAACACATAGTAGGGATCTAGTACTGGCCTTGTAAAAATCAAAGAAAACAAGACCAAGCCTGAAATGGCCATCTAGTAGACATGGTAGAGACTGAACACAGTCATTGATTGTTATGACAGTTCTTAGCTTGGTATCACACACTATGGTTCCCTCCAAAACCTGGCTGATGAATCCCAATTCTGATTAGTAGGTGTCCCTCCTCCTGATAGCCCAAAGGGCTGAGAGTCCTGCCCCCACAGCATTCTTAGCCTAACTTGGGCATGTTATCTGTTTACAGCTCTGCAAGAAATGCCCTAAGACTTTGAAAATGCACCTTGGGTGTACACCAAAATTGGTAGAGCCACAGGTTTCTGGCAGGGGTCATATCTTGAACCCTTCTGCTATAGTGTCTCGGCCAAAGACCACTGTGATCAGATGGGGCTACTCTAATGACACAAACACAGATAGAAAAGTTGATGGCGAAAGCTTGGATGCATAAGGAAAGGAATGGCCAGTAGGAAAAAGGAGGTGATGATACCTGCATAAGACTCTGGTGACACCTCATATAAAATGTTGTTTACACTTCTGGAGATCCCATCTTCAAAAAGATATAAACAGGATGGTTAGTGGTTTTCATCATAAAGCGTATGGGGTCAGATTTAAAGATCTCAATATGTATACTTTGGAAGAAAGACAGGAGAGGGGAGATATGATACAGTCATTTAAATACCTAAGTGGCATTAATGCCCAGGAGATGTCTTTTTCAGTTGAAAAGAAGCTCTGGAATGATGGGGCATAAGATGAGAGTGAAAGGGTATAGACTCAGAAGTAACCTGAGGAAATGCTTGTTGACAGAAAGGGTGATGAATTTATGGAACAGCCTCCTGGTGGAGGTGGTGGAGGCAAAAACTGTATCTGAATTCAAGAAAGCTTGGGACAAAGATAGTAGGGCTTAGTAGTTGATATGGATGGGCAGACTGGATAGGCAATATGATCTGCCTTCATTTTTCTATGCTTCTAAATGTGACTTTAGTCTGTAACCCTCCAGGAACAGAAAAATATCTAATGTACCTGAATGTCATTTACCTTGAGCTATCACTAAAAAAAGATGTTCAGGAGACTTCTTGGGCAAACTTGCATGAAAGAGGACCTCAAGACAACAATGTAGGTAACAATGGAAAGGTAACAATGGAAAGAATTTCACTCAAGGCAACAATGACCTCAAGGAAACAATGGAAAGAACTCTCACCTGTGCATAGTTGTAGAAAGGCCTCCTAGTTTGTGATAGGCAGGAGGAAAAGGAGTTGTTATAATGTAATCTAGGTTATTTGAATGAATGGTGCAATAAAAAGGTCAAAAACATTATTATTTCCAAAAGTAACTTAACTGTGATAAAAGAAAGAAAAACAAACCTAGAAGGGTCACGGACAGAAGATTTACAATATTTTGTGTTTAAAGAACTTTGAATGTACCCCTGGCTTTTGCATGTATATATGGCATATTCATTTGACTTATATCACAAGGAAAATTTGAAATTAAATGAAAGAGAAAAAAAATCATTATTATTATTTCATAAGTGAATTAGAAATTGATAAGGTACTGCCAGCAGAAGGAAGGAGGATGGAAGGAAATTAAATACTGAGGAAAGAAGACAGAGAAATGACAAAAATAGATACTTTTCAGGTGAATAGAAGGTAGTTATTACATTTTACATTAATTAGAAGTAATGTGTTAACAGTGTTTTGGGAGCATGCACACATTAAAGCAACAGTATTACCAAAGCAGCGGCAATGAGAAAGCAAAATTATTATTTTATCTTTTAAATTTAGGATACTTATTTCATTCTTGAGGTGAAATAAGTAAGTTTTTGGAAGCTCATCTTCTCAGTCCCTTCTGTCACTGTAGATAAGAAACTCAGAGTCTGAGTGATATAATTTGAAGCTCAGCTCAAGCCAGATGGATTTCAGCCTGGCTGAAGTATGATGGAACTTCTGAATTTTCCCCTGATCTGCTGAGGAAAACCATCTGATTTGTACGAGTGGATTTGAGGAAAATTTAAAACAAAATTGTGAGATCTGAAAAATGTTTACAGCTGATCCACAGTTCATTGAGATTTTCTTTGCTAAATCTGTTTTGAATTCTGCTTCTGGTCTCATTTAAATAGTTTGACGATCCAATTTGATGAACCTTCACAGTCTGTATTCAGAGTTGTCAGATTATATCCAGAGGTGGCCGGTTCAAATCCCACTGCCGCTCCTTGTGATCTTGGGCAAGTCACTTAACCCTCCATTGCCTCAGGTACAAACTTAGATTGTGAGCCCTCCTGGGACAGAGAAATATCCAGAGTACCTGAATGTAACTCACCTTGAGCTACTACTGAAAAAGGTGTGAGCAAAATCTAAATAAATAAATAAATAAATAAATATTTGCCAATCCTGTTTGGAAGAAGTTGGCCAACAGGAGTAAAGGAGTAACAGATTCGCATGGATAAACAACAGCAAAGGATAAAAAAAAAAGATGAGATCCAACAAAGCAAAAAGTCCCAGATGTAAAGATAAATCCAATTTATTAAAAAAAAACAAAACGGTTTTTAAAAAGACTCAAAATAGCCATGTTTCGGTGATACGCCTGCATCAGGAGTCTGTCAAAATCTGAATGGTAATGGAGCGAAAACACAATGCACACGCTTGTAGCATGGAATACTGTTTATGCATATATGTGCTGCGTAGAGTTCGGCGCAGGAAGCCAATCACGTGGTGTCTGTGTCTTGCCCAACTTAGGACACATTGTTCCTGCCCAGATGGAGAATTTGGTTCCATCTCTAGTACTGATCACTATCAGATACCAATCACTTATCACAATACAAGTACACTACAGCACAAGCACTGTCCTAGAACTATCCCAGAGAGAGATTCATAAAAACGGTGGGCATAGACAGACTATAAGGGCAGTGGATTCATGGCCCAACCATCAGATAAGACTAGGTAGTTGCCTAGGGCAGCAGCTTCTGGGGGTTGGGGTAGGATGTCAAAGAGTAGCTACACTCAAGAAAAAAATAGGTCCAGACAGCCACAGGAACTCAGTGAAACAAGAGGTACTTTTATCAAAATTACAGGTTGGCAATTATCAAATAGCCCATATACCAAGATTATTTTGGGGGGAGGCACTATTGAGGTGACATGATGGTAAGAAGGGAAGCCAAGAGACCAAAAGATAATTTGGTGGTTGGGGGAGGGAGGGGGCAGTCTCAAAGCTGAAGGTTTGATAGGCTGACTAATATATTTGCACCAACCCTGAGCGTATTTCATTTTAGAACAAATAAAAAAAGATTTTCTGCAAAATGTAACTACATCTCTGGAAAGTATGATCATGTTATTTTTGTGTTAAACTCCATAATTTTGTATGATTTCATACAGAAACATTTGCTGCAAATATTTTTTCCCATAATATGTAAATAGACCTGAAAAATATGTCAGGTTACAAAGTTGTCTGCAGGTTATTACATCGCAGTAGAAGGGACAGAACCATTTCTGAGCTATTGTTTCACAGCAGCAGTCAAGGAAAAGTGATCTACGCCAAAAAAAAAATGAAATCATGAATTTTCAAATTGAATAGACTGAAGCTGTGGCAGTACAGACTGAATGTTTAACTGTGATTGCCAAAAAAAAATATTCATATATACTTGGAACCAACTCGATGAATTTAGAGGGCAACTTTCAAACATAGCACCAGTGCCAGCCCAGCCACTCAGTGGACTAAGCACTTGTCTAAGGCAGCAGGCTTGGGGGTGGGAAAGAGGCACTGGCACAGTTGACTATCAGGTGAATTTTCGAAAGAGAAGTGCGCTCATCTTCCGACACAAATCGGGAGATTGGCGTCCTTCTCGCAAGGTCGCCCAAATCGGCATAATCGAAAGCCAATTTTGGGTGCCCTTAATTGCTTTCCATCGCGGTGATGACCAAAGTTTACGGGGGCATGTCAGCAGTGTAGCGAAGGCGGGACTGGGGCGTGCTTAGGAGATGGGCGTCCTTGGCCGATAATGGAAAAAAGAAGGGCTTCCCTGACAAACACTTGGGTGACTTTACATGGTCCATTTTTTTTCACGACCAAGCATCAAAAAGGTGCCCGAACTGACCAGATGACCAACGGAGGGAATCGGTGATCACCTCCCCTTACTCCCCCAGTGGTCACTAACCCCCTCCCACCATAAAAAAGTTTTAAAATACCTTTTTACCAGCCTCTATGCCAGCCTCAAATGCCATACTCAGGTCCATCGCAGCAGTATACAGGTACCTGGAGCAGTTGTAGTGGGTGCAGTGTACTTCAGACAGGCAGACCCAGGCCCATCCCCCCCCCCACCTGTCACACTTGTGGTGGTAAATGTGAGCCCTCCAAAACCCACCACAAACCCATTGTACCCACATGTAGGTGTCCCCCTTCATCCCTAAGGGCTATGGAAGTGCTGTACAGTTGTGGGTTTTGGGGGGCTCAGCACACAAGGTAAGGGAGCTGGGACCTTTTTCTGAAGTCCACTGCAGTGCCCCATAGGGTGCCCAGTTGGTGTCCTGGCATGTGAGGGGGACCAGTGCACTACGAATGCTGGCTCCTCCCACAACCAAATGGCTTGGATTTGGTCGTTTTTGAGATGGGCGTCCTCGGTTTCCATTATTGCCGAAAACCGGGGACGACCATCTCAAAAACGACCTAAGGACGACCATCTCTAAGATCAACCTAAATTTCATGATTTGGGTGTCTCCGACCGTATATTATCGAAAAGAAAGATGGACGCCCATCTTGTTTTGATAATGCGGGTTGCCCCGCCCCTTTATGGGGCCATCCTGCGAGGACGCCCTCATGAAAACTTAGGCACCCCGTTTGATTATGCCCCTCCACGGCTTCAATTAAAGCTGCTGCAGGCTAGGCTCACGGCTTGGTTATGGTGGCAGTAGCACCAATAGCTGTGGCAGGGAGAGGAAGAAAAAGGGGGTGGTGGTAGACACTTGGGAGGGAAGGTAATAAAGGAGAAATATGCTGGACACAGGAGGGGGGGGGGGAGAAAACTTGCTGAACATCTTGGGGGGAGGAGGATGAAGGAATGCTGGAGATTATAGAGGTGGAGGTAGGGTTTACTTGTAGACTTTAAGGTGACAATTTCCCTTTCAATACTGTGGGGAAAAGTACACACACAGATTTGTATTTGCTATTTTATGTGGATACATTTTCTGTGAAAGGACACGGTAAGTGCATGTTCAATCCTAGCCCGCAGTTAGGAACACATCTCTGATATCCATATACGCTTACATATGCACTATGCATGTTCATGCAGTCATGTATGTGTTGGGAAATTTTCAAAACCTATTTCTGCATATAAACCCCTGATTTAAATATGGAAATGCCCAGGGCTGATGATAGACATGCTGGGGTCCAGGGCAGAAATTTGGAATGAGGCCCAAAGCCAGCTGGTGCACTGTACTTTTTTTTCAATGTTGGGTACGTTTGAGGTCCTCTGCAGCATGGATGCCAGGGCAATTGCCCTGTTTTCACCCCTTAATGCCAGCCCTGGTAATGCCTTTGCAAATTATTTTGCCTAGGACTGAATTTGTAAATGTACTGAAACAGTAAAAGGGCTATTTTACTTCTAATAAGATTTTGTTCTCTCTTACTGTCTTAGACAGAAATCTGTAGCTTAGATTCTTAGCAAAACGCAAAGAAGCATTTTATTTCAAGCTATTAATCCTGTGGAATGAATTTTCTTCTCAGTGCCACTACGTCATACTGTAAGAAAGAGGTTTATAATTGTTGTTGGACACGGAAAAACGTCTTCTGATCACATCAAACTTTTAATAATTTCATTGTCTTTTCATTTTAACATTTATAGACCAACTTATTTATAGTAATGGAACAGTGGTTTACAGTAAGCCACTACAATATATAACAGTATATATTGTATAGAAATAAATCCCTCCTTCCATCTCCCATGCAGGATTGATCAGGTTTACATACCGTGATAAAGCATACAGGTAGAATGCATTTATATCAGCTAGGAGCAATATAATGGAGTCCTTTTACTAAGGTAGGAAGTGGCCTGTGGTAGCGTGGGCACTTGGAATTGCTGCATGCTGAGGCCACTTACTACGGCAGCAGTAGAAACCCTATTTTTTATATGGAGGTCATAAATGGTTGTGCGCTAATAAAAAAAATTGATGTTCAGCCATTTACTGCCTGAGCCCTTATCGCCTCCTATTTAGTAGGCAATAAGGACTAATATGCTAACTTGGTGCTAATTAGGCAGCGCCAGTGGCGTACCAAGGGGGAGGCGGTCTGCCCCGGGTGCTCGCCACTGGGGAGGGGGGTGCCGTGTGCCTGTCGGCTCTGCTCGTTCCGTGCTCCCTCTGCCCTGGAACAGGTTACTTCCTGTTCCGGGGCAGAGGGAGCATGGAACGAGTGAAGCCGACAGGCACGCGGCACCCCCCAGCAGGTATAAATTTCACCTGGGAGGGGGTGTCCTTTCGCCAGGGGTGGGGGGTCGCGCTGCACCCGGGGGGGGCACATTGGCGATCTGCCATGGGTGTCAGCCACCCTAGGAACGTCACTGGGCAGCGCATGGCGTCATGCTATTACCACTGACCACATCTACTCCCTGCCCTTCATGCTAGAAAATACAAAATTATTTTCTAGCGCAGGAAACTGTGCACGGCAAAAATAAAAGTACTGCCAGGCACCTGAGCATGCCCAGTGATAGTTTTATTTTTGCTGCGTGCTCTCTGCCCTACTGCCTTTTAGTAAAAAAAAAAAAGCCCCAATAATTCTAATTAATGCAATCAAAAAATAGCAAATGGCCTACTTGCTTTTTTATTTCGTGTGTGATTTTTTTTTTTTTTTTTTGCAAAGCTGCTCAATCTCATAGATGAATTGGAGACAAGGTAGTGGCAAAACTGCTGGAAAACTAACACATTTCTGAATGTTTGCTTCAGTTTTCAGCACTTTGTAATTGTAGTAAACTGGAATTTCCTGATCTATTATGTTGCTTGAATTTCGCTGAGCCAGTAGGTGGCAGTCTGTGCATAAAAATGTACAGCCTTGCAGGATCAGGACCAGTAAATGCAGGTCAAATGTTACTTTATAGCGTGAGCTGATGCAATAAAAAGTTATATGGATTAATATTTATATCTCACTCTACTTGTGCTAAAAAGTGTTAATGTACAATGCGTTAAGCTTAATTGCATACAAATTGACCATGAACTAAAAACATTCTAAATATCGAAGCATGCTAAAAGGATGACTAAATATGGTATACTATCAAGACAGGTGCAATGTAGTTAGGTGTGCAAGAAAAACAGGCAGAAAGTGCCGGCAATGTCTTGGAGGTACACCAGGGTGGGACAAGGGTTCAGAGAGAGGGGTAGATGCTGGGCTGCTGGTGGAGGAAAAGGAGAGAGGGGAGAGAGGCATCGCCACTGGTGGGCCTGAGCTAAGAAAGAGTGGGCCTATGCACACTCAGGCTCCCCTGTAGCTAAGCAAATGGATGGTGGGAATCAAGAAAGGGGCAGGAGCACCTCTTCCTGCCTCCATCCCCCCCATCTGCCAGTCAGAAGGTTGAAAGTGGACACAGGGAATAGGGTGGAGACACTGGAGATGGCGAGGAGGATGGGAGGGAAAGAGGTGCACTTCCTTCCAGCCCTCTCCCCACTGCCTTTTGGGACTCAGGGAATAAATCCAGTCCTGTCATCAAGTTCAGTATCCTGTTTTCAACAGTGGCCAATCAAACTCACAATTACCTGTCAGAATAAGAAAAGGACTCTAGATTCCATGCTGGTTTTATTCAAATCTACCTTAATTACAGTTTATGGACTTTTCTTCCAGGAAGGTGTCCAAACCTTTTTAAACTGCTACCTTCCCACTTATTGGTAGGGAAGTGTGAGCAGAAGAAACCTCTTGTAGGACACTGCTTTCTTTCAAAGGATGTTTGACGGAGTAATAAAAGCCAGCTTCCTGCAGAATCATTTTGTCATTGCTTATGACTCTGGGTAAGTCACTTAATCCTCCATTGCCTCAGGTATTTATTTATTTATTTATTTATTGCATTTGTATCCCACATTATCCCACCTCTTTGCAGGCTCAATGTGGCTTACAATACATCATGGGTACTGGAAATAAGAGTGCATATACATTAGGTTTATAGAAGGTTTGTGTAACATGGTGGTGAATTATATAATGGTGTTAAAGCAAAAGACATATAAGACAGTGCTAAAAAGCAAAGACATTATAAGACAGTGCTAGAAGTTCAAAAGATTATACAGTTACACATGTTGATCTTTGTGATATATCTTGTCGAAGAGATATGTTTATAATAGTTTGTGGAAATTGGTCAGTTCATAAACCGTTTTCAAGTTGCGTGGCAGCGTATTCCAGAACTGCATGCTCGTAAAGGAAAAGGTAGATGCATGCATTGATTTGTATTTCAAACCCTTACATTTGGGAGGATGACGAATGAGGGGTGTATGAGAAGATTTTTTTGCGTTCCTGGGTGGTAGTTCTATTAGATCTGACATGTAAGCTGGGGCGTTACCATAGATGATTTTATGGACTAAAGTGCAAAGTTTGAATGTGATGCGCTCTTTTAGTGGGAGCCAGTGTAGTTTTTCTCGTAAGGGTTTCGCACTGCGGAAGACAATCCTTGGAAAAAATGGTCTAACTCTTACAAAATAAATACCTGTATATAATATGTAAACCGTTTTGATTGTAACCACAGAAAGGCAGTATATCAAGTCCCATCTCCTTTGCCATGTGGTGTTGGACACATTCTGCACCAAGGCGCTGGAGGTTTGGATTTGAGAGAAAGGCAGTAGAGTGAGGTAGGACAGTGAGACCTTGGCCTAGATAACTTTTACCCAGTGTAACATTAACAACTAGAAAGCTTTGGAGGACAGGGATGAAGCTTAGTTTGGCCTCCTCAGCCAAAAAGATATTCTGCTGCCCCTGATTTAAGAGACAGATGGCTAGTTTCTCCATGGACAGTGAGGATTGCTACAGCCACATTAGTGGGTGACGCCAGTGGGACAGAGCGGAGTTGTGGATAGCTTCTTAAAGTTCAGAAAACTCTGGAAAAGCTTTCTGAGGCTGCATAGTAGTTCCTGTCCAAAGGTATTTTTTTCAAACTTCTGTCTGTTAGTTACTGCCTCAGAATTGTTTTTCATTTAAAATGGCCTCAGAAAATTGAATTTGAACTCACAAAATGTGTCTTCAAAATGCCAGAGGTAAAACCTGTGTTTAAGTGTCGTCAAAGCTGTGCTATAAGAATGCTAATACCAGTGGCGTTCCTGGGGGGGGAGGGGGGCGGTGGGTGCGGTCCGCCCCGGGTGCACACCGCTGGGGGGTGCCGCATGCGCCTGTCCGTCGTTCGTTCCATGCTCCCTCTGCCCCGGAACAGGTTACTTCCTGTTCTGGGGCACAGCGGGAGCATGGAACAAACGAAGGACAGGCGCGCGTGGCACCCCCCCAACGGCGTGCACCCGGGGGGTTCTTTCGCGGGGGGGTGTCCTTTCACCGGGGGGGGGGGATCACGCTGCACCCGGGGGGCGGGGCGCATCGGCGATCCGCCGCGGGTGTCAGCCCCCCTAGGAACGCCACTGCTAATAACTGACATCCATGAGCGTTTTGTCCACTGCATGGGGGGAGGGGACATCCATAAAGTTAACAGCTTTTTCAAATGTGCCTCAAGGCCTCCATCCACAAGAAAAAGAAGCAAGGTTCCCTGACAAAGGTTAAGAAGTTAAATGACTGCTGTCACAAGCAGAGCCACTCCAGAAAGCTCCAACTTTCCACCCCTCCTTCTCCTAAACATAGAAAGAGGGTCAAGGTTGGACAACTCTGGCCTAGGCAAAAGCATAGCGAGGCCAGCTGACACCCGGGGTGGTTCGCCGCTGCGCCCCCCCGGAGCGCGAACGCACCCCCCCCGGAGTGCAGTATTATCAAGGGGGGTGGGTGGGAGGACCGCTCCGCCCCGAGTGCAGTCACTGGGAGCTGCGTCGGCTCCGTTGGTTCCCCTGCTCTCTCTGCCCCGGAACAGGAAGTAACCTGTTCCAGGGCAGAGAGAGCAGTGAACAAGCGGAGACGACACCCCCCCCCTCCCCAGCGGCGTGCACCCGGGGTAGACCGCCCCACCACTCCCCCCTTCCTATGCCACTAGGCCTAGGCACTCTTCTCCAGCCTCAAGATCTTCATGGCAGAAGAGCAAGCAAGACTCTTCAGCCCAAGCATCAGTTCATCTAGTACTGCTTTATCTGCAGATTTAAATGGACAATAAGGTGGCAATGTTTTATATCAACAAGCAAAGAGAATGTGTTCCCTTTGCCTGTTATGCACAGTGCAGGGGGAAAGGCATCTCCTTTAATTTCTCTGGTGTTGTGCTATATGCAGCATCTGGCTTCTTAGGGCCGAAGTTTATTTTTTTTTCTACATCTTTCTATTTTCACTTTCTAGTCACTTAGGGGTCATTTTACAAAGATACACTAGTATTTTTAGCGCACGCTAAATGCTGGAGATGTCCATAGGAATATATGGGTGTCTCTAGCATTTAGCGCACTCATATTTAACGCACATGCTAAAAACGCTAGCGTGCCTTTTTAAAAGGACTCCTATTTCTGTTCTTATTGAGGGTCTATCTCAGTTGTATGTGACCGTGGCCAGGTACACTAATCTGTTAGCTTGAATTTTCTACCTATCGATCTGTAATATCTGGCTTGTTCAATTTTTCCAATAGGTGTATTGATGTACTAGGGCCCACTGCAATTTTTGTGCTGCTACTTTTTCCTAGGTAGGGTCCTTGTTTTGGAAGCTAGTGCTGGCATAGTAGATTTGCTCTAGGTCCTGAGTAATATTTTGTAGAATTTTGTATTAATTCACAGTGGAGTGGAGAAGTAGCCTAATGGTTAGTGCACTGGGTTGAGAACCTGAGGAGCTGGGCTAATTCCCACTGCAGCTCCTTGTGAACATGGGCAAGTCACTTAACCCTCCATTGCCCCAAGTACAAATAACCTTAGATTGTGAGCTGGACATAAGTGTTGCCATACTGGGACAGACCAAAGGTCCGTCAAGCCTAACATCCTGTTTCCGATAGTGGCCAAACCAGGTTACAAGTACCTGGCAAGATCCCATACATTTTATGCTGCTTATCCTAAACAGTAAACAGTAGATTTTCCCCAAGTCCATCTTAATAATGGCTTATAGACTTTTTCTTTTAGGAAGTTAGCCAAACCTTTTTTTTAAACCCTGCTAAGCAAACTGCTTTTACCACATTCTCTGGCAATGAATTCCAGAGTTTAATTACACGTTGAGTGAAGAAATATATATTTTCTCTGATTTGTTTTAAATTTACTACTTTGTAGCTTCATTGCTAGTATTTTTGGAAAGAGTAAACAAAGTATCTATAAACAATAGTATATGTAAACTGCTTTGCCTCTATCTACAGAAAGTGTGGAATAAAATAAAAACAGTAATAGCTGGTACTGAGAGGGTTGCTGTTGCTGAGATGACACTAGAATCAGATACATTTTATGGGGAAATGATCTAGTTGTGCTTTGGATTTGGGACTGGGGGTTCTGTGAATGCCAGGTTGTAATTTCTGGGGGAATGACATAGAATGCAGTTCTACCAATTTTTTCAGACTTCAGTGTATCAGAGGTGATCTTTATCTGATGCAGAAAAATGCAACCTCTTGTACTCTTTCCCTCCTCCTCAATGTGGCCTGTTGGGAAGGGCAGGGGCAGAAGGAGGGATGGGGCAGGGTTGGTAGCATAGTGACTGGTGGTAGATTTTGCTCTTTCAAACAGGTTCACAATCCTGTAGCTTGCGCTATGTTGCACAAGAAAGGAAGGGTGATATTGGACTGGAAAAGAATGTTAAAGGAAGTGACAATAGACAGGTGGTGGCTGTGGGACAAAAACTGTTATTTACTGTGGCTGTTTTTCTGTTTTGCTGGACCCTGGTCCCTTGAGAAAAACTGGCCAGGCTAGTCAAATACCATTCAGTTGGCAACCCGGCTCCCAATTCTCTTCTGTTAGGCCAGATACTTCCAGCATTTAATTGGCCTCTCCAATCTCAGCCTTCTCTTCTTCCCCAGCATGTCCTCCAACACTCTTTCTCTCCTAATCCCTCCCTAGCACTCTTTTTTCCCCCTCTCTGAATCTGACCTTGCATCAATTTGAGCCAACCTGACATTCTTCTCCCTTTCACTCCCACCCCCCATGAAGCTTTTTAAAGATTTTTTTACCACCACCCCAAATTATTATGTACCAGTTACCCACAATTTGGAGTGATAAAAGACCAAGGCCACGTATGAGAAAAGCAATTTTTATCACTTACCAAATACAGATACAATTAATAGTTTCTCATGGCAGAACAGCTCTGCTATACATAAGTATTGTCTGAAACTGTCTCTCCAAAGTAATGCTCTGATACAGCTACTTATATACTAAAATTGACAAGCTAACAATTCATTTACTTCTGCAACTTATTTTCCACAGAGGTCCATACAGTTCTCTTTTTCCCAGGATCTATTTCCCTTATGTTATTCCCCTTAGGTTGTTAAACCCCGTTATCCTGTTTATGAGGTTTTTATGACTTCTCTTTTCTCTGAAATGCCTGCACCCTTTTGGTACTTCTCTTTCCAGAACAAAGGGTGTCTTCAGCATCTCATAAGTTTCTAAAGTCACACAGGCTGGTTAACTGTTTATTCTTTTAGGCCCTGATCTTAAGGCTCATGGCTGTGCCCATATGCTACAAGCTGCTGACCTCTGTCTATGTGGTCTCCTACTCCTTTGCTGCCTTTATCGTCTTCCAGATACAGGACTGCATGGTTGCATCTTCCGGCCTGCATGGTTGCATCTTCTGGCCTTTGATGTTGGCTTCAAATTTGTTTTCAGGTGGATTGACCTCAAATCAAACTATGTCCATGTACTCTGGTGAGTGGGATCCATCAAGCTGCTGTTTAGTGCTCTGCAGTGTCCATGCCACCTCCACAAGTTCTGAACTTATTCATAGTTCCAGCACAGATGCTATAGAACACAGAACAGCAGTGGGAAATTTTAACACTCCTATTGCTGGCCTTGGGGGGGGGGGGGGGGGGGGGGGGGGGGATGTGAGCTTCCAGAACGCAGAACAGTTACTGTAAGAGTACTACTACTACTACTACTTATCATTTCTATAGTGCTACTAGATGTACGCAGTGCACTTGAACACGAAGAGACATCCCTGCTCGACAGAGCTTACAATCTAATCAGGACAGGACAAATAAGGGATATGGGAATTACTAAGGGGGGAATGATAAAACAGACGTGGGTACTGAACAAGTGAATAGGGGTTAGGAGTTAGTTAAAAGCAACATCAAAACAGTGGGCTTTTAGCCTAGATTTGAAGATGGCCAGAGATGGAGCTTGACATACTGACTCAGGGAGTCTATTCCAGGCATATGGTGCAGTAAGATAAAAGGAATGGAGTCAGTAGTGGAGGAGAAGGGTACAGATAAGAGAGATTTACTCAATGAATGGAATTCCCAGGGAGGAATGTAGGGAGAGATAAGAGTGGAGAGGTACTGAGGAGCTGCAGAGTGAGTGCACTTATAAGTCAATAAGAGGAGTTTGAACTGTACGTGGAAACAGATAGGGAGCCAATGAAGAGACTTGAGGAGAGGGCTAAAATGAGCAAAGCAACACTCTCCTTCTGCAGTACTGGTCCTGCCATGGAGTGGCCTAGTGGTTAGAGCACCAGTCTTGCAATCCAGAGGTGGCCAGTTCAAATCCCACTGCTGCTCTTTGTGATCTTGGGCAAGTCACTTAACCCTCCATTGCCTCAGGTACAAACTTAGATTGTGAGCCCTCCTGGGACAGAGAAATATCCAGTGTACCTGACTGTAACTCACCTTGAACTACTACTGAAAAAGGGTGTGAGCAAAATCTTAAAAAAAAAAAAAAAAGGGGATAATAACTGCATGTGGGCTACTAAGGGGCCTTAGTAGCCTTCTGGCACTAGTATAGTATCTATCTTAAATTTGGAATCTAGCAGTATTGCCTTAACATAATGTTCTGAGTTTAAATTTGCTACTATTGCCCAGGGTTTCATTAAAGGTTATAGAGAGTCTCTGAAAAAGGTGAACAGTGAGGTGGTGTTTTTGGCAGATAAAGATAATTTCGCCCACCCAATCTGCTTAACATCTTCAGTTTGATGAGTCAGTTTCTCCTCCTGTTTTTCTAGTTAGTGGAAGGGATGATGTGATTCAGGCTTGTGTTATTGGCACTGGTTTCCAGAATAGGCTCTTGCAAAGGTCTATCAAGCAGGCAGGTAATATAAGCAATTGCCTCTAGTGCCAACTTCTGATAGGCACTGGAGCATTGCTGTTGTTGCCAGGCCTACATTTGGGATTTTTCCAGTGTCTCGTTAAACAGCCCAGTCCTGAAGCAGCAACAGCAGCAGTAATTTCATTGGGAAAAGTCAGTATGGGTCCTGGAAGCTCTCATGCTCTGGTCAGGCCCTGGGACACTCTGCTCCCTTCTCTCACTGATGCAAGATGAGGGGTCAGAGAAGCTATGGGCCTAACCAGAGCATGAAGGCTTGGAGGTCTCATTCTAAATGTTTATATTTACTGTTGCTGCTCTGGGACCTAGCAAAGGTTTGATGGTGGCAGTGGCATAGCTAGACCTACTATTTTGGGTGGACCTTTCAGACCCTCCTCCCCGTTGATCAGAATCTCTCCTGCCCTTCCCAACCTCCCCCTCCCCCCACCGGAAGACATAAAGTTTAGGGTTTTATAAATTTTTCCCTCTGTCCCTGCAACATCTCTCCCTCTCTCTTCCCAACCACCCCTCTGCTCCTTGTCCCAACATGTTTGAATATCTCTCCCCCTCTTGCCACCCATGGATTGGCAGTTCCCTCTCTCTCTCTAACTCCTTCCATCCCTCCCCAGTGTAGCTCTGAAGTGTCACCAGTGGCACCAGTGATTCATATTTGCTGCCTGCATTGGCCCCTCTGCTGTGTAGCATCAGTGAGGAAAGATGTGACATCAGTGGGGGTGGGATGTGGCAGAGAGAAGCCTGCGGGGCCAGCAGAGGCAGTGAATATGCCACCAGGAAAGGGGTTCAAACAGAGGTGTAGATACCAGGCTGCTGGTGGAGAAAAGAGAGAGAGGGGAGTCAGGCATCGCCACTGGGAGGGCCTGAGCCAAGAAAGGGTAGACCTATGCCCACCCAGGCTCCCCTGTAGATAAGCAAATGGATGGTGGGATCAAGAAAGGCTTCCCTCCCCCCATCTGTCTGGCAGAGGGTAGGAAGTAGACATGGGGGAGGGGAAGACACTGGGAATAGGGGGGAGGAAGGAAGGAAGGAAGGGAAAGAGTATCTGGAAATAACACCTGCGGCTGAAAATCTACCCCTACAATTTCAACAGTTTAAGTCTTCAACAATTAGCCACTTCTAAGGCAAATATCACTGCATGGAGCTTTGGTCTCCTACTGTCATAGAAACATAGAAATATGATGGCAGATAAAGGTCAAATGGCCCATCCAGTCTGCCCATCTTCTGTAACCTTTAACGCCTCCTTTTCCTAAGTGATCCCACATGCTTGTCCCATGCTTTCTTAAACTCTGACAAAGTCCTCGTCTCCACAACCTCCACTGGGAGGGCATTCCATGCTTCCACCACCTATGCCCCCTCATTTCAGAGTTTTCTTTCATTTGAAAAAGGCTCACTTCTTGTACATTAATGCCCCGAGATATTTAAATGTTTCTATCCTATCTCCTCTTTCTCTCCTCTCTTCCAGTGTATACACTGGAGCGTTTCTTAATTAACCCAGGAAAACCAAAGAACGTCCTTTTATCCTTCTTCACATGCCAAATTTGCTTCAGTTTGTTTCAGAACTAGACTCCTAGTCCTTAGATGTAGAGATGCTTTCCCTCCTGACTTACAAAAGACAAACTGGAGAGACAACCTCTCTCCATATAGAAAGGATGAGGCTCATCTCTTCCCTTCCTTGGAGCATCCTACTTGGCTGCCTCTCACTGCTCTTTCTGACCAATGACCTCTCCTATGATTCCACAGAGACCTCCTTTTATATCCCTGCCCTACTGTGGTAAGATGGGCTACACCTCCCACAGTCTTGCATCACCGTCTCTGAACCATGCCACCCTTGGAAATTTTCCTTTCTTACATACATAGGACACGTAACTGCACTGAAGAATCCCAAAGTTTCTCTGCACTTGCATTTTTCACAAAGGAATGGACAATTGGGTTAAGGGTGTGTGTAAATAGGGAAAATGAAAATCTCTTATCCTGTGAGGGGCAGCTACTAAGGTGCAGTAAAATATTTACCACAAGGGTCACTAATCTGCAGTATCTCAGTACCACAAGTTATTAGCTTCTGCAGTAAATATAAATTTGCGTTGCTGCAGCCAGACGCATTGCATGTCCTTAGCTGCAGAAACACAAAGATAGTGAGCCCTAATTTGGGTCTGCCAACATTTAAAGGGGCCAGTAGTCTAGAAATGGTTCCACCCACTCTGATCCCCTTCCCAACAATCCTCCAACCTGAACAGTATCCCGTGATCAGCACCGCACCAATCCGAATACCCTTGCAAATCTGTCTCCCCTATTCCCTGAAACAGACCCCTCCCATACGCTCATTCTTCCCCAGTCTCTCTGGTGTCTAATAGGGGAAGGGGACAGGAGAGATTCCCAGTCATTCTAACGTCATTTCTGTAGTTGTATAACTATGGGTGAAATTCAATTTCAGAGCTATGATTAGTATAATATCCTCGGGTAAAAAGGAAAAATATATATACTTGAATGTAACTTGCCTTGGAAAAAACCTTGACCTACCTGCTATATACCATCTTGGGTGAATCTCTTCATAAAGGCAATCAATCAATAAAATAAATTTAAGAATTAAGGAAATACAAAAATAAATAAATAAAAATAGAATGGAGGATGATTAGCCATGGAGTTTTCTACAGAAGAACAGGTAGAATTGCCGCTTTCCCTTCAAAGTTAGGAGTTCTTTTCTTTGTGCTATGATTACTCAGGGTTAATGCCTGCAAATGGGTTTGCTTTGTTCATACCAAAACAGGAATGAACCTCACTTCTAAGCCAGGGCATATCAGGCAGATTTGCTGAATGTACTGCCAGTGCTCTTTTTAATACTTGTATGGTGCCAAAGAGAGATTCCTTCTGGAGCTTGTAAAGGGTAATTGATACAGGCAACACACTGAGGTGTGGTTGAATGATACTTTTAAGCAGGTCAGTGCCACGAAAGCTAACTGGTGGTACAGTATTTCTACGCATTTTTGTTACATTTTCCTGATCTTTGCATCCTTTAGTACATGCTGATCTTCTGTCTTCTGTACCCTATAATGAAGAATAGCCACTTGCTATGAAAACTTCTCTTCACAAAGCTGTTTTTCTTTTGTTTTCCTCCTTTTCCCTATGTCTGGATTCCTAGCATCAAGGTTTTTATCTGTTGCTAGGGAAATGACCCAGGTGATCACTTCCTTGCTCTCTATAACGTTGCCAAGGTCATGATCGCAGTGTTTCTTTGATTCCGTGATGCTGTTGCATTTGTAGTCTCCGGTGTATGAATTGTGATAACTTATTGTGCTTTTCTGTATTCAGGCCTTCTGACATCAGCACTTTGTACCCTGTCAACATATGGTCTTTCCTGCATTCTTTCAATTGTGGTCTCCTTTCCTGGTATTTCTCAGTGTCGTTTTCTTGCTGGAAGAGATTTGCAGTCTATGCTAGACCAAAGTTGTTTTCTTGTGACAGTAGTGACATCAAAGATTTCTTTGAGAACATCTGTGGAAATCACCTGCTGCCTCACAGCATACCTAGTAGAAGCTTCTGACAACATTTTAACATGCTCAGACTTAGACTAAATTGAGGGTTTCTTTTTAACTCAGCGGGTTCCCGCTGCTCCTTTATGCTTTCAGCTCAGTAAGGATAAGGACTGTGATTATGGCACAGCCCCAAAATGTTTGGCTTGTTTTCAGTTCGTTTGACTTTTTTTCCATGTTTTTTTTTTTTTTTTGGGGGGGGGGGAGGCTCAGTTTGTTTTCACACATTCATTTTTATGGAAAAATGTTAACATACACTCCCCCGGATTCTATATATGGCGCCCAAGATGTGTGCGCAAATAAATTGGATACTAATGACCTATTGTTTATGTTAATTGGCACTCTTTAAAATTTGCGCATGCATCTGGATGTGTGCTATTTTATAAGTCATGGTGCTTAACTCCCATGACGCATTTCTCAAAATGGGGCGAGACCATGGGCGTGTCAGGGGCATTACAGAAAGCTGCACGCAGAATTAAAGAATACTGCCTAATCATGCCTAACTTGGGTGCTGGCATTTACACCAGGTTTCAGCAGTATAAGTCCAGTGTCCAAAAGTTAGGCCCAGGATCCACATTAAGCACTATTTTATATAAGGGGTGTGGCCTTTACAGAATAGCACTTAGCACTGAATTTTTTTGGTCACCTACGTTTCAGCACTGTTTATTGAATTCCCTCCACTATGGCTCTTTAACTTCTACTAATCATCTTAGCACATGTTTGTTCATTGGACAGTGCATGTTAAATCAATTTTTTTGCACTAAAATTTTTAACGTGCAGTAATGAACTGCGGGGCTGATGCACAAAAGTCCCCGTAAGGCACCGCTTGCTATTTCTACTTCACTAAAAATTACTAAGGTGGAAATAGGGAGTGATGCTAAAAAAAAAAAAAATCAAATGCAAACGAGCTGCACAGACTTTTACCATACACCTCAGGCCAAGGCATGTGCATAGCAGTCAATTGGTAAGTTTGACTGCTATTCACATGCCCTGAAAGGTTTTCACCAAAGTAGCGATTCCCTTCAAAATCTCTGGAAATGATTCAATGAAAAATTTTTTTGAACCCGAGCTAAATATATTAGGAGATCTACAAGTGAAGGGATTGACACAGAATCACTCCATATAATTAATTAAGATTTTTTGTTTATAGAGATGTTCTCAGAGTTATACACTCACCCAAGTGAGGTGCCACTAATCTAAGTGGCGCCTCTAAGGGTGGATACGATTCTCAATCATAAAACTTCTCTAAAGGTATTTTTGAAAAAAAAAATTTTGCACACCCTTGTGTCAATTAAATATTTCTATAAGTGTGTCTAATACCTTAAATAACATGGAGTGAAAAAATGAGTCAATTCCTGCACTCCTCCAATAAAAACCTCAATGCACATCCAAACTCACGTGTGCTATTATTTTATAATAAGAAAAAATGCTAAATGTAAACTACTATCAGCTTTTGATGTCTTTTGTGGGTGGTGTCAGCACCTAATAGGATATAATTAAAAAATAATTCATTGTCAGCTAGACTGGAACTCAACTGCAGTGGCGATCCTAGGTCAGCTGCCACCTGGGGCAGATTGCCGCTGTGTCCCCCCCCCCCCCCCCCCCCCGGGTGCAGCACACCCCCCCCCCCCCGGCACATCAAGCCCTCCTCCCCGGTGCAATGACACCCCCCGGCGCATCAAGCTCCCCCCCCAGGTGCATTCTTGGCTGTTGGAGGGTCCAGAGAGTAGCCGTGCGCCTGTCGGCTCCACTGGCTTCCTGCTCCCTCTGCCCCGGAACAGGAAGTAACCTGTTCTGGGGCAGAGGGAGCAAGTAACCAGCAGAGCCGACAAGCGCACTGCTCTCTGCACCCTCCAGCAGCGTGCACCCGGGGTGGATCGCCCCCACCGCCCTGCCCTTGCTACGCCACTGCTCAACTGGTATTTCACTGTGTGCACACTGGTTCCACCCACCTCATGGAATGGGTAGACATGAATCGCATGTTTCATCTTTCCAAAAATACTAGGACTAGGGGGCATGCAATGAAGCTACAAAGTAGTAAATTTAAAATGAATTGGATAAAATATTTCTTCCCTCAACATGTAATTAAACTCTGAAATTCATTGCCATAGAATGTAGTAAAAATGGTTAGCTTAGCGAGGTTTAAAAAAAGGTTTGGCAGGCTTCCATAAGGGAAAAGTCCATAGACCATTATTAAAATGGAATTGGGGAAAAATCCATTGCTTATTTCTAGAATAAGCAGCATAAAATGAATTGTACTGTTTTGGGATCTTGCCAGGTACTTGTAACCTGGATTGGCCGATGTTGGAAACAGGATACTAGGCTTGATGGACCTTCGGTCTGTCCCAGTATGGCAATACTTATGTAATATTATCATTCATGCCTGTTCTGTGGGCCGATGCTCAGAACTCCTTCAGTAAAGCCAACAGCGCAGATACCATACCACCAAAACAGTGCAAAAAATTAGCTCACCAATGCTCAAAGGAAATATTATTCAAATTACATGCATGCTGTAAAAGCAAAAGCAAAAGGGGGAACATGCTTGGCACAGAAGAGTTTTCCAATAAGCTCAGCTCTTGTGCAGATATGCCAGACACAGTGCTGTAGCGAGGGTGGCTGACACCCGAGGCAGGTTGTCGCTGCGCACCCCCCCCGGGTGCAGCATGGCGCACCCCCCCCCCTCGGCGCACATTCTTACCAGTACCATAAGAAAAAAGGCGGGCGAGAGGGCTGGTCCACCCCGAGTGCACGTTGCTGGGAGCTGCGTCGGCTCCGCTGGTTCCCTGCTCTCTCTGCCCCGGAACAGGAAGTAACCTGTTCCGGGGCAGAGGGAGCAGGGAACCAGGGTGCCAACACCCCCCCAGTGGCGTGCACCCGGGGCGGACCGCCCTACCGCCCCCCCTTCCTACGCCACTGGCCAGACAAATCCCAAAGTGAAGCACACATTAGCACCTGGAAGGCTTTTATTTAAGCGCAGGAAACAGCCACCAATGTGTGTGTTCACTTTTGAGTTTTCTTGGTCTCGCGCACATTTATTTCTTAGCATCGGTGCTTACAGGCATGCACAGGCTTCCTTACACTTCCAAAAGAAATCAAAACTGGTAGATTTTAAGGAAAGAATTGTGAACAATCCTGTCTTCAAACACCCTAACGCCTGCTCCGAGCTGGCTTTAGGTTTTCAGTGGTAAGGGCAACTTTGTTTGGTGTGCTGTTCTGTGAGCATTGGGAGGGAACAGAAAATTAACTCATTCACACCCGTTTTACTACATTTGCATGCTATTTGTGCTAATCTTTGATGTGCACATGGTCTCCTGTGCTACAGCCCTCTGAGCATTCTGCGCTCACTAATGCCGGAGCTAGTCCAGTGCTAATCGCTTCTAGCGCCGGTGTTACATTTTGAGCATTGACCTGCTGGAGAACATAACACTGCACATATTGGTCTGGATGACTCACTGCTCCTCTGTTTGCCTCTCTTCTGCTAATGCTACACAGTGCATGTCACCACTGCACCCCACTAAGTAATAAACAACGGAATCATTGGTCACTACCTACTGTGAACTGCATTTGGGACACTAGATCACTGCACGGTGCACACAAGCACACTATAAACAGGGGTAAATTCTCAAAAGGATACTGAAATTTAGGTGCTGGGATGGTGCACGTTAAGGGCCAGATTCTACATATGGCGCCTGAAAAATCAGTGCGGAAAACATTTCTGCCTAAGCGTATGCTATAAGCTGTGCCTAGATTTAAGCGTGGATATAGAATACACTTAGTTGTTAACATGGCACCTAAAACTACGCACCTCCATTTATGTGACGTAAATCCCAGCAGTTAGGTCTAGGCGCAGAGGGCCATATTCTATAAATATGCATAAATTTTGGAACGCCCATTTCCCCACCCATAGCCATGCTCCTTTTTGCCTGCAGTGCGTTACAGAATATGCTTAGGGGTCCAGCGTCAGCATTGAAGGCGAACGGCGATTCACACTGCCTTCCCATCTGTCTGAACTCTGCCTCTGGTCCCGCCATTCCGGAAACAGGAAATGAGGGCGGGACCAGAGGCAGAGTTCAGACAGATGGGAAGGCAGTGTGAATCACCGTTCGCCTTCAATGCTGACGCTGGACCCCGAGGTAACAATCTACTATAATAATTTGCACCTCAGGGGCTGCCGGAGGACAGGTCCTGCTTGCACTTTGAGGGAGGGAGGCGGGGGGGGGGCGTTGAACTCGGAGGAGAGGGGGGGCGTGGAACTCGGAGTGGAAGGAGGGAGGGAGGGAGGGGGGGGTGTCCTGCAACTTGGATACGTTGCGGTTTCCCAGGCAACACGTTGACGTCACTGGAAGGCTTCAGACATTACGAACCGGGCTTCAACTTCCTGGCAATCAGCTTCAGAACGTTGGAGGTGCAAATTATTATAGTAGATACTTGGATTTCAGCACAGAATGCTAAGTACGCTGTATAGAATCTGGGGATAAGCATGTATTCTATAACAGCAGTTGTGCATGCCACTGCTGTTATAGTATACTAGCATAAGTCTCCATCTATGCGCTTAATTTTAGGTGAGAGCATTTATGGCTCAATGGCTGGTGTAAACGTTCACATCTAACTGCCGGTAGTTAGTCATGTAACTGCTAGTATTCTACAACCTGCGCACCAAAGTGCTTGACACACCCCTGACCTGCCTATGCTCTTCCCAAGTCCATGCCCCATAAAGCTGCTTGCTCTGGAACATGAGCATGCAGCTTATAGAATGGTGACTAATGGCAGTTACACTCGTTCCCTTCTGATTGGTCCTAACTTGCACCAATTAAAGACAATGGAACATGAGCGTGCAACTTATAGAATAGTGACTAATGGCAGTTACACTCATTACCTTCTGATTGGTGCTAACTTGCACCAATTAAAGACAATGGAACATGAGCGTGCAACTAATAGAATAGTGACTAATGGCAGTTACACTCATTACCTTCTGATTGGTGCTAACTTGCACCAATTAAAGACAATGGAACATGAGCATGCAGCTTATAGAATAGTGACTAATGGCAGTTACACTCGTTCCCTTCTGATTGGTGCTAACTTGCACCAATTAAAGACAATGGAACATGAGCGTGCAGCGTATAGAATAGTGACTAATGGCAGTTACACTCGTACCTTCTGATTGGTGCTAACTTGCATCGGTTAAAGACAATGATAGCCAATAATTGGCTGTTAATTCCAAATCTGCATGCTAGTTAGAAATTTGAGTGCACAAGTTTACAGAATTAGGGGAGATTCGCTTCCACGGCTCCACCCTCCTCCTTCCTTTTCTTTGCCATTATCCTGATTTTCTTTTTACTTTTTGTTTTTTTTGCTATTTAATGCATTCCATATTTCCAATTTCTCTTAATCTCTCCAATCCATTTTCAGTCTTACACGTGACCTATTTCTGTTGCTGGTAGATGATCATTCTCATGGGTAGTTTTCATTTCATAATGTGGACTGTGGTGCCAGCTGTGACTTGGGTCAGATCCCAGCTCTAGGTTTATAAATCACTCTGAGTCCAGCTTGGTAGAATCTATTAGTCTGGGGAAAATGTTCAGATAAAGAGTTGCCAAGGTTTGCAATGACCTTAAGTTTTGTTATATTTCTTCACTGTACACATGATCCATAAGAACACAAGAACATAAGACTAGCCATACTGGGTCAGACCAATAGTCCATCTAGCCCAATATCCTGTTTCCAACAGTGGCCAAGCCAGGTCACAAGTACCTGGCAGAAAAGCAAACAGTGGCAACATTCCATGCTACCAATCCCAGGGCAAGCAGTGGCTTCCCCCTGTCTTTCTCAATAGCAGTCTATGGACTTTTCCTCCAGGAACTTGTCCAAATATGTTTTTAAACTGAAATATACTAACCGCTATTACTACATCTCTGGCAAAGAGTTTCAGAGTTTAACTATTTGTTGAGTGAAAAAATATTTCCTCCTAGTTGTTTTAAAAGTATTTCCATGTAACTTCCTTGAGTGTCCCCTGGCTTTTGTACTTTTGGATGCATTATTAAACTCAAGGAAACTAAAAGGTTTTGATGAATTTTGATAGTGCTTCTGGTATAATGGGTCTTCAGATTTAATTCAATAATGTGCTGCTTCTCCTCAAGACTAACAGGGTCTGCTTTTGTACAATCTTCATGGGAAATTTCTTGCCTTTGCTATATATCATGGATCAAATATTTAAAGCAGAGGTTCTCAACCCAGTCCTCCGGACACACCTAGCCATTTGGGTTTTCAGGTTACCCACAATGAATATGCATGAGATAGATTTGCATGCCCTACCTCCATTGGATGCAAATTTAGCTCATGCATATTCATTATGGGTATCCTGAAAATCTGACTGGATAGGTGTGTCCTGAGAACTGGGTTGAGAACCCTTGATTTAAAGGATTTACACTCTTAACTTTAAAAGTTATGGTCCTAAGTTAGACTCTGTGAAAATTTATTAGGGTTGGGCACCAGCTCAAAGTTTCATAAAGCAGTAGATATTCAGCAAGCGGTGGTGAGTGTTTTGCTGATTGTTGCTGGCATTATTCCTGGATATTCAATGCCGGGCCATGTCTGGGCTTTGGCACTGAATATCTGTTTTTGCGGAGCTGGCAGAAAACATAGCTGGCTAAGTTGATATTAAGCACTTACATGGCTATGGGTTACTGCAAAAAGGTAGGACTGAATATGAGCACTTAACTGGCTGAGTGCTGACTCCGCCTCAGAACACCCTCAGGATAGCAGGTTTTCACTTAGGGGTCCTTTTACTAAGGTACGCTGAAAAAAGGGCTGCAGTAGTGTAGGCATGTGTTTTGGGCGTGGCCTAGTGGTTAGGGTGGTGGACTTTGGTCCTGGGGATCTGAGGAACTGAATTCGATTCCCACTTCAGGCATAGGCAGCTCCTTGTGACTCTGGGCAAGTCACATAACCCTCCATTGCCCCATGTAAGCCGCTTTGAGCCTGCCATGAGTGGGAAAGCGCGGGGTACAAATGTAACAAAAAAAAAAACATTGTTCAGCGCACCTATAAAAAATGCCTTTATAAAAATTTTGACCGAAAATGGATGTGTGGCAAAATCAAAATTGGTGTGCGTCCATTTTGGGTCTGAGACCTTACTGCCAACCATTGACTTAGTGGTAAAGACTCACGTGGGAACCGGGTGGCAATGGTCTACATGTGCCAAATGCCGATTACTGCCCATGTGCTAGAAAATAAAAATATTTGCAGATGCGCGCCAAAAATGAAATTACCGCAAATGCCACATGGTAGCTCCACTTTGGCACACATTGGGCACCTGTTGATGCTTAAGCGGTTTAGCAAAAGGACCCCTCAGGCACTAACTGCTAATTTTCAGCTGTGATAACTGGTTAAGTGCCACTGAAAATTAGCACATAGCCTCAAATAAGCAATTTAACCAGTCAGCGGCTGTTAAATTGCATTGAATATTGACCCAAATGTGGGTGGCAGCAGGGACAGATTTAGGGTAGGGAAAAAGGTTAAGAGCTTAGCACTAATTTTCAGCACTAGGTTTATAAACTAGATTAATAAATCTGGGCAAATGAACGACAGTCCTTTATTTACTAGCATAACTTTTAAGCCCCTAAATTAAGATGAATTTTCAGCAGAATCCTTAGAGGGGTATTTTCAAAAGGATGTCCAAATCAGAATTGGGACGTCCTACGAATAACATCCAAAAAAAGTCCACCTCACAGTTATTTTTGAACAAGAAATATGTTGTGTTTCCTGTTTGAAAATATATGAGGATGTCCAAAATGAACAGCCATTTTACAAACTGAAATGTCCAAATTATGAAAGTCAACAAATCCAGGGGCAAGGATGTCTGTCTAGCAGAATTTGTATGAAAATGCCCACACAGACATCCCTGCAGAACAGAAGGGCAGCCTAGTGGTTAGTGCAGTGGACTTTAATCCAGGCCACCCAGGTTCATATTCCAATGCAACTCTGTTATTTAAATGGTGAAACAAATGATGATCAGTCGTGAGAATGAGGTCTTCTAATCTTTATTGAAGGCACCAGTGCATAAAAACCCGACATGGGCCGTGTTTCGGTGGGCACAGCCACCTGCCTCAGGGGTCTATAAAAGCTATATGAAACATAATTATATAAAAACATGAAAAAACATAATAAAAATAAGTAAATAAAACCACATGAAAGGGTAGATTTTAAAATGATATCAAATGATGTACAATACATATATACAGTGCACTCCATTTAAGTGCACGTTGGATAAGCACATGCTCTGCTTAACTGCATGCCGTACTTCGGTCCCGTTTTTGTCGCCATCAATTTCTATGGGGACAAACTTCGGTTTAGCGCACCACTGATAAGTGCAAGATTCGCTTATATGCATGGTTTAAGACCGCTCCTCTGCAGGAAAGACTCCGCATAAGCGCACACACGTAATATGGAAGCCGATTGGTGCGTGACAAAGGGGCGGTAAATTTGAAATCTCGTTGGTTAACTTCAGAGTACACTCTCATGGTTCGTCCTCCTCCCCTATCCCGCTCTCTGTTGGAGTTCCTCAGGGATCTGTTCTTGGGCCCCTTCTTTTTTCAATCTACACCTATTCCTTAGGCTCCCTGATCTCTTCTCATGGTTTCCACTATCATCTTTATGCTGACGACACCCAGCTTTATCTCTCCACACCAGAAATCACTGCGGAAACCCAGGCCAAGGTATCGGCCTGCTTATCCAACATTGCTGCCTGGATGTCCAACCGCCACCTGAAACTGAACATGGCCAAGAATGATCTTATTGTTTTCCCACCCAAACCCACTTCTCCTCTCCCTTCACTCTCTATCTCAGTTGATAACACCCTCATCGTCCCTGTCTCATCTGCCTGCAACCTCGGTGTCATCTTTGACTCCTCCCTCTCCTTCTCTGCGCTTCTTCCTCTATAACATTAGCAAAATTCGCCCCTTCCTCTCCGAGCACACCACCCGAACTCTCATCCACTCTCTCATTACCTCTCGCCTTGACTACTGCAACCTACTCCTCACCGGCCTCCCACTTAGCCATCTATCCCCCCTTCAGTCCATTCAGAACTCTGCCACACGTCTTATCTTCCGCCTTAACCGATACACTCATATCACCCCTCTCCTCAAGTCACTTCACTGGCTTCCGATCAGATACCGCATACAGTTCAAGCTTCTCCTACTCACCTACAAATGCACTCGATCTGCAGCCCCTCCTTACCTCTCTACCCTCATCTCCCCTTACGTCCCTACCTGTAACCTCCGCTCTCAAGACAAATCCCTCCTTTCAGTACCCTTCTCCACCACCGCCAACTCTAGGCTTCGCCCTTTCTGCCTCGCCTCACCCCATGCTTGGAACAAACTCCCTGAGCCCATACGCTGGGCCCCCTCCCTACCCATCTTCAAATCATTGCTCAAAGCCCATCTCTTCAATGTCGCCTTCGGCACCTAATCACTACACCTCTTCTCAGGAAATCTCAACTACCCCAACTTGACATTTCGTCCTTTAGATTGTAAGCTCTTCTGAGCAGGGACCGTCCTTATTCGTTAATTTGTACAGCGCTGCATAACCCTAGTAGCACTCTAGAAATGTTAAGTAGTAGTAGTAGTAGTAGTAGTAACTGCCACAGGCAGAAGAAGCGAAAGAATGTTGTTAGAGTGTACACTGGAGTCGTCGTTGTCGCCGTCGCTGCACAACTGTAAGACTTTAACACTGGCTGAACGAATAGAAGTTCTTAAAAAATTAGAAAACAAACAAAGTCAAGCATCTATCGCTAAAGAATATGGTGTCAATCCCAGTTAAATTTCACGTATCTTGAAGCAGAAAGACCAGCTTCTGGAAGACTGGCAAAACAATACAAATCCACACCGGAAACGTAAACGGGTGGGAAAAGCTGAGGATGATGAAGATGCTCTTCTTCGGTGGTTTTCTCATGTCAGGAGCAGACAGTTTTGTCAGAGTGGTCCACTGCTTATGGAGAAAACTAATCAGCTAGCTGAAAGTCTTGGACTAACTGAATTCAAAGCCACTGTTGGATGCTTGGAAAGATGGAAGGAGAGGAACAACATAAAATTCAAGAAACAGCATGGTGAAAAACAAGACGCTGATGACTTTGGTGCTGAAAATTGGGTTGTTTCAGTTTTTCCTACCATCTTGAATGAGTTTGAACCTCATGACATTTTCAATGCTGACGAAAACGGTCTCTACTGGCGAGCGATTCCTGATGGAACACTTGCATTCAAACAAGCCAAAACCACAGGAAATAAAACGTCGAAGGACCGACTGACAATCCTCCTTTGCTGCAATATGAATGGGAGTGAGAAGTTGGAACCCCTCATCATTGGAAAGAGCAAACAGCCCCGTTGCTTCAAGAATGTTAAGCGACTTCCTGTGTCATACGAGGCTAATGCAAATTCATGGATGACTGGGGAAATTTGGAAGCAGTGGCTAAAGAAGTGGCAAAAGAAGATACTAGAATGCGGGCACAAAAGCGTCAGATTTTGCTGCTTTGTAATAATTGTGCTGCACACAGTGATAATGTCAGGCTGTCTAACATCAAGGTGGTCTTCCTGCCACCAAACACTACCTCTCTGATCCAACCTATGGATCAGGGCATAATAGCCAATTTCAAACAACATTATCGGGCTCTTGTCCTACGTCATCTGATGAGCGTTATGGATGACCAGACTGGCAAGGATAAATATGCTGTTGAACTGGCTCGTAATCTATCACTGTTGGATTCCCTACATCTGCAGAAAGAAGCCTGGAATCATGTTACACAGGCAACCATTGTGAACTGCTACAAGCGGGCAAGCTTTGTTAGGGATGTGGAGAGGGCCGAAACAGATGCAGCTGTTGCAAATGCATCAGATGAACAGGCTACTGACATCCCAGCCGGTGTTACTGAAGAGGAGTTTCATCACTATGTAGCTGTTGATTACGATCTACAAACAGCTGACGACAGCACTGATGATGAAACAGATGATGAAATGAGCAGCGAGGCACATTCTGACGAAATTCAACAACCTCCTGTCACTTTTGCAAGAGTGCTGGAGAGTCTCAACGCCATGCGGGCCTAACTGGAGGCCACTGGATGTCAGTGCTATGACAGTTTTTACCGTCCGGCAGACGTAGTCTATGGAACTCACAGACACAAGAGTGTACAGAGGACTATGACTGATTACTTCAAGTAAGCCTGTCAGTTAACGGAGACTGTATTCTGTACGTATAATAAACAGTACTGTACATATGTTTATCAGATGTTAAGCTTCTTTGGGTCACAATGGTTAAGTGCACACTCCGGTTAACTGCCTGTGTTTCTTTGGTCCCAGACCCTTGCACTTAAGCAGATTGCACTGTATATATATATGTGTGTGTGTGTGTGTGTGTATATTGATGAATAAACATATATACAGATACAGGCATATAGAGATATCAATATCATGACTAATAACAGAAACCAACAATAGGAAAAAGGGGGAACAAATGTATACATAAATCATAGACTACATGCACTCTAAATTGCTAAATAACATAAAACATGCTTTCTAAATATGTATGTAAAAGGGGGAGAAGAAAACAATTCTATGTAAAATACTGTAAGAGATAAAAATAAAAAAGTGATGATTCATAAAATAAAAATAATGATCACGAAATCTGTAGAATGCAAAAATGTCAATAAAAAACACATACCACTGAGCCTGATGTGGGCGGACAAAAAATATATGTATCTGGTGCACTAAAGCATAGGATGTTTCTTCCCGTTCGATTATTGCTGTTGGAGGTCCTAATTTTGGGCCCTCCCTAGCCCCGCCCAAAACACACCCACAGCACATCCCCTTGCTATTTGGATGAACCACAGTGTAGGACGTCCAAATTCTGCCTTTCCAAAATTGCAATTTGGATTTTTTTGGGCAGATTGACTTTTTTTTGTCATTTTGAGACATCCATGTCATTTGAAAATGAGCCTCTTAGGCTCCTAAGTTTGACTGAAAATAGGGCACAAGTTTAAAACCATAATTGGTGCCTAAATTTAAGAGCTCATCATTTTTTTTTTTAATTTCAGTCCCTTTGAGGCTATGTGATATGCCTCTCAGTCTCCTGGCTCAGTAAAATGCTAAATACTGTTATTACCCCTTCATCTACAAACACCTATTTTTCGTTTGTGGTGCATCAACAATTTCATACCCAGGTACTTTCTTCTACTCGATGTACCAATTTGTTTTCATAAGATAATTTAACAAATACTTCCAGGAACATCTCAGGGCTGACTTTATGCACACTAGGCAAATGCCTAGGACAGCAGCATATGTGGGGTAGCAAGAAGCAGCTGCAACCAAAGCAAAACAATAGATTCCGACAGTTACACAAATTCAACAAAAGAACCAACAGCCCATACGTTTACTCATGGGGAGGATGAGCAGTTTTCAAATAGTCCATTCGCCTGGATGAAATGGTGCAGTTTCCATGTTAGTCCACTTTTAAGGTAATAAAACAAAATAAGATGATATCTTTTTATTGGACTAACAATACATTTTTTGACTAGCTTTTGAAGGCGATACCTTCTTCTTTGGATCAGAAGCCTTCAGGGCTGTCTAGTGCAATGGTTTTCAACCTAGTCCTCAGGGACCACCTGGCTAGTTGGGTTTTCAGGATATCCTCAATAAAATGAATAAGGGAGATTTGCTTACCAAGAAGGCAGTGCATGCAAAATCTATCTAATGCATATTCATTGCAGATATCCTGAGAACCCGACTGGCCAGAGGGGCCCTGAGGTCGGAGTTGAAAACCACTGGTCTAGGGAATCTAATATCTTTGCACTGGCACTAAGGCTCCTCCAGCAAATTTCTGTGTCTTGGTTTAAAAAAATCTTTCTCAGCATCTTCAATGACCAGTTTAGCTGCAAATACCCTGAAAAACACATCACCCAAAGATCCCTTTTAAGAGAGTTCATTCTTGCATCTGTGCCTTAAAAGCCGTTTAAGATTCAGTTTGTCGTTACCAGTACAAATGTGGTTTTCACCTTATAAGGGAAAAGTTTGGGTTTTCTTTCTCAGTTTCCACATTGGAAAAAAAAATGCCAGAGTGCTATTGAGAAGGTTGTCAAAAGCAGTGTTTAAGATATCTAAATATTTTCATCTTGTCTCCTATCCCCCCAAAATGACCCTTGTTGGAGGTGTTTCTGTTTATTTTACTCTTTGGTTTGGGTAAATACATGATGAAGGAAAGGTTGGATCTTCAACCTCCAATGGGGAAGCTACTTACTTGTACAAAGCTCATTTGTGACAAGATACTTGGCCAAAAGACAAACATTCAGTGACCGTAATGGAATTTATTAAGTGACAAGCATTGATTTTGCTAGGCTACATCTTTCCCACACACATTGGCAAATCTTTTATCTGAGCAGTTTCACCACACTGACAGATTCAATCATGCAAGACACAATGTAATTTGTAAACTACACTTAGGATCTGACCCAGGGCTGCCGAGGGGGGGGGGGGGAGAGATTCCCCCGTGCCTGGCCTCCAAGGGGGGGCCCAACGGTGGGGTCTGTCTGCTTCCTGCTCCTGACGGTACCCGGGTGATCGCATTCCGACTGGAGCAGGAGAGAGAAAACTCTGGCTCTGGGTCCCCCTTAGAGGATGGGGAGGAGCAGACACAGGGCTTTGGGGCCTCTGGTTTGGCTGGCGTTGGTCCTCAAGCCCTGCCAGCAGAGGCCTTCCACAACATTGCCTGCCCTGCTGCTGCTGCTTTGTGAAGTGAGAGGAAAAGCAGCCATAGGGCAGGCAATGCGGCGAACAGCACTGGAGAAAAGCTTCTGCTGGGGTGGGGGGCTTGGGGACCCCTGCCAGCCAAGGTATGTGGAGTTGTGGTGGGGGGCAGGGAAGTGGGGCAAAATGTGCCTCCCCCCACTTTGGGCTCCGCCCCCCATTTTTGTAGTTTGGCTACGTGGTGGGCCAGTGGGGGCAGCAGTCCTGGGGGGACAGACCCAGCAGCGGCGGCCCTGCCCCGGGCCCGGCTCAGTCTCTTGGTGGCTTTGATCTGACCTAAATCACAGCTGGCAATACCATCCTGTTTGTCCAATCAGCATGATAGGGAATCAGGTCAGATTTCATGCATTGGGTGTTTGAGAAGATTACATAAAAGTATGGTGGTATTGGGGGAAAGGTGACTGCAGGTCTCATGTATATGGGTCTAATGCAATTGAGGGGACAAGTCAGCTGCAACAATAGGTATAGTTTGCAGGGCAAGATGTAGGAGGCCAGATTGATGGGGGTGAATATTCCCTCCCCCCCCAGCGCTTTATTGACATGAATTACTCATTTCCCCTTACATCAATGTCATTCTCTTTCACACACACACACATACTTTTCTTACTTGAAATTTCTTCAGTTTCTCTCCTGTGTTGTTTTATTCTTTAATTCTGATTTCTTATTTTCAGTTCTTTAGTTTTTCCTTTTCCATGCTTCCTCTTCTTTTTGATGTCTGTTTCCTTCTTCTGTTATCCATTCTATTGTCTCAGCATTTCCTTGGACTTTTCCATCCTGTTATGTACTGTATCTTTTTCTTGTTACTCCTAAACCCCATTTCTTTTTTCCTTTTATTTCTCTTTATTCTATCAGTCCTCTGTTTTCTTCTCCCTCCCCTTCTGTTCTCTCACACGCGGGAACTTGCTGCTCTCCTCTCCAAACACTGACTTTCCCTCACCTCTTACATGCTACTTTCCTATCACATCTCCCTCATATCTTTTCCTCCACACCCCTTTCCTTATTTCCGTATTCCATAGTACCCTGTTTTTCTCTTTATTTATTTATTGCATTTGTATCCCACCTTTTTGCAGGCTCAATGTGGCTTACAATGTATCATTCTTGGTGGCTAATAGATTAGGAATTAGACAAATTAGTGTTACACAGAGACCGTGAATAACATAATGGAAAATTAAACAAGCAGATTACACAATTAGTGTTACATAGAGACCGAGATTAGCATAATAGAAAATTAAGCAAGCAGATATATGAAAAAGCAGTTTTGATTGTAGGTAGGGTGGAGATGCGTTTCATTTACACTTGTTGATCTTTGTAGTATGCCTTATTGAAGAGGTGGGTCTTCAGAGCTTTACGAAAATTAGTTAGTTCATAGATAGTTTCTAAGTTGCACGGTAATGCATTCCATAACTGTGTACTCAGGTATGAAAAATTTGACGCATGCATTAGTTTGTATTTTAGACCTTTGCAACTGGGGAAGTGAAGATTAAGGAACATGCGGGATGATTTTTTAGCGTTCCTGGGTGGTAGGTCTACCAAGTCGGACATGTAGGCTGGAGCATCTCCATGAATGATTTTATGAACTAAGGTACAAATCTTGAATGCAATACGTTCTTTAAGTGGTAGCCAATGTAACTTTTCCCTTAGGGGTTTTGCGTTTTCATATTTTATTTTTCTGAATATGAGTCTAGCTGCGGTGTTCTGGGCGGTTTGAAGTTTCTTGCTGATTTGCTCTTTACAGCCAGCGTATAGTGCATTGCAGTAATCTAGGTGACTAAGCACTATTGACTATACTAGGTTGCGAAAAATGGTCCTTGGGAAGAAAGGTCTTACTCTTTTTAATTTCCACATTGAATGGAACATCTTTCTTTCCTTCCTTTCCCAACTTTGCACTTCTGTCATTTCCTTCTAGTCTCTCCTCTCCACCACCTCTCATTTCTTTCTTTATTCTTCTTATACCCTCCACCTCATCTCTCTCCTTTCTCTTCCTCTTTTCTCTCCTTCTCCTCATGTCTTCTCTAATCTCTCCCCTCTACCTTCACTTCCTTCTTCCTCTCACCCCATCTTTTACTTTTCTCTTTCTTAGACCCTTCTCTCTTCATCTTGCGTTCCTCCATCTCACTTTCTCCCTTCCCATTTTTTCAACTCCCAACTCCATCGACCCCATGATACTCCTTTTACCACACTGCTCTCTTCCCTGATTCTTTCCTCTGTCTCTCCCACTCTTTGTCCTTCCATTTTGGATTACCCTTCCCATCTTTCTCCCCTCTCGCTTAGCCAACAGCATGGGCCATAGGGGGAAATTCTATAAATGGCACCTTTAAAAGTTAGATGTAGTTTATAGAATATGCTCAGGTGCTGTTCTAGCGCTTAAAATTTAGGTGCACCTAATTAGGCCACCTAAAACCAGGCCTAGATACCTGCACCTAAGTTAGGAGTAGATTGGGTGTATTCTATAATAGTGCGTATGGTTTTTTGAATCACCCACATCCCCACTCATTCCACGCCCCCTTTTGACTGTGCATTAGAATTTATGCTCACTGCGTTATAGACTATGCCTAGAAAATTGTGAGCGTAAATTCTGATTAAATCCAAATAGTAGTACTGATTATTGGTGCTGATTGGCTTGTTAATCAATTAAGTTGTGTGTGCAATTTGGCCATGCAACCAAATTAGTGTGCACAACTTAAGGCGCCATATAGAGAATTTGGGGGATAGCGATCCAAAGCATGCATTGTGCTGCTGGTCGCTTGGCCCCTTTTACCTCATCACATGCTTCCACTTTACTGCAGGAAGCACAAGAGGGAGGAGGGGCTGTAGAGACCAGCACTGCACATATTCCGAGTCCCTATGGCCCATGCTGCGGCTCTTGCCTTTTGGCCATGTCACCAATTCTGCTGCTTCATCAGTCTGTAGCTCAGACTCATACCTGCAGTATTTGGGGGGCAATGTTCCTTGCACTCTTCCACACTGTGCCTACGGATGCACCTCTCAGTAGGAAGAAATCTGAATATGCTGCAGTTTATCCCCTGCCCACCTGGAGAACCAATCAGCCCTGAGAAATGAGAATTAAGCAGCCACATGCTCAGAAGCATTTTTTTAAATGCACAGAACAGGAGGAGGGTGAGTTGATCAGGAAAAGGATGGAAGAGAGGAAAAACGAGAGAGTAGCTGAAAGGAAATGAGAGAATGGGTGTGACTACCATGGGACACCTTCAGACTTGAGGCCTAGTGTAATTTGCCTCATCCTAGATATGGGCCTGTATTGCACTTTGAACCACAGGTTCATAAGTTTTGAGAGTTGAAATGACATGAGTTAGTGGGCTTTGGTGCATCCAAAATTTCTAAGGTTCAGTTGTTGGGTGATGGACTGAAAAGAAGGAGAGCAGTGGACCAGAGTGGGTTAGTGGGTTGATGGTGTTTGACTTGAGTGTTATTTTTATCTTCAAAGTATTTTAATGTTTCTGTCACATCTCTCATCTCCTCTAAAGTATGCAGAGTATATAGATAGATATCTGGGGCAATTTTAAAATGACATAAAAAGAAAGGCAGAGCTGACAAAACCTAGAAAATCATGTGAGAGAATAAACATCTGCTATGGTTTGTATTGTATAGATGCTGAAAACAACATAAAACACACAAACATTTAAAAAAAATAGAGAAAAAAACCTCAGCCAAAACAGAGCACTCACCCACAACTTCAGATGGTACTCAGCTCATCAGTCCAAGAATCTCTATTGTCCAACCTGAAATAAATTCTCCTTTAACAAAGCTCACAGCAATATAAAGTGAAAACTGATGTCTAAACTCTTTCTCCTTTTTTAACAATTCATCAAAAATCACTCATAGTTCCAGTACTTAACTTCTTGGAAAGCTGCCAACAGTAGCGTAGACAGGAACTATTTACAGGGGGTGTGCCTCCCATGTGTCCCCTCCTGTCTTCCGTGTACTCCTCTGTACCCCCGGTACTTTAAAATCATCTCTGCTATAGTCTTTGCCCATGCAACAGTAGGAGTACTCATAGGCTTCCTGTGGCCTGCAACGGGACTTCTATGAAAAATCCTGCCCTTCACAAAACAGGAAGTTGCATCAGAAGGGGCAGGATGGTTCAGAAAGGAAGTCCCAGTGTAGGCCGCAGGCAGCCTATAGGTGCTTCTGCCGCTGCCTGGACAAAGACTGCAGCAGATATAATTTTAAGGTACGGGTGGGGGGTTGGGTCTGACAGCGGGTGTGTAAGTAACACATACACCTTCTAGAAATATGTCACTGCCAATCAAAATCTAAATCCCAACAGGAGTTCCCTGCTGAATGGCTGCTTCAAGGGAATCACCAAACCATATTCTTCACAAGAATCAGCTTCCAAAATGAAGATGTATACACTGGCTAAAGTTGGGCGCAAGCACAATTTAATTGAATAATGAGCTAATTAGTGTCAATAATTGGCCTTTTAACAATTATTGGTACTAATTAGATTTAATTGGAACTTATACACATACATTTAGGCATAAGATCTGCGCCTAAATTTTACACACAAGTAAAAAAAGGGTATGGAAATGGGAGGGTCATGGGCAAAACAGGGGCATTCCTAGCATTTACATGCATTAATATATTAATGCACACTCAATTTAGGCATGTATACTTGCGCCTAAATTTAAGCATAAGTCCTAGACATAAGCGCTATTCTAAAAACTGTGCTTAACTTTAAGCATGGCTTATAGAATAACGCTTTTTCAGCGATGATTTTTTTGGCACCATATACAGTGGGGGAAATAAGTATTTGATCCCTTGCTGATTTTGTAAGTTTGCCCACTGACAAAGACATGAGCAGCCCATAATTGAAGGGTAGGTTATTGGTAACAGTGAGAGATAGCACATCACAAATTAAATCCGGAAAATCACATTGTGGAAAGTATATGAATTTATTTGCATTCTGCAGAGGGAAATAAGTATTTAATCCCTCTGGCAAACAAGACCTAATACTTGGTGGCAAAACCCTTGTTGGCAAGCACAGCGGTCAGACGTCTTCTGTAGTTGATGATGAGGTTTGCACACATGTCAGGAGGAATTTTGGTCCACTCCTCTTTGCAGATCATCTCTAAATCATTAAGAGTTCTGGGCTGTCGCTTGGCAACTCGCAGCTTCAGCTCCCTCCATAAGTTTTCAATGGGATTAAGGTCTGGTGACTGGCTAGGCCACTCCATGACCCTAATGTGCTTCTTCCTGAGCCACTCCTTTGTTGCCTTGGCTGTATGTTTTGGGTCATTGTCGTGCTGGAAGACCCAGCCACGACCCATTTTTAAGGCCCTGGCGGAGGGAAGGAGGTTGTCACTCAGAATTGTACGGTACATGGCCCCATCCATTCTCCCATTGATGCGGTGAAGTAGTCCTGTGCCCTTAGCAGAGAAACACCCCCAAAACATAACATTTCCACCTCCATGCTTGACAGTGGGGACGGTGTTCTTTGGGTCATAGGCAGCATTTCTCTTCCTCCAAACACGGCGAGTTGAGTTCATGCCAAAGAGCTCAATTTTTGTCTCATCTGACCACAGCACCTTCTCCCAATCACTCTCGGCATCATCCAGGTGTTCACTGGCAAACTTCAGACGGGCCGTCACATGTGCCTTCCGGAGCAGGGGGACCTTGCGGGCACTGCAGGATTGCAATCCGTTATGTCGTAATGTGTTACCAATGGTTTTCGTGGTGACAGTGGTCCCAGCTGCCTTGAGATCATTGACAAGTTCCCCCCTTGTAGTTGTAGGCTGATTTCTAACCTTCCTCATGATCAAGGATACCCCACGAGGTGAGATTTTGCGTGGAGCCCCAGATCTTTGTCGATTGACAGTCATTTTGTACTTCTTCCATTTTCTTACTATGGCACCAACAGTTGTCTCCTTCTCGCCCAGCGTCTTACTGATGGTTTTGTAGCCCATTCCAGCCTTGTGCAGGTGTATGATCTTGTCCCTGACATCCTTAGACAGCTCCTTGCTCTTGGCCATTTTGTAGAGGTTAGAGTCTGACTGATTCACTGAGTCTGTGGACAGGTGTCTTTCATACAGGTGACCATTGCCGACAGCTGTCTGTCATGCAGGTAACGAGTTGATTTGGAGCATCTACCTGGTCTGTAGGGGCCAGATCTCTTACTGGTTGGTGGGGGATCAAATACTTATTTCCCTCTGCAGAATGCAAATAAATTCATATACTTTCCACAATGTGATTTTCCGGATTTAATTTGTGATGTGCTATCTCTCACTGTTACCAATAACCTACCCTTCAATTATGGGCTGCTCATGTCTTTGTCAGTGGGCAAACTTACAAAATCAGCAAGGGATCAAATACTTATTTCCCCCACTGTATAGAATTCACCCCATAATGTCCAAGCTTTCCTTCGTTTCTTCTTCTCTTTCACTACTTCTTCCCTCCCTCTGAGGATCCTGTGCTTTCCTGTATACTGTATCAAAGCCATTATCGGCCCTTGTGGTACATCAAGAGACTGTAAATAAATAAAAATAGCTAAATATCCTTTTATGTTGCTTCTTTCATTTTCAAAACATCAAGACACCTTAAATCTTTCCAGAATTATGTCCCGAGCACACCACCTGAAATATCTTACTAATTGGTCTTCAGTCTTACTCACTGGGATGATAAATCTCAGTTTTTCTAATGGATCATGTTTGGCACCTCTGTATGCATCCAGTCTTTGGAGAGGAAGCAGTTCAATGTAAACAGGGAAGTTGGGAACCACAAATTCAGTTTTTGAAGAAGGTGGCCTTCTCATAGGCAGTACAACATGCTAAACATTGGATAATCCCAACAGCCCTTTTCATCTATAGCTTTATTTAGTCCATTTAGTACTTGTAAATTGAGCCCAGTTGGTGTGGACAAACTTCAGCATTTGTCATCCATCTATGGAAGAAACACAGCATGAAGGATTTTAAGCTTCCAGCTCTACCCATGCATGGACCCACAACTTTGCTCTAAAAATGGTGAGGGAACAGCTCGGAGTTCCTGCTTATCATATCATTCACGACTCCACTGAGACAGACACAAATAAGAGAATTACAGGGTAAATTCTATAACAGGTGCCTGTTTGGAACCAATTATATAAAGGAAAATAGGTGCCTATATTCCTGAATAAAATACTAGTGTAACAGGCAAAATACACACCTATGTTTTAGGCATGACCACTTACACCAGCCATAGAGCTGGTGGAATTGCTTGTGCCCAGATGGCTGAAACATGTGTATAAATTATAGTATTCTATAACTTATGCATGGGGTTGTGTGTCCCACTCATGCTCCACCCAGAATTTAAGCAACATGTTTCAGGACAGTGTATAGTCATAATATTGGTGTTTACACATTTATAGGCCAGTATTCCGATCATTTACATAAAAACAGAGGAAAAATTAAGGCAGATAATGACCATCCAGCTTATAATCGAACGAGAAAAACGCCCAAGTTCCGACCTAAATCGGGAGATGGACGTTTATCTCACAAAAACGAATAAAGCGGTATAATCGAAAGCCGATTTTTGGGCGTTTTCAACTGCACTCCGTCGCGGATGCAGACAAAGTTTATGGGGGCGTGTCAGAGGTGTGGCGAAGGCGGAACTGGGGCGTGGTTATCTGCCGAACAAAGATGGGCGCATTTCACCGATAATGGGAAAAAAGTATGCGTTTTTACCTAGAATTTAGGACACTTTTCCTGGACCCTGTTTTTTCACGAATAAGGCCCCAAAAAGTGCCCTAAATGACCAGATGACCACTGGAGGGAATCGGGGATGACCTCCCCTGACTCCCCCAGTGGTCACTAACCCCCTCCCACCACAAACAAATGATGTTTCACACATTTTCATTTTCACCCTCAAATGTCATACCCAGCTCCCTGGCAGCAGTATGCAGGTCACTGGAGGAGTTGTTAGGGGGTGCAGTGGACTTCAGGCAGGTGGACCCAGGCCCATCCCCCCCCCTACCTGTTACAATTGTGCTGCTTAATACTTATTAGTCGTCCAACCCCCCCAAACCCACTGTACCCACATGTAGGTGCCCCCCTTCACCCCTTAGGGCTATAGTAATGGTGTAGACTTGTGAGCAGTGGGTTTTGAGGGGGATTTGGGGGGCTCAACACACAAGGGAAGGGTGCTATGCACCTGGAAGCTCTTTTACCTTTTTTTTTGTTTTTGTAAAAGTGCCCCCTAGGGTGTCCGGTTGGTGTCCTGGCATGTGAGGGGGACCAGTGCACTATGAATCCTGGCCCCTCCCACGAACAAATGCCTTGGATGTATTCGTTTTTGAGCTGGGCGCTTTCATTTTCCATTATCGCTGAAAAACAAAAACGCCCAGCTCACACATCGTTGAATAAAACATGGGCGTCTATTTTTTCCCAAAATACGGTTCGGTCCGCCCCTTCACGGACCCGTTCTTGGAGATTAACGCCCATGGAGATAGGCGTTTTCGTTCAATTATGCCCCTCCATATGGCCTATCCAGTCTGCCCATCCATGCCATTTACTATCTCTTCTTCTCCCTTACAGATCCTATGTACTTGACCCAAGCTTTTTTGAATGCAGATACAGTTTTCGTCTCCACCATGAGGCTGTTCCCCAAATTCACCACCCTTTCCGTGAAGAAGCATTTCCTTAGTTTACTCCTAATTCTATCCCCTTTCACCTTCAATCTATGCCCCTTTGTTCCAAAGCTTCCTTTCAATTGAAAGAGACATGTCTCCTGTGCATTTATGCCACATAGGTATTTAAACATCTCTATCGAATCTCCCTTCTCCTGCCTTAAGTATGCATTCTTCATACCTAAATGTAGGTATCCTTCTTATAGAATTTCCCCCTTTGTGCCCACATAGTTTTAATAATATAGCTTTCTGAACAAATGGGGCCAGATCTTTCTGAAAAAAAGTCTTCTATATATAAAGAAGCCTTGCGTTGGCAACCCCCCAACCCCTCCCCCCAATATTCTCCTTATAGTGGATGCATGAAACATAAGTTGGACACAAACAAATGTTAAAACCTTTTATTATATAGAATTGTAGCCTTTACAATTCATGCAAAAGTGCCAAATATATCAGTAAGCAAATATATACCATAATAAATGAGTTAGGCCAGCAAATTGTTTTATGTATGGGCTAATAAGCCAGTGTGAATGGATATCATGCAGGATACATAGTTAACATGATACATCAGTGAGGCTAATTTAAAGTGAACTTCCTTATGTGAAGATAAAATATTTAAAATCTTGTTTACACTTGGCAAAATGAGTTGTAATACTGCAAAATAGCTCACAGAAGTAGATTTTCAATTATGTACACAGTAGAACAGTAGCTATCTCCATGCCAGTGTCTGTGTGAAAATAGCAGTCACAATATGGTTGACGTTTTTTTAATCTCCATAAACTGGGCCCTTTGACTAAATAAACAGATTTATTGATACACGTATTTATGAGACATCCAGCATAGGAGTCATGCTTGACTAGCAAATTAAGGCATATCCAAAATGTTAGCTTTGGTTGACACAGGGAGCTGTATGTACATTGTAAGGGTAATCTGATAACAAGATAAAGACACAAATCCTGCAGAAAGAGCATCTTAATTGTGGACGCTGACAAATACACCTGCTCGTAAGCAGGCCTAAATATTAGTGCGTGAAGTATGCACATATTTTATAAGATACATGCATTAATTCGACTTCACCTATGCTCCACCCGAACCCTTTTCTTGAACACACCTACGCTACAAATACATGCCTATTTGCACCACATGTACTTTTAAGCATGACTTCATTTTATGAGGCGTTTTATGAAGAAAAATGGTTTTCAAAAATGACTTCCTGTAAGTTGAAAGGAAAAGTGAACTTTTCAGCTCGACGAACTTCCCAGTGCTGTTGGAGATGCCCCTTTTACAGTAAAACAGTGTTAGCTTATGAGATTTAGTACGTCAGAGCAGGAAAGCAGGGTTACACTTGTGGAAGGACATTTCATCACAGGGTGCCTAGGCTTAGCAGGCAAGAAGATTCCTATTTTGGCTCTGCTTTATAAAGTCATATAGGTGCCTCTGTCTTTATAAAATACTAGCACAAATCCAGCAGCAATAGCGTCTACGTTGAAGGGGTGGATATTAGGATATTATGCCTGTCTCAAATTGGTGTCGAGAGTACAAGTGCATGTGTATATTAGAGTATTTTGTAGAAAATTTGCATATTTTGCATCTCCATTCATATTCTTCCAAATCGTTCCCCCCCTCTCCCCAGGCAATGTGTATAGCAAACATACATGCATTCCTGCTAACGTGACCTAATTTTATAAAAGTCATGCTAGTGTGTACATTGTCATGTAGATACTAAAATGACTATAAAATTACCTCAGTGGTCTTAACCATGCTCGCTTGTGAGAACTGACGGTTTCAGAATATAAGATTAATTTCCAACATCATACAGCAGTAGTTCCCAGACCTGTCTTGGGAGAACCCCCAGCCTGTCGGGTTTTCAGAATAACCACAATGAATATTCATGAGAGAGATCTTTATGCACCTCCTCCAATGCATGCAAATCTCTCTCATGAATATTCATTGTGGATATCTTGAAAACTGGCTGGGTTCCCCCAGGAAAGATTAAGGAAGCACTGTCATACAGTATGGTGTCTCCTAGGTATGTGACATAATATGGCAGGATATCCAAAAAGCCTTCCCTCTCCCCTGGTGGATCATATTTTTTTCTGATTCTTTGTCTCAATCTCTTTTGCGTGCCCATTCGAACAATCTCGAATCAAGCTCTTTTTTCGTGTCTGTGGGAAAAATGTTTAGTGCACATATCCCATAATAGTATACCTTTGAAATTATAAACTCTCCTGATCATCACCCCAACACAGAAAAAACCCAGAAAAAAATCAACGTAGTTTAATGTAACATTAAGTTGTCATTCCAGATTCTGATGTATCCTATACAGAGAATGAGAAGTAACAATATATTTGGCCCATTTGTCAATTACAGTATTCTTCAGTGCTTTGCAGATGCCATTTTGAATATATTATATGGAATCTTAGGTTAATTCTCCAAAAAAGCAATGATATTTCACTATGAGGCATTAGCAATAGCTTCCAGGAGTTAACCTAATGGAAGTGATACTTCAAAACCTGAGAGCTCATGTGAGTTCACACATTCATTTACACAGCAAAAGCTCAAAAACTATCTGAACCTAATGGACCTTAGTTATCTAGACAACTTGTATGGACTAGTAGTTGCATTTTTCTTAGAGAAAATTGTAGGAACGTCAGAACTACATGTCCACGTAGGCAGTGTGGTAAAACCAAGACAGGTTCAACCTGTCGCAAAAATCTAGAGCCATTTGGAAAGTTAACCTAATCTTAACCATAATTTGAACATTCACTAAGGCTATTACTAGTCAGCTGTACTGAGATTCATCTAGTCAGCTTCAAAAGCTCTCTCTTGTAGCTCTGAAAGTGTGAATAGGAATGGCACCTTTATCTCTTAAATTTGTGGCACAAAAGAACCGCACCGAGAGCTCTGAAGAACCAGATGTGACTCCAGTAGCTGCAGGTCAGTAAAACTGGATTAACCCATAATCAAGTTTCAATCCTCTACTTGCAAAGGATAAAGTCTTACTGAGCGTGCAAATCCTGTACTGTCAGTTGCATTAAAAAAACAAAAAGGCTGGATGCGGAAACTCAGCTAAGAAGTGGAATGTCATGTAGGTCATGATTTCCTTTATTAAAAAAATTAGCAAGACAAAAAAAAATCCTTTGAAGGATTAGTTTGGATTTACCAGTATAGGCATCATGAGCGAAAAGGCATGTTCAAAGAGCATGCTGCCCTATGCCTATTGACAGACATTTGAGCTTCCTATCTTAGAGAAATTTCATATCTATTGTAGCTCAGTAAACAGCTTAGCACACCTTGATTCCACCACAAGGATCAAACCAAGAATCACATACCAGTCATTAGTTTTTATACTTGATAAGAATACAGAACATGACTGGTTCACTAAGGCCTATCTGTCATTCTGCAGCTATGCAACAAGACCTTGTTAAAATCATGTTGATGATGCCACTAGATATTTGGAAATTAGACCCTACATTTTGGTGGAAGGCACTTGCATTGAGTCCAATAGCATTCTTAATTCCTAATTTCTAAAACTCACTATAGTTGCATTGAATGCTGACAAACGACTATGGGAAAACACGACAAGGAATGGAACAACAAAGCAGTGGATAACAGTAATGTTTTATGATCATTCCACCACCTGCCCAGAAAAGCTTCCAGGGATTAGAGCCTCTGAACTGATGATAGGGCATCAAATATATGGGCTATGCAGTATTTACATCTGCTGATTCACAGACCAAATCCACCATTAAACTGCAGACAGCTGACAATGCAGTGGGAGGGGGGAAAAAAAAGCATTCTTTCAAAACTTGCCAAGTTGTCATGTTCATTCACTTGTGCAGCGCTTATACTCTTTACCCATATTAAAGTGGTCAACAATAGGGAGTGGGTAAGTTTTTTCCAATGCTTTGTTACACCATTGTCAGCTTACTCTACTGAAAACAAATGGAGAGGGGGAGGGGGGATATCAAAAAGAAAATGCTGTATCACATTTGGCTGGTGAAATGACAGCACTTCAAGTGGAAGGAGAGAATAAAAATTCAGACTGCCCCCCCAAAAGGGATAAAGTAATCTTATTGGGATTAAATGGCAGGGATGAAAACTGAACAAATGGTTTTTATTCATCTATTTTTGTTCAGTGCCTGTGTTCTATGAGTTGTCGCTGTAGAACAACAGTAAGCATAAAACCAGTACACACACCAGAAAATGGAACCACACCACCGATGTTCCTTGAAGCGTCTCTTATACCTCCTTGCGTATTACGGCTCGGATATTGCTACACATTAGGCCAATGGCTTCGAACAGTGGATCACAGATGGTATGGATGTAGATAGAGTAGATTCGGCTGATACACTGGATCGCGATCAAGTAGATCCGTATGCACGGCACCACAACCCAGATGTGCAAGAATGACAAAATGGCAAAGTAAATACCCCACATAAGTGCCATGGGTATGCCAAAGATTGCGGAGAGCAAGCGGTAAAACCAGTATTTTGTCACTGTGAAGGTGGTGAAGCTGGCCTTCCAAATTCCGTCAAAGCTGTGTGTTCCATCTGGCTCCGCAATTACATCTTCAAAATCAATCTACGAGAAAGAATCATACATGGAATTTGGTTAAATGCCTCAGACGTACTGCAATATTATCATGACTGCATACTGTAGAGAATCATAGAAAGCTCACCAAAGGTGTCCTGTATTTATCAGGTATTCTGACCAGCATTTAGGGCTGGATTCAGTAAATGGCACCTAGTTCTATTCTATAAAGGGTGTTCCAGGATGAACATACTTTATAGAATAGCGTTGTTCAATTCCATGCCCAACTTTGGGTGCGAGGACTTACACCAGCCTGGTGTCAACCCTGGTGTGCAAGATGATCGCACATCCGCAGTATTCTATAAAACTACGTGCAATTTTACGGAATGCCCCTGACCCTCCCATTTCTCTCCCATGGCCATGCTCCCTTTGCAATTACACGTGAATACACTTGGGGCTATCCTATAACTACGTGCGTAAGTGTACTTGCACACCGATTTGCTGTCCCATTTTGATGCCTTGCATCTGTTAGAACACGTTTCTGTGCCAAAGACTGGATGCTTAATTAGCGCCCAACTTTAGGCACCAATTATAGACTTCCCTAATTTAGATATAACATAGTAAATGATGGCAGATAAAGACCTGCATGGTCCATCCAGGCCACCCCAGAGTCACATTCATTATCAATTCATGATTAAACCAACAATCCAACAGTATTACTAACAATAATCTAATTGCTAAATTCAACTTTAAGATGTCTTACCCTCCTTCACTGAGACATGCAGTACCTACACTCCTAGCATACAATATGAATGTGGTATAAAATACACATATTTGATCCGAATCTGTCTTTGCCATTTTCGGGACACAAACTGTAGAAGTCTGCCTGGCCTTGGCCCTACTTCCCAAGTACTGGAGTTGCGTTGAAGCCTACTCCAGCCCATCCTGATTTATTTTGCCATAATAGGGACACAGACATAGGTCTTACTTTCACCCTGCTGGAGTTGCCGTCTATGCATCACTCCTGCCCATCATAAAACATCAACAGCTGTTTAAGTTTTGTTTTGATACCATCTGCTTTCTACCTAGGGATCTTCTGTGTCTATCTCATTTTAGAAGCTCTTTTCAGATTATAGACATGCATAACCCAGCATTTAGAAGCATATATTGCATACACATCTAAATCCTGATTTTACAAAACCGGGATATTCACGTCTAAAACTCAAAAGTATGCTTACGGCAAGAGAGGATGTTTTGGGCCAGACTAGATTGGGGGAAAAAATAAAAGTGTATTCCCCATTTCAGGATGAGTGCGTGTCTGTGTCCAAACAGATCGATGTTGGGATTTACACCTGCCACCCGGGACATCTAGTTTTCAGAAAAATGCTCATATTGAGCTGTGCTTCACTGGAGAGATTAGGGAAGTTCACTCCCTTAATCCCCCTGTAGTTTGATCTCTTAAATAAAGGGGCAGTACTCTCCTTGTCCTTCCTAGCCTGATGTTTCTAAGCAAGTATAATTTGACATGTTCTCCCCTTTTCTTCTCTTGAGATTTTCACCCTCTTGCATTTGTGTCAAGCTTCTCGCTCACAAGGCCTCTTGACATCTGCAAGTTCTTCAGCAATGGTGTTCACTCCCAGTCCTTGAGGGCTGCCAACATATCAGGATTTCAGGATATCCTTAACAAATATGCATGAGACAGATTTGTATGCCTATTACATCCATGGTGTGCAAATCTGTCTGAGTCATATTCATTAGGAATATCCTGAAAACCTGACCAGTTGGCGGTCCTCAGAGACTGGGAGTGAATACCAAGGGTGTAAGGAAACCTTAACAACATTTTTTTAAAACGAGAAATACAGATACGTATGTGAAATAAAGGCGTGGCCTAATGGTTAAAGCAGTAAGATAAGAAACAGGGAAGCCAGGATTCAAATCTAGCTTCTCCCACTCACACACCTTGTGACCTTGGGCAAGTCACTTCATCCTCCATTGTCCCAGGTATAATTCCCAGCGCCCAATTTGGACGCACATCTCCATTATTCTATAACATTGTGTGCGAATTTTAGGAATGCCTCAATCCGCTCTTGCACCTCCTATGGCTACATCCCCTTTTGGGCTGGGCACGATGGGATTTGGGCGGTCATTGTTACAGAACAGCGCATAGCAAGATGTGCGCCCAAATCCAAAGTGGTGCCAATTAGAGGAGGGGAGTGGAGGAGTGGCCTAGTGGTTAGAGCACTGGTCTTGCAATCCAGAGGTGGCCGGTTGAAATCCCACTGCTGCTCCTTGTGATCTGGGCAAGTCACTTAACCCTCTATTGCCTCAGGTACAGACTTAGATTGTGAGCCCTCCTGGGACAGAGAAATATCCAGTATACCTGAATGTAACTCACCTTGAGCTACTACTGAAAAAGGTGTGAGCAAAATCTAAATAAATAAATTAGTACTATTCAGCACACAACTATTAGCACTAATTGGCTCATTAACCAATTTAATTGGGTACACCATCTTGAATCGGAGCCCAATTTTGGGCTTCATATATAGAATCTGGGGGTATCTGAATTCAAGAAAGTATTGGACAAGCACAGAAGATCTTTGAGGGAGACTGTAGAACAGTGCTTACTAATCTTTTTCAGGCTACAACCTCATGGTAATGGCTACAGTGACATTCGTGACCCTGCTAAGGCACATCATAATGACACACCTATGTACTTCTGGGCAAGGTTGCAACCTCAAACGTGGAGTGCATGACCCCATTTGAGGTCATGACCTAAAGCTTGAGAAGCCCTGCTGTAGAGACTGGATCTTTTTCTGCCATCATGTTCTATTTATATAAAAAGTCCTATATGATGTGTTATGCGTTCGAAAGACAGAGTAGCATGGACCGCAAAACATCAATATGAAGAACTGAAAAGTAATCTAAGCCTCATATCATGCAAAAATGACTGAATCAGACATAAAAGTCACAACACAGGAAAGATGATTTTTAAAATAAACTATTTTGAAAGATGTATTATACACATTAATGGTAAAAAAATGCGCATGGTACTGCAAAGAGTGAAGCTCCTTCGGCGTACTTTGCTTGAAACGTGTGCGTGTTCAAGAAGTTCTTTCATTTTTATTCCTAAGCGTCATAACATTTCAAGCAGAAGATTAGCAGAAGTAGGCTGGGGAAACAGTTCAGTCAAATGTGTTCTCTCATTGACATAAAGCATGGCACACGACTGCTTGCAGTCACTGAGTACAGACCAATATTTCTGCTATCCAGGGACACAATCTGAATGGGTTCATATGACAGAGGAACATCTCAGTCACTTGGATTTCAGGCCAGGAACAGGATGTTAGCTCCCTGTTTCCTTGGAATGTAATTACAGCAGTGGCTTTTGTGATAAATCTTTAAAGGCATAATAGTACCACAGTACACACCTATTGGGGTTGGGAATAGAAGAGAAGAGAATGTAACACAATGTGTCTGTGGAAGAAAGGAGTATTAATGCATCAATATTTTCTGTTAGAGGATCCCTAAATTGAAAGGGGATGGAAATAGAGAATTATACGGGGACAAAGTTTTGTCCCTGCCCCATCCCCGCGGGTTCTGTCTCCGTCCCCGCAGGCCCTGTTTCAGTCCCCGCCCCATCCCTGTGGGTTCTGTCACCGTCCCCGCCTCATCCCTGCAGGCCCTGCCCCTGTCCCCGCTCCATCCCCATGGGCTCTGTCCTCATTTGCAGAAGCCTAGAACAATTATGATTTTATATTTAAATCTTTTTATTAAAGTATAAAAAGAAACAATATGCTGTGCAACTATTGTGTATAAATTACAAATAGAAAACAATAATAACAGCGAGTAGCTATAATAACCCTCCTCACCATCACCCTCTATCCTTCCAACCCCAACAATAGCTGATTTCTACTACTACTACTTATCATTTCTATAGCTACTCCAAGGAATCCTAATCCCATAGGCGTAGTTTGACTGTTTCATTTGGGGGGGCAAAGAATGGGAGGAGCATATTAGCATATCATTTGCATATATACATATGCAAATGAATATGCTAATGTGGAGGAAGGAATTGAATTTACAGGCAAAATATCACAGATGCATATTTCAAAAAGCTGACACATTTCAATTAATAAATTATGAATAAAATACTTTTATCTACCTTTGTTGTCTGATCATTTAGTTTTTCTATTCGCTTTGGTCCCAGTGTCTTCTGTTTTATTCAGTGTCTTCTTTCCAGTAGGCTTCCCTCTGCTCCCCACCCCTCGCAGTCCCATCCATCTCTTGCTCCTTCCCTCTGCTTCCCACCCCACCCAGTCCCATCCATCTCCTGCTCCTTCCCTCTGCTTCCCACCCCACCCAGTCCCATCCATCTCCTGCTCCTTCCCACCCCTCCCAGTCCCATCCATCTCTTGCTCCTTCCTTCTGCTCCCCACCCCTCCCAGTCCCATCCATCTGTTGCTCCTTCCCTCTGCTCCCCACCCCTCCCAGTCCCATCCATCTCTTGCTCCTTCCCTCTGCTTCCCACCCCTCCCAGTCCCATCCATCTCTTGCTCCTTCCCTCTGCTTCCCACCCCTCCCAGTCCCATTCATCTCCTGCTCCTTCCCTCTGCTTCCCACCCCTCCCAGTCCCATCCATCTCTTGCTCCTTCCCTCTGCTTCCCACCCCTTCCCTCTGCTTCCTACCCCTCCCAGTCCCATTCATCTCCTGCTCCTTCCCTCTGCTTCCCACCCCTCCCAGTCCCATCCATCTCTTGCTCCTTCCCTCTGCTTCCCACCCCACCCAGTCCCATCCATCTCCTGCTCCTTCCCTCTGCTTCCCACCCCACCCAGTCCCATCCATCTCCTGCTCCTTCCCACCCCTCCCAGTCCCATCCATCTCTTGCTCCTTCCTTCTGCTCCCCACCCCTCCCAGTCCCATCCATCTGTTGCTCCTTCCCTCTGCTTCCCACCCCTCCCAGTCCCATTCATCTCCTGCTCCTTCCCTCTGCTTCCCACCCCTCCCAGTCCCATCCATCTCCTGCTCCTTCCCTCTGCTTCCCACCCCTCCCAGTCCCATCCATCTCTTGCTCCTTCCCTCTGCTTCCCACCCCTCCCAGTCCCATCCATCTCTTGCTCCTTCCCTCTGCTTCCCACCCCTCCCAGTCCCATTCATCTTCCCTCTGCTCCCCCCCCCGCGAGGTCCAAGATGGTGACTCCGTTTACCCCCTCTCTTCCTCCCTCCCTCCGCCGCAGGCAACAGTCTTCAGCTTTTCCAGCGTTCCTGGCAGCGGTAGCGATGTACACGCTGCCTTCGGTCTGCCCCGGAAGCCTTCTCTTCAAGTTCCTGTTCCCACCTATGCGGGAACAGGAACTTGAAGAGAAGGCTTCGGGGCAGAGCCGAAGGCAGCGTGTACATTGCTACCGCTGCCAAGAACGCTGAAAAAGACTGCTGCCTGCACCGGAGGGAGGGAGGAAGAGAGAGGGGTAGACGGACACGTTCCTCTCCGTCCGCTTGGCTTCCCTGCCCTCTCTGTCTGCGTCCCACCTTCCTCTGACGTCAGAGGAAGGCGGGACGCAGACCGAGAGAGCAGGAAAGCCAAGCGGATGGAGAGGAGCGCGTGCGTGCATGTGTTTGTTTTTTTTTTTAAACTAATGGCGCGGCGGCGCCTCATCGTCGTTTGGGGGGGCATTGCCCCCCCTCGCCCCCCCCAGTCTACGCCTATGCCTAATCCACCCTGTTAAAATGTCCAGGAGTACAAAATACAACCCATTCTGTATACCCTAGAGGGGAGAAATATGCCCTACGAAGCACTGTTATTTTTTAATCTATGGATGAATAAGAAGTCAACAATCTCAGGGTTCAGTCTAGTTCTCCTGTCTTCAACAGTCCTTCCTGCAATAGAAGATGTCTTCTTAGAAGATGTGCTGGTAGCAGGGATGTACAGGATCCCCCATGCAACTTTTGCTAGTTGTGGCCAGCATTTTTGCTTGTTTAAAAAAAAATAATCAAAATATCGTCTTCTGCATCACTCAAACATAAATAACAGTCCAGTTCATTAATAGGCTTCAAAATAGAAAATTACATCCGTAGGCTCTGTCTCCATTCCTGCCCTATCCCCATGGGATCTTTCCCTGTCCCCGCCCCGTGGGATCTGTCCCATCCCCGTGGTTACTGCAGGTCCCTGTCCCCCTGTCATTCTCTAGATGGAAACCAAGCATTCAGAGCTTCAGCTCAAAACATAAGTGAAATGACTTTTCCACTTCTTAATAAGGCATGGGGAGGGGATGAATGACTTTTAAATAGTGGCAATTACAACTTTAAAGGCATGGAGGTGCTGTTACTACATTAAACAACAGCATGGAGGCAGGGGCGGCCCATGGCAATCTCCCATCAGAGGCAGGGATGAGATGCTGCCCCTGCCTGCGCCCATTCTAGCATCTTCCCCCTTCCCTCCTCAATCCTCATCCCTGTTTACCTTATTTTGTTCCCAAAATGTGGCAGCAATTTCCATAGCTGCCCTGCCACAGTGCTGCCAGTACCAGCCTCTTCGCTACTGCATCCTGCCTCTGAGGAAACAGGAAGTTACATCAAGAGGCGGGCTGCAGTGGAAGAAGAGGCCGGTGCCGGTGGCAGGGCAGCCTATGGGAATCATTGTTGCTGTTGCTGCCTTTTGGAGAAAAGAAACAAATAAGGTAAACGGTTGAAGAGGGAAGGGGAGAGTACCACTCCTGGAGCATGCCGCTGAGGCCCCAGTATAGGCATGCATATGTGTGCACATATGTGTGTATTTGACAATATTTCAGCTGTGTGCTATTCTATAATATGGGACTACATTTAGTAAATGACGCTCAAAATAGTGTAAAAAAAATCAGAGCACAGCGTTATTCAATAAACGGTGCTCTGAGTTGGGCACTTAGAGCTGTATTCTGTGCCAAATTTTGGGTGTGAGGATTTACACCAACTGTAACCTGGCATAAATCTTGGCACGTAAATTAGGCGCTGATCCCTGATATTCAGTAATACTGTGCACTTCTTTAGTGAATGCCCCCGACCCACCCATGCCCCTCCCATGGACATGCCCCCTTTTGAGTTGTGCACTATACGATTTGTGCGTGGATCTTTATAGAATAGCGCTTTGCAAGATGCACATGCAATTCCAAATTGTTGCCAATTAATACCGATAATGTATTGTGCACGTCCAATTATTGCCGCTAATTGGCTCGTTAGACAATTTAGTTGCACGCACATATCAAGATAGTGCATCATTTTGTGTGCGCCATTTATAGAATCCAGGTGGTGATTATTAAATGTGATGGCAAGCAGTGTGAAGGTGGGTTTACACATAGGTGAAGTCTGGGTGGGGCATAGTTATACTTGTATATTATAGAATGTGATCATTTACACACATTTTACAACAATCTAGGTCTGAGCATTTACACCAGCTCTATGGTCGGTGTATATGCTCCAGGGGTGTAGCCAGACCTCGCAGTTGGAGCGGGCCAGAGCCTGAGGTGGGGGGGGGGCACATTTTGGTCTGCTGCCCCGCCACTGCTCACCACCACCCTGCCGCTCCCCACCCACTGCTGCAGAAAATACCTTGGCTGGTGGGGGTCCCTAACTCCCACCAGCTGAAGTGTTGTCCAGCACCGGTCTCCAGTACCGCCACATTGCCTGCCCTGCCCTGTCTTCCCCTCACTTCCTGCATGCTCCTTTCAGTGAAATTGAGCTGGACAACGCTTCAGCTGGTGGGGATTGGGGACCCCCATCATCAAAACCAGGGGCCCATAGGAAATTTGGGGGGGGGCCAGGCCCCCATGTAGCTATACCACTGATATGCTCTTGTTGAAATACATTTACACATATATACCCAATTACACTAGTATTTTATACAGAAAAGTAGATGTCTACTTTTCTTTCTAGAATAAGCAGCAAATAAGTATCCTCTAGTTTACTAAATGTAGCTCACCCCTTTATAGAATTGCCCTCTATAGGCTGCAAATCATTGCTAGGCCCCTAACTTACATCTACTGATCCTACCTTGTCCATGAAAATACCTACATAATATTTAAGGGTCCTAAATTTAGAAGCTGAGCCCTACTCGTTTTTCAAAAATTACAACGTAGACGCTTAACATTGGAGTTAGCGACCTGTCTTTTTAAGGGCATCCTGGTTTTACTACTCATATAGGTAACTGAATATTCTACACTGCTGAGAACAAGCCTAACATCAAACAGATGAAAAAGAGCTCATGATAACAGCAAAGCCTGTCCTGATTCGACTGGTTATTTTTAATCTCCCCCAATTCATGTTCCTGCATGCATTAGAAAAAGCAGCAGCATCCACCACCCAGTGCCTCCTAGATCCTTTTCTTTTATTACCCTTAGAGATGAGGGGAGGGGATGCAGGGGAAGGAAATGAAACTTCAGGGTCCCAGAAGAAACAACTAAAGCTGAATGATGAAAAGTGAGAGAGAAGGAGACAACAAACCAGCAATTTGATTTTTTTTCCATGACTCGTAGCTTAGTCAATGCCTCCATCTTCTTTGTCATAATGAACTGTAAAATTCACTATGAATTCCTGGCATACAAGTATACATCTGTTTATAATACAAACCAGGAAACACAATATTTGAGGTTTTGAGTGCTGTGAAAAACAGAGTTTTGCAGAGAATGAGATGCAACAGTGTCCTATAGTCCAAACTTGAATGACTTTTCCGCTTTTGTAGTTGGAGTTGGGTGTGTCTATTTTGGGCCCTCGCTTGTCCCACCCAAAACACACCCAGACCATGCCCCCTTGCCATATGGATGAAGTGCACTGTTAGAGATCCATATCCTGCCTTTGTGAAATTGGGATTTGGACAACCATGCAATATGGATGATAAAATGCCAGTTTTCAGATGTCCAAAACAAGAACATAGCTTCCTTAGTGTTATATTAGTGAATCAACTCTTGATGGAACCTAAAAATTCCATTCCTACAAATATAAAGTGCCCTCCAAAGTATGCAAATTAATTCATGCATATTTATTGGGACTATCCTAGAAACCCTGCTGATTGTAGTGTCACCAGGGCAGGCTTGGGAAGCATCACTCTAGCAGGTATTTCTGTACATACCTGATGTGCACCATAATTCTTTTAAACCTGCTCATAAGTGAAAACCGATATAACTGAAAACATGATTTTCACCAGTAAGTCTATCATTTTTATAACCAGCTGCTGCTGCTACTGCTGCTGCATAGATCCAGCCAAAAACATCTGGAAAGAAAATATTCAAAGCTGTTAGTCTTATTGGTTTGGGCTAATTTTTTAAAAGCTAAGTTTCTTATTAGAACTCTCTTTTTTTCCATTGTGATTTATATTTCATTCTTGTGCAGACCTTGGCGTATAAAGTTTTTGAAAGCCGCTTTTTCTTTTTAAGCTTCACTATTATTAACCTAAGTAAATCATGATATAGTGACACATTCCGTTTTGCAGGAAAATGTGTCTTAACCTGGATGAGCTGACCAAATTCTTGGCTAAATAGAGTTAATTTTGTGAAGGGCAATGCAGGGAGGAGGGGAGGTTACAGCCAGGGAGGAATGTGTGGTGGATGGAAGCTGATTGGGTGGGCATTCTGTTCAGAGCGTCCAATCAAAATTTTTACAGGGGGACAGTGGGGTAATTTGGCACTCAGCTTTGCTTTTGTTCTCTGGAGCCTGGGAGGCAGGTCAGATTTTGTCCTTCTCGCATTCTCTACAGGTCAGGTACTATATGGAGTACTCACAGCAGGGTCCCAGAAGCTATTCCCCTCGGGATGAAGTGATTTGGGTTTTGAGTTGCTGATTTACTGTGGATAAAAGGGAGGGTTGGGTTTATAATTGGTACTGTCATGAATCCAGGGATCCAGCAAGGTTTTGGCAGTACCGTAGATCTTGCCTTGGAGCAGGGGTTGATTTATGTTGGAGACTGTTGTTGTGATGTGGTTAGTTTGACGCCATCTAACCATTACAGTTGTGACATGGAAATTGGTAAATTGTTGTAAGATGGTTTTGACAAATGTTGGATATGGGGCATGGTATGATATTTGTATGTTCGTAAGTTTCAATAAAGCTGCAGCCCGTTATTGCCATATGCTTAGTTGTTGTGTTGTGAATGCCAAAGTTAAGATGTACTAATTCTTATCAAAACCTTGTGCAGGTATTATGTAAAATATAAGTATATCATGAGGAACTGAGTACTAGATTCAGTGATGAGGCACTGAAAAGGGGGTGTGACCATAATAAAAAGTTCCCTTCCTTATTCAAAACTATTAGGGCTGCATTTGATTATAATTTTTAATTGTGATTAATTACACAATTAAAGTCAGGCCATAGCCAGCTGTTCATGGGAGGGGGCATAGGGATGGACTGGGGGGGCACACATTTCCTCTCCCTCCCCACCCCCACATTAGATATCATACCTTTGCTGGCGGGGATGCTGAAGCCACTCGAAGAAATCCACTGCTAAAGTGTCCCCCTTCCTCCTTGTGCTGCCTCAGGAGCAAGGAAGTCAGTGGGATGCCTCCAGCCATCCTCCTTCCCCACTCCTGGAACCACCCCCCCCCCCCCAATTCACAGTATGAAAACCTGAACTGTCAAGGATCCCCAAGCCTCACCAGCTGAAGATACGCTCCAGTCCTTCGAAGGTGCCCAGCAACCCAGAACACTATGCCACCAAGCACTGCAGTCAGCCTGGCAGGAGCGTTCCTGAACCCAAGACAGTAGCTAGAATGCCAAGCTTGGTCTCAGGAATGCTGCCGCTGAACCAGCTGCAGAGTTTGGAGGCATTGTGTTCTGGGCACTTGGGCACCTTGGGAGAACTGGAGGACATTTGTAACTGGTGGGACTTGGGGGTCCCCACTAACCACAGTAAGGTGTGCTACTGCTGGGTGGGTGGACCCTGACCCATCTGTGGCTATGCCCCTGATATATACCCAAAAGAAAGTTTAATATATAAAAGTATATTGTCCGATAGTGCATTTTTATAGAACCATTTTTAGAGGGGTGTTGAAGTAATCAATATTTTTGAGTTTAATTATGAATTTTGGGGGGGTCAGGTGGTCAGGGAGGCTTGGAGCCTGAAAATAATTTGATGGGGGAGTGGAAGGCTAAACCCATTTGTAACAAAAGGGGGGTGGCCATTCATTTGTCAATTTGGAAACAGTGGAAATCTTTTCATTGGCTATGGGCTGCTGGCAGCTGGGACCTTTTTCTGAAAGCTATTAGCAGGTACATGTAATACCCAAACAAGTTTTATAGCAGGTTAGAATAGACCCTTTTCAATGAAGGAACCTAACACAGTCCTCAAAGTAATAGACTGAATCCCCCTCCCCCATTCTCAACTCATCACCCAGATTTACTACCACCTTGAACCGCTCCTGGCATGATTCATGTGCTTCTCAACTTCCTTGTCTGGGCTAATAGCCCACAGTGTGTTTTAATAGCCTGTGCATTAATCCTCCATGCTGTGTATGCAGGTACAACTTTGACCCTGGAAACATATTTCTGTGATGTGTAATTATTTCATGGAGAAAGGGGTATGTTCATTTAGCTCAAAGTCTTTCTAACCTCGTTTGAATGTGAGGGTCAAAACTAAATGACTGTTTGAGGTCCCTTCTAGCATCGTTCGTCCATAGATTCAAAAGTTGCATTAAAATATTCTGAGCTTGGAAGTCCTGTTTTTGTATTGATAGAATGAGACAGTACAATCTAAACAATTGTGGGGTGTTTTTTTGTCTCTGAGACACAATAATTCTATATATGGCACTAAAAATTGCGCATACAAATTTGGGTGTGACTGTATAATGAGCCAATTAGTGCCGATAATTGTGTGCTAATAAATTATTGGTGCTAATTGCAATTTAAACATGCATCTTTTAGTAGTTGTTCTATAAAGAAGTGCACGTAAAAATTTACGCATGGATCAAAAACGTGGGTGTGGCCATGGGAAGGGCATGGGCGGGTCAAGGGCATGCCTGGAATTTGCACGCAGTGTTACAGAATTAGGCAGATCCGTGTCTAATTTATTTATTTATTTGTTGCATTTGTACCCCACATTTTCCCACCTATTTGTAGGCTCCATGTGGCTTACATAGTACCGTCAGAGGCATTTGCCCAGTCGGTGGATAACAAATACAAAGTTGTATAGTGATTGTATGAGGTATAAGTGGAGGGTCGGAATGGATGAAGATTGCGTGTTGTCCTGTTCAATCATAGTCATGCTGTGGTAGGTGAAGAGGGTTGGTTACGTGTGGTCATTGGGTTTGGCAAGTGAGCCAGGTGGTAATTCCGAATTTGGTGCGCGCCAAATCTTGCTGTAGAAAACAATTTTCTATTTTCTACCATGGGCTGCTTACCCGCTGGTAAACAGCAGTTGGTGAGCGCTGCATGCTTATCGTGTGGGTAGCACGTGAGATCTTACTGCTAGGTCAATGGGTGGTGGTAAGGTCTTAGGCTGAAAATGGATGCGCGCTGGCTTCAATTTTAGCACAAGTCCATTTTCCGGCCCCTGAAAAAAAGGCCCTTTTTCCTAGATGTGGTAAAAAATTGCCCTGCACACCCAAAGAATGAGCTTGCACTACCACAGGCCACTTTTTACTGCGGGTGACTAAAAGGACCCCAAAGTTCCAAATGGAGTTATAGCGACAATTACTCAAACCTTTCTTCCATTGATAAGATACACAGTAAGTCTGGATTTCTTTTTAACTAATCAATGCTGCACATTATTAAAGTATACTTAATTTTCATGAACCAGAAACAAGATGTAAGAAAAATATATAACATTATATTAGATGGTACTTTAAAACTGAGCCAAAAGCTCCAAAGTCCGTCTAAAATCTAACCACTACACCCTAATTGTTCTTGATCCCTGCATACTCTCCAATTGTCTAATCTCTCCACTTCTGAAATGCCAAATACTCTTCTGATTAATAAGACAGTATGTTTGCTTCAAATGTCTGAAGCAATGTGCTTCAGGAAACACTCCTACATGGATTTTTGCTAAATCTCCTAATAATACAAATAAAGGCACAAGAAAGATATTTCCTGTCTCAGTTTTTAAATAATTGCTCTTCTAGGAGACAACTGTGCAGTCTACTATTCTTCCTGCCTGCCAGATCCCGCATTGGACCTCCCACTTTAGGTGCTGAGGCTGCAGGCACCACATTTCCAGGAATCTCCCACAGTTCCAGGGATGGCAGAGGGATATAGAAAAGGAGCACTGCTGTCTTTGTCCCCCATGGCTACCCCTCCCCTTTTGTTCCCTGCAGACTTGTTTTCAGATTTATAAAGGGAGGTTTTTTTTTACACAGAAAGGAAGAGCAGAGGTTACTGTGGGGATGGGGAGCATGTGTTCAATATTCTGTTACTGCAGCATAGGTCAGCACTGCTTCATAAGAACATAAGAACACAAGAGTAGCCATACTGGGTCAGACCAATGGTCCATTTAGCCCAGCATCCTGTTTTCCAAACAGTGGCCAAGGCAGGTTACAAGTACCTGGCAGAAACCCAAATCGTGGCAACACTCCATACTACAAATCACAGGGTAAGCAGTTGCTTCCCATGTCTGTCGCAATAGCAGACTATGGATTTTTCCTCCAGGAATTTGTCCAAACCTTTTTTAAACGCAGATACGCTAACCGTTGTTACCACATCCTCCTGCAAAGAATTCCAGAGCTTAACTATTCGTTAAGTGAAAAAATATTTCCTCTGTAGAAATACAGGATACAAGCATAACCATGAACCGGGCCTAAGAGACCAGTGTACTAGGCCTCAGTGACTCCTGTGTGACTTCTGTATGAGCTGAGAACTCATGATCTGTTGAGACACCCTTGTGGGCAAACAAGAATGAGGAAGGGGCGAGGGTGCAGAAACAGGATAATATGATTTAGTAACATAGGGGAAACAGGTGGCTAGAAAAAGGAACAAGATAATTCCTGTAGGAGGGTGACTAACAGGCTTATTTTTGAAAGAGAAGGGCGCCCATCTTTCGATACAAATCGGGAGATGGGCGTCCTTCTCTCAGGGTCGCCCAAATTGGCATAATCGAAAGCCGATTTCCAACTGCTTCCCATCGCGGGGACGACCAAAGTTCCTGGGGGCGTGTCGGAGGTGTAGCGATGGGGGAATGGGGCATGCCTAACAGATGGGCATCCTCAAGCGATAATGGAAAAAAGAAGGGCATCCCTGACGAGGACTTGGCCGACTTTACTTGGTCCATTTTTTGTTACGACCAAGCCTCAAAAAGGTGCCCGAACTGACCAGATGACCACCGGAGGAAATCGGGGATGACCTCCCCTGACTCCCCCAGTGGTGACTAACCCCCTCCCACCCTGAAAAAAAAAACTTTAAAAACGTGTGTGTGTGTGCGCATAGCGATGGCGTCCTAGTGGTTACAGCAATGGTCTTAAAATCCAGAGGTGGCCAGTTCAAATCCCACTGCTGCTACTTGTGATCCAAAATCCAAATAAATAAATAAAGGGGTGTCAGAGGCATAGCAAAGGCATGAATGTCCTTCTCACAGAAACATCCACAACTGCCTGTCACAGGGACAGAGGCATAGCAAAGGCACCTAACACTTGGATGTCTTTCACCCATACATTAAAAAAAAAAAAAAAAAGACATGCCTGACAAGCACTTGGACATTTTCACCTGGACTTGTGTGTTTTTTTAAGGTTGTAGACGGTTATTATACACGATTTCCTTCATGCATGCCCGTTCCTTTCCGAATCGCTAAGGGATCGGTAAGGGAAGGGCTTTCTCCGTTCAGTTAGAGCATCAGTTAGTCCTAGGTTGCCCGGTTGGTGTCCTGGCATGTCAGAGAGACCAGTGCACTATGAATACTGGCTCCTCCCACAACCAAATGAGTTGGATTTGGTCGTTTTTGAGATGGGTGTCCTCGGTTTCCATTATCGCCAAAAACCGGGGACGACCATCTCTAAGGTCGACCGTCTCAACATTGATGTTGACCATCTCTAAGGTTGACCTAAATTATTATTATTATTATATTTGTACCCCGCGCTTTCCCACATAATGCAGGCGTCCCCGACCATATTATCGAAACGAAAGGTGGCCGCCAACATCTTGTTTTGATAATACAAGTTTCCCCGCCCCTTCGCGGGGACGTCCTGCGAGGATGCCCTCAGGAAAACTTGGGTGCCCCGTTCGATTATGCCCTTCCACGTTTTCCGAGAAGTGCTAAACAGCTTGTTTATGCTATGAACTGTATCTGAACTGTTGCTAAAGATATGTATATAAGTGACAATGTCAAAGCTTTACTTTGGAGATAGACAGAAGCAGCTAACTGCCTGCTCTCCCATGAGAAATTATCCTTTGTAAGAAATTATGCTTTGGTAAGTAATAAAGAAAAAATTAATTTGACTTTCTCATATGTGGCCTTGGCTTTATTTTATCCCCTGATTAGTGGGTGGTGGGTCCATCCCTATTTGGGGAGGGTGATACAAAAGCCTAAAAACACTTCCTATTTGTTTTAAAAGTATTTCCATGTAACTTCCTCGAGTGTCCCCTAGTCTTTGTACATTTGGAACGAGTAAAATATCAATTTACTTCTACTTGTTTTACACCACTCAGGATTTTGTAGACCTCAATCTTACCTCCCCTCAGCCGTCTCTTTTCCAAGCTGAAGAGCTCTAACCTCGTTAGCCTTTCCTCTTACGAGAGAAGTTCTATCCCCTTTATCATTTTGGTTGCTCTTCTGTCAACCTTTTCTAATTCCGCTATATCTTTTTTTGAGATTCGGCAACCAGAACTGAACGCAATACTCAAGGTGCGGATGCACCATGGAGCAATACAAAGGCATTGTACTGTTTTTGCTCTTATTCACCATCCCTTTCCTCTCGTGATGTCTTGTTAGTGAAGGAGAGGAAGAGAGTGAAGAGATGGAGTCTTTGGTGGGCAGGAGACAGAGGTAAGGGAGAGAAGAAGCCCTTATAGGGAGGCTGAGAGATAAGTGGAAGGATTGAAGGAAAAAAGAAAAGACAGACCGGGTGATATTCAAAATGATTAAAACACCTGCTTAAATTGATTGGCTATGGCTAACTGCCACTGAATATTTGCCGTTAATGCCCATGCTAAAGCTGGAAAACTTGTGCCATATTCAGCTCTTGACCGCATAAGATAACCGCTTAAATTGGGCCATATAAATAGCAGTCCAATCTTTAAGCAGTTCAGCTTATGTGCTCAAGGGTTGAAAATTGCACTTAACTACATAAGCTTTAGTGGCCAACCTATAACTGGATATTCAATGCTGGTGTCCGGACATGGTCAGGCATTGAATATCCTGGAATATAGCTGACAGTGGACATAAAAATGCTGACTGCCGCCAGCTGAATATTGGCCAGAGAGGGAGCAGATGGAAACTTTGGGAACATAGTTGCAAGCAAAGAAGCAGATGGTGGTCTAAGGCAGTGGTTCTCAAACCTGTCTTAGAGGACCACCAGCCACTCGGGTTTTCAATGTATCCCTAATGAATACATAAATAAGACATGTAATCTATAATTAGTCCTCATGAACATTACTTCTACCACATCGTGACTAAATTCATGCTTATTCAACTTTGTTTATTCACATATCAAAATAACACTAATGATAAAACCCACATATATATTTGTTCAAAAAATACCTTTGTTCAAATAATACAAACAAAATAATGTATTATGTTGAGATAATTCCTGTGACCGCCCCAATTATCCATACATCTAAATTCCACATATTAATATAAATTACACCAACCACTATGTTTGGATGCAATGGTCTGCAAGGCCATCTCTGTGGCCAGTCTCATAAGAATGCTACCAGACAGACATCTCTGTGCCTTATTCCCCCCCCCCCCCCCCCCCCCGTTTATAGTTCAAACTTTTCAGTTTATAAAATGGTTGTTCAGGATGGACGTCTCCAGCGTAAAGACATCCTTCTCATGTATTTCTGAACAGGTTCAGAAACTGGAGCACAGATTTGGACTGCATGAAAGTAAAGTGGAGAAAACTGACTCTGTGGTTCAGACTTTATTTATTTGTAACATTTGTATCCCACATTTTCCCACCCATTAGCAGGCTCAATGTGGCTTACAAAATACTGTAAAGGTGAACGCCAAGTCCGGTAGGGGTAAACAAATAAAGATTGAAATAGGGGTCAGGTAAGGTTAGGGTATAAGGTACAATAAGGGTCAACGATAAGAAGGAATATATAATGTCCAATACGATCTCAGGTTATGTTGTGTTGCAGAGTTGAAGCATTTAAGTAGGGTCAGTGGGATAGGCCTTGCAAAACAGGTAAGTCTTTAATAGACACGCTATTGTTTTTTGCGTGCGCTAAAAATTAGTGTGCGCTAACGCTAGAGACATTCATAGGAATATATGGGTGTCTTTAGCATTAGTGCGTGCTAATTTTTAGCACGTGCTAAAAACCCTAGCACACTTCAGTAAACATGGCCCTATATTAAGGAGATTTTGGGAGTTGCAAAGGAAAATGTTCCTCCCTTCTCTCGTCTATTATTTACCATCTAGACTCCCACAAGGCAACAAAATATGGATCTGAATCTGATTCCCTCACATGTTTCTGCTGTTTTGGAATCTTCGTATATATATATATATATATATATAGGCAATTTCATGCTGCCTGCCGTAAAAGTATACAGAAACGTTTACTTTGAAAATTACCTAAAATAAAATTATTCACACTTATTTTACTTTCTGTTTGTATGTGTATTTTATTTGAATATACAAAAGTGTGTGCAATCCCCACCTTAATGCCATCCCTGGAACGTCTCCTTTTGATGTGGGCAGTAGTTTGCATGTTCTAGCACTACAAACGTACTTTTATCTGCATGTATAGTGGGCAGTTTTCAGGTATCCGATTTATTCTTTTCACAACTGGAAATTTAGAAGCCCTTTCACTAAGCAGCGCTAAAAAGTGGCCATGGCGGGGTCTTTCCTGTGGACTGAGGCAACTTCTAGTGCAGCAGTAAAATGGCCCCACTTTCCATTTTTCCTATTAATGGCCATGCGCTTATTTCCCTATTAGCGCGTGAGCACTCACCGACACCTATTTTCTAGGTGGTAAGGGCTCGCTCGCTAACCAGGCGCTAACCGGTTATACCCCCAGATATGCCCCAGGACTAAAATATAAAAATCTATTTTTTAGTGCATGGGAATGCGTGCTGATCCCAAAACTACCACAGGATACCTGAGTGTGCCCCATGGAGGGGCATAATCAAACGGGAATGACCATTTCTAAGGGCGTCCATCTCTGAGGACGTCTCAGCGAAAGGGCGAGGCATCCCGTATTATCGAAACAAGATGGGCGTCCATCTTTCGTTTCAATAATACGGTCGGGGATGCCCAAATCTCAACATTTAGGTCGACCTTAGAGATGGTCAACCTAAATATTGAGATGGTCCACCTTAGAGATGGGCGACCTCGGTTTTCGCCGATAATGGAAACAGAGGACGCCCATCTCAAAAATGACCAAATCCAAGGCATTTGGTCGTGGGAGGAGCCAGCATTCATAGTGCACTGGTCCCCTTCACATGCCAGGACACCAACCGGGCACCCTAGGGGGCACTGCAATGGACTTCACAAATTGCTCCCAGGTGCATAGCTCCCTTACCTTGGGTGGGTGCTGAGCCCCCCAACCCCCTCCCCAACTGTACAGCACTACTATAGACCTAAGGAGTGAAGGGGGGCACCTACATGTGGGTACAGTGGATTTCGGGTGGGTTTTGGAGGGCTCACATTTACCACCACAAGTGTAACAGGTAGGGGGGATGGGCCTGGGTCCGCCTGCCTGAAGTGCACTGCACCCACTAAAAACTGCTCCAGGGACCTGCATACTGCTGTGATGGAGCTGGGTATGACATTTGAGGCTGGCATAGAGGCTGGAAAAAATGTTTTTAAATTTTTTTTTGGGTGGGAGGGGGGTTGGTGACCACTGGGGGAGTAAGGGGAGGTCAATCCCAATTCCCTCCGGTGGTCATCTGGTCAGTTCGGGCACCTTTTCGAGGCTTGGTCATGAAAAAAAGGGACCAAGTAAAGTCGACCAAATGCTCATGAGGGACGCCCTTCTTTTTTCCATTATTGGCCGAGGATGCCCATCTCTTAAGCACACCCCAGTCCCGCCTTCGCTATGCCTCCGACACCCCCCCCCCACCCGGGAACTTTGGTTGTCCCCGCAATGGACTGCAGTTGAGGAAGCCCAAAACCGGCTTTCGATTATGCTGATTTGGGCGACCCTGAGAGAAGGACGCCCATCTCCCGATTTGTGTCGGAAGGTGGGCGCCCTTCTCTTTCGAAAATGCCCCTGATGGTACTACTTTTTACGCAGCTTAGTTAAAGGTCCCCATAATTTAAGTCTAGCAACTTTTAACCCTCCACATTCAGTCAAAAAAACTGTACAGAGCTGAAGTATATGTACAGGACTAGATTCTGTAAATGGCACTCAAATTTGGGCACTGAGAAAAATGAGCGCTGAGCGCTATTCTATAAATGCTCCAACTTGGACGCTGATTACAGAATAGCGTGTAGTGCTGGGATCTGCACTCAACTTTGGGCACAAGGATTTTCATCAACAGAAACCTGGTGTAAATCCTCACACATAAATTAGGCATGGATCCCCCCCCCCCCATCTGTAATATTGCACGCATCTTTAGTGAATGCCCCTGAATTGCCCACGCTTCTCCCATGGCTACACTTCCTTTTCAGCTGCACACTAAAAGCTTTATGGGTGTATCTTTATAGAATAGTGCTTAGCAAGATGCACAAGTAAATCTAAATTGTTGCCAATTAATACAAACAATTAATTGCTAGTGCCCAATTTAGTAGTACTAATTGGCTCATTACTCAATTAAACTGTGTGTACATGCAATTTTGAAAACCATATATAGAATCTGGAGGATAATCTTCTCCCCCTACCCCCTCCAATTCAACCACTCCTCCCCTAACCCTCTGCTTCCTCCCACCCCCCCCAAATCCCATAACTTCACCATGTAGCTGTGAATATCCAAGTCTTAAGATGTTTCTTAAAACTCAGGTAATCCAGAGAAAGCTTCAAATCTGGAAATTTATCGCAAAGCCCTGGTACTTCCTTAATATTCGAATGGCCTTGGCTGATGGCAGAGTCAAGTATTTTGAGCTACTAGCATATAACTTTTTTGTGGTTGGTACAGCCTTAAAAGGATTCCAAATAAAGAGGCGATTGTGACCTGGATTGGCCACTGTCAGAGACAGGGTGCTGGGCTAGATGAACCTTTGGTCTGCCCCAGCGTGGTGATGCTTATGTCTTATGTCTTATCATCCCAACAATTAATTTAATTCAAAGTCTTATAATCCTTATAATCCGGTAACTTTCAAGAAATGTTGTACAAGACAGGATACAATAAAACATTCAAAACAAAAACAGAAACTCACAACCCCTTCCCCAGCCCTCCCTCCTATCCCTTATCAAAACTCCTCCATCCCCATCCATAAAACTTCCATTTTGGAGACGCACACCCTGGGACAGCTCCTCACCAGAAATCTTTGAAAGTTGTCCTCTCTGTGTACCATTCATTGGGATAAATAAAAGTAAGTGGGAAACATAGAAACATGACAGCAGATAAAGGCCATATGGCCCATCCAGTCTGCCCATCCTCTGTAACCCCTAACTCTTCCTTTTCCTAAGCGATCCCACATGCTTATCCCATGCCTTTTTAAATTCTGATACAGTCCTCGACTCCACAACCTCCACCTGGAGGCCATTCCATGCCTCCACCACCCTTTCTGTGAAATAATACTTAGATTACTCCTTAGCCTATTCCCTCTTAACTTCATCGTATGCCCCCTCGTTCCAGAGCGCTCCTTCAGTTGAAAAAGGCTCACTTCCTGTACATAAATGTCCTTGAGATATTTAAATGTCTCTATCATGTCTCCTTTCTCTCCCTCCTCTCTTCCAGCGTATACATGTTGAGGTTCATAAGCCTGTCCCTATATTTTTTTTGTGTTCAAGACTGCTTACTAATTTTGTAGCCACCCTCTGGACTGACTCCATCCTGTTTATATCTTTTTGTAGGTGCGGTCTCCAGAATTGCATACAGTACTCTAAATGGGGCCTCGCCAGAGATTTATACAATGGCGCTATCACCTCCCTTTTCCTGCTGGCCATCCCTCTTTTTATGCACCCATAAAAAGGTGTATAAAAATGGAAAAGTGATTATCTCCAGCAGATGTGCCAATCTACTTCATCCATCCCCCAAAACATGTCTCACTCATTCCAAATATAAACGTGCAAGGATTTAAGCCATGAGAGCCTTTAATGACTGCATGTACATTCTGGGGAAGTTGCTACTTGATTTCTAGATTTAAAAAAACAACGCCCCACACCTCTGTGGGAGCTAAACATTCTTCATACTGAAATCAATAATATCTAGGGTGTGCTACAAAAGATCAGTGCCTTATTTAAAGCACTGCCAAAACTGCTTACCCCCCCCCCCCCACCACCCATTTTTATCTATCACAAGGACACCATAGGAAGAAACATGTTTTCACTGTTTAAAAGGTGCCATACAGCCTACAAAGTCATATGAGCCTGAGCCAAAACTTTTCTACAGTTAGGTCTGTGGGATTCCATGTACTTCCTGACTTCAGAGGCTTTTGCTTCTCAGCATTCAATTAAGTAAAGCCCCTTCTACCCCTTGAAGCCATTGTTCAGCTGTGAGAAGAATTAGGTTCCCTAGATCTTTCTGTCAGTGAGGGAGATAAATCAGTTTGCAGGTTTGAACAGAGGTCTGCACCAGGTGGGACTGATATAAGCATTCACATTCCTGCCAGGTCTGTCACTTCAAGACTCCAGTAATTAGAGCCGGAACTATCTCAGTTGGAGCTGGGGGCTTATTGGTTGACTGTTAGCAACCTTCTCTACTAAAGATGTCTGCATAGATGTTTATGAGTGTGGAGGTGGGGAGGGGGAAGGAGTGAAGGGTGCAAAGAAAGACACTTCCTGGTGTCAATTGTCAAATTATATTTGTGTTGTGTTTAGGAGTTGATGAGGAAGCCTATCATTTTCCTGTGTTATTGTCAGACACAGGAGAGATGAGATGTGGATGAGAAGCACATGGTGTGAATGAGGCACTTATAGCCACAAGCACCTAATTTTTTTTTTTTTTGTTACATCTGTACCCCGCACTTTCCAACTCAGGGCAGGCTCAATGCGGCAATGGAGGGTTAAGTGACTTGCCCAGAGTCACAAGGAGCTGCCTGTGCCTGAAGTGGGAATCAAACTCAGCTCCTCAGGACCAAAGTCCACCACCCTAACCACTAGGCCACTCCTCTCAGATATATATTCTGGTTCTCAACTCCCACATATGTCATATGTATCAGCCCTCAAATTCTTAAGTACCAGTTTCTAAACCTTTTTGATATGGAAAGACCCTAAATTTTCAACAAGCTTTTAGTAATGATTGGGTGGTGATATATTATGTTATGTGGATCTTAACAAAAATGGCCTGTCAGACTAGAGAGTCATCATTCCTCCCTTCCCCTCCCCCCCAGTACATAAGAAATATTTCGTAATATAATTTTTCAAGTGGTTCTTGCTCCAGAAAAAGTTGAGTGGACCTATCTAGGTACTCATGAACATACAAACTAATTATGGTTGAAATGTTCATATTTTGTTGTCTGATTGCTCTGTCTCCCTATCTGGTTATTGTCTGACATTTAGACCATTTAAGATTTTTATGAGATAATTCACCAGCTCTGATAAGGATGAGTGGCCCAATGCCACTGCTGGATAAAAGTGATTAAGTGCTGCATTAAATTTATAAGATGATTTGTAATCATCATTTCATTTTTGTTGCCTGTGCCTAAATCTAGGCATGCTATCCCGAATTCTATAACCCCATGTGCATAGAATTGATTGATTGCACCGACAAGCCCCCACTCCTCCAGTTGTCACATCCGCTGGAATTTACGCACGCCTATTTTTAGAATACACCTAAAAAGATGCACTCATAAATTCCAATTATTGCCACTTAGTGTTGATAAATGGTCATTATCAGCCAATTATCAACACTAGTAGGCTCATTAACTAATTGAGTAATGTGTGTAAATTGGCCACATGCACAATTTAACGCCTGCTACTCAGAGCACCATATATACAAATTCAGGGGTATATGTATAACTGCTAGTATAGTTATACATAGAAGAGCCAAATATTGGGGTTTCAAAGTAAAAGTATGGGATAGATATCATTCAGTGGTGGTCAGCATTTTTTGATTGCTACTGACTTTATCTCCGGATATTCAATGCTAGGCTATACCCGGGCATATGTGGCCGGCTATCACCGTGTTTTATGTGGCCCAATTTATGAGGTTAAGTGCTGAATACTGGCACTTAACTGAATACATGCTAAGTCTGCCCCTGGATTGCTCACAAAATAGCTGTTTAGGCTTAGGTGCTAATTGGATACTGCCACTGAATATGCCCGGGTAGCCCTGGACAAGCGATTTAAAGGTCCTGGGGCTTCTCGGTTTGAATATCAACCCCTATCCCTCAGATTCTATATAGCGCGCCTAGAAATCTGTGCCAAAATAAGCGCAGATTCTATAACAATGTACGTAACAAACTTAACAAGCTAATGAGCACGGATAACAGCACTTAACAAGCAATAATGACCACTAATTGGCACTGATTAGAATTTACGTGCACAACTCGCTAAGCATATTCTGTAACAAAGTGCGCAAAACTTCTAACTTGCGCAGGCAAAAAGGGGCATGGTTATGGGCAGAGACATGGGCGTGTTGAAATTTACGCATGTAGTTATAGAATAAAGCCCAGTGCGCATAAATCTACACGCTGGGATTTATGCCACGTTTTCATTGGTCTAAATGGATGCATGTAGTTTTAGGCACTGAGATATCAACTAAGTATATTCTATAATTGAATGCACTTAGTCGGCACTGATTTCATCACCGATATTTTAGGCACCATATATACAGAATCTCCCCCTACACTGTCAATTAAAATATTCTATTACATATTGTGTTGACATTGTAAGTAGTATACTATAAGAAACTTGTATACTATTGCCCTGAATCAACGGTATTGATTATACACTTAAATGTCACTTATTATAATTTTAAACAAATAAAGCCTCATAAGCCCAGGGTACCATGTAATCGGAAAGTTAGAAGTAAATCTGGTTATTGTTTGTGCACTTTGATTATAAAATTGTCACAATTAACCCCCTCCGTTTTTTTACTGCAGACCTTTTTTCTCCATTTAGAGTTGTTTTGCTCTGCAGGTGTTTTCGGAGGAGGTAGGAGCCAATGATGAGAGCCAATTCAGGTGGTGTCCAATTAAATGGTGCTCTGGGCTTATGAGGCTTTATTTGTTTAAAATGATAATAAGTGACATTTAATATAAGTGCATAATCAATACCGTTGATTCAGGGCAATGGTATATAAGTTTTTTAAATTATTGCTCTGGGCAGTTTTTGAATTTTTAAGTAGTATACTATGCCATACTTTGTGTCGTTATTTGAATATTTTTACTGCTGTAATTGTTTATTGCTCATGTTTGATTTATTCTTATAGTACACCGCCTTGGATGAATTCCTTCAAAAAGGTGGTAAATCCTAATAAATAAAATAAATGAATAAAAATAAATAAATATGTGTAAGACCCTAGAATCCTTAGCCAAATTATACCTGTTTTCCCACATATAGCCAAATGTATAATTTATCCATAAAAATGGAGATTCTATAATCAAGGCACTTGCTTTTATGAATTCCTTGCACATGTAAATATCTAAAACACTGTCATCCTATAACAGGTTGTCTAAGCTTCATTTATAGAATACTGCCGTTCACCTGTGTAAACTGTTCCCTTTAAGCTGAACTGGAGCCATCCAACTGCACTGTTGCCAGTGTTAGGTGGTGTTTTCAAATTGTGCTTTCAATCACTTGGGACAGGCAGGTTCCCTGGAGTCCTGCAAAGCTTGCCTGTCCTTCACTATTGAAAATATAACAGTAAAACAGCACCTCCTACTGACAGAACTGCAGTTGGAGGACCCCCGCTCAGCTTAGAGGAAACGGTGCATGTAAAAGGCAGTAATGTTCCTAAATTCTATTCTGTATTTATGCGCACAAATGGCATGCCCCCTCTTTCTACACAGGCTGCCCAAGGTTGGGCACCTAGGGAAGATACACAGGCAAAGCAATTAGTCTGTCCTCTAAATATTCCTGTAGTGAAGTGGTAGAAGCTCTTCCTTTCTGCTCTAGGAGTTGTGAACACTAAGCTGAGCGGTGGTAGTGCTTCAATATTGTGTTTTCAATTGCTAGAGACAGGCAGGCTCCCTGGAGTCCTGCAGACCTTGCTTGTCCCTCACTATTGAGAATGTGATAGTGAAACAGCTCCCCCCTCTGGCAGGACTGTAGGTGGAGGACTCCCACTCATCTTAAAGGGAACAGTGCACGTAATGGAAGGCTTTCTATCATCTTTTCTAACACTTCTCACACTTTTTTTTGCAGCATCTTTAGCTCCAGTAGACCCAGGATGTAGCACAAAGCATTGTAGCTTGAATGGTAGCACAAACCATTGCAGCACTGTCACTGAACTGAATCACCTGCAGTAAATGTTCTGATCTGTTTGTTCTAGCTGCTATTATTTGCCCTCTTCTGGTGGGGGGGGGGGGGGGGGGGGGGGGGGGGGGGGAGTAGGGTGGAATGGAGGGGACTTCTGTTTACTATTGAATGTACAGGCAACTTAACTGACACTTGTACAAAATAAGTTGTTGTTTTGAAGGAGTTAATGCCACGAGGCTGCAAATTCAGTAAAGAATGTCATGCTTTCACCCTAAGGTGTCATAGAATCTTCCCCAGCTGAACTTATCAGCTCTTGCCTTGCAAAAATGCTGCTTCTGCATGATACCATTGCTGGTCTAGTCACGAGCTACTTTGTCTGTGCTGGGCATTGCTTTCACCTGTTTACCAACTAGAACATCAAACATGGTAAGTGAAACAATGACACATCTGCCTGTTGGTTAATGACATTGAATACAACGTGAAACTAGTCAGGCAAAAATAACAAAAAATGCTGTGTGTGTGGAAAAACTGCCTGAGATATATAGAGCACGGTTCACTAAATGACCTTTTTACTAAACTGTTTAAATGCTTAACACAAGGTTTACTGTGCGGTTAAACTGCTAGCATACTGTTAAACTGCTAGCATAGAGCCATGTTAAGGACCTTTGTGGCAATTTAGCAGGTATCCTCCTCATTCTATAATCTTGCATGCACAATTTTACACTTACTGCTCACAATTGCATGCACAGATGATAGAAAGTCTTCAGTTACGTGCACTGTTCCTTCTAAGATGAGTGGAAGTCCTCCACCTATAGTCCTGCCAGTGGGGGGAGCTGTTTCACTATTACATTCTCAATAGTGAGGGACAAGCAAGTTCTGCAGGACTCCAGGGATCATGCCTGTTTCTAGTGATTGAAAACACAATATTGAAGCACTCCCACCGCTCAGCTTAGAGGGAACAATGGTTACATGCATAATTTAATTGACTAATTGGCTACTAATTGTCATTAACAACCAATTATTGGTGATAATTGGTGTTAATTGGCGCTAACTGGCACTGATTTGCAGTTACATGTGTAACTGCATTTAGGCAATATTCTATAACCTATAAAACACAAATTATATAGCGTGTAATTGCAAGGGGGAATGGCATGGGAGGGACATGGGAGGGTCAGGGGTATGCCCAGCAGTTACGCACTAACCCCTCTGTTTACAAAGCCAAGTGGCACTGCCAGCACATCCCATTTAAAGTGAATGGGCTGTGTTGACATTAGTCCACAGGTGCTGCTAGCATGGCTTTGTAAACACGGGGGAAAGATTATAGAATACTGTCAATTATGCACGATCATTTTCATCAGCCTTTGACATGGCATAAGTGCCCATGACAAAAGCTAGGCGCTACGATGAAGACCTGGAGGGGCATTTTCAATAAAACTTCTAAAACATCCAAAAATCGAGTGGTGAACATAGACATTTTTCAGGTTCAAAAATAGCTACCTTTTTGGTTTGAAAATCGCTTTTCTTATAGGTGTTTTATGCTCAGTGTATTTTTCTTTTAGGACCATTTTGGGGGAAAAAAATCCAAGAGAAAAATGCGAAAAAAACCAGCCATTGGGATGTCTGGGGGGGGGGGGGGGCATCATTCTTAGCAGACTGACCACACAGACATCCCAGTAAAAATACCTACTGTACTTAAATGCACACAACTACAATAACTCTCAAGCTTGCAGGTGTCACCTATATGTAGGTACAGTAGGTATTTAGTGGTTTCTGGAGGACTCACACATTCTACCACAAGTGTACCAGTTAAGAGTGGGATATGAGCTGGCAGTGGCGTAGGAAGGGGGGGGCGGTGGGGCGCCAATGGAGCCAACACAGCTCCCAGCGATGTGGACTTGGGGGCGGATCGACCCTCCCGCCCACCCCTCGCTTCTAAACTAAGTAAGATCGCGCTCCAGGGGAGGGTGCACGCCGGAGGGGGGGTGCGCGCTGAGGGTTGGGGGTGCCGTGCTGCACCCGGGGGGGGGGGGGGTGCGCAGCGGCGACCCGCCCTGGGTGTCAGCCGCCCTCGCTACGGCACTGTGAGCTGGGGTCCTCTTCTCTACAGTCCACTGCACTGACCACTAGACTACTCCTGGGACCTGCCTGCAGCTCTAATAAGAATCAAGGCCGCCGATAGAGGGGGCAGGGGGGACAAAATTCCCTGGACCCGGGCCTCCAAGGGGGCCCGGTGCCGCAGTCCCCTCCACCCGCCCCCCTCCGTCCACCACCGGGCCGGGCCCCCCTGAATTCAAATCATAGCACCTCACCTCGACCTCGCTCCATGTAAAAGAAGCGCAGCAGCAGCAGTCTGCAGATCGCCTCCCTTCGACCTTCCCTCCCTGTGTCCTGCCCTCACGCAAGTTACGTCAGGCGAGGGCGAGACACAGGGAGGGAATGCCCGAAGGGAGGCGATTGGCAGACTGCCGCTGCTGCGCTTCTTTCACACGGAGTGAGGTCGAGGTGAGGTGCTATGATTTTAATTCAGGGGGGCCTAGCCCGGTGGTGGACAGAGGGGGGCGGCGATTACGATGACCTCGGGGGGGGGGGAGGGCGGTGGGGGCCCCCCGGGGGTGGCCTTGCTCCGAGCCCGGCCCAGTCTCTCGGTGGTTATGATAAGAATGGCCATCATATCTGAAGCAGTCATAGAGCCTGGTATGTACTATCACTGTCACATCTTAGGGGTGTGGGAGGGGGTCTGTGACATTTGGGGAAGTAAGGCGGAGGTTATGCCTTAATCCCTCCAGTGGTCATTTGGTCATTTAGGGCACCTTTTGATTACTTATTCATGTTTGAAACAAGTCTAGCCAAATGTCTTTTTTTTGTTTTGATTTGTTCCATTATTTCAGAAGAATGTCTATCTTTTGGTGCCCAAAACACCTCCCTGATTCATCCCCTTCAAATTTAAACGTCTATAATCAGTGTGTTGAAAATTGCAACTTGAATGTTTTTGATAGAAAAATATCCTTCTGCCACCTATGGCGGTTTTTGGACATTTTTTTGTTTTGCGGATGATACCAAACTCTGCAACAGGGTGGACACCCTAGAGGGCATGAATGACATGAGGAAGGACCTAGCGAAGCTGGAGGAATGGACCGATATTTGGCAACTAAGGTTTAATCTCAAAAAATGCAGGGTCATGCATTTGGGTCACAAGAATCCGAAGGAACGGTACAGTATAGGGGGTGAAGTGCTTCAGTGTACAAAGGAAGAGTGGGACTTGGGGGTGATTGTGTCTGATGATCTTAAAGCTTCCAAACAGGTAGAAAAAGCAATGGTCAAAGCCAGAAGGATGCTTGGGTGCATAAAGAGAGGCATGACCAGCAGGAAAAAGTAGTTGATAGTGCCATTGTATAAGTCTCTAGTGAGGCCCCATTTGGAGTACTGCATGCAGTTCAGGAGACTGCACTTATGAAAAGCTATAAATAAGATGGAGCCGGTTCAGAGGGCAGCTACAAAATAGTATGTGGTCTTGCAGGCAAGGGGATAGGCTTATGAACCTCAACATGTATATGCTGGAAGAAAGAAGGGGGAGAGGAGACATGATAGAGATGTTTAAATACCTGAAGGGCATTTATGTACAGGAAGAGCGCCTTTTTCAACTGAAGGAGAGCTCTGGAATGAGGGGGCATATGATGAAGTTAAGAGGAAATAGGCTTAGGAGTAATCTAAGGAAGAACTATTTCACAGAAAGGGAGGTGGAGGCATGGTATGGCCTCCCGGTGGAGGCTGTGGAGTCGAGGACTTTTTCAGAATTTTAAAAGGGATAGGATAAGCATGTGGGATCGCTTAGGAAAAGGAAGAGTTAGGGGTTACAGAGGATGGACAGACTGGATGGGTCATATGGCCTTTATCTGCCAATATGTTTCTATGTTTCTAACACAAAACTTTGGTGTTACTAAGGCCCTGATGCCCAGAAGCAAATGCAGGTGCTAGAGACATTAGCGCTGGACTTCCACCTGTATTTGCTAGCGTAGAATGCTCAGAGCCAACGAGCACATGAACCAACAAGTTTGCCGGCTCTCAGCGCAATGAGCATGCAAATGCATGCTGATGAGGTCATTCCCTATTCTTCCCCAATGCACAGAGAACAAAGTAAGGGTACAGAAGAGGCAGGAAAAGGCCCCCTCCCCTCCTCCCAGTGTACAACTTCACTTTGGCTCAGACACATGATTTCGCCAGGCATCTATTGAACTTTTCACAGCCAATCAGCTGCTTCCCAAATCAAAGGACGGAGCAAAGCAGCAGCTGGAGCAGCACGAGTCCTGTGTGGCAGCAGCCCTGGCAGCTATCATCAGTCCTCCCTCGCTGCCTGGTCGTCTGCTAACCCCTGCATGGCTAGAGTGGTTATACCTTCATGTCAAGTAAGAATTGGAAACTGGCACCTCCTCCCTCCCTGCCATTCTGGGCATGCGCTTAAGACCTGTGCTTAACGCACAGCTCTTGAGTGCATGCTCTAGACTCTATCCTCTCGCTGAACTTCCTAATGATTAATGTTATGAGTGCGCCTATATTTGCATCTCATTAGCGTTGAGCATTAGGGAGTTGTGCTGGTGCGCTGTTCCTGTGCTATTTCTCGGACGCTGTTCAGTACAGAGCCAGAGTTTTCAGCATCTACCCCTAAGTTCTGAGGCCACATAAAGTATTTGCCTGGTTTGAAATTCCTTAAGGCTGCTACTGCTGGGTCAAGAAAGAAGTCACCTGAATGGCTGCTTTGCAGTACTGCTCTGTGGCAGCAGGGGTAGCTGCAGGTGCAGCAGAGGCCTTACTTCCCTCCCAAGAACTTCAGTGTGTACCTGATCTTCACCTGCCTTAATTAGATTTGAACCTGGGACTCCTTCCTGTCAGTTTGTAATCTCATAATTAAGCCATAGAGCCAATCTTGATTTTTGTTTGTTTGTTTTAACTGAGAGGAGGAAGAGAGAATGAGAAGGGAATTTAGGGTGCCATGGATTAAGCCCATGAATCAAATTGGTTTGTGATCCTCTTCTTGTTTTAACTGCATATTTTTGCTGTTTTGGCCAAATCCAAACCAGACCAGCAAAAATATACTAGTGGATCCATTCAAAATCCTATGTGGCTTTCTGTGGGTAATCTGTGAATTTATCCAGATTTTTGTAAGATCTGTGGGGTTTTCAAATACAAACAAGGCTGAAATTGATTTAGTTGAACTTCAAATCGGTTTCCAACATTCCTCGTCTTTATCACCAGTGTAACCTTTGCATTACATAAATGAGAAAATATAAGAAATATGCTAAATACGAAAAAGAAGAGAGACCTAAGACTAAAACCATACTCAGGAGTGATTGCCAGGAAACAGGAATGTTAATAACTTGACAAAGTTTAGCAAATACTGATGCTCTGAGCCCCTTATGCACTCATAGTGATGTCAAACTGCAGTCGTGGAGGACCTCATCAAATCTGTTTTTAAGGATATCCCTATGCATATGCATGAAATCTATCTGCATGCAGTGGATGAAATGCATGCAAATGTCTCTTGTACATATTCATTAAAGACAGCCTGAATACCTGGCTGGTTTGTAGCCCTTCGACCACCCTGGTTTAGAAGAATGCAGTAATGAAGAATGAATACAGTGCAAGACACTTTCCTAACTCCAGGCCACTCTTCATTTATCACAAACATCCTCTAAAGAAAGGGAAATGATTTTATACTAGAACCTTTGCAAAAAGGGGTTCCCTCTATATTCAGATACCGTTTGCTGGGAAGCTACTTGTCCCTCAGCCCAAATCAGCTCCTTCTCTGCATCACATACAAGCTAAGGTTATTTTTAAAACTCGCTGTGGGAAATTTTTTTCAACACAGTCAACAGTGAAGCCTTTTAAAGAGCTGCTTGCAGAGTGGATTCCTCCTTCTCTGTCCAACCGTTTATCTTTCACAGTTGATTTATTCTTGCTTACTTTCCATGTGGCTGTGCTGGTCTCCTGACACTGTGTCAAAGAAGTACATGAAACAGCCCAATAAAATGTTCTTCAATCTCCACCACTGCGTTAAAATTATAAAAGCCTCAAATGGAGTTTTGCCTACTCTGAAACCAGCAAGATTATTCCCAGCATCATCTTTATCTTCATGGACTGATAAGAAAGGAAAAAGCGGTGTCTGTCCTTGTTTTCCTGAGAAACTTTTACCTCCATTGAAAATGAGCACTACGTGTGTATTTTTAGGGATTTTATTGTCCCTCCCTTCCTCTCTGTGGAGGAAAACTGAGTCATGAGCCTGGTTTGTATAGGGATTTCTCTTTCAATAGGTCCAGCATGGGAGTTTCCCAGCAGTTTCAGAGATTATTTACTAGAGTCTCTTATAATAACTAAAGAATTACTGAGTCCTGTTATCTAAGCTTATTATACCCAGAATGCACCACTCCTGTACCAAGTGGGAATAAAATAGTTCTATGGTGCATAAGCTCCTAAAATATTGACTCCTGTTAGAGATGGGGCTGGAAGGGAGCTGTGTGGATATATTTGTCACTATAGCTGAATTATCTTAACTGTTTAGGTACTATTAGGTCATTGGACTAGATACAAAAATTAATTTTAAAACATCCTGGAAAAGAGAAAGCATTGTTCTCACTCACTCAAAGAAGAAACTACAGTGTAGTAAATTTAAAACAAATCGGAGAAAATTTTTCTTCACCCAACGTATAATTAAACTCTGGAATTCGTTGCCGGAGAAAGTGGTGAAGGCGGTTAGCTTAGCTGAGTTTAAAAATGGGCTGGATGGTTTCCTAAGTCCATAAACCGCTACTAAATGGACTTGGGAAAAATCCACAATTCCAGGAATAACATGTATAGAATGTTTGTACATTTGGGAAGCTCGCCAGGTGCCTTTGGCCTGGATTGGCCGCTGTCGTGGACAGAATGCTGGGCTCGATGGACTCTTGGTCTTTTCCCAGTATGGCATTACTTATGTACTTAATATTTCTAGCTATGTGTCAGGATGTTATTGATCTGGGAGTTGAATCTTCATTGAGATTTCTTGCTAAATGCAACAGTCCTTGAGGCAAATTCATATTTTTATGACCCTAAATCAGTGGTTCCCAAACTGGTTCTGGGGGCACCCAAATCAGTCAGGTCATCAGGATGCCCACAATGAATATTTATGAGAGAGATGCATGCACAAATACAATAGTATAGTAATCACAAACATAGCATATAATAAATGACCATAAAATATAAATCATACACAATTACAATGAAATCAATAGATAAAATCAGTAATACATCTATATTAACACCCATAAACTGACCTGAACATAGAAGCTTTATAATATACCTTTCATATATAGGTTGGCCTTTGGGAATTTGAGGAATAAGAACATAAGAATAGCCTTACTGGGTCAGACCAATAATCCAGCTAGACCAGTATCATGAATTGATTTTTCACTCTTTCAAAAAGTACAAAGACTTGAGGACACTCAATGAAATTACATGGAAATACTTTTAAAACAAATAGGAGGAAATATTTTTTTCACTCAAAGAATAGATAAGCTCTGGAATCATTACTGGAGGATGTGGTAATAGCGCTTAGCGTACCTGGGTTTAAAAAAGAGGACGACTTCCTGGAGGAAAAGTCCATAGTCTGTTATTGAGATAGGATGTGGGGTAAGCCACTGCTTGCCCTGGGATTCGTAGCATGGAATGTTGCTACTAATTGTGTTTCTGCCAGGTACTTGTGACCTGGATTGGCCACTCCTAAGGTAGACCCTAGCATCAGGTAACTATAATTTAGATTATTCTTCCCAATGTGCATCACTTTGCATTTGTCCACATTAAATTTCATCATCCATTTGGATGCCTAGTCTTCCAGTTTCCTAAGGTCTACGTACAATTTTTCACAATCAGCATGTGTTTTGGCAACTTTGAATACTTTTGTGTCATCTGCAAATTTAATCACCTCATTCGTTGTTCCCACTTCCAGATCATTTATAAATATGTTAACTAGCACTGGTCCCAATACAGATCCCTATGGTACTCCACTATTTACCCTCCTCCATTGAGAAAAATGACCATTTAACTCTACCCTCTGTTTTCTGTCCAATAACCAATTCCTAATCCACCAAAGGACATTGCTTCCTATCCTATGACTTTTTACTTTTCTCAGGAGTCTCTCATGAGGAACTTTCTAAAAGCTTTCTGAAAATCTAGATTACACTACATCAGCCAGCTCACCTTTATTCACATGTTTAGTCATGCCTTCAAAGAAATGAAGCAAATTGGTGAGGCAAGTCTTCCCTTGGCTCAACCCATGCTGACTCTGTGCAATTAAACCATGTTTGTCTATGTGTTTAGTAATTTTTATTCTTGATAATAAGTTTTCACTATTTTCCTCGACACTTTAGTCAGGCGTACCAGTCTGTAATTTCCCGAATCACCCCTGGAAACTTTTTAAAAAATTGACGTTACATTAGCCACCCTCCAATCTTCAGGTACTAGAGATGATTTTAATGACAGGTTACAGATCACTAACAGCACATCAGAAATTTCATGTTTATGTTCTTTCAGTACCCTGGGGTGTATGCCATCCAGTCCAGGTGATTTATCGCTCATTAACTTGTCGATTTGGCTCAGTATGTCTTCCAGGCTCACCGAGGCTTAATGTTTAATTGAAGTTATAATGAATCATCTTCATGCTAATTCTATCATTTTAGTCATGTATTTTGGAGCCTAACACTTATCAAGTGTTTTCTGCTTATAATTATGTCTTTTTTGTTGCTGAATCCCTATGTCTGATTTCACAAACTAAGATACATACAAGAATCGGTTGAATCGCTAGATGACCAAGGGGTAAAAGGAGCGATCAGGGAAGACAAAGCCATAGTAGAGACATTAAATAAATTCCTTGCTTTGGTCTTCACCGAGGAAGATTTGGGAGAGATACTGGTGCCAGAGATGGTATTTGAAGCTGACGAGTCGGAAAAACTGAATGAAAACTCTATAAACCTAGAGGATGTAATGGGCATTTTGACAAATTGAAGAGTAGCAAAACTCCTGGACTGGATGGTACTCATCCCAGAGTACTGATAGAATTGAAAAATGAGCTGGCGGAACTATTGTTAGAAATATGTAATTTATCTTTAAAATCAAGTGTGGTTCCAATATTTAAAAAAGGTTCCAGATGGGATCCGGGAAATTATAGACCAGTGAGCCAGACGTCAGTGCCGAGCAAAATGGTAGAGACTATTATAAAGAACAAAATTACAGAGCATATTCAAAAGCATGGATTAATGAGACAAAACCAACATGGATTTAGTGAAGGGAAATCTTGCCTTACCAATGTATTACATTTCTTTAAAGAGGTGAACAAACATGTGGATAAAAGTAAGCTGGTTGATATTGAGGGGCATAATCAAACTGGGTGCCCATCTTTAAGAGCGCCCCAGCGTCCATCTTTCGTTTTGATAATATGGTCGGGGACGGCCAAATCTCAATATTTAGGTCGACCTTAGAGATGGCTGACCTCGGTTTTCGCCAATAATGGAAACCGAGGACGGCCATCTCAAAAATGCCAAGCCATTTGGTCGTGGGAGGAGCCAGCATTCGTAGTGCACTGGTCCCCTCTCACATGCTAGGCACCCTAGGGGGCACTGCAGTGGATTCACAAATTGCTCCCAGGTGCATAGCTCCCTTACCTTGGGTGCTGAGCCCCTCAACCCCCCCCCCCCAAACCCACTACCCACAACTGTACAACCCTACCACAGCCCTTAAAGGGTAATGGGGGCACCTACATGTGGGTACATTGGGTTTTGGGTGGGTTTTGGAGGGCTCCCATTTACCACCACAAGGTAACAGGTAGGGGGGATGGGCCTGGGTCCGCCTGCCTGAAGTGCACTGCAGTACCCACAAAAACTGCTCCAGGGACCTGCATATTGCTGTGATGGAGCTTGGTATGACATTTGAGGCTGGCATAGAGGCTGGAAAAAAATGTTTTTTAATTTTTTTGGGGGGTGGGAGGGGGTTGGTGACCACTGGGGATTAAGGGGAGGTGATCCCCGATTCCCTCCAGTGGTCATCTGGTCAGTTTGGGCACCTTTTCGAGGCTTGGTCATGAAAAAAAGGGACCAAGTAAAGTCGACCAAATGCTCGTGAGGGACGCCCTTCTTTTTTCCATTATTGGCCGAGGATGCCCATCTCTTAACCATGCCCCTGTCCTGCCTTCGGTACACTGCCGACACGCCCCCTGAACCTTGGTCATCCCCGCAATGGAAAGCAGTTGAGGGCACCCAAAATCGGCTTTTGATTATGCCGATTTGGACGACCCTGAGAGAAGGACGCCCATCTCCCGATTTGTGTTGGAAGATGGGCGCCCTTCTTTTTCGAAAATGAGCTGGATTGTGTATCTGGATTTTCAAAAGGCGTTTTACAAAGTACCTCATGAAAGACTCCAGAAGAAATTGGAGAGCCATGGAATAGGAGGCAGTGTCCTACTGTGGATTAAAAACTGGCTAAAGGATAGAAAACAAAGAATAGGGTTAAATGGTCAGTATTCTCAATGGAGAAGGGTAGATAGTGGGGTTCCCCAGTGGTCTGTGCTGGGACCATTGCTTTTTATCATATTTATAAATGATCTAGAGATGGGAGTAACTAGTGAGTTAATTAAATTTGCTGAAGACACAAATGTATTCAAAGTTGTTAAATCGCAAAAGGATTGTGAAAAATTACAAGAGGACCTTATGAGACTGGGCATCTAAATGGTAGATGACGTTTAATGTGAGCAAGTGCAAAGTGATGCATGTGGGAAAGAGGAACCCGAACTATAGCTACATAATGCAAGATTCTACGTTAGGAGTCACCAACGTGTAATTAAAATCTGGAATTTGTTGCCGGAGAATGTGGTAAAGGCAGTTAGCATAGTGGGGTTTTAAAAGGGTCTGGACGGCTTCCTAAAGGAAAAGTCCATAGACCATTATTAAATTGACTTGGGGAAAATCCACTGCTTATTTCTGGGATAAGCAGCATAAAAGGTATTGAGCTTTTTTAGGATCTTGCCAGGTATTTGTGACCTGGATTTGCCACTGTTGGAAACAGGATGCTGGGCTTGATGGACCTTGGTCTGTCCCAGCGTGGCAATACTTATGTACTTAAAATATGGTGAGGCCTATTTACTAAAGTGTGGTAGGATTTTCAGTTACCTTATGGTGCCAAAATTGCCAAGTGATAACTGCAATGCCTGTACATGAACAGCTGGGTGTGTTTCATCTTCCCACATAAGTAACCCAGACAATTTTCATACCACACATAACTACTGATACAATGTAGTCAGCTACACTTATTTAAGGAACATTAAATGCACTATGTTATCTGCTGCACTAACAGTTAATGCATTGTAACTATTCTTATGTTAACTGTTAGGCACATTTTCTGTCTATTCTCTGCTTCCTCTTCACATATTTTCTACCCCTTTCTGCGTTAGCTGTTAATGCTGAAATTAGTGCGCATTAATTACACAGGCCCCACTTTAGCTACATTAATTTTTGCATGAATTAACTGCTGCGTTAATAGCTAGTTCAGCTTAGTAAACAGACATCTCTTTGAAGAACCTTCTGATAAAAAATGGTGATGGAGAGACAGCACCTTGGCAAGAAGTTAGCGATTTGTGACTCAACTTCAACAAGCCCTGTTCTGAACTGAACATCTGGTACATCATCAAACTCAGATAACATTGCAAATGGTTTTTCTGACCCATCTAGTTAAAAAACACTCCTAAACTAGGGCTGGGTTAGGCCAGTTGTTCCATGAAATGGATGGCCTCCCAAAAAGCATTTGCTGTGTCCTAAATATAATGGAATGGACAACACCTAAAATAGACTTTTGTGCAGCTGTTCATATAGAAGATCTCCTCCATGATTAAAAGTTGCAGTAATACCTCAAATTATTTCAAGAACTACTAGTCATTAGTTAGAAGAAACAAAATCATTACAATGCCTCATTTTCTACCTGTTAAGTAAGAGAGGAATGGCCTAGTGGTTAGAGCACTGGTCTTACAAGCCAGAGGTGGCTGGTTCAAATCCCACTGCTGCTCCTTGTGATCTTGGGCAAGTCATTTAAACTTCCATTGCCTCAAGTACAAACTTAGATTGTAAGCCCCCCTGGGCCAAAGAAATATCCAATGTACCTGAATGTAACTCACCTTGAGCTACTACTGAAAAAGGTGTGAGCAAAATCTAAATAAATGGCTCCATTCTGCAAGTTCTGGTTTTATCCTATGGCATCTATAGACTTCTAGATACATTATTTTCTAGAAAGAGTAGGGCTGCAGAGAAACTGAAACTCACTGCCCAGGTGACAACATTGTCTTTCACACCAGAAGACCAATTTGCCAATCGTTTCATTTTTATTCTTTCCAACCCAATGGAAGTTGGAAAGAATTATGCTAAAGCAGTTGAGAATGTCTTTTCTGTCTCTCTGTCTGTCTATAGTAAAACAACTCTCTGAAAATTTTACAGAATGGCATGAAAGTTGGCATAGTGGAAAGACCAATAAAAGGACACATCGAGTTTGAGATCACCCTTCCCCCAAGCATGGTCCAACATATTTCTACAGGAGAAGCAATTTCAGTTCCTGCAATATAGAAACCTACATACAGTGAAACATAGCAGTTAGGGAATTCTTCCTTTCTTACTGCCTCTTCTCTATTCACTCCAAGCCCCAAAATACTCTATCTTCCCAAAATTACCCCCTCCCACAACTGCCCTATCATCCCTCAAACTGCATCACCCTATAAAAGCATTCCTTCCTGCAACTGCCTCACCACCTCCCAAATTGCCCCACCCCTAAGACTACCCCACTACTTTTCAAATTGCCACACTCCCGAAACTACCACATGCAACTACCCCACCACCCAAACTGTCCCTCCACATATCAAATTGCCCCTACCCCCCCCCAAACAACCCCATGCACCTACCCTACCAGCTCACAAAAATACTCCTTCCTGAAACTGCACCACCACACCTCAAACTACCCCACCCCTCAAAACTACCCTGGCCCGCCCTCCTCTGACGTAGGTAAAATACGTAGTTTACCTACGTCAGAGGAGGGCGGGCCCAGGAAGAAAGAAGGGACGTCTGAGGAAGCCTTCTGAATCGCCGATCAGCTGTTCTTGCCCGTGCAGCAGAGGTGACAGGCGCTGCACAGGCTGGTAAGGCAAAGGGGGGGGTCGTTGGAGGGGGGGAGCAGCAGCCACGACCAAAGGGGGGGCGGCGGGGGCGGGGCACGGGACCGGAGCATGGCAGGAGGCGGAGCTAGTGTGGGAGAATACACAGGAAGAGTGGAGGGCTGGCCCGGGGCTGCTAAAATTGGAGATTTTTTGTGTGTGGGGCGGGGGGGGGGGGGGGGGGGGAAAGCAGAGAGCAGTGGGGGGGGGGGGCAAAGGCGTCCATACAGGACGCTCATGACGAGCGCCCTTGCCCCCTCCCGATCCTTTTTTTTTGTTTGTTTCTTTTTTGGTGCTGAGGGAGAGGGGAGCAGCGGCGACCTGGGGCGTCAATAAAGGACGCCCCTGACGCGTTTCCCCCCCCCCCCAGTTATTATTTTAATGGATTTTGTAAACTTCTAGCAGATAGACAGCCCTAACGAGAGGTACAGACTCTCATTAGATTTCACGGTGTTTCCTGCGTTAAACGAATCGGAAAAGGTTAGTGCATGTCATTTCAATGGGATTTGTAGAAGAATTGCTCATCTGCATTCAGTTTTCATTAGCTGCTACTGTCGTCGGAAAATAGGCTTTAGTGCATGGAAAGGATAGGAAATTCTGCCTTAACGGCTCATTTAAGGATGAAAAATGTTTAGTGCATCTGGGCCTGAGAGGGAACAGGAGCAGAGAGAGATCAAAAACTTCTCTTTCCCAGTTATTTCCTTTACAGAACTCCAGATACTTTCTGAAGTCAGGGAAGGTGACAACTTTCACAGGTTGTCCTGTTTGAAATCCCTAGTGATGGAGCCTGACTGTCTGGCTTTGGTTGCTCTGAAGCCCTGCTCCCAGATGGAACAAAAGGTATGTTAATCAAGAGTAATTGAGAAACCACAGGGCTATCAGGCCTCTCTGAGCACCATTTGGTCCATTTCATCCTCAATGGTTCCTGCAGGAGAGGGGGGAGAGTTTATCAGAGGTCAGAAGGTGGTTTAATATTGTCAAACTGATTTCATATTAATGTAAGTATGTCCAGCAATAATTTTGACCTCCTGCAATCCTGACACACACCAACCCCCCAAATCTAATCCCTGAAACTACCCCACTATCTCCAAACTGCCCCATCCCCAAAACTGTCCCAACATTCGCCGAAAAACCCTCTGCAGCTACCCCCACTACCTCCCAACTATTCTCTGTAACAAGCTCACCAACACCCAAACTACTTCAGCCTCCAAAACTACATCCTGCGACTGCCTCACCATTCCTAAAATGACTCCACTAAAAACTACCCCATAAGCGCCCCACTACCTCATCCCCAAAACATACCCTATGCAACTGCCTCACCACCCACATTGACCTCTCCCCCAAAACAAAGCTCCTTGCAACTGCTCCACAATCAAATTTACTCTACCCCCAACACCACCCCCTGCAACTGCAACACCACCTGCAAATTGCCTGACTCACCAAAACTACCGCTGCAAACTACTACTACTACTACTACTTAATATTTCTAGAGCGCTACTCCATCCTCACAATGATACTCCTGCAAATAACCCCACAACCCCTCAAACTTCCCAAGAAACTACCCCTTCCCTGCAAAGATAACACCCCACAGGCACAACACATACACAGCACACACACAACTATACCTATTTATCTATCTGTGTATGTGTGTATCTATCTATACATATAACTAATACACACACAAGGATTGTAAATAATTCTCTATCTTTGAAGGGCTGTATTTTTAGTGATTCGGATCTATATCTCATTTTCTTTGTTATTAATTCTTCTGTGAAAACCACTGACTCATTAGCGGGTATATGTACAGCTAATTAATACCTGTTGCCTTGAGAGGGCCAGATTAAAGCACTGGCAAACTACACACATACTTTGGGTCCAAATGTGTTTTTTTTTGGGGGGGGGGAGGGGAGAGTGCTGAGGGATGTACTCAGTACTCAGGGCCTGATCACAAAGCTTACCATGCTTTGAACATTTACTTTAGACCAGTTGTAGCCTGTCTAAAGCAAAAGTTATTTAGGTGTAATGCAAAAAGGGGTTCTGCATCCCTTTTACTGTTTCCAGTAGCAGCTACTGACTACCCTATAAAAATGAATTACAATGAGCTCATTAGTATTAAAATGAGCATTCTGACCAATGCACAGACCTAAGCGCCTACCTTTAACCTGCAAAATGTTATGGCAGGTTTGGACCTGGCCTTATGGGGAGCAGTCTGCTTGTACTGTATAGTGCAAGAAGACTGCTCCCCATAGTAGGCACTCAGTGTATGGACCCCTGACCCAACCCCCCTCAAGACCTTTAAAAACGTTCCTGGTGGTCTACTTGACCCCCTCCCGGTCCTCCCCAATCAAAAAATCCCTGGTGGTCCAATCGACTCCCCCCCCCCATGCCCTCCCACTTCCAAAAATCTCCATGGTGGTCTAGAGACCTCCTCCCTTCTGCTTTGGTCCACATACCTCTAAACGCTGGAGGTAGGAGGGCAGGAGAAATGCCTCCTCCTTCATGCCTCTGGGCCCACATTCTCAAAATGGAGGTGCCCAGCCCTTTCCCAGTGCAGGAAGGAGGAGGCATTGTTCATGCCCTCCTGCCTCCAATGTTTAGAAGTATGTAGACCAGAGTAGAGGGGAGGGGGCCATTAGACCACCATGGACTTGTTTTCAGTGAGGGGGGCTCGAGAAGGGGTCCACTGGACCACCAGGGTTTTTTAGAGCCCAAGGGTCCCGGAGGGTCATGGGGAGGTCGAGAGGGGTTCCACTGGACCACCAGTGATTTTGTGGAAGGGGAGGGAGGTCACTAGAATACCATGGAGTTTTTTTAGTTGCATGTGGAGGGGAGGGACTCAAGAGGGGTCTGCTAGACTCCATTTGACCCTCTCTTGAGCCCCGCCCCGCACAGCTCAAAACACTTCGTAGTGGTCTGTGTCAATTGCCTTTGATAGCAGTGTCAATTGCAACTGACAGCTTCGAGTCGCAAACAGCATCCAATGCACAAAGAGAAATCTGTGCATCCCATCTGCATGCCATCCCCTTTGTGCATCGGTCGCTGCTGGCGACTCACTAACTTCTCACAAGGCTGCCGGCTCTTCAGCTTGGAGAAAAGGCGGCTGACGGGAGATATGATAAAGGTCTATAAAATAATGAGTGGAGTTAAATGGGTAGACATGAAGCGTCTGTTTACGCTTTCCAAAAATACTAGGACTAGGGGGCTTGCGATGAAGCTACAATGTAGTAAATTTAAAACGAATCGGAGAAAATGTTTCTTCACTCAACGTGTAATTAAACTCTGGAATTTGTTGCCAGAGAATGTGGTAAAGGCGGTTAGCTTAGCAGAGTTTTAAAAAGGTTTGGACGGCTTCCTAAAGGAAGAGTCCATGGACCACTATTAAATTGGACTTGGGGGAAAATCCACTATTTCTGGGATAAGCAGTATAAAATGCTTTGTACTTCTTTGGGATCTTGCCAGGTATTTGTGACCTGGATTGGCCATTGTTGGAAACAGGATGCTGGGCTTGATGGACCTTTGGTCTGTCCCAGTATGGCAATACTTATGTACTATATGTACTTATGCTGTATTTTATGGGGCCCTTTGTGCATTGGGCCTTCAGGAGGTTAGGAATGCCAGCTCTCTGGCTTTTTCAGGATTCAGCAGATTTGTCCAGAAGGTAGAAGGATCGCTAATGTATTTGGACATTTTTCAATTTAAAACCCCTATCTGGAGTTCTCCAATCCTCTCCCTCCCTCCCGCACCCCCCATGTGAGTGAGCCTGCCTTCCTGCTTTGCGAGTAAGATCTCACCAATGGCATGGCACTGTGTTTGGACTAGTACTGGAAAGCAGCTCTAGTCACAGGGGGAACTGGAAAGCAGCTCTAGTCACAGGGGGAGAGGTTGAGCTGGAAGAACTTCCTCTGTTGTAAAAAATGCAACTTCCACATATGGTGGAGGGTGGAAGAGAAATGAAGGTCCCCCTCCCCCCCATAAGAAGCTCAATACATTTCTGTGGGGAGAAAAAACAGTTCCAACATCTGCAGCATACATACACTGATTCACTGTAATGTAGTAATTAAGGAATTACACCGTTCAAACTGCCCTCCGCATCCATCTCTTCCAATTACAGTGGAACACACACACACACACACACACACACACACACAACAGATAAATATTCAAAACAGAGATAAACACTTACACATATACCCACACAGGCAACATCAATATATAGATGTGCACACATGTTCATAGGCATACATACAAACACCCACACACACATTCAAGAAGGTTGGAAAAAAATTCCATAAGCCAAGCCCTGCATGCTTTCCCTGCTTGTTTGCCTGTAGTTTAATTATGGGGTCCTTTTACTAAGCTGTGTTAGCTCTTAATGCACTGTTTAGTTCACTGTAGCTGCTAATGCAAGGACATGTTAACCTGCCTTTGCAGAAAAAAAAAACTCCATTAGTACACAGTAAATCACACATTAATGGAGTTTTTGGTTAGGAGGCATTACTGGGTGGAGCATTGGCGGAGACTGGGTGTAAAGTTCTCCCTGCGTTTAACATACTGGAGGTACCATGTGCTAACCAACTAATCCACTGTTAATATAGATAGGAAGTGTGAAGTGTCTCTGCAGTAACAGTGCATGGTCCCACGCATTACCTGCAACTTTAATGCTTGGCCAGAATGTGAAAATGCTGGGAAAGTCCTTTCTTGCTGCCACGTTAGTATTGGGTTTGTCGTACGTTAAAATCCTGCATTACAGCACGTTAAGTCCAAAATTTAACACCCTTTAGTAAGAGCCCCCCTCTATGTTTATAGCTAATGAGCTCTTTTGTGCAATTTTGCAGGGCAGCCAATCAGTATATTTGAATTAGTTTAAAAAAATAAAACCCCACACAACTGAAAAGTCTAAATACTAAAATCACATCTTGCAAAATCAAAAAATAAAGTAATACTTTGCATCCAAAATAGGCCAGTATCCCACGTCATCCCAGAAGTGCACGCAGGAGTACAATGTGCTAAAATCAACTTTAGCACGCTAACTCGTATTTACAAATTTAGCAGCACTTTAGTACATTGACTTTAGAAGATGAATGGTTATGAAGTTATGATGGCTGTTGCCAACGGTGGGCCCAATTAGGTTAGAAAGGTAACTGTGAAGTTCTGATGCATCCCAGATATGAATACCATAGAACCAGATAAAATGTGAGATCGGAAAGAAGAAATGTTAAAATAGGTACAATAAAAAAAAAAGACTTCCATTTTCCTTTTTTGTGGACGAATGATTGTTACTAGATATATCCTTCTTTATATTTTTCCTGCATGTACTATGGATGTTGTGTGTTATCACAGTGATAATTTTCTGTGATATGTAAAGTTAAAATTAAAAAATAATTAAAAAAAAGAGTAGGCTGCAGTTCGATTAAAAATGTTAATCTCAATTAATTGTACAATTAAAATTGTTAATCACATGATTAATTGTGCGATTAAAGGCAGGGGCATAGCCAGCAGTCTGCTGGGCAGGCCCTGCAGCTATGGAGGGAGCCTGAGACTAAAGTAGGGGGCCCAGGTCCCCAAGTCCTCCTCCATAGCTATGACACTGATTAAAGGCCTAATTTCTTCACCCCCAGGTGCAACTGTCCCTCCCTCCCCTCGACCCCGATGTCCATTACCTCTGTTTCTCTCTTCCCTCTCTCCCATTCCCCCCACTCCAATACCTCTCCCTCTTTTTTCCTTCTCTGCTCCCTCTCCACTCCCAGGTTCATTATCTCTCTCTCTCTCTCTCTCTTCTTCTCCTTCAGTTTGGCATCTCTCCCTCTTTTCCTCCTCCCCCTACATGGTCTGGCATCTCTCTCTCCCCTCCCAGCTCTGCCTGTAGTTCTCTCTCAATTCTCTCCCCTCCCCCAGCATGGTCCAGCATCTCTCTCCCCTTCTGGCCCTACCTGTGGTTCTCTCTCAATTCCCTCTCCACCCTCACCATGCACAGTCTGGCATCTCTCCCTCCTTTCTTGGCCCTGCCATCAGTTTTCTCTCAACTCCCCCCTCACCCCAGTATACCTGTTCAAAAGCATGTAAGTCTTCAGTCCTGCAGCACTAGCCATATTTGCAGGCTGCCTACGTCCTGTACTAGGCCTTTCCCTCTGACCCATCCCACCCTTTTGAAAACAGGAAGTTGCATCAGAAGGGGCAGGACGAGTCAGAGGAAAAAGGCTCTTTACAGGCAATAGGCAGCCTGTGAGTATGGTTGCCACTGGCACTGCAGGACCAAGGACTTGCTTGCTTTTGAACAGGTACACTGGGGAGGGGGAGGGGGAGGAATTCAGTGGAACAGGCAGGGTTGGGAAGGAAAAGAAATACACCGGACCATTGGGGGGGAGGGGAGGTGGGAGAGAGGGAGAAGATGTGTAGCACTCGATTATTAATCACTATTAATTATTATTTATTTATTCATGATTTGGTGAGGAGTGGCCTAGTGGTTAGGGTAGTGGACTTTGGTCCTGGAGAACTGAGGAACTGAGTTCGATTCCTGGCACAGGCAGCTCCTTGTGACTCTGGGCAAGTCACTTAACCCTCCATTGCCTGCCGCATTGAGCCTGCCATGAATGGGAAAGCGCAGGGTACAAATGTAACAAAAATAAATATACTGCTTTAACTGACAGACAGATCAAAGGAGTTTACAAGTAAAATAAAAAGCAAACAAAAGAACTACAATAATCAAAAGGAAAGTATAGCATGCATACTAGAACATCACATAATTAAAATAACATCCAGCAAAAAAACTAATAGTCATACACACTCTCTCCTAGATTTTAGAGTCCAAGAGTCGCCTAACTCAATGGAATATGCCTGCTGGAACAACCATGCCTTCCAAAGCCCTTAAATTTCTTTAGATTAAGTTCACTATAGTATGTATGGACAATGGCATGGAATTCCATAAATAAGGGGCTGCAAAGAAAAAAGCTTTATGACTGTAGAAATATAGGAAACAAACAAGCATAGCCATAAATCATGAAGGGGGCCTGAGACCAGTGTACTAGGCCTCAGTGACTCCTGTATGAGTCCAGAACTCATGATCTGCTGAGATACCCTTGTGGGCAGATAAGAATGAGGAAGGGGCGAGGGTGCAGAAACAGGACAATATGATTTAGTAACATAGGGGAAACAGGTGGCTGGAAAAGGGAACAACATAATTCCAGACGGAGGTTGACTAAGTTTTCTAAGAGGTGCTAATCAGCTTGTTTGTGCTATGAAGTGTATCTGAACTACTGTTAAAGATATGTATATAAGTGACAGTGTCCAAGCTTTACTTTGGCTTTACTTTGGAGAAAGATAGAAGCAACTAACACCTTTGTGTAACAGTACTGCCTGTTTTCCCCTGAGAAATTATTTTTCTTCACTCAATGTGTAATTAAACTCTGGAATTCGTTGCCAGAGAATGTGGTAAAGGCGGTTAGCTTAGCGGAGTTTTAAAAAGGTTTGGACGGCTTCCTAAAGGAAAAGTCCATAGACCGTTATTAAATGGACTTGGGGAAAATCCACTCTTTCTGGGATAAGCAGTATAAAATGTTTTGTACATTTTTGGGATCTTGCTGGGTATTTGTGACCTGGATTGGCCACTGTTGGAAACAGGATACTGGGCTCGATGGACCTTTGGTCTGTCCCTGTATGGCAGTACATATGTACTTATGCACTTATTATATCAAATAGCTTTTCTCATATGTGGCCTTGGCTTTATTTCTTCACCCCGGATTGTGGGTGGCTGGTATATTATAATTTTGGGGTGGTAGAAAAAGCCTAAAAACATGACGCACACATTCCAATTGAGCTAAGCGAGGCCCTGTTAAGCCCATATGATGGTCATTAATAGAGCACAATACATGTGAAGAGGAGTATGTAATGGTCAGTGAGGAAAGATATAAAGGTATACCCTGACAGAAAGCCTTAAAAGTCAAAAAACAAAGTTTTGAATTGAATACGATTCAAGACCGGCAACCAATGCTGATCTTTCAAAACAAGTGTGACATAAATCAAATTTCTGCAGGTGACAAAGAAGATGGATGGCTGTATTTTGAAATGTCTGTAGTCTTTTGAGTAGTGAATTAGAAATACCTAAGTAAAAACATTACAATAATCCAAATGAGTCATGAAAAGAGAAAGAATTAGAGAATGGAAAAATCATGCTCAAAGAAAGGACGAATTGATCTCAGCTGGCAGTAAAAAGAAAAAACTGAGATTTGCATAATGCAGAATAAAATTGAGAAGGACACCTAAATAATGAAAACTGATTACAGGAGAAATCGAAGTATCAAATAACAGAAGTGGGGCAGCAGGGATAGAAAGATGATGAATTAATTCCTAAAAAAGATATAAAATATAATGGAACACAAAGCAGAAAGAAAACATAGGAGTATGAGCAATCAAGCAAATAAGTAGAGGCTGACCGAATTTCAGTTTAAGCTTTTTGCACTGAAACTGCCCCAAAATCTGGATTTGGCCATGCTTTGGTTTCAGCTGAAAATGTCAGTATATTTTCAGCTGTAACTGAAACTTCAACGTCAGTCTCCATGTCCACTCTCCATCCCCACACCTCACAATCACTCTTTGCCCCCTCGACCACCTATAGGCCCACCTCGAGCCTACCTTAAGAAGTCTTGGTGGTCTAGTGGTCTGCTTGGGGCAGGAGGAATCCACATTCGCTCCTGCCTTTGCCAGCTGTGCAGATAAAATGGTTGCTGTGAGACTGGCAGTCGTGGCAGCCATTTTGACTGCGCAGCTGGCACAGGCAGGAGTGAGAGGGGATTGCTCCCACCTCACACAAGTCCATAAACCACTACTAAACAGACTTGGGAAAAATCCACAATTCCAGGAATAACATGTATAGAATGTTTGTACGTTTGGGAAGCTCGCCGGGTGCCCTTGGCCTGGATTGGCCGCTGTCGTGGACAGAATGCTGGGCTCGATGGACCCTTGGTCTTTTCCCAGTGTGGCATTACTTATGTACTTATGAACACTCGTTCCTGCAGAGAAGAGGCCACGAGACCACCAGGGCTTCCTAAGGTAGGGTTGGGGAGGGCTTACAGGTGATTAGGGGGTGTGGGGACCAGGGACTCACTCTCTGCTGTGGGGCAGCCCGAGGTGCCCCTTTTACTGCTGGGGGTTTTTGTGGCACAACAGTTTTGGCTTTGGTTCTGGCCAAAACTGAGCAGCAAATTTTGGCCGTCGATTCAGTTTTGGTTGGCCTGTACAAGTTGTGCACGATGGCATATATGTGTTATCTTATAGAACAGCAAGAGGCATGTAAGTGTGGGTGGAGCATGAGAGGGGTGTGAGCATGTCTCCAACATAAGTGTGCAACTTATAGACTTACTATATGTTACATGCTTTGCACGGTGCTCTTAGACACACCCATTTGTTCATATCAGTGACCTGCCATAAATGGTCACGCCTAAATTAAAGCATTCTAATTTGTGTTTATGCTAATATTCTATAGACATCGTGGCACACCATTGGCAAGCCATTTTAGAATCAGTGCTCGGTGTGCAGGATAGGCACTAATTTACAGAATTTCCCAGTAAGAAACTGTAGAGGGGCTTCTATTCTCCTTCCCCCCCCCCCCCCCCCCCCACACACACAGTTTGGCTCTGCGGCAGAAAGAACTTAGTCAGATGAATGGAATGGTTGCCACTCTGGATTTTACTCAGTTACTGGATGTTTAGAATCCTGGTTTTGTACCATTGTATGCAACTGCTGCCCACTTCTGGTTATTCTGGGTGTGCATCCTCTGTTAGTCAAGGAAACACCATTTCCAGTGGGAGCTAGAACACTGATGGTCTTCTTGGGCTATTTTCTGAAGGGTTCCATACTTTAGGTCATGACAGCACTTAAAAAAAATGTGTCCAGGAGTGTGGGCGAAGGAAAAATCCTTTAGTGGTTACATTTCTCAGAAGAGTCTTTGACGGGCGTTCAAGTCATTATTCTCCTGAGAAACACAGCAAACACCGTGGTAAATACGATGCCAGTTTGCACAGAATGTAATTCTGTTCCACTGACTTGGTTACCCCAAAAAAGGTGTGCCTCATTTCTTTCTTCACCCGCTGTCTTCCGAATGCATTCTGTTTTCTTTCAAAATGATTTCAAACTCATTGGCTGAAGAAAAGGACCGGACCTTATTCTGTCAAGTTTTTCGGTCTGAAGCACAGAGAATGTTAAAGGGGGAAGCTGTTAGTATAGCCCCCCCCTCCAAAAAAAAAAAAAAAGTCCAAACGATTCAGATAAGATTAAAAACAATTAAAGCAACGAGCTGCAGTCTTATCCCCATTCTTTATAGTTTAGAATTAAAAAAAGGCATTTCCCTATCGACTCGCTGCAGTCTGATCAGCGGGATTCCCTAACCATTGACTGTATCTGGTTCTTGCCTAAACGTGTAAGTTAAGTACTAAACGTGCACGGATTTCCTACCTTCAGCACGTCATCGTTCAGGTGCTTGGGGTTCCGGTTCTGTGTAGTTTAGAATTAAAAACAACATTTCCCTATCGGCTCACTGCAGTCTGATCAGCGGGATTCCCTAACCATTGATTTGTATCTGGTTCTTGCCTAAACGTGTAAGTTAAGTACTAAACGTGCACGGATTTCCTACCTTCACCACGTCATCGTTCAGGTGCTTGGGGTCCCGGTTGACCAGGTCGATTTCCTTGGTGTGGACGTCGCGCGCTATCTTCTCGCTCATGGTCTCATCTGCCATGACTTTGTTGTTCGGTTTGTAGATGTTTCCTTGCTCCCTGATGGGCGACGTGTACAAAAGCCCCTGGAAAATGGGAAGATTTGCAGGGGGGGTGGGGGAGGAAAAGTGTTAAAAAGTTTGCACCATGGGGAAAAGTGCAACAAGCAGTGCGCTGAGCAGAGGGAACTGGTGCGGGACTGCACCGTGGCCAGGCTGCCTTTTAAGTGAAGAGCTGAGCTACCACACCCCTCCTCCTCCTCTCTACTGTACCAGAGCACGGGCTACCACCGCCAGGGGTCATCCGCCAACCTAAGCAGCGAGCATCCCACCCCACCCCTGCCCAGCCCCACCGAGCCTGGCACTAACAGCTGCCCCTGCCGTGTCCCAGGCTTTGCCCACGCTCCCTCGCACAGGGGAAAGCCGTGATCGCACTTCTCTACAAAGTGCACGACCAGGGGAAAGCTGAACTTTCATCAAGAGATCCGAGTCGGTGGGTTTGTCTTCCTCATACTCAAGGGCGGCGAGCAAGGTGCTGAAAGCAGAAATGGGAAACCCACACGTCTCCTTCTTGCAGAAGAATCCCCTTAAGCTCCTCTCTCGATCCACCGTGGTATGCAACAAATTAAAAACTGTGCTGAAACGCAATCTACATTTCAGCAGCAGTGAATACTCCCCCCCCGCCCCCCTCCCCAAAATACGTTGCCCTTGGAGAATCGACAGTGCTCCTCAGTTTGCTTTTGCATAGGACGGGAGAACTAATGACCCAGCAGAGGCTGATTCCTAAAGAAAATAGGCGAATCCTACCTCTGATTCTACGTATTTGGTACCAGACATGCTGTCCTGGACTCTCAACAAGCTCTGCTTGAGGTTTCAGTAGGGGATAATTGTAAGGATCGCAGGAAGGAATGCACTGTATTGTAAAAAGCCCATGAGAGAGAGAGAAAGAGAGGAGGTGACTGTGAGCGAACTTGTTGCTGGCGGCCCTCCAGTGCTTGTTCTTTTCTTGGCTTTGGTCTAGGTCTAGGATGACAGCAGAGAGTTAAAAGGCGGGCACCGCACTTTTCCCTATGAAAACCACCTAAGGGGGAGAGGGTGGCAAGACTGCAAACTCTGCTGTGGAGAGAGTCACTGAAGTCACTTCTTGGGGACAGAGTCGCTCTTCTCCAATCACCAAAAAAAACTGTTACCAGTTAGGGGACCTCTCCCTTGCTGCTGGATTTGCTTTTCTCTTTCTTCTGGCTCCCCTGCCTCGCCCCCCCCCCCCCATCTCTCTCTTTCTTTAACCCTACCTAATCAGATAAACATTTTTGGGTGTATGTAGAGAATGACACGGGGACGGGGACCCGCAGTAATCGCGGGGATGGGGACGGGGACAGAGCCCACGGGCACGGGGTGAGGACGGGATGGATCCCATGGGGATGGGGACAGAGCCCTTGAGGATGCGGACAAACTTTGTCCCAATGTCACTTTCTACTTTGAAGCCTGTTAATGAACTGGACTGTTATTTATTTTTGATTGATGCAGACGACAATATTTTTATTTTTTTGAAAAATAAGCAAAGATGCCGACCACAGCTAGCAAAATTTGCATGGGGGATGCTGTACATTCCTGCTGCAAGCACATCTTCTAAGAAGACATCTTCTGTTTCAGGAAGGACTGTAGAAGCAGGAGAGCTAGACACAATCCTGAGATTGTTGATGATTTCATTTTTTTTGTTACATTTGTACCCCACACTTTCCCACTCATGACAGGCTCAATGTGGCTTAGGTACTTATTTGTACCTGGGGCAATGGAGGGTTAAGTGACTTGCCCAGAGTCACAAGGAGCTGCCTGTGCCTGAAGTGGGAATCAAACTCAGTTCCTCACTTCCCCAGGACCAGAGTCCACCACCCTAACCACTAGGCCACTCATCCACAGATTAAAAAATCATAACAGTGCTTCAAAGAGCATATTTCTCCCCTCTAGGGCATACAGAACAGGTTGTATTTTGTACCCCTGGACATTTTTTTTTTTTTTAATTATATTTTTATTAAAGGTTTTGTCATACAGAGAATACTGGCATTTATAATCTGCTTAACCATCAAATTCAAGGTGGAATACAAAAGTAAACACAAAATCAAACAAACCCCCCCCCCCCCGGATATTAACCCCCCCCCCCCAAAAAAAAATATCATAAGCATAATCAAAATCAAAGTTCCATGGCAACACCCGGAGACAAATTGCAGGGTTACACAAATTCAAGGAGTGCTATGTGGCTCCTGACAAAAAAGGTCTAAACGAGCCCAGGTCCTCAAAACAGACTTAATGTTTCGACGTCTATGGGCCAAAATTGTTTACCCCTGGACATTTTAACAGGGTGGATTAGGATTCCTTGGGGTAGTAGAAGTCATCTATTGTTGGGGTTGGAAGGGTAGAGGGTGGTGGTTGGAAGGATAGAGGGTGGTGGTGGGGGGGAGCGTTTATTATAGCATCTCATTGCTATTATTGTTTTCTATTTGGTAATTTATACATAATAGTTGCACAGCATATTGTTCCTTTTTATACTTCAATAAAAAGATTTAAATATAAAGTCATAAGTGTTCAAAGCTTCTGCAGATGACAACAGAACCTGTGGGGATGGGACGGGGACAGAACCTGCGGGGATGGGGTGGGGACGGTGACAGGGCCTGTGGGGATGGGACAGGGTTGGAGACAGGGCCTGCGGGGATGGGGTGGGGACGGAGATGGGGCCTGTGGGGACAGGGTGGAGATGGAAACAGAACCCATGGGGACTGCACAGGGACTAATTTTATCCCCGTGTCATTCTCTTGTGTGAACCATGGGAGTGGGAAACAAGAGAAAAGACTGATTCCGACTTTATCAGTCAGTTAGGTACCATTGCTGAAAGGAGACCATAAAAATCAAGGGGAGGGGGGCGGCTAGGACAGCCCTGCGATTGGAAATAGGTAAAAAAAAATTACACTAAGGGGGTGTAAAAGGAAAATGTGTGAGCCTGAGTTTATTGGTCAGCTGGGCAGCACTCCAAGAAGGGAGAAGGGAGCACATCAACAGATGCAAATACACAGGTAGAAAACAGAGACTCCCTAACAGAACTCAATTCAATAAATATAAGCAGAAAGACTGAAAATAAAGACAGCAGAGAGGAGAGCATGGAAAAACCCTGTAAGGGATCTGGGTAACCTCAAAACATAGCTTTATAAAACAAATAAGCAGGGAGTGTGGCTGTGAGGGAGTAGCAAAGAGGTTAGTTAGAATCCTATTGATTTTCTTAATCTGAGAGGAGTTGGGAGAGTACATAAGTGTTGCCATACTAGGACAGACTGAAGGTCCATCAAGCCCAGTACCTTGTTTCCAACAATGGCCAATCCAGGTCACAAGTATCTGGCATGATCCCAAAACAGTACATACATTTTATGCTGCTTATCCTAGAAATGAGTGGATTTCCCCTTTTATTTTAAGAAGCTGTCCAAACCCAGGAGGCAGATCCCAAGAAGAGCCTGGTCAGGAATCTATGAGCCAGTGTCCAGAGGGAAGAAGAGCCCTTTTGAAATAGCTGTCAGTGGTCCCATCCACCTCTAGCAACTGGTTTCACCTATTTGTAGTCATCTATTTTTAGCAACTGGTCACATGTTTAATGACATCATCTGGACATCTGCTGGTCCATTGAGAGTAAGTGGGTTTAGATGGGCTTAGTCTTTGTCTGAGAATAGGTGGAGGTGTAGTCTTTTGTTAGGTGTAGTAGATGTGTTGATGGGCTTAGGTAACCACCCAGTTAGTTTTTGTTGTCAGTAGTTTTCCAGAGGGAAAGGGGGGGGGGGGGGGGGGGGGAGAGATGAAAGCCAGACCAGTTTATCTGATTCTGTCCCAATAAGTCTTTGCAGCTGTATTTTTTCATATCCAGCAAAATCAATAACACTGACAATTAAACTCATATCATGCTACACACTCATTATTTTATAGACCTCTATCATATCCCCCTCAGCTATCTTTTCTCCAAGCTGAGGAGCCGTAGCCTCGCCAGCCTTTCCTCATAGGGGAAGACACCTTCTTTTAGGGAAAAGCTGCTCTCCAGTCTCCCAAAGGAATGGGTTTACTGCTGCTAGAAAAGACCCCTCCCCAAAAATGGGTGGGGGATAATTACTTTTCTGTTCTAGAGCAGCAGGAGTCAAATACTGCTCAGCTGGCATAAAGGGAGCAACCAAAATATGTGTGGGGGGGGGGGGGGAGAAGAGAAGGAACAAACAAACAAGCTTCTGAAAAGACAGATAGGTATATGATGCATCCACATTCAGCCTGAAAAAGAGGTATTGGCAAAGCTCAGCATCTTTTCAGATGCTCCACAAAGCAACCTTGGAGGGCAGCTCAGATGCCACAGTGGCTCTAATTCTAGACCAGCTGCGAAAGGGGGTCACTGCCAAAGTGCCCCAAACAGTTTTCCACCAAGAATCAATCCTTGAAAAAATGTAGGTGACTTAGCACCATCACAGCCAACATTATGACCCTAAAGAGTATCTCAGACACCCTCACTGACATGGGACAGCCTGGAGGAGTCTGAATTGACTGTTGGAGCTCTAGGAATTGCTGAGTGCACTGATCAAGTCCTGGGCGGAGCTACTGTCACTCCCCAGGCTCTGAACCAGACTGTTGCTACAACTACTACTGGACAGACTGTTGGTGTCCATTTAGGCCACAAGGGATCATAGCTGATCCAGTTACCCAGGGAGCTGCTCAGAAGCAGTGGCGTAGCCACAGGTGGGCTCAGGCCCATCCAACAGTAGCACATGGTAATAAAAATGCTGCTCTCCACAATACTGGCACCTTCGCATGCTCAGTTTTCAGCGCATGCCTGCTGCAGACTACCAAGGTGGAGACTGGAGAGAAGCATTTTCCCACCAGCTGAGATATTTTTTTGGTGTGGGGGTGGGGGAGAGAACATTTGGTGCCCACCCACTTCTTGCCTAGGCCCACCCAAAATCTGCTGTCTGGCTACGCCCCTGCTCTGGAGGTTCGCATTCTGCAGTTTGTACCTGTAATGATTCCAGAAGAAACATTCCAGAAGCATGTCCTTAACTCAAAGGACCCTGGACAGTTCTGGGTGTGTCCAGGAGTGGGTCATTCCTGGCAAGAAGAGATCCTAAGTAGCCCAGCTGGCCCAGAAGAAACCTCTCTAAGCTCCCAAGGGAGTGCTCCATTGGCCCCAGAACAGACCACACCCACCCAACTGCTGAGAAGTTTTAGATGGATGCTGCACCCACCCCAAGCAGTGTTGCCAGATGGGTGGGTTTCCCACCCAATTGGGCTGGTTTTTAAGCCAGGATGCTGGAAGTTTTCGAAGGCTGCGGGCTGCGGGAAATTGGGCTTCTTTTTCGTTGCAGCTTTGCGGGGTTTGCGCTTTTTTCGGGGGCTTCTATTGGTCCAATTTGGTCCAATAGAAGCTTTTCCGGGGTAGGGTTGACATCAGGGGTGGGGTTAATGACATCAGAGGTGACGTCAGGGGCAGGGCTAATGGCGTCAGAGGTGACGTCAGGGGGCGGGGTCGGTGATGTTGGGGGCGGGGGCGGTGACGTTGGGGGCTGTGATGTTGGAGGCGGGGTCGGTGACGTTGGAGGCGGGGTTTGACTTTGGGTGGGTTTTGGGCTGGTTTAGGGCCGATTTGGGGTGGGGAAAATTTTTCCCATCTGCCCATGCTGACCCCAAGGTATCCCACAAGTGGACCAGAGGCCCCTAGAAAGCTAACACGTGCTGAAGTGAGCAACTTGACCACTCCAGGAGAGAACTTCATACTCTGGCAATCCCAGGAAATATTGTGAACCTGCAGGAGAGTGCCATGCAAGGAACGCCTTGGAAGGAATTTCTATTGTTTCAGAAGTCCTAAGTGGAGGCACACCTGCCACCATTGCTCTGCAGGGGTTCTCAACCCAGTCCTCGTGGAACCCCAATCCAGTCTTGTTTTCAAGCTATCCACAATGAATATTCATGTGATATATTTGAATACAATGGAGGCAGTGCTTGGAAATATATCGCATGCATATTCATTGTGGATAGCTTGAAAACCAGACTGGTTTGGGGTTCCTTGAGGACTGGGTTGAGAAACCTTTTGTCTAGAGCAGTGTTTCCCAAGTCCAGTCCTGGAGTACCCCTTGCCAGTCAGGTTTTCAGGATACCCACAATGAATATGCATGAACTTGATTTACATACAGTACCATACCCCCATTATATGCAAATCTCTTTCATGCATATTCATTGTACAGTACAGTACAAGTATTCTGACTGGCAAGGGGTACTCCAGGACCACACTTGAGAAATACTGGTGTAGAGGATACTCTGACTGCCTCTGGGTCCCTTCTGTTCCGGGGCAGAGAGAGGCAGAGAGAGCAGGGAGCCAGTGGAGCCGACAGGCGCGCGGCTGCTTTCTGCACCCTCCAGCAGCATGCACCCGGGGCGGACCGCCCCCACCACCCCACCCTTGCTACGCCACTGCCTCTAGGTATAGCTGCCTTGTTGAAAGAAGCAGCTGTATTTAGCAGCTCTGAACGAGGAGGTTTTAGCTTGCTGGATCCTTATGAAAGTTGTCTTCCAGATGTACCGCAGATGCAGAAGCTGCTGATGAGTGAAAACAAGATTACAATTGGACATACACAAAGACAGAATATTGGTAGGCTTTCCATTACATAATGAGAAATGCAAAGTCATGCCCTGAACATTTCACTTCTTGGGAAATTGTATTCAAGTAGTGAACCTGGCCTGACTGACTAAATTGAAATTGTATTGATAGTGATCATATTAGTGTAATGGTTGAAGATTTGACTGTCTCTGCTGTTTTTTTTTTAATTATTGCCCTATGTTTAGATTGTTATTGTGTTATATTGAACTATTGTCTATATTGTTAGATTGTGATTTAAAAGTTTTACTGTAATCTGCTCCAAATTGATTCACAGTCAGAGAGAGAGAGGGAGTGAATTCTAAACACGAATGGGCCCTTTTGCTAAGCTGCTGTAAAAGGGGCTAGGGGCAGTGGCCATATTTGCCACACACCAGGGCCTCTTTTACCACAGTGGGTAAAGGGGCCAAAAAAAGAAATGGCCGTAAGGGCTCCCATGCTAACCTGGCAGTAATTGGACAGCGTGCGATGTTGACTGATTACCTCCGGGGAAACTGCTTGCGGAAATATTTTTAAAATATTTCCAGTAGTGCCAGGAATGGCACATGCTGGGGGGGGGGGGGGGGTGGAACTACCGCCATCACTCTGCTGCTCCCCAGTATCTCTCCACACTCGTCCTTCCCTACACCCCTTCCCGTGCACTCTGCTCCATGGATAAATCCTTCTTATCTGTTCCCTTCTCCACTACTGCCAACTCCAGACTTCGCGCCTTCTGTCTCGCTGCACCCTACGCCTGGAATAAACTTCCTGAGCCCCTACGTCTTGCCCCATCCTTGGCCACCTTTAAATCTAGACTGAAAGCCCACCTCTTTAACATTGCTTTTGACTCGTAACCACTTGTAACCACTCGCCTCCACCTACCCTCCTCTCTTCCTTCCCGTTCACATTAATTGATTTGATTTGCTTACTTTATTTATTTTTTGTCTATTAGATTGTAAGCTCTTTGAGCAGGGACTGTCTTTCTTCTATGTTTGTGCAGCACTGCGTATGCCTTGTAGCGCTATAGAAATGCTAAATAGTAGTAGTAGAAGTAGTAGTTCTGGGTTGCCATGTGGCAACCCTTTAGTAAAAGAGCCCCTAAGGGGGTCTTTTACTAAACTGAGGTAACATTTTCAGCTCGCAGTAGAAATCATCTGGCTAGAAACAGCTGATTTCTACTGCGAGCTAAAAACACTTTGCGAGGCTTTGTAAAAGACCCCCTAAATTAAAGGAAATTAATTGTGCAGTACATGATACTAAGAAAGTATACACAGACCTGCTAATTTGGCTCAACTATATGCAGCAGGGGCATAGCCAGACTTTGGCGGGAGGGGGGCCTAGAGCCCAAGGTGAGCCCAAGCCCCCCCCGATTCCGCCGACCCCCCCCACCATTTCCGACCCCCTCCCTGTCGCTGCCACCACCAACTTTGACGACCCCTGCCGACGACCCTCTTGACCCCCTCCTACCGACGACCCTCCCCCTCTGCCATCGCCGTGGGCTACCTTTGCTGGCAGGAGACCCCAATCCCCGCCAGCTGAGGTCTTCTTCTTTCCGCGAAGGCTTCGTTCTGTTTCTGACGTCCTTCGCGGGACGAAGCCTTCGCGGGAGGAAGAGGACCTCGGCTGGCGGGGATTGGGGTCTCCCGCCAGCAAAGGTAGCCCACGGCAGCAGTGGGGGAGGGTCGTTGGTGGGAGGGGGGGTCAAGAGGGTAGGCAGCGGGAGGGGGGTCAAGAGGGTCATCGGCAGGGGGGTCCAGGGCCAAATCTACGGGGACCCAGGCCCCCGTGGCCCCACATAGCTACGCCACTGATATGCAGTGTGTTTTTCTAGCAAAAAAGGTGCCAGTACTCAAATGCTAGGCCACCTTTCAGAGGTGGGGTGATCACTGAGGGACCCACCTCACAATGGCCAGGTCCCCTGCAACTCGTCACAGAATCTATGACAAGGCAGAATTGGTGTGTAGAGCCTGAGCTCTTTCATTAAAACTTGGGTCCATAGGTCAATGTTAGCAGGCAATGGATAAGGTGCAGGTACTCAGTACCCCCAAGTACCCCCTCAAAAAAAGCCCTGACTGTATGTTGCTTTTACTTATTACAGTACAAGTATTCTTGCTTGTCTATCTCTCCATAGTTAGCCATCAATGCCAAATCTGTCAGATTCTGAAATTCCTAATGAAAGGTAATGCCCTGTAGCCATCCGGTACCAAGTTTTTCTTTCTATCAATAGTGAAGCTCCTACCTCCCAAGAGTTTGTATGATCTTTTCGAAAAAGCAATCTCTTTTTTATCGGATTGAGCAGATGGTGGAAAGATCACACCCGTACTCCTGGCTCTGTGGTTTTCTACTGACTTGAGGGTGTGGTCGGTGCTCTGACTTTGACCCCGTACCTTTGATCCCAGAAAGAATGAGCACTTCCATCCACTTCCTGTGGGCTCTGCCAGGACTGGTAAACTCCCCAGAGGTTCCAGAGGAAGACCCTGGTTTTACTTTTCAAAAGTTGTCTCATGTATTTGAACACTTGAAAGACAGAAGCATGCAATATTATGGAAGGCTTTCGGGAACTGGGCTTTGTTTTAATAGAGTCCCTTTACATTTCCACTTCAGTTTTTAGCAGGCTGCCACTGCTCATCATGGACCACTTTTCGGGGGCCCTTTTACTAAAGGGTTGGCGTGTGGCAATCCGGAACTATCGCCAGGCTGCCGCAGCAGCCAGGCGGTAATTCTGCCCCCAGCATGCACCATTTCCGGTGCTATGGACATTTATTTCTGTATTTTTACCACCCAGTGGTAATTGTCCAGCACCATGTGCTGCCCAGTTATCGCCAGGTTATTGCGGGAGCCTTTACCGCCACCTCAGTGGGTGGTGTTAAGCACTCCTCCCTGAAATGGCTGCACAGCAAGTGTTAACTAACTGCATGGCCATTTCTTTTTTCGGCCTTTTTACTCTCTGCAGTAAAAGGGGCCTCAGTGTGCATGAAAAACATAAGCTGCCGCTAGCGCAGGGCCCCGTTTACTGCAGCTTGGTAAAACGGTCCCTTAGAGTACATCTATATATATAAAACTCACCCTCAACGTTCTATTGTCTGCTGACGTCACTGAAGCCAAGGTTCGTATGTTCGAAGCTCTGAAGCCACGAAAATCACAGGCTCTGGGCCCCGCCCTCGCGTCAAACGTTATGACGTTGAGGGCGGAGCAGATTCTCACCTCCAACGTTCTACTCAGGCCACAAACTCCGGATTTCCACGCTGTAGCTCTGCTCCGCCCTTGCGTCAAAACACAATGACGTCGAGGGCGGGGCACGAAAACCGCCACCCACACAGAGCTACAACGGAAACAACAGCGGTGCACGCCAACGAACCAGGTAAAACCGTGACGAGCCATGCAGCCATCAAACCCTTGCTAGCGCCCGTTTCATTGCTCTCAGAAACGGGCCTTTGTTTACTAGTAAGTACATAAGTATTGCCATACTGGGAAAGACCAAAGGTCCATCAAGCCCAGCATCCTGTCACAAATACCTGGCAAGATCCCCAAAAAAGTACAAAACATTTTATACTGCTTACCCCAGAAATAGTGGATTTTCCCCCAAGTCCATTTAATAACGGTCTATGGACTTTTCCTTTAGGAAGTCGTCCAAACCTTTTTTAAACTCCGCTAAGCTAGCTGCCTTTACCACATTCTCTGGCAACGAATTCCAGAGTTTAATTACACGTTGAGTGAAAAAACATTTTCTCCGATTCGTTTTAAATTTACCATTGTAGCTTCATCGCATGCTCCCTAATACTATAGAGAATGCTCCTATATTGGCTTTGGACGTTAATCAGTGACATTTTAGTGAGAAAACTTGAAAGAATTTATTTGCACCTGTAGCAAGCTTGCATGTAAAAGAGGACACTAGGCAGGACATGGAAAATCTTGCACATTTGTACATCAGCTTCTTTAGGTACTGAGGAGACATCAAAAATTTGCCAGCTTATACGAATTAGTGCATAAAGCATGAGCTCATGATCCCGTATTTGAAAAGGGTCAATATTCAAAATGATATATCAGGCCAGAAATGGCTCCTGGCTGGTTAAATTGCTTGGTCGGGGCTAGCAGCACTTAGAGGTCTTTTTACAAAGCTGCATTAGGGCCTGTGTGCACCCAATGCACGCCAATTCCGAGTTACCACCTGGCTACCGTGTGTGCCCTGCAGTAATTTCATTTTTGGTGCGCGTTCACTATGCATGTCAGAAAATAATTTTTATTTTCTGGTGCGCAGCACTAACGTCTAGTAAAAGGCATTTGACGTGCATTGACCCTTACCACCCGGTTAACATGTGAGACCTTACCGCTAAGTCAATGGCTGGTGGTAAGTCTCAGACCCAAAATGGATGTGTGTCACTTTTCATTTTGCCGCACGTCCATTTTCAGTCAAAATTTTTTTTAAAAAAGGCATTTTTTACAGGTGCGCCGAAAAATGGATCTGCGTGTGTCCACGACTTGCGCCTACACAACTGCAGCCCATTTTTCAGTGCACCTCAGTAAAAGGACCCCTTAACCGGTTAGTGCCAAACTGAAAACTGGCTATTTTGGGGGCATTTCGGGGGCAGAGTCAGTACTTGGCTAGTTAAGTGCTGTCATTCAGCGCTTAACTGGCCAGGTTCACCACATAAACAGGGCCGCATTTAAGTCAGTCCTATCTTTATGTGGTAATCCATAGCTAGTTAAGGAGTCCTTTTACAAAGGCATTCTAGATAATAGACCAGAAACTTTGAATAATAAAATGAACATTATTATACATGATTAACATTGAACATTATTTTTTTTTTTTTTGGGGGGGGGGGGGGGGGGGGGGTTGCCGGGTTCTTGAAGCCTGGATTGGCTGCTGTCGGAGACAGGATGCTGGGCTTGATGGACCCTTGGTCTTTTCCCAGTATGGCGGTACTTATGTACTTATGTACTAATATCGAGATTATTTTTTTTCCCAGAGTTCTGGGTATGACTCCTAAAGTTTTCCTCAGAAATATTTCCTCAATTATTACTTTAAAAGGAGTGAAGCCTGTGAGAACTGGGATTACTTTAATCAGTGGGATCTGAATTAGAGACTTAAGTATATGTATTATTAAATAACTTCTGGTTTTTAAAAGAGAAAGAATGTAATCAGATCTATTATTTCTAACTAATATTCGACAATAAGTATGTTTTCAATGAAATTATTTGACTATACACCATATTGGCCTTGAAGAAGCCAACCAGATGATCAACGTGGAATAATGAATTAGATGAGTAATGTCTGGAGATAATCAGGTTAATACCACATTTTTTTCCTGTTTACTGTTTAATTGATCTCCTTATCGTGTTTCACTCTCCCTATTTAGTGGTCTAAGGAAGAGAATAGAATTACCTGACTGAAATAATTCCTATATATTACTTTCTCTGTATTTCTGGCAAATTGTTTTATCGCTTGTAAAAATTTAAATGGCTATAAAAAAATTACAAAGCCATTCTAGTGTTTTTAGTGCGTGTTAAAAATAAGCATGCGCTAAACAGCGCTGCGTACGTCTAGTAACGCTATAGAAATGATAAGTAGTAGTAGTAGTAATCGCTAGAGATGCCCATATATTCCTATGGGTGTCTCTAGCATTTAACATGCACTAAAAATGCTACCACACCTTTGTAAAAAGGACCCCTAAGAACTGAATATCACATTTAACCGGCTATGTGTTAGCCAGCTCTGGAAATCCAGAAATTCAGTGCTGCTGCTCGAACATGGCCCAGCACTGAATTTCCAGGTTTAATGCTGGCGGTGATCAGCAAAACATTAAATCACCGCTGGCTGAATATTGGGCCCAAAGTTTAAATACAAGGCAGTAATCTGTTAGTTTAGTTTTCGCTCTTAGGACAACCATTTCTGTGCATCATGTTGACATATATCCATGGTGACTCACATTAACATGCACACAAATGCCTGCATTGTTTCCTGAATTGGTCTCTGAGTGAGTGCTCTCATTAGAGAAAAGAAGCAATGTTGTCCTTCTCATGCTAGGTATTGTTGTATCAAACTTGTATTTGCATAAGCAGAGACATGAAACAACATCATGGCTTGTCTAAATGCCTAGAGAACTGGGATGAGAGAATAGAAAATATTTATCCTTTTGTGTGGCTTGGCACTAAACAAGCCAGTCCACTGGAAAGTGTTGAATGATGGGAGATAAAAGCTAAAAGTTTTATAGGGCATTGCCTACTTTACTCTGGTGCGTTCAAATATCTTCTGACCTGCAGCTGGGTTGTCCTACATCTGCCCTCTGTCCATGGAAAATGGGTTCATTTACTTGGCACCCAAAAACACAGTATGATCCCCCCCCCCCCCCCCTCCATCATCACATATAAAACAGTGCTGGTTATATGCTGCGTAGCATATTTGGAGCCAGAATGTACTAGTGACCTAATTTCCCATGGTAAAATAGCCAACCTTTGATTCAGTCTGCAGCAAAATCAAAATAGCATTTTATAGATTCCAAAGAAAATCAGCCAGTGTTGTGCTACCCCACAAGTTCACCAGTTGTCTGTCTACCTGTACCTTCTTCCTTCACTGCATGTTTTGTGTCTTAAAACTTAAAAAATAAATATTCAGTGTATTAAATGTAAAATTATAAAATATTTGGGCAGTAGAATTAAGTCAGTTCAATAAATCAGTTCAAAAGTGAATAGAAAAAAGCTATTGGTGGGTATGATGCACTGTTCCCTCTAAGCTGAGTGGGAGTCCTCCAACTGCATTGCTGCCAGTAGGGGGTGGTGTTTCAATATCATGTTAACTGTGTAAATCCTTTAGTTTTTAATATGTGAACATAAGAATAGCCATACTGGGTCGGACCAATGGTCCATCCAGCCCAGTATCCTGCTTCCAGCAGTGGCCAGTTCAGGTCACAAGTACTTGACAGAATCTTTCAGTCTTGGTGTCCTTTTGACAGTTTGAACATCGTGGTTAATTCGTTACTCAGCGCCCAGATCATGACCGCTCCAGATGCAGGTTCCACAGAGCCGAAACGCCTTGTTCCCTATATAGTGGGTGTCAGGAACTTGACTTACTTTCAGCGCTGCGCTGGTGCGATGTGAAATCGCTTATCAGATAAGTAGAAGGTTTGCTATTTTTGTTGTTTGCTTTTTGTTCTTTATATATTTTTCCTTTTAATTGCAGTTTAAATAAAATTAAAATTAGAAATTGATTAGATTCTAAAAAGGTTTAACAAAATCATTACAGCTCAGGAGGCAGATGATTATTTCACAATTTGTGCTGCAGATCTGAACTAGCTGGAGGCTATAAGAGATCTCATAGCCAGTTCACTTCATTGATGTTGCCTCAATGCTGAATTGATTATGATATAGTTTGGGTAATACATATCTTTTTCACCATTGATGCTCATATAAAACACTTCTCCTTTATTTCTCTATTGCATAGTAACATAGTAACATAGTAGATGACGGCAGAAAAAGACCTGCACGGTCCATCCAGTCTGCCCAACAAGATAAACTCATATTTGCTGCTTTTTGTGTATACCCTACTTTGATTTGTACCTGTGCTCTTCAGGGCACAGACCGTATAAGTCTGCCCAGCACTATCCCCGCCTCCCAACCACCAGCCCTGCCTCCCACCACCGACTATTATACAAATTGTTTTGGAAGTGTTGGATTTTTCCCTTTTTTCTTGTTTGATAGAATCCCAAATAGCAGCAAGATTCATGCGACTGATCCCAAGGACAAGCAGTGGCTTCCCCATGTCTATATGGGATTAGCCCAGGGCGTAGCCAGACTTCGACGGGAGGGGGGTCCAGAGCCTGAGGTGAGGGGGCACATTTTAGCCACCCCCCTAGCGCCACTGCCGCCAACTTTCACCCCCCCCCCCGCCGCCGCCGCAGCCCTCGACCCCCCCTTCCCATCGCCAACCCTCTCCCGCCACATACCTTCGACCCAACCCCCGTCAGCCGAAGTTCTCTCGGCAACGCAGCATTGCTTGCTCAATGATCTGATCAAGTTTCTGTGCGTGCGTCTGACGTCCTGCACATACAACAGATCATTCAGCAAGCAACGCTGCAAGGCCGAGGAGAGAACTTCAGTTGGCAGGGTTTGGGGTCCCCAGCCACCAAAGGTATGCGACGGTGGCAGGGGAGGGTTGGCAGCGGGAAGGGGGGGTTGAGAGGGTCATGACAGGGGGGTCCAGGGCCAAATCTACAGGGGCCCAGACCCCCATGGCCCCATTGGCCAATGCATAATGGGGCTCTTTTACTAAGCTGTGGTTAAAGGGGGCCTGTGGTAGTGTCAGTGTGTGTTTTGACATGTGCTGAGGCCCCCTTTTACTGCAGTGGGTAAAAGGCTGTCCTGGCGGTAACAGGATAGCGATTACCATCAGGTAAGCCCCAGCGCTACAAAAATAGAAGATATTTTCATAGCGCCCGAAATGGCGCGTGCCGGGGGTAGGAACTGCCACTGGGCTTTTGCGGTAGTTCTGGATTGGCATGTGGCAAGCCCATTGAAAAAGGGCCTCAATGTTTGGCCAGGCATCAAGATTGGGAGAAGGGCCAGAAGCATTCTGGGGAGGCGGGACCAAATGTTATGTGGATTGCGCTGATGTTTCAAGCGAAAGAAGGAGTAGGGTAGGCTGGCTCTATCAGAACAACAAGGAGACACATGTGTAATATTAAGTCTTTATTGAGAAACACCAAGTGCCTTGACACAGCTGCTGTGTTTCGGTGCCAACACGCCTGCCTTGGGAGTCTATAAAACATGTAAAAACTAGTGTAAACATATAAATTACTAAAAATAATGCGCTGATGTTTTCACAATTCAGATGTTTATGTTTACTCGGGCTCTTTTTAGATAGCAAATCAGAGTGATGTACAATCTGAATAAATAAAATTATAAAAGTAAGAAAGAACATAAAAGAAAGTGCACTGACCACTGTACAGGGACCTGCTTGCTGCTCTAATAGGACTGGCCATAACATCATAGAGGCTGGTATGTACTGTTTCTTTCACATCTTTGGAGGGTGGGAAGGGGTCAGTGACTACTGGGGGAATAAGGGGGGGCTCATGTCTTAATCCCGCCAATGGTCATCTGGTCATTTAGGTCTAACTTTTAGCCCTGGACGTTTTTGCTTTGTTCCATTGTGTTAGAAAAACGTCCAAATGTTTCTGCTCTCTCTCTGCCTGGCTTCCAGGCTCCTTGATTGCTTTGCTTCCACCCACCTGGGTCTGCTCTTCCTCTGCCTGGCTTCCCTTGCTTCTCTCCTATTGGTCTTCCAGTTCCTCCTTCCCCTGCTCTTGTCCTATGGCTGTGCCCCTTCTCCCTGCTGATGTCAGACACCAGCACTTTTTCATCTGAGCTCTTCCTAGACTCCGTGCTTCAGCTTCTACTTTGGTAGGTGTTTCTAACTCTGTAGTCTGCTTCTTATCTACTGGTCCCTTGTTGATGACTTTGCCTGTACCTGGATTACCCTTCTGCCTGCCGACTGCCTACTGGCTTTCGCCTGCATCTGGATTACTTTCTTGCCTGCCACTGACTACTGACTTTCGCCCGTACCTGGATTACTCTCTTGATCTGCTCCCTGCCTGGCCGTTACATTCATCACCCCGCTTCCAGCTCCGTCCCGTAAGTCCTGCAGGCCGCCCTCACCTAGGGGCTCAACCTCTGGGAAATGGCGGTCAGCGCAGGTGAAACCCGGGGTTCTCCAGCCGCCAAGCAGTACCTGATCCGAGTACGGGGCTCTGCAGCACTCTACTTGGTACAAGAACTCACAAGTCTGACAGGGACATAGGGGTGAGGCAAAACAAAATGCATAGATCTGAAAATCGAGTGTACGTGTGATGTTTTTCTCACAGGCCTAACCATGCCCTGGTGAATACCTCTGCTTTCTGTGGTTTGAAGTGTGCATACCATGGAATCCACACACTACATTTAACCATAATTGAGGAGGGTAAGTTTAACTCAGGCCATTTTAATGCCAATGTGCCTGGGTAAATTCCTTGTAAATTTCCCTTCAATTTGCCCCACTGTTTTAACTTAATGGCCTCACCTATCATCTGTGTTTCTTCCCCAACTGTCTCTCTTATCAGTTTGCTATCTTTAAGAAGCAAGAACTGTATAATATGTAACTTGGTAGTGTTTTACAAATGATAATAATAATAATTTACTTCAGGCCCCAGTGGTGCAAATAAAATTTCCATTTATTTCTATGTATATCAGTCAAATATGTAAAGCCTAAAAGGTCTCATTAAGCAATCTTTGTAGATACCAAAATCTACAGTGGAAAGCAGCTTATCAAAAATTTACAAAAGAGGTTTACAAAAGAGGCCACAGGACGTGTAAGAGCTGCCAAAATCAATGCTCCCTGCTTCCCCTGGTGTACATTGTAGCCAGACACACCTTTACTTTCCCCGGCTTTTCATTCCAGAGGAGACCTTTTGGGGAGGGTTAGTTTCTGGCTTGTGAGGATGAGAATAAGACTGTTGTAAGCCACTTTTGGAATGGAATTTGTTGAATGCATTCATCTTTATTTTTTAGGTCAGTTCTAGGAACTGTGACTGGAAAATTACTGAATCTATTCAAAATATAATGGAACTATACCAGCACAGATGAAACACGAAGAGTGGAGGCAAATTATATTTAAGAGAGATGCAGTGTAACTGAAAGTCACTAGAATTAAGCAGACATATTTGTGGAGAGAACTGAATTCTACAGGGTAGGATGTTCTGTTTCTCTTTGGCAGAATCACAAGGAAGAAGAGTTTGATTTCCAAAAACCTCAATTGAGTAGCTTCGTTATCTAGCAGGTGGCAGTGCAAAAAGATCAGTGGGCTGATTCAGTTTGCCCAGTTGTATCACCTAGTCAGGATATATCCCAGCTGCAACTGTAGCAGCTTGCCCATAGGCAGGATATCACTCCTTGTCCAAATTTTTGCCTTCCTTGTTAGTTTTCCAACATCCTATGTGGTTGCAAAACCAACATTTAATAAAACTACTAAGACTGTTACCTGAACATGCAGGATCCTAGGTTCTGGTACCATGGTGAACAGCCACCATCAGGGAACAGGAAGATGCCCTCTATGGGTAGCAATGAAGATCAAGGGAGAGTAGAGGGAGACACAACTCACCAGCAGAGAGAATTTGAAATTGAAGCTCTTTATTAGGCACCGAAAATAAAGACCCGACATGGGCCAGTGTTTTGGTGGGAAACCGCCTGCCTCGGGGGTCACAGGACTGCTTGTGAGTCGTGTCTTCCTCTTCTCTTCTTGAACAGCCATCATCAACATGTTGATGCTGAGTACGTTTATTTATATGGAGATGTTGCGCACTGATACCAACCCTGCTACTCACAACCTGAAGTATTATTATGTTGTTTTTCCTTTATCTGATGTTTGTTTTGACCTTATAACTTCTACCGGTGCAGCTGTCCTAGCTGCTAGGGATCCTTTGTGGTTATCTCATACTTTCTGAATGTTCTTATTGTTTTGTCTCCAATGGATGTGCATGTTGTGCACCTACCACACTTTTTTGGTGAAGCCCTTGATTCTACAGAATTATTTCTTCTGAAAAGGGTTTGCTTCTTAGATATGATGTATACCTTGGAGGTATTTGAATCTCTCTGTGTCTCTTCTCTCTTCTAGAGTGTCTTAAGTCTCTTGTATCTTTTGGAGCAGAATTGCCTTCAACCTGTCATATGTTGTTTTAGCTTCACCCTCCATAACTGGACACAGTATTTAGGTGAAGTCTTGCCAACAATCTGTTTAGAAACATCATCTCCTTTTTTTTCTATGGTTGTGCTTACCACCAAGCACCTTCTGTTTTCCTTCCTGGAAATCATCAGATACAGTCATCCCAAAGTCTTTGTATATTTTATTTATTTATTTATTTGCAGCATTTATATCCCACATTTTCCCACACGCTAGCAGGCTCAATGTGGCTTACAATAACCGCATTGGCGAACGTCAAGTACGGTAGGGGTTAAACAAATACAATTTTTAAAAAGGGTCAGGTAAGGTAGGGGTAAGTGGGTATAATTAGTGACAAAGAAAGAAGAAAGAAAATTGTCCTTTGAATGATTGTAGAGTTGAGACTTTTAAGTAGAATCAGCAGGGTAGGCCTTGCGAAACAAATAGGTCTTTAAAGATCACCTAAATTCTTGATATTAGTGATTAAGGGGCCCTTTTACTAAAGAGTCGGGTGCGTAGCAACGGGCTGGCTGTGTGCAAATCCGAAACTGCCGCCAGGCTACTGCAGGAGCCTGGTGGTAGTTCCCATCCCCAGCACATGCCATTTCTGGCGCTACAAAAAAATGGTCTATTTTTGTAGAGCCGGGGCTTACCCAGTCAGGCTAGCACAGGAGCCCCTGCTGCCATCTCAATGGGTGGTAGTAAGGGATCTTCCCGAAATGGCTGCGCTGTAAGTGTTTCACTTACCACACGGCCATTTCTTTTCCTAAAAAAAAAAGACAGTCTTTTACCTGCTGCGGAAAAAAGGGGGCCTCAGCTCGCATCAAAAACATGCGCTGACACTACAGCTGACACCCCTTTTACCACAGCTTAATTAAGGGTCCCCCGAGTGCTGTGCAGCAATCTCTGTGATTTCTACATCTTAACTGTATTAGCTCTGTACTTCCTTGCACTGAATCTTAAGTACTTATCTTTTGTAGGTAATTTCTCATTCTGTCTACTCCCTCAAAGGTCTTTATTCTGTGGCCAAAATTTGTGTTATCTGCAAAAAAAGTTGATTTTTTTTCCTTCTAGCCCCTCACCAATATCAGTCACAGGCAGAGATCCCTGATGCACTCCACTAATCATATTTCTTTCCTCAGAGTGAGTTCCGTTCACCACTACCCTCTGTTGTCTATCTGTCTCTCTCTCTCAACCAGCTTCATATCTAATCTGTCATTTTTGGGCCCACCACTATGCTACGCTGTATTTTGTAAGATAATTGCAGAAGCTTTGCAAATCCAAGTAAGGCTCATTCAGTGGATGCCCTTGATCTAATTCTCTGGTTGTTGTTGAGACAAAGAGATTGATCAGATTTGTTTGACAAGTTCTCCATCTGGTAAAACAATGTTTTCTCAGTCCTACAGCCTAACCTGTTGGTTTTGAGACAGGTTATTATCCTTTTCTTCTTTAGAATCTCCACTATTTTGCCCTCCAGTAGTGCTAGGCTAATTGGCTGCCCTTCTCCAGTCTCACGGGACCATTCCCATCTCCAAAGAAATATTGAACCTATCCTTTAATGGGTCCACAGGGAGTTTTCTAAGAGTTGAAGCAATCTAGGATGCATCCATTCTGGCCTAATAATTATGTCCACCTGCAGTTTTGTTAGTTCTGCACAAACCCTTTCTTTCTTAAAAGGTGTGGTATCTACTCTCACTTCTATGTGTACAGGTCCTTGTGGACTGTCCTTGACTAGTCCAGTCAAAGCCCAGACTGGAATCCAATAGAAAATCTGTGGCAAACCTTGAAGAATGCAGTCCACAGATGATCCCCAGCCAACTTGAAAGAACCTAAGATTTTCTGCCAAGACGAATGGGCAAAAACTGTACCATCTTGCTGTGCAAACAATTCATGGCTGCCACTGCTGTTAATGGAGCTTCCACCCACCAAGTATTGAGTCAAAGGGTCTGGAATTTGTGCAGTCAAAGATTTTTGATATCTTATGATTGCTTTTTGAATATTTCTATAATTTTTATTTCACATTAACCCCCCCCTGTTTACTAAGCCACGCAGCAATGCCGACATAGCGTAGCTTAGTAAACAGGTGGGTACGTGTGGGCCATGTTGTGTAGATCAGTGAAACAAATTCCTTTTTTTCAATTTTCATTACATTTTTCAGCACCTTACAACAACTTCATAACCACTCAAGGTACATAACAAAAATATCAAAACATGTGACTTCCCCAGGTATTGGTCCCAATTATATTTCTAGTCTAAGTTTAAACTTTATACAGTCCAGCTCGCTAATATGCCCACCATTGCCTACTTCTATTCCACTTGTCCACCCTTAGAGGCATAAACCACTTCGGTGTAGTCTCGCTTGGGTGAGTCCACACTCTGAGATCTCTCCACCACCATATAAAATATTTTGTTCACATAGTTTATTTATCTGGATCATTCTTTTTCTCATTTCGTCCTTCCCTATTAGACTCTGGCTCTTTACCGATTTTAGTTTTCAACTTACCAGAAGTCATTGTTTGGATTGATTATATTTGAAGAGTTGGTTTACTTCTATTCCAAGACAGGAATTGCGACACCAGAGAGGTGGTGGTAATAGTTAAGGCTTAATATGTTATGCATTTTTAATTGTATCTTTTAAACAGCAGAACGTGAAAAATATGCAAAGGTGTGAAGACTTTTACATGGCACTGTACCTCTGGAAACTGCAGTCCTTCTCAAATCCCTCCTTCCATGAATACTGAACAAAAAAATATGTTTTTTTCCTCCTCGTCACCCTCCATGCAGTGCTTCTCCTTTCCTTTTGGTCTTACAATTCCACTTCTGCAGTCCTTCCTTTTATTGACATATCTCAGAAGAGTCTATTTACTTTGCTTTATTGTCTTGACTACATTGGTTGCCCTGACAACGGTTCTCTACTTCTATCAGCTTTATTCTCTGTGTTTTTCCTTCTGTGTTTCCTTGTGCTTTTTGAATACTTAAAAGGCAATTATATAATTAGGCACCAATAGTGCATTCAGGGTGTCTTTTACTAAGGCATGCTAGCATTATTAGGACACGCTAAATGCTAAAGATGCTCAAATATTCCTGCTAAAAATGTTAGTGCACCTTCGTAAAAGACCCCACTTTGTTTATAGAATAGCAGTGCTTATGTGTATGATTGGCGTCAATAATTGGCAGTTGTGCACACAGGGCTAGATTCTATATATTACCCCTAACAAATCGGTGCTGAAAAAAATACGGCTAGATGTATTCTTTAAACTTTGCCTAAAGTAAAACACAGTTTACAGAATATGCCTAAATTTAGGCATAGTTAATAGAATATGCTCAGCACCCGTTTTCTGTGACTATATTTAAATGCGGGGGAGGGTAATCCACTGGGTGGATGAACAGCAAAACCCACAGAAGTAAAAGAAACAAAAAAAAGGAGTGGGAAGTGGGCCAGTAACTCCAGAGACTGGGACAACTGAGTAAAAAAAGAAATATTTTATTAAGGACTCGACACAGATCTGTGCTTCGGCCACAGGCCTGCCTCAGGAGTCTCAAATTGTTCAGAACGAACTATCTGATGGAGGTTAGAAACAAACCTTCATAGTAAGGTGCAGTTGTGATGGCACTATATACAAGTGGACTTGAGAAAGACCTTTGTACTCATGAAAGAAACAGCACATTGCGTTGCAAAAGTCCAAAATGTGGAATTGGCAGGTCTGTGGCCGAAACACAGATCTGTGTTGAGTCCTTAAAATATTTCTTTTTCGACTCAGTTGTCTATATTTAGATGCGGCCATTTACGCCAATGAAAACCTGGTGTAATTGTTGATACCTAAATTATGCACAAAACAGGCATATTCTGTAACACTGCACATAAATTCAAGGAATGCCCATGACCTGCCCATGGCAACACCCCTTTTCAGATCCGCATCTTAAAATGTATATGCATCACTTTATAGAATACACTTAGTTATGCATAAAAATTCTAATGCCAATTAGTGTCAATAATTGCTTGTTTAAGTAATATGGAGGGGCATTTACAATATGACGTCTAAACCTGAATTTGGACGTTTTACACAAAACGTCCAAATTCTGAACAGGAAAGAAGGTCATTTTCAACAACTAAAAAAGTATATCTTTTTCTTTTGAAAATACTGTCTTGAAAAACGTTTTGTCATTTGGACGTTTTGTTTTTTGGTCCATTTTCGAGCAAAAAACATCCAAATGCAAAACACACAAAATCAAGCCATTAGGATACATCCCATAAGAAAAGTTTCAGTCACAGGAAAAGCATTCATAGAGGATACCAAAGTTCAAACTGCTGTAGAATCAGTCCTGTTACACTTGTGGAGGAAACGTAACCCTCCAAAACTCACCAGAAGCCTCTGTACCCACATATAGGTGCCCCCTTCACCCATAAGAGCTATGGTAGTGGTGTAGCGTTGGGGTACTGGGTTTTGGGGGGCTTAGCAGACAAGGTAAGGGATCAATGGTGAGATGTGTACCTGGGAACATTTTATGAAGTCCACTGCAGTGCCCCCTAGGGTGCCCTATTGCTTTTCTGGGATGTCACTTTTCCATTATTCTACCTGATGCCCAGCTTTCTATTTTTGATAAACGATAGAGACAAGGTTCAGATATTATCATTTGGGCTTTGAATTCAGATCTATAGATGAAAAGGAGGTCTCATTACATATATCTAAATGCCAGAGTGCTATTTTTCCATACTTCATAGCAAGAGTGTACATTCCCTAATTACCTGTCCCAATGCAGCTGAAGCTTTTACCTCCTCAGAACATGTAAATGGTTTCACTGTTTGGTGGATTTTCTTGTGTATTGTGAGGTCTGCCTTCTGCCTAAAGCCTTTATCACACTCAGGGCATGTATATTGTTTCACTGCAACATGGATTCTCTGGTGGACTGTGGGGCTGCACCTAACTCCTGGAAATGCCCCAAACCCACCCAAGCCCCTCCCTTAGCCACGCTCCCTTTGGAGTTGCAAGATAAATATGGTGTGCAGGTTAAAGAATAGGCATGGATCACACATCTGCATGTAACCGGTAACCGATGCCAATTAGGGCTTGTTAAGGTCAATTAATGATTGTCAGTCCACTGTTCTCTCTAAGCTAAGCGAGAGTCCTCCACCTACGGTTCTGACTGTGTGTGTGTGTGTATAGGGGTGCTGTTTCACTGTCACATTTTTAATAGTGAGGAACAGGCAAGCTCTGCAGGACTCCAGGGACCCTGCCTGTCCCTAGTGACTGAAAACATGATATTGAAACATCACCCCCTGCTGCCAGCAATGTAGTTAGATGACTCCTGCTCAGCTTAGAGGGAACAGTAGTTATCACTCTAGAATAGTTAAGCTCTGAAACTCGTTGCCGGAGGATTTGGTAACAGTTACTTGTGCATCTGGATTTAAAAAAAGGTCTGGACAAGTTCCTGGAGGAAAAGTCCATAGTCTGTTATTGAGATGGACATGGGGGAAGCCACTGCTGCCCTGGGATTGGTAGCATGGAATGTTGCTACTATTTAGGTTTCTGTCAGGTACTTGTGACCTGGATTGTTCACTGTTGGAAGCAGGATAGTGGGCTAGATGGACCATTGCTGTGATCCACTATGGCTAATATAATGCTCTTATGGTTCTATTTCAGCAGTGATGATGGAAATTGCTCTGTTAATACATTCCTGCAATGTGGTCTGATTGTAAAAAAGAATCTGGATAGCTTCCAGACATCCAATTCAATGTAGTTTCTTGTCCACAAATGATGTGTTCCTAGAGCAGACCCGAACGGGCCAAATCAAAGCACATTTCCTAGAACTGTCTCCATTACAGCTTTCATCACTACATAAAGAGCAGTCACAAGATTTACAAACAAAATCTTTATTGTTCCAATGCATACCTGGTTGGTGATAAGCAAAGGAGCTGTGAAATAGATCACTTTGCAAAATAACATATTGCACTATATTATAAACATGTTACAGCAGTTGGTGAATTTTTTTCTTAATAAATCACAAGCTTGTATCCAGTCACACCTGCAATACAATTTTCATGTACCTTTGTTATGCATGTCATTGTGGTTAAGAAAGCTGCTAGAAATAACCATTTATGTTAAGAGTTCAATATAATTAGTTACAAAAGTTCCAGATCAAAAAATATAAATATTGGCATTTAGTACAAAGGTATTAATTTTATTTAATCATAGAAGAAGTCCCCATCAACAATTAAACATTCAGTGGGCTCATTTACTAAGCTGTGTTAGCTCACCAATTAGCATGCGATAACAGTTAGTGCGGTGCCTTTACAGTTAACAGGGCAGAGAATGGGTGAACACTGGACAGGTGGAGGGCAATTCTCTGATGGTGTGCCCACTGTAGGTACTGGCTACAGGGTACATTTTAAGCCTAGTCTATAAAGAAAAGTAGATACCTTCTTTTCTTTATAGAATTCTAGTGGAAATGGGCAAACATGCAAGTACATTGCACCAGCCCTATGGTAACAGATTTCCATAATTTATGCACACATCTCTTGATCCTCCCCAAATCTGCCCGTGTGCAATGTACGCATCATCAACTTATGGGGCTAGATTCTATACAATGGCGACTAAAACATTGTCGCTGAAAACAAAGCTGCATAAACGGTATTCTATAAACAACACCTAAAATTCAGTGTGGTTTATAGAATTAAGCTCTTAAGCGTTTAATTAAACGAAAACATGGTGCAAATGCCCATGCCTAAATTTACGTGTGGAGCACTGATATTCTACAATTATGTGCATAACTCAAAACCACGCCCCCAATCCGCTCTGAAATGCCCATGGCCATTTCCACACCCTCTTTTTTGGGTCGTGGGTAAGTCCCAATTAAATCTAATTAGCGCCAATAATTGCTTGTTAAAAAACAATTATTGGCACTAATTGGCTCATTCTAGTAAATTGTGTATGCAAATAAGGAGCATGTCTAAATTTGCGTGCACAATTTTTGACAACCTTTATAGAATCAGGGGAATGGTGTGTACTTTTCTGCTAGCTGGGATTCTATAAATGGTCATTTATATGTGTAAATGACTAGAATACTGCTATTCACACATTTCTGCACCCCAAACTAGGTAACTCCTTATGGAATGGTCCCCCTAATGTGGAGGTAGTTACCTTGTCAGATAATGTGGCACAGATAACGTGGTAAAGACTTTCTCCCACATTAACTGGATAGAAAAGATGTTGAGAACTCCCCAACAGTTAACACAGAGGGTTTGGAAGGTACATTTTGGCAATTACCATGTACTAAACCTCACCACAATTTGTTATACAAGCCCTAAGTAACAAACAAAAAAGAGAGGAAAAACAAAAACAAACTAAAAGTATAAGAAGCAGTCAGAATGACAAACTTCCAAACTTTTACTTTTAAAACTCAAATGATAAGATCAATACTATCCAAATATAAATACCAGTATCTCTCTCAGTTAAAAGAAACCAAAGATCACTTGTCTACTCGGGTATTTCCTGACCTGGCAAGAGAAACGCAAAAACGAAGACAAAAATTTCTGCAACTGAAACAGGATACATTGCAGATAGGAGCGACTTTTTATTTAAAATATCCCTGCAAGTGTTTGGTTTCATATCAATCTGTAAAATATGTATATTTTGATCCCTCGCAATTGGCTTAATTTATAACATCAAAAAAGGCCTCTTAAGATATAGTTATATCATGCTTGTAAATGAATACGTCTCGATTTAAGTTTATTATATATTTACTGTTTTTTCTCTCCATAGTTGGATTATTGGACTCCCTTGTTGTGGACTTTAATGATGCTAATAAGAGATCTTTTGCATTTCTTCGTATTTACTTTATTTCCTTAGGAGAAACTAATTGTATTAGCACCATATTCTTATCAAGTTGATTTAACTTGTAATGTATAGTAATAAATTTATATATATATATATATATATATATATAAAAGAAACCAAAGATCACAATAAAAAGATACATGCATAAAGGAACTACAAGCATAATGGAAAGCTTAAATACTATAAAATGAATTTAACAAATTCCACAATACAAGGACAAAAGAAAGCAAAATACTCCACACAATAGCTCTCAACATCTTTATTTTCTTAAATTCTGGTAGTTATTGGGCCATTTTTACTTTGGGATTAAGTACTAATAAGTATGGGTTTGTGTCTATTACTTTTTTTTCTTAAATTACAAATAGACTATTTTCTTTTAATAATCTTGGAGTAGATACCATTTCACAATAAACATGGTATACGATTACACCAGAATAACATGCAAAGCTCCCTGTGACAGACATCACCAACTTACAAAGTCAGTTTTTTTAAAATGTTACGTAAAGACTTTGATGAAACTTGCTGTATTGTGGTTAGATTTACTAATGTGCTCATTAATGTAACTTAACACTGCAGTAAAGTGAATTACAGGTAGTAAAAAAATGGAAACACGCTTCCTTCCTCTTGTCTCTGCTACACTGGCTTCCGATCCATTAGAGGATTGTTTATAAACTGTTGGCAATCGTTTTAAATTACTAAAGGGAATAAGACTTAAATATTTAATGCACGACATCACTTTGCAGACCTTGAAATCACACTCTGGTAATACCTGCTGTCAAGCATTTCAACTGATTTCTACTCGAACGTGTACCTTGCAGGGACATGCTCCTAGATCTGGAACTCCCTGCCTTCTGATGTGTAATGTTTGAAGGTTTTGAAGATGTTCGAAACAGACTGTGGGGGATATAGGGCTATGTGTAGAGAGATTCATGGTGGAGCCTCATTTGCATAAGTCAATAGGCACGAACAGCAGGCCCTGTATGAACACAGACACTCATGCACAGGGGCCAGCCATGCTCAAGGCCTTTGATTGCTGCCGCCACAACTTTTCCTCCAGCTGACTTGGTGTAAAAGGCCCAATGTGGGGATTCAGCCAGTGACCTACCCCATGGCGGTGCATATCACTGCCAGTACTTTAACTGATAAAGAAAAGTTTATATCTTGATACAGACAATATTGCAAAATTCAGATTTCTAAAATTCATTTATATGTTAGCGCACACCTGTATCATTCAGTCCAAATTCAGGCCCTTTTACTAAAGTGCACTAAGGCACTTATATCCTAAATCTAAAAAGTTAGGCCCCAAAAGTTATGTTTAGTGTGCAATTTATAGAATAAGGTCAGTTACACACCTAACTTAATGGTTTCATGAGATGCTAATTAGCTTTCACAACCAATATTTGTCATTTACTGGTGTTAACTGGTTCTAATTGGCAGTTAGGTGTATAACTGACTTTAGTCGGGTATTCTATAAACTGGGTGTGCAACTGTAAGGGTGTGTGAACCTGAGAGAGGCACCGGCAGGTCAGGGGTGTGCCTAGGGGGACATGCAAATGGGTTGTAGAATACTAGCAGTTACGCACCTAACTGCCTACAGTTAAGTGTGAGAATTTCGGAATCCTGTCAGGTACTTATGACCTGAATTGGCTACTGTTGGAAGGAGGATACTGGGCTAGATGGATCACTGGTCTGACCCAGTATGGCTATTCTTATGTTCTTATTTTCACCAGCCATCTGGTTAGCATACATGCTCCCACATGCAGTAGAGCGCAGAACTGTGGACTTTTATAATGGAAGTTCTGCATGGAACTGAGAACTGTGGACTTTTATAATGGAAGTTCTGCATGGAACTGAGAACTGTGGACTTTTATAATGGAAGTTCCGTGTGGAACTGCTGTTATAAACTTTGTTCTTAGTGCATATCATCCCGGCACCTAAATATTGGCGTTCTTGCTTGAATTTACCTTTAATGTGCAAATTGGTGCATGTTAACTGTTACTATACAAATATGGTAACTGCTTTTGTGGTATCTTTATAATTAGGCCTGAATTCTATAAACTACTACTATTACTTATCATTTCTGAAGTGCTACTAGACGTACACAGCAGGGCAAAAAAAAAAAAATTGGTGCCAAAAAAACAAACAAACAAACAGCACCGATTGCTATTCTATAAATGGTGCTTAAAGTTAGACGCCATTTACAGAATAGCGTTTAGTGCCAGGAACAGCGATTACATTTAGGTGTGACCATTTACACCAATGAATCCTTGTCTAAATTAGGTGTGGATCCCCTTTATTCTATAACAGTGCGCATAAATTAAAGGAATGCCCTTGATCCGCCCATGGCCACACCCACCCCCTTTTTGGACCTGTGTGTAAAATTTCCGTGTGGCTCCCATGCCTAAATTACACAAGTAAATTTTAATTAAAACCAATTAGCTGCAACAATTGCTTAAGATCTCAATTATCGTCGCTAATTGGCTTGTTATTCAATTAAATTGCACATGCAAATTGGGCGAACACCCAAATCTTACTTTTTATAGAATTTGGGGGTCACTGTGCACTCACTTGCGCATTATGGGTATTTTCAGCTAGGAGAGGTAACCAGGTGGGGAATGGGTGGACAATGGGTGTGGAGCATATATTACAGTTAACATGTACCACCTACCGCAGTTAACACAGGTCCCCTTAACGCCTCCTAAGTAGGAGAAGCTTAGTGCTATGACCATGTTATCGCATACTAATGGAATTTAACTTTGGATCTACAAAGGACATGTTGGACATGCCCCCAATAGTTGCAGCATTAATTCTGCACTTGCCATACATTAATTTAGGGGGGTCTTTTACAAAGGCACGCTAGCGTTTTTAGCGAGCGCTAAATGCTAGAGATGCCCACAAGAATATATGGCCATCTCTAGCATTTAGTGCATGCTTATTTTTAGCAGGTGCTAAAAATACTAGCGTGCCTTTGCAGAAGGCCCACTTAATATGTAAACCGCTGTGCTGGTAACCACAGAAAGGCGGTATATCAAATCCCATCCTCCTTTCTTGCGTTAAGGCATGGTAACTACAAAATTAAACACAGTTTAGCAAAAGAACCCCATTATTAGTAGATAAGCCCCATTACATAAAACAGGACCCGTGGCAAATAAGGTACGATAATGTGGTAGTATCTTTTTTGCAAATTTAGCTCATTATTTTCATTCAAGGTTGGTTTCTTTGTCATTTTGACCACTTTTGATATGTTTTAAGAAGTCAAAGTGCCAGTGTATACAGTGCTAAAGCAGTTTGGCTAACATTAATCAATTTAAAACCCCTTATTTTGTTATGATTTACAGTGGCATACCAAGGGCGGGGGGGGGGGGGGGGGGGGGGGCGGTCCGCCCTGGGTGCATGCTGCAAGGGGGTGCAAGGAACAGCCGCATGGCTGTGGGCTCCGCCGGTTCCCTGCTCCCTCTGATGTTACTTCCTGTTCTGGGACAGGGAATGACAGCCCTGTGACTGTCCTGCACCCCCTGCCCCAGGAGGTAAGAGTGATGCACTGGAGGGGGTGGAGGTGATGCTCTGAGGGGGTGTGATGCGCTGTGGAGGTGATGCGCAGCGGTGATCCACCCTAGGTGGCAGCTGACCTAGGAATGCCACTGATGATTTAGATTTTACTGTCCGAGTTACTAATGCTATAATATTCTGAAAGTGACTCCGACTTGGCTACTGCGACCATTCTGAATTTCAGGAACTTGGGGGGCATGGCTGTAGTGATCTATACTTGAACCACATGTGGACATCATATTATACCTAGAAATATGACATGAGCTAGAGAAGACTAGCCTCGGGCAAAGAGCTATTTTCCTTTAAAACAAAGCAGGCTGGCTCCATGGCTCAGTTTAATTCCCAGGTTAGATTTCTGTTACTCAGGCTAGCTCTGGATGTGGACTTGAGGAGACGGCACTCACAGCCTCCAGGGGAATAATGGTCAGTCACAGCTTAGAGATGACTACTAGTGGCCAAACTTGGGATCCACATTAGCAAGGCTCCTAATGGAGCTGCTGTGGCCCCCCAGGCAAAGACTGTTGCCATAGCAACTAAACCAGGGGTTCTCAATCCATTCTTTGGGAGACAGGCTTTCAGGATCTTCAGGTGTGGTTGAGAACCTTTGTACTAGACTAAATCGGGGGGGGGGGGGGGGGATGGGGAGAACATAAAAATAGGGCAAATATTGCTGGGGTGTAGCCAGTTCTGAGTAGGCTACAGGCAGACCTCGAATCACATAAAAGAAAACCTCAATGTTTGTGGACAGAACATGTAGAGGACAAAAGAGAAAAGCAATCTCGAACTAAACCTAAGCAGGAAACAAGAAACAAGTTCATTGAGATTTTGAGGAATATAGCTAGCAGTGCTTTAAAAAAATATATAACATCCTTGAAAAACATATACAGATAAGGCAACATTTACTCATTGTTACATAAACATAAAATAATAGTTTTTATATGCGCAAGTATTTTTAAGCTTTTTACCCATGAATAACATATCTTTATCTAGCCCGAAAAATCTCATTGCTAATAATTTTACTTCCCATAACATTTTGCTAATCTTCATTAATAAATCAATACTTTTGTAGTGTTTGATTAACATGAATAGGTCACATTTATACAATGCAAAATATACACAATGGTGTAGAGCCATATTCAATAATCATATAGATATCTGAGTGAATTAAAAGGTGCATAAGATTAAGGTAACAGTTCACTTGAAGAAGGGATCCATGGTACGATGAGATCCATTGTTAATATGTGGAAAAACACTCATATTCCTGCAAATGCACAACTAAAAATCCTACTCTGAGAAATATAAAAGGTTTTGGACCAGAGGCGGAAGACCGGGTCATTATGTAAGGAGTAATATGGCAGCATTTCTTTGACGCGGATCTCTCCATAAAAGGAGTGGAGAGCAAAGATAATGCCAAGTTTGAGGCCAAATTTGACAAAATTTGACAAAAATTGACAAAGATGACACTGGTGGATATGAAGACACTCTGAGGAGACCTGACTGCCACACTTGCAGTCAGAAAGGACTGCTGTTTCACAATCAGCTGCAGAGCTGGACACAGATGCTATTGGATATTGTTGCAGTGATTACAGTATCCGAATTCAAGAAAGCCTGGGACAACTATAGATCTTTGAGGACTCCTGGGCGTAGGAGAAAGCTGAACTCCACAGAGTGTGGGAAGCTGCCTCTGTTTATTACCTTGGCTGTCACTTGTCAGAGCTCCCCCACTGCTGCTCCTGAACTCAAGAGTTGAGTTGAATCCATTGATCAGCAGGGCCATAGTGAGGTATGTGCAACCAGTACAGGTGCACAGGCCATGGCGGGGGGGGGGGGGGGGGGGGGGGGGAACTGCACCCTATCCACTGCCTCCTCTCTTTGGCTTTGATGCAGTGGGCAAGGTAGGATCACTGGGGGGGGGGGGGGGGGGGATATCGCACAGGGTGCGTTTCCAGCTCAAGATGCTCCAGGTGCCCAGTACACTTTCTCCTCATTTCATTCAGCCTGGGGAATATGACAGAGGCCAAAAGGACTCAAAAGCTCAGAAGGGGAAAGAACAGTTGCTGAGCACAGTGTGTGTCCTACACAAGCCAGGGCCTGGTTATCTGTGATCTGCCAGCTAATTTCTGTATTCTTGGAAAGAGAGGCATGCATGATGACACTTGTTCTCAAGCAAGGAGCTCCTGCATGTTTAAGAACCACCAGTACTACCAGTGGAGGTGTGGTCTATTGGTCAGAGCAATGGACTAAGGACCAAGAAAGCCAAGGTTCAAATTCTACCACTACTCCTTGTGATCTGGGACAAATCTCTTAACTCTCTATGGTCTCTGACGCAAGCTTGCTGGGCACAGAAAATTACCTAGTGTACCTGAATATAACTTGCCTTGAGGTACTGAGAAAGGCATGGACTAAAAACCAAATGCCTTCACCCTTCTGTTATTGTGGGGTGTTGACAGCAAAACCTGGATGTTGCTTTGGACCTGAACATCAGGCAGTAGTGACTCTCTGCCGCGGCACACTGGCATAGATCACAATTGACTGTGAACAAAAGCAGATGTGCATATGCACTTCCGCTTAACTAACACCCCTCTACCCAAGCTTAACAGGCCTCATTAATCACTGGAAATGAAATAATTCTATAAATAAAAATATGAAGAATAATGGATTTGAAGAACTATAACTACGAGCTAAATGCATATGAATACAGGCTCTCTTTCACTGTTTTGTGTTATCACTGTCTTCTCATTTGTATATTACTCCATCCATCTTTATTGACTTTTTGTGGGATCTGGTATATCTCACATTGCTCTATCCAAATATTCCCAGATAAATGTTGGTTTTGAACATTTTTGTCTATCATTTCTTTCTGGATTTTTTAAAAACAAATTAATTACATATAAAACAACAAGAGAGTCCTTTTGTAATGAATCTCTCTTTGGTCTGATAGCCACTTGAATGTCTACGCACTTTTGGTCTATCTGTACAGCAACAGTGTATGATTAAGCTTCTGTGAAAACAGATTACAGAAATTATATCTATTCTCACGGAATCTTCCTCTCCCCCATTATACAACTGATACCTTGAAAATAGGACATATATTAAGACAGAACAAATGTATTTTCCCTTCAAACCAGTCATTTTTAACACACACAATTTGGAAACAGTAGCATTTTGGTTTGTGTAACGGTATGAAACCACCTATGTAGGGCCGGTGGCTCTTCAGTCTTTGTCCAAGCGTATACTGACTGAGGAGCAGCAGCCTCCCATACTCCTGAACAATGGGGCGATGAAACTATCTGTCATGGTCTTCCAGACAGTCTGTACAGAAGGCAAGACCATTAAACAGCTCTTTACAAAAGGCATTAGGATCCTAGAAGAGAGAAAACGTAACATTTTTAGGTCTTACCCGGTGTGAAACCCTTACCATTGATCAGCTAATGCTGGCATATGCTAACAAACTGTATTGTATCACCCAGGCTTCTGTTAATAGACTGAGCTTATATACTGCTTTCCTTAATCCAAAGTTCAACTCAAGGCAGTTTACAAATAATCAATGCACAAAAAATAATGCAATTACAATATGATCAATAATTGGAACACCCATCTATTAGACACAATCAGCTTTCTTGTTTTAATTTTTTTCAGGGGGTGAAGACAGAGTGGGGATTGGGGATATGAGAGAAAGGTTGGATAAAGACCTGTTGGGAGGATGGGGGGGGGGGGGGGGAGGAGAGAGAGAGAGAAATTTTCTAGCACAAGTCATGCCCCAAAGTAGCCCAATACCAAAAATATCTAGGGGGGGGGGGGTGTCCCTCCCTATCTCCCTCCCTTCTCACATAGCTATTTTTGGTGTTAAAAATTATGGGGCTACTTTTGGACATGATTTAGGCTGTAGCCTTGCCTGTGTGGTACTCAGTTTGCTTTCCTGCCTCCATCCTCCAGTCCTCGCTCCACCACATGATGCCAGTGCTCACTGCGTTCTCCTCAACGTGCTGCTCTCTGCCTTGCTTCTCTTCCAGACAACAGCATGATGAGTCATCATCAGCTGAAGACCTCATCATCCACCTCGCCCTCTTATTGGTCAAATTTGGAGCTGGAATGAGGTTTGAGATGGACCAAGCCTCATTTTGGCTCCAAATTTGACCAATAGGGTGACAGTAGAGAGAGCCAGAAGGAACCAGCCTTAGCGGCTGCTCAAAAAACAAAAAAACACCCAAAACATTGCAACCTACGACTGTTAGAAAATGCCTGTGGGAAGCTCAAAAAAACCCATGCAATGCATGGAGTTGGCAACCCTGAGAGACAAAGAGAGAGGCAGGCAAACTGTAAACTTACGGGTAGATAGTCAGTGGCAGTGAGCGTTTTTTTTTAACTGCCCCCAGTGTTATTCCAAGATATTCAATGACGGGCCATGTCTGGGCACTGGCATTGAATATCCAGGGTTATGCAGCTAGCAATATCTTATGTGGTTAAGTGCTATATTCAACCTAAGCAACACCGCATAAAGACAGGACTGATTTTTATGCAGTCCAATATAACCGCTTAACTTAGATGTTTAAGGGGCCCTTTTACCAAGCTGTGGGAAAAAGGGCCCTGCGCTACTGGCAGGGGCTATTTTTTCCCCATGCGCCAGGGCCCTTTTCACCACAGTGGATAAAAAAGCCCCCAGCACACATGGCCATGCGGTAAGAGAACACTTACCGCATGGTCATGCGACAGGGAGCCCTTATCGCTACCCAGTGGGCAGCATGCGTTAATGCCCAATTAACGCCATATAAGCCATTTCTGGGGATTTTCTTTTTCTCCCGGAAATGGTGCGCACTCGGGGCAGGACTACCATTGACGGCAGCATTGGTTTGGCTGTAGTCCTGAATGAGCGAGCTGTAAGCCCTCGTTGGGCTTACCGGCGCTCTGTAAAAGTCCTCCTAAGTGCTGAACATTGGCACTTAACTGCGTAAGTGCTGACTCCACCCCTAGACTACCCACAAAATAGTCAGCTTTGAGTTTACCGGTCTATGGTTAAATGCCACTAATTACCAGCAGATAGCTCTGCACAAATGATTTAACCAGCCACCAACCGTTTCTGGCTGGTTGAGTCACTTTGAATATTGACCTCTTAGGTGTTTTTTTTCCAGCTAATTAGGAGCAGCATTTAACCGGTTAGGCCACTCCTAGTTGTGGTAATATATTAGTTGCATATTCACTGGTGATATCCTGAAAACCTGGCTGGCTGGATGTGACCCAAGGACTGGATTGAAAACCATTGATTTTGGATGGGCAGTTTGATGGCAGGCCAAAATTTATCTTTTATCCAGCCATTAAAGTTATTTAAATAAAGCACTCATGCCTTCATGGGTGCTGACTGCATAACTGCTTTTGAATATTGACCTGGTTGTGCATGGGGAATATGTGTCCAAGAGAATCTGCCAAGGCGGAGAACTCGAACATCCCATGAGAAACCACAAGAGTGTGAAAGGAAAGGTGGGAGGTTGACCAAAGACTGGAGAGATGCACTTTGGAATGAAAAATCCTTTATTGATAAAATGACTCGACACAAACGTTGTGTTTCGGACGCTAGACCTGCATCAGGAGTCCCTACAAACAGCAAAGAGAACCAGCAGGATGCCAATGCCCCTCTCCAATACTAGAAGCATTGTTCAAGTCTCACCTTTACTGAGACCGGAAGAGAGGCTGCTGGCGACTGGAGATCTTGCTTTGGATTGAGGACGTTTGCTGAGTGTGGATGCTGCGTTGTAACGTTTTTCCAATAGTCTTAGACTTGAGCAATGCTTCTAGTATTGGAGAGGGGCATTGGCGTCTTGCTGGTTCTCTTTGCTATTTGTAGGGACTCCTGATGCAGGTCTAGCGGCCAAAACACAACATTTGTGTCGAGTCATTTTATCAATAAAGGATTTTTCACTCCAGAGTGCATCTCTCCAGTCTTTGGTATCTGTGGTCAACCTCCCACCTTTCCTTTCACACTCTTGTGCACAGGAAATTTCACTATTTTGGACAAAGAGGTATCATTCCTTGTCACATCTGTTTGCAATCGCTTTCTGGACAGGTTCCTGAACAGTTTGGAACTCTGGGTCATATAGATTATTCTGGGAGTGTTGAGATTTTACTTATACCTCAAGTGATGATTGCACAATGAGAAAAAAAAATTCTGAGACAGCTGAAGAGTAATAAATAAATAAAACCAGGTGTGTGTGTGTGTGTATATATGTATGTGTGTGTGTATATATATATATATATATATATATATATATATATATATATATAAATAATCACTTCCTTCACCATTCCTGTGGTGGTAATTATGAAAAGCCAATGAGCTTTAACAAGCAGATCAACTATACATTGTTCTGTAACTTTCATTTCATTTATTTTTAGGATTTTTTTTACCGCCTTTTTAAAGAAATTCAGCCAAGACGACGCATAACAAGATGAAAATCTATTTCTAGCCTACTTATTACACTTCCAGGCAAACTCCATAATGATCAACATATATTCATATCATGACTACATATCCTAAAAATTCTATAACACAATAAAATCAATTAATACAAGAAAGAAATGGAACTGTATTCACGTTTCAAGAAAAGTCATGTAAAAGAATGAGAAAGCTTGTCCCAAAGCATCTGTCTCATAACGATCCCATGCTAGGCCTGCCAAGTCTGGTTAAAGGGATGGACTCAGGGGAGAACTATATTAAGGATTCCTTATGCTTTTGCAGTAATTTCTCAGTGGAAGTTTACCCAGGAATGCAATACGATAAATGCTTAGGTACAGATTCTATAAATTCATTTTAAGCATCACACAGGGGCACGCTTGGGGTCAATTCTATAACAGCTTAAGGGCATGCTTAAACCATGATTGAATATTAACACAAAACCACACTGGTATGCCACAAGTTAGCTGTGCCTACTTATAACAGCTCAATGGTTGGCATAGGTGGATGCACTTAAGTGTGCCATGCAAGGAGTGCCACTGACAGCATTCTAGAAGTTGTACGCATCACTTGGAACACGCTCAAGATCTGCCCATATGTACGTTAAGGGTCAGATTCAGGAAATGGCAGCCAAAGTTTGGTTATGATCCACGCTAAGAAAATATTCTGTAAAGGGCTTTCTGTGCAATCCACTCTTTACAGAATGCTAGCTTGATTTATTTTATTTTTATTGCATTTGTATCCCACATTTTCCCACCTATTTGCGGGCTCAGTGTGGCTTACAATATGTTGTGAATAATAGAAATACAATTGGTCATAATACGATTATGGGTATATTGTGAAGAGTTGTGGGAAGACAAAGTCAAATCATCTAGGAATAGAAACAATGAAATGTGACAATGGGGAAATGATAGGGCGATAGGACAATAACGAAAGGATATTAGGGTGTAACAGTTTTATCTGTGAGTGTGGTTTTAGCAGTCACAGAGACATGGCTCAATGGTTCCCATGAATGGGATGTAAACATACCAGGCTATAATCTTTTTAGGAAGGATAGAGAGGGACGTAAAGGTGGAGGAGTAGCTCTGTATGTGAGAAATGATATCGCAGCAACTGAAATGACAGGGAAGTGGGGAAAGGAAGAAGCGATATGGATCACCTTAACAAGAGAGGATAGAACCTTGGTCCACGTGGGTGTTGTCTACAGACCCCCGACACAATTGGAGGAACTGGATAAAGATCTGATCGCTGATATTCAAAAGTTGGGGAAAAAAAGAGAGGTGCTGTTGTTGGGAGATTTTAATCTGCCGGATGTAGATTGGAAGGTTCCTTCTGCGAAATCGGAAAGAAGTAGAGAAATTGTGGATGCTTTCCAAAGTGCTCTGCTCAGACAAATGGTGACGGAACCCACAAGGGAGGGAGCGACGTTGGATCTGGTGCTCACGAATGGAGATAGTGTGTCAAATGTCCGAGTGGCTGCGCACCTGGGAAGCAGTGACCATCAAACGGTTTGTTTTGATATAACGGCTCATGTGGTTAGCGGCCACTCTAAACTCAAAGTCCTGGACTTCAAGCGAACTGACTTTAACAAAATGGGGGAATACCTGAGGAAGGAGCTGATGGGCTGCGAGAACGCACAACAGGTGGAAGGACAGTGGTCCAAGCTGAAAGAAGTAATAAACAGGGCCACAGACCTTTATGTAAGGAGAGTAAATAAAAGCAAGAGAAAAAGGAAACCGATATGGTTTTCAAAGCAAGTGGCTGAGAAAATAAAGGCTAAAGAGTTAGCGTTCCAGAAATACAAAAAATCTCAAGTAGAGGAACACGGGGAGGAATACCGGATGAAACTGAAAGAAGCCAAGAGAGAGGTACGTCTGGCGAAGGCACAAGTGGAAGAACAAATGGCTAGAAATGTACGGAGGGGAGACAAAAACTTCTTCAGGTATATTAGTGAAAGGAGAAAGACTAAAAAGGGGATTGTGAGACTAAAAGATACAGCAAAACGCTATGTAGAAAATGATGAAGAAAAAGCCAATTTGCTAAATAGATACTTTTGTTCTGTTTTCACTGAAGAAAATCCTGGGGAAGGACCGAGAGGGACTGGCAAAAGCACACCTGAGAATGAAGTGGATAGAGCACCGTTCACGGAAGAGAGTGTGTATGAACAACTTGGAAAGCTAAAGGTGGACAAAGCCATGGGGCCGGACGGGATCCACCCCAGAATATTGAGGGAGCTCAGAGAGGTTCTGGCGGGTCCTCTTAAAGATTTGTTTAATAAATCCTTGGAGACGGGAGAGGTTCCGAGGGATTGGAGAATGGCGGAGGTGGTCCCTCTTCACAAAAGTGGTGATAGGGAAGCAGCTGGAAACTACAGGCCGGTAAGCCTCACTTCGGTTATTGGAAAAGTAATGGAAGCCATGCTGAAGGAAAGGATAGTGAATTTCCTGGAAGCCAATAAGTTGCAAGATCCGAGACAACATGGTTTCACCAAAGGGAAATCGTGCCAAATGAATCTCATTGAATTCTTTGACTGGGTGACAGGAGAATTAAATCAAGGACGTGCTATGGACGTCATCTACTTAGATTTCAGCAAGGCTTTTGACACGGTTCCCCACAGGAGGCTCTTGAATAAACTAGAAGGGCTGAAGATAGGACCCGAAGTGGTGAACTGGATTAGGAACTGGTTGACGGGCAGACACCAGAGGGTGGTGGTAAATGGAGTTCGCTCGGAGGAGGGAAAGGTGAGTAGTGGAGTGCCTCAGGGATCGGTGCTGGGGCCCATTCTGTTCAATATATTTGTGAGTGACATTGCCGAAGGGTTAGAAGGTAAAGTTTGCCTTTTTGCGGATGACACCAAGATTTGCAACAGAGTGGACACCCCGGAGGGAGTGGAAAACATGAAAAAAGATCTGAAGAAGCTGGAAGAATGGTCTAACGTTTGGCAATTAAAATTCAATGCGAAGAAATGCAAAGTGATGCACTTAGGGAGTAGAAATCCAAGGGAGGCGTATGTGTTAGGTGGGGAGAGCCTGATAGACACGGACGGGGAGAGGGATCTTGGGGTGATAGTATCTGAGGACCTGAAGGTGATGAAACAGTGCGACAAGGCGGTGGCCGTAGCGAGAAGGTTGCTAGGCTGTATAGAGAGAGGTGTGACCAGCAGAAGAAAGGAGGTTTTAATGCCCCTGTATAAGACGTTGGTGAGGCCCCACCTGGAGTATTGTGTTCAGTTTTGGAGGCCGTACCTTGCGAAGGATGTTAAAAAAACGGAAGCGGTGCAAAGAAAAGCTACGAGGATGGTATGGGAGTTGCGTTCCAAGACGTATGAAGAGAGACTTGCTGACCTGAACATGTTTACTCTGGAGGAAAGGAGGAACAGGGGTGATATGATACAGATGTTCAAATATTTGAAAGGTATTAATCCGCAAATGAATCTTTTCCAGAGATGGGAAGGCGGTAGAATGAGAGGACATGAAATGAGATTGAAGGGGGGCAAACTCAGGAAAGATGTCAGGAAGTATTTCTTCACGGAGAGGGTGGTGAACATGAAAACGGTAACGGAATTCAAACATGCGTGGGATAGGCATAAAGGAATCCTGTGCAGAAGGAATGGATCCACAGAAGCTTAGCTGAAATTGGGTGGTGGGGGGAAGAGGGGTTGGTGGTTGAGAGGCTAGGCTAGGGGAGGGCAGACCTATACGGGGTCTGTGCCAGAGCCGGTGATGGGAGGCGGGACTGGTGGTTGGGAGGCGGGAAATACTGCTGGACAGACTTATACGATCTGTGCCCTGAAAAAGACAGGTACAAATCAAGGTAAGGTATACACATATGAGTTTATCGTGGGCAGACTTGATGGACCGTGCAGGTCTTTTTCTGCCGTCATCTACTATGTTACTATGTTAAGTGTGGTGAAAGTATGGGGAAGAGAATTCAGAAGAGAGTGAATTGGTGCTTTCCTATAGTGTGTGTGAATTCATATGTTTTGGTCCTTGCAGTAGATGTTCAGTAGTTTGCGGAAGTCGGTTAGTTCGTAGATCGTTTTCGATGTGCTCTCACTCCTAAATTTGGGTGTGAGCAGGGCCACTGAGAGATACAGCTGGGCCCGGGGCAGAACTGGACCGCCGCTGCCCCCACCCCTGCTCACTGCACAAGCCGGCATGTTTGAAAATATAAGTGGGGAGTTCCGGGGGGAGGAGTCAAGATGGCGCCAAGACGCTGAGTGTCCGAAGTTCGTGGAGATGTGAATTGCCTTATCGTTTTTTTTTTTCTTCTGAAAGCAATGCCCCATACTAAAAGAAAGGGAATGGTGAGAGCCTTACCCCTCCAAGCTCGCACATCTTCTCCCAGGCAAGGAACGCTCGATGACTTCGTGGCTCAGCGCACACCAACACAAACAGGAGGAGAAACTCCGCTAGACGCTGGTGCAGGGATTCCGGCGTCGCTGGAGAGTGAGATCTCTTTGTCTCCTCCAGATACTGGAACGCCACTCTGTCCTGCCGCGATTCGAGAGGGGAGAGCTGAACTACACAACCCGGAAGTTGGTGAAGATGTGGTCAGCGGAGAGTGTCCCCCTTTGGAAATGAACGCGGCAGTTGAAGGTAATCTAACGCGGGGAAACCTGCCCAGAGTGGTAACTCTAGATACATTGTGGTTGGCAATGGAGAAAATGCAAAAACTTATAATTACCTCCACACAAGAGACTAAAAACCTTGCAACTACTGTTGATCAGCTCTCTAAATCTATGGAAAAAATGAAACAAGATTTAAATGATCAACAAAAGAGCTCTCAGGAAGAAACTGGAAAACTTAAAGAAAATGTTTCAGCAGTGATAAAAGATAATATAAATATGCGCCAAAAGATTGAACAAATTGAGAATTATAATAGAAGACTGAATATGCGAATTCTCAATTTCCCCAAACCAATAGGAGTTTCACCATATGATATGTTTAAAAAATTTCTTGTGCAAAATTTAAAGTTCTCATCTCAAAATATTCCACCGATAAATAAGATTTATTATTTACCTTCTAAGAAAAATCAGGTAGAGACCCCCTTAAATTTGGAGAAAATTGAGGAGTTAAAAGATATTTCAATGATTTTGGAGGACTCACTATCTGAAGTAATGACAAGAGCGACTCTTCTAATATCATTTGTATTTGAACAAGACTTTGACGCAGTATTAAAACTTTACTTCAAGAATACTCAATTAGAGTTCTGCGGTCAGAAACTTTGGATCTTTCCGGATGTGACTAAAATTACTCAGGAGAGAAGGAAACAGTTTCTGGAAATGAGAGTGGAAACTAGATCCTTGGGGGCAACTTTTTTACTTGCCTACCCTTGCAAGTGTATTGTAAAATACTTAGGTATAAAATATGTATTTTTTGCACCAACTCAACTGAGAGAGTTTATAAATTTGAAAAAGATTGTTAAGATATGAATCCAGTATAATTTAAAGAGAAATGGTGGAAGTTAGGCTATGCCTTTCCTGTTAATTATATTTTGACTAGATTCCCTGAATCAGTTTAGACTCCTCTCCCTCTCATCTGCTTTATTGTGGTCTAAGGTAGACATGGTGAAGTAATAATGTATTTTTTTTTTTTCATTTCAAGTATTGAAATTATATGTTTCATTCATGCCTAATGTTTCTTGTAACAAGTTTAAATACTTGTGAATATATAAAATGCATAAATAAAATAATAAAAAAAAGAAAATATAAGTGGGATCAAATAAAAAAGCTACCAAGCAATAAAGAACCACAACGTGGATGTAGCAGCTGATAGGTTTGTTTGCTTTGTTGTGGGATGACTGCTGCGTGGGGAAGGCAAAAGAGAGACTAACCTAATTGGCTTCAACTTTTTGATGTCATCCCGTCTCCTGGTTTCATCCAACCTCCTTGGTCTGTCCTATCTTGTTTGTGCTGGAAGTCAGGACCCGGATGATTGCATTAATGCAACAGATGTATATTCCCAGTGGCGTTCCTAAGGGGGTGGGGTGGGTGCAGTCCGCCCCGTGTGCACGCCGCTGGGGGGGTGCCACGCGCGCCTGTCTGTCGTTCATTCCATGCTCCCTCTGCCCTGGAACAGCGTGCACCAGAGGGGGTTCTTTCACGGGGGGGGTCCTTTTGCCAGAGGGGTCGCGCTGCATCTGGGGGGGGCGCTGCACCCAGGGGCGGGGCACATCGGCGATCCGCCCCGGGTGTCAGCCCCCCTAGGAACGCCACTGTACATTCCCCTTCTGAATTGGGGAATACTCCCCAGATTCTACATATGGCACCCAGATTTATATGCCCTCCCAAGATACACGCACAAATTAATTGACTAATGAGCTCTGAACCATCAATAATTGGGTGCTAACAACCAAACACATTCAAGTTAATTGGCACGTGCATTTGGTTTTACACTATTCTATAAGGCAGTGTGCCTAACTCTCATGGAGCATATCTCAAAAAGGGGTGTGGTCATGGGAGGGGCATAGGCATGTCAGGAGTATTCCAAAATGTTGTTCGTGTTGTTATTTATTATTTTTATTTTGTTTTATTTGTACCCTGCACTTTCCCACTCATGGCAGGCTCAATGCGGCTTAGGAACTTATATGTACCTGAGGCAATGGAAGGTTAAGTGACTTGCCCAGAGTCACAAGGAGCTGCTGTGCCTGAAGTGGGAATCAAACTCAGTTCCTCACTTCCCCAGGACCAGAGTCCACCACCCTAACCACTAGGCCACTCCTCCACTGGCCACTCCTCCACTACAGAACACTGGGTTAGCGAGGCCAACTTGAGTGCCAGCATTTACATCAGGTTTCAGCAAGCTCTAAAGTTAGGGCATAGGAATCTTTTATTATTATTCGGAACATGCTATACCACTTTAGCTGATCTGTAGATCAAAGCCGTTTACAGAATAGACAATACTAAGGGGAGAATTCATCAAGTGAAGGGTCATAGATTTGATATACTGCCTTTCTGTGGGTACAACCAAAGCGGTTTATGTATATTATATGCTGGTACTTTTTCTATCTCTAGTGGGCTCACAATGTAAGGAGCCCTTTTATAAAGGCGCGTTAGGCGATATGCACGTGTAGCGCACACCTAAAAGAGACTATCACCAGGCTACTGTGCCCCTCTGGTGGTAATTTTACATTTGGCATGTGCCCATAACACCTAATTTATTTATTTCCTCACACACACGTTCTTTACGGCGGTAATCAGCACTTTGGCGCATGCTGAATAGTCACTGTGCATGTAGCGCATGAGCTCATACCGCTAGATCAATGGGTGGCATTAAAGGCTCAGGCCGATTTGGGGCGCACGCTGGTTTCAGTTTTACCGCAGGCCCTTTTCCCGTCCCATTAAAAAAAAAGCCCTTTTTTGCAGATGCGGTAAAAATTGGCCTGGCGCATGCCCGATACATGCGCCTACACTACCACAGGTCACTTTTTACCACGGCTTAGAAAAAGTACCCCCTAAGTTTGTACTGGGAGTAATGGAGGGTGAAGTGACTTGTCCAGGGTCACAAGGAGCTGCACTGGGAATTGAACCCAGGTCCCCAGAATCAAACTCCATCACATTAACTATTAGGCTACTACTCCTCCACCTCAAATATACTCAAGTGACGTTATGGCCTTAATGTGCATTAAAGGAATTAGTGCACACTAAATGATAAAGGCCCATTCTATACCTATTAAGAGGCCCGAGAGCTCATCTCGACGGGCCCAGTTAAACGAGGGCTGGGCCCGTTCGAGCGGGTCTCAAAGCGGGCGGAGGAAGCAGGAAGGACGGGGGGAAGAATCAGGTCCATGAGGACTCCTTAGCGCGAATCCATCGTGTGGTTGGTGAGTTTAGAGTTAGGGGGCTGGCAAAAGGGAGAGGCAGGAAGCTGATTGGAAGGAGAGACTGGTGGGGGCGGAGCAAAGAAGAAAAATAAAGCTGGGGGATTGTGACGAGGTCAGGGCGTTCCCTTGATCCTCGGAGGCGTTTACCCACCCGCGATGGTGTTTTGTTTATGTATTTCAGGCATAGAAGCTGTCACAGCGGCAAAGAAAAGAACATAACAAATCCGAGCTACAGGAGAGAGTGCTCATGGGGGCTGAGCCAAGGCAGAAAAGGCGGGTCAGGCGACCCGGGCTGCAGGTGTGGAGGTCCACACGGCGTAGGATTCTTGCTGCTATGGCGGAGCCCGGAAGCGGCCGTTTTGCTGATATGGCAAATGGCTAAGGGGGGAGGGGGGCAGCCACTGCTGATGTATGCCTGGACTCTTGTATCTTGAGAAAGGGGGGCCTATATTGTTCATGTTAATTGAAGTTATATTGTAAAAAAGTAAGCTGCAGCCTATGTTACCCAAAATTGGTTCTCAAGGAGTTATTTGGAGGGGGGGGGGGGTAGGGGTTGGGGTAAAGGATAGCTGGGGTCGAACGGGGTCCCAGCTCCAAGGTTTTTAGCATCTAGTGTGCACTAAATCCCTTAATGCGCGTTAAGGTGCAATAAGGCTATAATGTCCCCCCCCCCCCTAAGTGAAAGAAACTCCATCATAGTGATAGGAAAGAGAAACATTCATACATTACATAAGGGAAAAATAAAAATAGCTTAACAAGATTACAGTTAAGGCTTTGCATTGATTTTTTCTAGCAGCCCATATTTGAGTGTAATTTATAAAATCCTGTGTCCTACATGTATAATTTTTGGTCCTAACCAAACCCTGCCCCCCCCCCTTGCCATATACACATATTACAGATTTATATGTGTAAATCCTGGCTTTCTACAACAGAGTTTTCAACATTTATTTGATATACAACTGTAAATGCTAGGATGTACATATGTAAATTATGGATATGGCTTCTTAAATAGGGGCCTGAAGATGGCACACAACAGTTCAGATAGTGACAGCTCAACTCAACAAATCTTTATGTGCCCAAACATCTCTCGTTCTAGTGTGTGTACGGTTTTATAAACTGTTTATATATATATATATATATATATATATATATATATATATATATATATAATCAGCCTATAAATTCAAATTAATAATACAATGAACTTTTTATGACTTGTTCTTAAAAAAAAAAAATATCCCCATCTGATGAATTCAAAAAAGTTTAAGTACCATAATTTCATTTTTGCTATTTTAAAAAAAAAAAAAAAAACATCACAAAAGGATTAGTTCCTCTTAGGTGTACAACTTTTGTACTGTATTCTCAGTACAGCTTCAGAAGGCAAAGCCTGCACAGGAAATCCACTCACCAGATATGCAGACAGCTAAGCAGTGCAAACACAAGCCCGGCTAGGAAGGCCAGGGGAATGGCAAGCAGCAAAGTGAGGAGCTTGTAGAGCAGGTATTTACTGAGTTCAAACAAGGCATGGCTGCAAATCCACACTTTATCAAAACTGTGGGTGCTGGAGGGCTCTGCTATCACATCCTCAAAACCTAACTGCAATAAAGAAGGAAAGAAAACCAAAATCGCAGCTTAATAGTAAGTACATCCTTGTGCAAAGCAGATGATGAAAAGACGTACAGAAATACGCACAGCGCTCCTTTTTTTTTTTTTTTTTTTTAATACACTTGCGCATGATTTCCAAAAGCTTCACTATAGTGAGAAAGTCGGACATTTCGTTTTTGACTGAATTGCAACCGCTTCTTAATTTGTGGCTCAGCACAATTAAGATACATCGCACTCTGTGTATCAATACAACACGATTTAACATCTCAAACACAGCACAGTCTGGATTGCAAGTGTGCGACCGAACCTTAAGCAAAGACTGTAAACGCTTGTGAAGCCCCCCCCCCAAGTTCCTGCTCACCTTCAAATGCGAGTTCAGATCGTTGGGGTCTCGGTCCTCAGCCTGCTCGAAACTCTTCTCCTTCTCGGAGAGCCCGGGAGCCGAGGGGTTGAGGTCATCGTCGTCCATGAAGATCCGCGCTTCTGCCTTCTTTTCCAGCCCCATGTTGCTCCTTTCCTCGCTCCTGCCTCCCCGGGAGTGTGCGCGGCGGCAGCTCCCTCTCTCTCCCTGTCCCTGGGTCCTGAGCTCCGGCGCTGCGCCCGTGCCCAGAGCCACGCCCAGAGCCGAGCGCGAGCCTAGTAGCGGCTAGCGAGGGTCCCACCGCGCCGTACCAGTGTTCTTCCTTACTACCAACGCGTGCAAAGGCAGATCTGTTAAGCGGGGAGATCTCTGGGTCCCAATCAAGGGAACTAGAGGAGTCAACTTTTCAAAACCATTGGCAGGCATAGGAACCAGCCCAGCTCTGTGGGTGCCCCCTGGGCGCTGAGCACCCCCAATATTGGGCAAGCTACTTCATTGTGAGGGTTCTTTTACTAAACTGCGCAAACCGGCACAGCTTAAAATGGCTTATCGGGCATTTTATTGCAGACAGGCATGCCTGGTGGGTGGGATGGTTCTCCACTAATCTGTTTGCACATCTACATTACACCTGCTAAGGGGGTCTTTTACAAAGTCGTGCTAGCGTTTTTTAGCTGGCAGTAAAAATCAGCAGGTGGTAAATGCTGAAATGCCCAAAGGAATATAATGGCCATCTCAGCGTTTACCACCAGCTGATTTTTACCATGAGCTGAAAATGCTATGCAGCTTTGCAAAAGACCCCCAAACTGATTAGCACAAGATTAGCGAGCCCTTACTACCTACAAAACAGATGCTGGTAAGTATTCACGTGCTAATATTTTAATTGCCATGCGCTAAAGGCAAAATTAGCACATGGGCATTATTTGAAAAAAAAAAAAAAAAAGGAAAATCAACCATTTTCCAGCTGCGTTAAAAATGGCCTTAACGCTGACCTGCATAAGCACGTGCTGATGCCACTTTTTACAGCATCTTAGTAAAAGGATTCCTGTGTCCAGGAAGGGGTAATTTGTATTGTGCTTGGCACCAGTGGCGTAGCTATGTGGGGCCATGGGGGCCTGGGCCCCGTAGATTTGGCCTTGGACCCCCCTGCCGATGACCCTCTCAACCACCCTCCCCGCCACCAACCCTACCCCCAGCAGCCGTCACCGTGGGCTACCTTTGCTGGCAGGGGACCCCAACCCCCGTCAGCCGAGGTCCTCTTCTTCCGGCGCAAGGCTTCGTTCTGTTTCTGAGTCTGTATGTGCAGGACATCAGACTCACAGAAACAGAATGAAGCCTGGCACCGGAAGAAGAGGACCTCGGCTGGTGGGGATTGAGGCCCCCCGCCAGCGTCGGCGGGGGAGGGTTGGCGGCGGGAGGGGGGTTGAGTGGGTTATCGGCAGGGGGAGTCAAAGTTGGCAGCGGCGGTGGGAGGGGTCGGCAATGGTGTGTGTGTGGGGGGGTCAGCGGCACCAGGGGGGAGCTAGAATGCGCCCCCTCACCTCGGGCTCTGGACCCCCTCCCGCCGAAGTCTGGCTACGCCCCTGCTTGGCACCCCCAATTATTTTGAAATGTTGGCACCAATGTTGGAAGGTGCCAAGTTCAACACAAATTAGGTCTCCCTGTCCACAGCCAATGAATTTGATCAATGTTGGGGTGCCCACAGAACTGGCACCTTTAAAGGGAACTCTCAAGTTAAAAAAAAAATGGGGACTTTCGTTTTGAGACTACGGGGGTTGGAATATCTTCATTTTACAGGTTCTGCCTTGAAAGAGCCATCTGTTCCTTCTTTCCTGGTATTCTTATGTTTTGTAATATTTGTATCAGCTACAGAATCCCTGCGCAAGGATGTATGGAATAAATAAAAGTACTGAGGGCTGATGCGCAAAAGTCGCCGTTAAAAACTGTGTGCGTTTAGATCCACGGTTGAAGTTACCGATTTCAAAATTAGAGCAATGCTCAAAGAAAATTGCATGCAAATGAGCTGCACATAATTTCTGCAAGCAGTTCAGTAGGAAAAGTGCCTAGCGAATGCGTAGAACAGTATGTCGCAAAGAGTCGATGAAAAAAAGCTACAATGCATTTGCCGTGGATGTACCTCCAAAATGTGTTTCACCCTTTTTTTTAAAGTTCCAGGACAACTTTTTAAAGGTTTCTTTTCCTAGGGTTCCAAAACAACTTTCAGACGCCAGGGGATATATTGTTTATACTAGGAAAAAAGGCCCGTTTCTGAAACTAATGAAACGGGCGCTAGCAAGGTGTTTCCTCAGAGTGTGTATGTCTGAAGGAGTGTGTGTGAGAGTGACTGTATGAGAGAGAGAGAGTGAATATGCGGGTGTGTGTGTGTGTGTGTGCGAGAGAGAAAGTGAGACTGAGTGTGTGTGTGAGAGAGAGAGTGTGTGTGAAAATGAGAGTGTGTGCCGGCAGGTCCCCCCTCCCCTCCCCTCACTCCCTCCCAGTTACAGGGTCATCCATCCGTCTGAGTTCCAGGGTCGTCGTCACCCCCCTCCCCCCCTCTTCCAGGGTCGTCCCTACCTCCCAGTTCCAGGTTTGGTCCCTCCCTCCCTTCCGGTTCCAGGTCCCCCACTCACTCCCTCCCTCCCTCCCTCCCTCCCTCTGAGTTTCATGATGCCCCCTCCCTCCCTCCCTCCTTCCCTCTGTGTTTCATGATGCCCCCTCCCTCTCTCCCTCCCTGTTTCAAGGTTCCCCCCTCCCTCGCAGTTCCAGGGTCCTCTCTCCCTCCCAGTTCCAGAGTCCTCCCTGAGTTCTCTCCCTTACTCCTACATTGCCCTCCCATCCAGCATCTCTCCCCACCAACCCCATGTCCACCATCAGTCGCTTTCTGTTCCCATTCATGCCCCTCCCCCTGAGGTCTCCAGTCGCCCCTGCCCCCGATATCGCCGATCACTGTTCCCCCCCGTCTTACCGCCGTTTCAAAGTGCTGCACGCAGCAAGCCAGCCCAGCAGTTCGCTTCCTTTTGTGTCTTCTTCCCTCCTTGTGCCCCACCCTCGTGTGACGTAACTTCCGCAAGGGCGGGACACAGGGAGGGAAGAAGACCCGAAGAGAAGCGATCATGTGGTGGAGTGCTGCGTGCAGAAGTTTGACAGGTATTTGAGAGGCGGTGTTCCTTCAATGCTGGGGGCCTGTGCCATTGGTAGACCGGGTGGGGGGCGGCTGAAGCAGCAAACTCGTGGGCGGAGTGGTGAGCTGGGTGGGTGAGCGAGCGATCTGTGTGTGTGTGGGGGGGGGGGGGGGGGTAGCGGCATTGTGGAAGGCTGGGTGTGAGTCTGTTTCCCTGGCTGGGGGCTGTTTTTGTTAGTGGCAGCGGGAGTGCCCGGGTGGAGCAGTGAACTGGTGGGCAGAGTGGTGACCTGGCTGGATGAGCGAGCGAGCGACCTGGGGGGGGGGGGGGTTGCAGCATTGTGGATGGCTGGGTGTGAGTCTGTTTCCCTGGCTGGGGGCTGTTTTTTTGAGTGGCAGCGGGAGTGCCTGGGTGGCTACCTGGGGTGGGTGTAGGGGTGAGGTGTGTGGCGACCTTGGGGGGGGCATTGCGAAGTGCAGATACTGTGCCTCCTACCTTCCAAAACGCACCTCCAATGCGATTGGGTGAGTGATTGCTCCGCCCCCGACGCCATAACGTTTGACACGTGGGCGGGGCAGACACTCATGGAGCAAAAAAGTGGTCTCAGCCGCCTCACTTTAGAATGTTGGGAAAGTGAGGCTTCATTAGAACGTTGGAGGTGCGTTTTATATGGAGAGATATGTGCATATATATGAAAGCTGTGTGTAGCTTTTTATCCAGCTGCAGGTGCCGAGGACAACTTGCATCAGCCTTTATTTTTGTTCCATGACAACTTTTTCACAGTACTGTTATGTGCGGGATACATGCGCCTGGCATATTTCACACACACGTGCATATACTATTAAAATACGACAGCGGACTGCTCCATCGAGCAGACCTCCCAGAAAAATTTGAACGTTAAAGGTAGGTGCTCCTTTCTGTGCATCGCTTGGAATGTTCATTTTAATACTAATCAGATCCTTGTAATACATTTGTATAGGATTATCGTGGATGCTACCACAAATGGTAAGATTGACGCAGAACCCCTTTATGTATTAAACGCTGAATAACGTGAACCCTAAACTGGCTAGAACCTGTCTAAATCAGATGTTGCTAGTACGGTAAGCTTTGTGCATCAGGGCTTGAGTGTATTTTCCCTCCAAGTCCTCCAGTCATTCTCAGCTGGTCCATTGCTTACTCTTCCAACCTTCACCCAGCCATATCTCAATTCATCATTCTCTATCTCCTTTTCAGTTCTTCCATTCCTGTCCATTTGGTTTCACGCCTTCACAATTACTTTCCCCTCTCTCACTCTCAGCCCCCTCTTTCCTGTCTTTTCAATCATGTTTCTTCCTTGTTTCCCTTTGCTCTGCATTTTCCCCCTTCTTATGTTTTTCCCAGTGTTTTTCCTCCTTCTCCTCATGCCCCTTCTACCTAGTGCTAGGCTGTTAGGGTCCCTTTTACTAAGCCACGTAGGCACCTACGCACGCCCAATGCATGCCAAAATGGACTTCCCGCCAGACTACTGTGTGACTCTTGCGGTAATTTCATTTTTGGCGTGCGTCCGCTACGTGTGTCTGAAAAATAAGGTTTATTTTCATACGCGTGTAGTGCAAGCATGCCAAGTGGCATCTGATGCGTGTAGGCACTTACCACCCAAATTCTTTACCACTAGATCTATGACTGGCAGTAAGGTCAGAGACCCAAAATGGATGCGCGGCAATTTTGATTTTGCCGCATGTCCATTTTCGGGAAAAAAGAGGCCTTTTTTACAGGCGCGCTGAAAAATGATTCTGCACACACCCAAAAACCTGCGCCAACACTACCTCAAGCTACTTTTCACGCGTCTTTGTAAAAGGACCTCTGTGTTTCTTATTCAGGGGTTATCAAAATGTTATCTATAACAATGTTCTCTCTAAGTTTTGCTGGCCTGTGTACGCATGAAAAACATTTTGGTGGAAATTCTATATATGGCAACAAATGTTAGTTGCTACTTCCACACCAAATTTTCTGTGTGAAAAAGCGTTATAATGGATGCAAGGCACCGAAACGGAACAAAAACAACACTTACACACCCATTTATAGACCATCACATGTTTCAGTGCGGCTCTGCAAAGGATGGGCGGGCCAGGGATGTTTCCCTTCAAATGCATGCCCTGTTATACAATTTGGGGGATCTGCAGCCAACTTGCATGCTGGGATTTTTCAGTTGGTGTAACTCCTCGAATCCAAAGTTCAGCGTGAATCCCGGCACTATGCCCTATTCTATAAAGTGTGCCAATCGTGGAACACCTGTTATAGAATACTATTCAACATCGATGTTTTTATGGCACCAAATCTTGAGTCCCATTAAGAACATAAGAACATAAACGTTGCCATACTGGGACAGACTAAAGGTCCATCAAGCCCAGCATCCTGTTGACAGTGGCCAATCCAGGCCAGAAGTTTATAGTTTACAGTTTATTCACATTTTCTACACCACTCAAGCTGGCTAGCAGATCTGGTCGGTGTAAAAACCTAAAAAAACAAAGTGAAAACTGTAGGAAAAGAACTGCAATGTGTGGACAGGAAAGATAGTACCTGACAAAATCCCAAAAGAGTACAATACATTTTATGCTGCTTATCCTAGAAATAAGCAGTGGATTTTCCCCAAGTCCATCTTAATAATGGCTTATGGACTTTTCTGTTAGGAAGATATCCAAACCTTTTTTAAACCTCGCTAAGCTAACTGCTTTTACCACATTCTCTGGCAACGAATTCCAGAGTTGAATTACATGTTGAGTGAAGAAATATTTTGTTTTAAATTTACTATTTTGTCGTCTCATTGCATACCCTTAGTCCTAGTATTTGTGGAAAGAGTAAAAAAAGCGATTCATGTCTACCCATTCCATTCCACTCATTATTTTATAGACCTCATATCTCCCGTCAGCTGTCTTTTCTCCAAGCTGAAGAGCCCTAGCTGTTTGAGCCTTTCCTCATAGGGAAGTTGTCCCATCCCCTTTATGGTTTTCGTCACTTTTCTCTGTACCTTTTCTAATTCCACTATATCTTTTTTGAGATGCGGTGACCAGAATTGCACACAATATTCAAGGTACGGTCGCATCATGGAGCAACACAAAGGCATTATAACGTCCTAATTTTTGTTTTACATTCCTTTCCTAATAATAACTAACATTCTATTTGCTTTCTTAGCCACCGCTGCACACTGAGCAGAGGGTTTCAACGTATCGTCAACGATGACACCTAGATCCTTTTCCTGGTCAGCGACTCCTAATGTGGAACCTTGCATCATGTAGCTATAGTTCGGGTTCCTCTTTCCCACATGCATCACTTTGCACTTGCTCACATTAAATGTCATTAAATGTCGAATTTTGGTCACCACATCTCAAAAAAGATATAGTGGAATTAGAAAAGGTACAGAGAAGGGCGATTAAAATGATAAAGGGGATAGGAAAATTCCCTAGGAGGAAAGGCTAAAGTAGCTAGGGCTCTTCAGCTTGGAGAAAAGATTGGCTAAGGGGAGATATGAGTGGAGTGGAACGGGTAGACATGAATCACTTGTTTACTCTTTCCAAAAATACTAGGACTAGGGGGCACACAATGAAGCTACAAAGTAGTAAATTTAAAACAAATCAGAGAAAATATTTCTTCACTCAATGTGTAATTAAACTCTGGAATTCGTTGCCAGAGAATGTGGTAAAAGCAGTTAGCTTAGCGGAGTTTAAAAAAGGTTTGGATAACTTTCTAAAAGAAAAGTCTATAAGTCATTATTAAGATGGACTTGGGAAAATCCACTGCTTATTTCTAGCATAAGCAGCATAAAATGTATTGTACTGTTTTGGGATTTTGCCAGATACTTGTAACCTGGATTGGCCACTGTTGTAGACGGGATGTTGAGCCTGATGGATCTTCGGCCTGTCCCAGTATGGCAATTCTTATGTTCCTTGTCCTTTTCCTCTCTCCAATGAGCCTCTTCTTTTCAATTTCTCCCTATTTTGCTCTTTACTCTCTCTCTCTCTCTCTCTCCCGATTCCTCCCCTTTACCCCACGAGATCTTTCCTATATCTTCCCATGTTATATCCACTGACCCCATCTCACTTCTGGTAGACTGTAGAAGACAAAAGTCTGCATGTGGTATTGTAGGGATCATATAAGGGTAACCACCAGTGTTAGTAAATCCTCCCACCCACTCCCTTTGCACTTCCTGTTTTGAAAGGAAGCATGCAGTAGCAGTGGGAACGTAAATGCCAACGTTTCAAAATAACTGGGAGTGCAAAACACAATACAAATTACCCCTCCCTGAACACAGTGAAAGAGCTTACTCAATATTGCGGGTGCTCAACAACCAATGGCACTCTCAGAGCTGGCTTCTACAGTGGAAACAACTTTATTGATGGGAACATTGCTCTTGCTTGGTCTCCACTTTGCAATTTGAAGATACTAAACCTATTGGAGTCGGAGAGAGAATGCTGAGGAACTTCCATTTCCTTCAATGGCACTCTTTCTCCTCCACTCAGACCAAAATAGGACAGAGCGGTGTCAGTATGGAAAAGAATTAGCTGTGAAGTGGATTTTTGAAGTCTATGATTAGTGGCCTTGTTATGTTATTTCAGAGTAATCTCTTCAATACTTTGCAGTGGTTTAAATTGTACCTGGACTAGCTTTCTATACACCCTGTAACTTAGATCAGTTCCTTATATCTTGTTTAACTGTACAAAGAACTTGCCTTTAGTATAGGCATCCATCTATTTATCCCAACTGCCTCTGTACCATCCATCTTGTCCCCATCTATATATATCTGCACTTGGCTCTTCAAGCTATATGGTAAGATGTATCGTAGAAAAGCATTGGCATCATAGCAATGTTATTTGAATGTTCTAATTGCGTGCTTATTAGATATTTCATTATTATTATGCTGACATAGAGGGGCATAATCGAACGGGGACGACCATCTCTAAGGGTGTCCATCTCTAAGGACGTTCTGGTGAAGGGGCGGGGAAACCCGTATTATCGAAACAAGGTGGACGTCCATCTTTCGTTTTGATAATACGGTCGGGGACGCCCAAATCTCAACATTTAGGTCAACCTTAGAGATGGTCGTCCTTAGGTCGTCCTTAGAGATGGTCGTCCCTGGTTTTTGGCCATAATGGAAACCGAGGACGACCATCTCAAAAATGACCAAATCCAAGCCCTTTGGTAGTGGGAGGAGCCAGAATTCATAGTGCACTGGTCCTCCTCACATGTCAGGACACCAACCGGGCACCCAAGGGGGCACTGCAGTGGACTTCACAAATTCTATACAAGCGTTGTGTCAGAGGAGACAACGAAGCACGCTCACCTTCACAACGGTCTTTCTAAAGACCTCCCTTTGTTGAGGATTTGCCTTCATCAAATAGTTCTCAAAAGCATTCGGCATTAAGACTCCTGATGCAGGCCTAACGGCCGAAACACGACGTTGTGTCGAGTCTTTATACCTCAATAAACATCTTTATTATTATATATCCTTTCAGTCTTTGGAATCCTTGGTCGTCCTCCCACTTTTATTTCATTTCAAGAGGGGAGAAGTCACACATGTTCATAGATTAGGCACAAACAGATATGCTTAAGCTCTCTATGATTCATTCTATATTCAGCTCTACACTTTATCTCAAGAATAATAATACCATCACTAATATGCTGTATCCCAAGATATAATGTCAAAACAATATCTCATCCCAATTTCTCTGGACCTCAGTCACACCAATCAGAGCTCAAACCTCTCACAGCTCAAAACATGACTCATTCACTTCATCCTTGGTCTTTTATTTTTTTCACTTTTATTTTCTAGTATAATTTCTTTTATTGATTTTTGATACAAATACAATCAAGAGCTCACAACATAACAACAAGTAACATTTTACAAAGTAAGGCAATACCGGAGCTCACATGTAAGAAGTAGCTATCTATATCTAGGCTGAAAAGTAAGAAGAAAAGAGATAGAAAAGAGAAAAAGTAGGGAAAGGCCATAAAATACATCTAGGGAAGTGCTTATCGCTGTACAATGCCGAAATATGATACAAGTGGTAGCCATTTCTCCCGATATGCAGCAAAGCGAGAAGATGTCTTTGCAAGGTGTGATTCGTATTCGTTATGCCTATACTTTCCTCTGTGTTGTTTCTTTGTACTGCTAGGATATCCTGTGAATTTGATGGAGTTCAGAGTTCTTTGTCCATCTTTCTTTACTTTTGATTTTAAACTGCATTGACGTTTTTTATGAAAGTTGGTACATATCAAATTCACTAATAAACATGCACATAAAATAGGTATCATTTTGAAATTCTCATATAAGCATCCTGTTTTAAAATGACCCCCTTTAAGCACATTTTCAATATGATTTGGACACTTTTCTCTGAGTTTATGTTACCCATTTCCTTTGGTCAACAGCAGAACTTCCCAGCATGCAGTTCACTGTTGCTATCCTTGTAGGGCACGTTGTTAGTAGATTAAACTTAACTGAGTTTGACTTTTTGTTTTCAAAAAGCACCAACAAAGGATGTTTATGAGGATAAAGGAAATAATTTCTGTAAGTGCTTACAGGAGGCATATTCTGCAATCATCTGTGTTTGGATCTCACACCCACTCTTTGTAGATTAATTTCTTAGGGATCATAGGAGGTGGGGGAGGGGTCATCTAGATCAGGATTAATTTTAGCTGAAATGTGTTGCTTTACTGTTATATTAAGAAATGCACAAGCACAATTTCTGCCACATTTTGTTGTAGAATATTGTAAGACACTTCCTTTTTTATCCAGGTATCTGAACTAACTTTTAACAGTCCAAATGTGTATTTTCTGACACATTACATGAATACACATATCCCTCGTGCTTCCTCTCTGCTAGTGTCCTTGGAATGGCTACTTAAATGAACAGACCTACCCGACTTGAGGACTATATACAGATATTTGTGACACATAGCATTAGATATGGAGGGTGCAAAACAAAGAGAAAGCATAATAGGATGAACGTTATGAAAAGGCCTGACAGATCATAAATCATCTTTTTTCAACTGATGTGTCGCGCCTGCTCCTCAGGTGTGCCGTGGACATAGACATCGCTACAGGGTGGCAAGTTCCACCCCAAAATATTGCCTTGTCACCCCTTTTCCACCCCAAAATCCCCCTGGCAGTCTGGCACCACCTTCTTACCTCCCTTTCCTCTGTTTCCTCCTGCGGCCCTCCATACATACAGCAGGCTCTCTCTCCGGCTAGCCCCAGGGTCCTTCCCTCTCTTGCAACATGGGAATGAAGCGGCAGAGAAAAAGCTTCAGACCAGCCAGAGGGAGCTAGATGTAATCGCTGCCGATACTGCCAGCCAATGCTGAAAATCTGCAGGCCCATGGGGAGGGGGGCAATCTGAGGTAGGAAGATGTGCCAGACCCGCAGGGGGGAACGGGGGAGGAAGAGGCAAAAAGCTGCACATGTATGGAAAGGAGAGGGGGAAATGCACAGGGAAGGGAAGTGGGGGATCTACATGGATAGAAGGGAAGCATGTGTGTGTGTGTGGGGGGGGGGGAGGGTTGAGAACGCACATGAAGAGAAAGGAATGGAGAGGGGGAAATGCTGCATATGTATAGCAGGGAAGGAAGAAGGGGAAATGATGCACGTGGATAGAAGGGAAGGGAAAGTGGGAAATGCTGCACATGGATTGGAGGAAAGTGTGTGTGGGTGTGTGTGGGTGTGGGTGTGTGTGGGGGGACACACAATGTGTAGAAGGGAAGGCTCCTGAGAAAAGAGTCGTGAGAAAGGAGGCAATGTTCTGTTGTATGAAAGGAATTGGTTATTGGACAGAAAACAGAGGATTAGTTGGCCATTTTTCTCAATGGACGAGGATGAATAGTGGAGTGCCAAAGGGATCTGTACTGGGACTGGTGCTATTTAACATATTTATAAATGATCTGGAAATTGGAATGACAAATGAGGTGATTACATTTGCAGATGACACAAAACTATACAAATTTGTTAAAACACACGGACTGTGAAAAATTGCAGGAAGACCTTAGGAAACTGGAAGATTAGGCATTCAAATATCAGGTGAAATTTAATGTGATTTAATTGTGTTCCAGTGTACCCAGTGTTCCAGTCTCTCAGTCTAGTAAGGTTCTCTTGCAATTTTTCACATTAAATTACAAATGCAAAGTGATGCATATTGGGAAGAATATTCCAAATCATAGTTGTCTGATGCTAGGGTCCACCTTAGGAGTCAGCACCCAAGAAAAAGACATAGGTGTCATTATAGACAATACGCTGAAATCTTCTACCCTGTGTTCCAGTCTCTAAGTCTCATGAGGTTCTCTTGCAATTTTTCATAATCCTCTTGTAATTTAACAACTTTGAATAACTTTGTGTCATTAGCAAATTTAATTACCTTTCTAGTTATTCCCATCTCCAGATAATTTATAAATTATGTTAAAAAGCAGCAGTCTCACTACAGATCCCTGGGGAACCCCACTATCTAACCTTCTCCATTGAGAATATTGACCATTCAACCCTATTCTCTGCTTTCTATCTTTTAACTGGCTTAACATTAGGACATTACCTTTTATCCCATGACTTTCTAATTTCCTCAGGAGTCTTTCATGAGGTACTTTGTCAAATCCCTTTTGAAAATCCAGATACATGATATTGACTGGCTCACTTTTATAAACATGTTTTTCACACCTTCAAAAATGTAAATTGGTGAGGCAAGATTTCCCTTGACTAAATCCATGTTGGCTTTTTCTCATTAATCCATGCTTATGTATATGCTCTGTAATTTTGTTCTTTATAATAGTCTCTACCATTTTGCCCATCATCAACGTTGGTTTCACCAGTCTATAATTTCCTGGATCACCTCTGGAACCCTTAAAACTGGCGTTACACTGGAAACCCTCTAATCTTCTGGTACTGTGCTTGATTTTAAAGATAAATTGCATATTATTAACAATAGCTCTGCAAGTTTATTTTTCAATTCTGTCAGTACTTTGGGATGTATACCATCTGGTCCAGGTGATTGCTACTCATAAGTACATAAGTATTGCCATACTGGGAAAGACCAAAGGACCATCGAGCCCAGCATCCTGTTTCCAACAGTGGCCAATCCAGGTCACAGATACCCGGCAAGATCCCAAAAATGTACAAAACATTTTATACTGCTTATCCCAGAAATAGTGGATTTTCCCCATTTAATAACAGTCTATGGACTTTTCCTTTAGGAAGCTGTTCAAACCTTTTTTAAACTCTGCTAAGCTAACCGCCTTTACCACATTCTCTGGCAACGAATTCCAGAGTTTAATTTCATGTTGAGTATGATGGAAATATGATGAAATGGATCTTAATGGGGATGGGCAGGTATGGGTTAGATTACAGTGGTGTGCCTTGACTATTTTTGCACCTTGTAAGTGTGCCGCAAGATGAAAAAAGTTGAAAATTACTGTCATAAATCTTTTTGTGTGAACCTTTTACTAAGTGGTGCTTTCAGCTCGCCAGTATGCACTACCACAGGGTACACTCAGGCGTCCTGTGGTAGCTCTGGCATCTGTGCTTGCTTTCCCGGTGCTAAAAATACTTTGTATTTTTTAGCCCTGGAGTGTATTTGGAGGGCAGAGAATAGGCATGCCCAGTTCTAATTGGTTAGCACAGCTATATTGCTGTGTACCAACCAATCAGTGCATGGTTAGCGCATGAGTCCTTTTTGCCTACTAAATAGGTGCCAGTAAGGGCTCAAGTGCTAATGGCCACATGCTAATTGTGGAAATTAGCATCTGCCTATTAATAGGAAAAATGGAAGTGCAGCCATGTTATATTCACGCTAAAAGTGGCCTCAGCGTGAGGGGAAACCCACACAGTAGTCATAACGCAGGCCACCTTTTAGCACAGCTTAGTAAAAGGACCCTACAGCTTGCATTACAAAACAGATAATTTTAGTAAAATAAATCTGGTTCTATTTTCCACCTGTAGCATAAAATCATGAAAGACAATTCTATAACTGGGCATAAAAGTGTAGAGAAAAGAGGTACTTACATGTGTAATTGTTAGGGGGTGGAGCATAGAAGGGGCATGGACGTGTCTCTGAATTAGAATATTATAAGTTATGCACATTTCATGGCACTCTTAGACATGCCCATTTATGTCTGGCATTGTTCTGGCATAAGTAGTCACATCAGGGGCGGACTGACCATTGGGACAATAGGTAATAGGGGGGTCCACTTTCCCCTAGCTTCCATGTAGTTTAATCATTTTTGATAGGTGGTTAGGGGCCAATGACCTTTATTGCTCGGGGGCCCAGACCACTGTCAATCCACCCCAGGTCACATCTAAGTTAAGGCTTGCCAGATGTTGTTATAGAATTGGCGCTTCCTACACTGCATTGGGGTACCCTGTTATACAGTTGCCACCATAATGAGCAGTTTTATGTCCCCCGAAGGAAAGACTGGCTGCAGATATTAAAGAAGGTATATTTTATTGATTTTTAAAAATATTAAGGGGCCCATTTACTAAAGGGTGCTAAGCCCTTAATGTGGGGTTAATGCACAAGAACAGGTAAAATGTTTTGCCCTAGTTTGCCTGTTAGCATGCATTACTTATTTTTGGTTGTTTTGGTGGGGGCGTGTCATGGGTGGAGAGTGGGTGTTCCCGCGTTATCCTGCTAGCTTGTGATCACATTACTCCAGTATAGAGAGAACTACATTGGTTACCAATTGAACAAACATGCAGTTCTTGTGTGTGTGTGGGGGGGGGGGGGGGGGGGGGGGGGGAGGGGCAACTAGGTTTCAACCTAATTGTTGTTTAATCTGGGATCTAAATGTCATAAATAAGTAAATAAAAAATAGAGAAATACAAACTACAGTTCATGTGTGGGGGGGGGGGGGGCAATGCCCCCTACCCCCAAAAAACTAGGTGTCAGCCTAATTTATGTTTAATCCAGGCTCTAAATGTAATAAATACATAAATAAATAATTAGATAAATACAAATTGCAGTTCATGTGGGTGACAATGCCCCCCACCCCCAATCAACCTAATTCAGCTCCTCAAAAAAGCATACTGATTACAATTTATAACAAATTACCAGGACTTATGGAACCCATTACAAGAAAGAAGCTACGTTCAGTAAAATAAAAAAAAGTATAGGGAGAATGTGAAATGACCGGGGACGGGGAGGGGGGGGGGGGACGGAGGGGGGGGGGGTTGGTCAACTTGGACTGGAAGAATCATGTCTTTTCAGCCCTGACCAACTTTTGCTGGCTTCCTGTTGAAGCCAGTATATGGGCCGAGAAATTATTTTTTTTTAATTTCTGCCCCTCCCCTCCACCCTCCAACATCTAAGCTGAGTGGGAGTCCTCCAACTGCAGTCCTGCCAATAAGGGGTGGTGCTTCAATACTGTGTTTTCAATCGCTAGGGACAGACAAGTTTCCAGGAGTCCTGCAAAGCTTGCCTGCTTTTCACTATTGAGAATGTGATAATGAAACAGCACCCCCCACTGGCAGGACTGTAGCTGGAGGACTCCCACTCAGCTTAGAGGGAACATTGCTCTCAAGCAGTTAAATTTTGTCTGACCCACAAGTTGATCAGATACAATTTAGCCACTACTAAAGAAGTGGAGTCAGAGGCCTTCTGGGCAAATGGTAAGCATTTAGCCAGACCTTGCTTAGTATCAAGTCTGGACATCAGGAGTTATCTTAAAGCTAATAGGATCATGTTTTCTGGTTATCTTTATTCAGTCACATTCAGTGGCACTGAAGTGCTGTGGAACATCTGGACAATAAATATGGCTCCCCAACTTTCTCTGAACTTCTGCAGAATTCAAAGGGGTGTTAGAAAGTCTGCATAAGTACTTACACTGTTGTTGAACTCTGTAAAGAAAGGCCCCTTCATTTTATTTGGAACATAGTAAACTTTAAATACTTTCAGTACACTTGAGCAATAACTTGGCTGACTCTATATATTGCAAAGGAAATCACTTGGTTCCCACACTAATCTTGTTGTAGGATTCTTAATTTAAACCAAATATGCTAATATAACTGGAATACTCACATGTGATGATGAGAATTTGCCTGAACCCTCTCTGGTTCAATTTGTGCTGCCAGAATGAATGCCGAAGTGTGATTAGTTGAGATCTGGATTTGGGTGCTTAAAATCCACATGCAGATCTCTCATTCCACAGGATGGGCAGGTCCCTTCCCCTCTAATTCACATCATTGTAAAAAGGGACTGATGTTGTGTAGTGAGCAGCCCCTGTATCCTGTATACTGCACACTGAAGGAATTCCTGTTTGGTCGTTTGAGTGCATGTTATTGTGTATACGTCTTAGCCAAGTACATTCTTTCAGATCTGTTTCTTGGAACTGACACCAACATTCTTCAGCAGTGAAACAGGAATGTTCAGGTTTGTCAGGATGGCAAGGATTTACCTCAGAGATTAAAACTCTAACCTATGCCATCAGTTGGTTCAATGAAATCTTACCTTTATACTGCTGATTGATTGTTGAAGATATGGCAAAGCATTACATTTTTAAGCCTTTAGCTCATTGTCGGAATTCCACCTCTGGAAAGCAAGGTGCGAAATACATATCTTTATTTATTTATTTTATTTGTATCCCACATTTTCCCAAGCAAATCGGGTTCATTGAGGCCAATAGATTATTGTATTAACAATATAAATCGGGTTCAATGTATCTAACATATTAAACTATCAATACAAATTAGTCAGTGACTACATCGGTATACAAGACTTGTAGGGTTGAATTAAACAATGATTAAATAGAACATAATCATTAATTTGAAAGAATAACTTTATGAAGTGTAAAAGAATGGAAATGGACACTTTTGGGCTCATTTTCGAAAGAGAAGGGCGCCCATCTTTCGACATAAATCGGAAGATGGACGTCCTTTTCCCAGAGTCATCCAAATCGTCGCAGGGACAGCCACAGTTCAAGGGGGCATAGCAAAGGCGGGACTTGAGCGTGCCTAACACTTGGATGTCCTTGACCCATAATCCAAAAACAAGAAGGACATCCCTGACAAACACTTGGATGTTTTCACCTGGACCTGTTTTTCTTACGACTAAGGAACAAAAAGGTGCCCGAACTGACCAGATGACCACCGGAGAGAATCGGGGATGCCCTCCCGTTACTCCCCCAGTGGTCACTAACCCCCTCCCACCCTCAAAAAACATCTTTCAAAATATGTCATGCCAGCTTTTATGTCAGTCTCAGATGTCATACTCAGGTCCATGACAACAGTATGTAGGTCCTTGGAGCAGTTTTAGTGGGTGAGTGCACTTCAGACAGGCGGATCCAGGCCCATCCCCCACCTGTTACGTTTGTGAAAGAAACAGCAAGCCCTCCAAAACCCACCAGAAACCCACTGTACCCACATCTAGGTGCCCCTCTTCACCCGTAAGGGCTATGGTAATAGTGTACAGTTGTGGGTAGTGGGTTTTGGGGGTGGTTGGGGGGCTCAGCACACAAGGTAAGGGAACTATGTACCTGGGAGCAATTTATGAAGTCCACTGCAGTGCCCCCTAGGGTGCCTGGTTGATGTCCTGGCATGTCAGGGAGACCAGTGCACTACAAATGCTGGCTCCTCCCATGACCAAATGGCTTGCATTTGGTCGTTTCTGAGATGGATGTCCTTGGTGTCGTAAATCGCTGAAAATCAGAAACGACCATGTCTAGGGACATCCATCTCTAAGGACGACCAAATTTAAGGATTTGGACACCCATGACGGTATTTTCAAAATGAACAATGGACGTCCATCTTGTTTTGAAAATACGGGTTTCCCTGCCCCTGGATCGGGACGTTTTGCAAGGACGTCCAAATCGAAACGTGGACATCCCTTTTGAAAATACCCCTCTTTGCGTTAGTATTCATCATTAAAGGGCGGTCCATCAGTAAAAAGTTCTTAAAAAGAAAGTTTTTTAAAAGATTTCATGAATTTCAAATAACTATGCTCCCATCTTACTAATTTTGGGAGGGAGTTCCACAATTTGGTCCATTGGTAAGGGAACCCTGCCATGAAAGATGATTTATAGCACTTTATGCCTCACTGTGGCTCTTTGTGACCTTGGATAAGTCACTTAACCCTCCACTGACCTAGGTAAAAAAAAACATGGGGCCCTGTTTACTAAGACATGCTAGCGTTTTAAACGTGCACCTAAAATTAGCACATGCTCAACGCTACAGACACCCATATATTCCTATGGGTGTCTAGCGTTTTGTGTGCACTGTTTAGTGTGTGCTAAAAATGTTAGTGCGCCATAGCACTGCTTAATAAACAGGGCCTTTAGACTATGAGCCACTAGGGACAGAGATAGTATCTGCATATAATAAATGTAAACCACTTTGGTTGTACCACAGAAAGTTGGTATATCCAATGCCATGATGCTTTACCATTACTTATAAAATGTCTAATAAAAAAACAGAACCAAACAAATGTGTGCCAATAAAGCATTTGGGAAACTTGTGTCCTTTCCCGATGAATATTTCCCACCCATTGGCTAGTGTCCATCCTCCATCTGTTAAGAGCTACAAGACCTGGAATTCCCACAATTTCAACTGAGTAGTAAAATCCCAAGACAGACAAATGGCCAAGACTTGTCACAAAGAGCCACATTGGGATTCAAACCCAGATCCACAGGTTCTCAGCACTGGCGTAGGAAGGGGGGGGGGGCAGTCCGCCCTGGGTGCACGCCGCTGGGGGGGGGGGAGTGTCTGCTCCGCTGGTTCTCTGCTCTCTCTGCCCTGGAACAGGTTACTTCCTGTTCTGGGGCAGAGCGAGCAGGGAACCAGCGGAGCCGACGCAGCTCCCAGCGACGTGCACTCCGGGCGGAATGGCCCTCCCGCCCGCCTGCCCCGTTTTCTATGGTAGTGGTAAGCGCTCTGGGGGGGGGGGGGTGCGCGCGCCGAGGGGGGGTGCGCAGCGGCAACCCACCCGGGTGTCAGCTGCCCTCGCTACGGCACTGGTTCTCAGCCCACTGCACTAACCATTAGGCTACTCCTCAATTACTACAGACACAGCATCAATGAAAATTGCTGTCCCTCTCCACTGGGAAATGTATGTGTGTTGTCAATATCCCCTTTGGGATTAAGGGATAGAGCTGGAGGTAGGCCTGGTCACTGTTTCCTTTAAGCTGTGTGGGAGTCTTCCAACTGCATTGCTGCCAGTGGGGGGGGGGGGGGGGGGTGATGCTTAAATATTGTGTATTCAATCACTAGGGACAGGCAGTTTCCCTGGAGTCCTGTAGAGCTTGCCTGTCCCTCACTGTTGAAAATGTGATAGTGAAACAGCACCCCCACTGGCAAGGCTGTAAGTTGGAGGACTCCCCCTCAGCTTAGAGGAACAGTGGACCTGGCGCATACTGACTCAGATACTGGTGTGGATTTCATTCATAATTCCCCTTCTGATGTTTAACGCACATTTGTGCATTTGCAAATTGTGGGATACCTGCAGCCCACAAGATTTTCAAAGGAAAACTCCATGGACTCTAAAAATGATCTTGTATTACAAATGTGCACACTCACCAGCAAAGAACACACCATCAAACAACTTTTCTGGCATATGATTATTAGCTGTACTATTAACTGTAACATACAAAGGTATTTACAAGAATATAAGCAATCATTTTAAGCAGAAATTAACATGGGGTCCTTTTATGAAGATTTGCAAAGCACTAACATGCACCTAATGCAGCAAAAATGTCCTAAAATGTCCTGAATTAATTCTTCGCATGTGCACATCACTGAACATAAGCGTTGCCATACTGGGACAGAACAAAGGTCCGTCAAGCCCAGAATCCTGTTTCCAACAGTGGCCAATCCAGGTTACAAGTACCTGGCAAGCAGGGCCGTGCCTAGGGTCTGTGGCCTCCCCCCTGCAGACTATCAGTTGGCGCCCCCCCCCCCCCCCCCGTGTGGCACAAGATGCAAAGGAAATAGGAGCTGAAAGATGGAGTGCATCTTTGTGGGATTGCTCAACAAATAGATCGCAAATAATTTTTTATGATTTTTAACCGTGAAAATGATCGCTCACCACTTGCCACACTGACAGGAATTGTCAGCAATATTCTTAGAAACAAATTGCTATACATTGCAAAATAAGATAGCAGATGTAAATTCTCAAAGTGGACATATTCCAAATGCTAAAATGAAAATAAAATGATTTTTTTTCTACCTTTGTTGTCTGGTGACCTTCTTTTTCTGATCATGCTGGCCCAGTATCTGATTCTGCTGCTATCTGTCCTCTTCCAGGGCTTCCTTTCCATTTATTTCTTTACTTTTCTCCTTTCTTCTTCATTTCTTGCTCTATATCCATTTCCAGCAATTTCTCCTCTCTCCCTGGGTCCTGTCCTCCCATCCATGTCCATCCATGTCCTTCTCTGCCCTTCCCTCCTCCATCCATAGCCAGCAATTCTCCTCTCTCCCCTCCCCTCCATTTCCAGCAATTTCTCCTCTCCCTGGGCTCTGCCCTCCCATCCATGTCTCTCTCTGCCCTTCCCTCCTCCATCCATAGCCAGCAATTCTCCTCTACCCCCTCCCCTCCATTTCCAGCAATTTCTCCTCTCCCTGGGCCCTGCCCTCCCATCCATGTCCCTCTCTGCCCTTCCCTCCTCCATCCATAGCCAGCAATTCTCCTCTACCCCCTCCCCTCCATTTCCAGCAATTTCTCCTCTCCCTGGGCCCTGCCCTCCCATCCATGTCCCTCTCTGCCCTTCCCTCCTCCATCCATAGCCAGCAATTCTCCTCTCTCCCCTCCCCTCCATTTCCAGCAATTTCTCCTCTCCCTGGGCCCTGCCCTCCCATTCATGCCTCTCTGCCCTTCCCTTACCTCAGCTTCACGCCCTGGGGCCTTTAAGTCCCTTCCTCTCTCTTAGAGATCCTATGTGCAAGAGTCCACCAGTGTGAGGGGAAGATGCCATGAAATCCAGAGCTAGTGATGCCACTACACAGAAAGCAAAGAAGACACTAGAAGAAAAACAAGACAGCAGGAAGCACATTAACTAATGAAAAGCCTTCTCCAATGCGGGTCCTGATCTATGAGTTCCACCACTGTAGGAGCAGCTCTGTTCTGCAGAAAACATTATAACTGAGCCAGATCATAAAAAATAAATGGATTATATTATTTCACATAAAGTGAAAAGTGGCACCCAAGGCAACCATTTCCTGCCTTGGGTGCCACAAACACTGAGAGACTTTAGAAATATCAGGGAACAATAGAAACTTTCGAACCTAGAAACACTGTATCACTACATTTAGAAAACAGTTTCAAGGTCCAATTTTTGTCTGCCTCAAGAGCATAAGTAACCCTCAAAGACTCCCTTCTGGAGATATCTTCAGTCAATGGCTCCAACAGAGCAATTTCCCTCCACCTGCACCCTCATCAGAGGCCATAGGAGCTCTAGATGAAACATAGTAAGCTTTGGTAATAAGGAGAATTGATTCCACTGAAACCTTTGGAATTTCCCTGTAAAATATTTTACCTCCGGTCGCAGCAGCGTCAGTGAAAGCGCTGCCGACGTCTCCCTTCCGTTCGCGCTCGTTGGTTCCCTCAGTGTCTCGCCTTCTTCTGATGTCAGAAGAAGGCGGGACACTGAGGGAACCAACGAGCGTGAAGGGAAGGGAGACATCGGCAGCGCTTTCACTGACGCTGCTGCGACCATCGAAGCCTCGGAGGTAAAAGATTTAAAGGCCCCGGTGGCGCGGAGCTCAGGTAAGCGGCGAGGGTAAGCACCGAGGCGGTGCTCTCCAGATGTCGGCGCCCCCCTGCGGTGCTTACCACGCTTACCGTGTTGGCACGGCCCTGCTGGCAAGATCCCAAAACAGTACAATACATTTTATGCTGCTTATCCTAGAAATAAGCAGTGGATTTTCCCCAAGTCCATTTTAATAATGGCTTATGGACTTTTCTTTTAGGAAGCTATCGAAATCTTTTTGAAATCCCATTAAGCTAACTGCTTTTACTACATTCTCTGGCAATGACATGATAGAGGTATATAAAATAATGAGTGGAGTGGAACAGGTGGATGTAAAGCGTCTGTTCACGCTTTCCAAAAATACTAGGACTAGGGGGCATGCGATGAAACTACAGTGTAGTAAATTTAAAACAAATCGGAGAAAATTTTTCTTCACCCAACGTGTAATTAAACTCTGGAATTCATTGCCGGAGAATGTGGTGAAGGCGGTTAGCTTAGCAGAGTTTAAAAAGGGGTTGGACGGTTTCCTAAAGAACAAGTCCATAAACCGGTACTAAACGGACTTGGGAAAAATCCAAAATTCCAGGAATAACGTATAGAATGTTTGTACATTTGGGAAGCTTGCCAGGTGCCCTTGGCCTGGATTGGCCGCTGTCGTGGACAAGATGCTGGGCTCGATGGACCCTTCGTCTTTTCCCAGTATGGCATTACTTATGTACTTATGTAATGAATTCCAGAGTTTTATTACACGTTGAGTGAAGAAATAGTTTCTCTGATTCGTTTTAAATTTACTACATTGTAGCTTCATTGTGTGCTCCCTAGTCCTAGTATTTTTGGAAAGAGTAAACAAGCGATTCACGTCTACCCCGTTCTACTCCACTCATTGTTTTATAGACCTCTGACAGTGAAACAGCACGCACCCCCTCTGGCAGGACTGTAGGTGAAGGACTCCCGCTCAGCTTAGAGGGAACAGTGGTGCACATGCTGAATGGTAAATGTACTTTTCTTGTTAATTTATTTATTTATTAGGATTTATTTACTGCCTTTTTGAAGGAATTCACTCAAGGTGGTGTACAGTAAGAATAGATCAAACATGAGCAATAGGCAGTTACAGCAGTAAAAAGGTAAAATTATGTATCATACCTGATAATTTTCTTTCCATTAATCATAGCTGATCAATCCATAGACTGGTGGGTTGTGTCCATCTACCAGCAGGTGGAGATAGAGAGCAATCCTTTTGCCTCCCTATATGTGGTCATGTGCTGCCAGAAACTCCTCAGTATGTCGATATCAAAGCTCCATCCGCAGGACTCAGCACTTAGAGAATTACACCCACAAAGGGACACTCTGCCCAGCTCACCACCACCGAAACGGGGGAGGGGAATTAACCCAGCTCATCTCCACACAAGTGGGGGAGGGGAATCCGTCCAGCTCATCCCCGCGGAGCGGGGGAGGGACACCACACCAGCCGATGCGGGGGGATCTGGCTTATCCTGCAACCGCAACCGCGGGAGGAGCTGACTGACCCGAACACCGCCGAAGCGGGAGGGGTACAAAGCTGCCCTACAGCCGCACGAAGCGGGAGGGAGTGCCGGCAGAATTTAAATCTCAATCCAGCCCCGTAAAACGGAGGGGAGAGGAATGCAGCAGCTCACTGTAACACAAACTCGTCTCAACTCTTGAAGAATCCAAGTGAAAAAATAACTTGAACACGAAGTCTTCCTGAACAGGAACTGAAGACTAAACTTGAATCTGAAATGCAACCAGAATATAAACAGTACAGATATCTGGGAGGGACTATGGATTGATCAGCTATGATTAATGGAAAGAAAATTATCAGGTATGATACATAATTTTACCTTCCATATCATCAAGCTGATCAATCCATAGACTGGTGGGATGTACCGAAGCAGTACTCACCCAGGGCGGGACATAGAAATCCCTGACTGCAACACTGAAGCTCCAAACCGGGCCTCCGCCCGAGCAGCCACAGTCAAGCGGTAATGCTTGTAGAATGTATGGGCCGAAGCCCAAGTTGCCGCCTTGCATATCTCTTCCAAGGAGACGGAACCGGCCTCTGCCATCGAGGCCGCCTGAGCTCTTGTGGAGTGAGCCTTCAGCTGGATAGGCGGCACCTTCCCCGCGGCCACATAAGCCGCTGCAATGGCTTCCTTGACCCATCTTGCCACTGTAGGCTTAGCAGCCTGCAGACCCCTTCGAGGACCTGCAAACAGGACAAACAGATGATCCGATTTCCGGAAATCATTGGTCACTTCCAAGTATCTGATGATGACTCGTCTCACATCCAGACATCTGAGAGCAGAGTATTCCTCTGGGTAGTCCTCCCTACGAAAGGAAGGGAGACAGAGCTGCTGATTCACATGGAAGCGAGAAACAATCTTGGGCAGGAAGGAAGGCACTGTGCGAATAGTCACTCCTGCCTCAGTGAACTGCAGAAAAGGCTCTCGACATGAGAGAGCCTGGAGCTCGGAAACTCTTCTGGCAGAAGTGATAGCCACCAAAAAGACTGCTTTCAACGTCAGGTCTTTCAGAGATGCCCTCGACAAGGGTTCAAAAGGCGGCTTCTGCAATGCTCTTAGCACCAGATTGAGATTCCATGCAGGCACCACAGAGTGCAGAGGAGGGCGCAGGTGATTAACTCCCTTAAGAAAGCGCACCACATCTGGCTGTGAAGCCAGGGAAACACCCTTCAGGCGGCCCCTGAAGCAAGTCAGAGCCGCTACCTGGACTTTAAGGGAACTGAGCGACAGGCCTTTCTCCAGACCTTCTTGCAGGAACGCCAACACTGAAGAAATTGGAGCAGTGAAGGGAGAAAGTGAGCCTGCTTCACACCACGCTGCAAAGGTACGCCAAACCCTGGCGTAAGCAGTAGAAGTAGAGCGCTTCCTCGCTCTCAGCATAGTGGCGATGACCTTGTCTGAGAAGCCCTTCTTTCTCAGACGCTGCCGCTCAATAGCCAGGCCGTAAGACCAAAGGGGGAGGGATCCTCCATCACCACGGGACCCTGATGTAACAGGCCCTGCTCCACAGGCAGTCGCAGAGGATCGTCGACTGAGAGCCTGATCAAGTCCGCATACCAGGGACGTCTGGGCCAGTCCGGACCCACCAGGATTATCCGGCCCGGATGCTTTGCCACCCGATCTAGCACCCTGCCCAACATGGGCCAGGGCGGGAACACATAGAGAAGCTCTTGTGTCGGCCACTGTTGGAGAAGTGCATCTACTCCCAGGGATCGAGGGTCCCGTCCTCTGCTGAAAAAGCGCGGCACTTGGCAATTGGCCGATGACGCCATCAGATCTAGGCTCGGCTGGCCCCAGCGCTTCGTGATGTCCAAGAACGCCTGAGCAGATAGCTGCCACTCTCCGGGCTCCAAGGTATGGCGACTGAGAAAGTCCGCCGACATTCATGACTCCGGCAATGTGGGCCGCTGACAGCTGTTCTAGGTTCGCTTCCGCCCACTGGCATAGATTCATGGCCTCCTTGGCTAGAGGGGCGCTTGGTACCTCCCTGGCGGTTGACATAGGCCACAGCAGTGGCATTGTCCGACAGGACCCGTACTGGCTTCAACGCCAGTACCGGGATGAACTCCAAAAGCGCCAACCGAATGGCTCTGAGTTCCAGGAGGTTGATAGACCACTTTGCCTCTGCAGGAGACCAGAGCCCCTGCGCTGTCCTTCCCAAGCAGTGGGCTCCCCAGCCCGTCAAAGAGGCGTCCGTCGTGACGACAATCCACTCTGGGGTCACCAGAGGCATTCCTGCAGACAACTTGTCTGTCTGCAGCCACCAGCTCAGCGCCTTGCGCACTGCTGGGTCCAAGGGAAGGCGCACAGCATAATCCTCCGACATCGGAGTCCAGCGCTGCAAAAGAGAATGTTGTAGTGGTCTCATATGAGCCCTGGCCCAGGGCACTACTTCCATCGTGGCCGTCATAGAGCCCAACAGCTGCACATAGTCCCAAGCCCGAAGAGGAGAGGCTACTCGGAACTGGTCCACCTGAGCCTGAAGTTTGACAATCCGATTGTCTGGCAGGAACACTCTGCCCACTTGGGTGTCGAATCGAACTCCCAGATACTCCAGGGACTGAGTCGGGCGCAGCTGGCTCTTCTCCCAGTTGATGATCCACCCCAGGGAGCTCAAAAGAGCAACCACCCGGTTCACAGCTTTGCCGCACTCTGCATAAGAGGGGGCTCGGATCAACCAGTCGTCCAGATAAGGATGGACTTGTACTCCTTCCTTTCGCAGGAAGGCCGCGATGACCACCATTACTTTGGAAAAGGTCCGCGGAGCAGTAGCCAACCCGAAAGTGATGGCTCTGAACTGGAAGTGTCGTCCCAGGACTGCAAAACGCAGGAAGCGTTGATGAGGAGGCCAGATGGGAATATGCAGGTACGCTTCCTTGATGTCCAAGGAAGCCAAGAACTCTCCTGCCTTCACTGCCGCTATAACTGAGCGGAGAGTCTCCATGCGAAAGTGCCGCACTTTCAAGGCCCGATTGACCCCTTTGAGGTCGAGGATAGGCCGGACAGAACCTCCTTTCTTTGGTACCACAAAGTAAATGGAGTAACGTCCCTTGCCAATCTGATTTTCTGGCACCGGAACGATCGCACCCAGGCGGATCAGGTTGTCCAAGGTCTGCTGCACTGCCACAGCTTTGACCGGAGACTTGCAGGGAGAGAGTACAAACCCGTCTCTTAAGGGTCGGCAGAACTCTAGCGTGTAGCCGTCTCTGATGACTTCCAGCACCCAAGCGTCTGAAGTTATTGTGGTCCACTCGCCCAGAAACGAGGACAGCCGTCCTCCAATCTGCACTGGGGCGTGGACCAAGGCCCCGTCATTGGGTACGAGACCCTGGGGGAGGACCGGAGGGAGCACCTCCGGGACGGCGGTCTCTGCGAAAGGAATGCTGCTTGGGGGAGAAAGTCCTCTTGAAGGAAGAGGGGGCAGAGGAGCCCGACCTGCCCGGGCGGTACCGACGGGCTTCCTAAAACCGTCCTCTGGAGGTACCGGAACGAGTACTAGCCCGAGCCCTGACCTCTGGTAACTTCTTGCCCTTAGACGTGCCGAGATCGGTCACGATTTTGTCCAGCTCGACCCCAAAGAGCAGCTTGCCTTTAAAAGGCAATCTAGCCAGGCGGGATTTAGAGGCGTGGTCAGCAGACCAATGTTTCAGCCAAAGCCACCGCCGCGCAGAGACTGTCTGAGCCATGCCTTTAGCTGAGGCTCTCAAGACATCATACAGCAAGTCTGCCAAATAGGCTAAGCCCGATTCCAGGGCCGGCCAATCAGCCCTCAAGGAATGATCCGAGGGGGAAGCCCGCTGCACCATAGTCAGGCACGCCCTGGCCACATAGGAACCGCAAACCGAGGCCTGCAAACTTAAAGCAGTCGCCTCAAAGGACGACCTTAAGGCCGCCTTCAATCTTCTGTCTTGGGCGTCCTTTAGGGCCGTGCCACCTTCCACCGGCAAAGCCGTTTTCTTAGTCACCGCAGTGATTAAAGAATCCACGGTAGGCCACAGATAGGCCTCACGTTCACTTTCAGGCAAAGGACAGAGGCGGGACATAGCCCTAGCCACTTTGAGGCTCGCTTCCGGGACATCCCATTGAGCCGAAATTAAGTTGTGCATGGCATCATGCACGTGGAAGGTTCTAGGCGGGCGTTTCGTCCCCAGCATAATGGCAGAGCCAATAGGGGCTGAGGGAGAGACGTCCTCCGGAGAGGAAATCTTCAAAATGCCCATGGCCTGCACTAACAGGCTAGGCAAATCCTCTGAGCTAAAAAGCCGCGCTGCAGAGGGGTCATCCGCTCCAACCGAGCGGGGATCCGTTTCCTCCAAGGAATCCGCAAAGGACCGTTGGGAGAACTCAGATACACTGCCCTCATCTACATCGGAGGAGACAAAGTCCTCCAAGGCCTGGGAATCAACCCGAGGGCGTTTACCTCCGGGGACCTCAACCTCTTTACCAAACGAGGGAGCAGGGGCAGCGTTTTGCATAAGGAAGGCCTAATGCAGCAGCAAAACAAACTCGGGGGAGAAACCCCCCAGACTGTGCACTTCCGCAGCCTGGGCTACAGCCCTAGACGCACCCTCAACCGGCGCTCGCAAGAGCGGGGGAGAGACATGCTGCGCATCCAAAATGGCGTCCGGCGCGACACTCCGCGAAGGAGCCGCGCGGGAAAAACGGCACTTAACTTTAGCCGCTTTGGTGCCGTCGCCCAAATTAAGGGCGTCCATGGCATTAATGTCTCCCTCAAAGGCGGCCCACGAAGAAGCCGTCCGAGCCGCGTGGTCGGCCAAGATGGCGGAGGCGAGCAGCGGGGGATGGGTGTTTATGGCGGGAAAAACCGCCACGCCTGAGGAAGGACCGGGACACTCATCGGTCACTAAACTGTCACCCAACAAGGGCGAATCAGACTTTAAGACCCCCGCATCCCCTCTAGAAGCGCCTAAGCGATCCGGGGAGCGACTCTTTGCGCCCTCGCCCTCCGACGCCATATGCCAAGTGGAGATCAATCGGGGAACCCCCTGCCCGCTATAAAAAGGTAAAAATTACCTGCTTTCCGCTCCGAGCTGTAACGACCTGGTGTCCCAGTGAGTAGCTGCAATAAACGTTTAAATAAACGTCGAAATAAACGCCTTTAAGGACGTTCAAAATTTTTTTTTTTTTTTTTAACGGAGCCAGCGGGAGGGGGGAGAAAAGGAGGGACCTGGCGCCACCAGGTTTGCACTTGCTCATGAAGAGCCCTCAACCCCAGGCACTCAACAAAACCTAAAAATTAGGCTTGGAGGCCTAGCCAGAGCTGCTGCTGTGTGTGACCACCACCTGCTGAGATAGAGAACATACTGAGGAGTTTCCGGCAGCACATGACCACATATAGGGAGGCAAAAGGATTCCTCTCTATCTCCACCTGCTGGTAGATGGACACAACCCACCAGTCTATGGATTGATTAGCTTGATGATATGGAATATTCAAATAACAATACAAAGTATGGCATAGTATACTACTTACAATGTCAACACGATACGTAATAGAACATTTTAGGGTATGTGCAGCCCGAGTCACTTCTTGTGTGTGTGAGTGAGACTAACAAGTTAGTTACTTCTTCCATTAAAGGCCTGGTTGAAGAGCCAAGCTTTCACCTGCTTCCTGAAGTAGAGATAATCTTGTGTTAAGTGGAGCCTTTCAGGCAGTGCATTCCAGAGAGTGGGGGCTACTCCGGAGAAGGCTCGCTTGCGGGTATCACATCGTGTAATGTCTTTTGGAGAGGATGTCGTTAATGAAAATCCTTGGGAGGACCTTAGTGTCCTTGGCGGTGTGTGGAGGATCAGCCTATTCTTCAGGTACTCAGGGCCATTTTCTTTCAGGGCCTTGAAGATCAGACATTGTTTTAAATTTAGCCCTGTATTGTACTAATAGCCAATGAAGTTTTTTGCAAAAATGGTATGATGTGGTCACATCGCTTGCAACCTTTTACGAGTCTTGCTGCTGCATTCTGAATCAACTGGAGCAAGTGCAGGCCCTTTGTAGTCAGACCATTGTAAAGTGCATTGCAGTAATCCAGTCTTGATGTTATCATGGCATGCACAGCTGGGATGAGATTTCCCTTCTTGATGTAAGGAGAGAAGCAGTGTAGCTGTCGCAAATAGGAGAAGCAGCTCTTGAAGGTTGCTTGGATTTTGGGAATCAGAGTAAGTGTTGAGTCTAACTGTATTCCAAGGTTCCTGACCTGTGATTTGAAGGGGAGTTCGTACTTCCCAAAAGGGATTTTGATGTCAGGTGTGTATCCACTTGTGTTAGGGACCCAGAAAAGCTTGGTTTTACTTGGGTTCAGGCAAAGTTTGTTGTGTTTAGCCCAGGGGTTGGCGGGAGGGGGGTCCAGAGTCCAAGGTGGGGGGGGGCACATTTTAGCCCGCCTCCCCCAGCTGCCTCCCCTGCCGCCTCCCCCACCACTTTCGACCCCTCTGCCGCCGCCAACCCTCCCCTGCCACTTTTGACACCCCCCCTGCAGCCGCCCCTCCCCCGCTACTTTCGACCCCCCCACCCCGCCGCCGCCACAAGGTACCTTTACTGGTGGAGGTCCCCAACCCCCGCCAGCCTTAGTCTTCTTCAGCGCCGGTCTTCGGCGCATTTGCTCACTTCGCTGATCAGTCCTGTGAGTCCTGGCATCCTGCACGTTCCCACTTAAAGGAATGTGCAGGATGTGCTGGACATCAGGACTCACAGCACAGATCAGCAAAGTGAGCGAATGTGCCGGAGACCGGCGCTGACGAAGACTAAGGCTGGCGGGGGTTGGAGACCCCGGTCAGCAAAGGCACTTTGCGTGGCGGCAGCGGCGGCAGCAGCAGGCAGCAGGGGGGGGGTTCAAAAGTGGAGGGGGCCCAGAATAAATCTGTGGGGGCCCATGCCCCCGTGGCCCCACCTAGCTGTGCCCTTGCTTACCCCATTCTTGAATTGATGTGAGACAGTTTGTTCAAGACTGTAGGTAAGTCAGGTTCAATGGGTAAGAGTAGCTGCACATCATTCACATAGATAAGAACTGAGTGTCCATTGACTGAATCAGCTCAGCTAGTGGCTTGAGGTAGATATTGAACAGAATAGGTGACAGTATAATTGGTATATTATAAGAGGCCATTTATGTGTGAAAGTGGCTACTTACATGCATAAATAACTAGAATATTGCTATTTATGAGACTTTCTCCTCCCTATTTTATCAGGTAGTCTTGGTTGGAAATTTTTTTAAGGTTGTAACATTACTCTGCTAATGGGTTTGTTCATTATATGGAAGATTTGGCATAATTGATAACACACTAGAATTGATTTGAGGAAATTCCTATTTTTCTATAATCATGGTTTGGTGTAAAGGGTATAAATATCCACAGTCCCAAGCAAAATACCTTCTATTGCTGTCTCGAAAACTATAGTTTTATATGAGTACAATGTTTTCAGCAGCTAACTATTCTTGTTTCAGTTTTAGCCTGTTGGATAAACAAATCCCTAAGGAGACAGAATTTTTAGTAACAGTTCAGGCCAAGCCTGCATAGCACATCTTTATTTGGAAATAGTACTATGTCCAAATGCAGCGTTAAAGGCCAGGCCAGTCAAAGTATATCATTTGACGACTCTTGCTTTGTATGCAAGTTAGTACGTCTGGTACTATTTCATAAGAGAACTGGGTACAAACTGCTAAATACTCTGGGAGTGGCCTAATGGTTAGGGTGATGGACTTTGGGCCTGAAGAACTGAGTTCAATTCCCACTTCAGGCACAGGCAGCTCCTTGTGACTCTGGGCAAGTCACTTAACCCTCCATTGCCCCATGTAAGCCACATTGAGCCTGCCATGAGTGGAAAAGCACAGGGTACAAATGTAACAAAAATAAAACAATTCTACACCAAAAATAACATCCATCATAGGGTTGTTTAACTAAAGGGCATTAAGCTCTTAATGCACAGTTAGTGCATACTAACAGAATACATTAAAACTTTTTGCAGTAATTTGCCTGTCTGCACATGCTAACCTATGTATTGCCTGTTTTTAGAATCACTTTTGGGAGGGGGTGTGTCATTGGTGGAGCGTATGCCTTCCCTCGTTTTTTGGCTAGCACATTATGATTAGCGCATGCTAACTGGCAGTGGCATTCCTAGGGCGGCTGACACCCAGGGCGGATCGCCGATGTGCCCCCCCCCCGGGTGCAGCGCCTCCCCTCCCCCGGCGAAATGACACCTCCCCCCCCGGCAAAACGAACCCACCCCGGGTGCATTTTTACCTGCTGGGGGGGGGGGGGGGGGCGCTCACCTGTCGGCTTCGCTCAATCCATGCTCCCTCTGTCCCAGAACAGGAAGTAACCTGTTCTGGGGCAGAGGGAGCACGGAACGAGTGGCGCCGACAGGCGCATGGCACCCCCCCAGCGGCGTGCACCCGGGACGGACCGCCCTCACCCCCCCCCCCCCCAGGAACGCCACTGCTAACTGGATAACGCAGAGTTAATGTGGGAGCACTCAGCACCTCCTAAAAAGGAAGTGGTAATTGCTCCTGTGTTAGTTCTTGGCAGGTACCAAGCGCTAATGAGAACATTGGCACCAGTAATTGGGAAGCAGACCCGGTGTTGGACACACTTCTATGATCTGTGGCTGGACAGATTTGGAGGGGCTGGAGTGGGGCCTTGATGGCAACTTCAGAAGTTGGAGAACAGGGACAGGCAGACTGCTACGGTTTGTGCTCTGAAAATGGCAAGAACAAGTCAAGATCAAGTATACATATGCTATGGATACATACTTATTATGATCCAATTTCTCCTTCCTGGGCAGCCAACTCTGGAACGCTCTCCCTAGACCTATCCGAGCAATCCATGACCACCTACCATTCAGGAAAGCACTAAAAACCCATTTATTCAACCAAGCCTACCCAAAGGACCCAGATTAATCTTATGAACCCATCTACCTTACATATACTGAAGAGAAAACGACATTGACCCAGACTGTATCTCCCACCTTACCTTCCTCTCTATCACCTATCTCTACCTGCCCATCCATCCTATTACTACCCATCCATCCTATTACTATGTTATACTTAATTTCCTACTTTACATAACAAAATTCTGTGTTACCTATTACTATGTAAGCCGCATTGAGCCTGCTTTTAGTGGGAAAGTGTGGGATACATATGTAATAAATAAATAAATAAATGAGTTTATCTTGTTGGGCAGACTGGATGGACTGTACAGGTCTTTATCTGCCGTCATCTACTAAGATATTAGCACATTAAAAACAAATCCCACAATATTCAAAGCTATTTAACCAGCCAGACATGGCCACTGTTTGGTTAAATAGCATATTGGCATCTAACCTCTAATATTCAGTGGGAAATATCCGGTTATCTCCTGTTGAATATTAGTAGTTAGCGCCTAGCGCATAACCGGTTATATTGCGTGACTTATCTAGTTAGGCACTGATATTCATCGTCTAACCAGATAAGTTTAGTGGTCAAATAGAACTGCATAAATAGCTGTCCTAAAAAGTTATCTGGTTAGCGCTAAATATTGACATAACCGATTAACATTTTAGCAGTTAAAAACGCTCCAGATATTCAATGCCGGTTACTGGAAATGGCTCAGCATTGAATATTCGAGTTTAACATTGACAGTCGCACATCATCCTTCACTTTTCTAGCCTTCACCTAACTTCAACAAATAACGCTAACAATCTTTATTGGCATAAATTCTTTTATATTACTTTAACTATAACACAATACATTAACTTCTGCCAGTACAATGTTGGCATACCTAGAGTATTTTTAAACAATTTGGAGCCATTTGGTAATGAAACTATCTCTGTACCGTATCCTCAATTACCCTCCTTCGGTCCATGTGACTCACGGTACCGTCAAGCCACAGTTCACTCGTGGAGGTTCCACCCACGAGTTACTCTTTTAATCAAACATCTTTTAATGAAACATTTTCACCGCATCTGGAGCCTCTTTCTCTCCTCAGATCCCACTGTCTACAAGCTGCGACCAACCCCTACCCACCCAAAGCCCAGAAAATTAAGCCTCAACAAAACCAACCCACCACAGTTCTCAACAACCTGACCAAACATGACAAACCAGGACAACAGACATGTAAGACAGCAAATTGGGTGGGTGGGGATGGGCACAACAATTTCCTAACCACCTCAGCCACCCACACCTGCTCCTGCCCACCCAACAAAAACTAAAACCGCCAAAACCTCTCCGTTTACCCCAAGCCGTCTCCATGCCAACCACCAATCAACCACCATTCCTAATCCTCCAATCCACTTCTTTCCAGATGCTACCCTACAAAAATGTACCAATTTAACCCATTCAAACCCTTCCTTATCATTCCTCTTTTCTTACCCACACCTCCCTCCCCACCTTTCCATACCCATTATTTCAACCATTCCTTCCTCCGACTCAGTCAATGTTATAAACCATCACAGGTGGGGTCCCCTAGCGGCAGCAGCAGACAGCATAAGTGCTGCCCACCACCAGCAGAATATCAGGCCCAAAGAAAAAGCCCTACGATATGGCACATTCAATCTGGGGCATAGCGTCTGAGAAAGTCCCACATTATCTCATGTTAGCCTACATTTTACTGCACCTTAGTAAAATGACCCCCTGATAGCTGGTGAAAGGTACTGTATTTTTTTTAGATTTTGTATGAGATTTTACAATTGCTGCTGATTGTGTAGCATTTTGAATATACTGTCTTCCATGAGGGTAATTTTATAGCATGCTGCTACATGCAAAGTTCAAGAAAACACTTATTTTAGGCTATTTTGTACAGACAAAAGTGTCTTCATAAAATATAGGGCAAAGCAGCAGAAGTCACACTTAGGGGCTGGTGCTGTTGTCAGAGTGTGGGTTTTCCACGCACTGCAGCCACTGTAACTTGGCAGTAAAATGGCCGCATTTCCATATGTTTCTTTAATGGCCATTAGGACATAACAATTGCCATACTGGGTTAGACTAAAGAGCCATCTAACCCAGTATCCTGCTTCCAACAGTGGCCAAAGCCAGGTCACAAGTACTTGGCAATCCCAAGGAGCAAGATTTAATGCTACTGACTCTCAGGGCTTTCCCCAGATCTACTTCAACAAACAGTTTTAGACAGGGATTCTCAATCAAGTCCTCAGGGCACACCCAGTCAGCCAGGCCCCCAGGACACCCACAACAAACATTCATGAGACAATTCCGCATACAATGGAGATAGAGCATGCAAATTAATCTCATACACACCCACCCGTGTGCATTCCGAAAGCCTGACTGGCCAGGGATGCTCCAAGGACTGGGCTGAGAATCCCTGGTTTAAGGACTTAGGGGCCCTTTCACTAAGGCGCGTAGGTGCCTATGCGTGTACAACGCATGTCAAGTTAGAACTACCACCCAGCTACCGGTGGTAATTCTAATTTTGACACGTGTCGAAAATGCACAGGAGAAAATAATTTCTATTTTCTACCGCGTGGTACTGGTTTTTATTTTGCCTGGAAACCTGTGACCCCTCCCAAAGTCACCAAAAACCTACCCACATATAGGTGCCTCCTTCACCTATAAGGGCTATTGTAGTGGTGTTCAGTGGGGGAGGGGGTAGTGGTTTTTTTTGTGGGTTTTGGAGGGCTCAGGGGACAAGATAAGGGAGCAAAGGTGAGATGTGTACCTGGGAGCATTTTCATGACGTGCACAGAAGTGCCCCTTAGGGTATCCTATTGCTTCCCTAGGATGTCTGGGGGATCAGTCTACTAAAAATGATGGTTCCTCCTACATCCCAATGGCATAAATCTGTATGTTTTGCACTTATTCATTTTTTTTTAATGGAGGGGAAAAAAAAGGTCCAATGCACAAAAGCGTCTTTGATACAGTATTTAAAAAAAAAAAAAGATAGAAATTTTTCTTTTTCAAAAATTACCTTCTTTCCTATTCAGATTTTGGACGTCCAAAATCGGACTTAGACATCATATCGAAAATGCTCCTCCACGTGTCATCAGCAAATTTAATTACCTCACTAGTTATTCCAATCTCTAGATCATTTATATATATGTTAAAAAGCAGAGGTCCCAGCACAGACACCTGGGGAATCCCACTATCTACCCTTCTCCATTGAGAATACTGACAAGTTAACTCTACTCTCTGTTTTCTATCTTTTAACCAGGTTTTTAATCCACTTCCTATCCTATCACTTTCTAATTTCCTCAAGAGTCTTTCATGAGGTACTTTGTCAAATGCCTTTTGGAAACCCAGATACACAATATTGACCGGCTCACCTTTATCCACATGTTTATTCACCCCTTCAAAAAAATGTAGATTGCTGAGGCAAGATTTCCCTTCACTAAATCCATGTTGGCTTTGCCTCATTCATCCATGCATATGTATATGCTCTGTAAATTTGTTCTTTATAATAGTCTCTACCATTTTGCCTGGCAGCAAAGTCAGGTTCACCGGACTTTAGTTTCCCGGATCACCTCTAGAACCATCTTTAAAAACTGGCGCTACATTGGCCACCTTCCAATCTTCTCAGGTAAAGGCACCAGAAAACAAGTATTCAGGGACTGACAGAGTCTGGAGCCTCCTGCCCAGCTAGCCCCAGCCTCACCGTAGTCGCAGCCATGTGATTGGGCATAGGTGAAGGGGAATGGTATTACATATGCATGAGATTATTTTTTATATACATTGAAGACCTGCATTTATTCCATGCATATTCATTGTGGACACCCTCAAAACTTATGAATGTGAGGTCAGTAGGACAGGTTTGGGAAGAGACGCTGTTGGCTATGAAGTTGCTGTGAAGTTTTATACCTATTGTATTATTAAGGCCAAGATCTTTGCAGGCTTATTCCTTAGGTAAGTATATCCTTAAGTGGTGACATGATACTGCATGTCTTTTCTGAAACACCTACAGAAAGCTCAATTAATTGCAGAGTATTGCTTGAGGTCATGATTTCTGAAGGAAGGTGCCACACAGTGCATGCTCCACCTAGTCTGGGCCTGTGATCTTAACACTTTTGTTCCCTTCTAGTAAGGTCTTGTCTGTTAGTGTTGCATTCCAAAAGACATGGCTGCAGTGTATTCAATCTTTGCTGAATGACAGGAAATCATAGAATTTTGCTGATAAACTAGCTTCCAGAAAGGAGAAGTTCTCTGGTGAGTGTACAACCACATCATAAAACAATTTGGGATTTATGTATTTAAAAAAATATATTTTAGACATAGAAATCTCAGGGTTGACATTCAACATTCAGCGTAGTTTAAGCAGGAAAGAGAGGCTTAAACTATATTGAGCTGACTGGCTGCCAATATTCAGTGGCATTGAATCAGTGGCGCTTAACTTGACAGTGCCACTGAATATTGGCTGACCATCCAAGTCAACAAAAAGTAGCAGCAAAACACTCTGCAGGCACACACACGCAGAAAAACAAAGCAGAGGCAGTCCAGAGAAAGAGAAGGAGAAGGAGAGGACCTTACGAGGTTGGGAGACTGGGCATCTAAATGGCAGATGACGTTCAATGTGAGCAAGTGCAAAGTAACACATGTGGGAAAGAGGAACCCGAATTATAGCTGTGTAATGCGTCACGCCCAGGAAAGGGATCTAGGCGTCATCGTTGATGATATGTTGAAAACTTCTTCTCAGTGTGCGGCGGCCGCTAAGAAAGCAAATGGAGTGTTAGGTATTATTAGGAAAGGATTGGAAAACAAAAATGAGGATGTTATAATGCCTTTGGCATCACTCCATGGTGTGACCACACCTCGAATATTGTGTTCAATTCTGGTCAATGCATCTCAAAAAAGATACAGTGGAATTAGAAAAGCTGCAGAGAACGACGACGAAAATGATAAAGGGGAGGGGACGACTTCCCTATGGAGAAAAGGCTAAAGCAGCTAGGGCTCTTCAGCTTGGAGAAAAGACGGCTGAGGGGAGATATGATAGAGGTCTATAAGATAATGAGTGAAATGGAACGGGTAGTATTATTCTAAAGTTTGATGTGATTTATAGAATAACTCTTAATCAGACAGGTCACATGTAAATTTAGGCATCACTTTTTGCACCAACAAAAATGAGATGAAATGCTCACACCTACATTTATGTGTAGAGTACTGTTATTCTATAATTATGCATGAAACTCAGAACCACACCCCCGATCCACCCCAAAACACCAATGACCCTCTCATTTCTGGACCCCCTTTTTCAGGCACAGATCCTGCACCTAAATTTTTGTGGTTAATTCCAATTAAATCTAATTAGTGCCAATAATTGCTTGTTAAAAAGCCAATTATTGGCACTAATTGGCTCATTACTCATTAAATTGCATGCGCAAATCGGGAGCGCACCTAAATGTGCGCACGCAATTTTTTTGATGACTTTTTTAGAATCAGAGGGAGAGTGTACATTCTCCTGAAAACAGAATGCCTGAACCCTGAGTCTGCTCACTAGTTATCACCAAAGGCAAATATAAGAACAGTTTTTGTAATCACTGTATGAACTTATTTGGTATTAGATAACTGTTAAATTTGCATAGAGAGATTCAAACTGCAGATTTCCTTGGCTGTGTAAGATGATGGTGGCCTAGTGGTTAGGGTGGTGGTGGACTTTGGTCCTGGGGAACTGAGGAACTGAGTTCGATTCCCGGCATAGGCAGCTCCTTGTGACTCTGGGCAAGTCACTTAACCCTCCATTGCCCCATGTAAGCCGCATTGAGCCTGCCATGAGTGGGAAAGCGCGGGGTACAAATGTAACAAAAATAAAATAAATCAGTGGGAATAAGATGTTTCAGTCACTGCTACATGATCGTTACTTCTGTTCATTAAGGGGTCCTTTTGCAAAGGCTCGCTGAAAAATGGCTTTAGTAATGTAGGCGCAGGTTTTGGGTGAGCGCCAATCCATTTTTCAGTGCGCCTGTAAAAAAGGCCTCTTTTTTTCCCCCTGAAAATGAACGTGTGGCAAAATCAAAATTGCTGAATGTCCATTTTGGGTCTGAGGCCTTACCACCAGAATTTGGGCAGTAATGACCTGCATGCGTCAGATGCCAGATGCGTGCCAGAAAATAAAAAATATTTTTCAGACGCGCGTAGCAGATGCGCACCAAAATTGAAAATATAGCAAAGGCCACACGGTAACTGGGCGGTAACTCCAATTTTTAACACGTTGGGCGCACATGGGCGCCTAAGCAGCTTAGTAAAAGGGGCCCTAAGTGCAGTGGATCACGGAGAATCTCAAAAATAATTGGAAAGCGCTTTCTACAGCAGCTGTTCTATATGACCTAACAACTGGATACCCAGGAGCTTTCTGCAACATGTGTGGACTGCAACCAGCTGGAAGAAAAAAAATAGCAATTATTTTTTTATTTTTCAAAGACTTGAAAATGGGAAAACCTGTGAGTATCTTAGGTTAGTAAAGCAAAACACTATGGATTTCATTAGACACTGGAATGAGAAAAGAAGAAGCGCTGTTGTACTGTTCAAAATAGAGGCCACTGGTGGGAAAATCAGAGCAGTTTTATGTTTATTAAACAGCTGCTAGATCAGATTAAAACCACATTTCTGCATGCATGAATGTGTGCCTTCGGTTCTCAGCTGTTAATATCCTGCTCCCCCATATATAATTGTTTTCTGCTAAGATGATTCACTATAACTGGAATCATCGTGATTTTTAATTGAAATCGTTCAGAGGGGGAAGTTATCAATGTGGGCTAATGAAGATGTGTTATTTTATTGATAACCCCAGTTATTAGTGTAATCTCCCCATTATATAGGGATTAGTAAAGTTTGGCGTCAGCTCTCCGGAGTCACTGGGGGGCGGGGTAGGGGGAGAGCTGGGGTGAACCTGGGTGGGAGGAAGATCCAACCCAAGGGAAGTGGTGTTGAAATAAACTGCATAAAGAAAGTGGGTTTATGAGTTGATTAAGCCACTTTGAGCCTGCAAATAGATGGGAAAAAGGTGGGATACAAATGCAATAAATAATAATAGTAATAATTGATAGAGGAGGTGGTGCTGAAGGTGATAAAGGCTCCTGCTTGGGGAGAGGGGGAGGAATTGGTCTTTGGTTGCCTGTACCCTCCCCGCCGGGTCCATTGAAGGATAGGAGGATCCCAAAGTGGAGGGAAGGCCGGGGTTCCTGCTCCACTAAGTAGCAACTGTGAAAGCGTCAGCACTAAGGGTGGGTAAGGGGAACCCAGCCCAAGGCAGGAATCTGAACAGAAGCCTGTTCAAGGCCAGGGTGTAGCTCCAGATGTGCATCCCAGGAAGGAAGATAGCTTAAAGAGAAGCAGATTGGAATTAGAGGAGTTGATAACGGCCTTGGATTATTACCAGCTCCTGGGATAGGTAAAGGACAGGAGTATCTGTAAATGTGTAAATACTGAAACAGAAGACTGACCACTTAATCATATTCATTTTTACTTTTATAATCCACCTTTTGCAAAATAGTTTAACAACATTAAAACATACAATATCAACATTAGAATGCAATATAATATTAAGAGAAAAATGCAATCATAATAACACCAATACATTACCCAACTCCAACTCTCACTTTCTTTATGGTTAGGGCTGAGCTATGTATCATAGTATCACATAACTCAACAATATAACTAATCACTTTCCTCTGCCCCCAACCATTAACTGCCGGCCCCCCCACCGCCACTGCCACGCCTTGCTCTCCTTTCCCCCCCCCCCCCCACCGCCTCGCCTCCTTGCCGCTTCCCCTCACTGCCTCATCGTTCCCCCCTGCAAAAACAAATACCTTTGCGGGACCCTCGCCAGCCAAAGCCTTCTTCAGTTCAGCGCCGGTCTCCGGCGCAGCCATGTTCCCTGCCCTTCTTTCTTTTTGTTCCTCCTAGGAGCATCAGTGTGTACAGGAGGAGCAAGAAGAAAGAAGATCAGGGCAGCGAATGCGGCTGTGCCAGAGATCGACGCTCAACTGAAGAGGCTTGGGCTGGTGGGGGTTGGGGACCCCCGCCAGCCAAACCATGGGCCCGGATGAAATTTGCAGGGGCCAAGGCCCCCATGGACCCCCATAGCTATGCCCCTGATTCTTACAGAATGTGGAAGAGTAACCTAGGGGCCCTTTTACAAAGGCGCATAAGGACCTATGTGCATCCAGCACATGCCAAATCGACATTACCGCCCAGATACCGCATGCCCTGGGTGGTAATTCCAAATTTGACACACACACAGTAGAAAATAATTTTCTATTTTCTGCCTCGGAGGCATTCCCAGCGGTAATCGGCAGTTTGACGGTTACCGCGTGGGTAACCTGTGAGCCCTTACTGTTAAGTCTATGGGTGGCATTAAGGGCTCAGGCTATAAATAGACGCGTGCTGGTTTTCATTTTGCCGCATGTCCATTTCCTGGCTTAACCCCCCTCCCCCCTTTTTTCCAGATGTGGTGGAGAAATAGTCCAGTGCATGTCCAGTACATAAGCCTACACTACCACAGGCCACTTTTTGGAGCACCTTAGTAAAAGTGATTAGAGCAGTGAGCTGAGAACCAACAAAGCTTAGGTTTAAATCCCAGTGATACTATTTAGGACCTTGGGCAAGTCACTCAACCTTTCATTGCCATAGCTATAGAGTTGTGGGTCAATATTCAAAGCAACTTAACCATTCAGAAATGGCTCCTGGCCAGTTAAGTCGTTTGTTTGGGGCTAACTACTTTCTAAATTAAACTACTGTAATCTTATAAACTTAGGTGCACCAAAACAAATTATTCAGAAATTACAGACAATTCAAAATACTGCAGTATGTTAATTTTTTGATCCGCATAAATATGATAAAATTTTGAATTATTACGTAGAATTGTACCGGCTGCCTATTGAGGCTAGAATACAGTTTAAATTTTGCTGTGTGTAGTTTAGAGTTTTAAATGGGGAATGTCCCCAATATTTAATATCTCATTTCAAATTTACTTTACCTAATAGATCTAGAAGACTTTGTAATTATTTTTTTCTTGACTTTTTCACCCACTAAGGGTATTAAAAGAATTAGTCTTTATGACAAGCTTCTTGCCTTTCAAGCTATGAAGATTTGGAAATGATGACCTTCTTGTTTTAATAACTTGTTCAATTATTCTGCTTAAAGACTTTGCTTTTTAATAGATCTTTTAAGCTATGTTAATATACCTGTTTTAGTAGTAGAAGTTATGTTAATATAATTCCTAAGCGATTTTCTTGTTTTTGATTATTGTAAACTGTTTGGAACCATTTGATGTTAGCGGTATATAAATGCAATGTAATGTAAATGTACGCATGAATATTTATGCCAGGTCTATGGTTGACGTAAATGTTAGTTCTTAAATGCAGCAGTTATGCACATTTCTTACAATGTTGTGTAAGTTACATGTGAAAGTGAGCAGCCTGCCTTTAGGCTGCCCATGCTCTGCTCATGTGGATACTTCCAGGGGTGGACTGACAGTGATCTGGGCCCATGGGCAGTAGAGGTCATTGGGCCCCCATGACTAGGGTTACTATATGGCTCCAGAAAAAGGAGGACAGATTGAGCCAGTCTGGGTTTTACTTCTATTGCTTTCAATGGAAGCAAAACCCGGACTAGATCAATGTGTCCTCCTTTTTCTGGAACTATATGGTAACCCTACCCATGACCACTGCCCGCTGCCCCCCCTGCCATGCTGCCACCGCCCCCTCTCACACTTTATAGCCCCCCTACATCCGAAGCTGCCACCCCCTCCCTCACACTACAGTCCCCCGAGCCTCAGTGGGCCTTCCCTGGTCCTACCTTGAAGGACCCTGGTAGCCTAGCCAGTGGCTTCTTTGGGGACAGGAAAGAACCCTACCACTATTCTTCGGGGGCAGGAAAGAACTCTACTGTTATTTTGCCTGGTGCCGCTGTGTTTTCAAAATGGCTGCCAAGACTTCCTGTGGTAGTCTCATGGGTCTTAACAGTATTACAAGACTGCCGCAGGTAGTCTCGCAGCCATTTTTAAAACAGAAAGACATGGTATTGGGCAGAATAGCGGCAAAAGGCAGGAAAGAGTGGGGTTCTTTCCTGCCCCTGCAGAAGCCACAGGACCGAAAGGGCCCTTCAAGTTGGGACTGGGAAGGGCCCACTGAGGCTCGGGGGCTGTATTGTGCAGCGGGGGGGGGGGGGGGGGGGGGGCGGACAGCCTCTGGGCCCCCTAGAGCTCCTGGGCCCCTGGCACTGCTTGGTTGTACGAATGGTCAGTCCACCCCTGGATACTTCTGACAATTATTGACTATGGCAGTTAAGCTTATAATTATATTGTTTAGGCACTATAATGCCATGTTCGTTCGTAAGTGCGTGGATGGCAGTATTCTATACATTTACACCCACAATCGGTGTGTAAATTTGAAAAAGCACCCTGTTGTAGAAGGAGGGGATAATGTTCAGCATGTGCCATTTAAGTGCTGTTCACTCTGTGGAATTTAGAAAACTGATAAGTAAATAGTCTGGAGTCCTCTTTTCACAAAATAGGACTTGACTCAAGCATTCTTTCGAATGCTTAGTGCTGTATTTTCTGTTTCTGGCTGTTGCTGTCTCTATCTCTGTCTGCCTTTCTCATCTTATCACTCTTCCATCCTCTCTTTCACAAGCACTCAGAGTCTGTTAACAGTAGCCAAAGCAGTTTACTCACAGAGAGGCGGCAGCACTGTAACATTCCAAGGCTCTCTGGAATGTGATAAAGGCTGTACGTGACCTTGTCAAATAGCTACCCATGAACCACCTGGCCAGTAGGTTAGACTTTTTTTCACAATTCAAAAATATCCAGTGCATTGAACTGAATGCTGCAGTCAAGTGGACCTGTTTGTGGGAGTAACATCTTAAAAATATTGAAATAGTCCAGAAGGCTCACTTATTATATTATATTACATTACATTACTCAAGTTATTTACGTATATACCGCAAATACCTTGCAAGTGTGGTTCACTGCAGTCTACATAAGCTAGAGATGGAACAGTCATCCAGAATTATAGCATCATTAAAACTACATCATACATGAAATTAAAATCACAGGGCCCAATATTCAGACTGGGGGAGTTTTCTTTACTCAACGTAAAATTAAACTCTGGAATTTGTTGCCAGAGAATATGGTAAAAGCAGTTAGCTTAGCAGGGTTTTAAAAAGGTTTGGATAATTTTCTTAAAGAACCATAGACCTGGCATAAATGGATTTGGGAAAATCTACTGCTTATTTCTAGAATAAGTAACATAAAATCTGTTTTACTGGGATCTTGCCAGGTACTTGTGACCTGGATTGGCCACTGTTGGAAAGAGGATACTGGGCTTGATGGACCTTTGGTCTGTCCCAGTATGCCAATTCCTATGTTCTTATGTTAAATTATAGCTGTCATGAAATGCCTAGCCACCTGCCTGGGGTTACCCCGCAGCCACTTAGAGGGTCTATCCCCAGCACAGCTCAGGTCCACCTGCACCTGCCACTTGTGCTCTACACTAGCACCCTACTCCCTCCGACTGGGTCACAACTGCCTCTGGGTGAGTCTCACACTCCCAAATTGTCCCCAGTGATTTCTAGGTTACTGGAGGTCACACTCCCAGTGGTCCCTCAGTTACCAGAAAGCACTCACAGACCCAACACACAGACCACCAGGATTCTTTATCAGTCCAGACAGGCAGGGTCAATAAATAATTATTTATTGTCTTAAAAATTGAACAATGAACAAAAACTTTACACTCTTCTTTAGGCCTTACAATCATACCAGGTCTTTTGCTTAGTCTGAGCTACCTGCAAGATATCTCTCATAAAGCCCACAAGTTCTCTGAGGTTGCAGGGATATTTGGCTTAGGACCCTAGTTGCCCATAGATACTAGCTGCTGCAGATAAGGACAGCTTCTCTTTGCCAACCAAGGATGGTTTGCCATGAAGATGTCAGTCAACTCAGCCGCCTTCTCTGGAGTAGGGGCTGGTGATCTTGAATGTGTTCCCTCATCTCTGAATGACAACACTGAAGAAACTGCTCCAGGACCATCAGGTTTTGGCAGTCCTTCAGGGTTTTAACTTCAGCTCCACTGAGCTACTCCTGATGCTGGTATCTTAGCTGAATCACAAACTCGCTGTGAGTATCACAGAACTTTAGTCTGTAGGTCTCGGGGGTAATAGCATAATGGTTCAACAAAGCTTTGTACATCTCCTCAAACTGGGAGCACATCTCCATGGACAGTCCTTGAAATGCCTCAAGTGCTGTCCCAGTGAGCTTTCCTCCTCCCAGATAGAGCATCCAGTCTTTCTGAGGAATCTCATTAACACAGCAAATTCTTTCAAAGGCAGTTAGATAACCATCAATGTCACCTCAAACATCATCAAACTACACAAACAAGTTGGGCCCAATCCAGGCTGTGGATCCTGCTTCTGGCCTTGACGCAGGGGTTGGGCTGGAGCTTTGGATACGAGCCATTTCCATCTCCAGCTTCATTTTGTGCAGCTGGAATTCCCACTCACACTCCTGCCACTGCTCTTCCCATTCCTCTCACTGCAGCTGGTCTAGTCACTGTCGCTCTAGCATGTAGATCTGCCAGATTTCAGCAGGCGTGGCACCCGGCCCTGCCAACTCATGAGCCATTGTCCACAAGTCTGGTCTCCCCTCAGGAGAAATCTGCGCAGGTTGGTCCTGCAGCTCCTCCTCACTGAGGCCATCCAGTTGCTCTTGTGTTAGGTCAGGCATCTCCAGTGTCTTCTGGCTATTGCCAGCTGCCATCAGCATACTGCTAATCTCCTAACACTACCAAAAAAAAAAACCTGAACAGGAAAGGAGCCCTGTTACTGCTGCACTTGTTCACTGTGATCTGTGTCTGGAAGTTACAGACAAAAAAGACTCTGATCCACTCAGTGACCCTCACTTCATGCACTGAGCCAGACAATCCCACTGCTACCACAAAAAAAGAACAAGTCTGTCACAAAACACCTAGCCACCTTCCTGGGATTACCCGTGGCCACTTAGAGGGTCTATCCCCAGCACAGCTCAGGTCTGCCTGCACCTGCCACTTGTGCTCTACACTAGCAACCTACTCCCACCAACTGGGTCACAACTGCTTCTGGGCGAGTCTCCTGCTCCCAAATTATACCCAGTGATTTCTAGGTTACTGGAGGCTACACTCCCAGTGGTCCCTCAGTTCCCAGAAAGCACTCACAGACCTAACACACAAACCACCAGGACTCTATCAGTCCAGCCAGGCAGAGGCAAGAAACATTTATTGTCTTAAAAATTGAACAATGAACAAAAAATGTGCAATCAGCAAACAATAGCAGGTAACTGAAATATGGATCAATTATAACACAAACGAAACATTTGTATACAGTCTAAACAGTACCTGGGAAGATCAGGATATATAACTGTTCATAGAGTCAGCAAAGAGATCTGTCTCTCTTTTCTCCCTGGCTAAGACTGGAGGCAAAACCAGTACATTCTAAAGGAAATGAGCTCCTGGGCCAATCAGAGCCCAGTCAACAAGATTTAAAAGTATACTGCTGCTTGCATCCTGGTTGTGTTAAAAAAAAAAAAGAACATTCAGTCCCTGTAACAGCTTTACAGCAAAGAAACACCACCTGTTGGCCAAATAGGAGAAATACACTTCAGGACATAATTAAGGCAGTAAAATAGCCAATATATTTTACAAGCTTAAAACAAAATGTTTCTTCACAATAGCATTCTATTATTTGCACACAAAACTGTGTGCCCTGCCCATGCTCTGCTCAGCATTTGCCCATGTATATGCCCATCTCACTTAGACACCAGTTTATAAAATAGCATATAGGCATGTATTCTGATCATTTATGTGCATTCTTGGTGCATTGTTATAAAATTGCCCTCAAAGCTATCTGGGTAACAATGCCAAGAATCAATGGTATCCAGATAACTTTCAGCTCTACCTTAGCTCCACCCCTAGACTACCCCGGTATTACCCAGATAGTTCTGAAGTAGTCAGAGATGATTTTCAACAGCATTATCTGGATAATACCTCTGAAAACCAGTAACTGGCCCTTGTGAGAGCTGATTATCCAGGTAGCAGGTCTAGCTCCCTTGATAACTTTCTTTGACTATCAGGCCCAATATTTTTATTGATTCCCTATACTCTAGAGTTTGGCCCTTCACTCCTTTGATTTATTATGGAAGTATGAGTAGACCAGTTATAGTGAGGCTGTAATTACTCACTTTCTGCTCCTGTTCTTTTTCTACTGTAAACTGCAGCATTGAGAACTGGATGCCAAGCTTTGGAAGATATTATTCAAGCAGCTGTGTCTCTGGCACATATTTGAATTCTTTATTATAGGCGCCTGTTAAAATGGGCTCTTGTGACTCTTTATCACTGAAAAGTTGCAAGGGCTGTCTTTTCTTTTGAGTATTCATTATTATGTTTTATGTGCAAGGTAATGTGGAGGGGCATAATCGAACGGGGTCGGCCATCTATATGGCTGGCCAACTCTAAGGCCAGCCCCGTAAAGCGGCATACCCAACCGCATTATCGAAACAAGATGGCCGGCCATCTTTCGTTTCGATAATACGGTCGGGGCCGGCCAAATCTCAACATTGGGGCCACCCTTAGAGATCGCTGGCGTTAGAGATCGCCGCCATTGGTTTTTGCCGATAATGGAAACTAATAGCGGCCATCTCAAACCCGGCCAAATCCAATCCATTTGGTCATGGGAGGAGCCAGCATTTGTAGTGCACTGGTCCCCCTCACATGCCAGGACACCAACTGGGCACCCTAGGAGGCACTGCAGTGGACTTCAAAAATTGCTCCCAGGTGCATAGCTCTCTTACCTTGTGTGCTGAGCCCCCAAAACCCACTTCCCACAACTGTACACCACTACCATAGCCCTAAGGGGTGAAGGAGGGCACCTACATGTGGGTACAGTGGGTTTCGGGTGGGTTTTGTAGGAATCACATTTACCACCACAAGTGTAACAGGTAGGGGGGGATGGGCCTGGGTCCGCCTACCTGAAATGCACTGCACCCACTAAAACTGCTCCAGGAACCTGCATACTGCTGTCATGGAGCTGGGTATGACATTTGAGGCTGGCAAAAAAAATTTTTAACTTTCTTTTTTATGGTGGAAGGGGGTTGGTGACCACTGGGGGAGTAAGGGGAGGTCATCCCCGATACCCTCCGGTGGCCATCTAGTCAGTTCAGGCACCTTTTCATGGCTTGGTTGCAAGAAAAAATGGACCAAGTCGACCAAGTGCTCAACAGGGACGCCCTTCTTTTTTCCATTATCGGCCGAGGACACCCATCTCTTAAGCATGCCCCAGTCCCGCCTTCGCTACGGTGCCGACATGCCCCCATGAACTTTGGTCGTCCCCGCGATGGGAAGCAGTTGAGGATGCCCAAAATCGGCTTTCGATTATGCCGATTTGGGCGACCCTGAGAGAAGGACACCCATCTCCCGATTTGTGTAGGAAGATGGGCGCCCTTCTCTTTCGAAAATAAGCCTGATAGTAACATAGTAAATGACGGCAGATAAAGACCTGTACAGTCCATCCAGTCTGCCCAACAAGATAAATTCATTTTACATGGTATGTGATACTTTATATGTATACCTGAGTTTGATTTGTCCTTGCCTTTCTCAGGGCACAGACCGTAGAAGTCTGCTCAGTACTGTTCTTGTACTAAGTTCTGAAGCTAACATTGAAGTCCCTTAAAATTTATACTCCAGCCCATCCCTATCTATTCAGTCACAATCAGGGCGTAGATCGTAGAAGTCTGCCCAGCTCCCGTTTTGTTTCCAATTACTGGTGTCGCCACCCAACTCCGCTAAGATTCCATGGAACCATTCCTTCTAAACAGGATTCCTTTGTGTTTATTCCACGCATGTTTGAATTCCATTAGCGTTTTCATCTCCACCACCTCCCGTGAGAGGGCATTTCACATTAATAATACATACATGTTCCACATTAATAATACATACATGTGCATACAAGTGCATTCCTCTATTCCGGCAAATCCTTTTCTAAAATACTACTGAAATTTGACAAGTCTCAACCTGGCCATCTCAATTCTGATTTCCATTTTCTATCTAAAATGGAGCTTCTAACGTCTTGTTTGATGAAAATGATATACCAAATGAATACATGAAATAATTAAGAACCCCTTTCCTTACATTATTTTAAACCTCCTTCCTTCTTAACTTCTTGCTTGATATTCACAAGTGAGAAAATATCCCATAAGAACATAAGAATAGCCATACTGGGTCAAACAATGGTTCATCTAGCCCACTATCCTGCTTTCAACAATGGCAAATCCAGGTCACAAGTACCTGGCAGAAATCCAAATGCTAGAAACATTCCTTGCTACCAATTCCAGGTAAAGCAGTGACGTCCCCCCTTGTCTATCTCAATAGTAGTCTATGCAGGGCTGGTCTTAGCATCTGCGGGGCCCTGTGTAGACCAGTTTGGTAAAGCCCCCCGTCCCACCTAGCCCTGCCCTGCATCACCCCAACCCTTGTTTATTTATTTATTTGTTACATTTGTACCCCACATTTTCCCACCTATTTGCAGGCTCAATGTGGCTTACATAGTACTGTAATGGCGTTTGCCAGTTCGGTTGATAACAAATACAAGGTTGTATTGTGGTCAGATGAGGTAGATGTGAATCAGGGTCCCCATATTGAATGAATAGGGCCATAGTTAAGGGTAAAACTAGCTAGAAAAATTCATAGTTTCAAGCTTTGTTTTATTTTCTGTAAGCCAGCTTGAATGTATTGTATTTATCCAGTACTAAAGTGATTGATGGTGTAAATGTGATTGATGATAATACAGTGGCCCTTGTCCATGTCCAAAGCAACAGACAAGGTGTGTTTTAAAATAAAGTGAAATCAAGCAAATCAAGCCAGTACTGGAGCCCCTGGGAGTGCAAGGCCCTGTACGACCACCCCTATTGCCCCTGTCTAACACCGGCGTTGAGACTATGGACTTTTCCTCCAGGAACTTTCCAAACCTTTTTTTAAACCCAGCTATGCTAACTGCTGTTATCACATTCTATAGCAACAAGTTCCAGCACTTGACTATTTTTTGAGTGAAAAATTATTACCGCCTATTTGTTTTAAAAGTATTTCTATGTAATTTCATTGAGTGTCCCCTGGTGTTTGTACTTTCTAAAAGAGTGAAAAACTTGTACAGAAAAACTAATTCAAATAAGCACAATGCTATCATAGGAAACCTAGTATTAATCAATGAAAATTACCAGAAATTATTCCGTTCAAGTCTGCTACAATTCAGAGTTCCAATTCTCATAACTCAGATGAGAATATAAAGAAAAACGTTAATTAACTAAAAAAAGATTCAGGTACTTAAAATTCTCCCATTACTGTAAAAATTGACACATGTATGTACATTTGATGATTATTTCACAAACCCTGTGTGATGTTATGACAAACTAAAATTAAATTAACGTTTTGAAGTCACCTCAGTAAGGCTAACACACAATCCCTTCACTGCAAAACACTAAGCACAAACTCGTGCAGAAACACACTCAGAACCATACTGTACCATAATAGAACTAACTCCCAGGATGCAAAGAGAAATCCTCTTATCTATGAAAAGGCAGCACTGTAAATATCACACAACACCTTAAAACTCCAATACACTATCGATAAGAAAAAAAGAACAAACAGGACTGATACAGATCTCTATGCAAAAACTACATGTTAGCCTAGCAGAATAACACACCTTGCTGACACATGCAAAACACAGACAGTCTATCAACAAATAAGAAACAAGGAACCACAGACTGGTAATAGAGATACAAAGGCTAAATTCTGAACTGGAAAACAAAATTTCAGAGATGCATATTTTCCAAAGCTGGAAAAAGAAGCCAGCAGATCAATATCACATCAGAAAGATTTTATTGAAGATACCGTATATAAACAAATTGCCCGACACAGGCCGTGTTTCGCCCACCAAGGGCTGAGTCAGGGGCTACAACAAACAAACAGATTAAATTATAATAAATAAAACATCAAATTTAAAATATAAAAACAACATACCACCATAGTTTCTCATATATTCATGAACAAATAGATAATGTATAAGGTATAAAATGATAATAAAATATTATATATACATGTATGTAAAATCTAAACATGAATAAATAAGTATGTGGTGTACATAGAAAGAACCACTTAATGCAAATAAATAAATAAATAAATCATCCCATCACAAAAATGCTTATATGTATTTTAAAAAATGTATATATATAAACATGTATACGATTACCAACATATATATAATAAATAATAAATATCTATATAAGAACATATACATAAAAACAGCAAAGCAAGGGCACTGATATAAAGCATTAGACTTTGAACATATATAAATAGTTTTAGAGGTTTATTTCTGACAATACGCAGCGAACATACACACATCATAGCACTATTTTTTCTGACACAGCAATATATAGTATAACCATGACATCATTCCATTAGATGTTTCTCACATACATTCAGTATATTGTGCATCTCCACATTCTGTTAGTCTGGACAGTAGTGATTTTATATACATTATTCATTTGGCGAAGGTATGACGCCTATTTTCATTTTTAATTTTTATTCCTTATTTTTTGGACAGTCATTTTAGGCATCTGCTGCATGAGCTGGTTTTTCCAATCTATTATACACCACAAGTGAGTAACCTTTTATTGCATAATCTTATTCATATTACTATTTATTTTTGTTTTAACTTCTTATTTTTTAATTTTTCATTATTATGATCTTTTATCATTGCTGGTTTGATCTATTTAGTGTTTGATTGCATTCATATTTTTAGGTTTTCCGTTTTTAGAGTTGCTCCTTTCAGAAGGTTTCAAATTAGGTATGTGTCCACCACTCCATTTTTATTATTTAATATGTTACACAATATTTTCACATATTTATATATGTTCAAGGTCTAATGCTTTATATCAGTGCCCTTGCTTTGCTGTTTTTATGTATATGTTCTTATATAGATATTTATTATTTATTATATATATGTTGGTAATCGCATACATGTTTATATATATACATATAAGTGTTTTTGTGATGGGATGATTGATTTATTTATTTGCATTAAGTGGTTCTTTCTATGTACACCACATACTTATTTATTCATGTTTAGATTTTACATACATGTATGTATAATATATTTTATTATCATTTTATACCTTATACATTATCTATTTGTTCATGAATATATGAGAAACTATGGTGGTATTTTGTTTTTATATTTTAAATTTGATGTTTTATTTATTATAATTTAATCTGTTTGTTTATTGTAGCCCCTGATGCAGCCCTTGGTGGGCGAAACACGGCCTGTGTTGGGCAATTTGTTTACATATGGTATCTTCAATAAAATCTTTCTGATGTTATATTGATCTGCTGGCTTCTTTTTCCATAATGGATTTCGCAGATCATTTGCCTTGTTATTTTCCAAAGCTGACATGTTCCGACCAACAAATTCAAAAATAAATAATTTGTTTCTACCTTTGTAGTCTGAGTATTTTATTTTTGCATTTGATTTGGTCCATATCTCTTCTGCTTTTCCTGGATCTCTTGTCCATTTCACATTTCTTCTCTCTCCCTGTCTGCCATCCATCTTCTCTCTGCATCCCATCTGTCTTGTCCAGCATCTCTCCTCCGTGTTCCTGTTCAGCATCTGCCTTCTTAGTGTCCCTATCCACCCCTTTCCCAGCAATGCCCTTTGCCTCTTATTCTTATTCCATGCCCAGCATCTTGTGTGTGTGCCCTGTCCATCCCCTCTCTCTTCCCTTCCTTCCATACCCCACAGGTCCAGTATTTCTCTCTCTCTCTCTCTCTCTATCCCCTGCCCCCCTCTGTCAATCCCGCCTTGGCGCCTTCCGGGTGAGGTAACTTCCTGTTTCCGCATGGGCAGGACCAAGGCAGGACCGGCAGAGGGAAGGCCCTGATGCTAGCCACAGCAGCGTGTCTTAATGACAGCTGCCAGCATTGGAGAAGGGAATGAAGCAACTTTAGCGGATCTGGGAGGGAGGGAGAGATGCTGGATTTTAAGTGGGGAGGACAGAGAGGGACATACTGAGGCCGATGTGGGGGCCCCTGGGAGTGTGAGGCCCTGTGCGACCACCCCTATCACTCCTGCCTAAGACCAGCCCTGAGACTATGGACTTTTCCTCCAAGAACTTTCCAAACCTTTTTTAAACCCAGATATGCTAACTGCTGTTACCAAATCCTCCAGCTACAAGTTCCAGCACTTAACTATTCTTTGAGTGAAAAAATATTTCCTCCTATTTGTTTTAAAAGTATTTCCATGTAATTTCATTGAGTGTCCCCTGGTCTTTGTACTTTCTGAAAGAGTGAAAAATTGAATTGCGTTTACCTGTTCTACATCCACTCAGGATTTTGTAGACTTCATTCATATCCCCCCTCAGCCATCTCTTTTCCAAGCTGAACAGCCCTAACCTCTTTAGCCTTTTGCTTATGAGAGGAATTCCAACCCCTTTATCATTTCGGTTGCTGTTCTTTGAACCTTTTCTAATTCTGTTATTATCTTTTTATGAGATACAGCAAGCAGAATTGAACACAATACTCAAGGTGTGGTTGCACCATGGAGCAATATAGAGGCATTACAATATTCTTGGTCTTATTTACCATCCTTTTCCTAATAATTCCTAACATCCTGTTTGCTTTTTTTGACCACCACACACTGGGCAGAAGATTTCAGCATATTGTCTACAATGACACCTAGATCTTTTTCTTGGGAGCTGACTCCTAAGGTGGACTCCAGCATCAAATAACTATGATTTGAATTATTTGTCCCTGAAGAAAAGATGGAAGAGATAGTTCCAAGAACTACTAGAAGTCCAATATCTTCAAATAAAAGTTTATTCTTTTAAAAAGTAACATATACCGTCCAGACTCTACATGGGCCATGTTTTGGCTCTGTGCCTTCTGGTAGTTCTTGGCACTATCTTCCACTCTTTTCTTCAGTTTTGATTATTGTGGAAGCACTTTCCTGCTTTTTTTTGGTCTGACTTACTCTTCCTAATGTGCATCATTTTGCATTTGTGTATATTTGTAAAATTGCTACTTCTGCAGTGTGTGCTGGGAAATACACATGCATTCCTACGTGTCCTTATAGGTATTTTACAAAAGGCATCTCTTTCAGTAGAGCTTTTTGTAAAATATCATCAGATTTGAACACGTGGATGTCTGAATTCCAATCTCAGCGTTCTATGTAAAGACGCCCTTTTAGTATATGAGCAGAAAACAAAAAATAAATAAGTAAAACACAGAGAAAATCCAAATTGACCATTACAGACAGGATGAAGCAAGTGCTTAAAATTCTAATATTAGAACAGGACCTACTGAACGATTAATGAATGTCTTGGTGTAATGTGTTATTGTAATTAACCCTGTAGTCTCTATTGTTTATTGTTCACCTTTATAGAATGGAAGCAGAAGAATCCTCAGGGAAGGCTCCAATTGCTCATGTTCAAAAACAAAAACAGGAATGAATACTAGGCATCATAAGCTGAAGAAACAATGCTATCTGAAACCATCAAACTAATTTCCTCCAGCAGTTAACAGCTGTGCTCGTGAACATGAGGATACCTAAATACTCTAGGTTTTCTTATTTCAGAAAGCTTCAGCCACTTACCCTACATACACGAATATAAAGCCATCCAAATATAAGGGATTTGATAGACTGTCCTTCTGTGGGTACAATCAAAGTGGTTTACATATGTACCTGGGGCAATGAAGGGTTAAGTTACTTGCCCAGCGTCACAAGTAGCTGCAGTAGGAACTGAACCCATTTCCTTTCTCAGGCCAGTGACTAACCATTAGGCTACTCCTCCGGTCTATTTTTTCCTTAAAAAATGGGGGGGGGGGGGGGAGGGGAAGGGGCAAACAGTTAACTTGAATATAAACCAGGGGAAAAATTGGGTGTTCACAAGGAGTCAAAGGCACAGTTCTAACTACAAAAACTATGCAATCAGTAAACACTGCAACTGCTGATAAATTAGCCAGGCCCAGTCCTAATAGAAAACAACATAAAATTATCAAATGAGCCTCAAGACAGTGAAAACAATGGGACCCCCACTTCCCGCATGGTATCTAGCATTTTTTCCTTCCTTTAACCTCCCCTTTGAGGTATTCTTTCTTACCACTCTCTCCCAGGTTGGCAACACTGTAATCTGCATAAAACCAAAAGTTTATCACAGTTGGCTGGGACAAGGCCTTGAGCATCTGCTCAAGGCTTACTGGATCCTGCCCCCTAAAACATCCTGTTTTGGAGGGAGCAGGAGCTGGCAGGCCTTGAGCATTCACAGATGCTCAAAGCCCCATGCCAGCCAACCAGCATGATTTTGGTGTTATTCAGATTTGAAATCCTACAGTTATTGTGTTAAAATTATCAAGAAGAAAAGTCTAAACAAAGTTAAAAATTTATATATAAAAAAGTTTTGAGTATTAAAGGAGGTGGAGGTTATTATGACTCATGATGTTAGTCTTGCAGAATTTGACAGAAGTTTGTGTTTTTGGATCTTCTGGACCTTTAGAACCCTGAAACATGCAAATGAGCAACTGTATAAAGTTAGGACTGAAAAAAGGCTGTTCTAACCAAAGAGGTTTCATAACAGGAGACAGCATGATGTCACAAGGCTGAAGCCAGTCTCCACCCACTTCACCCAAGGATGTTTTAATTCTCTCAAATGCAGCTGCTGCCATCTTAGTACACCCAAAACAATGTAATTGATAGGGCAACAAGATCCACCTATTGACTTCAGCCCACATAATGGGCCAGATAGACTCATACTGTATCCTGTGATTAAACAACCTTGGTCCTAATTTTATGCGGCAAAGTCAACTGGGAACCGGTCTGAATATCAGCCAGTGCCCGGTTAACTTCTGGCTCATGACATGAAATGCTGCCATCCCCTTCTCTCCCTCACAACCCCTCTGGAACATCCAGAGCCACTCTTTCTGATCCCCTCCCACCCAGAAGCACAGCAAGACCCCCTCCCAAATGCTGTGAAAGATCCCCCCTTCCAATGCCAGCTCCCCCTTCCCACCCCCATGGAAGAAAAGCAAGATCCCCCAACTGGATCTCCCTCCTTCCACCCACTCCAACCACCCCAGAACAACAAGCCTCCCCCCTCCATGGTTGTGAGTGTACCTGCCCATTTTCCTGGTGGACCACCAGTATCTTTGAGTCTCATAATTCTACTTCTTGCCGTCCTCCTTGTACCAATATATCTGAAAGAAAACTTGCCACTGCTTTACATGTTTCACCATTTTTCTTTTGTCCATACTTTTCTTATCCTGATTTCTTTCTTCCTCTCTGTAAACTTTATACAGTATTTCTTTTCTGTGTTACTCTTTTTGTGGTCATCTGTATTTTATGAATGCTACCCTTTTTCCTTTACTTTTGTAGCCATCTCATTGGAGAATCATCTCAATTTCCTTTTCCTTTTGCTTTTTCTTACTTTATAGCACATTTCAGTTTTGTCCACTGCCTTCCACTTCCTTTATCTTTTTTTCACCCTGTCCAGCTTCTTCTTCAAGAATATCTTCATTTTGTGAAAATCTGAATGATTGAAATCCAGGACTTTTGTTTATTGTTTATTGGTTTGCTATACATCCTGTAATTGAAACAAACCAAAATGGTTTATAATTAAAGTAAGTAAGTAAAATAAGGAAATGAACTCCATAAATTAATAGGAAAGACCAGACAGACCATCAGACACTCAGGAAAGATTGACTCATTCATTCTTTCTTTCATTGTTACCTAAAAGCTTATTCATCATCCACTGCTCAAAAGGCCATCTGTCCCGCCACAGGAACCGCCTAATAGAATATTAAGTATCAATGCCAATTGAAAAAAAGTAGGTCTTCAGGGATGCATGAAATAGAGAGTATGACCTTGCCAGTTGAGTTTTGTAAGTTCTCCAGACTCCACTAGCTCTTATATCAAACCATACCATGCAGTGATCATTACTGCCCAGGTGGGTGCTCACCCAGATATTAGACATACTCCAGCCGATATTCAGCCATGAGCAGTCAGCATTTTTATGTCCTCCACCGACTGTATTCATGGATATTCAAGTCCAGCCATGTCCAGGCACCAACATTGAACATCTAGTTGTTTGTTGCCGACTAAAACTTATATGGTTAAGTGCAATGTTCAGCCCTTAACTGCATAAGATGAACCGCATAAAGCTAGGACTGCTTTTTATGTGGCCCAATTTATGCAGTCATCTCCAGATTCTATATAGTGCAACTTGAGTTGCATGTGCAGTTCAGGACATATACTGTATTGTGTGGATCATGGGCGTTTCTATAAATTATGCATGCTGTTATAGAATACACCCTCTCTGCACCTTAGTTCCTGGCATTTACACCAAGTTTTACTTGGAGTAAATTCCCGTGACTACATTTAGTTGTGCGGATGGATCCTAGGCATATTCTATAAACCACACCTAACTTTAGGTGTAGTTTATAAAATACGTCTAGGTGTATTTTTTGGGGGCGCTGATTTTTAAGGTGTCATAAATGGAATCTAGCCCTTAAGGGCTGAATATCAATACTTAACTGCATAACTGCCAACTCCACCCCTGGAATGCCCATACATTAAGCTGGTTTCAGTTTATGCGCTAACCAGTTAAGTGCCGCTGAATAATAGCAATTAGCCCTGGACAAGTGATTTAAACAGCCAGGAGTCTCTCCCAGGCATTTAAATCACTATGAATATCCGGCGGACTCTGTCCATTTCCGAGCACTAAATCCAGCAACAACCCTTCCCTGGTGGGTTCCTTCACCATTTATCTAAGTAAAGCCCCCTAGGTTAAAAAATTAGAATTTCTGTAGAGGCAGAACCCAGCTTTGTCTATAATTCCCCATAGGAGGTCTGCAGAAATGTACCCCATAAAGCAGCAGGGCTCTCGGCCCATGTGTGAGCTGCCATCAAAGAGTTTCAAACCAGCAGAGTTCAATCTAATGCATCATGCTTGATACAATGTTTAAAAAAAGAACCATTTACAACAATCGGCTCTGTTTAGACACTCTGCCAATTACCTTTTCCTCTAGGATCAAAGGTGACTTAGATTGATGAGAGATACTTTCAAACATTTATAGGCCAAAGGAAAAAGTTGAATTACTGTTTGCAAACAAACAGATAGAACAAGAAAACAAATGATATCATTAAGGACTCAGGAAAGGGTCGCACAAACCTAGAAAGAGATTAGAAACCAACTGACCTTTCTCAAATGGCTCATTGTTTAAAATCATATTACAGTTTCCTGTGCTGTAGTACATTATTCTCATTTCATAAACAGAGGCAGAGATAATACTTAAGGTTGATCTGATGCCATGAAATGTGTGGTGGTTGGAAGGCAATCAAGAAGGGAAAGGGTTTCTCTGACCTTGGCAAAGACATTTTCTATTGTGGATTTGAAGGCTTTTCTACGACACCGTCCTCTACTATCCTTTTACCAGCACGAAGCAGCGCAGCTGTCCTTGTTGTAATCAAGCAAGATTAAAGAGATGGCAAGACAACTACAAGCTGCAGGCTGAGAAAGTCTAAAGGGTGCCAGTTTATCAGAGGCCTCCCCACTTTTCTAAGGAGTCCATTTACTGAGCACTAAACAATATTTTTATTTTTAACACAGAGGGGGCGTGTCTGGTGCAGAAAGTGGGCAATTTTGCATTAATCAGTAGTGAATCTATATTACTGCATGATGATTAGTTTAGGATTAGCACATGAGCCCTTACCGCCTACCAAATAGGTGGTGATAAGTGTTCGGTCGGTAATATTTTTTAATGGCTGCGTGCTAATGGCAACATTAGTTCATGAAAAAATTAAAAATCTGCCATTTTCTATCTGCGGTAAAAATGGCTTTAGTGCACGGGAAAGATACACATAAGGGTGTGCTAAAACCACTTTTTACTGCAGCTTAGTAAAAGAGCCCCTAAATTTGTCTTCCAGAGCTACTACTACTACTATTTATCATTTCTATAGCGCTACAAGGCATACGCAGTGCTGTACACCAGACACAAAAAGACAGTCCCTGCTCAAAGAGCTTACAATCTAGATAAGACAGGCAAACAGACAGAACAATTAAGGGTAAGGGAATAATAGGTGAGGATAAAGGACAGGGCAAGTGAGTATTGTTTAGGAGGCAAAAGCATTGGTAAAGAGGTGGGCTTTAAGTTTGGACTTGAAAACGGCCAAACGGGGCTAAACGCACAGGCTCGGGAAGTCTATTCTAGGCGTGAGGTGCAGCAAGACAAAAGGAACGGAGTCTAGAATTAGCAGTAGAGGAGAAGGGGATGGATAAGAGAGATTTATCTACAGAACGGAGTACCCGAGGGGGGGGGGCGTAGGGAGAGACAAGAGTGGAGAAGTACTGGGGAGTGGCAGAGTAAATACACTTATAGGTCAATAAGAGAAGTTTGAACTGAAAACGGAAACGGATAGGGAGCCAGTGAAGTTACTTAAGGAGGGGGCTAATGTGAGCATAGCGACTTTAGTTTTGGACTGATTGAAGAGGAGAGAGATGACTAAGAGGGAGGCCAGTGAGAAGCAGGTTACAATAATCAAGACGAGAGGTGATAAGAGTGAATCTGCCACTGGAATCCCATGACTTCAGTGGGATTCCCGCAATCCCCATTCCCGTCAGGCTCTATAATCTGTAGCAGGGCCATAGGAATAAAATGGGCTCTGTGGCAGATAACATGAGCTAGGTATTTAGTAAAATACCTCCTTTGTTGGCTAATTAAATAATTCGAATTTAGCACATTCTTTTTCAGTAGTTGCTGAAGGCAAGTTACATTCAGATGTGAATAATTAATAGAGCTGTATGAATTGTTCATGTGCTCTGGCCACAACGCACCTGTGCATTTTATAGATATCAGAAGGAAACTTTTCTTTAAATTGATGACTCATTATTCTTGCTTCATTCTTATACTCGATGGAAGGAATTCAATAAACGGCACCGAAACTTGGGCCCCGAAAAATATCAGTGTTAAGCACTATACTGTAAAGTGCACGTGCATTATATAGAATAGCATTTAGGGGGACTTTTACAAAGGCGCACTAGCATTTTAGTGTTTAGTGCTAAACACTAGAAATGCCTATAGGAATATATGGGTGTCTCTAACATTTAGCGCACACTTATTTTTAACACATCTTTGTAAAAGCAGCCCTGAGTGTGGATCCCATGCCTAAATTTTGGGCACCAGACTTATGCCTGATAAAACCTGATGTAAATTGCAGTGCCCAAGTATTCTATAATTTCTGCACACATTGTTTTGGAATTCCTATGACACGCACATTGGGCACACCCCTTTTGAATTACACACTATGGGAGTTAGGCGTTGTGCCTTATAGAATAGTGTGCATCCGGATGTGCATACAGATTTTAATGAGAGACAATTAACATCAATAATTGATTGTTAGTGTCCAGTTGAGGGGTGTAGCCAGACTTCAGCAGGAGGGGGTCCAGAGCCTGAGGTGAGGGGGCACATTTTAGCCTCCCCCGGCACCAACGACCCCCCCACCACTTTTGACCCCCCCCCCAGCGCCACCAATCCTCTCCTTTCGACCCCCCTTCCCAGCGCCGCTGCCAACCGTCCCCCGCTGCCACCGTCAGGTGCCTATGCTGGCGGGGGTCCCCAACCCCCACCAGCTGAAGTCCTCTTCAGCGCCGGTCTCTGGGCCGGCGCATTGCTGCAGCTGATCTGGAAGGATTCTGTTCTGAGTGAGTCGTCCTGACGTCCTGTACATTCCTACACCGCACGTAGGAACGTACAGGACGTCAGGATGACTCACTCAGAACAGAATCCTTCCATATCAGCTGCAGCAACGTGCCGGCCCGGAAACCGGCACTGAAGAGCACTTCGGCTGGCAAGGGTTGGGGACCCCTGCCAGCACAGGTACCTGACGGTGGCGGGGGAGGGTTGGCAGCAGTGGGGGGAAGGGGGGTTGAAAGGGTCAACAACGGGGGGGTGGCAGGGCCAAATCTGGGGGTGGCCCATGCCCCCGTGACCCCATGTAGCTACGCCCCTGGTCCAGTTATGGATAGTTTGCAGCTCACTACCCAGTTTATTTGCAGGCGCATCTCAGAAGCATGCCCAAAGCTGAGTGTGCAACTTTGGGCACCAAATATAGAATTCAGGAGACTATCCAGCTTATAATCGAAAGACAAAAACGCCTATATTGTGACCTAAATCGGGAGATAGGCGTTTATCTCCCAAAAACGAATAACGCAGTATAATCGAAAGCCGAACTTGGACGTTTTCAACTGCACTCCATCGCGGAAGCGTACAAAGTTGACGGGGGCGTGTCGGAGGCGTGGTGAAGGCGGGACTGGGGCGTGGTTATCGCCCGAACAGAGATGGGCGCCTTTCGCCGATAATGGAAAAAAAGTATGCGTTTGTAGCTAGAATTTAGGGCACTTTTCCTGGACCCTGTTTTTTCATGAATAAGGCCCCAAAAAGTGCCCTAAATGACCATATTACCACCAGAGGGAATTGTGGATGACCTCCCCTGACTCCCCCAGTGGTCACTAACCCCCTCCCACCACAAAAAAATGATGTTTCACAACTTTTTATTTTCACCCTCAAATGTCATACCCACCTCCCTGTCAGCAGTATGCAGGTCCCTGAAGCAGTTGTTAGGGGGTGCAGTGGACTTCAGGCAGGTGGACCCAGGCCCATCCCCCCCCACCTGTTACAATTGTGCTACTTAATGCTTAGTTGTCCAACCCCCCCCCCAAACCCACTGTACCCACATGTAGGTGCCCCCCTTCACCCCTTAGGGCTATAGTAATGGTGTAGACTTGTGGGCAGTGGGTTTTGAGGGGGATTTGGGGGGCTCAACACACAAGGGAAGGGTACTATGCACCTGGGAGCTCATTTACCTTTTTTTTTGTTTTTGTAAAAGTGCCCCCTAGGGTGCCCGGTTGGTGTCCTGGCATGTGAGGGGGACCAGTGCACTACGAATCCTGGCCCCTCCCACGAACAAATGCCTTGGATTTATTCATTTTTGAGCTGGGCGCTTTCATTTTCCATTATCGCTGAAAAGCAAAAACGCCCAGCTCACCAATTGTCGAATAAAACATGGACGTCTATTTTTTTCGAAAATATGGTTCGGTCCGCATGTTTGGGGGGGGGGGGGGGTGGAGAGTAGGTGTGCCTAGCGCTAATCAGTTAGTACAGCTACATTGCTGTGCGACAACCGATTAGTACATGAACCCTTTCTGCCTGCAAAACAGGTGTCAGTAAGGGTTCACACGCAAATTTTCATGCACTAATAGGGAAATTAGCACATGGCCATTAATAGGGAAAATGGAAAATGGGGCCATTTTACAGACATGTTAAAAGTCACTTCAGCATGAAGGAAAACCCATGGGCTAGTTATAGTGCAGGCCACCTTTTAGCACAGCTTAGTAAAAGAGCCACCATGCATGCACCATTCTTCTGCATAGTGTAAGAACATAAGAATAGCCATACTAGGTCAGACCAATGGGCCTTCTAGCCTGGTATCAACAGTGACCAATCCAGGTCCAATTAGTAGCAACATTCCATGCTACCTATCCCAGGGCAAGCAGTGGCTTCCCCCATGTCCATCTCAATAACAGACTATGGATTTTTCCTCAAGGAACTTGTCCAAACTTTTTTAAAACTCAGATATGCTAACCGCTGTTACCACATCTTCCGGCAATGAGTTCCAGAGTTTCACTATTTTTTGAGCGAAAAAGTTTTTCCTCATATTTGATTTAAAAGTATTTCCATGTAATTTCATTGAGTGTCCCCAGGTTACCACCAGGTTAGCATGGGAGCCCTTACCGCCACCTCAGTGGGTGGCAGTAAGTGCTCCCCCCCCCCCAAACAGCCTTTTACCCTCTGTGGTAAAAGGGGGCCTCAGCATACATCAAAAACACACGCTGATGCCATTTTAATACAGATATAGCCAGGGGTGTGCTGGTAAATTTTTAACAATGGGCTCTCTGTCCCGGCATAGCAGGCCCTGAAATTTTTTTTTTTTGGGGGGGAGGGGAATACATGCCTCTCTCTCCCCTCCCTTGTGCGGGCACACTAGGCATACCTTTGCCGAGTCCCACCAGCCAATAAATGGACTGCCACCATTCTCTGCTGCTTGTTTCTGGCTCTGAGCAGCATGATGGAACCTTCTTGCACTTGCATGAAAAGCCACAGCCTGATGCTCAGAGTCAGAAACAAGGAGCAGGGAGAAGCAGCAGTCTATTTACTTGGCTAGTGGGCCCAGCATCACTGCCAGCAAAGTAAAATAGAATTCAGGAGGGGGCCCAAGCCCACATTTTGGGAGTCAGTTGTTAAAGTAGCCACGGGGAGGCCTACTTTAACAACCGGCTCCCAAAATTCTTAAAAACTTAACAAACGGCTCTCGCGAGCCCGTGAGAGCCCGCTCCAGCACACCACTGGATGTAGCGCCACCAGGATTTATTAAATCGGGGCTGGGAAGATTACTGGGTCTTTAGGTTGATCCTTTGGGGAGTTACTTTAGGAAGTCAGTTGGGAGTGGGGTTTGTTGACAGGAATGGGCCCACCAGGAGGAAAAAGGGGGATGTATAGACCTAGGATGGGGAAATTGAGTCAAAAAGGGCATCTGCAAGGGAGTTTGACTCATTGGAGTGAAGTTATTGTATTTGTCAGAGAAATGAGGGGATTTCAACCTACACAATAGGGGATCAAGAACAACTGTAGGCATATTAATCTTCCAAGAATCTCAAGGACATTTAATCACATCCCTTGAGGTATAGTTAAGTTTCCCCAGCTTAATACAAATCAAGAGATTTACCATGATCCATGTAAGTGCCACTGATATCACTTGTTAACACATTAGTAATGTATGCTAAACTGTTTTGGCGGTTTTTCATTGACAGCAGCGTCGTTGTAACAAAGGATATTACACACTTTTCATCTTCATGATTGAGCCTGCAAAGAGGTGGGAAAATGTGGGATACAAATGCAATAAATAAATAAGTGGGACATTTCTCACTGTACATTTCTTTCCTGACTAGAAGTGGGACTACGTTTACTGTGCGTCAAGACTTCTTATCAATATCATTTAAGAGTTCTGCAATTTCAGTGACCCCTGATGCAGGAGCTTGATGGCCAAAACACGGCCCGTGTCGGGTCTTTTCAATAAAGAACTTTTCATTGTCCTGTTTCTGGAGGTCAATGTGTGCTTTTGTTTTTGTATCTAACCTTTGGTGTACTCTCTTATCCTCTTTCGATTGACTATAAGCTAGTAGTGTAGCCAGAACTGGTGTTTTGGTGGGGCCTCAGGTTAACTTTGGAAGGCACAAGATAGTACAGATGTTGATATCACCTCCAGTTCCCCTCTCATGGGTTTCGCTCCAATGTGGAGGGGCCATGAGCCACGAGCCACCCAGATCTACCTGTGGCTAAGCCCCTTTGACAAGCACCAGATTTGACACTGAATTCACCTTAATGCAACTTTGTACATAGGCCCAGAAAAATATGACATTAAGGGATTTACTCAATAAAGATTTTTTTTTTATTATTCCTGGAGATTACAAGAAAGTCCTTTGTGAATAAGGCTGTTAGAACAGAATTGTAATGATAGAATATCTTGCCATGTAAATAAATGGTTCTATTCAGCCTCTTTCAAAGCTGACTTGATGTATTATATTCTTTTCATTCATACAACAGCTAGGAAGAGGTAAGAACAGTACTTTTGCAAGCATGAACACAGAAGTTCCCTGAGGGAGCAGGATTTTGAAGAATGATCATTCTTTCAGAACAATGCGTGCTATTTATATGTATCATTAAAAATACAGTCATGCCTATATATTAAATTGGGCAAAACTGTTGACATGAACAGTTGCTGAAGTGGTATGACATGCAAAAAATTGGTTTGCCGGTGTCTGTGCATGCAAAAACAGAGTTCATAGCTCTGGCATCCTTATTTGGCATTTTTGGTCGTATCTTATGCATATTTCAGTTGTGTCTCATTACACGACATGGGAAAACAGATGACTGGGAAAATCTGTATAGAAAGTATGCCTGCTTGCAATAGTATAGGATTGTAATAAATCAGAGGACAGAAGAAAGACTGGTAAATGCTTAGAAGAGCTGCAAGTGTCTAGGGTTAAAAAAAAAAAGTGATGTTATTGACGTTAGTTTAATTTAACCTAAGGGTTGGGATGACTCTTCCCTTCCAAATTAGCAAAGAGAGAACAGCCCAAAGACAATAAACAAGGCACTGCTGCCCAGACTGGATCAGAAACAAGCAGGGAAAATCACAGTAATTCCCCAGACTTTGACATTTCATTCCAGCGTGGTGTATTTGTGTTTCCCTTACTGTATCACTGATGTTATTTGCAGGGCTGCTGAGGATGAAAAGTTTTTGCACTGGGGAAACCACTAGCAATTTAGCCTCTAGAGTAGTGGGTTTCCATGTATTGGCTTGAGGTTGATACTTGAAGGATTTTGAAGATTATCCCTGTAGTTCTTAAAACTTTATGTATCCAATTTGTCAAACTTCACATCTTCATTAAAGTACATAAGTACAAAAGTCCATCAAGCCCAGTAACCTGTTCCAACAATGGTCAATTCAAGTCACAAGTACCTGGTGATTACCAGGGGTGGCCCAAGGCAATCTGTCCCTTAAGGCAGGGATTTGATGGTGCCCCCAGCACCCCTTCCAGGAGTCCAACGCCCTCCCTTCACATACTCTCTCTCTCTCCCAACCCCCTCTCCCCCCTCCGGCCATGGTCTGGCATCTTCCTCTTCCTTTATTAACCCTGTTCCCCGAGTTTACCTTCTTTTTTTGATTTGCAAAAGTTGTAGGTGGCACTGATTCCTATACGCTGCCCTACTGCCGACATTGGCTTCTTCTCTGTACTGCGGCCCACCCCTAAGTAAACAGAAATTTGCAAGGCTCATATAAGCACAGAAAAATTAGTGCTGATGTACATTGACCCTTTTGTTTTTGGTTTGGACATGCGCACAAGGAGCTATGCTTACCTCAAAACCTTGTATGCTTGCATCCAGCACATACACCTTCACATTTTCCCTATACTTTCTATATATAAATTTGCATATAATTAACTTACTATTTTCTGTGTTATTACGTTCATGGCAGAGACCACACACTCAGATACCTTCACGCAGTTCTACCACAAACCTTTCTTATGTCAGTCCCTCCGGTATGTTATAGCAGTTGGAAAACACTGAAAAACAATGAGTTCAAGCATCTATAAAAACAAATGTGGGCATGGAGGGGTATTCTATATATGATGCCTAAAAATCCATGCAGAAACCAATTCCATTGAATTGTATTCTATAAGCAGTGCCTTGATTTAGGTGTAGTACATAGAATTCACTTAGTTGATATCCTAGAAGCCTAAATCTATGCACTACCACTTACCCCAACAAAAACATGGTGTAAATCCCAGTGCATAGATTTAGGCATAGAGGGCTCGTATTCTATAACAGTGTATGTAAATTTTGGAATGCTCACAAAATCCCCATTTCCCCACCTTTAATCATGCCCCTTTTTGCCTGCACACAATAAATGTAGGTGCTCTGCATTACAGAATACGCTTGCCAATTTGTGTGCATAAATTCTAAGTATTGCCAATTAGTGCTCACTATTGCTTGCAAAGTGCTGTTAACAACGCTGATTGGCTTGTTAAGCCAATTAAATTATGCGCATTGTTATAGAATACACTTGGATTTGGGCGCGGAACGCTAGGCGCAGTATATAGAATCTAGGGGTTAGTGTGTTTTAATATGGAACTTTCCCATGCGCTAAGCCCCATATTTAAGGCATCGATATTTTAAGGATGTTCTTTGTTTTTTTCAGGTCCTGTGCTAATTTTTCCTGCAGGCGGGACTTGCAAAAAATTGACACGGCAGGACTTACCACCTTCAATTTAGGAGGTACTAAAAAGGGTTTAGTTAATGGCACCCAAAGTTAGGTGCTGGGAAGATACCTACTAAATTAATATTCTGTGAAGGCTTCTCTGCATGGAGTGACCTTTACAGAGTATTAGCTTAGCATGGATCTGAAAAGCTAACTTTGGATGCTGCACTTAGCAGGCACCTGGCTAATGGCAATTACAAGCACAAATGACATTCTGTAACATTGCACTTAAATCTGCCCATACCCCTCCAATGGCCACGCCCCATTTTGGTTGCACACTATGAAATTTCAGTGCACACGTTATAGAATAGGGCACAGAACAGATCCGCGTTCAATTCCTAATTATTGCCAATTAAGTGTCTGTTAACCTGAATATGTATACCCTAGAGGAGAGGAGGGAGAGGGGAGATATGATACAGATGTTTAAATATTTGAAAGGTATTAATATAGAAAGAAATATTTTCCAGAGAAGGGGAAATGGTAAAACTAGAGGACATGAGCTGAGGTTGTGAGCTGGTAGGCTTAGGAGTAATGTCAGAAAATTCTTTTTCACGGAGAGGATGGTGATGCCTGGAGTGCTCTGCAGAGGCAGGTGGTAGAGAAAAAAATGGTGGCGGAATTCAAAAAGGTGTGCAATGAACACAGAGGATCTCTAATTAGAAAATGAATGGTATAAAAAACAAAAATTAAAGGGTTGCTTATGTGTTTGCATATCAAGTGGTGTTTAGTTGGCAACTCTGGCTGTAACAACTAAGGCCGGTGCTGGGCTAGCTTGTCCCGCATATAGCAATCCAGTTTAGGATGGGCTGGAGATGACTTCGATGTAGGTTCAGATCATTTAGAACATGTGGACCGTGTCGGGTAGATTTTTATAGTCTGTGTCCCGCAAATGACATGACAGATTCTGATAGGCTGGAGTGGGCTTTGACAGCAACTTCAGTAGTTGGAACATAAGGACAAAGCCGGGCGGACTTCTATGATCTATGTCCTAGAAACACCAAAGAAAGACCATGATCAAGTATATAATCTGACGTTCATTGTTGATTTAATCTTGAATTGATAATGAATATGACTGTTGGACAGACTGGATGTCCATAAACCACTACTAAATGGACTTGGGAAAAATCCACAATTCCATGAATAACATGTATAGAATGTTTGTACGTTTGGGAAGCTTGCCAGGTGCCCTTGGCCTGGATTGGCTGCTGTCGTGGACAGGATGCTGGGCTCAATGGACCCTTGGTCTTTTCCCAGTGTGGCATTACTTATGTACTTATATGTTACTGTGTAATGCCTAATTAGCTAATTAGCTTGTGTGCATATCTGTGATCTGTGTCTAAGTTTGTGCACCCAACGTTGGGTGACCTATATAGAATATGCATAAACCCTATATTCTCCAATAAATGCTTTCGCTGGATAAAGCTTCTATGCCCATTCCCTGCCAATAACACGCCCCCTCCTGAAAAAATTGCAAAACAAATATGGGATTAGCATGCAATGATAGACAAAATAACACAAAATTCTTTAATGAGTTTTGCAGAAAGCCTTTTTCCCATGTTAAGCACACGTTAACGCTTAAAGTGGTTTAGTAACGGGGCCCCTTAATTAGCTAAAAAATAATCTTTTGGAGCATTTTATAAAGCACTTAAAATTGGAAGTTCTACATGTAATGTACATTCTGGGCTCCTTATATCTGAAGAAAGAACATACTGGATGGTACAATGTCAATTTTTATCAGTACAATAGAAGAATTACACTAAGATATCACGATCTTTAAAGAATCCAGCTTTGTCTGGGACCAAGCTGACAATTAGTGCTCTGGGCACTTCAGTCACTCACAAAATTGGATTGGGTGGGGGGGGGGGGGGGGGGGGGGAGGATTCAGTCTGCCTTATTCTATAAACACGTTTCCATTAACATAAATATGTCATTTTTCGAAACAGCCCTAGTTAGTAATGGATTTTGCTTTGGTCATTTACCGTAAACCACTGGCTGTAATTCAATGTAGTGCAGTATTTGTGTAAAGATTTGCTTTGCTCATATTGGTGCAATTAATTAAAAGTTTAAGCTGATGGTTCTCTAGGCCAGTGCTTCTCAACCTCTCCTGGAGACTCCCAGCCAGTTAAGATTACCTCAATGAATATGCATGAGATACATTTGTATATATGACGATAAGAAGCATCACCGAGCACCTACAATTCAGAAAAGGCCTGAAAACCTACCTCTTCAAGAAATATTATGATTAACAACTCACCACACATAACACACTTTGTCTGACACTGAAAACACGATTGCAATGTAATGCTAAATACAAAAGAATGTAATATCTACTAATAGAAAAATTGTAAGCCACATTGAACCAAAACCTGTGCTGCGGCGGCTAAGAAAGCAAATAGAATGTTAGGTATTATTAGGAAAGGAATGGAAAACAAAAGTGAGGATGTTTTATTTGTATCGGTCCATGGTGCGACCGCACCTCGAATATTGTCACCGCATCTCAAAAAAGATATAGTGGAATTAGAAAAGTTACAGAGAAGGGCGACCAAAATGATAAAGGGGGTGGGACAACTTCCCTATGAGGAAAGGCTGAAGCGTCTAGGGCTTGGAGAAGAGACGGCTGAGGGGAGATATGATAGAGGTCTATAAAATAATGAGTAGAGTGGAACGGGTAGACATGAATCGTTTGTTTACTCTTTCCAAAAATACTAGAACTAGGGGGCATGCGATGAAGCTACAAAGTAGTAAATTTAATACGAATCGGAGAAAATTGCTTTTTACTCAACATGTAATTAAACTCCGGAATTCATTGCCAGAGAATGTGGTAAAGGCGGTTAGCTTAGCGGAGTTTAAAAAGGGTCTGGACAGCTTCCTAAAGGAAAGTCCATAGACCATTATGAAATTGACTTGGGAAAATCCACTGCTTATTTCTGGGATAAGTATCATAAAATGTATTGAGCTTTTCTGGGATCTTGCCAGGTATTTGTGACCTGGATTGGCCACTGTTGGAAACAGGATACTGAGCTTGATGGACCTTTGGTTTGTCCCAGTGTGGCAATACTTATGTGGGATATAAGAATGAATAAATAAATATATTGGAGATCCTTAGTATGCAAACCTCCTACATATTCATTGTGGTAATCTTTAAAACTTGACTGGTTGGGTGTGCCTCCAGGAGAGCATAGTAAAGCACTGCTCTAAGCCAGATGTGGCAGGTCTCCAAAAGGAAGGCTGAGCCCTGGGTTTTTAGATAGAAATATTCGGCATGTCTGTGTCAGGCACATTGCGGCAGTGTAATCAGGGAGTTCTGCACTCCCTACCCATCCCAGCTGTTAAGCCACACTCAGGAATTTAGCCCTGTTTATATAAAAGGACTGGTGATGGAAGAACCTGGTAGCAAACTGCAGGTAATGGAAAGTGAGATATGTTGGTCCTGTACTCAAAGGCGGTGTTTGTAAATGAGTTGATTAAGGTGTTTATTTGTGGAAGAGTTTCTCTAATTTGTGCGTTTTTGGAAAAAATATTTCGTAAACAGAACCCTTAACAACTTGTCTTAAATGTTTGTTAAAACACATAGAAACATGATTTAACACTCAAATGAATAAATGCAACTGTGTGCAGAACATGTACAATCTCAGAAGTTCACATTGAAGTGACTACAATCTTTTGGGTGCATTAACCTTTTATAGTGAATTGTATTTTATGGTTCCCCTGTTCCAATGTTGCTAAAGGCCTAACTCCTTAAGCATTTTCCCCATAGCACAGAATTGGAGAAACCTCTTTGCAAATAAGCAGTGGTGCTACCATAGGTGCTTGGTATAAGAGGCTTGGGTAGGGTTAGACCTGGTAAGCCTCGCTGGGGCAGTGGAACACCATTCACATGCAGCATAGTCAGCACAGGAATAGAATTAGATGCTGCAGCCTGCGGGACCTGTCTCTACCTTACTGACAGCCAGCCCCGGGACTCCCCTTGTTTCCCTTTCCCCCAGCTCCAACTCACACACTAGTGCTTCCTTCCACCATCGCGGACAGTGGTCTCCACTCTAGCAATTATAGCAGTGCTGCCTCGGGACTTGGCTTTCCCCCTATGACATGTCCCGCCTCGTCTGACGCTTGATGCAACTTCCTGCTTCCGCAATGGTGGAACGCGTCACAGGAAGAAGGTCAAGTCCCCAAGGCAGGCCTGCTATCATCGCTAGAGTGCAGACTGCAGACTGAAGCAGAAAGACATCAAGGGCTCAAGGCAAGTATTTCCACTCCCCCATGCAGCCGTTATACTGTACACTCAAAACAAAGCAAACGAACATATGAGCTGCTGCATCCACGTTCTTGTTCTTTATTGTTGGTCCATCTGTTGGTCAATTGTTGGTCTGATAAAGCTGGTTCAGTTAGATAGGCAGTGCCTTAAAAGGTGGAGGAGAAATGATTTTTTTTTTTTTTTACTTATTAGACAGCTTTTTAATTTATTTGAAAGCTTCCCATGTGTAGATATAAATATCATTATCTAAATACTCAAACTTCCACTTATATACAAAATAACAATGTTATTGGGGAAAAGCCTCAAAGAGCTCCTAGATTAAATATTCATCTATCGGAGCTAAACAGACCAACTAGTCTTCTCTTCATCATAGGCAAAAACCCCATTAGTACAGCACTGAATAATCCTAACTGGCTGCAGCCAGAGTGCAGCCAGTTAAGATTATTCAGTGCTGTACTAATGGGGCTTTTGCCTATGATGAAGAGAAGACTAGTTGGTCTGTTTTAGCTCCGATAGATGAATATTTAATCTAGGAGATCTTTGAGGCTTTTTCCCAATTACATTGTTATTTTGTATATAAGTGGAAGTTTGAGTATTTAGATATTGTTATATCTCCACACCACCAACTGTTTTTTTTAGTTTTTTTAGTTGATATAAATATCATGAAATAAAAATTGAATATTACTAAAACAGCTTAAAAATGTATTATATGTGCAATTGGCAAACAATAACAGGTAACTGAAATATGAATCAATTATAATACTAACTAAACATTTATAGTCTGCCTAACAATTTGCCTGCAGCATACTTTAGTCATAGAATATTATATGAAGTGAACATATAAAACAATATGCATTATATCCACCCTTATATTATTGGGCTCATTTTCAAAAGAGATGGAGGTCCAAAAAGTGACATAAATCGGCATTTGGATATTCATCTCACAGAGACTTCCAAATCGGTATAATCGAAACTGCATTTTGGACGTCTTTCGCAGAAGTGCGTCAGAAGGACGTCCAAATCTCAGGGGGGTGTATCGGAGGCGTGTTTAAGGTGGGACTTGGGCATTCCTAAGACTTGGACATCTTCAAGCCATAATGGAACAAAGCAAAGACGTCCAGGACTAAAACTTTGACGTTTTCAGCTAGACCTGTTTTTATTATGAATAAGGCACAAAAAGGTGGCCAAAATGACCAGATGACCACTGGAAGGAATCGGGGATCACCCCCTTACTCCCCCAGTGGTCACTAACCTCCTCCCAACCCCCAAAATTGTGATGAAGAACATTACTTGCCAGCCTCTATGCCAGCCTCAGATGTCATACTCATGTCCATTACAGTACATACAGGTCCCTGGAGTAGTTTAGTAGTAGGTTCAGTGCACTTCAGACAGGTGGAGCCAGGCCCATACCCCCCCTACCTGTTACACTTGTTGAGGAAACAACTAGCCCTCCAAAATCCACCAGAAACCCACTGTACCCACATATACGTGCTCCCTTCACCCGTAAGGGCTATGGTAGTGGTGTACAGTTGGGGATTGTGTTTTTTTAGGGGGGGGGGGTTGGGGGGCTCAGCACACATGGTAAGGGAGCTGTGTACCTGGGAGCATTTTATGAAGTCCACTGCAGTGCCCCCTAGGGTGCCCGATTGCTGACCTGGCATGTCAGGGGGACCAGTCTACTAAAAATGCTGGCTTCTCCCATGTCGAAATGGCTTGCATTTTGGACGTTTTAGACTTGGACGTTTTTGTTTTTGAAAATTGCCGAAAATCAAAGACGTCAAATCGCAAAGCATCCAAATCCAAGGACATCCATGGTATTTTCGAACACAAAAGATGGACATCCATCATTTTCAAAAATGACCTTCTCCTCGCCTCAGAATTTGGATGTCTTTGTAAAACGTTCAAATTCATACTTAGACGTTTCTTTTGAAAATGCCCCTCTATCCACCTTATAATTGAAAGAGAAAAATGCCTAGATTTCGACCCAAATCGGGAGATAGACATTTATCTCACAAAAACGAATAAATCGGTATAATGGAAAGGCGATTTTGGACGTTTTCAACTGAACTCCATCGCGGAAGCGTACAAATTTGCCAGGGGCGTGTCGGAGGCGTGGCGAAGGTGGAACTGGGGCGTGGTTATCGGCCAAGGAGAGATGGGCGCCTTTCGCCGATAATGGAAAAAAAGTATGCGTTTGTAGCTAGAATTTAGGGCACTTTTCCTGGACCCTGTTTTTTCACGAATAAGGCCCCAAAAAGTGCCCTATATGACCAGATTACCACCAGAGGGAATCAGGGATGACCTCCCCTGACTCCCCCAGTGGTCACTAACCCCCTCCCACCACAAAACATGATGTTTTACAACTTTTTATTTTCTCCCTCAAATGTCATACCCACCTCCCTGGCAGCAGTATGCAGGTCCCTGGAGCAGTTGTTAGGGGGTGCAGTGGACTTCAGGCAGGTGGACCCAGGCCCATCCCCCCCCCCCACCTGTTACAATTGTGCTGCTTAATGCTTAGTCGTCCAACCCCCCCAAACCCACTGTACCCACATATAGGTGCCGCTCTTCACCCCTTAGGGCTATAGTAATGGTGTAGACTTGTGGGCAGTGGGTTTTGAGGGGGATTTGGGGGGGCTCAACACACAAGGGAAGGGTGCTATGCACCTGGGAGCTCTTTTACCTTTTTTTTTGTTTTTGTAAAAGTGCCCCCTAGGGTGCCCGGTTGGTGTCCTGGCATGTGAGGGGGACCAGTGCACTACGAATCCTGGCCCCTCCCACGAACAAATGCCTTGGATTTATTCATTTTTGAGCTGGGCGCTTTCATTTTCCATTATCACTGAAAAACAAAAACGCCCAGCTCACAAATTGTCGAATAAAACATGGACGTCTATTTTTTTCGAAAATACGGTTCGGTCCGCCCCTTCACGGACCCGTTCTCGGAGATAAACGCCCATGGAGATAGACGTTTTTGTTCAATTATGCCCCTCCACGTCTACTTATCATAGCTACTCAGTTACAATATCTGAAAACTGCTAACATTTGGATTTTTTTCCAGAATTATTATTGAGCAATGTTGCTCAAAGTACTAAGTCAAAGTACTTAAGTAAAAGTAAATATAAATGTATATTTTAATACTTAAGTAATAGTAAAAAGTATAGTGAAGAACACATTAAAAAAATTACTTAAGTGAAAGTAAAATTTATTGCCTAATATAATACCTTTTGAGTAAAAAGTAAAAGTATTGCAACTACATTGAATACAACTATTACTGTTTTTATCCCAACAATTCAATCCACTTTGCTTTTAGTAAAACTAAAATTTTTTAAAATGACTGTCACTCATGCGAGTGTGCTTGTGAGTCATTAATCCAGCTAAAAGGTTCAACAACTGCACTAGCAGAAAGTGGATCGTTCAGTCTGATACAAACTTCCTTCAAAATCAGGCTAGGTTGAAACATTACTGATGTCTTCTGACTGGGTCTGCGGGTTATGATCAAGATGACTTCCCTATGAGGAAGGGCTAAAGCTCTTCAGCTTGGAGAAAAGGCAGCTGAAGTCTATAAAATAATGAGTGGAGTTGAACGGGTAGATGTGAAGCGTCTGTTTATGTTTTCCAAAAATACTAGGACTAGGGGGCATGTGATGAAGTTACAATGTAGTAAATTTAAAACGAATCGGAGAAAAGTTTTCTTCACTCAATGTTTAATTAAACTCTGGAATTCGTTGCCAGAGAATGTGGTAAAGGCGGTTAGCTTAGCGGAGTTTTAAAAAAGGTTTGGACGGCTTTCTAAAGGAAACGTCCATAGACCATTATTAAATGGACTTGGGGAAAATCCACTATTTCTGGGATAAGCAGTATAGAATGTTTTGTACTTTTTTGGGATCTTGTCAGATATTTGTGACCTGGACTGGCCACTGTTGGAAACAGGATGCTGGGCTTGATGGACCTTTGGTCTTTCCCAATATGGCAATACTTATGTACTTATGTAGAATCTCTGACTTCCATATAGCAAACTTGGCTTCCATATAGCAAAGAGTGTTTTCAGCACCTCGTTCCTGCATGTTGCACTGCACGTTCACTAGGATCATGTCTTTTTAAAGACTGTTATCCTGACACTCAATCCTCATCAGTGATTCCATATATAGACCCCTGATGTAGGTTGCAAGCTAAAACACAGTTCTGTGTCAGGTCTTGAAGAATAAAGATTTTATTCATTACATCTCTCGTTCTTCTGTTAGTTTGTGGAAGAGCCCTGCTACCTTCACTACTCCTTCTGCTGGTTTTCTTCCATGTAGTAACACATGGTCTTCCGCTTTTGTGGTGTCCCCTCTTATCATCATTATTGTCATTATCATCTGCATTTGAAGTAGTGCTGTCTAACTCATCACTTGCATCTTCATCTTTATCTTCATTATCATCATCATGGTGTCCAGTTACAAAGAAGGGTTTCACATAGTTGGAATTATTGTTGGCAAACTCTGTTTGAATATCTTCGGGAATTGATGCAAGAACATCAGATTGTTGAGAACCCTTCTGTCTTAAGGCCAGGCAAGTATACTTCCTCTCTAAAGACACTATCAATCCAATGGACAGTCACCCCAATGTAAAATTTTCCATGGGATGATAAGCAGTGTGTTGTGCTAGAGACATATGTCTGTTCACCAAGAATTGCTACCAGTTTCAGCATCATCTCCAATTTAAAGTGACCCAGATCATCACCGTTCTGTTTGGCTGGAGTACAGTAACCAGTTCAGCAAACATGGGCAGCTCCCCTGTTCTTCTAGGTTATGTTCACTGAACAGCAAAATTTAAGATGAGATGACCCACTGTTTGCGTGACAAGATTTGCAATAGCAAAATCCTGTTCTCAATTTTGTTGTTTCATTTGGTTTGCAGAGGAATCATCGTTTACTTCTGATTTTACTTTTAACTACAAGCTTCAAATGTAACTGAGTAAAAGTAGTAAAAATTGGCAAAATTCTTACTTCAATAAAAGTAAAAGCAAAAAATGTTATTCTGTACTTCTTTACAGGTAAAAGTAGCAAAGGCCCCCTTTTACAAGCCTTGCTAGCGGCTGTCGATGCAGTAATGCCGACGCAGGCCATTCACTTTAAATGGGCTGTGCGGGCATTGCCGTGAGACAGCCGCTAGCGCAGCTCTGTAAAAGGGGGCCAAAAATTTTACTTAAGTACAGTGACTAGTTATATTTACTTAGTTACTATACGATACTGTTAATGAGTATTTACAAATTGTGGATGACTATAGTTAGATGACAGCAACTCTTTCCCAGTCTCCTCACTTAAGGTCTCAAGAGATGTTTAATTTAATTTAACTTAAAATTTTTAGCCAGCACTGCCATTCTAGGTAGGTAACCCTGGCAGCACTTTAGAAATGTTAAATAGTAGTAGTAGTAGTAGTAGTAGGTAGGTGGGTAGTAGAGGGTGGTGAACGCTTGGAATGCCCTCCCGCGGGAGGTGGTGGAGATGAAAACGGTAACGGAATTCAAACATGCATGGGATAGGCATAAAGGAATCCTGTGCAGAAGGAATGGATCCACAGAAGCTTAGCTGAAATTGGGTGGCAGGGGGAAGAGGGGTTGGTGGTTGAGAGGCTAGGATAGGGGAGGGCAGACTTATACGGGGTCTGTGCCAGAGCCGGTGATGGGAGGCGGGACTGGTGGTTGGGAGGCGGGAAATACTGCTGGACAGACTTATACGGTCTGTGCCCTGAAAAAGACAGGTACAAATCAAGGTAAGGTATACACATATGAGTTTATCGTGGGCAGACTAGATGGACCATGCAGGTCTTTTTCTGCCGTCATCTACTATGTAATAAAATATACAGAATAAAAGCCATAACATAAAACAATATACGATAATATACTCACGTTACAATATATATAAAAACAATCAATCATACTTGATCATCATAATCATACAACAAAACTTCTGACAACAAGTTTAGTTCAAAATATTTCGAGGCAACCAATGAAAATTACCTTAAACCTGGACAACCAGTACAGTAAGCCATATCTGAGCTCTGATGCATTAAAATATCTTTAAGAACACATTTTAAAAGCTGATATGAGTACACAGTATGGCAAACTGAAACCCTGAATTTTAGCTGATGGCTTTGACGTCATGCACTCATTAAAAAAGGAACACAGAAGAGGAGCCAGACATCTTGACTCCATGCAGCTTACATATTTTTCAACAGCAAAGTAAAATTGTTATTTTGTTGGCTGTAATGAGTGGTGAATAATGCACTAATAAAGTAGCATTTGGAGGTTTGCTAAAGCATGCACACACCGTTGATGTGTTTTATAGTGAAGTTTATTGTTTATTGAGTATGAGCTATACTGCATTTCATATTACAATCAAAGTGGTCCCATTGCATAAAATAGGACCATAAGAATAGCCATACTGGATCAGACCAACGGTCCATCTAGCCCAGTATCCTGTTTCCAACAGTGGCCAACCCAGGTCATAAATACCTGGCATAAATAGTGGCAACATTCTATGCTATCAATCCCAGGGCAAACAGTTGCTTCTCCATGTCTGTCTCAACAGCAGACTATGGACTTTTCCTCCAGGAACTTGCCCAACCCTTTTTTAAAACCAGATATACTAACCGCTGTTACTACATCATCCGGCAAAGAGTTCCAGAGCTTAACTATTCGTTGAGTGAAAAAATATTTCCTCCAATTTGTTTTAAAAATATTTCCATATAACTTCCTTGAGTGTCCCCTAGAGGGGCATAATCGAACAGGGCGCCCAAGTTTTCATGAGGGTGACCTCGCAGGACGACCCCGCGAAGGGGCGGGGGAAATCCGTATTATCGAAACAAGATGGGCGTCCATCTTTTGTTTCGATAATACTGTTGAGATGGTCGACCTTAGAGATGCTCGTCCCCGGTTTTCAGCCATAATGGAAAACGAGGACGCCCATCTCAAAAACGACCAAATCCAAGCCCTTCGGCCGTGGGAGGAGCCAGAATTCATAGTGCCAGTGTCCTCCTCAATGCCAGGACACCAACCAGGCAACCTAGGGGGCACTGCAGTGGACTTCAGAAATTGCTCCCAGGTGCATAGCTCCCTTACCTTGGGTGCTGAGCCCCCCAAAACCCACTCCCCAGAACTGTGCACCACTACCACTACTACTACTTGACATTTCTAAAGCTCTACCAGGGTTATGCAGCGCTGTACAATTTAACATAGAAGGACAGTCCCTGCTCAAGGAGCTTACAATCTAAAAGACAATCTAAAAGACAGGTGTACAATCTAAAAACAAGTATAGAGTATAGAGTCCGTCTGATAGGAATACTATAATTCACAAAGGTTAGGTGCCGAAAGCAGCATTGAAGAGGTGAGTTTTAAGCAGAGATTTGAAAATGGGTAGGGAGGGGGCTTGGCGTAGGGGTTGAGGAAGATTGTTCCAGGCAAAGGGTGAGACAAGGCAGAATGAGCGGAGCCTGGAGTTGGCAGTGGTGGAGAAGGGAACTGAGAGGAGGGATTTGTCCTGTGAGTGGAGGTTACGGGTGGGAACATAGGGGGAGATGAGGGAGGAGAGGTAGTGAGGAGCCGCAGTATGCGGTAATTGATCGGAAGCCAGTGAAGTGACTTGAGGAGAGGGGTGATGTGAGTATATCGGTTCTCATAGCCCTAAGGGGTGAAGGGGGGCACCTACATGTGGATACATTGGGTTTCGGGTGGGTTTTGGAGGGCTCACATTTACCACCACAAGTGTAACAAGAGGGGGGCAGATGGGCCTGGGTCCGCCTGCCTGAAATGCACTGCACCCACTAAAACTGTTCTAGGGACCTGTATAATGCTGTCATGGAGCTGGGTATGACATTTCAGGCTGGCATATAGGCTGGCAAAAATTATTTTTAAGTTTTTTTTTAGGGTGGGAGGGGGTTGGTGACCACTGGGGGGGAGTAAGGGGAGGTCATCCCCGATACCCTCCAGTGGTCATCTGGTCAGTTCGGGCACCTTTTTGAGGCTTGATCGCAAAAAAAAATGGACCAAGTAAAGTCGGCCGAAGGTTCGTAAGGGACGCCCTTCTTTTTTCCATTATCAGCCGAGGACGCCCATCTCTTAATCACGCCCCAGTCCAGCCTTCGCTATGGTGCCAACATGCCCCTGTGAACTTTGGTCATCCCCGCGACGGGAAGCAGTTGAGGACGCCCAAAATCGGCATTTGATTATGACGATTTGGGCGACCCTGTGAGAAGGACACCCATCTCCTGATTTGTGTCGGAAGATGGGCGCCCTTCTCTTTCAAAAATAAGCCTGCTAGTGTTTTTACTTTTTGAAAGAGTAAAAAATTAATTCACTTATACTCTTTGTACACCACTCAGGATTCTGTAAACCTTAATCATATCTCCCATCAGCACTCTCTTTTCAGAAACTGTGTTTGAGACATACAACTGTCTGCCTTTCATTAATACTTCCTACTGTATAAAGTAAATACATCCACAGTGTCTGTCACACAAAGATGCATATTGATAGAGTTAAAGACCAGGCCAAATATAGAAAAAGCATACATACTCAGCCTTTGCATTTCCTGGTCTAATTTTGAATAAAGTGGTCTGGTAGCTGTGTTAGTCCACTTTTAAAGTTAATAAATAGAATTAAAACAAAACATAAAAAACAGAATAAGATGATATCTTTTTTATTGGACTATCAATACAGTTTTTGATTAGCTTTCAAAGGTAACCCTTCTTCAGAAATGAGCAAATGTTGACAAATATTACAATATACAAGTGAAACTCAAAAGCATTCCAATGACAGTCTCACAGGAAAAGGGTGGAGTGGTTTAGGTGAGAAACAGAGAGATGGATGGGTGATAACAGAGGGCTCCTTTTACAAAGTGGCGGTAAGCCCAACGCAGGCTTACTGCTCGCTAAAAAGGAAGTACCGCTGGGCTATCACAGCAGCCCAGCGGTAGTTCCAACCCCCAGCATGCATCATATCTGCTGGTACAAAAATGTTTTATTTTTGTAGCGCCGGTGTGTACTCAGCGGTAATCGGGCAGTGCCGCACGCTGCCTGGTTATGCTGGGTTAGCGCGGGAGCTCTTACCGCCATCACAATGGGTGGCGGTAAGGGCTCCTCCCGAAATGGCCACACAGCAAGTGCTTCATTTGTCACACTGCCATTTCTTGAAAAAAAGAAAGATCTACCTTTTACCCACTGCAGTAAAAAGGGGCCTCAGCACACGTCAAAAACACGCACTGATGCTAGCGCAGGCCCCCTTTTGCTGCAGCTTGGTAAAGGGGGCCCACAGTGACAAAGCTTTTATGGTTTATAGTGGAAATGAAAACCCAGATCTTTGTTAAGTCCTGTCTGGTGGGTGTCAAAATATTTCATCATTTTGACTTCAACGGTCTTACGTTCCTGGATTGTCTTAAAATTTCCTTTTAGTATTCTCCAAAAGAAAGAATGTCACCATAACTTCTTCAATCATCGGTCTCAAAAACCCCCGATGCACCCTATATGTGGATATCCCAATCCCAATGTGCCAATTTTTTTTTGTTTTTTAGACGTTTGCTAAGGTGTGCTTCAACAACTCTCTCTCTCTCTCTCTCTCTCTCTCTCTCTCGAACAGAGTTCATGCATGTTGGAGTGATATTATGAATAGAAACATGAGATTATTTAGAAAAATCTTTTTTTGTGTGTGCCTACTGTCTATGGCTTTGTTGTTCGTTATGCTATTTGTATGTCAACTAAAAGCAAATCTACCAGTGATTAATAGGGTCCTTAGATCTCACTCTAAATAATGTTTACTCTTGGCTCTCATCCAGCTCTTTTTATATTTCATCTGATCATCCAGAGAAATTTGTTTTCAATTGGAATGCCTTTATATGGATTAATTTGTCATAGGCTTTCCCATAGAGAAAGAATGAGGGGAAATTCTTGATAACTCAGATCCAGAATAAGCTAGGAGGTACCCAACATACATCTTAAACTAAATATAGCAAACATTGAAATTCTTTAGGTTAGTTCATCAAGTCATTCTGTGGAATATTCTACTATTATGGGAGATGCACTTTTACACATGGGTATGTATGGAAGCAAAAGATCAAGGGCAGAGTTTCCCAAACTGTGAGTTGAGATCATAAAACCCATGATTAGAATCATTATTCTACACAGGGGGGGGGGGGGGGGGGGGGGGGGGGTCACACAATGTTATTTGGCCGTGATCAGGGCCACAAAAACATGGATAAGCACTGATCTAGGGGTCATTCTTGACTCCAGTTTATCATTAGAAAAGCAAATCTCTAATTTGACTTGTTACTCTTATGTTAGTAAGACAGCTCCAGTCTGCTTCATATTCCTCTGATCTCAGTACAGTTATGGAGGCAGTTCTGTGATCGTACTTAGATTATTGTAATGCAATATACATTGGATCATCAAAACTCTTTTTATTGATCTTCAAGTTCTCCAAGCTACATCTGTTTGAGTTTTTAAACAGAAAAAAAGATTGGAGAGAGCAACCCTTGCCTAAAGTTAGGCGCGGTTTATAGAATATGCATAGCATCCTTCCCTGTGACTAAAATTTAGGTATGGCCATTTACATCAACAAAAACACACACCTAACTTAGTTGTGGATCAGGCATATTCTATAACAGTGTACTTAAATTTTAGGAATGCCCATGATCCCCAAAACCCGCCCATAGCCCCACCCCCTTTTGAGATCAACGCATTCAAATTTATATGCAGTAGTTTACAGAATACGCTTAGAAAGTTGCATGCATAAATTCTAATTAGTGCCGATGGCACAAATATTTTGGATGGGCATGCAAATAGGTGGAGTTTGGGTGGAATATGGGTGGATTGTATATATGTCATGCATGGATTATAAAATGCCATAATTTATATGTGACAGCAGAAAAAAATAGAGGAAAAAGAACTCACCAAATTATATGACAAAACAACAAGAGACAACTCAAGATGAGAATAGTGTGTTCAATAATGGAAAATATCAAGTAATTAAAGAAACAACATCTAAACTTGATCAAAATAAGGAGGAAATGACATCTGAACCACAATAAGAATGATCTTAGAGCCTCTTAGAACAACAGCTGTTTCAAGCTTGAGACCCTTTTTAGTGTCATGCCTCTACCTCCTAGCAAAACGTTTCTCTATTATAAATGCTACTAAAAAACTAGAAAAATATTATATCAGAAACCATTCTGAAAACAAAACGGCTCATATATATTTTCAAATCTACACATACTGGTGCATGGAAAGTACAAATAAGGCACTGATCTTATCAAAAAGGATATCCAGTGCTGTACCCCATTTGGACCACCTGATGCTCTGAAACTCCAAAAAGCGTTTCGGTGGTACGCCTGCTTCCAGGGTTGTATCAGCCAAAGTATAATCAAATTATATGCACCAATGGAATTGCTACAACCATGTCAGGAAACCTACAAACAAATACATTTAAAATTAAAATCAATAAAATGACCCAACACACATCACAAACATATTGCACACACCACTCACACCTTATTGAAACATTACAAAGTAAAACCAAACAACTTACAAAGTAATATCAGGCAAAAAGTGCCAAAATCTTCAAACAACAGTAACGGCACAAAACTCCATAAAATAAGGTTCCCGTGGTGTCAAACAACATGATGACATCTCTAGTTAAACGCAATTAACTGTATTGCACAACTGTTTTCATGCACAAAAATCTAACAATCTATGGTAACATAATTTGTGTGCTCATGTTACATCTAGGCATGAGCACTTACATCAGCTATAGGGTTGGTGTATGTGGTCGCACCTAGATATATGCTTGTTGTCTGATAGGCTTCAAATAACTGCCATAACCATCACCTATAGTAGGCACCCTGTTCTAGAATTACCCTATACATGCATAAGTTTATCTACATATCAGTTGGAAAATTACCAACCAAAAGGAAAAGAGAAAACCCCTATGCAAAAAGAACCCCAAAAAACCCAAGAAGGGTAGACCAAGGAACTCTATATAGTTTCTTTTTATGATGCATTACTTGTATGCTTTTAGTAGCCGTCTGTAAATATGTTTGTACTAAATGGTGTATATGCATTTGTTCCTCATTATAAGTATTTATTTCTGTTTGTTTTTTAGAGTAATTGTGACCCCTGAAGCAGGTGACTGTCCGCCGAAACATGGCCCCGTATCTGGTCTCTGTATTTGTTGGTGCTTTGTCAATACAATAGTTTTTTTTATACTTGATTGCTGGAAGTTCCTTGGTCCACCCCTACTTGGGTGTTTTTTTTTCGGGGGGGGGGGGGGGGGGTTATTGGTATTCATTGGGCAATTCCATTTCTGCAGGTCAAGCACTGTTTTATCTGAGAAATGCTTTGAAAATTACCCTTGTTATACGCAACTTCAGAAAAATACAGTGCATGATAACACCTATGACACCTTATGTAACTCCAGCAACACAGTATAAAACATTCCATTGAACAGGGTTGTGTTGAGACCAATGGAATGTGTATGTTGGACAACTTTCAAAATAAAATTGTTCTGGTACAATGATTTCCTTAAATAAGGTTGTCTTCGAGCAACATTTTTATTCAGTTGCTCAGTGAACAAAACATGCTTGCTGCTACAAGTAAACATTTGACTGGAAATGATTGTGTAGGAAATGAGAGACCAAGGATGGAACTTTAGAGCAAACTGAAAAGACCTGAGGCCCTATTTTCCAAACAGTTTCTCTCATTCTGTGATTGACATAAGAACATAAGCCTTGCCATACTAGGACAGATCAGAGGTTCATCAAATCCAGTATCCTGTTTCCTACAGTGGCCAATCCAGGTCAAAAGTACCTGGCAAGATGCGAAAAGAGTAAAACAGATTTTATGCTGCTTATCCTAGAAATAAGCAATGGATTTTCCCCAAGTCCATCTTAATAATGGTGTCATGCCCGTTACCTGTTCTCTGCAGTCTCAAGCAGCATTCCGTGCTAAGAAGGATCTGTTTACTTCCTGGAAACCCAGCACTTCCTGCAAGAGGGTGCTGGCTGATGTCATCACTTCCTGTTTAGTAGTATTCTTGTTCCAGTTTGTCTCCTGTTTCTACCTGTGTTTTGTTCCAGCCTTGCTCCTGCCCTGCTTCCTGCATTGCTCCAGCCCCGTCTTCTAGCCCTGAATCCAAGCTCCAGCCTTGACGCGCTCTAGCCCTGACTCCAAGCTCCAGCCCTGACTCCAAGCTCCAGCCTTGTATTCAGTCCAGCCTTGCCCAGGTGTCTCACCTGCCACCAGTTGGGCCCTAGCCAGCCCTCGGGTTGGCCAGGTATAGGGTTACCATATGGCTCCAGAAAAAGGAGGACGGATTGAGCCAGCCGGGTTTTACTTCCATTGCTTTCAATGGAAGTAATTGAGCCAGCCGGGTTTTACTTCCATGAAAGCAATGGAAGTAAAACCCGGCTGGCTCAATCCGTCCTCCTTTTTCTGGAGCCATATGGTAACCCTAGCCAGGTAGCGTCAACTTGGCTGCAGCCCAAGGATTCACCCCAGGTTGTGGTAGATTGCAAAGGCCATGAGCTCAGGCGAGTCACCCCCTTGCAGCTGCTCCAGCAGCTGGCCCTCCAGTTCCAGTAATTTTTTGATTTTGTTCAGGACCTGACCAGCCATGTGGACCAGCTCCAGTGTCTCTAGGACCTCGCTCAGGAGGTCCAGCAGCAACGGACTCAACTTCGGCAGATTATGGAAACTCTTCAGAGGATCTGTGCTCAGCTTGCAACAATACAAACCACAGGTCCTTTGAGTCTGAACCCGCCTCCAGGATCCACTCCAGTGGTGCCACCTCTGGCTTACCCAGCTTCTCAGTCTCAGCTTTCAGCACCATCAAACTTTGATGGGAGCCCCAAGGATTTATTAACCAGTGTTTAATGAACTTTGAACTACAGACCTTTAGCTTTCCTTTGGATCGAGTCAAGATTACCTTTATTGTCTCTCTCCTTTCTAGGAAAACACTGGCTTGGGCCTTTCCCCTGTGGGAGCAGAATGACCCACTTATGTTCAACTTGGCTGCCTTCCTCACACCCTTCTGGCAGGTATTTGATGAGCCAGGGCATCTTTCCTCTGTAGCTTCCAAACTCCTGCATCTTCAACAAAGGGCCCTAACTGCGGGCCAGTATGCCATTTAATTCCAGACCCTGGTTTCTGAACTGCAATGGAATCAGGAGTCCCAGGTGGCTGTCTTTTGGCAGGGCCTGACGGGTCACATTAAGAATGAACTGGCAGGACAGAATCTCCCCACCAGTTTGGATGACCTGGTTTCCCTATGCATCAAGGTTGATTTCTGCATTCAAGAGAGGGCTAAGGAACATGAAAGTAAATGCCACTCTATGAGGTGATGCCCCAATTTCAGGATCTCACAGATTCACAGACACTAGCTTCTCCTGCCCCCATGGAGGAAAATGTCCCCATGCAAATAGGACATTCTCAACTTTTGGAAGAAAAGAAAAGGTGTCAGAGAGCACAAAACCTCTGTCTATACTGTGTGGACCTGGGACATTATGCTAAGCGATGTCCCAGGAAACCGGGAACACTTCCATACCTAGGAATTGTGGGGGAGATGTCCCTGGGTCCTTCCCAAGTTGTTCCAACCTCCCTCTGTACTCTCCCTGTCACCCTTCTATGGGACAATAAACGGATCGTAGTCCAGCTCTCCTTGATTCTGGCACAGTCGGGAACTTAGTGGACGAATGGCTGGTACCCTAGTGTCCGAAACCAAACACCAAAGACACTAAACAAGTGCACTGATCCACATGAATAAACCAAAAAAAGTGGAGGAAGCCAACCACAATGTCCAGGGTGACCAAAATTTATTCTTCAATCAAACATGCTGATAGAATGACCCAACACAGGCTGTGTTTCGACATACACAGTCTTCGTCAGGAGTTTCTTTCAAATCAGCAAGTATAATATTGTCACATTCAAAATGTCATAACTGCAAATACTTTTGCGATGCATAGCAGTGCAGTGCTCCACATACACCCTGATGAAGACTGTGTTTGTCAAAACATGGCCGGTGTTGGGTCATTCTGTCAGCATGTTTTGATTGGAGAATAAATTTTGGTCACCCTGGACATTGTGGTTGACTTCCTCTACTTTTTTATGGTTTCATACGCTAGTGTGACATTTCTGCCAATCCCCTCAGAGAACCCCTTTGCATTTCCTCGGTCTATGGAGACTCACTGCCAGGGTATTTGTGGGCTATTACTCAACCTATTTCCCTTCAGGTGAGTTCTCAGCATCAAGAGATGATAGAGTTTCATGTACTCCCCAGATCTATCCATCAGTTCATTTTGGGGCTTCCTTGGTTGCAGAAACATGAACCTCATATTGACTGACACTCTGGTGACATTGTAGCCTGTTCTCAGTCTTACTTAATGTCTGTTCAACCTCTGCTAACCTTGCCCATGTTGAATCCACCCAAGGGCAAGCATTCCATCTTGGAATCCCAACCCAACATGGACCCTGCAAAGATTCTTGCTATCTCACAGATCATTGTACCCCTGGAGAGAACTTCAGAACCTAAGTGATCAAGGAAATGAACCTTGCACAGGACACGCAACTTCAAGTTAACAGGATACTCAGGATATTCTAGATGTCAGAAGGATAAGGAGGATAATACATGGAAACCTACTATCAGTGTTCATGCTCTTGCACTTATAAGACATTTTCAACATCTTTATTCTCTCAAACCCAAACCTGTGGATTTGGGGAGGGGGCTTCAGGGAGAGGATACTGTCATGCCCCTCACCTGTTCTTTATGGTCTCCAGCAGCATTCTGTGCCAAGAAGGATTGGTTTACTTCCTGGAAACCCAGCATTTCCTTCTTAGCTCTGCAAGAGGACACTGGCTGATGTCATCACTTCCTGTTTGCTAGTATTTAAGGAAGTTCCTTTCTCTCAGCCAGTGCCTTTGCAACAGGTCTCCTAGAGTTATCTAGTGTGTGTTGCAGTCTTGTTCCAGTTTGTCTCCTGTTCCTGCCAGTGTCTTGCTCTAGCTCTGCTACTTATACCAGCCTTGTTCCTGCCCTGCTTCCTATCTTGCTCCAGCCATATCTTTCAGCTCCAGCCCCCCTGTCTTCTAGTACCATCCCTAGGGTTACCATATGGCTCCAGAAAAAGGAGGACGGATTGAGCCAGCTGGGTTTTACTTCCATTGCTTTCCATTGAAAGCAATGGAAGTAAAACCCAGCTGGCTCAATTACTTCCACTGAAAGCAATTGCTTTCCATTGAAAGCAATGGAAGTAAAACCCGGCTGGCTCAATCCGTCCTCCTTTTTCTGGAGCCATATGGTAACCCTAACCATCCCTGACTTCAAACTCCAGCCCTGTCATCAAGCTCCAGCCATGTCTTCGGTACAGCCTTGCCCAGGTATCTCACCTGCCACTAGTCAGGGCCTTGCCAGCTCTCGGTTTGGCCAGGTAGTGTCAACTCAGTTGCAGCCCAAAGGCTTTTTTTATAGGAAATTATCCAAGCTTTTTTAAAACCTTGCTAAGTTAACTGGTGACAACAATTGTTTTTGAATTCAGAGCTCTTGGTGGGCAATTCTACAAAGGGTAATTCTATAAAGCAACCCCTATATTTAGGCACCTAGAGGGCACCTAGTTGGAGACTATTCTTTAAAGGAAATTGGGCACCTACCCCCTGATATTCAAAACCATTTAACTGGCCAGGAACAGCACCTGACCAGTTAAATGGTACTTAGCTGGCTATTTGGTGATATTTACCGGAGATAGCCGGCTGTCTCTTGCTGAATATCACCAGTGCCTAGCAGATAGCTGGTTAAATTGCATGATATAACCAGCTCTCCACCAATTATTGGCGCATCACCGGATGTTTGGTGCCCAAATTTGGCCGCATCAATAGCAGGTCTATCTTTGGCTGGTTCCAACTTAACTAGATAGCACTGAATGTAGGTTTGGGTGGTTAAGTTGGAACTGGCCAAAAATAGACCAGATATTCAATGCCAGTCACCGGACGTGGCCTGGCATTGAATATCCGGGCTCACCGGGCTCGGTGCTGATCACGAGAGGCAGGTCAGCTCCTCCCACGGGCTAAATATCAGCCCCCCACTCTCTTTTATAGAACATCGGCATAATTGGATACATATATGCATGTGTATTCGGACCATTGAGCTGGTGTTAATGCTCACACCTAGATTCAGGAGCTATATGTGCAATTTTTAAAGCATGTGTACATGTGTGCCCCACCTAAGCTGTGCCTAGGATAGTTCATAGCTGGATTTCCAAAACTTATATGCACACGTATGCGCGTATATGCTGGTATTCTGGGAGTTTGTTTGTGAATTTGCCACAAAAAAGTGCTATATTTATAGAATTACCCCCTGAAAATGTTTCCTCTGATTGTTGTGTCTGTAAAAGATGGAAGACTGACAGCAGTGGAATCTGAAGTCCTGCATTTATCCACACAACATGGATAGCACAGGCCATGGCAGTGCAGTTGAAGGACACAGGGAAAATGGGCGATCTAGTCTGATTTCCTTGGCAATCTTTGCTCTCTCTGGTAATACCATTGGTTCTTCAGAACTCAGGTGGCAGGGAAGGGGGATGTAGAGGGTGATGATAGTTAAAGGAGAGGGTATGATGGCAGCCAGATGGGAGAAGAATGGGAATGAGGGAAGGAATATAAAAATGAATAATCTGAGAGTAAATATTAATGTAGTGGTAGCCATGGCACATAGGGCTGGATTCAGTAAATGGCGCATAAAGTTAGGCCCTGGAAAGATCTGTGCCAAGACAGTCTTCAGCGAAGGTGCTCAGTATTGAGAACCATTTAGAGAATACTAGCTTAGTCTGGATTTTGGGCGCCAGCATTTACACCCGCAAAAACCTGGTACCTAAATTTTGGCAGTTGGGTGCACAAATGACAGTATTCTATAACATCGCACCTAACTTCTAGGAATGCCCCCTGACCCACCTATGCCCCTCCCATCTGGGGTGGCCCAACCATTAGGCCACCTGAAGCGGGGGCCTCAGGCGGCATTCTTCGGTGAGTGGCATCTCTCCCTTCCTTCCTCCACCCCGTTCCCTGAGATTTACCTTCTTTCTTCATGTTCCAATACACCGGCCATGTTTTGACAAACACAGTCTTCATCAGGGTGTATGTGGAGCACTGCACTGTTGCCTTCACCCACCTCTTCTCTTTACTGCGGCCACCTCTCTGATGTAACTTTCTGTTTCATCAGAGGTGGCCGCAGTAGAGAAGAAGTCAATGCTGGCGGCAGGGTAGCATATTGGAATCATTGCTGCTGCCTGCTTTTGTAACATGAAGAAAAAAAGTAAACTTGGCCCCAGGGGAGGGGCAGTGGCCTGGTACGGGGGAGGGGGGCAATGGCATCTCAACTGTGCCTCAGACAGTGGCATCTCAGCCCTGCCTTGGGCCACCCCGCCTCCCATGGCCAGCATCTTGAGTTGCGCATTATGAAATTTAGATGCGCATTTTATAGAACAGCGCTTAGGGAAGATTGTGCGTAAGTCCATATTGGTGCCAATTAATACCAATTATTGATTAACGGCTCATTAACTAATTAATTTGCATGCAGATCTGGGATCTGACCCAAATTTGGGTGCCCTTTATAGAATTTGGGTTAATGTATGAAATCAGTGATAGGTGTGTGTGTGTGAGGGAGAGGGAGAATGACAGGTGTTGTGTGTATAGATCTCATGCATCCCCTCCCAATATGATCCCCTCATCCACCTGGCATGATCCTCTCCCCCTCTGCCTTGCACCAAAATTCAAATATAAGAACAGTCGATACAATAAAAAGCAGATACAATACAACAAATGACCAATCAGATATTTCCATACCCAACCGCAGTTCATAGGAAAACAAAAATACTCCAATCTGAAGAGAAACAACCTAAGCAGAAATCATAAATTCAATAATCTGCTTCATGCCACATGCGGTATTAAAGACCAAAAAGGTTCCTAAATGAAAAAAGACCTTTTCCTGCTTAGAGTCCAAATTGTCACTCCATCGAAAGTCAATGACTATTGCAGGTACTACCGAGGACATCCAATGCAACAAAATAGTCTTTTTCTCATCAAGATAGCTCGCTGCAAAAACCCCTTGAAGCCTATTGGGGCGGGGAAGGCAAATTGAAATATGGAAAACAGTAACTTAGGTCATAAAAGACAAGTGTGGCCCCAGACACAAGACACCTGGGACATCAACAGCGTCCAAAACTGACAAACTTTATGACAGTCTGCCTTTTAAAAATAGAGACTCCCACAGTCTCACTTTTTACTTCTGTTTACTACTACGACTACTAATCATTTCTATAGCGCTGTGCAATGCTGTACACATTATGTGCAGGCTACTCCTTTTTTGTAGGCCATATAGATAAAGAAGAGGCTTTTCGAGACACAAGGGGTGGTGAGTCAATGTCCTCCCTATATACTTTACCCAATAACTGATTCCTTCATATAAGAATTAGCACTTTGCTCTTACATCCTGCAATTTCCTACTTTTTATACGTACTTTGATCCCTGTGGTATTAAGGCCTTCATTTTTGGTCTCCACAAATAACACTGGACTAATAGTAAATGAATGCCAAAGATTTAACGTGGGCAGCAACATTCTTTCCATCATTTTCTACACTCCAGGCTACAACAGACCTAGTTGCATCCTAAGTCATTTTCCATTCCTCCTAACCTGAGCCTTGCATTTCTCTATTGTTTCTTTTGAAATGGTCAGTTTTACTAATAACTTCTGAGAATATTCCACTGTGCTTACCAAAATATTTTTTCAATCCTAGAGTTTTTCTTCCTATAAAAATAATTTATGGTATAATATAAAGCATTCTGCTTGAATGGAATTTTTATCTGTCCTCCCCCAGGAACGTTATGAAGGAGTGAGTACTGCCCTGCAATGGCAAAAGGAAGCAAGTGTCTATTTTTACTGAAGCACTTGCTTCCTTTTGCCATTGCACAGCAGAGTAGCTGGGTTGGGGCAGAGGTATGCTTAAATTTCCAAAGACCTTTTGTCTGATACAATCAATGCATTTTTTCTGGCAAAAAAGTGCCGGTACTCAAATGCCTGGCCACCCTTCAAGGGTGGGGTGATCACTGAGGAATCCACCCCACAATAGCTAGGCCCCCTGCAACCAGTCACAGAATCTATGATAAGGCAGAATTTGTGTATAGAGCCTGAGCATTTTCATTAAAACTTGGGGACCATGTGTCAATTTTAGCAGACAATAGAAAAGGTCCTGTACTCAGTACCCCCAAGTACCCCCTAAAAAAGCCCTGGATACAGAATAGTAGTTCTTATGAATTAAATGTAAACATTCTCTGTATCTACAAAAATCCAACCTCTCCCCAACAATAGGTGGGACATTTTTCCTTGGAAGTCACCATACAAAAAAATATTCTGATTCTCATGTCATCTGAGCAACAGGAACAATAGAAATGATAAGTAGTAGTAGTAATAACATAAATCTTTCCACTACCAGGCACATTATGAAATGCAAAACCTGAAAAAAATTCCAACTCACCATACATGTAGCAAACCTGACTTACAACAGTATCACTAATTCCTAAGATTCAAATAGCAAGGACCCTACCTATGAAAACGCATCACTACAAATAGTATGCTGGACCGTAGAACACCAACACACCTACCACTGGTCAAACAGAACAAGTAGGATTTCTAAAGATCTCTACACAAACTACATGCAATCAACAGACCGCACCTCAGTCACAGGCAAAACACAGCCACATAGGAGTTAGATCTATGGATCTAGGGGTGCTGAGCACATCCAATATTGTGCAAGCTTCTTCATTTTGTCCAGGAAAGGATTATTTGTATTGTGTCTGGCATTCTCAATAATTTTGAAATGTTGACACCCATGCACAGACAGACCCTCACCAAACAGAGATCACAAATTAGATATAGATATATGAAAGCAAAAACTGAACTGGTAACCCCAAGAAGTCAAAATTCAGTACTCAACACTGGAAAAATAAAACCAAATTCATTTACTCTTGTACCAAACACAATACAAAAATATCCATGATGCACATTTCCTAAAACTAACATATTCCAGTTCAACAGTTCAGAATAAAAACATTTTGTACTACCTTTATTGTCTGGAATTTTATTTTTCCAAACATGTTGGTCCCAGTGAGTTTCTCTCTTCTGCTTTCCTGTCTGTCTTCTGTCCACTTTTTCTATTTGTCCTTTCTCCTCACTTCTCTTGTCTTTTATTCTCTCACATCTGTCTCTGACATTATGCCCTCTCCTCCATGTCTAGTGTTTCTCCTTCCCCCTCAGTGGTCCAATATTTCTCCTCGCCCTCCCCATCTCATCCCCCCCCCCCCCCACTCATTGGTCCAGCTTTTCTCCTTCTCCCTCCCTCCCATAGTCCCACCCACCTGTTAACCAATCAGTGGTCTAGCTTTTCTCCTTCTCTCCCCCACTCCTTCTTTACCCCCACCCACCAACCAAACAACCACTGGTCCAGCTTTGCTCCTTCACCCACCCACCATTGGTCCAGATTTTCTCCTTCTCCATCTTATTCACCTTCTCCACCATAAACCAACGATTGGTCTAGCTTTTTCCCTCTACCCCTACTGCACCTCACCTCACCTCACCTCAGTTCAGCTTTTCTCCTTTTCTTTCTCCTACCTCCCCCCCCCCCCCCCACCATTGATCCAGCTTTTCTTCTTCTTTACTCCATCAACCAACCAACCATTGGTCCAGCTTTTTCCCTTCTCCTCCCCTTATTTCACCCCACCCACCATTGGTCCAGCATTTTCCTTCTCCCTCCTTCTAGCCCCTCCTCATTGGTTCAACTTTTCTCCTTATCCCTCCCTCCACCCTGAATTTCTTCTCACCCCCCCCCCTCCTTCTCTAATTCGCTATGACCAGGACCTAGCAGAAACCGAACTAGTAGTATGATGACTTCTGTTTCCCATGGCCCTACCATTTCTAGGCCCAGCCAGTACATCTCTGGCCATATCCAATGGTATTCAATGCTGGCACCCAGATATTGACTGACATTGAATATCTGGGTTCAATTTATCTAGGAACAATGCTTACAAAAATGCAAACCATCACTGGCTGAATATTGACCAGAAGATGCATAACTTCAAAGCAGGTTTATTTCTATAAAAATATTGTAGGGGCAAGTCTGTAAATGGGAGCCTCCATTTAGGCACCCAGATGCCACACAACAGGAGCATATTCTATAATAGAATCAAGGCACCGACGTTCCATTATAGAATACTAGTATGACCCAGTATCAGTGCACCTAATAACTCACGGCCCGATATTCAGCCTGCGGGATAACTCCAGCAGTCAGCGCTGAGCCTGGATATTCAATGCCAGGCCATTTCCAGTGACCATCATTGAATATCTGGTTTATTTTTGGCCGGCTCAAATTTAATCTGCTAAGCCGATATTCAATGCTTGCTGGTTAAGTTTGAACCAGCCAAAGATAGGCCTGGTAGTCATGTGGCCAAATATGGCCACCAAACTTGTACTGAAAATCAGTGGATAGCCAATGTGTGGCCGGCCATGTCCCACTGATAATTCGCAGATAGCCAATTACGGTGCATTTAACCGTCCAGGTGCCGATCCTGGCAGTTAAATGCTTTTGAATATCAGGGGGATGGTGCCTGCTCTTATGTCATAGAACCAGAACAAAAGTGGTAGCGATGTTCATAACTTACAGTATTCTGTAAGTTATACACATAAATGGGAGCCATGTCCATATCCCACCTATGCTCCGCCCATGTGTATGTCCCTTGAAAATATGTGCTATACAAGATATTTACAGAATAGCACTAAGGTGGAATGTTGGCATATCTGCATGTATGTGCATACATACACACATGTCTAGTATCCTAAACATTTACACATATAACACATGCATAAAAGTTAGTGCCTAGTTTATAGAACTGCCCTTTGAACTATGAGAACATTAACATTTGGAATAACTTTGTAGATAGAGGGATTATCCAAGCTGCTTCTACAGTGACTTTGCCATTAGCGCAGAAAGATAACTGCTATACTTATTTAGCTGCAGGGATGAGTCTAAGGTTCCTACATGGGCAGTTGAAAGTAATGAAAGCCTATATTGTTGGGTCTGTTCTGTTGTACCACCATGAAAAAAAGGAAATGCAACATTAGCAAACCCAGCACTCTTGGCTTTCTTTGACCTACATCATGGGCTCTCTTTCCTGTTTGGAATTCACATGTGGCAACTGTAATGACAGCGGCTTGCATTAGAAGCATAATACCATATTTCTGAAGTAACTGTTGCTCTTTGACATTTGCTCCTAGCCTGGTATTTCTGAACCCGTCACAAAGTTCACCCTACATAAAATTAGCACTGTAAATTGATGCGACGAGAGGAAAGCATAGTTTCTTACATCTCAACAATAACATGAGGTCTCCATATGTAAGACTAGGTCACACATTCTGAAGTTCTCCTAAACATATTTGATAGTGGTGGGGCTGGAGAAAGAGCCATACTGAGGTAGATTTTCAACTAGCAGAGGTTAGCGTTTTTATGACCGCCACCAGCTTTATTCCCAACGTGGGCTTATCACACGCTAACTCAGGACTACCACCAGCCCAATGCAGCCACCGGTGGTAACTCTGACGAGCATGCAGCATTTCTGGTGTGCCAGAAAATATTTTTTATAGTGTGGCACTAACCCGGCAGTAATTGGGCATCACAATGTGCTGCTCGGTTACCACCAGGTTACTGCGGGAGCCCTTACTGCCACCTCAATGGGTGGCGGTAAGTGCTCCCTGCTGCATGGCCACGTTGTAAGAGTTATCTTGCCGCATCACCATTTCTTTTGGGAGGGCTTTTTACCTGCTGCGGTAGAAAGGGCCCTGGTGTGTGGGAAAAGTGGCGCCCCACAGCTGTAACAGGGCCCTTTTTCCTGTAGCTTAGTAAAAGGACTGCTTAGTCCTTTTACTAAGCTGCTGCTATCACTAACCACACCCTCTCCAAAAGACAGTACACGATGTGATACCCACAAGTGAGCCTTTTCCGGAGTAGCCCCCACACTCTGGAATGCACTTCCTGAAAGGCTCCACTTAACACAAGACTATCTCTAGTTCAGGAAGCAGGTGAAAGCTTGGCTCTTCAACCAGGCCTTTAATGGAAGAAGTAACTAACTTGTTAGTCTCACTCACACACACAAGGAGTGACTCGGGCTGCACATTATGCAGCAGAACATGTTTATTCACTCCCTACTCTAGCTGAGATAATTTTTAATCATCTCTCTGACCTCCTGTGCAACTTTCTTTAAATCAGTCACCTTACTTTCTAACTCTTCTTACTCTCTTCCCTATCTATGTGTTACATCTTTGCTTTACCCTTCACTATCAATTAAAATGTTCTATTACATATTGTGTTGACATTGTAAATAGTATACCATGCCATACTTTGTATTGTTATTTGAATATTTTTACTGCTGTAATTTCCTATTGCTCATGTTTGATCTATTCTTACTGTATGCTGCCTTGAGTGATTTCTTTCAAAAAGGCGGTAAATAAATCCTAATAAATATATAAATATATTCTGGGCAGCATCCTTCAAAAGTTTATGGACCCAGCAGGCTAATTTATAGGAAATACGAGCCTTAACTGGCAGCAAATGTAAGTTCAACAAACAAGGTGTGGCATGATCTGATCTTTTTTGTTTACCAAAAATCATTTTGGCTGCTGTATTTTGGAGGACCTATAAACGGGAGAGAGCCTGTGCTGACAACAAACAGTACAATCCATTGCAATAACCTAGGTAAGATAGAACTACAGACTGAACTAAAATAGAAAAATGCTTTTCCACAAACAGAGAGCAGATATTTCTAAATTGATGCAGTTCCAAAAAAGTGGTCTTAATCACTGCATTGATTTGTGGCATCAACGACAGGGCAGTAGCTAAAGCACCTCAAGAACTCTAGAAACTTGTTCTACTTTCAATGTCAAATTATTTGCTAGAATCAAATCAGATGAAAGAAGGGAATCCAAATGGTTCAGCCGTAAGGCTGTAGCTTTATCCATATTTAACTTAAAATCATGTGTTAAACTCAGTTGTTCAATCCTAGTTACCCACTGAGCATTAATAGAGAGTGTAGTCTACCTCAACAGGAATCAAAAAAACATGACACCTGAATAAGAGAAAATTTTCATCCCAGCTGAGAATAACCATCAGAAAAGGAAATCATATAAATATTAAATAAAGATGGAGAGAGTAGGGAGCCCCGAGGCACCCCACACGGTGATATCCATTTCTTAGAAACTTTGTCTGCCATTTTCACCTTATAAAATCTATGAGTCAAAAACTCATTCATCTACTGCAAAACCTTACCCGATAGGCCCAAGGAGCTTAACTTATAGAGCAAGATATGAAGGTCAAGTATATCAAAAGCAGCTGTAAAATCAAATTGTAGGAGAAGAGCTGACTTATCTCAAGCAAATAAAGCTAACGAAACCACTTCAGTTGAATGGCTAGGCCTAAATCCAAACTGTAATAAATGTAGATAGTCAAAGTTAGCTAAATAATCTGACAGCAACTCAAACACCTTGCATAACTAGGTGTCTGGGGGTATCACTGTGGTCACTGGAGAAAACAAAAAGGGGTCCTGGTCATTCCTCACTAGCTGACAGGCCTACAAAATTCCTCACACTCTTCCCCTAATCAAACTCAGCCCAGGGTTCATGTTTTCTTTTAACACTTTTATTGGTGAACTCTCCCCACAAAATAAACAAAATAAATATATACATACATAAGAAAAAATAATAATAATAATTCACATACATAAAACTGCATGGAAAACAGGAAAAAAGTAAAACTAGCCCATCGTATAATAATCAGAGAAGTTAAAATGCTTAGTTGCAATATCTTCTTTTATACTCTTAGGGGTTCTTTTACAAAGTGGCTTTAGTGCGCCCTTATGCAAGTCTTTTCTTGCACACTAAGGCCATTTCTACTGCAGCCAGAAAATGGCCCATTTTCTATTTTCTGAAAGGCCACATGCAGTTGCCATAAGCACGCAACCATTATTAAAAATTGGCATGTGAGTCCTTACCGCTACCTATTTTGTAAGCAATAAGGGCTCACGCGTTAATCCTGTGCTAATCAGTGCATGGCAATATAGCTTTGCTAACTGATTAGCGCAGGAACGCCCACTCTCTGCCCCTATGCACATTTCAAAATTACCACAGGATTCCTCAGTGCGTCTTGTGGTAACCCCTTTATAGCTGGGGTAAGCATGTGCTAGTGTTTATCCCAGCTCAGTAAAAAGATCCCTTACTCTCTTTTGGTACAGCCTGGCAGGTTACCTTCCTGGTTGGCATTCCAGACTGTCTCAAAAAGGTCCCTTCTTCTTTCTTTTCTTGAGAAAAGAAGACATTCCAACTATCTTGTGAATAGGGTTACCATACGTCCAGTTTTACCCGGACATGTCCTTTTTTTGCCAGCCTGCCCATTTGTCCAGATTTGCAGACAAATGGGCAGGCTGACTGGTGGGCGGACAGGCTGACGGGTGGCTGAGCGGGCGGGCAGGTGGGTCTAAAGTGGTCCTCCCTTCCCCTCCCCTACCTTACTGTAGTGCCCTGGTAGTCTAATGACCTCTTCAAAGCAGACTAGAGCCCCCTCTTTCCTGCCCTTGCTCGGCTGCAGACTGTCTTGCTGCCTCCCGTCCCGATGCCAATTCAAAATGGCTGCCGAGAGTTCTAGCAGAGGCCTCTCGAGACATCTGCGGCCTATAGGAGCCATCTTTTCAGTAATGCTGGGGGTACTAAGCCCATTACAAATTATCCCTTCTCGGACAAAGTGAAGGCATTTGCTCAATATTGCGGGAGCTCAAGCACCCACAGAGCTGGCACCTGTGTCTGGGCTCCATATGACATCTCAGTGACAATCACACTTCTTCAGCTTCCCTGAATGTTCATATCTCCTGAATCTATGGGGTATGAATTTTTCCCAGCTTCCTTTAAGGCCTTCCTGGCCTAGGAGCAGAGGTGTTGGAAAGAATTCCATGAGCGATGCTCTACATTCTTTCCCCACTTGTTTAGACTAAGCATGAATATGCACCAGCCTATAAGACCACACATAAAAGTGTTAGTGAACTGAAGCTATTAGTTCAGTTTCGTTTTTATCCTAGGTGGGCATGTCTGATCTGTTCATCAATTTTGTGCATGCACACATTGTTCATCTTCAACTCACAGGTTTTATTGATAAAACTAATATATTACATCCCAATCAGACAGGCTTCAGACCACATTATAATACTGAAACCTCATTATTTGGGGTAATTACTTCTATACATTATCATCTGGATCAATCTAAATCAGTGGTTCTGTTATCTCTTGACCTTTCGGTCACATTTGACCTTGTTGATCACACTATTTTGCTTCAGCGACTTCAATGCATAGGCATTACAGGCTATGTATTAGATTCATTTCACTCATATCTATCATTTTGGGAATACCAATTTTACTATCAAGGAACATTCTCTAGATCCTCTTCTCTTAACTGTGGAGTCCCTCAAGGATCCATATTTGCCCCTACTCTGTTTAATATTTTTATGGCGCCACTTTTGACACTATTACAGTCTATAGATGTTATAGGTTTTGTTTATGCAGATGACATACAAATTCTAATGCCGATTGATCATACTAACTCATAAGAAATTTGTTCTCTCAATTAAAAATTTATTCAGGTAACTATACAGTTAAACAACAATAAACTCAAACTTAACCCAGAAAAATCGAAGGCACTCTTGTTCTCGCCTTCTCCTAATAAGATATTCACACACCTATTCCATTTCTGCTTTCTGGAATCCAAATCCCACTAGTTACTTCTTTGAAACTATTGGGGGTTCTCATTGATAATGCTCTAAATTTTCAACTACAACTTTCTTTTATTAAACGTTGCTTCTTCCAATTATGTATGATTCATTCGGTTAGTTCACTTTTACATTCTTCAGCTCTCAACATTCTGGTCCGTTCCCTAGTAATTTCACAACTTGGCTACTGTAATTCACTTTATAAAGGTGTCTACAAATGATACAAAACACTTCTATTAAATTAATTTCAGGTTCATGGAAATTTGAACACGTCACACCTCTTCTTATAAATGCACATTGGTTACCGCTCACACATCGTATCACTTATAAAATTCTTCTTTTGGTTTTCAAAACTAAAAACTCTGGATCTCCTCCCTTTTTAGCGAGATTGTTAACTCCATATGCTCCTATGCTTGTTCTTCGTTCATGCCAACAGCACCTATTGGTTGTACTATCTTTTTGTCATATTAGACATGAGGCTACCTGGGACGTTATTTTTTCTGTTACTGCCCCCCCCCCCTCTGGAATGCAGTACCATTATTCCTTAGATCACAAACTTCCCTGACTCAGTTTAAGATAGATCTCAAAATGTTTTTATTCAAGGATGCTTTCATACTACCCTAGGTGCTGCCCTGCAGTTGAGTCTGGTAAGCCAGTGTAATGGAAGTGAATTTTAAAGATTGTTTTTCAACCCTGTCTGGACCGACCAGTGCACTCGGGGTCTGTATTGTTGATTAGAAGTAATTCTGCTTAAAAATGGTTGTTTAACTTTGATTGTGTGAAAATAAGTTGGAATGCAGAAGATAAGACACAGCTCTAACTAATTTGGTATGTGAAGGGGAGGATGGCACTTGTTTTTCCGGGCCCAGCTTGACCACCTGAACTTTGGAAAGCATGTGACCACGTTCCCACAGTCCTAAATAGAGAAGCATTCTGTAACTTTCCATAGCTCTGAATATGCGCTCAGAGCCTAATAAAAAGGGAGGGCTTGTCACAGCAGAGTGGGGGTTCATCTGTGGGCAGATGTGTCATGCAGAGGGTCTGTTCCTGGTCTGAAGCTCTTAGCTCTCGCTGTGAACCGGGCCCCCCCAGCTGATGATAAGAGCTTGGATTTCCTGGTCTAATAACTCTTTGCATTGCTTAGATGTAGAGACTAGTGATGTAATATGATTGTTTCTCATTATTGTGTGTATGTAGCTAATAATTGTATATACCTTAATCATTGTAGAATTTATGTCCTCTAATAAAGATTTCATTTACTTGTTACGAATCCAAAAGAATCCACGGTAGTTATTGAGCAGTCTGTGTTAGTGAGACAGTCTGTAAATCCATAGCATTACAGTCAGTCTAGACTTGCTCTACTCCCTCTTTGAACTAGTCTTTACTTCCTTGACTGTCCGACAATGGAGTTCCTTTTCTATCCCTCCTTAACCTGTTCCTTTTCATTCTTTATCTCTAATTTCTTTCTTGCCTATGCATTTTAGCATTGTAAGCTACATAGACATTTCTATTGATGTGTGGGATAGCAAGTATTAAATAAACCTTGAAATCTTGTAATGAAGTTTGTGGGTCAAAGGAGAAAAAGAAAAGATATCTTTTTGATCATAATGCTATAGCTTCCTATTTTGTGTGTGAATGTTGTATACCCATTAACGTGACACATCTGATTTGGGATCTATATTGTATTTCTTTTTTGCTTATGTTGCTAGCAGCCTCTGTGTCACTGTGTCACTGTCATTGAATCAAAGAATTAGCCCTTGGAAGCCCAGCCAAACAAGCATGGCAAGCAAACAAATCCTTCTGGTTTGGAATTTGGCCTTCTCTTTGCGGTCAGTGAATGCCTGATATGAGTAGGCTGATAGGAAATGACATCGTCCCTTAATGTCTGGCTGCACTTCAGAATGACAGTATGCTACTTTTTATAACATGGCAATACTCTCTTGGCATTCTTGTTTTCAGCTAACAAGCAGGGATAATATTCTCATCTATACCACTTTTAAGAGTGTGTTTCAAATATATTACCATATATGTTTCCTGCATTTAGGTATTCAGCTCTTTTAAGTTTTAATGACAAACAATAAAACCAGATATTTATCCATTAGCTACTATCATTTGATCCTACTGAAATGATAGAGGGAAATTCCACGGCAGTCTGTCTAATAAAGAAAGCTGTGTTCCTAACGGGTACTAGGCTTACTGCCAGCTTTTAATGCATGTTAATGGTTCTTAACATATTAATGTGGGCATCATCCAATGTTCATGTACAATGTCTTTTAATTGCATGCATTAGCATTACCACAAAGTAACATAGGGGTTGATAATCAGCATTGGTTACACAGGCAGGAGAGGCTCCTAACATAGTAACATAGTAGATGATAGCAGATAAAGACCCGTATGGTCCATCCAGTCTACCCAACAAGATAAACTCATAGTAGAAGGTATAATGTGATCCTACATATGCATACTTTATCTTGATTTGTCCTTGCCATTTTCAGGGCAAAGACTGTAGAAGTCTGCCCAGCACTGGTTTTACTTCCCAATTATTGGTGTTGCCACCTAATATACAATATGTAAGCCGCATTGAGCCTGCCATGAGTGGGAAAGCGCGGGGTACAAATGTAACAAAAAAAAAATATTGGTGTTGCCATCTAATCACATCTAAGCTTGATTGGTTCCATCCCTTCAATACTGGATTCCTTGGTGTTTATCTCACACATTTTTGAATTCCATTACCGTTTTCATCTCCATCACCTCCCACAGGAGGGTGTTCCAGGTATCTACCACCCTCTCCGTGAAAAAGTACTTCCTGATATTATTCCTGATTTGGCTATCCTGCAACCTCAATTCATGTCAATGGAACAATTGTCACTCTGCTAGAACCAGAATTTCTAATACCTAATAAATGCACATACTAATTTATTTTTCAAAGTATTGCCAAAATGTTGATATACATATTTTTATTTATTTTTAGAGTACCCTCAGATAATCCCACTATTTCGGGCACACAGAAACACTGTCGCCTAGTGGTGTAGCACTTCTTTCATCGGGTTACTCATATTTTGTGTAATTAAAACACCAAGTACGTGCTAACGAACTGGTATCCTCACCTAACTCTTTTAATAATGTGGCTTCTAAACCAATTCCTGTGTAAAAAAACTAACTTTGGTTGGTTTATAAAATTGTGTAAGGCAGCATCAACATTCATACATGGCAATACTGTCAAAAGCCCAAAGAAATCAATTGGCACTTATCTTGTTTTTTCTTCTCTTTTTTCTTTTGTGCTGTCTCTTCAATGCCTCGCCATATTCAAAGGCTAAATATCTCGCAGTTTATTTTCTATAGATAGATGGTGCAGAGGTTCGCCTTAACCCTAGTCCCTGATGAAAGAACTTTCTGAAACTCGCGGAGTCGGGTGTGTTCAGGGGAAGGCTATTGTTTGTATATTTAGCCTTTGAATATGGCGAAGCATTGAAGAGACAGCACAAAAGAAAAAAGAAAAGAAAAAAACAAGATAAAATAACTGTGGCAGCTGGCGTTTAAATCAAACAATTGCCACAGTTGAATATTGTCCCCATAATTAACTTTTCTATCAGTAGCTTGTGTTTACACAACACCAGATCCCCCACACAGAACAATTGTAACATCAGACCCTTAACTTTCCCACCGCAGTATACAGAACTGCCACTGAGCCATTGAGTTCATCCACCACATAGATTTTTAAAGCGTAAGCATGTTGGTAGTTTATAAATTAATGTATGTTGAGTGTTCAGATGCTGTTTGTTTTATTTATTTAGGGGCCCTTTTACTAAAGGGTGTTAAGCCTTTTGGGGTCTTTTACTAAGCTGTGATAGTGTTTTTAGCTCACAGTAGAAATCAGCTGTTGGTAAATGCCAAGACACCAATTTACTGCCATCTCGGCATTTACCGCCAGCTGATTTCTACCATGAGCCAGAAACATTACCGTGGCTTAGTAAAAGACCTCCTTAATGTGCAGTTAGTGCGCATACATGACTCCTACAGAAATACATTAAAGTATTTTGCAGTACATTGCCTGTCTGCATGCATTAACTTGCACGTTACTGCTTTTTTAAAAAATATATTTTTGGGAGGGGGCGTGTTGGGGCAGAGAGTGGACGTGGAAGCATTAACTAGATAGTATGTTATAACTGGCTAACACAGAGTTAAATGGGAGGCAATAACTACTCCCATGTTAACTCTATGCAGGTACCACACACTAGTGACAACATTAGTGCATGACCTGCAATAAAATATATTTTAAAAACCCCTGACAAGTGCTTTTTTAAATCTGGGTTTAGCAGATGGCAAACTCCCATGCTACCACAGTTAAGCCCAGATTTTAGTCATTTTAGTAAAAGGGTCTCTTGGTTAAGCATATTTACAGGTTGCCCGTCGCCACATCTGAGTTTAAACTGTGCTTTTCAAAATCTTCCTTTTTCAGTTCTAGGAATTAGAGATGGTACAGAATGTAAGAGATTCAATTTCCTGGGATTTCCCTAGCTATTAGGGGAATGATGCTCTCTGCGTATGGCAGAAAAAGAAGGCGGTGTTAATCGAGATAACGTGGATGGTATAATACATTTCTGATTTTCTCCAGCAAGAGCATAAATCATAGCCTTTTGATCTGATAATTGGTAACAAAATGAATGCATATGGGAGGTTAGTTTTCCACTATTGCCTTGGCTTAGCGAAAGCTTCTGATTTGACTAACCACATATTTAAAGCCATAAGCAAATGAAAGATCTCGTAACAGAGCTTTTGAGTTATTCTTTCAACTTTTAGTACCAGGAAAGACTATCTTGGAAGACTTAAAACCAAAATTGGAATCATTTTTCTTTATCTTTCCCAGGGTGTGTTTCAGCTTCATCATTTGAAGAGTTTCATTGCCCTGTTCCACAGAGACTGGAATGCACAGCAGTGTGAGCTGCCAGATGGTATGGAACAGAGATTTTCCACTTTCCGCTCTGAAATTAGGAGAGATGGAAAGAATTAAAAGTTGTTCCACATTGCGATACAGTTGCATGTGTTCATTTTATTCATGGATGTATGGCTCAGAAAAGGCAATCTACAACAATTTAATAAAAATATGTTTCTTGCATTTTATACTTCTAACCTTTTTTAAAGGAATATACACTATGAAAATGTTCTTTTATTGAAGAGGTGCATTCCTTAAATGGAAGGCTGGCCCCCCTAGCAGTAGTATCATGGGACTACCACTAGGGGGTCAGGACCACCATTTTTGTACTTGGAGCCAAGCAGGATGGAGTTGCTCCCCCTCTGGCCCACTAAAAATCAGGACAACCTTTTATGTTGCTTAGCTATGTGGGCCTCAGCACTGAATATGCCCATGCCTGCATAAGTGCTGGCTCCTTCCGGACTCCATTCCCAGACTGCCCCTGTTTTGGACTGAATGGTTAGGGATGATATTCAGTGGCACTGCCTGGTTAAGTGCTGATAAATATCAGCAAATATCAGTGTGGTTTCAGCAGGCATATACTCTACACATGTACTCACAATGTACCTGTGTATTTTATAAAATATACAATTCCACCCCTGCTCTGCCCAAACTATGCCCACAAGAATGCCTACATACAGTGCGCATGGAAGTACTGCTGTCATTTCGCTGTGTGCATGCCAGGGGTAGACTGATAGTGATCTGGACTCCCCGGCAGTAAAGGTCATTGGGCCCCACCGCCATTTTACCACTGCACCCTCACTACCACACTACAGCCTTCCCCCCACTGCGGTGCTGCCGCCACCCCCTCCTACACACTACAACCCTCCCTACCACCACAGTTGCCACCCTTCTCCCGCACACTATAGTCCCCTGAGCCTGAGTGGGCCCTTCCCGGTCCTACCTTGAAGGGCCCTGGTGGTTTAGTGGCTTCTTTGTGGGGCTGTAGTGTCTGGCGGCGGTGGCGGCGGGGGGGGGGGGGGGGGAAGAGAGAGCCTCTGGGCCTCCTAGAACCCCTGGGTCCTTGGGCACTTCCTGGTTACCCAAATGGTGAGTCTGCCTTTGGTGTATGCACATGTATACCTTGGAGTAATTTTATGAAAGGCCTTTTCCTTGTATAAAATAAGCTTTATTTACAGAGAGTGCTTTCTACAATTACCCCCAAATGTCTCTGTCATATCTTCCCTGTCCCGCTTTTCAACTCATAGCAGTGGCATTGCTATAGGTGGGCCTAGGTGAGCCCAGCTTGGGCACCAGGGTTTACACCAGGTTTCAGCAGGCATAAGTCTGGCACCCAGAGAATCCCCTGGAGGTTGGAGTTCCTGCATTGCCTATGGTGATGTAAATTGCTTACACTAAAAAGTATGTTTTAGCTCCTGAAGCAGCCCTGTCCAGGCAAAACACAGTTGTGTTGGGCATTATTTTTAACCAATTTATTTGTTAATGTAGAGGGGCATTTTTGATATGATGTCTAAATCTGATTTTGAACATTTTGCTGAAAAATATCCAAGACTCAAGTGGCAAACATAGCAATTTTTGAACCAGAAAATCATTTTTGTTTTGAAAATAGCCATTTCTTAGACATTTTGTGCTCAGTGTATTTATCTTTTGTGACCATTAAAAAAAATGTCCAAGGGGAAAACACACAAAAACAAGCCATTGCGACGTATGGAGGTGGGGTCAGAATTCTTAGTAGACTGGTCACACAAACATCCCAGCAGAGCAGTGGGGCACCCTAGGGGACACTGCAGTGGACTTCACATAAAAGATCCCAGGTACACGTATCACCATTACCAAATCCTCCAAAATCCACCAGAAACCCACTGTATATTTCAGTATTTATAGATCGACTTTCAAGAAGAAGAGTAATCAATAGAAATAAAACAAAATAAAACATGGAAAAAAATAAGATGATACCTTTTTTATTGGACATAACTTAATACATTTCTTGATTAGCTTTCGAAGGTTGCCCTTCTTCGTCAGATCGGAAATAAGCACGGCTACCACACCTCTCTACTCAAGAACAAGAGTTAAAGTGGTTTACAATATATACATGGAAAGAGAAAGAAGCTACAAAATTAATAATACAAAAGGAAAAAGGTATAGAAACGAAGAAACACGCACACACTCACACACACACACACACACACACTCACACACACACATATCAGAAGGACCACATCGAGCTGCTACTGCCAAAGCAAGTCCAGGCCAGAAGTCACACAGGCCAAAGGAAGCTAATTAGGGAAAGCTTGTGTAAACAAGTGAGGCTTCATGAGAACCCAAAACTGGAAATAGAAAAGTTCAGACTGTATATCAAGAGGAAGGGAATTCCAGAGAGCAGGGGTCAAAGAAAAAAAAAAGCCGAATGGTGCATGGATTCAAGTCTAGCCAGATAGAAAGGAGGGGTGGCATGTTGATGTCCCAAAAAGAGCGGAGAGCACAGACACGCATATAGGGAGTATTATAATGCAGGCTAGGTAGAGGGGAGTACCCAAATGAGGGGTCTTAAAAGTCAGCATGAGGATTTTATAAACTATGCAATACTTAATAGGTAGCCAGTGTTGTTGTTTCAGAAGTGGGCACACATGGTCATAGCAATTGACATGGGTAAGTAAATGAACAGCAGTATCCTGAACGGTTTGGAGTTTTTTAAGGGTGAGCAAGGGAAGGCCAGCACGTACAATATTGCAATAATCTAGCTTGGATGCAAACAGCGTGTACGGAAGAGTTGCATAGCTGTTGTCATCAAGGTAAGGGTGAATAGAATGAATAAGTCAAAGCAAGTGAAAACAAGATCTAGTCACTGCAGAAAATTGTGATCAAAAAGTAAGGGCAGAGTCAATGTGAATCCCTAGATATTTAAGGATACCAACAAGTTGGATAGGAGATCCCTGCAAAGGAAGAGTAATAGAGGGAAAAGACTATGTCCAGTAAACCAAATGGCCACCGTTTTCTTAGGATTTAAAACCAAAGGATGGGTAGAAAGCCAGGTGTCAATATTGTTCAGACAGAGTTGAAATGAAGAAAAGTCAAGACTGGCAGGATTCTGGGGTGGAACCAACAAGATATCATCAGCATAGATATAGCGGCGAGTCTGAGTCTCCTGAATCAGTAAAGCAACAGGGCTAAGGAAAATGTTGAATAGCAGCGGGGACAGAACTGAACCTTGAGGGACACTACAAGTTAGGGAAAGTGCAGTAGAGGTCAAGGTAGGAAGAGGTATATGAAAGGTCCTATTAGTGAGAAATGAGATGAACCAAGCTAGGACAGACCCACTAATACCCAGAGAAGCTAGGCGAGAGATAAAAAGGAGTAGCTAACAAGATCAAATGCTGCAGAAAGGTCTATGGGAACAGAACATCATTTCCCTGATTGAGGGAGGAGTAGCAATCATTTAACAAGGATAGCATGATAGTCTCAGTAGACTGAGTTTTCTAGAAACCAGATTGAAAAGGGTGCAAACCGTTAGTAGCCTCCACATGTTGCGTAAGCTGCATAACAATAAATCTTTCCAGGGGTTTGGCTAAAAAAGCTAATTTGAAATGGGACAAAAATTGGCAACAAGAGAGTTATCTAAAGACCTGTATGAGAGGGTATACAGAACACTGCCCCTCACCCTTAAGAATAGTCCCTCAGATAGCCTGAGCCACCTTAAAACCACTAGTCCTGCCCAGTGAGGAAGTGAGACTGGAGGGGTTGAGTCAGAACCAGGCATTAGAGTGGGGCTAAGGAGGCCCAGGGAAGAAAGAACTGAAGCCCCAACATGTGCCTTTACAACCTGTGTTTAGCGACTGTGACCTGCTGAAGTAAGCCAACTTTTGGATTTGAGTCAGAACTGGAAATTCAGAGAGAGAGAGAGAGAGAGAGAGAGAGAGAGTGAGAAGAACTTACAGGTTGTGTTTTAGGGCATGGAAGTCAACAGCCACAGACTGTGCTTTGGGCCCTGTCAGCCGCAGGCTCTGGTTAAGACTGTGTTATCTGAACTAAAGAGACTTTTCAACTTTTGTTCCTGGCCTTGTGATGTCACAGGTCTCAGGTTTCTGCTAATAAAGCGCTTATTTCATTTTTACACCTTTGTCCAGCTGTGTTATTGTGTAGGCCCACCCTCGCTAGCCATATCACAATCTATTTTTCAAGATGGGGTGTAAAACTGCTGTTTTCCAGCAAGCAGGAACAGACCCTATGGAAAGGGTTTTAACAATCATAGTCCTAGCTAGAGGACCAAGGCCAAGTCTGGATTCCAGAAGCCACAAAGAAAGTATCAGATCAAGTGAGCACGCACTGATTGTTACATTTGTACCCCGTGCTTTCCCACTTATGGCAGGCTCAATGCGCCTTACATGGGGCAATGGAGGGTTAAGTGACTTGCCCAGAGTCACAAGGAGCTGCCTGTGCCGGGAATCAAACTCAGTTACTCAGTTCCCCAGGACCTAAGTCCACCACCCTAACCACTAGGCCACTCCTCCACTAAGCACCTTTTCACATAAAGTAAGCAAGGGTAAAGAAAACTGAGAGCAAGTACCAACAGTGATGCAGCTGGAGCATCCTGAATGGGAGGGGAGGTGGGGAAAGGAAGTGGTGGAGGGGAGACTGGAAAAGAAGCTTGAAGAGAGGCAATTTCGTAAACAAAAAAGTCAGCAAAATTCTGAGCTTGGAGGGAGGGAAAGAGGGAACAGTAGAGAGATCAGCGACACAGGTAAGAAAGGAGAAGGGGATGGGACTTGATATAAAATCTACCCGGAATTACTTAAATTTCAGAAAATTATTGAAGTCCGTCCTGTTCAAGAAGGCTTATTCTCCAGGTTCAACATAATTCTGATTAACTCCTAGTTTAACAAGATTCATGGACACTAATTATCTCTATTATCTTCTACATATTGTTGTTTAAATGATGCTTACTATCTTAATTTACACTGTTTAATTGTGCTTTTCTGTACTGTAGCCTTCCTACAGATTTGTGTAAGCCACATTGAGCCTGCAACTAGCTGGAAAATGTGGGGTATAAATGTATTAAATAAGTAAATAAATAAATAAATAAATAAATAAGTATACTGCCTTTCTGTGGTTACAAAGCAGTTTACATATTATATAAAGGTACTTATTTTGTACCTGGGGCAATGGAGGGTTAAGTGACTTGCCCAGAGTCACATGGAGCTGCAGTGGAAATTGAACACAGGTCACCAGGATCAAAGCCAGCTGCACAAACCACTAGGCTACTCCTCCACTAAGTTGCTTAAGTTGGTTAGAGGCCTTTTGAGTAAAATGAGCAAAATAAGTAAGTTAGGAATCTTACAGAGTAAATTGGAATCGAGAGAGCAAGGCATGGTATATGACAAGATCAGTGGAAGCCTTTGACTTCCACCAACGGTGCTTCAGAGCACACAGCTGATGCATTAAAGGATGGAGATTACCATCGTACCATGGTTTCTTAAACGTGTAACAGCGCTTTCCTTCACCACCTGAATGGTGAGATAATGCATCAGTAAGAGAGGAGTCCCAGGCCAAGGCCTGAATGGACAAAGGCAGAGGGAGTGAAAATCCAGAGAAAGAGTAGTGAAAAGGGAAGGGAGGGAAGCAGATTCAGGGGGGAAAGACCTAGGGTGAGAAGTGGAGGGAATAGAGACTGAGGTAGGAAAGGACCTATGAATAGACACCCTAAAGGAGAGAAGTACATGGTCTGTCCAAGGAAGAGAAGTAAAGAAAAAACTTCCAGAAAAAGGGAATCAGACTGATCAGTGAGCACTAAGGCGAGGGTATGAACCACAGAATGTGTGGCAAGGGGACGTGTTCTACTGAGTCTATGTCAGAAAACTGAGATCATAATTATCTATCGAAAGAATGTACAGGGTTCTCAAAATGGATATTGAAGTCACCCAGAACAACAAAACCATGAAATTGGAGAACAACATCTGAAAGAAAGGATACAAAAGAGTCCTGGATTGAAAGGTTAGGTGGGAGATAAGAAGCATATATAAGGGTGGAGAAGTAGAGATTTGAAAAAGCATTGCTTCAGTAGAAGGTGCAGGTCTGCTGGTGTCACCTAAATGTGGGTACAGTAGGTTTTTGATGGGTTTTGGAGGACTCACACTTTCCACCACAAGTGTAATAGTTAAAGTGGATTATGGGCCTGGATCCCCTTCTCTACAGTGCACTTCGCCGGCCACTAGGCTACTCCAGGGATCTGCTTGCTGCTCTAATAGGACTGGTCATAACATCTGAAGCTGTCATAGAGGCTGGTATGTAGTATTTCTTTCACATCTTTGGGGGGTGGGAGGGCATCAAAGACCACCTGAGGGCATTAGGGGAGGGGCATGCCTTAATCTTCTAGTTTTACCCAGGTCTAGATCAAAATGTCTAACTTTTAGCTCTGAACATTTTTGCTTTGTTCCATTATGTCAAAAAATGTCCAAGTTCTGAGAATGCCCAAATCCCACCTCCAACACACCCCCTTGTGATTTGGATGCACTGCAGATGAACTGCATAGAAACAAGTCTTTAAAATGGGTTTCAAAAATAGCAATTTGGACATTTTGGCAAAAAATCTCCATCCATCTACAGCTTTGTGCCGCTTTTTGGATTTTTTTCTGTTTCCAAAATGAGCACCAAAGTCTCCTGTTTTTTAAGCACCGTGTCTGCTCCTATGTCTTCATTCCTTTTGGAACTTGCAGAACGCTTACCAGTCTGTTTTTTTATTGGGGGGGGGGGGGGGGGGGGAAGAAATATGTACCTACATTTATACTTTATCTGAATACATTTAGACTTGCTCTTGAGCAGGTGTAATTATATGTGGCTACAGTTCACTACTACTACTACTATTTAGCATTTCTATAGCGCTACAAGGCATACACAGCACTGCACAAACATAGAAGAAAGACAGTCCATAAGTACATAAGTACATAAGTACATAAGTAATGCCATACTGGGAAAAGACCAAGGGTCCATCGAGCCCAGCATCCTGTCCACGACAGCGGCCAATCCAGGCCAAGGGCACCTGGCAAGCTTCCCAAACGTACAAACATTCTATACATGTTATTCCTGGAATTTTGGAGTTTTCCAAGTCCGTTTAGTAGCGGTTTATGGACTTGTCCTTTAGGAAACCGTCCAACCCCTTTTTAAACTCTGCTAAGCTAACCGCCTTCACCACTTTCTCCGGCAACGAATTCCAGAGTTTAATTACACGTTGGGTGAAGAAAAATTTTCTCCAATTTGTTTTAAATTTACTACACTGTAGTTTCATCGCATGCCCCCTAGTCCTAGTATTTTTGGAAAGCGTGAACAGACGCTTCACATCCACCTGTTCCACTCCACTCCTTATTTTATATACCTCTATCATGTCTCCCCTCAGCCGTTTCTTCTCCAAGCTGTTTAGCCCTAGCCTCCTTAGTCTTTCTTCATAGGGAAGTCGTCCCATCCCCGCTATCATTTTAGTCGCCCTTCGCTGCACCTTTTCCAATTCTACTATATCTTTCTTGAGATGCGGCGACCAGAATTGAACACAATACTCAAGGTGCGGTCGCACCATGGAGCGATACAACGGCATTATAACATCCTCACACCTGTTTTCCATACCTTTCCTGATAATATCCAACATTCTATTCGCTTTCTTAGCCGCAGCAGCACACTGAGCAGAAGGTTTCAGTGTGTTATCGACGACGACACCCAGATCCCTTTCTTGGTCCGTAATTCCTAACGTGGAACCTTGCATGACGTAGCTATAATTCGGGTTCTTTTTCCCCACATGCATCACCTTGCACTTGCTCACATTAAACATCATCTGCCATTTAGCCGCCCAGTCTCCCAGTCTCGTAAGGTCCTCTTGTAATTTTTCACAATCCTGTCGCGATTTAACGACTTTGAATAACTTTGTGTCATCAGCAAATTTAATTACCTCGCTAGTTACTCCCATCTCTAAATCATTTATAAATATATTAAAAAGCAGCGGTCCTAGCACGGACCCCTGAGGAACCCCACTAACTACCCTTCTCCATTGTGAATACTGCCCATTTAACCCCACTCTCTGTTTCCTATCCTTCAACCAGTTTTTAATCCACAATAGGACATTTCCTCCTATCCCATGACCCTCCAATTTCCTCTGTAGCCTTTCATGAGGTACCTTGTCAAACGCCTTTTGAAAATCCAGATACACAATATCAACCGACTCCCCTTTGTCCACATGTTTGTTCACTCCTTCAAAGAATTGAAGTAAATTGGTCAGGCAAGATTTCCCCACACAAAAGCCATGCTGACTTGGTCTCAGTAATCCATGTCCTCGGATGTGCTCTGTAATTTTGTTTTTGATAATAGCTTCTACCATTTTCCCCGGCACCGACGTCAGACTCACCGGTCTATATTTTCCCGGATCTCCCCTGGAGCCTTTTTAAAAAATGGGCGTTACATTGGCCACCCTCCAATCTTCCGGTACCACGCTCGATTTTAAGGATAAGTTGCATATCACTAGCAGTAGCTCCGCAAGCTCGTTTTTCAGTTCTATCAGTACTCTAGGATGAATACCATCCGGTCCAGGAGATTTGCTACTCTTCAGTTTGCCGAACTGCCCCATTACGTCCTCCAGGTTTACCGTGAATCAGTAAGTTTCTCCGACTCGTCCGCTTGAAATACCATTTCCGACACCAGTATCCCACCCAAATCTTCCTCGGTAAAGACCGAAGCAAAGAATTCATTCAGTCTCTCCGCTACGTCTTTGTCTTCCTTGATCGCCCCTTTTACCCCTCGGTCATCCAGCGGCCCAACCGATTCTTTTGCTGGCTTCCTGCTTTTAATATACCGAAAAAATTTTTTACTATGTTTTTTTGCCTCTAATGCTATCTTTTTTTCATACTCCCTCTTGGCCTTCTTAATCTGCGCCTTGCATTTGCTTTGACACTCCTTATGCTGTTTCTTGTTATTTTCAGACGGTTCCTTCTTCCATTTTCTGAAGGCGTTTCTTTTAGCCCTAATAGCTTCCTTCACCTCACTTTTCAACCAGGCCGGGTGTCTTTTGGACTTCCGTCTTTCTTTTCTAATTCGCGGAATATGTATGGCTTGGGCCTCCAGGATGGTATTTTTGAACAGCGTCCACGCCTGTTGTACAGTTTTTACTCTCTCAGTTGCCCCCCTAAGTTTTTTTTTTACCGTTCTTCTCATTTTATCATAGTCTCCTTTTTTAAAGTTAAACGCTAACGTATTTGACTTTCTGTGTACAGTTACTTCAAGGTTGATGTCAAAACTGATCATATTATGGTCACTGTTATCAAGCGGCCCCAGTACCATAACGTCCCTCACCAGATCATGCGCTCCACTAAGGACCAAGTCTAGAATTTTTCCTTCTCTCGTCGGCTCCTGCACCAGTTGCTCCATAAAGCTGTCCTTGATTTCATCAAGGAATTGTATCTCTGTAGCGTGTCCCGATGTTACATTTACCCAGTCTATATTATTATCACATTGCCCATTTTGTTCGCGTCTCTGATTTCTTTTATCATTTCTGTGTCTACCTGCTCATCCTGGCGAGGTGGACGGTAGTACACTCCTATCACCATTTTTTTCCCTTTTATACATGGAATTTCAACCCACAGTGATTCAAAGGTGTGATTTGTGTCCTGCTGAATTTGTAATCTATCTGAGTCAAGGCTCTCTTTAATATACAATGCTACCCCTCCACCAGTCCGGTCTACCCTATCATTACGATATACTTTGTACCCCGGTATGACAGTGTCCCACTGGTTATCCTCCTTCCACCAGGTCTCAGTAATGCCTATTATATCCAATTTTTCATTTAGTGCAATATATTCCAACTCTCCCATCTTATTTCTTAGACTCCTAGCATTTGCATATAGACATTTCAGAGTATGTTTGTTGTTCTTATTTGCATGATGCTTAGTACCTGACACTATTGATTTGACATCTTTTGTCTGATCTTTAGTTGTATTTAAGGGCACCTGGCCTACCACGGTCTGTTGTGCAACCTCACTATCCAGAAACCCTGTTTGTGAGGTATCTTTGCAAGATACCTTTTCCCGAACCATGCGCTTTTGAGCGACTGTCGGCCTTCCCCCCATTTCTAGTTTAAAAGCTGCTCTATCTCCTTTTTAAATGCCGACGCCAGCAGCCTGGTCCCACCCTGGTTAAGGTGGAGCCCATCCTTTCGGAATAGGCTCCCCCTTACCCAGAATGTTGCCCAGTTCCTAACAAATCTAAAACCCTCCTCCCTGCACCATCGTGTCATCCACGCATTGAGACTCTGGAGCTCTGCCTGTCTCTTGGGCCCTGCACGTGGAACAGGTAGCATTTCAGAAAATGCTACCCTAGAGGATCTGGATTTGAGCTTTCTACCTAAGAGCCTAAATTTGGCTTCCAGAACCTGTCTCCCACATTTTCCTATGTCATTGGTACCCACATGTACCAAGACAGCGGACTCCTCCCCAGCACTATCTAAAATCCTATCTAGGTGACGCGTAAGGTCCGCCACCTTCGCACCAGGCAGGCAAGTCACCAGGCGATCCTCACATCCACCAGCCACCCAGCTATCTATATGCCTAATGATCAAAGAGCTTACAATCTAATAGTCAAAAAATAAATAAAGTAAGCAAGTCAAATCAATTAATATGAACGGGAAGGAAGAGAGGAGGGTAGGTGGAGGCGAGTGGTTACAAGTGGTTACGAGTCAAAAGCAATGTTAAAGAGGTGGGCTTTCAGTCTAGATTTAAAGGTGGCCAAGGATGGGGCAAGACGTAGGGGTTCAGGAAGTTTATTCCAGGCGTAGGGTGCAGCGAGACAAAAGGCGCGAAGTCTGGAGTTGGCAGTAGTGGAGAAGGGAACAGATAAGAAGGATTTATCCATGGAGCGGAGTGCATGGGAAGGGGTGTAGGGATGGACAAGTGTGGAGAGATACTGGGGAGCAGCAGAGTGAGTACATTTATAGGTTAGTAGAAGAACTTTGAACAGGATGCGAAAACGGATAGGGAGCCAGTGAAGGGTCTTGGGGAGAGGGGTAGTATGAGTAAAGCGACCCTGGCGGAAGATGAGACGGGCAGCAGAGTTTTGAACCGACTGGAGAGGGGAGAGGTGACTAACCTGCTTATAATCGAACGAGAAAAACGCCCAAGTTCTGACCTAAATTGGGAGATGGACGTTTATCTCACAAAAACGAATAACGCGGTATAATCGAAAGCCGAACTTGGACGTTTTCAACTGCACTCCATCACAGAAGCGTACAAAGTTGACGGGGGCGTGTCGGAGGCGTGGTGAAGGTGGGACTGGGGCATGGTTATCACCCGAACAGAGATGGGCGCCTTTCGCCGATAATGGAAAAAAAGAATGCTTTTGTAGCTAGAATTTAGGGCACTTTTCCTGGACCCTGTTTTTTTACGAATAAGGCCCCAAAAAGTGCCCTAAATGACCAGATTACCACCAGAGGGAATCGGGGATGACCTCCCCTGACTCCCCCAGTGGTCACTAACTCCCTCCCACCACAAAAAATGATGTTTCACAATTTTTTATTTTCACCCTCAAATGTCATACCCACCTCCCTGGCAGCAGTATGCAGGTCCCTGGAGCAGTTGTTAGGGGGTGCAGTGGACTTCAGGCAGGTGGACCCAGGCCCATCCCCCCCCTACCTGTTACAATTGTGCTGCTTAATGCTTAGTCGTCCAACCCCCCCACAAACCCACTGAACCCACATGTAGGTGCCCCCCTTCACCCTTAGGGCTATAGTAATGGTGTAGACTTGTGGGCAGTGGGTTTTGAGGGGGGGCTCAACACACAAGGGAAGGGTGCTATGCACCTGGGAGCTCTTTTACCTTTTTTTTTTTTTGTAAAAGTGCCCCCTAGGGTGCCCGGTTGGTGTCCTGGCATGTGAGGGGGACCAGTGCACTACGAATCCTGGCCCCTCCCATGAACAAATGCCTTGGATTTATTCGTTTTTGAGCTGGGCGCTTTCATTTTCCATTATCGCTGAAAAACAAAAACGCCCAGCTCACAAATTGTCGAATAAAACATGGACGTCTATTTTTTTTTAAAATACGGTTCGGTCCGCCCCTTCACGGACCCGTTCTCGGAGATAAACATCCATGGAGATAGACGTTTTCGTTCGATTATGCCCCTCCATGTGGGAGGCCAGCAAGAAGCAGATTGCAGTAGTCTAAACGAGAGGTGACAAGGGTGTGGATGAGGGTTTTGGTAGAGTGCTCGGAAAGAAAGGGGCGGATTTTACGGATGTTGTAAAGAAAGAAACGACAGGTCTTGGCAATCTGCTGGATATGAGCAGAGAAGGAGAGAGAAGAGTCAAAGATGACCCCAAGGTTTCGAGCTGAGGAGACAGGGAGAATGAGAGAGCCAGCAACAGAAATAGAAAACGGGGGGAGCGGGGAGGTGGGTTTGGGGGGGAAAATGAGAACCTCGGTTTTGGTCATATTTAATTTCAGGTGGCGTTGAGACATCCAGACAGCAATGTCAGACAAGCACGCTGAAACTTTGGTTCAGTTATGATTGTACAGATTTTATGGAGTTATTTTATGTATGTCTTTTTAGACTGGCCCCATATAGATATCTACTTGGCCTTACAACCTAAGCAACCTATTATAAAACTACCCTCATAGAGGATAAGTTTTTAAAGCGACACCTATTTGGAACCTGATCTATAAAGGAAAGCAGATGCCTGTAAATTAAACTGTAGTTCTTTTTCTCTTTTCCCTTTATTGAATTGTTAACTGCCTTGATTCTATACTAAAAGGCAATATATCAAGTCCTCAATAAATATACTAACTAGCTGTGGCAAAAGGGGGCTGGCACCGATGTTGGCGTGTGTTTTACACGCGTGCCAAAGTCCCCTTTTACCGCAGTTGGTAAAGGGAAAGTCTTGCCTTCCTGCAGGAAATGGCTATGTGGCAAGTAAAGAACTTGCCGCACGGCCATTTCGGGGGGAGCCCTTACTGCCACTCATTGAGGTGGCAGTAAGGGCTCCCACGTTAATCCATTGTATGTGCTACTTTATATGTATGCCTGACCTTGATTTGTCCTTGCCATTTTCAGGGCACAGACCGTAGAAGTCTGCTCAGCACTAGCTTTGCTTCCCAATTACCGGTATTGCCACCCAATCTCCACTAAACTTCTATGAATCCATTCCTTCTGAACAGGATTCCTTTGTGTTTATCCCACACATTTTCGAATTCCATTGCCATTTTCATCTCCACCACCTCCTGCAGGAGGGCATTCCAAGCATCCACCACCCTCTCTGTGAAAAAATACTTACTGACATTTTTCATGAGTCTGTCCCCCTTTAACCTCAATTCATCTAGTTCTACCACCTTCCCATCTCTGGAAAATGTTTATTTGCAGATTAATACCTTTCAAATATTTGAAAGTCTGTATCTTATCACCCCTGTTTCTCCCTCTGGCATCTGTCCATCAACCAGTTCCTAATCCAGTTCACCATTTTGTGTCCTATCTTCAGCCTGTCAAGTTTATTCAAGAGCCTCCTATGAGGAACCGTGTCAAAGGCTTTGCTGAAGTCTAACTAGATTACATCTATCGCACATCCTTGATTCAGCTCTCTGGTCAACCAGTCAAATAGTTCAACGAGATTCATTTGGCCATGATTTACCTTTGGCAAAACCATGTTGTCTCGGATCTTGCAACTTATTGGATTCCAGGAAATTCACTATCATTTCCTTCAGTATTTTTCCATTAATTTCCCAATAAGCAAAGTGAGGCTTACCGACCTGTAGTTTCCAGCTTCTTCTCTGTCACCACTTTTGTAAAGAGGGACCACATCCACTCTTCTCCAATCCCTTGGAACCTCCCCCATCTCCAAGAATTTATTAAACAAATCTTTAAGAGGACCCACCAGAACCTCTCTGAGCTCTCTCAATATCCTGGGATGGATCCCATCTGGTCCCATGGCTTTGTCCATTTTTAGATTTTCAAGTTGTTCATAAACACTCTCTTCTGTGAACGATGCTATATCTGCTCCGTTCTCATATGTACTTTTGCCAGTCTATCGTGGTCCTTCTTCAGGATTTTCTTCCTTGAAAACAGAACAGAAGTATTTGTTTAGCACATTTGCTTTGTCTTCAACATTTTACACATAGCGGTTTACAGCATCTTTCAGTCTCACAATTCTATTTTTAGTCTTCCTCCTTTCACTAATATACCTGAAAAAATTTCTATCGCCCCTCCTTACATTTCTAGCCATTTGTTCTTCTGCTTGTGCTTTTGCCAGACCCATATCTCTCTTGGCTTCTTTCAGTTTCATCTGGTACTCCTCTCTGTGTTCCTCTTCTTGAGTTTTTCTGTATTTTATGTACACCTACTCTTTAGCCTTTATTTTCTCAGCCACTTGCTTAGAGAGAACCATTTCTGTTTCCTTTTTCTCTTGCTTTAATTTATTCTCCTTATATAAAGGTTTGCATCAATATAGAGCTGGTATGGGCCGTGTTTCCATAATCTGTAAGCGGATGAAGAAACAGGAATTGTAAATTAACAACAACTGAAAGAACAAACAAACAAATAAATAACCAAAAAACGAAACCAAATTAAAAAACAGAAAACAACAAGCTCTGGCTGTGGGAGCTGCACTAGGGGCAGAGTCTCTTAGACATTCACTGAAACACAGGAAGGCTCTGACTGTAAGCAAATGAACATGCATTATTCTGGAGATTTGGCAGTAAATGAATAATATACTCTAAGACTGAGCCTAGTTATCCAGAATATTTAAAACACAATAAGCTCATCAAACTAGTTACTGAGTTTATTTTCACAGTTGAAATGCCAAACCAATATATCAAAAATATGCACAGCAAAAATCTATATCAAAATAAATGGTGGAGAAGGAAGACCTCAGTCAAAAGTGTTTGCATTCATTTAAACAAACTTGTATATCAGGCTGTAGCTTACTTAATCATTGGTCAGAAAAAAAAACTCCACTCATTAACAATTCTTTTATCCAACATACAAAATTGAAAACCCAGATCAAAATAGATGCAGAAGATTACCAGCCTAAAAATAATAATACTCTTCAAAATCCTTCCTCTTTAATAATTGAATTAACTCTCCACCTCTTCATTCAAGGTGGATTTTAAATCTTCTCCCAACAACGGTTCCTGTTTCACCAACTTGTTACTTTAGGGGAATGTAAACACCTCTGACTTTGGCACCAATTGCTCTCAAAATAAGCCACTATTACATTTTTTCTAAATGGAAAACTTTGAATCAAGCTACAGAACTTATTTTGGAAACAAAACACATGACCAAGGATGGCAAATGGTTGAGGCAGTCTTACAGAAGGCCCTTGGGTTGAGCTAGACAATCTTTCTCAGAGCCAGACCTAGATTTAGTCTGCTAAGAAGTGTCACAGATCATTGTGAGCCAAAGCTCAAGGCAGAAAAGATTTTCTGTTTTTGCACAGTCTAGAGAAGGAAAAGAAGGAAGGGTGGTACTTCAAACAGGTGCCCTTTTCTGCAAACCAATTACCCAATAGTCACCTGCTCAGATTTATTTTTCCTTTAAAGGATATAAAGATGGAATGAAAGGAAAATCAGAGAATATAAGATCCAGGGATGGTAGAACAACTGACCCATCATGGTAATCATCAGTTGTAAATGGGAACCTGACGAAATAGCCCCCTTGCTAATTTAGGGCCCTTTTACTAAGCCGCGTAAGTGCCTACACGCTCAACACGTGCCAATTCTGAGTTACCGCCTACCGCATGGCCCTTGCGGTAATTTCATTTTTGGCGCACATCCGCTACTCATGTCAGAAAATGATTTTTTATTTTCTGGTGCACATCAGCTACCTGCTTCAAGTGGCATTTGACGTGCATAGGTCATTACCGCTCGGTTACCACATGAGACTTTACCACTAGGTCAATGGCTGGCGGTAAGGTCTCAGACCCAAAATGGACGAATGACAATTTTAATTTTGCTGCACGCCCATTTTCAGCAAAAATTTAAAAAAGGCAATTTTTACAGGTGCACTAAAAATGATTCTGTGCACACCCAAAACACGCGTCTACACTACCACAGGCCATTTTTCAGTGCACCTTAGTAAAAGGACCCCTTAGGCTTTCACCTGTGGTCTTGTCTTTGATGGGCTTGGCCAAAATAAAGTGAAAGTGATTAAGCTTTCTGAAATTTTCCCAATTTTCATGTGCTTTTTCCACATATTTATCTGAAATGCAAACTTTGTGGGGTAGATTCAGTACATGGAGCCCAAAGTTAAGTGCTGTTATGATCTGTGCTAAGACAGTGTTCTGTAAAGGGCACTCTGTGCAGAATAATAGCTTGGCACATTTTCCACTTCTAACTTTGGGTTTGAGCACGTAACCAGCCAAAAGCTGGTGTAAGTGCTCGTGCCCAACTGATGGCATTTGGGCAGGCAAACGCAAGTATACTACAACCGTGCCTAATTTATGGGAACACCTCTGACCCAACCATGCGTTCAACTGCTAATTAGTGCCAATTAGCACTTGTTAACATCAATTATTGGTATTTCTCTTCAATTAAGTACCAGTGTCGCACCAATTAGCGAATTATGTTGCATGCATAATTGACCCTATCCTATAAAACGGGCACGCATTTGTACACCCAACCTAGGTTCCATTTATGCCTCCTCAGCATTATCCAGTTTACACGCACTAATGCGAATGCAGTAGCCTGAAAATGCTTTCACACCTATTCCCTGCTCATGACATGCCCCTTCCTGAAAAAGAAATAGTGTGCAATTAGCATGTGCTGGCAGGAAAAATTACTGCAAAATGCTTTAATGCATTTTGTATTAAGCCTTTTTTCCCATGCTAAGCGCATTAGCACTTAGCATGGTTTCATAAAAGGGTCCCTTAAAGAAGTGCAACAATTTTATTAATTTGGTGCTACAATTCCATAACATATGTGGAGGGACATTTTTGATATGATGTTTAAATCCAGCTTTGGACGTTTTGGCAAATATAGCGATTTTCAAAACAGAAAATGTGTATATAATTTCCCGGATCACCTCTGGAAACTTTGAAAAACAAAATCGGCGTTACATTGGCTACCCTCCATTCTTCCGGTACCATGCTTGATTTTAAAGATAAATTACATATCATTTATTTATTTGTTGCATTTGTATCCCACATTTTCTCACCTACTTGCAGGCTCAATATGGCTTACATAGTGCCGTAGCGGTGGTCACCAGTTCCGGTCTGAACAGATACGTGATAGTGTGCTCAAGTACAAGTTGTGATTGTGGTAGGGTATAGTTCACATTCAGTAAATGCATTGGGAAACATTAAGTGTGAAGAGGGAGATAGGGGTGAGTCCATTAAAATCTTGGTGTTGTTGTGTAGCAGGCTTTCGGTTCTTATGTTGGGTTGGTGGGGTATGCCTTTTGGAACAGGTTTGTTTTTAGTTTTTTTCCGGAACTTTTACTATTACTAACAATAGTTAGTGAGTTCATTTTTCAATTCTATCAGTACTCTGGGATGAATACCATCCAGTCCAGGTGATTTGTTACTCTTCAATTTGTCAAATTGTGCCATTACATCTTCCAGTTTTACAGAGTTTTCCTTCAGTTTTTCTGACTCGTCAGCTTTGAATATCATTTCTGGCACTGGTATCACTCCCAAATCTTTCTCGGTGAAGACCGAAGCAAAGAATTCATTTAATCTCTCCACTATGACTTTGTCTTCCCTGAGTGCCCCTTTTATCCCTCGGTCATCTAGCAGTCCAGCTGATTCTTTTGCCGCTTCTTGATTTTATTATACCTAAAAAAAAAATGTTTACTATGTGTTTTTGCCTCCATCGCAATCTTTTTTTCAAATTCCTCTTTGCCTTCCTTGTAACCTGACTTGACCACTGTTTGGAAATCAGGATGCTAGACGGACCATTGGTATGACCCAGTATGGCTACTCTCATGTTCTTATATTCTTATCAGCATTGGCTTGCCATTTCTTATGCTGTTTCTTATTACCGCTTGCTAATCTGGAACTACCTTTGAGCTACCACAGTTCCCACCCCTAGCGTCCGCCATTTCTAGAGTTACAAATTTTTTTTTGATTTTTGTAGTGATGGTGCTTAACCGGCTGTAATCGCTGCCTGGTTACTGCCAGGTTAGTGCAGGAGCCCTTATTGCCACCTCAAAGGGTGGCGGTAAGTGCTCCCTCCCCTGAAATGGCAGAGCGGTAAGTGGTTCACATACCACATGGCTATTTCATGTCCAGAAAAAAGAACAGCCTTTTACCCACTGCGGTAAAAGGGGCCCTCTATGAAGTAAAAAGTGTAGCAGAAAAGGTGCCAATATATCCAACAGAGTCAGCACCAGCACTCACTGTAGATTCTGCGAATTAGGTGGATTCCAACAGGGAGAGAACTAGATTCCTCCCAGTGGCAGTATTGTGGTACTGCCACTAGGGATAAAACTGCTAAATAAGGGCTGCCCTGGGAGCTGAAGTCATGTGTCTATAACCTAGGCACTAGAAGGAGATGGTTTTCTTGTGCCAGGAGGAACAAATCCTTCTTGGAGAAGCTACACTTCCTTGTCCTTAGTGTCATCTTAGCCTGTGCTGTGCATGCACAGGAACTAGAAATAATGGTGTGAGTTTTCAGTGGCACTATATCCACATTATGATCTATGAACAAATTATCCATATATCTGTAGCAGATTTTTTTTGCTACTGCTGAAAATAGAAGGAAAACAAAATATGGATAACTTGTCCATATAATTTCATCCCTGCAATTTTTGTCAAAGATATATGAATAAACCTATCTGAGTATCACTGCTATAAGAATAGTTTGAGACCTCACTATCTGAATACTCCTGGATCCTCTCAATCTGTATAGTTAAATTTTAGCCGTATTAATTTATATAGTCAAAATATATCTGTATGTCAGCCTGACACTTTAAAAAAAAAATCATTTATGCAGTTAGCAGCTGATGCTGGTCACATTAGTGTTTTGTGAGTTTAAAATGTTACAGTCAGTGATGCTTGGTGAAGTGTAAAAGTATACTAATGGATGCTGAAAGTATTCTGTAAGTACTGCATCAGGCAAAACTTTCAAAATGTTGTTTAGAAGCTAGATATAGGCTCTGGATATTTGAGAAAAAAAATTAGAGCACAGCTGCAAGTTCGCAAGCTAGAAGTGGCAAGGATTTTGTTATATAAAACCCTTGACAAGCTGGAAGCAAATCATGACAGTTTTCACACTGATGAAGAGGAGCAATCTATTATATCTAAATCCACTTGCCCTGATGGGGACAGCCACAGAACTGGATTCCAACATGTAAAGCTTCTTGTTTTTAAAAGGGAAAGATCTTTTTTGCGTTCCCTGCAGTTTCGCCATTGCAATCCCTCATAATTAAAGGAATCCCTGTTGTTGCAAACAAGCCAGACCAATAAAAACCAAGGGGAGAGAAGCAAATGCGCATTTTTTTTTCTGTTGTGCTATGTCAAGCTTAATCCAAATAAGGATACGTGTGGCTCTTTTTTTTTTTTAATGCTTCATCATTATGAAAAAATGTAGCTGGTAAATGTGTAACAGCTGGCAAGAAGCTGGTGCCAAGTCCTATTTTAGACTGTAGCGCACTCTAGCACACTAAAATGTAGTTGTGATTCCCAAGATGCATTCAGTTTGTTGGAAATGTCTATTTTTTTCTCAGTCTATTGAGTTAGTACATTTTAATTGAACAAAAGGGCTAGACATGAACTGTCATGCCCAGAGGCGTAGCCAGACACCCAATTTTGGGTGGGCCTGGGCCCAAGATGGGTGGGCAAAAGAACCCCACCTCATCCCATAGGTGATTTGGTCTCTCCTCTCGCCTGTATGCCATATGGTTTCTCAAATATCCCTCCTCCCCTGCACACCTTTTAAATTTCAGATTTTCAGTGAGGAGCAACTAATACACACTACTTATGTAGGCCCCACATCCTTCCCACTGATACAGCTTCCTGTTTCCGCATAGGTGGGAATACATCAGAGGGAAGGCTGTGGGGCCAGTGTAAGCAGTATGTATCAGCCGCTGCTTCCTGCAGGCGAAGATCTGCTATTTATAAGGTATGCAGGAGGGACAGTTGTTGGGAGTTTTCAGCTTGGGAATCTCTGCTGGCCACATCATAGGTGTGCTGCTACTGGTGGGCCTGAGCTCAAAGTAGCCCACCCTTGGCTATGCCACTGGTCATGCCGTAATGGCAGAGTTAATAAAGAAAGACTAATAAGAGGTTAAGAAAGTAATACTTAGCACTCCATGAGCTGCAAAGGAGGAAGGGGACAGTCATTGTACTTTTCTTTATTTTGCTTTCTTCTCTTTTCCATGGGCTTGTCTATAAGAATGTTTTTTAAAATGTTTTTATTATTTTATTTTTGTATCTGATTATTTTAAATGCTAATTTCTGATGATTGTTTTGGTTTTTTTTTACTTAGAAATGTGGGGGTCCAATTTTCTGCAAGACATATCCAAGTAGAAGTTGTTCTTACCTTGATAAGTCCTGCTTACCTGGCAATTCTGGTTTTTCAACAACATTATCTGGATAAATCTAGACAGACTACCTTAGCGCTATCCATGTGGTGCGAGGAATCCGTGGGTGGAGCCTGGGCATAGCTAGATTTTGTCCAGATAACAGTGATGCTCAGCATCAGTACACAGATAACGATCTGGTTAATTTAGGACAACCTTTTTGTTGTGCTAAGTTAACCAGATAGTTATGAGGTTTTCAGTGCTGAATATTGCTGAGAGCAGGCTAATGGCACCAGGTAACTATATACTGGATTTTCAGTGGCACTATTCAAATAACTTTAGGTACTCAAAATCTGAGTTTACAGTATCTTTAAATGTCGAGGCCAGCATTTAACAGAAATGTGACCACAGAGTTTAAATAGTGTTGGGGGGGTAGGGCATTGATAAGCATATTAGAAGCATGTATAAGTAATAAACCTTACTAATCCCTACACCTAAACAGAATTTTACCCCAATTAAAATGCTACTACTCCTTCTAATCAATGTTTTCCTTCAGTTGCTTTTTAGGCATCTTGGAGGAAGAACCGGAGGCTACACACTATGAAGCCTTCACACCAGATCTTTTGCCTTTTCTTCTCTATCACACTGTTGGCTAATAAAATTGATGGGCCTACCAGCATGAATCCTGTGAAAACAGCATGACTTACCATAGATAAGTTAGTGAATTCCAATTTGCAAATAGTTGTGAGTGTATTTCCTTCTTCTCACCATAGAGTAGTTCAACTACCACAGCAAACGTCTGTGGCCAAGAAGGCAGTATGACGCCATCTTGAGATCTCTTCAGATGGAACTGAAATGCCAACCAGCAGGATGTCACCACTAGTGTAGAACATGCAACATTTGGGAATTTTGAGAGCCCTGCCTTTACAACACTCTCAATCCATTCATGGCACAGCAGCACATGCCAATACCACTAAGGCATCGGGCCAGATTATTGTGCCAGGGCTGCACTGTCAACTGGTCTACAATTTATTTCAGCGCAGTTGGAATATTAATGTAGCAATCACAGAAATGCCCTCCCCCCCCCCCCCCCCCCCCCCCCCCCCCTCTAGCTGTTTTGAAATTCCTGTTTATACGTCCTTTGTGGGGAATATGGTACATGGAAGAAATGTTAGTCATAAAACTCAATACAACCCACAAACTGCAGTATGGGTTTCATTTTCTTAGGAAAAAAAAAAGCAAGCAAGCAAGAAACTACTTATACACTTAATTCAATCCTGAAATGAAGAGTGACTATTAAAATGTGTTTCTTATGACTCACAGGTTTATTGTTTCTAAATGAGCATTTTTTTTTCTTAATTAAGTGATTCCAGATATACAAGTTCATGTATATCTGGAATCACTTAATTAAGAAAAAAATGCTCATAGTCTGCACCACAACATAGTAAGTAAGAATGTATAAAATGGATCAGAATTACTTTGTTGCTGAGAGTTACCAGTCAATTTGCACCGAGATGGCAAGACATTAATGTAAAAGGAGTCATTGAGTTTCCTCTTACTAGAGGGCTTCAGAATTTGAGTAAGTTAACAATGATAGGAGAAGAGGTTCATGATACTCATCAAATCTGAACAACAAAGTTAGGGGGGGTAGTATTAATGTGGGCTACCATAAAGATTAGTTATTTTACTGTTAACCCCAGTTATTAGTAACTAGGTTTCATTGCGTAAAATGGGACCTATTATAAAATAGCATGACTTAGAGGTAAAACAACATGTTAGCAGTAGCACATGTTAGAAACTTCACCCCTTAGTATGTGTACATTTTTTCCTTTTGTGACTTTGCATTGCAGAAATTGTTTCAGAGATGTGTATGAAACTATAGCCCTAGAAGAGGACTTGTCTCTTAGTTAATCAATGGCCTTAGATGTATGGGGTACAATATGGCCTCATATACCCCTATCAGAACCCAGTGGCATGAAGACAGGGTACCCTAGGGTTACATTAAGGAGTCAGTTTACAAAGGATTAAGATGTCTAATTTAGGAAGTTAAGAGCCTACATCAATCCCTTTTAACATTGGCTTGGGCTAACCCCCAAACTTTAGGCTCCCAAGCTTAGCTGCTGCTCCAGGGAGAGAGTTAGGGTAGAGGAAAAATAGTTAGGTACTTACCAACTTGGGAAAGAGTAGTCTAGTGGTTAGAGCAGTGGGCTGAGAACCATGGAAACCAGAATTCACATCTCACTAATGCTCCTTGTGACCCAGGCCAAATCATGTAAAGGACAATTAGAATACTAGTATATATATATATATATATATATATATATATATATATATATATATATATATATATATATATATATGCCAGTGTGCTACCTACGTGCTATTCTGTCTTGCATAGCACTTATTTGCAAGGAGGGACATACAGTTCAATGGAGCATGGGTGGGACATAGATAGGGCTCCCACTTATACAGGTAACCTTTATAACAGTGCATCTATATATAGGCACCTATTCTATTAAGGAAAGTAGGTGTCTACTGTCCTTTATAGAATGCACCTGTAATTTAGACATGAGCACCTACACCAGCCATAGAACTAGTGTATGTGCTTGCCCCTAAATACTGGAGATGGGTGTAAAGCTTACAGTACACGTGTGAGCTCCACCTATGCTTCATTCAGAATCCTATGCCTACCTGTAAAATACATGTTATGTAAGATATGTGCATATTTACAAACTAGCACTTGGGCACAATTTTAGCATTTATACACTTATGTACACACATACATTCATATATGCTATCATTCTAATCATTTCCATTTGCAACCAGTGCATAAATGTTAGCACCATTTTCATAGAATTACCCCCTTAAATCTCCATTGCCTCAAGTACAAAATTAGATTGTAAGCCTTCTGGGACCCCCTTAAGGATTTAATTAATAGATCCTTGGAGGTGGGAGAGGTTCTGTGGGATTGGAAACAAGTGGATGTGGTCCCTCTTCACAAGAGGTGGAAAACTAGAGGCTGGTAAGCCTCACCGATGGTTAGAAGACTAATGGAGTTGCTGCTCAAGGAAAGGATTGTAAGCATTCTCTAATCCACATAGTTGCAAGACCTGAGGGAACATGGTTTTACCAAAGGAAAATCGTGCCAAACAATTCTGATTGATTTCTATGACTGGGTGACCAGGGAGCTGGGTAAAGAACATACTTTAGATGTAATATACTTGGATTTCAGCAAAGCTTTTGATACAGTTCCTCAGAGGAGTCTCCTGAATAAGCTGAATGGGCTGAAGTTAGGACCCAAGGTGGTGAACTGGACTGGAAACTGGTTGACTGACAGACAACAAAGGGTGGTGGTGAATGGAAAGGAAAGTGAGTAGTGGAGTGCCTCATGGATTGGTACTGGAACCAATTCTATTTAATATATTTGTGAGTGACATTACTGAAGGTTTAGAAGGAAATCTTATCTTTTTGTGGATGACACACAAAATATCCAACAGAGTGGACACTGTTTAGGGAATAGAAAACATGAGAAGGGATCTACAAAAACAAAAAGAATGGTTTAAGGTCAGGCAATTAAAATTCAATGCAAAGAAGTGCACTTGGGGTGTAGAAATCTGAAGAAGACATATGAGATAAAGAGTGAGAGACTTATATGCACAATTCAGGAGAAAGAACTTGGGGTGAAGGTGATAGGTGATGAGGTGGTGGCTGTAGCAGAAGGATGCTGGGTTGCATAGAGAGAGGTATATCCAGCAAGAGAAAAGAGTTGTTAATGCCCCTATACAAGTCATTGGTGAGGCCTCACTTGGAGTACTGTGTTCAGTTTCGGGTCTGATCTTATTTACATAAGTTTTGAAAATACACTAATAGTGAAGTTATCTGTTCACCCACCTGTGGTATGAGTTCTGAACAGTTTGGGACAATAGTGAGGTAACAATTGAAACGAAGATGCATGTGTATAAGGTACTGTGATATCCACTCTCATTACAGTATAGAAACCTAGGCAGAAATGAAAACTCTCCAAAACAGACTAGATGTCTTTAATTCACACAGCTTAAGAAGAATCCTACGTATCAAGTGGCAAGATAAGGTTAAAATCGAAGCAATAAGAGAGACAAATAAACAGCCACCAGTGAGTGGTTTGGGCATCTACAAAGAATGGATGCAGAGTACATACCAAGGCAAGCCTTGAACTGGAAACCAGAAGGGAAAAGATGTCCAGGAAGGCTACGACAGAAGCAAACCTATGGTGGCATGAATCGACGAAGTGCTGGTGGGATTCCAACCTCTGTAGGTAGAAGAAACCTAGCCAGACCCATAGTGGGATGGCATAGACTGCTCTGGCTTTGTAGACCTCATTTCCTTTTGCTTGCTTTTCTTGCCTTATGCACCTGGGCTGGATGTCAGAAACCCATGGCTTCCCATACTAGGACAGGGGATAGTTTGATCTGGTGATCGTCTGGTTGGGGCCAGTAAGATTAGAAGCAGCAAGCACACAAGTGGGGTCTCATAGAGGATCTCAAACAGTAGGTGACATATCTCAGTGTATGTCCATTGAGCATGCTACAAGAACCCACAATCATAGAGGCTGAAGGCTGCCTGTCTCCCAAGGTGACTTGCAGAAGTGCCACCAGGGTTCCCATCTCCACCAACAGAAGAAATTAGAAATAGCATATCTTGCATATCCCTGTGGTCTAGAGGAATCTTATGGGCAGGAGCGATGCCCACTCACTTCTGCTCATTGCAGCTCCTTTCTCAAAATGGCCTGGATAATTCATATTTTTTTAAATTTAATCCTTCTTAATAACAAGCCTAAACTAAATGAATAGAGGAGGCAGTGGTCAGTGGCCAACACCGGTATTCAGTGCTGCTGACTATACATATAGGGCTAGATTCTGTATATAGCACCATAAAAATCAGTGTAAAAAAATACACCTGGGCATATTCTATAAAATGCGCCTAAGTTTTAGGAACACCCACGATCCACCAATTCCACACCCATTTCCACACCCCCTTTTTGGCAGCACACATTCGAATTTACATGCACCACCTTATAGAATACGCTAAGCTAGTTGTGTGAGTAAATTCTAATTAAAGTCAATTAAAGTCAATAATTACTTGCTAATGTAAATAATTGCATGTTCCCTCTACCTCTACATGATTAATTACTCTGACCTCGTATCTTCCCAGACTGTTTCACGCAGTACTAAGAGGCTCCATAATCAGAAGGACACCCGGGATTCAGTGGATATAGGAACATAGTTTATTAGTACCTTACCAACAGCAATACAGGTCTTAGGCATTCATATCTGGAAATGGAGGAGCAGCGCTTCGTGACACTACTACTACTACTACTACTATTTAGCATTTCTATAGCGCTACAAGGCGTACGCAGCGCAGCACAAACATAGAAGAAAGACAGTCCCTGCTCAAAGAGCTTACAATCTAATAGACAAAAAATAAAGTAAGCAAATCAAATCAATTAATATGTACAGGAAGGAGGAGAGGAGGGTAGATGGAGGCGAGTGGTTACAAGTGGTTACGAGTCAAAAGCAATGTTAAAGAGGTGGGCTTTCAGTCTAGATTTAAAGGTGGCCAAGGATGGGGCAAGACGTAGGGGCTCAGGAAGTTTATTCCAGGCGTAGGGTGCAGCGAGACAGAAGGCGTGAAGTCTGGAGTTGGCAGTAGTGGAGAAAGGAACAGATAAGAAGGATTTATCCATGGAGTGGAGTGCACGGGAAGGGGTGTAGGGAAGGACGAGTGTGGAGAGATACTGGGGAGCAAAAGACTGAGTACATTTATAGGTTAGTAGAAGAAGTTTGAACAGGATGCGAAAACGGATAGGGAGCCAGTGAAGCGACTTGAGGAGAGGGGTAGTATGAGTAAAGCGACCCTGGTGGAAGACGAGATGGGCAGCAGAGTTTTGAACTGATTGGAGAGGGGAGAGGTGACTAAGTGGGAGGCCAGCAAGAAGCAGATTGCAGTAGTCTAAATGAGAGGTGACAAGGGTGTGGACGAGGGTTTTGGTAGAGTGCTCAGAAAGAAAGGGGCGGATTTTACGGATGTTGTAAAGAAAGAAACGACAGGTCTTGGCGATCTGCTGGATATGAACAGAGAAGGAGAGAGAAGAGTCAAAGATGACCCCAAGGTTTCGAACTGAGGAGACAGGGAGAATAAGAGAGCCATCAACAGAAATAGAAAACGGGGGGAGTGGGGAGATGGGTTTGGGGGGGAAAAATGAGAAGCTCGGTTTTGGTCATGTTTAATTTCAGGTGGTGTTGAGACATCCAGACAGCAATGTCAGATGCTGAAACTTTGGTTTGGATGCAAGGTGAGATATCAGGGGTAGAAAGGTAGATTTGGGAGTCATCAGCATAGAGATGGTAGGAAAAGCCATGGGATGAGATTAATGAACCAAGGGAAGAAGTGTAGATAGAAAAGAGGAGGGGACCAAGAACAGAACCCTGAGGTACGCCGACAGGCAGAGGGATAGAAGTTGAAGAGGATCCACCAGAGTGAACACTGAAGGTGTGGAGGGAGAGGTAGGAAGAGAACCAGGAAAGGACAGAGCCCTGGAATCCAAGTGAGGACAGGGTATTGAGGAGTATGCTGTGATCGACAGTGTCAAAAGCAGCGGAAAGATCAAGAAGAATTGGGATGGAATAGAGACCTCTGGATTTAGCCAGTAATAGGTCATTGGAGACTTTAGTAAGCGCAGTTTTGGTTGAGTGGAGAGGGCGAAAATCAGATTGTAGTGGGTCAAGTATAGCATTTGAGGAGAGAAAATCAAGGCAGCGGTGGTGAACAGCACGCTCAAGTAATTTGGAGAGAAAAGGGAGGAGGGAGATGGGTCGGTAATTAGAGGGACAAGTAGGGTCGAGTGAAGGCTTCTTAAGGAGAGGTGTGATCACAGCATGTTTAAAGGCAGTTGCAGTGGAAAGCGAGAGGTTGAGAATGTGACAGATAAAAGGAATAAGAGCAGGTGAGATGGCATTAAGAAGGTGGGTGGGAATGGGATCAGAGGAACAGGTGGTACATTTTGAGGAAGAAAGGAGAAGTGTAGTTTCCTCTATAGTAACTTCAGGAAAGGAGGAAAAGGAATGAGGGGAAGGAGAGAGAGGGGAACAGACTAGTGGAGGGAGAGGTGGCGAGGTAGAGAATTCAAGGTTTATCTTTTGAACCTTGTCGTGAAAGAATTCAGCAAGGGTCTGAGGAGATAATGAAGGGGGAGTTGGGGGAGGGTGCACCTTGAGGAGAGAGTTCAATGTGGTGAAGAGAAGTCGAGGGTTAGAGCCAAGAGAGTTGGTCAGTTGGATATAACATAGTAACATAGTAGATGACGGCAGAAAAAGACCTGCATGGTCCATCCAGTCTGCCCAACCAGATAAACTCATATGTGTATACCTTACCTTGATTTGTACCTGCCTTTTTCAGGGCACAGACCGTACAAGTCTGCCCAGCAGTATTTCCCGCCTCCCAACCACCAGTCCCGCCTCCCATCACCGGCTCTGGCACAGACCGTATAAGTCTGCCCTCCACTATCCTCACCTCCCAACCACCAACCTCTCTTCCCCCACCTGCTCCGCCACCCAATTTTGGCTAAGCTTCTGAGGATCCATTCCTACTGCACAGGATTCCTTTATGCATATAATAATCCTGTTTGGCGCGTAAAAGAGCAGATTGGAAGGAGGTCAGCATGAACTTAAAGTGTAAGAAATCAGCAAGGGCCCGAGATTTCCGCCAGAGGCGTTCGGCGGAGCGGGTACAGGAACGTAGGTAGCGGATATTAGAAGTCAGCCAAGGTTGGGGTTTTGTATGCCTTATAGGCAGGTGCAGTCTGACTTCTCTCTTCTGCCTTCTGCCCCCATACCCTAGCAGACTGTCTTTTTATACATTTCTTGTACCATTCATTCCTATGGACCCATACTTTCTCACCACCAGTCTTTGCCTATTATTGGTTGATAACAATGACTTCACATGTTTCTAAGCTCTAAGTATCAACAAATGATGTGACATGCTTCAAAGTACCTTCTAGATATCAACATCTGTGAAGTAATGACTTCACATGTCATTACATTCCCTTCAGCCCCCCTGGATGTTCTCACCCTACTTGCATTTGACCCACTGCTATCTTCCACTAGCCAAAACATCCTTGCCTATGTCTTCTTGCTAGTGCCAGTCGTCCAGCTGTTATTTACAGAGCAGATTCCCCCTCTCTCTGTGTGCTCTAAATTACCTCATTCAGCTTTCATTACAGTGAAATGTCTTATGATTTTAGAGGCCTAGCTCTTAGCTCTCTCTAAGCCTGAGCCCTTAGCCTGTATTTCACTGAGCACAAGTGACAGCATTTTTCTACATTCCCCTCTTGCCGGGCCCCTGGAGGGGGCCGGCACATGTGACTTCTAGTATGTGGCCATCCGTTCCAGAGGGTTCCTAGAGCCTGGTGAGGAGATGTATATATCTGAGGTGACATTGGTGGTCTGGCATAATAAGGGACAAGGCCATAGCAAGAGTCAGCATGTGGATACATAAATATATGCCAAATGAAATGCGGCGTTGGAATTCCCCTTTACCATATCCAACCCAAGGAGCCTAACTATCCTACAATTACCCCTCTGGGGCAGAGTGAAACTTGGAAACATGAGAATTCAATTAAGTCTATTTGTCATACAATAGAATCAACAAATTTGAGTACATATGATTGCAATCAACTAATATATCATTGTTACAGAGCTAATCATTAGTCACACTGTGATTGTGTAAATATAGCCAAAAACTAGTATTATTAGGGAAGAAATATGTCATTGTAGCCTTTAAAAAGGGTTAATATTGGCCAAATACAAACTTACTAGAGTAAATATAATGAATAACTACTGCAGGTCAAACAGCAGTCTTATAATTATGAGCAAGACAATGGCAAAACTCTGAGTGTAATAGATCCAGATCATATATGAAGGCCCTGCTGTCTTATAGCGTCTTTGAAAATACATAGGAACATAATCTCCTTCTTCCTCTGTTCCGGCAACAAGCTCGGCATCAACCAGGAGGCGTTCATATTGGTCATAGTGGCCTGTAGGTTCTTTCTTGCTTAAAGCAGTTGCAATTAACTGTTGTACTAAACTTTTGATACAGGGTGTTATACAGCAACTGAGAAGTATAAAGGTTCTCCCTAGCATGGTGAACATTTGTATAACATTAGCAATGCATAAAACAGCTTGTGATATAAAGGGATAATTCTGTAAAAAGAATAGAATCATTTGGAAAAGTCCATAATGTGTAGTTTTAAAATGTAAGCAGCTATAAATCAGGTAATTCAAAGTCACTTAAAATTTCATTGATCTGATAAGTAGACAATTTTGGCATCAGAGGATTTTGTAAGTCAGTGTAGGTGGTTCTGGTATTGTGAAACAGCAGTCTGTATACTGTTGAAAGATTCACTCAGGCAGGCAAGGGTTCACATGGAAGACATCATTTTGCATCTAGGAGACTTCTACAGAAAGTGTCTCATGGTTTCCAGCCAGTTAAACAGTCCATATAATAGTTATCAACTTCATTGGTAACTTGTCATTAACTTAAGGGAGCTCTTCAGATTTCATTCTTTGCACAGTTCAAGGTATGTGTAAAAATCTGATTATGTAAACAGAAGCATTATCAAACATGAAACAATATTAAAACTAATCCAACGAAAAGTGTCCTTCCATGACAATGCAACTGTAGGGGTCACTTTTCGGAAACTATACAATCATCATACAATTCTGTTTAAAAAACTTCCATATATATTCACGTCTCTTATTCCTTCTAGCTAACTTGCAATATCTTTTCTATGCATGCTATTCTACTAGCCTATACTCCTTCCATGTGACCATTCACAGTATGTGTGAAACAGTTCATATAACTTAGCTCATTACAAACAGACCTTCTCAAAACATTTCTGCAACTTTCTACATAAAATTACCCCAAAAACTGATTGAGAAATTGCTTCCAACTTCTGCACAAGGTGTCTCCATTCAATGCAACACATAATTTTACATCTTTACCATTGCGGTTTTCTGGGAAATCAGGTCTGCTACAAACAAACCTGTACTGTAAAATCATTAGACAGACACATATTATTAAAAAAACAAATTAGGGAAAAATACACGTACAGAAAAAAGAGGAAAATAGTTTAACAGAAAAGTTTGAGCCTTATAGCTGTGTAGTTGATAGGTCATGAATGACATGTCAGTGGTCAGAAAAGAGCACCTCAATTCCTTCCCCTCTTGATGATTGAGAAATCATCACCTGTACAGATAATAATCCGCAGGGTGGCCAATTGATGAAGGGTATTTCACTCAGCACAAGTGACAGCATTTTTCTACACTAATTAGCAATTATTTATTTATTTATTTATTTATTTATTTATTTATTTATTATATTTGTATCCCGCACTTTCCCACTGATTGGCTTCTTAAGATTATTAAGTTGCATGCACAATACAGAATATGACCTGAATTGCACACGCAACTCAAATCACACTATATAGAATCTGAATAATTAATTGTAGTAATTTAAATGCTGCGGCCAATGTTTAAATTCACTGATTGCCAGTGCTAAAAATGATCCCCATTCTTGTTAACCCAAATAATGAAATTATGGCAAAGTATGATTTGAAAGTGTGTCCCAATGCTGTAACTTCCATATTGTAAAAACAGAATGACAAGCATGGGCGTAGATTGGGGGGGGGGGCGAGGGGGCATTGCCCCCCCAAACAAGTCACACCGGCGAACTGGCGGGGCTTAATTGTGTCTTCCCCGCTGGCGCTGCCTCGGTCCCTGACTCCCTGCAGCATTTTTGTCTTCACCCGTCCTGTACCCGTCGCCGTCAGCGCTGCCATTCATTCTCTCACAGGCAGCCTCGTCCCCGCTCCCCTTTGCCGCGTCCACTCCTCCGGCTCTCTCTGATGCACTTCCTGTTTAACAGGAAGTGCATCAGAGAGAGCCGGAGGCAGCACCGGCGGGGAAGACCAAGGCAGCATGCTGGCTGGTGGCAGGGAGACAGGGAGAGACAGTCACAGGAGCATTGTTGGGGTGATGGGGTAATGCTAGGTAGAGGTGAGCGAGAGAGGTGGGGAATGTTGGTGGGGGGAGATGCATGGGGGAGAGAGAGGGAGAAATAATGCTGGATGTGGAGGAGGAGGGAGGGACAGCAAGAGAAAAGGGGAAATGTTGGCACATGGAAGTGGGAGGGAGGGAGACAGAGAGAGATGCTGTATGGGGATGGGAGGGATGCTAAAAGGGGAAGGAAGAGAACGAAAGAGATAGATGTTGGGCCCAGGGTGCAAGGAAGGGAGATACTGAGAGTGATGTGGGCAGTGGGAGAGAAGAAGGAGGGAAGAGAGGTTGTACATGGGGATGGATGAGAGGGAGGGATAGATATACATTAGAAGGGAAAGAGAAAAAGAGGGAGATTGTGGATCCAGGGACAGAAGGGAGTGAGGGAGAAATGCTGGACAATTGGAGGGAGGGGAGAGAGAGAGGAAGAAATGCTGGACCACAGGGAGGGGGGGGGGCTGGAAGATACTGGGGTGTGGATGTGTGTGTGGAAGGGACAGGGAGATATTAGGCTACAAGGGGAGAAAGGGAGCAGGCGTGCTGGGCTAGAAGGTTGGAGGGAGGAAGATGCTGCAAATGGTGGAACTATTTGGGAGAGGCCAAAGGGGAGGTGGGAAGGAAACAAATGAGAGGATGATAGTGATGGGGGGGGGGGGCAGAAATGTGGTAATGGAGAGTTGATTAAAGATGAAAGGAAATGGAAGGTTGGAGGAAGGACTGAGAAGAGGAATGGGGCAGCTAGTGGGTGAGAGAAGGAAATGGAATTTGATAGCTGAAAATTAAAAAGGAGAAAGATGAGGACGAGGGTGAAATTTAAGTGAACAGAGAGGCAGCAAAGAAAAAAAAAGAGAGGAAACAGCTAAAAAAGAAATAATGTGTCAAAGGTAGGTGTAGTGAAGGAATGGAATAAGACAGGAGAGAAGAGAAAATACAAATGGACAGCAAGCAGTTGAAGGAGAATTAGCAGAAAGACAGGAAAAGAGGAAACTGGAACCAGCATGATGGAACAGTAAAATGTCCAGACAACAAAGGTACAAAAAAGTATTTTATTTTGAATCTATTAAATGGAATATCAAATGGAAAGAAGACACTGCATAAAACAGAAGACACTGGGACCAAAGCGAATAGAAAAACTAAATGATCAGACAACAAAGGTAGAAAAAAGTATTTTATTCAGAATTTATTAATTGGAATATGTCAGCTTTTTGAAATGTGTATCTGTGAAATTTTGCATGTAAGTTTCAATTTTTCTGGTATTGCTGCATGCTGAGTCTGACTTCTTTAGTTAACTTTCCAGTTCAGTATTTTGCCTTCATATTTTTTGCTTTCTAGTTCCTTGTGTCATGTGTTTTTCACGAGGTAGTGTATTGGTGTTTTAGAGCCTGGTGTAATTACAGTTCTGCCTTTTCACGCATAAGGTTGCAGCTCGTCCTGTCCTTGGAATTAGTGCTGTTATGGTTTAGTAAGGTTATGAGTGTGTTTTTGCACAAGTTTGTGTATAGTGTATTGCAGTGGAGAGATTGTGTGTTGGCTTTACTGAGGTGGCACCAAAACATCAGAAAGGGTGTAGAGCCTAAATCATGACACACTACCTCTTGAAGGATCTACATATAGAGCTTATGCATTTCTAAGGTCAACACTGGCATGGTATGGGAAAGGGGGTGGGGAAATACTACTGGAGTGGAAGAGGGAGTGCTGGGTAAGGAGGAAAGAAGGAAGGAAAGGAGAAAGAGCTGGCTTGATATCTCATACATATTCATTATGGTTATTCCCAAAAAAAAGCCAGCTCTTTTTCCCTTCCTTCCATCCTCCATATTAGCATATCATTTGCATATGTATATATGCAAATGAATATGCTAATATGCTCCGCCCCATCCTTTGCCCCCCCAAATGAAACAGTCAAACTATGCCTATGATGACAAGCAAGTGTTTGCCTGCTACATGAAGCTGACACTGTGCATAAAATCATGCTTTATATCTGAACACAAGAAGTGAACAGAGACATGATCTGGGGGAGTTGGGTGCCCTCCCCTATGAACACTTTACCTCCCCTGGGTTTTATAGCAACTAACCACCCAGCATGAATATAATAATATGTCACTAAGAATGGATGCATTGGAATTGTTTGTGAAACTGTAAATCATACATACCATTCAACATACCTCACTATTAAAAGTGCCACTTTTGCCCAGTAAATATTTAACAGACCTCAGTTCAGCACTGTCCGATTAAACACTCATTATGTATTGCAAGACTTCAGAGCTGTAGGGGATAACTTTGTACTGAATCATTTACGAACATTCCTTATGTCAAAGCAAAAAGTGCCTTTCAAGTTCAATCAACCTTCAAACTATAAACATAATTTAGCAATATTAGAATTGCATGTAAATAGCAAGCAAATAAATCTAAACTGTTCTTTAAGCAAAAATCAAAGAATCCTAGGATTCTGGTGTTCAAGAACGCTCTAAGACAATTTATATGAAGTTCAACTATAGATAATAGCTGCAGCTGGTTCTTCTGATACTATGAGCTGTTGTATATATGTGACCTCATTTTCCTTTTATATTAAACATTGTAGGAAAAGAAGGCTAGAGGGATAACCACAACCCTGAGTACAGGAAATTCAGCAGTAAGGCTCAACATTATTGCAGGCCCTCATGGAAAATAAAACAAAATAAACCTCACACACTGCTGTTCAGCACTCACTTTGGTTCTGCCACACAAGGAGACCGCTTCCTAAGCCCCACACAGTCACTGCCACCCCCACCGTCCCTGTAATTCACCTTCGCAATAAAACCGCCAAATCTGAAATGTTTACATCCAGCTTCTCTGTGATTGCAAAAAGTGCTCAGAACAATAATAACCACTACATTGTTTGAATGCAGAAAAACGTGGACACGAGAAAAACATGGCGATGAACTGACAATTCTGAATGTACATTTCCCCTAGATTCATCTATAAACACCCTCTGCTTATCATTGCAATTCAATCTCCGCTGATCTTGTAAAAGTGGCTGTCACATGTGAAAGTATTTAGCAAGTTGGAAAGTGTCTGCTTTAAGCATTGCACAAAGGCAAATTTTGCTGAGTGAGTTAGTGTCCTTCCTTACCTTCTGTGTGTTCTTCAAGTTTCAAGTTTTATTAGAAATTACTATCCCGCCTACCAAGGCAATTGTCTAGTCGGCTTACATACTAAAATACATAAAGGTAGGTTAAAATCAGTGCATTTGTTCTAGCAAAAAGGTGCCGGTACTCAAATGCTAGGCCACCCTTCAGGGTTGTGGTAATCACTAAGGGACCTACCCCACAACCAGTCACAGAATCTATGACAAGGCAGAATTGGTGTATAGAGCCTGAGCTCTTTCATTAAACCTTGCGGTCCATGGGTCAATTGTAGCAGACAGTGGAAAAGGTGCTGGTACTCAGTACCCCCAAGTACCCCTTCAAAAAAAGCCCTGGTTAAAATAATTTTGTAATAACATCACAAGGGAAGTATGGCAGAACTACAATGTTGATAGAAAAGATAGGGGTGGGGGGGGGGGGGGGGGGGGAGAAAGGGAGAGAGTGCTAAAGTGTCGTGCAGGCCGTCAGATCAACACAATTAAAAGCAAGGGTCCAAATAGATCATGTGGCTCTTTATATTGCACCTGGCAGTAGGGATGTATGTAGAGGATTTGTTCTGTGGTTATATTATTTCCCTTAGATTTATGACTATTTCTATTTCTATTTAGGGGTCAATATTCAAAGTGATTTAACCATCCAGAAATGGCTCCTGACTGTTAAATCGCTTATTCGGGGTTATCCACTGATATTTAGTGACACGTAACCAGTTAGTGACATGGAATATCACCACAGACCGCTAAAAGGAAAGGGGATGGGACTTGATATATCGCCTTTCTGTGGTTACAATTAAAGCAGTTTACATACTATATGCAGGTACTTATTTTGTACCTGGGGCAATGGAAGGTTGAGTAACTTGCTCAGAGTCACAAGGAGCTGCAGTGGGAACCAAACCCAGTTCCTCAGGATCAAAGTCCGCTGCATTAACCACTATGCTACTAAACTCAAAGCTGGCTATTTTGTGGATGCTCCGGGGGAAGAGTCAGCACTAACATGGCTAAGTGCCAATGTTCAGCATTTAAACACCTAACTTTGGCGGTTAAATCAAACCACATAAAAGTCGGTCCTATCTTTATGCAGTAAAGAAAAAAGAACGGAAGGAGCCGAGCCCAGAGGTCCCCCCGAAATGGCCATGCTGCAAGTGGTCCACTTATTGCATGACCATTTCTTTTCCCAAACAAAAGACAGTCTTTTACCAGCTGCGGTAAAAGGGGTCCTCAGTGAATATCAAAAACATTAGTGCAGGCCCCCTTTTACTGCAGCTTGGTAAAAGGACTCCTTAATGCATTTTATTAGTAAAAAAAAACCTCCCTAAGTCATGCCTCTGCATGCTTTCCTCACTGATTTTTGTATATCTGTGCATTCATGAAAGCCTGCATAGGGTATGTGCAAAACTTTAAATGTACACATTTGGTCATATATTTCTCTATAGTTCTTTCTGCATATCTCAACTTATTTATACATTCTTCTGCATATGACTCTGAACCACTCTGTTTTACTCTCTTACACGAGTGTTTGTTAAAAGTGGCAATGCAGCAGCTGAAAATTCTAATTACAAGGGAGTCATCGGTTACTTTGATCAAGAGATAGTTAATACATGAATTATAGCTACTAGCTCACTATTAAGCTTCAGTGATTGATCTCCTTTCATTTTTGATTCAAGAGTCTGTATTTAAGATCCTGAACTGACTCTGATGTGATGAATTGCGTATGATTAAAATGAAAAATATGCTCGTTATATAAGTGCAGGTGGCTGAAAGCTTGACAATCTATATGTGTGGAATTTAGACCCTGACTGGAGGAGAAAATACCCACAGAGGCACCCATAAACTCCACATTTTGGGGGGAATTCTATAAATGGCTCTTTAGCGATGCTAAGCCCAACGTAGGCTTACCACATGTCAATTTGGAGCTACCGCTGGCCCAACACGGATGCCGACGGTAGTTTCAGCCCTATCGTGAACCATTTCCCGTGCTAGAGAAAATCAGCTATGATTTTTTAGTGCAGCGCTATCCCAGCGGTAATTGGACAGCGCCACATGCTACCCGGGTACCATGGGTTAGTGTAGGAGCCCTTACCGCCACCTCAACGGGCGACAAGTGCTCCGCCTACATGACCACACAGTAGGCGCAATCTTACTGCATGGCCAAGTATTTTTGCAGCCTTTTTACTCACTGTGGTAAAAAGGGCCGCAGCGTGCGGCAAAAATAGCCCCTGCTGCTAGCGCAGGGCCCTTTTCTAAAAAAAATATTTTTATTAAAGGTTTTTTCAAAACATATAACATAAAAGTAAACACAAAATCAAACAATACCAACAATCCATGGTAAAGAAGAGTAAATAAAAGATCGGAACAACATTATCATCGTTCCATGGCAATACCTTTAGGCAAATAGCATGGATACATACTGTAAGGTCAATTAGTGCTATGGGGTTCCTGACAAAATAAGTCTAAGCGAGCCCAAGTCTTTAAGACAGACTTAACTCTACGATGTTTATGGGCCAGAATTGTTTCATATTTTCTTATCACACAGACGTAACTCCACCATTCATTATAATTTAGATTCACATTATTTTTCCAAGTTGAAACAATTAAGTGCAAAGCAACAGCTAACAGTATATTGAACAATTTCTTATCTGAATCTAAAAGAGGCTCGCAAAATCACAACCTCATAAGAGATTGCTGTAGACAAAGGCGAGTGAAAAATAAGACACATTTTTGCCCAAATAAGTCGCCAGTATGCTCTGACATTTTTACAGAAAAAAAGACCATAAATGTGCTAATGATCCATCTTTTTCCTGACAAGACCAGGAAGATCTGTGCTAAACTAGCATTCTTCAAAAGATGCTCTGCTTGTTTACTCTTTCCATAAATACTAGAACTAGGGGGCATGCAATGAAGTTACTGAATAGTAAATTTAAAACAAACCAGAAAAAATATTTCTTCACTCAGTGTGTAATTAAACATAGTAACATAGTAGATGACGGCAGAAAAAGACCTGCACGGTCCATCCAGTCTGCCCAACAAGACAACTCATGTGTGCTACTTTTTGTGTATACCCTACTTTGATTTGTACCTATGCTCTTCAGGGCACAGACCGTATAAGTCTGCTCAGCACTATTCCCGCCTCCCAACCACCGGCTCTGGAATTCGTTGCCAGAGAATGTGGTAAAAGAAGTTAGCTTAGCAGGATTTAAAAAAAGGTTTGGTTACTTTCTTAAAAGTCCATACATCATTATTACGATGGACTTTGTAAGATAAGCAGCATAAAGTCTGTTTTACTGTTCTGGGCTCTTTCCTGGTACTTGTGACCTGGATTGGTTACTGCTGGAAACAGGATACTGCGCTTGATGGACTTTTGGTTTGGGGTTACCATACATCCTTCATTTGGACTTCTTCAGATATGTCCTCCAGGTTTTTGATGGTTTTTTTTTTTTTAAGTTTTAGGAAAATATCCTCTTTTTCTTTTATGTTCCTATGATCAACACACCTACCCATATAATGAGAGAAACCATCTCTGGCCTATTAGTCAGTCTGGACACATGGAGGTGCTAAAGGGAGAGAAAGGCATTGCAGATTTCCTCTCTGTTTTCCTGCTGGTTGAGTTTGTCAAAGGAATTTTGTTTGTGCAGCACAACGTTAAGCATATGTCATGCAAAGACTTTCACACATTTCTCAGAAGCTAGCCAAATTTGTTGAGGGATATTGGCTCTTCTGATAAGTACACTTAAGCTCAGACTCGGTCAGATTCAAATCCGGAAGTTTTTGAAAAATAGGTTATAGGTTATTGTTTACCTCTGTACTGTAAGTCAGTCACTGTTTGATGTGTGTTCATTAACTAAAAGCCATTTTACTCATTTGCTACAATTAAATATTTCTTTAGCAAAGGTAGCAAGCATTTTTATTTTTCCTATCCTCTTTTTTGTCTCCGCAACTATGGTAACTCTAACTATGGCTGAAAATTTCACTGTGTTTATATATCTCTTATTTAAAAACTATGTTCAGTGTAATACTCAAATTACTCTAAATATAATCACTAATGGAGGAAAAAGACCTCAAATGTCCCAGCTTGGCAGCGAGTAGAATGTCTGAGTGCCAGCTATTCCTGGACTCAAGTCTTCTCATCGGTCTAAAAAACCTCCAAATAATAATTTTTTTTATTTTGTACATGTATATTGTGCACTTTAACTTCTCCAGTATCTTCCAACATTGTAATTAAATTATTCATGAAATATTGCATTTCCAATTGTTCATAAAATATTGCGTTTTCAAGTAAATAAAGCATTTAGCTTAATTATTTTGCCCAACGGGGCTTTCCGTTTCACTATTCGATTAAGCTTCTTCAGGGGATTAAGTGCTCATATCATCCCATCACTTTACTTTAATCTGTGCCAGACGTCAAACATGACACTTACTGGCTAGATAAAACAATCTAAAATAGACTGGAGGGAAGGGATCACATGCAACATTTAACCAATGCGTGTAAAGTTTACAGGACCAAGCAGGAAGTATCTTACTTTAGCTTATGTCTATAATCAGGACAATACAAACCGAATGCAAACATGCACACACAGCAGTGGGGGCAAAACATCCCCAGTACTGAGCAAGCTTTTTTATTGTGTCCAAGGAAAGAGTAATTTGCATTCTGATATTCAAAACGATTTAAGTAGGCAGGAGCCTCTCCTGCCTACTTAAATTGTTCCTGCCACCTAAGTGGGGATATTCAGTGACACTTAACCGGAGAGTTCCACTGAATATCCCCACAGACCGCCCAAACAAAAAGTGGATAGGTAAGGGGCGGTGCTGGGGGTGGCACTGGGGAAGACCCCGGGGATATGCGGGTGCCAGCAATATTGAGTTCTGGCACCCACATAGCTAAGTGGCTTAATTTAGAACATCTCAAAAGCTGTCCTAAATAAGGCTGCTTTGCTTTGCGGATGCTGGTACCAGGGGCGTAGCCAGACACCCAACTTTGGGTGGGCCTGGACTCAAGATGGGTGGGCAGAAGAACCCCTCCTTGTCCCACAGGTGATTTGGTCTCTCCTTGTCTCACCTGCATGCCATCTGCTATTTACAAGGTATGCAGGAGGGAAAGTTGTTGGGTTTTCAGCTGGTGGGGCTAGGGAATCAGCATAGGTGTGCTGTAACTGGGTGGGCCTGAGCCCAAAGTGGGTGGGCCTGGCCCACCCAGGCCCACCCTTGGCTACGTCACTGGCTGGCACTGAATACTGTTGGCATAACTTTAAAAAAAAAGAAGAAGAACCTGGAGCCTCCTCCCACCCACTCCCCAACAATGCCCCCTCCTTCCCTCCCCCTCCCAAAGCCCACACAGTGGCGTACCAAGGGGGGGCGGTGGGGGCGGTCCGCCCCGGGTGCACGCCACTGGGGAGGTGCCGCACGCCTCTCGGCTCTTCGTTTTCATGCTCCCTCTGCCCCGGAACAGGTTACTTCCTGTTCCGGGGCAGAGGGAGCATGGAAACGAAGAGCCGACAGGCGCATGGCACTCCCCCCCAGCGGCACCCCCCCAGCGGCGTGCACCCGGGGGAGGTTCTTTCACCGGGGGGTCATGCTGCATCCGGGGTTTTTTTTCGCCGGGGGGTTGCGCTGTTCCGGGGGGGGGGGGGGGGGCGCTGCACCCGGGGGGCGGGGTGCATCGACGATCTGCCCTGGGTGTCAGCGCCCCTAGGAATGCCACTGCCCCTTTGGAATTCCCCAACATCCAGATAGGTCCCCCCAAACCTACTTGTATTTCTGTTGGTCCATCAGAGTTTGTTGGGGGCAGGAGTGCTGCCCCCTCATTCCTGCTTCTTGTGGTGCCGTTCTAAAATGGCTGCCAGAAGAGATTGTGGCAGCCATTCCTGCTCCCCAAATAACCACTGCTGGGCCTACCTGGAAATTGTGGAGGGGGAGGTTGGGGGGCTAGGAGGCCATTTCTTGTGTGGGCTACAGATGGGGTGGGGAAGGTGGGGCATTGTTGGGGGGTAGGAGGGGGTTCCGGGGAATAACTGCCTTATGTGGACCCGGTTGAATATCAGCCAGGCATGCATAAGTTCCGGTAGCCAAGTTGTCCAAAATTATTCCCCGATATTCAGTGCCGATGCCCAGACTTGGCTCAGCACTGAATATCGTGAGATAATTTAGCCAGCGACAATCAGTGTTTAAAAAACATTGACTGCCACCGGCTGAATATGGAGGGATGGGGGGGATTGTGTTTGGCACCCCAATTATTTTTAAATCTTGGTGCCCATGTATTTTGTTACCTAATTGAGGAACTTTTTAAGTTTCTCTTCTAATAAACATGCATAACTATTTTTTTAAAAATTTGCATTCAGCAGGAAACAGTTTTGGTGTTAAAGTTTAGAACCTAAAAACCTTCCCTATCTTCCCACATGAAATATATCCAGAACAATTTTCAGACATATTTCCTCAAAACTTGTAGGTGAATTTTATTTTTCAAAAAGGCTCAGAAATTTTCTTTCAGTCTCATAAAGACAGTACTGTAAGAACTGATCCACGTGTACAGACATGCTAGCAGTCATGAGGTTTGTGTTTCAGTTCAAAAGTTACAAGATTTAAGTCATTTTGTTGTTTCCTCTGTTTCTTATTGGCTTTTATTTGTTCTTCCACTTCTTTTCTAAACATTTTTCATCATTCTTGGACTTCCTCCCACGCTGTGGTTTATTTCTCCCATTTGCTTGCTGGAGGCCACACATTCCTCCTGCTCGTGGCACTGAGAATCAGTTGTCATGGCAAACTCTGTTTGCTGTAAAGACAGAGTGGCACACAACCAGGGCAGCTTTTTTTTTTTTTTAACTGTGTGTAAAACTACCTCAGTGAGGAAAAACGTTCTACTGATATGGTGACTTCATTTGTGTACATTTGGGGGGGGGGGGGGGGGAATTGTATAAGTGGGTGCCCCTGATTTCACACAGTGAGAACCTAGGGCCTGATATTCATCTGATAATGATCAGTGTTTTGCTGACCACCACTGGCGTTGAATCCAGATAGTCAATGCTGGGTCATTGTCCGGCCCCCCGGCATTGAATTTCTAGGTTACTGGAGCCAGTTAACCTGTAGTCGGTTAAGTGAAATATTCAGCATTTAACCAGTTATGGGTTACTGCTGAATATTGGCACTTAACTGGCCAAGTGCCAACTCTGCCCCCAGAATGCCCCCAAAATAGCCGATTTTCAGTTTTGGCGCTAACCCAGTTATTTATAGTGCCGCTGAAAATTAGCCCCGAACAGGTGATTTAACCAGCTAAGAGCCGATTCTGGCCAATTAAATGACTTTGAATGGCGACCTCCCTAGTCTCTAATGGCATCTGCGTGCCTGGATTCCATTATAGAATGCTGGTGCAACCTGCCATTTGTCATGCCTAACATTTATGTGCTCACAGTTACATCAGCCATAGACCTGGAGTAACTGCAGTTGTGTAAACGTGGCAAGGGTGCACAAAACTTTCAGTTGTCTATAACAGAGGCGTATCTGGACTTTGGCAGGAGGGGGGCCACAGCCAGAGTGAGGGGGCACATTTTAGCCCCCCCCCCACCATTGCCGGACCCCCCCGCCGCCAACTTTGATCCCCCCCTGCCGACGACCCTCTCTATCCCGTCCCCCGCCGCCAACCCACCCCCGCTGCTGTCGCCTACCTTTGCTGGCGGGGACCCCATCCCCTGCCAGCCGAGGTCCTCTCTTCCGTTGCAGCAAATCTTCCTTCAGTTTCAAATTCTGAGTCTGATGTCCTGTACGTTGTACGTCAGACTCAGAACAGGAAGCTTTGCTGCAACAGAAGAGAGGACCTTGGCTGGCGGGGGTTGGGGTCCCCCGCCAGCAAAGATAGGCGACGGCGGGTTGGTGGCAGGAGGGGGGGTGGAGAGGGTCATCGGCAGGGGGGTCCATGGCCAAATCTATGCAGGCCCAGGCCCCCATGGCCCCACGCAGATACTCCCCTGGTCTATAAGCTACCTGTGTAAGTGGAAGCCCTGCCCATGTACATGCCCCCCCCCCCTTGCATTTATACAATATGGGCCAGATTCTATATATGGCACCAAAAAAAAAAATTGATGCCAAAAATGACCGCACTTAGTGTTATTCTATAAACCTCATATAAAGTTAGGCACAATTTATAGAATACGTGTAGCAGCTTTCCCGAGACTAAAATTTAGGTGCAGTCATTTATGCCAACTAAAACCTGGTGTAAATGCCCACGTCTTATTAGGTGTGAATTGGGCAAATTCTGTAAGTGTGTGTAATTTTCAGGAACACACATGACCCGCCCTTGCCCCTCCCATGACCACACCCCCTATTAGAATTTACACGCACCACTTTACAGAATATGCTTAGAAAGTTGCACGCATAAATTCTAATTAGTGCCAATAATTGCTTCTTAGTGGCCAATTGTCAGCGCTGATTAGCATGTTAAATAATTAAGTTGGATATGCAAATCAGCTGTGTATGCAGATTTGAACGTGCAACTTTAGTCACTGTTTATAGAATCTGGGGATATGCCACTTATGCATGTCATTACAGAACAGTGTGCTTAGCCCTCCCACTAGCACTTACATGTTACCTATTAAAAATAATAGTGCTAGTATTCTGTCATTTCCCCCCAGATTCTATATAGTATGCCTAGAGATCAGCGCCGAAAGCAGCGCAGATTCTATACCAATGTATGCACTTTAACAAGCTTAACAAGCTAATGAGCACCAATAACAGCACTTAGCAAGCAATAATGAGAACTAAATGGCACTGATTAGAATTTAGACGCACAAGTCACAAAACGTATTCAGTAATGATATGCACTGAACTTCTAATGTGTGCAGACAAAAATGGGCGAGGTCATGTGCGGGGATATAGTATATAGGATATACCTAGTATATAGCCCAGTGCGCCTAAATCTAAGTGCTGGGATTTACGCCACATTTTCGTTGGTGTAAATGGATGCATGTAGATTTAGGCACTGAAATATCAACTAAGCATATTCTATAATCGATGCCTAAGTATATAGAATGCACTTAGTTGGCACTGATTTCAGCACTGAATTTTTATTTGCCATATATAAAATCTACCCCTTTATGCCTGCAAGTTGCACGTAAATTCAGATGCCCTGTTATAGAATTGCCCTTATGGGCTGGGGAATGCCCAGTGTAGTACTCTGACCAATCCTCCAGCCACTGATGGAGTCTTCACATTTTTTCCATGTGAGCGAAAACATGGCAAACATTTGAAGCTGAAATATTTGAAGGATACTGATAGTGGAGTGGGTTGAATGTATAATGATATAAAACCATGTTCTTGACAAACGCCTCTGTTTACCATGAAGAATTTTTTCCCCTACATTATGGAAAGCTTAGAGTGAACTTCACAAATGCTTCTCCCCCTCACATACCAGCAGCAAAACCAGTATATAGAAAGATAAGAAGGCAGGCTCTGATTATGCTTAAAATTGTTACATGGATATTGACTTCATCCAATTAACGAGAGCAGGAAACTGGCTTTTGTTTTCTTTCCACAAGAAAACATGAAGTGGCGGCTTTATCTTAATTAGTCAGACGTTCTCCAAGGGACCCCAGAAGAAGATGGAATTGTTCCAGAATAAAATGCTCAATAGCTGAAGCATTAGCACGGAGATGAAAAAAAAAAAGGCCTAACTGGTTTTCCAGCTGAAGAAGAATAAAAATAATACTGGCCAAAAAGCTGTAATCTGACAGTGGAATTGCTAGCCCTCATACAATGGGCCTCAATTATAATGCAGGCTTCCCATCTGTGTGGATGCAGTATGAAACAAAGGAAGGTGTTTCAATGCTCTCCATTTTACAGCGAGACTCTGCTTATGCCGTTGTGCCGCTCTTGAGCCAGGCTTCCCAGAGTCTCTGCCAAATGTACACAGTTTTTCCTGGCTGCTATTCAGGAAATTACAGCTCGGGTTGTAGGATGGAAAGTTAAAAGACTTTGCCTGGATACACTGCAATACATACAAACACTCCTTGACTTGTGGCAAATGATTCACATCTTACAAGTTGCTTCTCCTCTCTCCAAAGGCAAAGGAGATTCCTTAAAACTCTTAATATCATTTCGGCTAAGAGCTTTGGATATTAGCAATAAGAGTCATATAAATTCGTATGACGAAGCTTTCATTGCAGAAATGTGAAGCAATATGCAGCTGCAGTGTGACAGGGCAATTTCCATGTCAAACCCGCTCCTTTCCCTCAGTCTTCCATAGTATGACTACCATTGTGGTCAAGAGTAACTTCATTAACGCATAGTTGAGGGGCTCCCTGAAGCTTAGGAAAGTCGTTGAAGCATGTATCACAGAAGTGAGTTAAACCCTATATTTGTAAATTCGAACTCAGTATCACAGATTGATATTAAATATTGCAGCATCACTTTCTGAAATACTTCATTATCATTAACTTACACCATTACTGAATCCAATTAGGACTATTCTAAGTGTCCATGATAAATTCTAGTTTCTCAGAGGATAAGCAGGCTTCTATCTTCTCACAAGTGGGTGATGCCAATCCGCGTCACCTGGTCCGGCATTTGCCATAGTAAAAGAGAGAGCTTTGTGGAGCACAAGCCACACTCCACCGCGCATGCACAAGTGCCTTCCCACCCGTCGTGCGAACATGGTCTCCTCAGTTCTCTATTTTCTGCCTGAGGAGAAGGTGCTGTTTTTTTGGTCATCTCCTCATTTGCCTGGTTTTTGAGAGCTATTTTGTGCCTTCCAGCTATTTTTCTACCGTCCTCTCTTTGGCTCCTTTTATTGGAACCCTTTTTTACCTTTCCTTTAATTTCTTTAAAATCATTTTGCCTGGTTTTAAGTTTTATTATTTTTTTCCCATCTTCATCGGGCCGCTTTTAGGCCCTGACATCGGTCGGGTCTCTCCTTTGGTTTTTCTCTGTGCCTTGTCCCTTTTAGCCTACAAAGTTTTTCCTTCCATGTCCATGAAGATTCCCAGTGGCTTCAAACACTGTACCTGGTGCAATCGGGCTATCTCGGGAAAAGACATCCATTCCTGGTGCATGTAGTGTCTTGGGCCCTACCATAGCCCTGCTAACTGTGTTCTCTATCTTTACATGAAGAAGATGACCCAGGTTTCCTGAGAGGCTCAACAAGAGAGGATTCTTGGAGCTAAGTCCTTTTCCTCAATGTCGGCATCGACGTCGAGCATCACACCGGTATTGGGAGCGTCAGTAAGCATGGCTGCTTCTAGACCCTTAGACACTGGGAGCAGTGAAGCATCAAGTGGGTCTCCACCTGTCTCAAGGCCTCCTGTTGTGCAAGCCTCCTGGGACTGTCCATTGTTGGACCTGACCCTGAGGCGACGTGAGGATTCAATGTCATCCTCGTTGGCACCGAGGAGCCTTGGTGACATGCTTTGGGCAAAGGCCAAGAAGCATCATCATCAGGCACCCTCAGTGCATTGTGCTGCAAGCTCCAGGACGTCAAGCTCCAGGGCATTTAAGAATTTGGCACCTAAGAAGCGTTGGCGCCGGGAGGATCGCTCCCCCTCCATACATGAGGTGCCGATGTGCCTGCCTGCAAGCAGCTGAGATACCGCTCCCGCATCGACCCCAGCAGTTCTTCAACCTGCGCCTCAGCCAGCACCCCAGCTTTTCCCGGTGTCGGCCCTCGATGGGTGCATCCAGGCCTTGCTCCCTGAGTTGCTGTATAGCCTTATGCAATGGTGTACATTGGTATCAGGGGTGTTTGCACCTACGCTACTTCCAGTTGCGGCCCCACCTGGCACTCAGCCTGTGCTGAGGCCTCTGACGCCGGCACCACTTGCCGTCCCAGTGTTGACTGCCACCCAAGCCAGCACCCCCTTGATGTCAGTGGAGGAAGCTTCACCAGAGTCGGGGCAGGAGTCGACTTCTTAACGCCACTCACAAGGACATGGTTCCTCGGCACCGAGGCAGGTTCGGTCTCTGTAGTCCCATAGGGAGATACTGTCTGACACCAAGGAGGAGCGCTCATGGGATTAAAGGAGGATCCCAGATACTTTTCTTCAGATGAGTCTTATGGGATTGCCTCTGAGCCCTCCCCTCCACCTGAAAGGAGACGGTTTCCATTGGAAAGCTTTTCATTTCCATCTTTTGTAAAGGAAATGGCTGAGGCCATTCCATTTCCTTTGGAAGTGGAGGATGAACCCAGGGTCAAGATGCTCGAGGTCCTCGACTATACATCTCCTCCTAAGGAGGCTGTGACTGCACCTCTCCACGAGGTACTCAAGGATGTTCTTGTCAGGAACTGGGAGTCCCCTCTGTTGGTCCCTGTTATGCCCAAGAAGATTGATACCCAGTATTGGATCCACAGTACATCTGCTTTTGATAGACCTCAGTTGCCTCACAATTCCATGGTGGTGGAATCCGCTCTCAAAAGAGACAGGAGTTCCAGGGACTATGCCTCAGTGCCCCCAGGCAGAGATGCTAGAACACTGGATTATTTTGGGAGGAAGATGTACCAGGCTTCAATGCTCATCTCCCACATACAATCCTACGAGCTCTTTACGAGCATCTACTTGCGAAACTCAGCGAGACAGCTTTCAGACTTGGTTGACATGCTCCCTCAGGAGCATGCAGAGCCTTTTCATCAGTTGGTCAAGCAGCAGAAGGCATGTCGAAAGTTTTTGACCAGGGACACTTACAACACTTTTGATGTGGCATCCAGGATTTGTGCTCAAGGTATAGTAATGCGCAGACTCTCATGGCTGCATGTTTCTGACTTGGAACATTCTGTTCAGCAGCGGTTGGTGGATGCCACTTGCTGGGGGTATAACCTTTCTGGAGAGAAGGTTGAGGAGGTCACTGACCAAATCAAGAACACAATAATACAATCTCTTCTCTCTCCCACTGGGCGCCTTCTGCATCAACCTCCTCAGCTAGGAGGACTTTTGGCAAGCCAAGGATGAGTATCTACTATCCTAGGCATAGGTACAACCCTTTGACTCGCCAGCCTACTCAGGCTCAGCCCCAGCATGCCGGTTCACATCAACAGTGTGCGCCTAAGGCCCTGCTGCTTCCCAGGAAAAGCAAGGGGCGAGGTCTAGTAGAGCATAGCCGCAGTAAAAGTGTCCTTCCTGGATGACTTGCCCTTCAGGGGGAGGCTAAAATGTTTTCACCAAAGGTGGTCTCTTATGACCTCCTACCGGTGGGTTCTTCAAATAGTCCGTCATGGATACGCCTTCAATTGACATCTCATACCTCCAAATTGCCCACCAATAGCTCATTCATTCAGCTCTCAGCACAGGCAGGTACTTGCAGAGGAACTCTCCACCCTTCTAAAGGCCCCTGCGGTCAAACCCGTTCTACCAGGGGAAGAAGGGCAGGGATTTTATTCCAGGTACTTCCTTGTGCAGAAAAAGACAGGGGGGGGGGGGGGGGGGATGCGTCCCATCCTAGACCTAAGGGCCCTGAACAAATTCCTACTCCAAGAAAAGTTCAGGTTGATTTCCCTGGGCACCCTTCTCCTTGGCTATGCTCTCTGGACTTAAAGGATGCATATACTCATATCCTGATACTTCCAGCCCACCAGAAGTATATTTGATTTGGGATGGAAACACATCACTTTCAGTATTGCATGTTGCCTTTTGGCCTCGCGTCAGCTCCCAGGGTCTTCACCAAGTGTCTAGTGGTAGTTGCAGCATCGCTATGCAGACTGGAAGTCCATGTGTTCCCATATCTCAATGATTGGTTGGTGAAGAGTAACTCAGAGGACTGTGCTTGGGAGTCCATGTGGATGACTACATAAGTACATAAGTATTGCCATACTGGGAAAGACCAAGGTCCATCAAGCCCAGCATCCTGTTTCCAACAGTGGCCAATCCAGGTCATATATACCTGGCAAGATCTCAAAAAAGTACAAAACATTTTGTACTGCTATTCCCAGAAATAGTGGATTTTCCCCAAGTTCATTTAATAATGGTCTATGGACTTTTCCTTTAGGAAGTCGTCCAAACCTTTTTTAAACTCGCTAAGCTAACTGCCTTTACCACATTCTCTTGCAACGCATTCCAGAGTTTAATTACACGTTGAGTGAAGAAAGATTTTCTCCAATTCGTTTTAAATTTACTACATTGCAGCTTCATCGCATGCCCCCTAGTCCTAGTATTTTTGGAAAGTGTAAACAGACGCTTCACATCTATCCATTCAACTCCACTCATTATTTTATAGACCTCTATCATATCTCCCCTCAGCCACCTTTTCTCCAAGCTGAAGAGCACTAGCCGCTTTAGCGTTTCCTCCTAAGGAAGTCGTCCCGTCCCCTTTATCATTTTCGTTGCCCTTCTCTGCACCTTTTCTATTTCCACTATACCTTTTTTGAGATGCGGCGACCAGAATTGAACACAATATTCGAGGTGCGGTCGCACCATGGAGCGACACAATTGCATTATAACATCCTCATTTTTGTTTTCCATTCCTTTCCTAATAATACCTATTATTCTATTTGCTTTCTAAGCTGCAGCAGCACACTGAGCAGAAGGTTTCAACATATCATCAACGACAACACCTAGATCCCTTTCTTGCTCTGTGACTCCTAACATGGAACCTTGCATGACGTAGCTGTAACTTGGGTTCCTCTTTCCCACATGCATCACTTTGCACTTGCTCACATTAAACATCATCTGCCATTTAGACACCCAGTCTCCCAGTCTCGTAAGGTCCTCTTATAATTTTTCACAATACTCCCGCAATTTAACGACTTTGAATAACTTTGTGTCATCAGCAAATTTAATTACCTCATTAGTTACTCCCATCTCTAGGTCATTTATAAATATGTTAAAAAGCAGCGGTCCCAGCACAGACCCCTGGGGAACCCCACTAACTACCCTTCTCCATTGAGAATACTGACCATTTAACCCTGCTCTCTGTTTTCTATCTTTTAACCAGTTTTTAATCCACAATAGAACACTACCTCCTATCCCATGACTCTCCAATTTCCTCTGGAGTCTTTCATGAGGTACTTGCTTGAGCTACTAGGGTTCATTTTAAACTACCCCAAGTCCCATCTCACCCTGTCCACCAATTGGAGCCCTGATTGACACACAGAGGGTTCGAGCCTACACTCCAGGAAATGAGAGCGGACAATCTGTTCTCACTTGCATCCAAGGTTCGTGCCTTTCAGCAGGTCACAGCTTGGCAGATGTTGAGATTGTTGGGCCACATGGCTTCCACAGTGCACATTACATCCATGACACGTCTTCACATGAGATAATCTCAATAGACCCTGACTTCTCAGTGGTATCAAGCCACAGGGAGTCTAGAAGATGTCGTCCGAGTATTCCCAGAGCTTGTACGCTCTCTTCAGTGATGGGCAATTTGATCCAATTTGACTCTGGGACTTCCATTCCAAATTCCTCAGCCACAAAAAGTGCTGACAATGGAGGCATCTCTCCTGGGATGGGGAGCTCATGTAGATGGGCTTCACACTCAAGGAGCTTGGTCCGCCCAGGAAATGAATCTTCAGATTAATCTCCTGGAGCTTTGGGTGATCTGGAATGCTCTAAAGGCTTTCAGAGATCGGTTGTCTTACCAAATTGTTCTCATCCAAACAGACAATCAGGTTGCAATGTACTACACCAACAAGCAGGGGGGGCACCGAATCATGCAGTGTCAGGAGGCCGTCCAGATGTGGCACTGGACTCGCCGACATGGCATGTTCCTTCGAGCCACTTATCTGGCTGGCACAAACAATACCCTGGCCTACACGCTGAGCATGATAATGAAACCGCACGAGTGGTCTCTCAATATGGGCATAGCCCGCAAGATCTTCCGAGCGTGGGGCACCTGTTGGAGGTGTCTCCTGGATTATTTTTACTTTATTTTTTGCTAAAGTATTAAACTGAGGAGACCACGTTCACGCAATGGGCGGGAAGGCACTCCCACATGCAAGGTGGAGCACGGCTCGTGCTCCACAAAGCTCTCTCTTTTACTATGGAAAATGCCAGACCGGGCAATGCAGTGCCACCCACTTGAGAGAATATGAAGCCTGCTGTCCTCAGAGAATACCTGCTGCAGGTAAGTATCTTCACTTTTCTTAACATGGAAATGTTTTGACTCTAATTTCCATGGACCATGTAGATTTCCTAATAACTATTTTAAAGGTGTTCTAGTGTTATCCATCATCACATTCAAATTTAAAAGATTTAAAGGGGCCCTTTTACTAAGTTGCGCTAAAATGTGGTGTGTGCTATTTTTAGCATGTGGGTTTCCCACATGCTGAGACTACTTTTAGCATGGCAGTAAAATTGTCACAATTTCAGTTTTCTCCTTAATGAGCCCTTACTACCACTTGGCGGTAAGAATTCCCATGTTAAACCCACGCTAATCGGCAGTGAGTAGCAATTTGCTGATTCGCGCAGGGTACACCTATTTTCCACACCCAAATATGTCCCACCACGTTAAAACGTATTTTTATATTTTTTAGCATGGGATTGGAGTGCGCCAATCCCAGAACTACTGTGGAATGCTTGAGCGAGTCCCAGGGTGGTGGCTTTTAGTTTACTGCTGCTTAATAAAAGGACCTCTTAACCAGTTATTGGGGTAAAATTCTTCCCCCTCTGATTGGCGATATCTGTGCATGAAGAATCACTATGCAAGCTGATTCAGCTGCTCAAAAATGGGGCTGGATGTAGGGTTAGATATTTAGTTCATTAGTGTGATATTCAGCACTGTCCAGCTACAGTTTGCTGGCCAAATCTGAGCATTGCAAAATCAGGCCTAAATCTAGCCTTGCCAACACTCCTTCCAGACATTAAAAAAAAAAAAAAAAAAGTTTCCAGTGCCCCATTTCCTCCTTCACTATCCTTCCCATCCTGCCTGCCATAAAACAAATATTTGTAGTGTTCTGAGGGTGCTGCTGTTCCCCTCCCTCTTCCTAACCCCTCTACTACCTCCAAAATAAAAATAAGCAGTGTGCACAAATCTCCTCCAAAACTTCAGTAGTTTGTCACTGTCTACTTAATACTAAATTGGAGTAGAGTTCTCAGTGCTAGCACTTAACATTCTTTTATTCTCTGTACTGTGGAAGGGACCAATCCCTGTTCAGAACTTGATTCTGAATGGGGATTGGCTGTCCTCCCTGATAGTGCGGCGAATAATGAATATGTGCCAATAAGTTCTCAGCATTATTAACAGTTGTGTTTATGATTAATGTTTATTTTAAAAATGTAATATATTGCCAAAATTGGGAGAAGCTAAGTCAAGGCGATTTACAAAACAAAAAACAATAAAATACAAAGATAGAAAATGAACTCAATAATGATATAGCACAAAATACAATCTCACAAGAGTAATGGGTCCCTTCATCCAAAACAGTTAAAAGATTCTGAAAGTTATGATGCCTACTGATGCTGTGTGTCAAACAGCACTGAATAGTATTTCATGCAATAGTAAACAGATGAGTTTTAAATTAGCTGTGAATTGTTTATTAGATAACTCTGAGTGAAGACATAAAGGCAAATTATTCCTTAGGTAAGATTACCAATGGGCTCGTACAACACCAGTCTATGATTGTTAAGTGAACATAATGCATGAGAGGGGGCATATGATACATAAGAACATAAGAATAGCCATACTGGGTTAGACCAATGGTCCATCTAGCCCAGTATCCTGTTAGTGGTCAATCCAAGTCAAACATACCTGGCAGAAACCCAAATATTAGCAACATTCCATGCTACCAATCCCAGGGCAAGCAGTGGCTTCCTTATGTCTATTTCAATAGCAGGCAATGAACATTTCCTCCAGGAACTTGTCCAAACATTTTATAAACTCAGATACACTAACCGCTGTTACTACATTCTCCAGCAAACAGTTCCAGAGCTTTGTTTTAAAAGTATTTCTATGTAACTTAATTGAAGGGTTGTTTTATTAAGCTGTGGTAAAAAGTGGCCTGTGGTAGAATGGACACATGATATTTGTGTGTGCTGGGCCATTTTTTACCAATAAGTACATCAGTATATAATTATTGTCATACTGGGACAGACCGAAGGTCCATCAAGCCCAGCATCCTATTTCCAACTGTGGCCAATCCAGGTCACAAGTACCTGGCAAGATCCCAAGACAGTACAATAAATTTTATGTTGCTTATTCTAGAAATAAGCAGTGGATTTTCCCCAAGTCCATTTTAATAATGGTCTATGGACTTTTCTTTTAGGAAGCCATTCAAACCTTTTTAAACCCCGCTAAGCTGCTTTTACTACATTCTCTGGTCAAGAATTCCAGCGTTTAATTACACATTGAGTGAAGAAATATATTCTCTGATTCATTTTAAATTTACTACTTTCTAGCTTCATTGCGCGCCCTCTAGTCCTAGTATTTTTGGAAAGAGTAAACAAGCAATTCATGTCCACCCATTCCACTCCACTCATTATTTTATAGACCTGCATCATATTTCCCCTCAGCCATGTTTTCTCCAATCTGAAGAGCCCTAGCTGCTTTAGCCTCTCCTCATGGGCAAGTCGTCCCATCCCCTTTATCATTTTCGTTGTCCTTCTCTGTACCTTTTATAATTCCACTATATCTTTTTTGAGATGCGGTGATCAGAATTGAACACAATATTTGAGGTGCGGTCGCACCATGGAGCAATACAAAGGCATTATAATGTCCTATTTTTTGTTTTCCTTTCCTTTCCTAATAATACCTAACATTCTATTTGCTTTCCTAGCAGCAGCCGCACACTGAGCAGAGGGTTTCAACATACCATCAACGATGACACCTAGATCCCTTTCTTGGTCGGTGACTCTTAATGTGGAACCTTGCATTACATAGCTATAATTCGAGTTCCTCTTTCCCACATGCATATCTTTGCACTTGCTCACATTAAACGTCACCTTCCATTTAGATGCCCAGTGCGCCAGTCTCGTAAGGTTCTCTTGTAATTTTTCACAATCCTCTTGCGATTTAACAACTTTGAATAACTTTGTGTCATCAGCAAATTTAATTACCTCACTAGTTACTCCATCTCTAGCTCATTTATAAATATGTTAAAAAGCAGCAGTCCCAGCACAGACCCCTGGGAAACCCCACTATCTATCCTTCTCCATTCCCATGTTGGGAAAAAGGGCTTTTTAAAATGGGGGCAGTAAATGGCCATGCGTAAAATCAAAAGTAGCGTGCGGCTATTTACTGCCTCAGCCCTTACCACCACCCACTGACCTAGTGGTAAGGGCTCATGTGCTAGTCGTGCGGTAATCAGGCTGCGCTGCCAATTATTGCAGGGAATGCCCCCCCCCCCCCATAATAGAAAATTATTTTCTACTGCGGGAAAAAGCACACATCAAGTTTGAAACTACTGCAGGGTGCTCACACTAACCCTGTGATAGTGTTTATTTGACACATGCTATCTGCAGGTTACCCCTACTGCTGCTTAGTAAAAGGTCCCTGATTGTCGCCCAGTCTTTTTGAAAGAGTATTAGAGGCTCCTGCCCACTTAAATTGTGCTAAGTGGGCCAGCCGCCTGTATTCAGAAGCACTTAACTGGGCAGTGCCATCTTAAGACCAAATAGGAGAGGGGAGTTCGGGGGATGGAATCAGGGAGGAGCCGAGGGTTATACAGGTGCCACCTATATTCATTGCAGATGCCGGTATAGCTAACAGGGCATAAAGGACCACATAAATAGCATTCCAAAATTTGACTGGTTGGGTATGTGTGTGCTGGTACTCGCATAACTACTGAGTAGTGGCTTGAAGCTGATCCATTCCTCCCTACAAGAAGGACCCCTCCCCCACATGACTCAACTGTTGACCGCTGCTGGCTGAATATTGACCAGGTTTTTTTTATACTTAGGTCAGTGGTGTAACTAGGGAGGGGGGGGTGCCAGGGGAGTGGCTGCTCCCCCAAATGGAGTTCTGCAGGCACCGGCACCTATTTTTTTCTCAACGTGTTGCATTGAAAATGTGTGCTGGCGCCAGCAGACGTCCTCTCTTACGCCGCTTTCGCTCCCCCCGCGCCGTCAACCTGGCTCCGCTTCTGACTTAGGTAGCACAGGGCCTCTCTCTTATGTGATCATCTAGGAAGTTAACACTCTATCATCATCTTATCTGCATTATTTTCAATTGTCCACTCCTACCCTAGCTGTGATAATATGTAATCACCTTTCTGACCTCATGTGCAACTCTCTTTAAATTAGTCCCTTTATTTTCTAATTCCTCTTACTCTCTTACCTATCTATATGATCCATCTTTGATTATACCCTATACCGCCTAATAAAATGTTTTATTACATATTATATTGACATTGTAAGTAGAGTACTATGCCATACTTTGCATTGTTATTTGAATATTTTTATTCCAGTAATTGGCTATTGCTTATGTTTGATTTATTCTTACTGGACACTGTCTTGAGTGAATTCCTTCAAAAAGGCGGTAAATAAATCCTAATTAATACATACATAAATAAATAAATAAAATTAACAAAGTAGTAAAAGCAGTTTCAGGAATTCACAGGTAATTTGTACCAACAATTTAGGTCCCTATAACTGCTTTTGAAAAGTCCACAGCCTACACAATTTTCATTTTTTTAATGAACACATCTGGTAGATTTTGCAATATTCTCAGAGCTTTAGTGTACTTTACTTCCTTTTCTTATTCTCTGCTATTTTGCATATTCCTTTCAGGGGGAGAGGAGTTTTAGCAATTGTATATGCCATGGATAAATAAGAAAAACCTGCTTCTTGTAAAGCCTGTGTAACTTCTTTCATTTTATGTACTCATGTTGTGCTTCTACTGCTGACTCCTATATGCAGGGCTGTGCCTAGGGTCTCTGATGCCCCCTGCAGACTATCAGTTGGCGCCCCTCCCCCCCCCCCCCCCCCCCCCCCCCCCGTGTGGCACAAGATGGCAAGGCTTACAAGCCTTTCTTGCGAAATACTTGATCGCAAATCATTTTTTATGATTTTTAACCGTAAAAATGATCGCTCACCACTTGCCACACTGACAGGAATTGTCAGCAATATTCTTAGAAAACAAATTGCTATACATTGCAAAATAAGATAGCAGATGTAAATTCTCAAAGTGGACATATTCCAAACACTAAAATGAAAATAAAATTATTTTTTCTACCTTTGTTGTCTGGTGACTTTGTTTTTCTATCCACATTGGTCCGAGTCTCTGATTCTGCTGCTCTCTATCTGTTCTCTTAACTCTGTTGCCAGGGCTTCCTTTCCATTTATTTCTTTCCTTTCCTTCTTTCTTCTTCATTTCTTGCCTTACATCCATAAGTAAAAGCTGTGTCCTCCTCTGTGGAATTGACTGGAGGAGGTATAACGTGGATCCAGCTTTTGCCTATTTTCTCCATCCATGTGCAGTTTTTCTCCTCTCTTCCCTTTCCCTCATCTCCATCCATGTGCAGTTTTTCTCCTCTCTTCCCTTTCCCTCATCTCCATCCATGTGCAGTTTTTCTCCTCTCTTCCCTTTCCCTCATCTCCATCCATGTGCATCTTCTTCTTTTTTTCTTTCCTCACCTCCATCCATGTCCAGCACTTCTCCTCTCTCATCCCCTCCATCCATGTTCAGCATTTCTCCTCTCTCGTCCCTCCCCTGTATCCATATAAAGCAATAATTCTCTCTCCCCTCTCCTCCATCCAAGACCAGCATTTCTCCTCTCTCCCCGCCAACTCCTCCATCCATCCATGTCCAGAGAATCTTTCTTCCCTGCCCTCCCCTCTCATCCATATCCAGCAATTCTCCTCTCTCCCCTGTCCTCCCCTCTCATCCATGTCCAGCGATTCTCCTCTCTCCCCTGCCCTCCCCTCTCATCCATGTCCAGCGATTCTCCTCTCTCCCCTGCCCTCCCCTCTCATCCATGTCCAGTGATTCTCCTCTCTCCCCTGCCCTCACCTCCCATCCATGTCCAACGATTCTCCTCTCTTCCCTGCCCTTCATGTCCAGCGAATGTCTCTTCGCTGACCTCCCCTCCCCTCCATATCCAGTATGTCTCCTCTGCCCCCTGCCCTCCCCTCTCATCCATGTCCAGCATGGAGAGGAGAGGGGAGGGAGGTGACATGCTGGACATGAAGGGGAGGGCAGGGGAGGGGAGAGAGAATTGCTGGACATGGAGGGGAGGGCAGGGGAGAGAGAAGAATCACGACTTCGGGTAAAAGATTTTGGAGCGCGAGAGCAGGAACAGAAGGGAGTGGGCAAGTGAGCCGGACCTCAGGAAAAAGGTGCCGGTACGCTGTACCGGCACGCACCGACACAAAAGAAGCACTGTATGTATCCCTCATTGATAAGTCTCTGACTCTAAAGTTTAGCAATTTCATTAAAGCAAAATGTATTTTCACATATCACAGACTCTTCCTATCCAAGGAGAACGTTTTATATAAAAACAAACACAAAAAAAGCACTGACTCTAAAGTTTAGCAATTTCATTAAAGCAAAATGTATTTTCACATATCACAAACTCTTCCTATCCAAGCAGAATGTTTTATATTTATTTATTTATTTATTGCACTTGTATCCCACATTTTCCCACCTCTTTGCAGGCTCAATGTGGCTTACAATACATCATGAATGGTGGAGATATATAAGAAATAAACATTTAGTAATTACACACAAAAAAAGCAATCAGATTTTCACTTACCAGCTCTTCAACACAGCTAAATTTCCTCTTTGAACCTACTGTTTGAACCATCAGCCAATGAAATGGCTTTTAGCTGTAGATATCCCAGGTTACCTGATAATTATGCACACATCATTGCAGTCATGCCCTCCTCTCAGTGTACATGCTCAGAAAAAAAAACTTTGAACCACTTACAGATTTTAACAAACAATTACACTATTTATTTTTTATTTCTCCCCAGTCTCACTTGCACACCTCCCTCCAAACCTGTTCTCTTTAATTTGAATGTTGTTCAAGCTCACCCCAAATGAGGAGTTCTTCCCACACCAAAGACATATATAGCACTGGTTGTACTCTTTGAAGCAACTTTAGCAGAGCGTGTCTGCCTCAGTTAGCACTGCTGGGCTGCCTTCACTTCCTGACTCGGAGAGGGAAGGGCAGGGGAGAGAGGAGAATCACAACTTCAGGTAAAAGATTTTGCAAGTGAGCGGACCTGGGCAGCACCCTCCAGAGGGTATCAGGAAAGGAGGAGAAGGAGGTCTGGGTTGGTTGGTTGAGGGAGAGGGTTGAAGGGTGAAGAGGAGGAGGTGGCTTGGTAGTGAACTCAAGGTTGATCTTTTGCACCTTGTCGCGGAAGTAGTCAGCCAGTGATTGAGGAGAGAGTGACGGGGGGGTGGGAGCGGAGGGCACTTTGAGGAGGGAGTTAAGGGTGGCGAAGAGACGACGAGGGTTAGAGCTGAGAGAATTAGTCAATTGGGTGTAATAGTCCTGTTTGGCAAGGAATAGTGAGGACTGGAAGGAGGATAGCATGAATTTGTAGTGAACAGCACACCAGACAAATCAGCAGGAGAGCAGTCTATGCAATAAACATCTCCACAGGCTAGCACATGTCCCATGATGCAGCACTACCAGTCTGGACAATTCTGCTTTGGATGAACCTCTTCATAAAGGCAGTTAATAAATCCTACAATAATAAGTACTTGGAAGTCTGAATCTCTGTCTAAAATGTTCCCAACCAAGTGTTTCTGGATCTTCTGAATACTGATATTTTAATTTATTGTATTTTTTTTGTTTGTTTGTTTCTTATATCCAGTGCATTTTTTGTAGCAGAAAAGATGCTAGTACTCAAATGCCAGGCCACCCTTCAGGGGTTGGGTGATCACTGAGGGACCCACCCCACAATAGCCAGGCCCCCTGCAACCAGTCACAGAATCTATGACAAGGCAGAATTGGTGTGTAGAGCCTGAGCTCTTTCATTAAAACTTGGGGACCATGGGTCAATTTTAGCAGACAATGGAATAGGTGCCGGTACTCTGTACCCCCTCAAAAAAAAAGCCCTGCTTATATCCAGACTGCAAGCCCAAAAGCTATCAGAGCTGTGTACATTTAGGTATAGTAGTTATTTTTCTGTTCTTGCAGGACTTCATCTCTTCTCAGGAAATCTCATCTACCCCAACTTGACATTTCGTCTTTTAGAATGTAAGCTCTTCTGAGCAGGGACCGTCCTTATTCGTTAATTTGTACAGCGCTGCGTAACCCTTGTAGCGCTCTAGAAATGTTAAGTAGTAGTAGTAGTAGTCGGCGCCCCCTGCGGTGCTTACCCCGCTTACCGTGTTGGCACGGCCCTGCCTATATGTCTTGTTCTTTCTTTCTATCCTGCTTTTGCTTTCTTTGTTCTTGTTTTTTTTTTAGCAAGCGTGTTATCCCCTTGACTCTGAGCTTATTCTCACTTCATCTGTTTTCTGCATACTGCCAGAGAATTTACCAACCTCTTCAAACTGCTGGGGTACCAAAGACCAAGCAGAGAGGAGCCTCATAATAGAACATAAAGGGGAGGGGAATACCTCTTTCTCACGCCTAAATATCACATGAATAACATTTGATATGTCTGCCAATTATTCACTTTTATAATAGGGGAAAATGTGATACCCAGCATTTGCTTCCTGGAAACCAAGTGAACATTTATTACTGATTTCCTGAAAACCGAAAGGGTTTGTGACTCTCAAGTAATGGAGTTACCAATCCTACACTAATATTATCAGTGCAATTTTTCTAGCAAAAAAGTTGCCGGTACTCAAATGCCAGGCCACCCTTCAGGGGTGGGGTGATCACTGAGGGACTCACTCCACAATAGCCAGGCCCCCTGCAACCAGTCACAGAATCTATGACAAAGGCAGAATTGGTGTCTTGAGCCTGAGTTCTTTCATTAAAACTTGTGGTCCATGGGTGAATTTTAGGAGACACTGGAAAAGGTGCCAGTACACAGTACCCCCGAGTACCCCCTCAAAAAAAGCCCTGAATATTATACCCCTGGATTCTGTATAGGTCACCCAAATTTGGGCATGGATCAAACATCCGTGCATAAACTAATTAGTCAATTGAATGCTAACAATCAATAATTGGAGTTAACAATCACTTAATTGGCAGTAATTAGGAGTTATGTGCAGATCTGTCATACACCCTATTCTATAACATCTACATTTCATAGCACACAACTCCAAAGGGACATGGGAGAGTCAAAGGTGTTCCCAGAAATTAGGTGTGATGTTATAGAATACTGTGATTTGCATGCCTAACCACAGGCGACCCAAGGCAAGTGCTGCCTGAGGCAGGGCTGAGATGCTGCCCCCCCCCCCCCTCCCAGGCCAAATTCTGACATCTCCTTCCTTCCTTTCTCCTCCTCTCCCTTGAGTTTACTTTCTTTCTCCATTTTCCAAAAGCTGACTGCAGCAGCAATTCTCATACACTGCCCTGCTGTGAGCACTGGCGTCTTCTCTACTGCAGCCACCTCTGAGGAAATAGGAAGTTACATCAGAGAGGCAGGTCGCAGTAAAGGGAAGAGGTGGGTGCCGGTAGCGTATGGGAATCGCTGCCACCACCGACTTTTCAAAAATGTAAAAAGAAGGTAAACTCAGGAAACGGAGTGGAGGAAGAAAGGGGAAGATGCCGCACCCGGAAGAGTGCCGCCTGAAGCCCCCACCTCAGGTGGTCTAATGGTCAGGCCGCCCCTGTTCCTGTCATCAGTTGGGTGCTAGCATTTACACCAGCCTTTGGCAGGCGTAAGTACTTGTGTCCACAATTAGGTGTGAAATGCGCAGAACATCCTTTACAGAAAACTTACTTAGCATGAATCATCTTGGCACCTACCTTTATGCATCATTTATCGAATCTAACCCATAGTACATTGTAAGTGTCACATCCGGATACATTTATAGCTGTTAAACATCAACATTATCTGCTATCCATTTCTTGTGCATCTGCCTCTCTATCTCCTACAATGTCACAAGGGATTCAGGAGCGCTTCTGATTCTAATCAACAATGACTGGGTGGTCTAGAGTTTTTCAGAGCAGCACCTGCTTGATTAGTTCTGGCATATACTCTTATAATGAGCAATTGACTTGGTTTTGTTGGTGAAAAGGAAGATTTTGTTAATGGATATACTTTTATCAGAGTTAGTCACAGATGCAGTGATTCATCGATCTGGCTCGTGCAGTGAAAGTGAACTTGAGTGCTGACACATTATTGTTCTCCTGAGTGACTCAGACTTATTTTGTTTAGAGAAATCAAGAAAGGGCTGCCTATTTTGTGACCTTCCATACCGGTGAAGGGTAACAAGTGATTATTGTTTTTTCATTACAGTACTCTTTGCAAGGCTCTAACTTGGCTGATCAAACTAGACTTGTTTGCGTATCCGACGAGGACTGCAGAATTATTTATTTCCAGAGCTTAACGACCCATCTCAACTCAATATAAAACACAAAAAGATACTCCCCAAACCCTCCTATTACTCTCCATCGCATCCTTGCAATCACTCAAACATGTTACACCTCAATTTAAAATATAATAAAATGCCCCTCCATTCACCATCCTCCCAACATTCAGGATACTAACTAGTTACTCCAACCTTAAGCCCCCTTAACCAAAATCCCAATTAGAAAGCCACCTCTTTACATTCTCCCTAACAGTTAAATAATGTCACGCAAATCACAGTTCACTCGGAGGTGCTTTCCACAATTTAGGACCATATTCTCCAAATGTGGAGGAGTAGCCTAATGATTAGAGCAGCATGCTGAGAGCCAGGGAAGCCTAGTTCAAATCACACTGCAGCTCCTTGTGACTTTGAGCAAGTCACTAATGAGGCAATTCCATAAACTGGTCCCTAGAGGTATTCACCACTTCTGCATGTCAAAGGCATTTTTAATTGACAGGTGCCTACGTGTACTAGGCACTATTCTGTAAGGTAGCAACTAAGTGCCATAATGCCTAACTGTGAGAGGGGTATAAATGGGCAACCATGGTCATGTCTTACAATAACACATGTAATTTATAGAATACTATATATTATATATGTCATTTGGCACACTTAGCCATGCCAATTTATATCTGCCATTGACATGGTGTAAGAGGACACAGCTATTATACCAATGCCTTTATATGCTAGTATTCTATAACAGAATCTCGGAACCAAGATGCCATTATAGAATTATCACTAAGTATTGAGGACCCTAAACAAGCATCAATTTTTAGAATTGTCCTATTCCCCCTCTATTATCTCAAGTACAAGCTTAGAATGTAAGCCCTCCATGGACAAGGAAATATCTAAAGCACCTGAATATGGCTCACCTTGAGCTACAATTGAAAAAGATAAGAGACAAAGTCTAAATAAATAAATGCATGCAAGCAAGCGAGTACAATGTTGCCTAATATTTCCAGGGACCTGAAGCAGAAACTGCTGCAAAATCTTGTCTCCTCAGGGGCTCATATAACTGAAGCAAATTGTGCATGCAAATAGAGATGGCCAAACAAAAACAGTAACCAATTCCTAATCCACAACAGAACATTGCCTCCTATCCCTGGCTCTTTAATTTTCTCAGGAGTCTCTCATGAAGAAATTTGTTAAAAGCTTTCTGAAAACCTAGATACACTACATCAACCAGCTCACCTTTATCAACAGGTTTATTCACACCTTCAAAGAAATGAAGCAAATTGGTGAGGTAAGACTGCCCTTGACTGAATCCATGCTGACTATGGCCCAAATATTGAGCAGAGGGACCAGAGGGGACTCAAATTGCAGATTAGACCCCCTATTCTGGTTTTCTAGGGTACCATTTTCCAATGAATATCCACCTTATCCTTAATCAGTTGGAAGGCTGAAACCAGCTATCTCCTTCTCCAGTCAGAATAATCTCTTTCCATGGTGTCCCTCTAATAATCCTATTGAATATTAACCGGGATTGTAAGCTGGCAGAATCATTAGATATTTGCTCGATTTTTATTGTCAAGGAGTGTTCCATGATGGTTATGACATCTCAAGGAGCCTCAGTCATCATCATTGCTAGATTGACTAACGGCGTGAGCTAACAAACTGGGTTCTGATCTGCCATCTCAATAGCTTCAGACCCATTTGGGTCTTGAGTTGTCTTTGTAAGTCCATCATCAAATACCTCATTCACCAGCTTCTCTAAGGAAGACCTCAGATCATACACTATCAGGAGGCTAAGATGCTATCAAAGCCATCCCTCGATTACAAGCAGCCCCCACTGTGAGCTCACAAAGATAAAATACCACACAAGGAAAAAAATCTCTAGAGAACAGCACTAAACCACCTTAATACCTTCAATTTCATGTCCTTTTCTTCCATTTGATATATAGTGTTAAGGTGGTTTAGTGGTGTTCTCCCCCCCCCCCCCCCCCCTTGTGTGGTATTTTATCTCTGTGACAGTCCCAGGCTATGACACACTACCAGTACTCCAATCATATCTTGGATGTGTTGGAAGCACCCAAAGCACTGGGCTTACCAAAGTTTCTAAATCACTCAGGGCAGCCCCCCCCCCCACCTGCCACTAAGCCCCCACAAACAGAACAATGCCTCCAGTTGCCAGTGCTATAAAGCTATTAACTCTCATTAGCAGGAAATTAAACCACATCTGGAGATAAGAACAAATTTTTTCCTTTCATTTTCCCTTGATGAACCAGTCTGAAACATCTCAGACAACCTGTTCCAACTATGACTTAGAACTCAGCACCCTGCAACTACCTCCAACATTATCTCTGTTCCTCCCTAACCTACGTTTATATTTTAACAACAGTTACAACAGAGAGAATAACCAGATAATCAGAGGAATACCTAGAGAGATAAGCATGGATCATTCGATGGAAGTCATCTCAATGAACGATTGTGTGTTACATTGCAAAACACTTGACATGGGAGTGTTGGCATACCTTTGGTGCTCTGTAATGAACATGCAGTTCTTCAGTAATATTTGACATCTCTTTCATCAGCACTGAGATTGGTTATAAGAGACCATCACCAACAGCACAATTCAACTGTGCTAGTGCTGAGTTATTATTAATTATATTCTTGATAGCTTATTGGCCGTGGACATGCATTAGACACTATCAAGCATGCACATTGCTCTTTACTAAAAGCAGTGCACCACATCCTGCAAAAATAACCGCTCGATCTAGAAATACATTAATAAATGAGGTTCCCACTTTTAACTTTCTACACTATAAAGCCCCAGGGATTTTCTGTGTTTTGAAGGCTATGGGGCTCTGTCAGCCATGAATCACTTGTTTGGAGTGTAACATATGATATGGAGGCTGGTGCTGTTAGAGTACAGATCAAATACTTCATTGTAGGCTCTATCAAATTGGAACCTCTTTTATTTTCCTTTATTACTCTCTTGATATTATTGTAAACTATGAAACACCTTTAAGCAAACAACATCTGTCAAGGCTGTTTCAAGATATTTATTGATATTATTCATTAGAGAGAGCATATTCCATTCTATAATGAGTCAGCGAGGATCTAGCAAACATGCTGTGGACCTTCCCCGTTGAACAGACTGAAGGTTTGATCACACAGAGACTTCAAAAACAAAGACAAAGAATTTCTATTTGCATGCAGACCTCTCAACTCTTCTAGTTTAATTTGGACCTCCCAAACGTAAGCGCTACAATGTTTTGGAAATCATTGGAAAGAACAGCCAGGCTGAATAAGATTTTCACCTCTGTGTGTCTCCATTCTCCCCGTCATTTTGACAGCTGCTATCCTGTCACATGGATGGGGTCAAAGCAAACAGCAGGAAAACATGGGCCCAATATTTTAAATGATTTCCACGACTAGGAGAGGCTCCTAGCAATGGCTAACAGGGCATATTCAGCGGAACTTAACCAGATAGTGATGCTGAAGATTTCCAGTTAGTGCCCAAGGCAAAATCAGATATTTTTGGAGCATTCCAGGGGCAGAGTCAGCACTTGGCCAGTTAAGTACCGATATTCAGCACTTAGGGCCCTTTTACAAAGGCATATAAGAGCCTATGCACGTCCAGCATGCACCAAATCGGCATTACTGCTCGGCTAGCTTGCTCCCCGGGTGGTAATTCTGAATTTGGCGCACGCCAAAAACACGTGGTAGAAAATATTTTCTATTTCCTACCATGGACGCCTACCTGGCAGTAAATGGCAGTTGGCGTATGCTGCATGCTTACCGCCGGGTCGCGGGTGAGACCTTACTGCTAAGTCAGTGGGTCTCAGGCCAAAAATGGACACGTGCTGGTTTTCATTTTGCCACAGGACCATTTTCTGGCCCATTAAAATAATCCTTTATTTCCAGACGTGGTACAATAAGAGTCCGGCGTGCATCAAAAACATGTGCCCACACTGCCGCAGGCCAGTTTTTGGCGTCCCTTTATACAAGGCCCCTTTAACTAACCAAAGTAACTGCATAAACAGGACCACATAAAAGTCAGTCCTATGTTTAAGCGGTTTGCCCTTCACCAGCTATGTTTTCGACACTCTCGTATACCCAGAAATTCAATACCGAAGCCTGGACATGGCCCAGCATTCATTTTCTGGAGATAACACTAGCGGCTGAATAGAGGTGGAAGATCTAACATTTCTTTCCTATGGATCGTGATGGAAGAACCTCAAAGCCTATGATCTGATTCACTTCGGGTTTTGCAATCTCAATTGTGATCTGTAAACTGTTGTTAGTGACCTCTAAATCATGATTGATACGTTTTGTGTTATAAATTAACTATAGGATCAGGTTTGGCACTTTAACAGCCTTGTGTAATAACACTGCTTTAAAAATCAGTGTTAGATTTTGAACACTTTTTTTTTTAACCTCCATGTTAATTTTTTTTTACTTGAGTTCCAAAATAATTATATGTAAAAAGTAGCAAAGTAAAGCCTTGCACTTAAACAGAAACAAAGTCAAAACCTTGCACTAACACAGAAGAAATTAATTTCAAATTTAGCTTTCATCTTTGTTTTAAATTCTACATTAAAACAGAAATAAAATGAAGCTTTAACTGTACCGGCATTTTAACAATGGAGGTTTTCTGCTCTAATGACCTATTTTCCAGGACCTCCTGCCCTATACCTCCTGCGACTTGGGATGGGAAGCCAGAAAAATTTCATTGCATGTCGTTTCCTTTGTTATTTCCAGAAATGTTTGTTCTGATTGTTTTTGTCTGGCCATTTTTTTTGTCAAAGAAGCAAAGTTGTATACTGTGCACTCTTTCGAAAGAACGCACCCTATTTGGGAAAAGGACATACTCTCCAAATGTTTGCTTACGTTTCTCCCATATGCAGTGGGGAATATCCAAAAAAAGGACAAAAATCTTCCACAAGGAGAACTGGAAAACCACAAGATGCCACAAACCCAATGCAAACTGGAGCAAGACAAAAAAATTCCTCAGACAGCAAAAGACTGGTGACAATTTGACTTAAACAAAATAAAAGTTTATTTCACAAAGCTTCTGTGTATTCATTTGTGGACTAAACTTTTATTTTGTTTAAGTCAAGTTGTCAACAGTCTTTTGCTGTCTGAGGAATTGTTTTGTCTTGCTCCAGTTTGCATTGGGTTTGTGACATCTTCCACTCTTGTGGTGTTGCACTGTCAGAGAAAGACTGTGTACTATTGGTAAATGAACCCCCCCCCCCCCCCCCCCCACTGATTTCATGTTTCTTTTCTTCTCATTTTTGGGTTTTAAGGACATGACATGGGATATGTCAATAACATTTCCCATCTTGTTGTATATAACAGTCTATTCCTACCTGAGACAGAAACCCATTTCCACAGGCACTCTTCAAGGCAGAGACCCACTGGTCTGGGCTCTTCATACCAGGGCACTCTTAACATGGGTATCCCAGAAGAAAGCACCCCTTGTCTAGGCACCTAGAACCAGGACACCCATGATCTGGGCTTCTCACACAAAGAGGCCCTCAACCAGATAGTCCTGAAATCACCTGCCCCTTCCCCTTGGACTAGTACTTACCTGGTACTTACCTGGTCCTGGTGAAGTATCTTCTCTCCTCCTCTTGATCCCCCACTATGTATGAAAATGGAAGAGGTCTGGCTGATGTTAAATGCCAGAGAAAAACCACACGGAGTGTGGAGGTGCACTTGATCCCCACAGGACAAAAAAGCGAAAACAAAAAAAGGGGTGGGGAAAATAAGCTCTATTCAAACAATGGGGCAGACGTATAGATTAGTTAAAACAATGATTTTTATTGTGAATAGGTGACTCAACCTCAGCTGATGTGGTATTTTATTTATTTATTTATTTATTTATTTATTTATTGCATTTGTATCCCACATTCCCCCTGGATCAGGGCTCCCCTGGATCCTGTGGGTCCCCAGCCTATGGATCCTCAACTCTTGGGGTCTTCAACATGAAAATCTGGTGATATCATTGTCTTCCATTGAAGACTATGGGAATTTAAAACTTTACCTCTGGAGGTGAAGTAATAATTTGTACTAATCTTTAGTGTAGTTTGTTGTATCAGAAGTAATTTTGTATGTCAGTCATTAGCATGCATTGGTATGATAATTGTGTGAAGTTTAATGCAGTACCCTCTATTTTCTGTCCTGATTTTTTGTGCTGACTGCACTTCTTAGAGGTACAGTGAAACTAAAAACCTACCTTGAACAATTCTAGCCCTTGTAGAAAACAGAGAAAAATGTCCTACACTAGATTTCATCTTCACAGGAGAGAGTCTTATGCAAAATCATACCTTGGATCACATTATTGAATCACTACAATGGTCTGATCATTTTTATATCTCATTTTATTTCACTGTCTTAACAAAGGCTGCATCATGCAACCTAATAAGTGTATCAGGAGCAGTTGGAGTCCTGTTGATGTTCAGAAGTTGATGGAAAAAATGGCTCCTACAGATTACTCATATGGATGCTTCTACATTTCAGCTTATGTGAATGTATGGCATGATATCTTGTTACAGTCCTTAGAAACAGATGTACAAACTTGAAATATTATAGTGCTTCTTGGGTGCTCATTACACCAGGCAGTTCCAAATCAGATCTAGACCTGATGTTGTACTGAGCCGTTTTAGAAGCTTATATGAAATCTACAGACGTGTGCAGAGCTAGTTATTACTAGAAGAAAATTAATCAGACCTTATAACAGAATGAAATATATATATACATTATCACTAGATAAGCAGATTGTGAATTTTTCTTCACCACAATGTCTGATACAACATGATCCAAACATAGTATGGGAAACTTTTGAGTAGATTGAAAGCCCCTTGGATCCCTGTTCTCATATAGTTGTGAGGGCCCTGAAAGAGGATCTAGACCTTGATAATTCCACTCTCTCATTACAATCTCAGAAGCTGATTATTGGTAAAAAAAAAAAGGGTTGCTTAAAAAAAGTTATAGAATATCATCTGTTGCGAATGTTATATGGGGCACTTTGATGGGTCCACTTACGCACACCTGTCGTAAGTAGGCACATTGGAGCCAACTCTATGGGTGCTGTGGGTAGTTGAGCACCCTCAATATTGAGCAAATTCTGGGACCCTTTTACTAAGCAGTGGTAGGGCTAATGCACGGGTAGCGTGTGCTAAATCGGCACTACCGGAGGGGTATCGCGGGTACCCTGTGATAGTTTTGAAGTTGGCATGCGCTGTTTTCTGCAGTAGAAAATTATTTTCTATTTTCTACTGCAGGGGGCATTCCTGGCGATAATTGGCAGCGCAGACACATTGGCGCATGCTGCCTGATTACCAGGGCCACCGAGAGACTGGGCCAGGCCTGGGATAAGGCCGCCCCCGGGGCCCCCCACCCGAGGTCGCCGGGCCCCCCTCCACCCGCCACCGGGCCCTCTTTCCACCCCCGGGCCCTCTGCACTGACCTTAAGTGCCTCACCTTCGAAGGCGCAGCAAGCAGCGGCAGACCACTCCTTCCTTCTGTGTCCCGCTCTCACGGAAGTTACGTCAGGCGAGGGTGGGAAACGGAAGGAAGGAGTGGTCTGCCGCTGCTTGCTGCACTTTCGAAGGTGAGGTGCTTAAATTCAATGCCAGGGAGCGACGGAGGGCGGGTGGGCCGGACTGCGGCAGCGGCACCGGGCCCCCCCGTCCCCCCCCTCTCGGCGGCCCTGCTGATTACCACATGAGTAGTGCGTGAGCCCTTACTGCTAGGTCAATGGTTGGCAGTAAGGGCTCAGGCAGTAAACAACAGCACGCTACTTTAAATTTTAGCGCACGGCCATTTACTGCCCCATTAAAAAATGCCTTTTTCCCCAGCCACAGTAAAAAAAATGACCCAGCGCACACCAAAAGCACATGCCCACACTACTGCAGGCCACTTTTTACCACGACTAAGTAAAAGGCCTGCTCTTTGACTGTGTCCATGGAAGGGTAATTTCCATTGGATTAACACCCCTGATTATTTTGAGAAATTGGTGCCTATGACTAGGCACACCTAACTTTTGACATGCAAATGCAACTTTGTGCTAGTATTATATAATGGTTTAGGTGAACCATTAAGCCATTATAGAATTGGCGCTAAGCATGCCCATATGAGGCACGTAAAATAGGGGTCAGTTTATAGAATTGCTGCCATAATTCCAACATTTTTTACATTGGAATTTGCATCTCTTGCAAGGCAGGGTCCAAGAAAACAGCAAGGCAGATGATCTGCAAACTGCAAGATGGAAAACAACAAAGCAGATCAACAGGAGATCAATACAAATTTATTGAATGAAAAACAAATATTCTAATCAGCCCGACACAGGCCGTGTTTCGCCCAGCAGGGCTGCGTCAGGGGCTACACAATGCTCCTTAATTATCAAAGTCAGTAGACATATGTATTGAAGAAAAAAAATGTACAGGAGACTGAGATCATGGATCTTCTCAAATATAAGGTAAAAAACAGCTCAAACTGAATAATCATAAAGGGTGATGACGTGAAACCCGTCATGTACCCTCGCGACTCTGAAATGGCGAAACACAGCCTGTGTCGGGCTGATTAGAATATTTGTTTTTCATTCAATAAATTTGTATTTATCTCTTGTTGATCTGCTTTGTTGTTTTCTCTCTTGCAAGGTATGCATAACGTTCTGCAAAGTGCTAATTTCAGCCAACTGATTGAGAGTAATTGTATTTAGACAACACCCCCCCCCCCCCCAACCATACTTCACTGCCAAACTGACAGCACTTCTGCAAATGAGTGTTGAGAATACAGTTTTTATAATTACCAGCTTTAAGTAGTAGTGACCACTGGGGGAGTCAGGGGAAGTGATCCCCGATTCCCTCTGGTGGTCATCTGGTCAGTTTGGGCACATTTTTGGGACTTGGACCTGAAAAAAAAGGGACCAAGTAAAGTCGGCCAAATGCTCGTCAGGGCTGGCTTTCTTTTTTCCATTATCTGGCGAAGCCGGCCATCTCAACGCACGCCCCCGTCCCGCCCCCGTCCTGCCTTCGCTACTGTGCCAACACGCCCCCTTGAACTTTCTCCAGCTCCGCGACGAAACGCAGTTGAAGCCGGCCAAAATCGGCTTTTGATTATACCGATTTGGCCGGCTTTAGGAGATCGCCGGCCATCTCCCGATTTGTGTCGGAAGATGACCGGCGATCTCCTTCGAAAATAAGCTGGATAGGCATCCATGTGTCTTTATAAAATAATAGGAGCAAAGTAGCAGAAATCATGTCTAGATTGAAGTCATAGACATTTAGGTCAGCCGTGGATCACGCACAAGTACATGCCGTTTGGCACTTCACATACTTTTATGCATGTAGTCCCTGAGGTAATTTTATAAAAGGCCTTTATGTTTAAAAAATTCTTTACAATATTACTCCTAAATAAACATGTCACAGCTCATATAGTTATTCTTGCTATGATGACTGTATTATCCAGGACAAACCTAACATGGAAATAAATAATTGCATTAGCAAGTGTAGATATACTTATATTCTTGTTTTTTGAAAAGTGGTTTAGCAGTCACTTTCAGGGCTGGCCAAACTTTAAGGGGCCCTTTTACTAAGCCGTTGCAAGAAGTGGGCTGCGGTAGTGCGAGCACGTCTTTTGGGCGTGCACCAGGTCAGTTTTTATTGCGACCTGGGAAAAAAAGCCTTTTTTTAAGGGGCCGGAAAATGGATGTGCAGCAAAATAAAAACCAGCGCATGTCTATTTTCAGCCTGAGGCCTTACCGACACCCATTGATTTAGTGGTAAGGTCTCATGTGCTACCCGGGTGGTAGACATGCAGCCTGTGCGCACTGCCATTTACTGGTGGGTAAGCGTCACGCAGTACAAAATATTTTCCACTGTATTTTTTTGGTCAACAAATTCAGAATTACCACTCGGGGCACGTGGTATCTGGGCGATAATACCGATTTAGTATGTGCTGGATGCGTATAGGCCCTTAGTAAAAGGGCCCCTTAGCATCTAGGCGGTGGCCTAGGGTGGCAGCTTCTACGGGACAACAAAGAGCAACTGCATTCAAAGCAAAATAATAGGTTCTGACAACCACACAAACTCAACGAACCATCAGAACGCATTTTAACCAGCATTTTTGTAGGATTTTTGGATGATGATTATAACTGTTGAGTTTAATTATCAAACTCTAGTGTGTGGGCGGGGGGCGAGGGGCTGAAGACTATGGCCTGAAAGTTAATTGAGGGGGGTGTAAGGCTGAAGTTTTGCTTAGGGTGCCCATTATTACTCTGATCCCTTTCAATAGGATATGATGTTCCCATGGATAAAAAAAATTGCTTATTCTCTTAATGCCTCATGCACTGCCAACTTTTCAAAAGGGTGTTTTCAGTCTTTTCCTAAGGTAATTTTTAATAGGAACTTAAATGCCATTTTATAGACAATATGACTACAGGGGAAAATTTGGTTAACAGGTCTTAGAGTGGCTTAGCTGATAATCAGCAAATTCAATAACAAGCCTTCATAAATCAAATTCTCCATGGTTTTGGCTTAAGCACAATGCAACACAGACGCATATCACTGCCTACAACCTTCCCACTGTATGATTAATACAGAAAACACCCTTACTAACGGGCAATAAATCTGAGCTCACTCCAGATCTACAGTTTTGAGAAAGCATGAACTTGGAGTGAACTGGTACCACTCTGGAACGTGTCATTTCATCAACGGAACATTTCAAAGTGTATCTAAATCACAGCATACACCAAATATATGCTTATGGTAGGACAAGCAGCGCCTGAGGTTACCCATTAAAAACAGTGAATCTAAACAGAAAAAAAGTTAAATAAAATGTACATTTGCCTCAAACCATTGAAATGTCTGTAAAGATGTTTAAAGTAATACGTGCGTTTATAATTCAATGTGTGTTTAACCTACAGTAATAGAGCAGGATTCATACGATGGAGATTCTACCCCAAACAGGATTACAATTGTAATACTAAAAACAGTTTTCTCACATTTTTATTACCATACAAGGCAGTTTTGCATTGCTGCTTGTAACCTTTATTACCCCTTTAAAGTTTTCCAGAGCACTGCCAAACTTCTTGAACTCCAAGGAATGATTACAGGGCCTTAGAATTATATAAACCTCACATTCTGCTTTGAAATCCTGCAGAGGAATGCCAAAATGCAGATAATAGATAACATATTGAAAAAAAAAATCTAGTGGGATGGGACTTTATTTAGCATGTTATCACTAGCTAGGAGGATTCCCCAAACCAAAATAGTGATTAATAAAGCTTGGACCTGCATAAGCATGAAAAGGAGATGATACAGCATTACTTTAAGTAGATAAGGTACCAGAATTTGTACCAGAAGCAGTGTGCAGAGCCCCTGGAACAGGGAATCCCAGCCAACTCATAGCAATGTCTGCAAATTCTGGGGCCAATGCAGAAAGGTTTGCGATAGAGAATGTCTGCAAATTCTGGGGCCAATGCAGAAAGGTTTGCGATAGAGAATGTCTGCAAATTCTGGAGCCAATGCAGAAAGGTTTGCGATAGAGAATGTCTGCAAATTCTGGAGCCAATGCAGAAAGGTTTGCGATAGAGAATGTCTGCAAATTCTGGAGCCAATGCAGAAAGGTTTGCGATAGAGAATGTCTGCAAATTCTGGAGCCAATGCAGAAAGGTTTGCGATAGAGAATGTCTGCAAATTCTGGGACCAATGCAGAAAGGTTTGCGATAGAGAATGTCTGCAAATTCTGGGGCCAATGCAGAAAGGTTTGCGATAGAGAATGTCTGCAAATTCTGGAGCCAATGCAGAAAGGTTTGCGATAGAGAATGTCTGCAAATTCTGGAGCCAATGCAGAAAGGTTTGCGATAGAGAATGTCTGCAAATTCTGGGGCCAATGCAGAAAGGTTTGCGATAGAGAATGTCTGCAAATTCTGGAGCCAATGCAGAAAGGTTTGCGATAGAGAATGTCTGCAAATTCTGGAGCCAATGCAGAAAGGTTTGCGATAGAGAATGTCTGCAAATTCTGGAGCCAATGCAGAAAGGTTTGCGATAGAGAATGTCTGCAAATTCTGGGACCAATGCAGAAAGGTTTGCGATAGAGAATGTCTGCAAATTCTGGGGCCAATGCAGAAAGGTTTGCGATAGAGAATGTCTGCAAATTCTGGGGCCAATGCAGAAAGGTTTGCGATAGAGAATGTCTGCAAATTCTGGGGCCAATGCAGAAAGGTTTGTGATAGAGAATGTCTGCAAATTCTGGGGGCCAATGCAGAAAGGTTTGCGATAGAGAATGTCTGCAAATTCTGGGGCCAATGCAGAAAGGTTTGCGATAGAGAATGTCTGCAAATTCTGGAGCCAATGCAGAAAGGTTTGCGATAGAGAATGTCTGCAAATTCTGGAGCCAATGCAGAAAGGTTTGCGATAGAGAATGTCTGCAAATTCTGGAGCCAATGCAGAAAGGTTTGCGATAGAGAATGTCTGCAAATTCTGGAGCCAATGCAGAAAGGTTTGCGATAGAGAATGTCTGCAAATTCTGGGACCAATGCAGAAAGGTTTGCGATAGAGAATGTCTGCAAATTCTGGGGCCAATGCAGAAAGGTTTGCGATAGAGAATGTCTGCAAATTCTGGAGCCAATGCAGAAAGGTTTGCGATAGAGAATGTCTGCAAATTCTGGAGCCAATGCAGAAAGGTTTGCGATAGAGAATGTCTGCAAATTCTGGGGCCAATGCAGAAAGGTTTGCGATAGAGAATGTCTGCAAATTCTGGAGCCAATGCAGAAAGGTTTGCGATAGAGAATGTCTGCAAATTCTGGAGCCAATGCAGAAAGGTTTGCGATAGAGAATGTCTGCAAATTCTGGAGCCAATGCAGAAAGGTTTGCGATAGAGAATGTCTGCAAATTCTGGGACCAATGCAGAAAGGTTTGCGATAGAGAATGTCTGCAAATTCTGGGGCCAATGCAGAAAGGTTTGCGATAGAGAATGTCTGCAAATTCTGGGGCCAATGCAGAAAGGTTTGTGATAGAGAATGTCTGCAAATTCTGGGGCCAATGCAGAAAGGTTTGCGATAGAGAATGTCTGCAAATTCTGGGGCCAATGCAGAAAGGTTTGTGATAGAGAATGTCTGCAAATTCTGGGGGCCAATGCAGAAAGGCTCATGCTAGAGTCACTCGAGAATGTCTGAGCTTCTGGCTTCTATCGTAAGTGTAATACCGTGGCCAGCAAGAAGCTAATTGCATAAAACTTTTACTGCTACCAGCTGAATATCGTCCCCTTTAATTTCAAATGTGTAGTTCTTAGTTAGTTCTGAAGACTCCTTTTCCAATCTTGATTGTAAGACTAAGGATGCAGTTTTCTGGCCTGGAAAAAGGTTCTCTATAGGAGTGCCTCACTGGACTTCTGATGTGTTATCTTGTGTCTGTGAACCTGTATTCTTCTTTTTCATGTCTAAACCACATCGCCAGTGTAACCTCCTTTTCACATTTCCTACATTGGGTAATATATAGTTTATTAACAGAGGAGCATAAATCTGACCCCCTTATTTTGAATTTCTTTCCCATGGGAGTGACTGTGAAGTCTGTGATATGCACTGGCACAGTTTGTCTGGTATCTTACAGAATTTTTTTCTGTTTGCATTTCTGTTTGAAGCTTGCTTGTTATCAGATTAGGTGGGTGCCAGAAAGCTAGAATTATGGAACAGGGAATATTTCTTACAGTGATTTATCACCTAATAGGGATTTTATGATTTTTTTTTTCTGAGTTGTTGCTACAGTGGTGCCCGCTCTGTGTGTTTCTTCTCTAGGTACTGCAGTACCTTTCGCTGGCTGTTCTAAGATGCAGTTTTCTTGGAGATGATTTTTGTTGAGTGAAGAAGTCAGTTGGTATATTTAGCACAGCCCCTGATTTCCTGTGGTCAGTCCCTTTTTACAGGGGGTACCTAGTACCAACACCTTTTCTCTTTCCTGCTAAAACTACCCCTTGGTCCTCAAGTCTTAGTGGGAAATGGGACTTGATATATCGCCTTTCTGTGGTTTTTGCAACTACATTCAAAGCGGTTTATATAGTATATACAGGAGGGTTAAGTGACTTGCTCAGAGTCACAAGCAACTGCAGTGGGAATCAAACCCAGTTCCCCAGGACCAACATCTGCTGCACTAACCACTAGGCTACTCCTCCAAAGGTGAGAGTCCAGGCTCTGAATATCCCAAATGCACACAAGTCCACCCCCCATCTCCCCCCCATAGGGAGAAGTAGTGACTTCAGTCAGGCCCTGTAGGCCAACAGAATGATGAAATGCATGCTGTAACCAGGACATAGTAGGTCAGCCCCTGCAAAACGTGGGCGTCATGAGTTTAATCATTTGAATATGCCATTCTTTGGGAATCTGAATGTGCAGTATTGCTGCTATGCATTTTACATACTACAGGAGGAAATGCATTTCTGCTTCTATTTCTTCAGAGCTGTTCTGCAGACAGAGTCCATCTTCTTGGGGTTTTCCAGGTCATTTTTGTTGTCTGCACATTACTATTTCTAATATCAGTCACTTAATCTGGACTTGGTGAGGCTCTATCCATATTTTGTAAATGACCAAGATGAGGTATTTCTGAACATGTAGTTTCTATGTAGGGATTTGTAGCAGTCTGGCTTCTCCGTTTTTTCCCAGCAAGAGGTGTGTTTGAGGACTGGTGGTATATTTGCATTGCTGCCTTTTCATAGGCTCTGGCTGGTTGCAGGAGGTGTGGCCATTGTGGTGACAAGTCTCTCAGTGGTCACCCCCACCACATAAGGATGGTTAACATCATTTTCGCTAGATTTAAAAAAAAAAAAAGCAGCAGAGTTTTCAAGATTCTGCAGCAAGTGATTTCAAATTTCATGGCACATTTGTAACATGGCCACTTATCCTAGAATTTTATAGAGACAAGTACACTTCTGCTTGTCGTCACAAAATAAGTTTTAAAATTTGCCTGAAAATGGGCTTACAACTAGGGCAGTCTTGTAAAATTACCTTCTTAAGCTATCTAGAGTTGCCAAACCAATACAGGAGCAGATGTTAATGTATGTACCCGTAATTTTTAAATGCATACATTGATTAGCAGAATTTATAATCTACATGCGTGCTTCACTCAAATTCCGCACTTTTACACACCAACTGGCAAACTTCATATTACGGTGTCGAAGCATGTACTTTTCTGCTGGGGGGAAATTTATAAGGGGCCATTTATATATGAAAATGACTTTATAAAATTGCCTTTTTAATATCAGGTAAAGTACCCATAAATTGTGGCTTGAAGGTGACAGGGAGCCATTGTAAACTCAACAAGACAGGTAAGTTGACATTGGCTTCGCAGTCATGTTGTAAAGTCCTTGCAGGATCGACCACTTAGTAAAAAGTGCTGTCCTTGGATTATCCACTCTTTATTTGTAACTTTTCCATGTAGATGACTGTACTGTGAAAACACTGATACAAACTCCTTTTTTTTTTATCCTCAAAGAGCCCCTAGTTTATAGAACTCATCTGTATGCTATTATTATTGTGCTAAGCCTCTATTGCAGGGGTTCTCAACCCAATCCTCAGGATATACCTAGCCAGTCAGGTTTTCAGGATACCCACAATGAATATGCATGAATATATTTGCATACAATGGAGGCAGTGCATGCTTATATATCTGATGTATATTCATTGTGGGTATCCTGAAAACCTGAGTGGTTAGGCGTGTCCAGAGGACTGGGTCGAGAACCCCTGCTCTAATGAATGCTCAGCCCACTCCTCGGGACACACAGAGCTGATCAGGTTTTTAGGATACCCATGATGAACAGGCACAGGCTAGAATTACATACAATGGAAGCAGTACATGCAAATTTATCTCATACATATTCAGTGGCGTTCCTAGGGTGGCTGACACTCAGCGTGGAATGCCGATGCGCGCCCCCCCGGGTGCAGCGCGCCCCCCCCACCCCCCGGCAAGAGGCCATCTCCCCCCAGCGAAAGGACACCCCCCCCGGGTGCATTTTTACCTGCTGGGGGGGTGCTGCGCGCCTGTCGGCTTCGCTCGTTCCATGCTCCCTCTGCCCCGGAACAGGAAGTAACCTGTTCCGGGGCAGAGGGAGCACAGAACGAGCGGAGCAGACAGGCGCACGGCACCCCCCCCCCAGTGGCATGCACCTGGGGCGGACCGCCCCCACCGCCCCCCCTTGGTACGCCACTCTGCATATTCATTATGGATATCTTGAAAATCAGACCGGCTGGATCTCCCCTAAGGACTGGGCTGAGAACCCCTGCTATAGTAATATGGAAGATAAGTGTTTTTTTTTTTTTTAAAGATGTTATTTCACTGTTTCTTTTATAAGGAATCATGTAAATCACAGCAGAATGAACAGCCATCCAGTATTTTCATTTAAAAATGTGATTATCCTTATTATGCTCTTGTAGGTTTCAATATAACATTGTACTTTTAAGTCATAATTAATCCTAGGCATATGGGGGGAATTCTATAAATGGTGCTCAAAATTCAGTGTTAGAAAAAACTGGCGCTATGCATGATTGCAGAAAGGGTGCAATCAGCAGGGGAAGATCTCAGCAGGTGTGTGGCAGAAGGGTAAGAATCCTGTGGTGGAGGCGGAGCTACAGGACTATCTGCTCAGTGTTGAGTGGTGATCAGCTGGCAGGTTGCAAACAATTTAGTGCAAGCCCCAGTGGTATTCCTAGGGGGGCTGACACCCGGGGCGGATCGCCGATGCGCCCCTCCCCCGGGTGCAGCGCGACCCCCCCCCCCCCGGTGCACACCGCTGGGGGGGGTGCCGTGCGCCTGTCCGCTACGTTCGTTCTGTGCTCCCTCTGCCCCAGAACAGGTTACTTCCTGTTCCGGGGCAGAGGGAGCACAGAACGAACATAGCGGACAGGCGCGCAGCACCCCCCCAGTGGTGTGCACCCGGGGTGGACCGCACCCACCACCCCACCCCCCTTGGTACGCTACTGGTAAGCCCTGATCAGACTGCAGCAGCTTCAGAGCCAGACTTGGAGCGATGGTGAGAGGTTCAGCTGCACACACTAGTGACTTTTACGCTCTCGCTGACTCAGTGTGCAGCACACGAGGCAGGTTCTGCACACAACACTAACTCAAGAGTCACAACACGAACACACCAGTAGATTAGGGGACCTGCTTGCTGTTGGCACATGCCTGTGTTGGGCCTGTCTCTGAGCTTAGAATAGTTTTTTTGGCATCTCAGCTTTCCACCATTACTGCTGTGGCTCAATTAAATATTGTGAAGATACAATGCAGTGAAGAACAGATTGTTGTTCTAAAGAATATCATGAATGATTATGAGGCTAGTCTAAACAATGTACAGGTGTTAAATTTGGTTACTTAAGCATAATTATGCTTCAGGGAGGAAGCTAGAAATTTGGAGAACTCTGTTAGAAAGTGTTGTGTGTATGTTATTAATGTTCCTAACATACCAATGATCTTCCCCCAAAGGCAGAGGTTCCAAACCTAGTCCTGGAGGCACCCCAGCAAGACAGGTTTTCAGGATATCCACAATGAATATTCACAAGACTCGCATGCAGTGGAGGCAGTGTATGCAAATCTCTCTTCATGACTAGTAATTGGTATTTATTATTTTGGTTGATAAACAATTTACTTCAACTTACTATAGCAGAAGTGTTAGTTTAGCATAATTTTAATAAATATGTGTGAATAGTGCTCAGTACACCCCCATCATTCCAAAATTGGAACAAGATGGCTATTGGATGAAAACCATAGCACCCACAGCAACTATAATCAGTTATTCAAATAAAAATAAAAATTCCACTTATCGTTATAGTCGACCAATAATGATAAAGCCGATTGCTTGGATCATTCTCAAAACTTGCAAACGTTCTTGTTCCAGGTACACAAAACTCTGCAGTGGCCGGTATGTTTTGGGAATTTTTACGTATGACATTTTTGGAAAGGTTTTTGTTAAACTTACACTGCTGTGATTTTCACAGGTTGATCTCCTGAAGAAGCATTAAGTGAAACATGGCCAATGTTTGGAACAAATGAGACAGAGACACAATTGTGAAAACCAGTTAAAGACTATCCAGCTTATTTTCGAAAGAGAAAGACGCCCATTATTGCTACCCAAATCGGGAGATGGGCGTCTTTCTCCCGTGGGCGAACAAATCGGTATAATCGAAAGCCAATTTTGGTCGTCTTCAACTGCACTCCGTCACAGGAACGAACAAAGTTGATGGGGGCGTGTCAGAGGCGTGGCGAAGGCGGGACTGGGGCATGGTTATCGGCCGAGGAGAGATGGGTGTCTTTAGCTGATAATCGAAACAAGAAGGGTGTTTTTAACGAGAATTTGGTCGGCTTTATTTGGACCCACTAGCTTGTGTTACATGCTCACAATGTTGGTAGTTGGTAGGCTCTACTCCCATGGTGCTTTTCCCTCTGCTTACTGGGTCAGAGTGTGCCCTGTTTTGTTTCCAGTAGTCCATGAGGTAGTGGCCATTTTTGTAAGTCAGTTTTAGATCCCTTTCATGTGTTAGCCACGTTACAGAACTTAGTTCTTACCTTGAATGTTGCTGAAAGAGGGCATTGTACACCATTCTGCCAGCTCTGACCTACTGCTCATCTCAGTACCAGGGAGACTGTTTGCCAGTGGGGCACAACCTCTGATCTGCAGTTAACTGTGAGTAAACGTGCTTATTCCAATAAAGGACGTTTTCGGAGACATTAGTCTTCAGGTGTCAACAGGTGTGCCAAGATTATACAGCAGCAACAAGTCCTAGAGACCTGCGTGTATGCAGGTCCCTGGAGCACTTTTAGTGGGTACCGCAGTGCACTTCAGGCAGGCGGACCCAGGCCCATCCCTCCTACCTGTAACACTTGTGCTGGTAAATGGGAGGCCTCCAAAACCCACTGTACCCACATGTAGGTGTCCCCTTCAACCCTAAGAGCTATGGTAGTGTTGTACATTTGTGGGTAGTGGGTTTTGGGGGAGGGGGTTGGGGGCTCAGCACCCGTGGTAAGGGACCTATGCATGTGGGAGCGTTGTCTGAAATGACCTCTAGGGTGTCCAGTTGGTGTCCTGGCATGTCAGGGGGACGAGTGTACTACGAATCCTGGCCCCTCCCACGACCAAATGGCTTGGACTGGGACGTTTCCGAGCTGGGCGTTTTTAGTTTCCATTATCGCTAAAAAAAACAAACGCCCAGCTCAGAAATGACTAAATCCATGGCAATTTGGTCCGTACAAACCATATTTTCGAAGCGGAAGATGGATGCCCATTTTTTTTCAAAAATATGGTCTGTCCCACCCCTTCACATACCCATTCTCAGACATAGACGCCCATGGAGATGGGCGTTCGCATTCGATTATGCCCCTCCACGTGACTTGTGATCACGGAGGAGAGTGGTTTTACATTGGTTTCTCCGGAGAAGCTGGGAGGGGGTTTATTGTGCAAATGCCAGTTGAAGGACTTGTGGAGTCACTTGAAGGATATGTAGAGCTGTATTACAATTTGGAATTGGTGTGTTTGAATTATTTATGAACAACCATTGTTTTTTCATCATGTCAAGATCAAAGGACAAGAATTTTTTCATTACTCCAAAATCGGAGAGAAGTTTTTTTTGTGGGTGACTTGTTCTGTATTTGGACAAGCCTTTGTAGAGTTTTGTTTACCTAGAACAAGAACGTTTGCAAGTTTTGAGAATGATCACTGAAATCAGAAGAGACAGTGGATAGAGACATTTTGATATACATATATCTTCAGGCACAATAAGAAATCCTTTCTCAGAGAAAAGAATGCTCTAGGTCAAGAGATCATGGGTTGAAACTTGGGGGTGCGGGGGGTTCCTCTTCATGGATGCATGGAAACAGGTTCCCAGAGGAGGTGGAGAAAATAGAAATGGTAACAGAATTTAAGGAAGAATAGGAAAGCACAAAGGATACTGATTCCCTTATTACCAAAATATGTAGGCCAATGTTGGGCAGATATCTACAGTCTGTGCTCTGGAAGTGGCGGGGTCAAATTAAGATAAAGTATGCTACTTTATCCAGCGAGAATAACCCTGCACATCTGTGTGTTATGAGGAGAGGTTAAGAAGGCTAGGACTCTTTAGCCTGGAGAAAAGGCGGCTGAGGGGTGATATGACAGAGGTCTACAAAATAATGAGTGGGGTAGAGCGGACAGATGTGAAGCGTTTGTTTACGCTTTCTAACAATAATAGAACTAGGGGACACAAGATGAAATTAGAATGTGGTAGGATTAAAACAAATCGGAGAAAGTTTTTCTTTACTCAGCGCGTGATTAGAATCTGGAACTCATTGCCAGAGAAGGTAGTGACGGCAGCTGGCCTTGCTGAGTTTAAAGGGGGTCTGGACAGATTCCTGAAGGAAAAGTCCATTGATCGTTATTAAATTCTGGGCTTTTGCCAGGTTCTTGGGGCCTGGATTGGCCGCTGTCGGAGACGGAGTGCTGGGCTTGATGGACCTTTGGTCTTTTCCCAGCGTGGCAGTGCTTATGTACTTATGTAGGGGAAAGACAGAGCCTGAGTTGGGTACATAAGTATTGCCATACTGGGACAGACCAAAGGTCTATCAAGCCCAGCATCCTGTTTCCAACAGTGGCTAATCCAGGTCACAAATACCTGGCAAGATGTCAAAAAGTACAAAACATTTTATGCTGCTTATCCCAGAAATAAGCAGTGTATTTTCCCCCAAGTACAATTTAATAATGGTCTATGGACTTTTCCTTTAGGAAGCCATCCAAACCTTTTTAAAGCTCCGCTAAACTAACCGCCTTTACCACATTTTCTGGCAACGAATTCTAGAGTTGAATTACATGTTGAGTGAAGAAAAATTTTCACAGATTCATTTTACATTTATTACATTGTAGCTTCATCGCATGCCCCCTAGTCCTAGTATTTTTGGAAAGCGACAACAAACACTTCACATCTACCCATTCCACTCCACTCCACTCATTATTTTATAGACCTCTATCATATCTCCCCTTAGCATTCTTTTCTCCAAGCTGAAGATCCCCAGCCTCTTTAGCCTTTCCTCACAGGGAAGTCATCCAATTACCTTTATCATTTTCATCGCCCTTCTCCGCTCCTTTTCTAATTCCACTATATCTTTTTTGAGATGTGGCGACTAGAATTGAACAATATTCAAGGTGTGGTCGCACCATGGAGCGATACAAAGGCATTATAACATCCTCATTTTTGTTTTCCATTCCTTTTCTAATAATACCTAACATTCTATTTGCTTTCTTAGCCGCTGCAGCACACTGAGCAGAAGGTTTCAACGTATCATCAATGACAACACCTAGATCCCTTTCTTGGTCAGTGACTCCTAACGTGGAACCTTGCATGATGTAGCTATAATTCAGGTTCCTCTTTTCCACATCCATCACTTTGCACTTGCTCACATTAAACGTCATCTGCCATTTAGATGCCAATCTCCCAATCTCGTAAGTCCTCTTGCAATTTTTCACAATCCTCCCTCAATTTAACTACTTTGAATAACTTTGTGTTGTCAGCAAATTTAATTACCTCACTAGTTACCCCCATCTCTAGGTCATTTATAAATATGTTAAAAAGCAGTGGTCCCAGCACAGACCCCTGGGGAACCCCACTAACTACCCTTCTCCATTGAGAATACTGACCACTTAACCCTACTCTTTGTTTTCTATCTTTTAACCAGTTTTTAATCCACAGTAGGACACTACCTCCTATCCCATGACTCTCCAGTTGCTTCTGGAGTATTTCATGAGGTACTTTATCAAACGCCTTCTAAAAATCCAGATACACAATATCAACCGGCTCAACTTTATCCAAATGTTTGTTCACCCCTTCAAAGAAATGTAATAGATTGGAGAGGCAAGCTTTTCCTTCACTAAATCCATGTTGGTTTTGTCTCATTAATCCATGCTTTTGAATATGCTCTGTAATTTTGTTCTTTATAATAGTCTCTACCATTTTGCCTGGTACTGACATAAAACTTTTTAAAAAACCAGCGTTACATTGGGCACCCTCCAATCTTTTGGTACCACGCTCGATTTTAAGGATAAATTACAGCTTTTATCTGTAATAAAAAGGAACCGACTATATGGACCTAATGGTCCTTACCTGCTGATAAATTCTATCTAATAATTTTACAAGCTAATGAATCTGAATAGTTAACATGAAGGATGCTCACACTTATCCCCTACCAAGAGCTAAAGTTAGGGTGACCATATAGCTAGCTCTCAATTTGTGCCACTGCAGAACACACATAGAGGGGCATTTTCAAAAGAAAAGTCCAAGTTGTGATTTGGACGTCTTTGCAAAATGTCCAAATCCAGGGGCAGGGAAAACCGTATTTTCGAAAAAAAGATGGATGTTTCATTTCTAAAATACCTTCAGAGACATCCAAATCCTTAGATCTGGATGTCCCTAGACTGGACATTTCTGACTTTCGGTGATTTTCGAAACCAACGCCATCCATGTCAAAAACGTCCAAATGCAAGCCATTTGGAGGTGGGAAGAGCCAGCATATGTAGTGCACTGGTCCCCCTGACATGCTAGGACACCAACCGGGCACCCTAGGGGGCACTGCAGTGGACTTCATAAAATGCTCCCAGAAACCTAGCTCCCTTACCTTGTGTGCTTAGCCCCCCCCCCCCCCCCCCCACACAACTGTACACTCACTACCATAGCCCTTACGGGTGAAGGGGGACACCTACATATGGGTTTGTAGTGGGTATTGGAGAGCTCGCTGTTTCTTCCACAAATGTAACAGGTAGAGGGGGTATGGGCCTGGGTCCACCTGTGTGAAGTGCACTGCAGTACCCACTACAATTGCTCCTGGGACCTTCATGCGCTGTCATGGACCTGAGTGTGTCATCTGAGGCTGGCATAGATGCTGGCACGAAAAGATTTTTTTTTAGGGTGGGAGGGGGTTAATGACCACTGGGGAGTAACGGGAGGTCATCCCCGATTCTCTCCGGTGGTCATCTGGTCATTTCGGACACCTTTTTGTGCCTGATAAGGAAATACTCCTGCTATGACTACAACACAAACTCAAATGACCCTCCCCCCATACTTGAAAGTATTTTTTCCCCAGTAAGAATGAACTTTGAGAACAGCAGAGCATGTGATAATCATACCATCACGATTCAGACAAGTACATTACTGTGCCCATTTCAATTATGCTATTCATTTTTAACACGTTTGATTTAGTTTATTATAAAACCATCTTTCTGTGTGAACAGAGCAGCTCAATTTACACAGGATTAGCTTGTGTTTAAAAGTTTTGGTTTTATGTATCACAGGACTATTAAAGATGGCCAACCTTTAGCTTTTTCTGTTTTAGAATGAAGTTAATTTGCAGATCATGTGTACTATTATGAAAACAAAATTGCAATACACTTTTGAAGGCATGTTTACAAATATGTGGGTGAACTTCACAGGAAAACAGATTAGATTTGCAGAAAGGAGATGGCATGGTGTGCATTAGAGTAATAAGACTGCTATAACCAGTACTGATAGAATCACTGAATTGTCAGGAACCTTCCACACTGGGGAATACAATTGTACTGTGGTATCTGTCACCACCTAGTGGTTTATTCTGAAACCATGTTAAACAGAAGTGAGAAACGTTAACAACTCTTACCATTGTCTGTTTCTCCAAAAGAAAGAAAATAGTATGGTAAGAATTTTTTTTGTTTGTTTGTTTGGTCTGGTCTAGGGGTTCTCAAGCCCAGCTCTTTTCACTCACAACTCTGGTTCAAAGTATCCACAACAAATATGCATGAGGATAAGATGATTTCCTTATGAGCAAAGGCTGAAACGGCCAGGGCTCTTCAGCTTGGAGAAAAGACAGCTGAGGGGAGATATGATAGTGGTCTATAAAATAATGAGTGGAGTGGAACGGGTAGACGTGAATCGTTTGTTTACTCTTTACAACAATACTAGGACTAGGGGTCATGCAATGAAACTAGAAAGTAGTAAATTTAAAACAAATCTGAGAACATTTTCCTTCACTCAATGTATAAACTCTGGAATTCGTTGCCAGAGAATGTGGTAAAGGCGGTTAGCTTAGCGGGGTTTTAAAAAAGGTATGGACGGCTTCCTAAAGGAAAAGTCCATAGACCATTATTAAAATGACTTGGGGAAAATCCACTGCTTATTTCTAGGGTAAGCAGCATAAAATGTATTGAACCTTTTTGGGATCTTGCCAGGTATTTGTAACCTGGATTGGCCACTGTTGGAAACAGGATGCTGGGCTTGATGGACCTTTGGTCTGTACCAGTGTGGCAATATTTATGTACTTATGAGATAGATTTGCCTGCAATCTAGAGAATCTGATTGGCTGGTTTTGTTCCATGGAATGGGTTAAAAACCAGTGGTCTAGCCTATGATGAATCAATATAACAGGTGGCAGCTTCAAGATTTTTAAAAACTGTAAAAGCAGAACAAACAGCTACATGAAACAGCAAAATTTGTCAGGTACATGTGATGTGTGTCTAGTTTAGAAAATTATGAGCGCTTTTTTGCTTTCTGGGATTATGATACCCTAACTTGAAAATAGTTCAGAAAGCCTCATTTAAAACTTTTGGCGGCCTCTGAATACATACCTGAGAGACACATTTTTTCCATTCTGGTTTCCTTCACCTGCCCCTTCCCCCACCACCATGAATATGGGAGTTCAGTGACCAAAGGACTTTCTTTAATACTGGATTAAGTGTGAAGGACACAATGGATACCACCAAATAATTATCACTGAAAGTCTTAATTACAGATGTGGTATCTACAACTATCTTGAAATGACTTTTCCTGTACATAAAAAACTAAGGGGGTCTTTTGCTAAGCCATGGTAGTGTTTTTATCTCGCAGTAGAAATCAGCTGGCAGTAAACGCTGAGACACCCATTATATTTCTTTAGGCATCTCAGCATTTACCACAAGCTGACTTCTACCACAAGCTAAGTAGAGGAGTGTGGTAGCCATGTTAGTCCACTCTTAAGGTTATCAATAGAAATCAAACAAAATAAAACATGGAAAAGAAAATAAGATGATACCTTTTTTATTGGACATAACTTAATACATTTCTTGATTAGCTTTCGAAGGTTGCCCTTCTTCCTCAGATCGGAAATAAGCAAATGTGCTAGCTGACAGTGTATATACAGTAAGTGAAAACATTCAAGCATTACTATGACAGTAAAATAGATACCATTGGAGATTCTACATGGAATGTTGCTACTATTGGAGATTCTACATGGAATGTTGCTATTCCACTAGCAACATTCCATGTAGAAGGCTGCGCAGGCTTCTGTTTCTGTGAGTCTGACGTCCTGCACATACGTGCAGGACGTCAGACTCACAGAAGCAGAAGCCTGCGCAGCCACATTGGTGATCTACAAGGGCTGACTTCTACATGGAATGTTGCTAGTGGAATAGCAACATTCCATGTAGAATCTATAGAAATCAAACAAAATAAAACATGGAAAAGAAAATAAGATGATACCTTTTTTTATTGGACATAACTTAATACATTTCTTGATTAGCTTTCGAAGGTTGCCCTTCTTCCTCAGATCGGAAATAAGCAAATGTGCTAGCTGTTTGATTGATTTTGTTTGATTTCTATTGATAACCACAAGCTAAAAATGCTACTGTGGCTTAGTAAAAGGACCCCTATCATATCTAGTGCAGATATCATTGAATAGATTTTATCTTCATTTAATCCCAAATAAGTACACAAATTTGATATTTACACTAGAAATCACCTTTTGCAAGTAGAAATTCCAGTGGTAAACACCATTTAACAATACAGTATTAAAAACCAAAATACAAATGTAACAAGCCCATTTCATAATCCAACCCTTCACCCCTTCCCTTTCATTTAGGCTGGAGCAGGACAACATAGCACTTATCTCAAATACTAGCAAATGAATTGCTCTTCTCTTCCTCAGTATCCAAAGTGTTCCCCCCCCCCCCCCCCCCACTTCCATCATTAGACCTCACTGAAACTTTTCAGTTCACCCTTAAGTGGCAATCCATCGCCAGAGCCAGTGGTGGGAGGCGGGGATAGTGCTTGGCAGACTTATACGGTCTGTGCCAGAGCCGGTGGTTGGGAGGTGTGGTTGGGAGGTGGGGATAGTGCTGGGCAGAATTATACGGTCTGTGCCAGAGCCGGTGGTGGGAGGCAGGGATAGTGCTGGGCAGACTTATACGGTCTGTGCCAGAGCCGGTGGTTGGGAGGTGTGGTTGGGAGGTGGGGATAGTGCTGGGCAGACTTATACGGTCTGTGCCCTGAAGAGCACAGGTACAAATCAAAGTAGGGTATACACAAAAAGTAGCACATATGAGTTTATCTTGTTGGGCAGACTGGATAGACCGTGCAGGTCTTTTTCTACCATCATCTACTATGTTACCCCTGCTAAGCCAGACTTTATAGCAGTCTATGATAAATCTAAGTGGTAGGAAAAGCATCAACCAACACACTTTTCAATAGCCCTAAGGAAAAACCTTCCCTCCCCACATCACAGCTAGGCAGATTTTCCTTCAACCCTACTGCCTCCTCCTAGAGTTTGCCACCCTTTATGGCAGCCTTTGATGTCAGTGGGAGTTACAAGAACTGAAGCATCAGAAAGTACATAAGATTTATAAATTATAAATTGTAAAAATAAGTCAACAATGTAAACCAATATTTGTATAAAGTCTTTACCAGATGTTGCACAAATACATTTTTTTCTCATGCAAAATGTCAAATCTCTGCAATTCAGCATTTCTCTTCTTTTGTTTTTTATTTATGCAATTTTAAACAAATTTACACAAGCATCCACTTGTTACAGAAATATCGAGGGAAATATTCAAAACTGGAAAAAAATCCCCAGCTTAAAAAAAAAAGATTAAAAAACAATAAAAGTCCATATGATGAAATCTTTCATTCTTCCTTAGACACAAAACAGGTGCAAAAGTGGTATCACAAAGGAGGACATCCCAAAGCAAGAAAAATACAGTTCTTGTGTTTTATGATTACAGTTATACAATTTTTTTTGTAAAAGCACTCTGTGTTGTCAGCATTACACTTGAATAAAGTTTACCAATTCATTGTATGCCCATTAATTGCATAACATACTTCATAGAATGGTTATTTTTGGAGATACCACAATGTCCGATTCTACTACTCTGCTGTGATCAATACCTACTTGTGGTGAGTACAAGTGGTTAGGGTGGTGGACTTTGGTCCTGGGGAACTGAGTTCAATTCCCACTTCAGGCACAGGCAGCTCCTTGTGACTCTGGGCAAGTCACTTAACCCTCCATTGCCCCATGTAAGCCGCATTGAGCCTGCCATGAGTGGGAAAGCGTGGGGTACAAATGTAACAAAATAAAAAATACAAGTTTTATCCCTTTCTTTCCCCCTAGTCCCACACCATTAATCTCTACCGCTGACAAAAGAAAAAAAATCTGGTGACCTCATATTTAGCCATTGAATTTTACAAATGAGCATTTTTATAATATATAAAAAATCAAATTAAATCCATACATTCTTAATGGAAATCTCCAATACTATACATTTTATTTATTTATTGCATTTGTACCCCACATTTTCCCACCTATTTGCAGGCTCAATGTGGCTTACATGGTACCATCAAAGGCGTTTGCCCAGTCGGTAATACAAAGTTGTATAGTGATTGTATGAGGTATAAGTGGAGGGTCGGAATGGATGAAGATTGCTTGATGTCTTGTTCGATCATAGTCATGCTGTGTTGGTAGGTGAAGAGGGTTACGTGGGGTCGTTGGGGTAGGCCTTTTTGAAGAGGTAGGATTTTAGTGATTTCCTGAAGTTCAAGTGCTTGTGGATTGTTTTCACAGCTTTTGGGAGCCCATTCCATAGTTGTGCGCTTATGTAGAAGAAGCCGGCTGCGTAAGTTGTTTTGTATTTCAGTCCTTTGCAATTTGGGTAGTGTAGGCTTAGGTAGGATCTTGACAATCTGACTTTGTTTCTTATTGGTAAGTCTATAAGGTCCATCATGTATCCTGGGACTATGCCGTACATAATTTTGTGGACAGGTGCAGATTTTGAAGATGATCCGTTCTTTGATTGAGGGCCAATGCAACTTTTCTCGGAGGGGTTTGGCACTTTCGAAGCATGTTTTGCTGAATATCAGCCTGGCTGCTGTATTTTGGGCGGTCTGGAGTTTTTTTAATGAGTTGTTCTTTGCAGCCCGCGTAGATTCTGTTGCAATAATCTGCATGGCTTAGGACCATTGATTGTATTAGGTATTGAAAAGTTGCTCTTGGGAAGAAAGGTTTTAATCATTTGAGCTTCCACATTGAATAGAACATTTTCTTTGTTACAGAGTTTACTTGGCTCTCGAGGGTAAGGTTGTGATCGAGTGTGACACCGAGTGTTTTCAAACTGTCCGAGGTAGGGAGGGTATGTTCTGGAGTATTTATGGCTGTGGGTTTGTATTTGTTATATGGAGAGGAGAGGATGAAGCGATGTGTTTTTTCGGTGTTCAGTTTCAGTTGGAATGAGTTTGCCCAGGAGTCCATGATGTTGAGACTATCGTTGACTTTGTTGGTTATTTTTGTCAGATCATGTCTGAAGGGGATGTATATTGTAACATCATCTGCGTAAATGAATGGGTTAAAGCCTCGGTTGGATGCATCTGCTCATCTTCCTCCACATTTGGGTACCCTTAAAAAGGGGGGGGGGGTGAGGCAAGGCTAAATCAGATATCCACAATCATATTTAATATGATATTTTAAAAACATCTGTGCTTTGTAATGAGCAGGTCTACCTTTTCTTCTGGTGTGAATTGCTTCTCAGTATGATAAGGGAGCAGTAGCTTGCAAACACAACTGTGGCGGCTCTAAATAGAAATAGGTTTTGGGGGGGAGGGAAGCCAAAGTGACATTTCTGCACATCCCAACCCCCTTTTCCCCCACTTCTACAGTATGCATAAAAGAAACTCTTCCCCTTCCAAGCCAGTTTCCACTACTGAGTAAATCCGCCATTATAAGTGATAACATCATTCAACAAATTCTTTTATGTGGGTGTGGAGTTTGGATTCTCTACCGAGTTGGTCAGAATCTCAGTATAAGTCCAGTTGTGTATTATAAACTCCATATTCCCCAACAATGAAGCTTTAGCCTCCTTACAACTCATCACACAAAAATATTCAAATTATCACCTCAGGGCCAGCAAACGCTCCTTGTGTGGCAACTCTAATTGGATGTGGAGATCCATAGTCCTGAGCATTATTAATTTTCAGGCTACAAATTACAACAGACACTACATGCTAGCAGAATCCTTCACCTCAAGTCACAGGAGCAGAACATGACTCATACTTGATACTATGGAACTGGGAAAGTTAGAGTTAACATTTATATTTTAAAATGTTAGAAATTGTCTTAAGCGAGAAATGCTAGCTTAGCTGACCTTACAGGAAGGCCAGTAAGTACAAATAGAAATGTTTACTACAGACCTCTCTATCTATATTGACAAAGAAAGGCCTTTAGATAAGAGAGGTTAAAGAAGATCTGAAACTGACCAGTATTTGTGATGTCTTCTTTTGGAAAAATAAAGCATATGGTGTGTTTAATTAAAGAGAACAGGTTAAAATGTTAGTCTAATATTAAATCTAGTTGAGAAATGCTACGTAACAGGTTTTTTACTTTGTATTATACCATTATAAATTTAGACTTTTAGCATTTGATTAGGTTAAGTTCAGCATTCTAAAAAGATGTCTTGCTGATGCTGTGGAATTCTCTGTAGATGGATCAATAACCCCATATGTGGTTGAGGGTATAAATATAAACACTTGGGTTGCCAAACTTCAGAGAGACTTGAAAGGGGAGAGGCTTCTCTCCCCGTCTTCCCTCCTTGTTGCAACAAGATATATTATGCAGCTCTAATAAAAAGACCATTTTTATTGATCTCGTGGTATGAATTTTATTTTTACAAATTTATGTATATTCCACAAAACAGGGGGCCACATACAAACAAAATTTGAAACCAGAGATACTTGATTCTGCATGTCATGCAATACCACAGAAATAGAAAGAGATTCATATCCTTCTGTACAGTGCAAATTAAAGCAGACAGATGTAAATTCCTCAACACTGACATAATTCAAATCTCTAAACTGAAAATAAAAGACATTTTCCTACCTTTGTTTTCTGATTGGGAACAATCTGCTTCCGCTTCCCTCTTAACTGGTTCCAGGGCATCCTCTCCATTTGCTATTTCTTTTCTAACTTCCTGGCCTATGTCTGTATTTGGCACCGATCTTTTATGTTTAGCTTTCTTCCATTTTTTCTGCCTCCTTCTCAAATGTATCTAGTTTTCCATCTCTCTTCCCTGCCATCCATGTGTGGCATCCCCCCCCCCCCCCCTTCCCTTCATGTGCCGCATGTCTTCTTTCTTCCATTCCCTTCATATGTAGCATTTCACTCTTTTCCCTTCCCTTCATATACCGTATCTCTTCCTCAGGGCATTTTGTTTCTCCTCCTTTCCACCCGTTTCCTCCCACGGGTCTAATCTTTCCCTCTCTTCTTTCTTCTCAGGTCCCGTACCTCCCTTCAGCTGCGACTTTACAAACCTGTGGTGATTGTTGGCAGCAATTAGATCAGACCTTTCTCTGGTTGCTCTGCCACATTCCATCAACACAGCAAAAGAAAGCTGCGACATAGGGAAGGATCCCGGGGCTGGACAAAGGAAGGTTTAATCTAATCACTGCCAGCAGCTATCACGTTTGTTAACTCATGGCTGAAGAGTGAAAGACCAGACCCAAGGTAGGGCGATGATGCTGACCTTGCCTAGAAAGTGAACTGATTCTGGTTGGGGTGATAAAGGAGTGGCAAGCCAAATATTTGGGGTGGCAAATGAGAACCCAGTGACACACCTATGCCGCCACCACCCCCATCACCAACAAAAAGTATATTTAACGCATAAGTGTTATGCAGCATAGAGACAATTGGGGGATAATTATATAGAGCTTGTACTATATATGAGCCGTTTTACAAATAAAAAAAGGGCTTTCATAAAACTATGCAATCTGTGTCTAGGTGCTTTCAGGGCATAGAGTTTGACCAGAGATGATGGGGTTGCTTGTAGATGTGTACTTCCTAAAATGACCCCAAACATATGGCTCTTTTGGGAGGATGGCAAGGAAACCATCGTTGGAAAGTCATATACAGTATATTGTGCAGTGTTTACAAAAATGCATAGGGGACACTGCATGCATCCAGGAGAAGGGTTTGTGGTTTGATGAGACAGAAAGCGAATGTTTTTGTTCTTAAAGTGAGTGGAGGAGTGGCCTAGTGGTTAGAGCACCGGTCTTACAATCCTGAGGTGGCCAGTTCAAATCCTGCTGCTGCTCCTTGTGATCTTGGGCAAGTCACTTAACCCTCCATTGCCTCAGGTACAGACTTAGATTGTGAGCCCTCCTGGGACAGAGAAATATCCTGCTTACCTTGAGCTACTACTGAAAAAGGTGTGAGCAAAACCTAAATAAATAAATAAGCACTATATATAGCAAAAAACTGTGACATGAGATCAATTTATGCAGCAAAACAAAAAAAAGGAAGTCCTATACTCCAGAAGGAAACAACAGCAAACAAGGGGGTTGAGTATAAACACGTCAGTCGAAGTGCAATTCAACAAACAGCCTTTATTAAAATGACCTGACACAGTCACCGGGTTTCAGCTCAACAACCTGTGTCAGGAATCTAAAGGTCAACTTACATAAAATATTGACATTAATAACCAACATATGTAAATGATATTAATAACCATAGATACAATAAGTAAAATAAAAGTCAATTGCATAAGAACATAAATAATTAGCACCTTTGTTAAAAAATATAAATGAATAGTACATTAGAAACAAATAACCAAAACATAAAACAAATGTAAGTACTTATTAAATAACCACAAAGATGTGTAATGCATTAAAAAAATCCAAATATTAAACAAAATACAAATGCAATTCATAAAAGGAAAAGGACATACCCAAAGCACTCAGGATGATGTTATAATGGAAACAGTTTCAGTCTGGGAAGTAACAAAGTAACCTGTATTATTTGTGTTAAAAGAACAAACATGAAGAGATAGTATATGAATGGTGTGCGTGGTGTGTGTGCAGTCCCAAAATTAAAATGATAAAAACTTCCAATTGTGAAAAAGTACATCATTGAAATGAAATAACATGAAGATGAATGGCTAGAAAGCATTGATAAACTAGTACACTTCTTTTTGTCACCATTTTCAACATTTTTTTTTTGTTTTTGATGTTTTGATTGCAGTATGCTTTTTTTACATCACCATATGTATACTGACATATCATAGTTTACTTTTTACTTCGTTGTTTCATCTCTTGGCAACTTTGGTTTGTATGCAAGCTCTCCATCGCTACCGCTCACTTTTTCCTTTTCAGTGCCATGTTTAATGTTGTTTTCACATACGTTTCATTATGGCTATCCATGTGTCGCACGTCAGCACTGACGCACTTTAAATAGCTGCCGGCAGTGAGCATTTTTGGATGGTTATATGGTGAGTAGTTATAACATTGGCATTCACAATTCCCATCTGCCACATTCATTCTCAAATCATTCTACAAAATTACTACTTCACACAATTTCAATTCGAAATTGGTAAGACCTTGGCTGCAGCTTTATTAATAAACATCAACTCAGAAATACACAACTTGTCATAAACTTCAAACACCCCTACAGGTAGACTGTACTGTAACGCATTAGCTGTACCAATTACTTCCCTTCCATAATAACTCCCATCCCTCCCACGACCCGCAGTGCCACAGGGTCATGCCCCAATCTCATGGTGGTGACCAAAACAAGAACAAAAACTTTTTAGGCCTCCGTTGGGCCCTAAATTTGACAATTATTCACAATAACCAACCTAAAAATATTTCTTCCCTGTCAAAAGCCTGTCTGCCTTTAAAATAAGTCTCCAATAAATCTTGAATATCACTCAAAAATATATCAACCTCAATATCGGATAAATACACCCCATTCGGGCGATACAGCCCAGGGCAGTCTCGTGACGGCAAATCAAGAGACAGAACTATTCCCTGTAGAGCGATAAGAAAACAAACTGCTTCAACATTAGCCTGTTTTCTCAAATGCTTTATCGCTTTAACTTTTTGAGCATCTTTCCACACCAACCTAGGTACAATAGTAGACCACACCAAGCCTATGAAAGGCAAATAGCAAGTCACAACAAAGTTCTCTTAATCAGTCGTATTAATCAGTCGCATCAACTCCACCTCTTTAATATAACACAAATCACTAACCCCACCATGAATTACTATTAATTCAGCAGAAGAAAAGTGCCTTGCTTGCAGTAACAAAGGCAGAAGTTGTTCCCACTACATGCCATATAGACCAAGCCATTGAATCTGCAAACCAAGCACAGCTAATCCCAAATTACATCTAGATCTCTTCTCAGCCATTCACAATGATCAACTGGCAGGACATCTGGAAAAGAAGCTACAAAATATGAAATTAGTATGTGTTATGTCCAACTCATCCACTTTCACATATCTTTTAAAGCAATTAGATTTCCAATGACCCAATTTCTTTAACTTAGCTGTAGGACCCCCACCTTTTGAACAGCAACAGAAGCTGCCCCAATACAAAAAGAATGGGTCCCATAAACACTTGGGTACCTACCTATCACACTTAATCCCTTCTTCAGAACAGATGAAAACTGAATGCATGACTCAAATATTCTCTTCCTAACTGCACAGGGCAAAGAGAAAAGGAAGGTGCATGCTGCAACACAACCCAGTTCCCTTTTCCACACTGATCAGTCTTAGATCTACGAATATAAAGTCATATCTTATGCTTTTCAACCACTACATCATTCGGTAGCAATCCAGACTCCCCCAATGCAGTTTTACTAGAAGCACCTAACTCTCCCAAATGTCAAGCTTCAAAAAATGCTACTGTAAAAGCCAGTTTAAATAAACACACTTTGAACAGTGAAAAACACACTTTCTCCATTGACTTAATAAGGATAATTAATAACTTATAACTAATTGGTTGTCAAATGAAACTAACTGGAGCACGCTGTTGACAATGCACATAACCGCTTAATATCTTTTGAGTTATAAACTTTGTGGTAAAGTTACCAGCACCTTGCAGCTGAGAAATGAAAGCTGCACATGCTAAAGACTGTCGTACCACACCATACGACCACTGTTTTGTCCTAGCAAACAAAAAAAAAAACAAACCTACAACACACGATACTGGAATAGGAAATTGAAATCCCAAGTTCTGATTGTGTAAAAACAGCAAAAATTGCTTCCAACCACTTTTGCAAGCCTTCTGTGTATTCTCTGCCAATGAATTCCTTAACAAATCATCAAACACTTCAGGAAACGTCTCCATAACTCCTGTGGCATAACCGTTGCTGCACCATCTGCTGAAGAAGCCAATGCTCTGAAACAAGCCCACTATAAATGAGAAAGAGTCTGCTATATCATTGTGCACACCAAGAATTTGAGAAGCAGAGATCAAATTATTCAGTTTCAGACATCTCATCACAAACACAGCACCTCTACTAACAAAGGACAACATGCATATTGCTGCTGCAAATTCAAGTCACTATTCGTCACCATAGAATGTTGTCATATAGTCATTCCATTGAAGTGTGATAAAAGAGTGAGCCAGACTCTCAAATCCTCCCATACACCCTTAGTAATACAAACTAAATGATGCTTCTTTTTCAAACCTTTCAATAACACCTAGCAAAAATACTCTCCCCAAAGGGATCACCTGTGCAACAAAACTAAAATGCTCTATATCTGACTGAATATCTTTCAAAGCTAATTTCTTCCGCTTCTGAGTGTCTGCAATAGCCTCTACTAATTCCTCCACTTTTTTTCTTCAGTAACCTTGACTCCATACACACTGAGTCAAGCTCTATTCCCAGAAAAACCAGCCACAACATGGGCCCTCAGACTTCTCATAGTAACATAGTAAATGATGGCAGATAAAGACCTGTACGGTCCATCCAGTCTGCCCAACAAGATAAACACATTTTACATGATATGCGATACTTTCTATGTACAACTGAGTTTGATTTGTCCTTGCTATTTTCAGGGCACAAACCGTAGAAGTCTGCCCAGTGCTCTTCTTGTACAAAAAGTTCTGAAGCTAATGTCGAAGCCCCTTAAAATTTACACTCTAGCCCATCCATATCTATTCAGTCACAATCAGTCCCCTTTCTCCTTTGCCAAGGGGATCCCCATAACTCTCGATATACATTGCAAAGCTGATAACTAACTCGGCACACTGAGTACTAACTAAAGAGAGAATTAGTTTCTACAAAGCGGGGAGAGCACCCCTTCAGGAAAAACAGGCCATTTGGACAGATCTGAAACTGTCTTTCCAAGCATGCCTAGTTTTTCAGAGTTTTTTTTGTCTGCAGCGTGGTGAGCATCCACCTCTCCTCTAACCTGGACCAATCATAGGTGCTGCATATATGCTGGAGACTTGTAATTGGGTATTTCATATGTGCTGGAGACTTGCAATTGGTGTCCTTGCCATACCTCTTCTCAGTAAATTACTTTTGTAACAGGATATACCAGGTATCTGAGTTGCCTTAGAACGGTGACCATCAGAGTTTGTGACCAGCCAGAAATTCCTGCATGTGGCTGATAGGAAAAGAAAGATGGGGGATGGGAAATAGTACCACATATCTGAAGTAAAACATTATAGCTTATAGCTAAAAATTATAGACAAGACTCACCAGCATGAGCTTCTGACACCAGTTTGACTCCCTCCAACTGCCTTGTCTCTCCTTGGGTGAAAGTAGGATCCAGTCTACTAACGGCCCTAGACCCTTCCTCCAAAGGCCCAGCCACTGCATCCTCTTTATAACTTTGGCCATTAGTGCCTTGCACCTCCCTCCCTTCCCTATTCATTTTTCCCTTTCTTGCTTTTGAAGCCCTTTGAAACTTTTTCATAGATTTGCCCAAACCTTCATTACTTTTAGCAATTCTTTTATTTACTTTACCTTTCCCATTCCCCCCCCCCCAACTTCTTTTCCTCTGTGACTCCCTTTCACCTTATACTTTATAAACCCCCACAGAACTTTTCTTACTAGCCCTTTAAGTAAATCAAAACAATTGTCCTTTCCACCTAACTCCTACAGGAAACCCCACAGCCTACAGCAATTTCCTGCCTCTTCTTGTCATAGAAAAACAGCTCCAGGAAACTTTTACTGCTGCACAGGGCTCAGCACTTACTGCCTGCCACCTTCCTGTTTACCAACTACCTTTCCCCCAACATTTCATTCAACGAGCACCTTACCACATCACTTTGTGTTTTGACGAACCAACAAAATTTAAAACTCCAGACCTGCCCCACTCCCCAACAGGGATTCCCTACAGTACTGCCTCCAAATCCAGATCCAAGGCTGAAGTTAAACAGGTCAGAACATGTATTATTCCCTACCACCACATATAACCTCAGTATGAGGCAAGTTCCCTTTTAAGTTTGTCGGCACTTCACATATCTTGGCATTGTATTTTATTGGTGCATGCTTTTTTTTTTTTTTTACTGTTATGTTTACCATAACACATTTTGGCATGTTCCATTTTTGCTTTAGAGCACTGGTATACTAGTTTATCAATGAGGTCTAGCCACTTTCATGTTATTTTATTTCATTTACATATTTTTCACAATTGGCAGTTTTATTATTTTAACTTCGGAACTGCACACACACTATCTTTTCATGTTTGTTCTTTTTAACACATTACATACAGGTTACTTTGTAGCCTGAAGGTGTTTCCATTATAGGATCAGCTTGCTTGCTTTGAGTATGTCTTATTTAAGTGATGGTAAAGACCTGAACGGTCCATCCAGTCTGCCCAACTGTCACATTATCAATTCAAAATTAAAATCAACAATGAATGTGAGATTATGAAATGCATTTGTATTTTATTTGGATATTTATTGTTTTTAAAGCGTTATACATCTTTGTGTTTATTTAACATGTATTTACATTTGCTCTTTTTATATTTTGGTATTGTTTCTAATGCACTATACATTCTTGCAGTTACTTATTATTTACATGTGTGCCCTACTTATGTTCCATTTGTATTTTTTAACAAAGGTGCTAATTATTTATTTTTCCTATGCAATTGATTTATTTTAACTTATTTCTCTATTTATATGGCTCCAATTGTATTGGTTTATGGTTAATGTCATCATTTTACATCCATTGGTTATTAGTGTCAATATTTTATATGCTGCCTTTTAGACTCCTGACACAAGCTGTTGAGATGGAACAAGGTGACCATGTCAGGGCATTTTAATAAAGGTTGGTTGTTGAATTGCACTTTAGCTGATGTGTTTTTACTCCACCTCCTTATTTGCAAAGATCAATTTATAAACATGTCTTCTCTTAAGTTTCCACTACCTTAACAAATGGTGTACACATCTCAAATTAATGTCATAATAGTGGGCTATGAGGAAAAATACACATTTTCAAAACAGAAAAAGATCTCAAAGATTATTATTAGCATGTAAATGTTTGCATCTGTGTGTTAATTCTTCTAATCATAGATCACTTACATTTATTTAAGTCACTGAAAAATGGGAGGTTTTTCAACTTGCATTAAAAAAATGTGCAATTTACCTAATCAATCCATATCTCAAAGTAAAAGTTCTAATCTTCTTTCAGGTCCAACTCAGAGTGGGCTAGAATTTCACAAAGCTGCTTCAAGGTTGTTTTAAGGACCAAATATTCATTTTCAAAATCTCTACTTGTGACATAACATAAGCATTGTCATACTGGGACAGAACAAAGGTCCATCAAGCCCAGCGTTCTGTTTCCAACAGTGGCCAATCAAGGTCACAATTAAATGGCAAGATCCCAGAACTGCAAAACAGATTTTATGCTACTTATCCTACACATAAGCAGTGGATTTTCCCCAAGTCCATCTTAATAATGGCTTATGGACTTTTCTTTCAGGAAATTATCCAAACCTTTTTAAACCCTGCTGTTTTAATCACATTCGCTGGCAACAAATTCTAGAGTTTTAATTACATGTTGTGTGAAGAAATATTTTCTCTGGTTTGAATTTACGACTTGCCTCCTAGTCCTAGTATTTTTGGAAAACATAAACAAGCAATTCACATTTACCTGTTCCACTTTAATCAGTATTTTATAGACCTCTATCATATTTCCCCTCAGTCATTTTTTCTCCAGGCTGAACAGCCTTTGCTGCTTTAGTCTTTCCTCATAGGGAAGACATCCCATCCCCTTTATCATTTATCACCCTTCTCTGTACCTTTTCTAATTCTACTATATCTTTTTTGAGATGCAGTGTCTATCAAACTGTTTGAAAACATGTGGCTGTGGAGCTCTTTAGTGTCAATGCTAATCGATGTGCAAAGCATAGCATATCTGCTTCCTAACACCTCCCCTACAGTAAAGCATGATGATGACAACATTATGCTGCAAAGATGCTTTGCAGTAGCTGGACAGGGAGGCTTGTGGCGATTGAGGGATGAAGAAAATCTGCCCAATCTGCCACAGTCAGGGACTAGTGAAAGAATCATTCTCCTGTTGAAAGGTCAAGTTTAATTGCAAGCTTAAAACAGCAAAGGTAAGCCCAGTAAGAAATGAGTGTCGAGCGGCCCAGTGGAATCCCAGATCTGAAACCAACAGAAAACATGTGGCAAGACTTGAAGACACCAGTCCACAGATGATTTCCAGTCAACTTGAAAGAGCTCGAGATGTTCTGCCAACAAGAATGCAGAGCAGGATGGTGCAGTTGGTAGATGCTTATCCTAAATGATTCATGATTTTGTATTACTGCCAAAAGGGGCTTCCATCAAGTATTAAGTCAAAGGGGATAAAGACTTATGCAGTCATGAGACTTTTAGATTTTTTTTTAATTTACTTTTGAATGTTTATGTTTAGCACATTCTGTACTGTGTGAAAAACTGTGCAGACAGTAGAAACTCTTATTTTTAATGAATTCTGAATTATGTTTCCAGTCAGCAAAATGTGAAATATGTGAAAACCTTTTACAAAAGTGCTACACCTACTGCATCCAAATGGAACTCAACTTCGGCTACCAATGAAAGGCATGTATAGTGTCATTAAATTAAATGACCCCTAAAAAAAAAACCTTACTGTAATCAGCCTTATCCAAGTTCTTCCAGACCCTCTGTGCAATAGCCTGTGTTTAGTTATATATATGATACACAAGTTTTCTGAACAGTCCACAGCTTGTCAGCTGGACAACATGCTTGCAAGTGGAAAAAACATTTAAACAGGAGAAATGTCACAAGATCTTTCATCAGGCTTGTGATCTCCTCTGTTTAGCAATTAAGGATTACTTGAGTAAATGTATTCCTTTATCATGTATTTTGAACTTTAAATGGACATAAGTGTATACATTCAAAATGCCCTAATAAATTTATGCACATTCATTATGAGTTCATCCTCTTCACTGGGTTTGACTGCAGTGTTGTGTGAACCATCTTAAATAGCAGCTACTTGTATAAACATGAGTACAAATCAGTTCCCATTATTCTAAATGGTGGCTATTCAAAGACTGGAGGTTGCCCTCTCTATTTACACTTTTTGTACTTAAGCAAAAATTTTAATAAAAGACAAGTCACAACTAAAGTTTCTCTTTTTAATGTGGAAATTATTTTCAGAGGGATAATGTAAACAAAGTTCAGTGTAAATCTGCATAGTTATTTTTCATTAAGTAGTTTTCAATTCCATGCTTGCCAGCTGAATGTACTGCAAAAAACGAATGGATTTTGTAAAAGAAGATAGATAGCCCTGGAAGGCAATCAGAAATACTAGGGCTCTAACTGCAATGGTCCCCAATCCTAAGTAACTCAGAATTACAGACAAAAGATAAACTTATTTGACAGTGTAAGATCCAAAGGAGAGTTTGTATCATTTAAGACCCATTCATTGTACTACTGGGATAAGCTGAAAGATGACCATACTGGATATGTGCACATTTCGATTTTTCACATTTCTAGACAAAGTCACAAATATAGCAATCTAGCAAGAAATATTAAAACCTGCATAACAATTGAAAGTATACTCAGAGAAGCTGGAAAATTGCATCTCAGACTCTTGCCGTAGGAGCAATACAAATTTATCTCCAACAAATATGCTCAGTGAGAAAAAGGCCTTCTACAAACAGTCCCAAAACATTCTAACTGTATTTTAACTAGATCATGGTTGTTTTCAGGCATGTTAAACAAATTAAGCATAAAATAGTTTACACATTGGCAAAGCAAAGACTAGACAATATTCCAGCATTCTATACTTCCACAGGCCAAAATAACCGCAATTGTTGAAGGAATCAATATGCAGAATTTACACAGCCCTACAGTTCTGTAATGGGGTACCCTACCACCTTTAAAGGAAAGGGTCAAAAAGACTGACATTATCAAGCAACAGTGTTATCCTAGCCCTTGGTTCTCAACTATGTTCCTGTAAAATGGTATCTTTCCATTGTCCTTAGGCTCCCCATTTGCCTTTAAGACAAGCAAACGCAGCAAAAACACTAACTTTTGAAAACTATTTTTAAGTGCTGAACCAAAGACCAGTTTACAAATGTGATGGAAAGGCTCAATAGGCAAACTGGTCAGTTTCTGCAGAGTCTACTGGGACAACCGATCTGGAAAGCCACAGAGCTGACCATTTTGCACACTAGGACTTTTCCAGCATTTAGTAAACTAGAAACAGAAGCACAGAATGGGTTCCATGCTTCAAAATACAAAAACAGAATATTTAAGAACCCAGAATTGTGTTCACTGGGCTTCCTCCGCTTGTTCTTTTAAAAGGAGAAGGGTAACTCACTTACAATGCAGGAATGCTAAGGAAGAATTCAGGCAGAGTATGGACCACTACCTAAAAACTACTCAAATTTTACACATTTTAGGTACAAACTTTGGAGTATACAACCCAATACCATAGCTAATATGGATATGTGAAAACTAGTTTTCTTGGGGTAATAAACCTATGTAGGTACTCATCAATATTCAGACAGAGAAAACATGCCAAGTAAATTTCTTAGCCTTATTCAATTGGTGTGGGGGTGTTGAGGAGGGCAGACTTGAAATTACACTTAAATTCTTTAATATTGACTAGACCATTCCCATAGGTTACAGTAGCATTGCATAACATTTTCTAAGGCTGTCACTTTAGTTTTACTCATGGATTCTTAAGATGACATTTTCTTCTTGCACTCTACAGAGCAGAAGACCATTTTTTCAACTGGCATGAACTTCTGCCCAATCAGACACTTGTTGCAGCAGGAGCAGAGAAAGCATTCAGGTGTAGCATGCCAGTGGAAGCTGTTGTAACTCACACGTTGCACTTCTGGGTCGATAGCGTTATGACACCCTTGACATAGCTGAATAGGTGGAGGACCAAAAAAAATATATGAATGGATACATAGATGCAACTTTTGTTTCTGGTTAAAAACATACTGATACTATTCTTATAGGTCTGACTTTTCAATTTTAGCATTTAAAGACTCAAAAGAATGCCACAAGTCAGTCAATCTCAATCTCTGCACCTTCCAAAAACCAAGAAGATCAGAAATGAGCAGGTTTCCTTTGCTGACCCCTTTCACTTTTTGTCACATGCTTACAGAAAAACACACACTTCCATACAATCTCTTTGTATTAGAAAATGTTCATTAGTTGAATAGTATCACACTTCTGCATCAGGCATCTGAAATTGGTAATATTCATGAATATTACCAGATCCTACAAATATGCAGCATACTTTTAAAATATTTGCTCAGGAATCTGGAAACATATAATTTAATGAAATTTTGCTACTTATAACATTCTATTACTGAAAACAAGGCCACAAGCATAATGTTTTATCAGTAGATGTACAGATAAGAATAGGAGGGGAGAAACAGTGGGACATTTACTAAGGTGTGTTAGAATTTTTAGCTGGCACTAAACGCCGAGACGCCCACAGGAATATAATGGATGTCTCAGCATACTGCTCACAATGCAAAGTGATTGCACAAATAAATTCTGCCATTGTAAATATGAATCACAAGCGAAGACTAATCTTTTCTCACTCAGAATGCTGCATTTAGCAACTCCAAGTAAGGACTTTATTTGTTTACACTGTCACAATTTTCCTTTAAAAAAAAAAAAAAAAAATCTGTGTACTGCCTGCTGCTACCCAGTTTTTCCTAGTGAGATAATCTTGGGCCACCATAAAGGGTGTCCTACCATGGGAGGAAAAACAATGCTGAAGAAAAGATCTGCATGAGCTGCCATGTGGGAAATGAGGGACAGACTTTACCATCTCACCCCACAGATAGAAGTGTCCTTGCCTCATTGGTAGAAACTATGCTACTCGATACTGATCATGGCTCGGCCCCTCCACTGAGGTCACTACAGGTTTCCATAAAGGACAGCCTGCCATAAGTGATGGGTTAACAACTTAAGGTGAACTGAAGGGTGTTTTCACTTGGGGAACACTGAGGTCTATAGATGAAAATGTTGAAAGGGCATTTTTCATTGTTAGTGGTTGGGGAAAGTGAAGAGCAGTTATTTGATTTTATTTAGATTTTTATTTACATAGTGCTACTCCACCCCTAGTAAGAGCAGGCTGGAACTGGGATTATTAAGATTGTATGTGTGTTAATATTGTATTTGAAATATTAATATTGTATTTTCATTTTAATGCTGTAAACTGTTAGTCTATCAATCTAAGCAAACAAAAGGATGTAGTCTCACCACAATTATAAAATGTGGATGGGAAACAAGAAAAAACAACAGATGATGGAAAATATTTCATCACACCAGTCTTTGGTGCTTATTTGAAACGTGCAGTCTTATGGCATAAAAGGAGTCCATGGCATCAAGTAACACCAATCCGTGACCAGAAAAAAAAATGGTAACTTCTCAAACAAAGCAGAAACAAAGGCAGGGTGCTGGCTCACAATGGTGCTGTTTTGCGGTAAAAATAGGGTCCCGGGTTCAGAAAACAGAAAGAGAAACTGTGTGACATCACCGGGGGGGGGGGGGGGGGGGGGTCTGTCAGATATGTGACGGTAGGATAAATCGAGATTGTACTGTATTCCTATTTATATCTGATCAGTATAGTAATATTTATTTTGCATACAGTTTTACATTTTGGGCTTTGATTTTTTAGTATTGTTTCAACCTTATGACTTGTTATTTGTATATATACTTATGTTGGTTTCTATAACATATTTATTTATTCACACATAAATATATATTTGCTTATTTGTACTAAACCACGTTTTTCTTGTTGGATGTTCTGTTGTAGTACTGCTGACTCCTGACACAGGCCAAGTACCAAAACACGGCTGTGCTGAGTTTTCTGTGCCATGGATTGGTATTACTTGATACCATGGACTCCTTTATGCCACAGACTGCATGTTTCAAATAAACATCAAATAAAGACTGAATGACGTGAAAGACATCTTCCTTGATCTGTTTTTCCTTCCTTCCCATCCACAGTCTATCAATGTAAAAAATAAAGGAAGTTTTCCCTTGCAGTATCTGCTTTCACCTGCCTGCCCTTCAGTATTTACTATCATTACACATCCTTGCTCATGTGTGTGTATCCAGAGACCGTGATGGATAGCTATTAAGGAGGTGCATTTATTAGCACTCTCAGTGCATGCACAATTGATTTAACACACTTTAAACCTACGATGTAACATACCTACAACTGATTTGCACATGTTAAATGTAGACACATTTTAGAACTTTAATAAAACATGTGACATGTCAATGAAGATTTTCCAAAAGTGAACAGAAAATGGTTTTCCTGTGCAAATCCTTAATTTCTATGATGACAACATAAGAGTCTGCTGAAAATCTGTGTTAAATATCTACCTTAAATTTTGCTAATTCCTTTTGAGGTGGCAGTAAGTGCAACAGCACTAAATTCAGCGGTCATAACAGCTAGTACACAATAATGACCTGTGCGTTAGCCGTCACAGTCAGCCACTTATTCACCTGCCCAGTGTGGGTTTGTGCTGTCTACCACGTGGTAAAACTCACGCTAATTTTACTCCCTACTTTCTCTCACCTCCTACTTCAGTTATTTTTTTCCATCTGCATTAGCAGATTAAACACAGGTGGCCTTTATCTTCAGTTACAGACTTTTACAACTAGGCAAAGTTTAATTTAAAGTGATTTGATCCAAAAGAAGGGTTACCTTTGGAAGCTAATTAAAAATGTATTAAGTAGTCTAATAAAAAGGTACCATTTTATTTCTATTTATTACCTTCAAATGAAATATAAAACTCAGCTGTTAAGTCAAATCAACAGTTCTTTATATTGTGCAGCTGTAATGTCCAACTCATTCTTTTAGTATCTGTCATCTCTCATTGATACCTGGAGTTGAAATGCTGCAAGTTGAAATGGACTGTTTATCAAAGTTTCCAAATGTGGTAGCAAAAATGGATACTCTTTAGACATGTGCAGACTTACTCTCTTCAGGAAGGTTGCCGATTCAAATGTGAGCAAATTGATTACAACCGAGGGGGAAGTGACGCCACCGAGAGCAATGGCCACTCGAGCCCTCCCCCCACCCCAGCCCTATTCTTAATATCATCCCAGGCATCAAACATAGCAACAGGTTAACTTTTGCTTGAGGGCACTAGAAACATTTTCTGGAGAGGTGCTATGGTTTCTAAAGCAAAAGGGAGTAGACAAAGTTCTCCTCTCTGAACACAATCAGAACCTGCAATCCGAGACCGCCAATATGACTAGCCATCAAGCAGGAGAGGAGCTGGTAATTGCAATGGTTCCCATGCACCCTTCCAATAGTGAATGATTGTATCAGTCACTAATGGTTGTTATCTGGCTCTTCAAATAGAGCTTCGGGACATGCGTCAAATGATAAATCAGAGGCAGTTCTATCTAGCTCTAGAGCACACACTTATTCGCTGGACTAGTGGTCTTTGGGTGACAGGGTCATATTGAAATCCCCCTAGACTCCTAAATTAGACTCCACAGCTCAACAATACTACAAACATTTACTACTGATTTTCTTTTTGTAAACTTATAAATAAAAAAGTCTTAATAAAAAATAACCCCATTGCTAAAAATGCCTGGACAGAAGGGCTTTCAATGAGTTTCTATAACATATGCACCACTTGCATGAACACCCAAGCAGTATATACTTTCTATTCTATACCCCACGCCTCTTACTCTAGGGTAAGGGATCTGGAAACCTGGGATCATATCTGCAGAAACAGAACCTATAGTGTGGTCTGATCACATGAGCCTTTGGGTCCTCTGTAAGGGGAACTACCAAGATTGTAAGCTCCAATTATGGAGATTCAATGAGAATATATTTGACAAGGACACTAATACAGGACTTCAACCAAGCTATTCCTGAGTTTTACACCTGATGTATCTCTGGGAATGGCTTGGGACAGCTTTAAGGCATTTGTCAGAAGGTGTTTTCTCATGTGGGATAGCAAACAGCAAAAAGAACGGGAGTAGCGGGATCAAGATCTCAGGAGCAACACTCAGCATCTTGAAGGTCAATACGCCCATGATCCCAAACCAGCTTTACTCAACAGATTGTGGAAACTCCATAAGTCTTTGGGCTAGCAGAGAAGATGGCGTACGACATGCATAGTTTAAAGCGGGTGTATTTTAAGGAGGGGAATGGGGCTAGCAAGTTATTGGTTCACTAACTGAAGGCACAGCAAATGCAGATGATGACACTGGGTATGGAAACCCCTCCAAGATATTCCTCTGAAGTACAAGCCTCAAAACTTGAGATGTGGTAATAATTGGATCAGGCTTACTTATCTGCTCTCATGGAGGATCACAGCCTCTCTTTAGATCTGGAGATCCAACAAGTTGAGGAAGTGCATGATGCTATATGGTATCTCAAGCTGGGTAAATCTCCTTGCCTGGATGGTTTGATATCTAAACTTTTAAAGAAAGACTTTCTCTGGTCTACTGGCTCCCTTTCTGACCTCGGTCTTCAATCCTTTATGCTGGAGGTGGGTATAATTTTAACCTAAACCTTGGAAGGACCCTAATCTTTGCAGCCTAGACTGACCAATTTCCCTCCTTATTAGCCAGTATCCTGGCTAAGAGACTCAATAGATACAGAGGGCACATAAGATATCTGAGAGTCCCCATTAGCCCAGGGTATGAGGACCTACATAAATTATGGCAAACTACTGTAAGATCTTTCAGTGGACTTGGATAGATGGCATGAACTTACACACACATGGTTGGGGTGCATTGCAATTACTAAGATGATAGCCTTCTCTAGGTTCTTATAGTTATACCAAAATCTTCCTCTCCCAATACCAAAGCAGGCAATAGATAGATTACAACAAACTTCTCTCAATCTGAAGAAAGCGCCCCCCTCTCCCCCATGGGCTTCCAGGCTGGTGCTAATGAGGAAAAAGCAGGTTGTGGGAATGGGAATACCAGTCTCTAAAATATACAAAATCCCTCCACTGCCAGATACTGTAAAGCAACACAAAACCTGCAAATAGGATACTCAGAAACTATATAGCAAACAGAGCCTGTGGACAGCTGACCTACAACACGTTCAACTGGGTCATAGGGAAGCAGAAATAGGGACCAGTTACAGGGATTTCTTAAGATTGCTGGTCTTCCCAGCTTGCAGACAGCAATTGTTGTAAAGTAAACAAAGGCTTGCTGTGTACACCAAATTTTTTGTGACACACCTCCCATCTCTTGGAGACATACTGGTTGAGACCCACTTGTCAAGAGCACGTGTGCGCTAGTAGAGGTCACTGTTAAAGCACAGAGACACATACTGTATGTTGCCTTTATAAAATAAGCGCTTTGCGGACATTTCATACGGAAAGTAATTTTCTAACAAGTGGCCTAGTTTAGAAATAACATTTTCTTGCCCTTTCAATCTGTGTCATGTATATTTATAAAGCACTAGTGATAAGCTGATAGAAACTGTGGCTAGATTGAAACTATGGACATTTATGCTTGCTCAGGGGCAGGAGTAAATGCTTTTGCACTGAATGTGCATGCAAATCGCAACTCCATCCACGCTTAGCCCAAACTCCAACCCAAAATAACCTACAACATGGGTCAACACTTTCCTGCTGTGCGTTCTTTCAATGCACATAACCTATTGGGTAAGTTTATGAAGAAATTATAAATCAAGCCACTAAAATGGCAAGAGTATTCAACATTAACTTTTTTTTTTGACCTTATCCCATGATCCTCTATTCTTACGCTTTTATGATCTTGGAATGTATCGGTCATTATGGAGAGAGTGTAGGTACTTACCACAGCATAATTCTTTACATAACAAGGCTTGCAAACAGGCTTATCATTCACCATGACGTAGATCTCCCCCGCCAGAACACAGTCGCAGTCAAAACAGCAAAAATGCTTCAGGTGCCAGTTCTGACCTTCTGCCTGTGTATACTCATTGCTGAATATTAGCTGAAAAGATGAAAAATGTTTTCAACTTACAATTTTTTAAAAATGTCCTTCTTAATGGTGACCATTTTGGTAATTTCTTTGTGTTCCACTGTTCATAAAAATATTTTTGTGAAGGTAAGCATAAGCCCGGCTCAGGGAGTGAAGAGTAATAGTCAGTTTGTAAATTAGGAAAAAATGTGCCTGAATATACTTTTTAGTCTTGCACACTGAAATCTTTCAGAAAATGTAGGATCATTTTTTTCATTTACTCAGATCACACATGACTAGAGAGCAACAAACTGGGATAACATGTCACAGAAACCATTACTATGACCATGTGATTCAGCATAATCATTTCTAATCCTAATGGACTACATAAATGGAGAAATTATGCCTTACCTGATAATTTTCTTGTTAGTCAGCAACATTGTTCTAAAACAAAGAGGTGTTATCCCTTCCTACCAGCAGGAGGAGGTAGAAAAAAAAAAAACCTGAATTCTTCCAGTGACATCACCAGCATAAGCTAAGATGCTCCCTAGAAAAATCCAGTATGTATCTGCACAACAGTGGTGTCTAGACAGAAATATTTGGGGAGGCAGTCAAAGCGACATTACTGCACATCATGTCTCTCCCTCTCTACCTTTCCCTTCTCTTTTGTGTGTAGTATGTCTCAACCTCAACACAACACAATCAAAGATCGTACTGGACAATTTACTATCCTCTTTCCCTTGACCCATGACGCCTGATTCACCTCTATCTCATCTGACCACAACACAATCTTGTATTTGTTATCAGCCGAAATGGCAAACGCCTTTACGGTACTTTGTAAGCCACATTGAGCCTGCAAATAGGTGGGAAAATGTGGAATATAAATGTAACAAATAAATAAATACCTTCCTGTGCAGCATGTCTTTCCTATGATAGTGTTCCTGCTATCACCATCATTTTCTAATATATTAAGGCAGTAAATGGATTTGGGACATCGGAACGTAAATTGTTAGAGGTTTATGAATCATTTATTGATAAGCAATGCTTTACTTTAGATAATGAAAAATTTTTGCTAATCATTTGTATTTTAGTGGACTGGACCCAGATGTAGTGTTTCTGCGAAACATGCCTCATGTCGGCTATTGGTCCTGCAACTATTAAGCTAAGCAGCATTTATGCACTTGAAATATATACAAAAAGTTAAAAAATATATTTTGTACTATGAATAAATGTTTAAATGACCAATGAGGAGGCAGGACAGCCAAGAGTTGTTTGGCTCTTGTGAAGCAAGTCACCACCGAGGTAAAAAATGTTAGCGTGTTTGTTGCCAAATTGAGAAGTATAAAAATAGTATATTAGCGCTGGGTGTATATATGACTAGTTTTATAACCTGAACCCCTGCTGTTTGAAGATTATTTTGACCAGTTAATTAGATATATATTTTATCTGGACCATATCTACTGCTACCAGTTTTTACTTTATTTACTTAAAATCTAGTGGAGAGGAGTAGCCTAATGGTTAGGTGCAGTGGGCTTTTAACTGGCTATCTGGGTTCAATTCCCACTGCAGCTCCTTGAAACCTTGGCCAAGTCACTTAACCCTAGATTGCCCCAGGCACAAAAACCTTGAGCCCTCTAGGGACAGAAAAAGTACCTCCATATAATGTGTACATCTAGTAGTGCTATACAAATGAAATCTTCTAGATTTTCAACATAAGAGAGCCTCGCAGGATCAGCTTTGCTTACCTCATCGCAGCCAGCACAGCGTGGTTTCTCGCTGTCGCAGTAGTGCCTGCCACAGTACAGCTTCCCGCCCTTCCAGAAGTAGATCATGTCTACAAGCAGCTCCTTGCAGACTGAGCAGATGAAGCATACAGGATGCCAGAGTTTGTCATAGCCAGCCCGCTCTGCATACACTGCAGGATCACCCTCTTTCATGTTCAGTTTGCAGCGGTAACAGGACTGTAACAAAGCAGGTTCGCTTTAAATCACAAAGCACATAACTTCTTAAACATAAATGGAATCATCATGTAACTTGTGATCAGTTTGCTTCTCTGAGAGGCCCTTTTTACTAAGCTGCGGTAAGCACTAATGCATGCATAACACTTTTAAAAACCACTACGCTCAGGCATCCCACAGTAGCTTATGGAGCTGCGTGCACTTCTAAAACCCCTGCCACACTATGTGTATTCAGTACATGCTGACCTAAGAATTTTAATTAAGGTTTAACAAAATGCTAGTCAGTCATTTTGTACTGGAGCAATTCATTTCTCCCTATAAGGATGTGATTTTTCAAACAAAAAATGACCTTGTTCCTAGGGTACTAGCATTAGGTGTTTGGACAAACTCAGGGCTTTTATGTAGGGAGTACTCTGAGGTACCAATACTTGCACCTTTTCCACTGCATGCTAAAATAGACCCACTGACCCCAAATATTAGAGCCCAGGCTTTGCAACCCCCCCTCTCCAGAGTAGCTGGCATCTCTATTTAACACAATGTGGAATCCCACTTTAATTCTGTGTTGCACGTTTTCATTAGTCCTAGTAATCATCATCAATCTTTGGTATGTTATGTAGTCATCTAATGACAAAAAGTTCACAAAAGCCAAAAGATCAAATCTGAAAATCTAACAAAAATCCTCTCAACAGCACATGTGCAATTACACTGAATGAGGCAAATATCTTACAAAAAAAGTGGAGAAAAAAAGGCCTCAGTAAAGCCACTCAGCCAACCAAAGTTTTAAAGCTTAAGCCTCATTCAGCTTAATTGCACATGTGATGTTGAGAGGGCTTTTGTTAGATTTTCAGATGTTATGTAGTCACACAAGAAAAGTACCACCAGTGGTCCCCAAACTCCAGGCCTCATGAACCACCAAACCAGTAAGCTTTCCAGCTGAACTGTGATGAATTTATAAGATACTTGTATACATCTGATCTGTGAACAGAGTTAAATCTGCAGCCTGTTATTAGCCAGAACACCATACTAAGAATCACCGATATAAATCAGCAGAAGACAAACAGATTTACTACCATATTTTGCACTAGTCCCCGTGTTGCCAGTGATCCAGTTTTCAGATGAATTTCTTCAAGTATGCTTCCAAAACCCATGTTAACTGAAAGAAGTTCCTATGGCTTATAAAATTCTTACCAAGTGCCTTTCAAGCATATGAAAGGCTTTAAAATCCTTTAAACAGCCAGATAGCAAGAGACGTCCAGCACTAACCAGTAGTAATATCCTGCAATTTTAAAACTTTCAGAACCTGAAAAATGGATTTGTTCAGATCTAGTAAAGGGTATGATACATACCTGTAGCAGTTGTTCTCCGAGGACAGCAGGCTGATTGTTCTCACGACTGGGTGACGTCCGTGGCAGCCCCCACCAACCGGAAAGAAGCTTCGCGGGACGGTCGGCACGCAGGGAACGCCCACCGCGCATGCGCGGCCGTCTTCCCGCCCGTGCGCGACCGCTCCCGCCAGTTGAATGACTAGCAAAAAGATGAAACACACAACTCCAAAGGGGAGGAGGGAGGGTAGGTGAGAACAATCAGCCTGCTGTCCTCGGAGAACAACTGCTACAGGTATGTATCATACCCTTTCTCCGAGGACAAGCAGGCTGCTTGTTCTCACGACTGGGGTATCCCTAGCTCTCAGGCTCACTCAAAACAAGAACCCAGGTCAATTGAAGCTCGCAACGGCGAGGGTACAACAGAAATTGACCTACGAAGAACAACTAACTGAGAGAGCAGCCTGACCAGAATAAATTCGGGTCCTGGAGGGTGGAGTTGGATTTACACCCCAAACAGATTCTGCAGCACCGACTGCCCGAACCGACTGTCGCGTCGGGTATCCTGCTGGAGGCAGTAATGTGATGTGAATGTGTGGACAGATGACCACGTCGCAGCCTTGCAAATCTCTTCAATAGTGGCTGACTTCAAGTGGGCCACCGACGCTGCCATGGCTCGAACACTATGAGCCGTGACATGACCCTCAAGAGCCAGCCCAGCCTGGGCGAAAGTGAAGGAAATGCAATCTGCTAGCCAATTGGAGATGGTGCGTTTCCCCGACAGCGACCCCTAGCCTGTTAGGGTCGAAAGAAACAAACAATTGGGCGGACTGTCTGTGGGGCTGTGTCCGCTCCAAGTAGAAGGCCAATGCTCTCTTGCAGTCCAATGTGTGCAACTGACGTTCAGCAGGGCGGGTATGCGGCCTGGGGAAGAATGTTGGCAAGACAATTGACTGGTTAAGATGGAACTCCGACACCACCTTCGGCAGGAACTTTGGGTGGGTGCGGAGCACTACTCTGTTGTGATGAAATTTGGTATAAGGAGCATGAGCTACTAGGGCTTGAAGCTCACTGACCCTACGAGCTGAAGTAACTGCCACCAAGAAAATGACCTTCCAGGTCAAGTACTTCAGATGGCAGGTGTTCAGTGGCTCAAAAGGAGGTTTCATCAGCTGGGTGAGGACGACGTTGAGATCCCATGACACTGTAGGAGGCTTGATAGGGGGCTTTGACAAAAGCAAGCCTCTCATGAATCGAACGACTAAAGGCTCTCCAGAGATGGCTTTACCTTCCACACGATAATGGTAAGCACTAATCGCACTAAGGTGATTCCTTACTGAGTTGGTCTTGAGGCCAGACTCTGATAAGTGCAGAAGGTATTCAAGCAGGTTCTGCGCAGGGCAAGAACGAGGTTCTAGGGCCTTGCTCTCACACCAAACGACAAACCTCTTCCACTTGAAAAAGTAACTCTTTTTAGTGGAATCCTTCCTAGAGGCAAGCAAGACCCGGGAGACACCCTCAGACAGACCCAACGCAGCGAAGTCTACGCCCTCAACATCCAGGCCGTGAGAGCCAGGGATTGAAGGTTGGGGTGCAGCAACGCTCCGTCGTTCTGTGAACTGAGAGTCGGAAAACACTCCAATCTCCACGGTTCTTCGGAGGACAACTCCAGAAGAAGAGGGAACCAGATCTGACGGGGCCAAAAGGGCGCTATCAGAATCATGGTGCCGCGGTCTTGCTTGAGCTTCAGTAAGGTCTTCCCCACCAAAGGTATGGGAGGATAAGCATACAGGAGGCCGGTCCCCCAATGAAGGAGAAAGGCATCTGACGCTAGCCTGCCGTGTGTCTGAAGTCTGGAACAGAACAGAGGCAGCTTGTGGTTGGTCTGAGAGGCGAAAAGATCCACCGAGGGGGTGCCCCACTCTCGGAAGATCTTGCGTACCACTCTGGAATGGAGCGACCACTCGTGCGGTTGCATGACTCTGCTCAGTCTGTCGGCCAGACTGTTGTTTACGCCTGCCAGGTATGTGGCTTGGAGAAGCATGCTGTGCTGGCGTGCCCAGCGCCACATCCCGACGGCTTCCTGACACAGGGGGCGAGATCCGGTGCCCCCCTGCTTGTTGACGTAAAACATTGCAACCTGATTGTCTGTCCGAATTTGGATAATTTGGTGGGACAGCCGATCTCTGAAAGCCTTCAGTGCGTTCCAGACCGCTCGGAGCTCCAGGAGGTTGATCTGCAGATCCTTTTCCTGGAGGGACCACATACCCTGGGTGTGCAGCCCATCGACATGAGCTCCCCACCCCAGGCGAGAGGCATCCGTCGTCAGCACTTTCGTGGGCTGTGGAATTTGAAATGGACGTCCCAGTGTCAAATTGGTCCGAACGGTCCACCAGCGCAGTGAAGTGCGGCAGCTGGTGGAGAGGCGGATGACATCTTCTAGATTCCCGGTGGCTTGGAACCACTGGGAAGCTAGGGTCCATTGAGCAGATCTCATGTGAAGACGAGCCTTGGGAGTCACATGAACTGTGGAGGCCATATGACCCAGAAGTCTCAACGTCTGCCGAGCTGTGATCTGCTGGGACGCTCTGGTCTGCGAAGCCAGGGCCAGGAGATTGGCGGCCCTCGCTTCGGGAAGATAGGCCTGAGCCGTCTGGGTATTCAGCAGCGCTCCTATGAATTCTAGAGACTGGGACGGTTGGAGATGGGACTTTGGGTAATTTATCACAAACCCCAGCAGCTCCAGAAGTTGAATAGTGCACTGCATGGACCGGAGGGCTCCTGCCTCCGAGGTGTTCTTGACCAGCCAATCGTCGAGATATGGGAACACGTGCACTCCCAGCTTGCGTAGGTAGGCCGCTACCACCACGAGGCACTTGGTAAACACTCGTGGGGCAGAGGCGAGCCCAAATGGCAGCACACAATACTGAAAGTGGCGTGCGCCCAGGCGGAATCTGAGATACTGTCTGTGAGCTGACAGTATCGGTATGTGAGTATATGCGTCCTTTAAATCCAGGGAACATAGCCAATCGTTTTTCTGAATCACTGGCAGAAGGGTGCCCAAGGAAAGCATCCTGAACTTTTCTTTGACCAGGAATTTGTTCAGGCCTCTCAGGTCTAGGATGGGACGCATCCCCCCTGTTTTCTTTTCCACAAGGAAGTACCTGGAATAGAATCCCTGCCCTTCCTGCCCGGGTGGTACGGGCTCGACCGCATTGGCGCTGAGAAGGGCGGAGAGTTCCTCTGCAAGTACCTGCTTGTGATGGGAGCTGAAAGACTGAGCTCCCGGAGGACAATTTGGAGGCAGGGAGGCCAAATTCAGGGCGTATCCGCACCGCACTATTTGGAGAACCCACTGGTCGGAGGTTATGAGAGGCCACCTTTGGTGAAAAAATTTTAACCTCCCTCCGACCGGCAGATCGTCCGGTACGGACACTTGTAGGGCGGCTATGTTCCCGTGGATCCAGTCAAAAGCCCGTCCCCGGCTTTTGCTGTGGAGGCGCAGGGGGCTGCTTAGGCGCACGCTGTTGACGGGAACGAGCGCGCTGGGGCTGTCCCTGTGCCTGACGAGGCCTTCGGGCCGGCTGGGTGTACCTACGCTTTGCAAAAGAATAGGGTGCAGCCTGCCGTGCCCGGGAAAAACGCCCACCAGTGGGGGCGGATGCTGAAGGCGCCCGGTGGGAGAGCTTGTCGAGAGCGGTTTCCCGCTGATGCAGTTGGTCCACCATCTGCTCGACCTTCTCACCGAAAATGTTATCCCCCCGGCAAGGGACGTCGGCCAGTCTCTGCTGGGTGCGGTTGTCCAGGTCAGAGGCGCGCAGCCATGAGAGCCTGCGCATCACTATACCTTGGGCCGCAGCACGAGATGCCACGTCACAGGTGTCAAAAATACCCCTGGACAGGAACTTTCTGCATGCCTTCAGCTGCCTGACCACCTCCTGATAAGGCCTGGACTGCTCCGGCGGGAGCTTCTCGACCAGGTCCGCCAGCTGTTGCACATTGGTCCGCATGTGGATGCTCATATAGAGCAGGTATGACTGGATGCGGGTCACGAGCATGGAGGATTGGTAGGCCTTCCTCCCAAACGAGTCCAGAGTGCGAGACTCCCGCCCCGGGGGCGCCGAGGCGGTATCCCTCGAACTCCGTGCCCTCTTGAGAGCAGAATCCACGACCGCTGAGTCATGGGGCAATTGGGGCCGCATGAGCTCTGGGTCGGAGTGGATCCTGTACTGGGACTCTGCTTTCTTGGGAATGGTGGGGTTAGTTAACGGTCTCACCCAGTTCCGGAGCAGCGTCTCCTTCAGGACATTGTGCAGCGGCACCGTGGAGGACTCTCTAGGTGGTGATGGATAGTCGAGGACCTCGAGCATCTCGGCCCTCGGCTCTTCCACAGAGACCACGGGGAAGGGAATGGTGATCGACATATCCCGCACAAAGGAGGCAAAGGAGAGGCTCTCAGGAGGTGAGAGCTTCCTCTCCGGTGAAGGCGTGGGGTCCGAGGGAAGGCCCGTAGACTCCTCTGAGGAGAAATATCTAGGGTCCTCCTCTTCCCCCCACGAGTCCTCATCCTCGGTATCGGACATTAGCTCATGTAGCTGAGTCCTGTACCGGGCCCGGCTTGACGTCGAGGCACCGAGGTCTCGGTGTCGTCGAGCGGTGGACTCCCGCGCCGGCGGGGACGGAGCTCCCTCCATCGACGTCGACTCCACCTGCGTAGCAGTCGAGACCGGCACCGCAAGCGGCGGCGGTGTCGACAGCTCCGGCGCCGGGCTAGAGCTCGCCGGCGCCACAGTCATCGGCACAGCCTGGCGCATCAGCCCTTCCAGGATCCCCGGAAGGATGGCTCTGAGGCACTCGTCCAGGCCCACTGCCGGGAAAGGCGGTGGGGCCGGTAAGGGTGTCGGTGCCGGAAGCTGCTGGGAGCCAGGAGACGGCACCGAGGTGCCGGAACCCCGACGCGTCGGTACCTCCACAACCGACGGGGACCTCTCCTCTCGACGATGACGCTTCGGCGTCGACTCCTCTTCAGGATGCACCGAGGGCGTCCGGTGGCGACGCTTTTTGTCCTTCTTTCGATGCACGTCACCGGCGCCGGAGGGCATGGAGGAGGAGGAGGTCGATCCCCCTCGGTCTCGAGGCACCGGGTCAGACAGGGTTCGGTCCCGTGGCTCACGAGCTGAGGGAGTGACCGGGGCCGACTGCCCACGCGGCCTCTCAACCCCACTCTCACCGGCGGACCGGCGGGCCGACGGGACCTGTTCTCCTGGGGTCGCTGCCATCGGTGCCGATGTCTCAGGCATCGATACCGGTACCGAAGAACCGGCCTTCGATACCGATGCCGTCGAGGTCGACGTCGAGGGGCCGGCGCAAGTTCCAAAAAGACGGTCCCGCAGAACTTGCCTCGCAACCTGAGTCCGTTTCCGGAGACCGAGACACAAAGCACACGACTTGAAATTGTGCTCCGGCCCGAGGCACTGGAGGCACCAAGCGTGGGTGTCGGTCTGCGAGATCGGCCGGCCGCAGCGACCACACTTTTTAAATCCACTCGGGACCTTCGAGGACATCGACGGAAAAATCGCGTCGGCGAAGTCAAAGTCGTCAATGGTGGCTAAAATCACACCACGAAAAACCAAACGACCGAGCGACCACTAGGCCGCAACGTAGCGTCCCCGCTGGAAGCGAGGGAAAAGGGGAGCGCGTGCTCCACACGCGCAGTCTTTTTTTTTTTTTTTTTTTTGTAAAAAGAAAAGGTAAATTAAATTAACGAAGCGCGATCCGTGTATACGCGATCGCAAGAATCCGGCGGCTGAAGTAGAGAGAGCGGCAAAGCACGACTCTCTCCAGGCGCGGAAAAAAAGGAACTGGCGGGAGCGGTCGCGCACGGGCGGGAAGACGGCCGCGCATGCGCGGTGGGCGTTCCCTGCGTGCCGACCGTCCCGCGAAGCTTCTTTCCGGTTGGTGGGGGCTGCCGCGGACGTCACCCAGTCGTGAGAACAAGCAGCCTGCTTGTCCTCGGAGAATATATAATACTATTTTAACAATTCCATTTCAGAACTGGTATGCAGTCTAAACAGGTATCTATTAAAAAGTGATAATGAAATAAATATTGCATTTCCTAAGAAACTACGTTAATATAACAAATCACCAAGGAAAAACAAAAAAAAATATTGAAATCAAAATGAGGAATCTGAAGTTTGGTCAAGAAACCAATTATCTTAAGATGGGGCTACTATGCTGCTGCGATCGTATGAATTATAATTCTATGCTTGTAAATCAGCATGCCAACTAAATCCTGCCAGACATCTTTGCAGAGTTTGGTGCCATTAAGTGTTAGGAAACTGTGTAGTATATTGGAGTTTTAATTCTCTTTATAGCATCAATGATTATCAATGCAATAACATACTAATGTACATTTTCTAATAATCAAAATAATGATAGGACATCAGACAAGCCCAGTGCATCAAATTAAAAGTACAGGTTTTATCTCTATTAAATAAGATCCAGGTCTGCTATGCAATATACTACTTACATATTGGCCTTCCTTTGGAGTTCCCAGTTGGTCACCCAAAGCTCCAATGGTTGCAGTGGTACTTTTGTCCCCATCGCTAGACTTGTTCTTTTCTGCAGGCCCATCTACCTCTTTAGGAAGCTTGACATCACCTACACCAAGCACCTCATTTTTATATTTCTTCACAAACTGTTCCATCTGCTTCACCTCGTTGGGGGACAATTCATGGCACTTGGAGGGGTCCTGGTCGTGAGCAGGCAGCTGCTTAGCCAACTGCTTCTTCCTGTACTGAGCTCCTTCTGAACCGGCCACGGGCTGCTTCTCTTTTGGAATCATTTCCATATAGCGTTTAGCCTAGTATAACAGGGATTAGCAGCATTAGACATCAGATGCCATTCCAATTAGTGAATCCAAATTTTTAAACAAACAGACAAGCTGAAGCAGCCTAGGATTTTATTTCTGAAGTTAACAGACCAAAGAAACGTCTCTTCTACATTAATATTACAGTCAGCCACCACACTTGAACCAAGGCAAAGGAGTGTTAACCTAGCTTCCCCATCCCCCCAATCATTTTTAATTAAATGTGCTCTCTTTTTTAACTATGACTATATTTCGGATTTCCTACTACTTAGGGATGAGCAAGATAAAACCCATTACTGCAATAAAAAAAAAAAGCCAAAGTAATAAAGCTAAAGTAATACCTAATTGTAAGAAAACAGCCTCCCCCAAATATAAAAATACATCACTAGCAAAAAAGCACAAGCAAAAAAGATAGCACATGACAACTCTACAAGAGTAACTAGGCAAGTAAAAAAAGATGGATATTGGACTTTAGCACAGCAGAAGCAGGTCAGATCATCCTCCTCCTGTTATATCTCATGCTGAATTCCTACACACACAGTCAACAGGTTGATGTTTTAAGCAACATGTCTTAAGAGTCTTATCCTCTGCTTCTGTATCAAAGTGGATACGTTTGCCTTTTCCTTCTTCTAACCCTGCATCTGACCCCTGTGCTACAGTCCTTACCATATACAGTAACAAAAACCACACAACTCATGAATGCTTTCTTTGGCACTGAAGCAAGACGGATTATGCAGCTTTCATCAATGACTTAAGCCATCCTAAAAAAGCATTGGGTTAAAGGAATTTGGAAAACCTTCATAGACAAGCCATCAAACTGTTTAGATTTTAGTTTTGTATCACCTCCAATCAGATGTAATCTGTTGCAGGACAACATGTGGCCTTTTAGAAACTCCATTTGATTTTTAAATCATTCAGAGAAGAATTTGGGAATGAGAAGTTGTGCAGCTCAGCAGACTTTGTTTGAGGACAGCATATGGCAAGAGTTATTTTTCTTGAAAACTCGGACAAATTAACTGGCCATGAAATAATGACTATTTTTGAGCATTTGAAGTGGAACTAAGGGTCAATCAAATTGTAGGAGATACACTGTTAGTCCAAAAACGTATCTGAAACTTTTCAGTTACCCTCTTGTAGGTCAGTGAAGAAACAATGCAATTATAGTGCATTTAAATAGAATACAAACTGATCCAGATTTTATGTTGTTTGCATGTGTTAGTATAGCTCAGTGAAAGGGGATGGAGGAAAGAGGTGATGAGATTGTTTTTACTAAGGCCCTATACTTGATAACGTGTGAGAAAACCAAATTTCTCTATCTACTTCTTTCATGTCATTCTCAAAGTATTATTCTAATTTCAAACACTTTCAGTTCCTGTGTGCTCCTGAAGTTTCCTTTAAACACCTTTATCATAAAAGGTCATCAAGGGACCTTTTTACTAAGCTGCATTTGCCGCTAACGTACACCTACTACAGCTTAAAATAACTTACCGCAGGACACGTGCACAGGCGTCCTGCAGAAAGTGTGAAGTTAGCGTGCGCTAATCTACACACTAAAAAATGCTTTTCTTTCTTGGAGGGGGTGTGTCTGTGGGCTTTCCTGCACTAATCAGTTAGTGTACAGTAATGTAACTGTGCTAAGTGATTAGTGCAAGATTATCGTGTGAGCCCTTACCACCTACAAAATGGGTGGTGGTTAAGTGCTCATAGGATATATATATATTTTTAATGTCCACAGCGCATGGCCATTAATAAAAAAAAAAAAAAAAAAAAATTGGCTATTTTACAGCTGCAGGAAAATGGTCTTACGGGCCCATTTACTAAGCCATGTAGATGGCTACACGTGCTAAATTGGAGTTACCGCCCGGACACTGCTTGGCCCTTGTGGTAATTTCAATTTTGGCGTGCGTCCACTTCACGTGTCCGAAAAATATTTTTTTTATTTTCTGACACCATTACCACCCGGTTATCATGCGAGACCTTCCTGCTAGGCCAATGGCTTGCGGTAAGGTCTCAGACCCCAAACGGACACGCAATTTTCATTTTGCCACACGTCCATTTTCGGCATAATTAAAAAAAAAAAAGATATTTTTTTGTAGGTGCACTGAAAAATAATTCTGCGTATGCCCAAAACATGCGTCTACTCTACCACAGTCCATTTTTCAGCGCACCTTAGTAAAAGGACCCCTTAGTGTGCAGGAAAAATGTGTGCAAGGGCGCTCTAAGGATACTTTTTGCCACAGCTTAATAAAAGAGACCCTAAGAGTAATTTCCCTTTGAGAAGTGTACTAGCTGTCATTTTTTTGTTGCTTTTTTCCTGTAATATTTCGTTATGTCTATGAAGATTGATGTGTCCTCAAATTTTGCCTTTTTTGTCCATTGTAGTATCCTTCTTCACATTTTTTTGCATTGGACCATATATATATTAAATATATAGAGAAGCATGAATGTAACCTATTATTTTGAATGTCTTTCCCATGTGGGTAACTCTAGGAGTTTGTGTAACTACAACTCGCATTGTGGCATCTAGAAGATTTTGGGTCATTCTTTGAAGTTTACATCTTTTAAGTTTTGATTTCAGGTTAGGTGGTTGACAGAATGTTAGAACTGGAGACAGGAAGGGAGGTAATTTTCTTTAAGTAATCCATCCTCCAGAAATGGAGGTTGAAGAAATTTTTATAAATTCATTAGGTTTACTAGTTCTGATTATTTGTTACAAGTGGTAGAAGGAAACGTTGTGTCTTACTTGATAACTTTCTTTCCTTTAATCCTATCAGATCAGTCCAATGGGTTGTGTCTGTTTACCAGTGGATGGAGTCGGAGAATGAAAAGCGGTTCAGAGCATATACTCTGCCATGCAAATATTTTGAATCAGGAGACGTGCAACATACAATGTCAATGCAATACTTCTAAACCGGTTTCCCCTAAACTAGGGTTCAACACTCTGTACGATTTAAAAAAGTCCAAATCAGCCTCAAAGCAGTTTTCTGTATAAGCTGAAGTTTGAGATATCTAGAACTTAACCCTAGATTATTTACTATTATTAGCATTTGTATAGCACTACCAGATGCACGCAGATCTGAACACCTGACATAGAAAGACAGTCCCTGCTCCATAGAGCTTACAATCAAAAAATACGGACAAACAAGACAATTAAGGGTCAGGGAAGTACTGGGTGAGAAGAAACAAGGGGGGGGGGGGGCAATTGAGTAGAGGCTAGGAGCCAAAAGCAGTGGTGAAAAGATGGGTTTTCAGCATAGATTTGAAGACAGGTAAAGATGGAGCAAGATGTACAGGCTCAGGAAGTCTATTTCAGGCATAAGGTGCCGCGAGGGAAAAGGAACGTAGCTTGGGGTTAGCAGTGGAGGAGAAGGGGACAACAAGAGAGATTTGTCCAGTGAGCGGAGTTCACGGGGAGGAAAGTAGGGAGAGATGAGAGTGGAGAGGTAATGGGGAGCAGCAGAATGGATGCATTTAAAGGTCAGTAAGAGAAGTTTGAACTGTATGTGGAAGCGGAGACGGAGCCAGTGAAGTGACTTGAGGAGTGGGCTAGTAGTCTAGGTGAGGCAAAATTATCATTTGGACAAGAAGCGAAAAAGCTTCCAAAGTAAAACGTGAATGTATCAGTCTCGGCTGTCTCAATTTGAATAATGCTTTCTTCTATAAATTGACTTGAAGGCCATAAGAATGTGCTGAATCCAATATAACCCCCAACATACGAGATTCAGTTTCAATAGCGAGTATCTTATTGTTGCCTAATACCAGGGAGGAAGGCACCACTACATTAAGTCTTTTGAACCACAAGATCTTTGTTTTACTTGGATTTAATTTCAGTTTGTTCATGGATGCCCAATACTGAATCCTATTAATTCCTGAGCTAACAATATCAGGTATCTCCCAGTGCCCAGGGTTCATCGCCGCCACCTCTAATGCTCTCTTGGGGGTGGGCTGGTCCTAGACTGGCTCTTCAGCAGCTGGAGGATGCCCTGTATGAGAGTGTAAAAGGTTTGAAATTAAGATCAACACATTCTACACTGCTTGCATAGTGGTGCAGCTGGCCGTCAGGAAGCAGGGACAACTGGGGGCAGTTATTGTTACCTGGGAGACATGTCTGAAGTGTAGCACCAATGAGATGACAGCAAGGAGCCCTGGAGGCAATGATGTCAGAGGGGTTTGTCCCCTGAGATGGTGGTCTGGCTATGGGCACACAGGATGGGTTCTGGGCCTGCTTGAGGGCCCAGGGTAAGCATGCGTTTTAGTAGGTAATATGGCACTATTTATTTATTAGGATTTATTTACCGCCTTTTTGAAGGAATTCACTCAAGGCGGTGTACAGTAAGAATAGATCAAACATAAGCAATAGGCAATTACAGCAGTAAAAATATTCAAACAATGAAAAGTATGGCATGGAGGGGCATAATTGAAGGAAAACGCCTATCTCCATGGGCGTTTATCTCCGAGAACGGGTCCGTGAAGGGGCGGACCGAACCGTATTTTCGAAAAAAATAGACGCCCATGTTTTATTTAACAATGTGTGAGCTGGGCGTTTTTGTTTTTCAGCGATAATAGAAAATGAAAGCGCCCAGCTCAAAAACGAATAAATCCAAGACATTTATTCGTGGGAGGGGCCAGGATTCGTAGTGCACTGGTCCCCCTCACATGCCAGGACATCAACCGGGCACCCTAGGGGGCACTTTTACAAAACCAAAAAAACAGGTAAAAGAGCTCCCAGGTGCATAGCACCCTTCCCTTGTGTGTTGAGCCCCCCAAATCCCCCTCAAAACCCACTGCCCACAAGTCTACACCATTACTATAGCCCTAAGGGGTGAAGGGGGGCACCTACATGTGGGTACAGTGGGTTTGGGGGGGTTGGACGACTAATAAGCATTAAGCAGCACAATTGTAACAGGTAGGGGGGATGGGCCTGGGTCCACCTGCCTGAAGTCCACTGCACCCCCTAACAACTCCTCCAGTGACCTGCATACTGCTGCCAGGGAGCTAGGTATGACATTTGAGGGTGAAAATAAAAATGTGTGAAACATTTTTTTGTGGTGGGAAGGGGTTAGTGACCACTGGGGGAGTCAGGGGAGGTCATCCCCGATTCCCTCCAGTGGTCATCTGGTCATTTAGGGCACTTTTTGGGGCCTTATTCGTGAAAAAACAGGGTCCAGGAAAAGTGTCCTAAATTCTAGCTAAAAACGCATACTTTCTTCCCATTATCAGTGAAATGCGCCTATCTTTGTTCGGCAGATAACCACGCCCCAGTTCCGCCTTCGCCAAACCTCTGACACGCCCCCATCAACTTTGTCCGCATCCGCGACGGAGTGCAGTTGAAAACGTCCAAGTTCGGCTTTCGATTATACCGCTTTATTCGTTTTGTGAGATAAACGTCCATCTCCCGATTTAGGTCGGAACTTGGGCGTTTTTCTCGTTCGATTATAAGCAGGATAGTATACTACTTACAATGTCAACATAATAGAACATTTTGATTGATAATGAAGGGTAAAGCAAAGATGGAACATATAGATATGTAAGAGAGTAAGAAGAGTTCGAAAGTAAGGTAATTTAAAGAAAGTTGAGCATGAGATCAGAGATGGTTTAATATAATCTCAGCTAGGATAGGAGTGGATAAACATGTCCTGCTGCAGTACGTGCAGCCCGTTTCACACCTTGTGTTTGTGAGTGAGACTAACAAGTCAGTTACTTCTTCCATTAAAGGCCTGGTTGAAGAGAAAAGATTTCACCTGCTTCCTGAAGTAGAAATAGTCTAGTGTTACGTGGAGCCTTTCAAGCAGTAAATTCAAGAGCGTGGGCGCTACTCCGGAGAAGGCTCACTTGCAGTTATCACATCAAGTAATGCCTTTTGGAGAGGGTGTGGTTAATGAGTCCTTGAAAGGGCCTTAGTGTCCTTGGCGGTGTGTTGTTGCATGGATGGGGCCATTGTTTCCCTTTCTGTCAGGGATGTGGGTATGTGCATCCTCATGTCTATGCGTCCTACAGCTGGCTGGAAGATGGCAGGGGACACTGTGGTAGCCGCAAATCCTTCTGGTCACCTTGGTTTGGGGGAATCTATCTGTGGGGTACTGATGCTAGCTGTTTTAAGGTCCTCACTGATGGTGATGGCTGCATATCACCCCACGACTTGTGGCCATACTTTGGGGGTGCACGGGGGGGAGGGGATTGTAGGCCTATAATGTGGAGATTTCAGGGGCCCCAGCTTGGGCCTAGAGGATGTCTCATAGGGCAGAATACTGATCTTTAGAGAAGACAACTGTACATCCAATTAGTGTGGGCTAGGAGGCTTGAGAGAACATCCATTTGAGGCGCAAATGATGCTGTGATGGCCCTCTATGGGCAGTATAGTGTCCTTCTTGAATACTCCTTTGTCAGATACATGTCTGGTGTAGGGGTTAGGGCTGTGTTCCCTGAATGCAGGGGGCGTGGGTTTGATTCTCACTGTGGGTGTTTGGGGTTACTGTTTTATTTCCCCTGCCATAGCACCTCCGATGTGCTAGGTAGATGTGTGTGACACGCTGGGCACTTTTGTATTGGTCTCTGGAGGTTACTAACCAAACAGCTTCACCCCTACCCCCTTCCTTTCTATGTTATCTCATAGGGTAGGGGGTTGGCGCCAACACATTCTAGTAGATATGGGGGCTGCGGGCACTATAAAAAGGGTAGCTGCATAACCAAGCTTTGATAGGGGACAGAACTGTTATAGGGGTGCTATGTTTGTGGTACTGACATCATGCCCTGAGGCACTCCTGCATGCACCAGATTAAGGCAGGGTCCTTACCAGAGCGACTCAAGGTCCCATGTATTCCAAAGTGTCTGCAAAATGCATGCTGGAGACAGGGGTCAGGTGATGGGCCTTCTTGGCATCACAAACATTATTTTTGACATGTTGTGCAATGCTCCTCGCATAGGCTGTGACAGATGGCAACGGGGGGGGGGGGGGGGGGGGCTGAAGGGATGGGTATGCATTGCACAGGCACAAGTGCTGCATGAGCCGAGGTGGCTATGGGGCACAGGATGGCATGGCGGCCTGTGGAGCATGTGTATGGGCAGTGGGGTAACGCAGCTGTGCCTTTGGGTGTCTCAATGTACTTGAGCTGCTGCCAAATGTTCCCATCACTATGTAGGCATGGGGGTCCCAGGTAAATGCAGCCCCATATTTTGTCTTTGCATGGTTAGTGAATAGGCCCCATAATTACTTGTCATTATATTAATCTGCACATTCTGATTTCCACAATGTTTTTATTTCTCTAATGAAAAAGCAATAATGTATTGCAACAACAAAGGGACCTCAGTGCCTACGCGTATGGTACTTGTACATCAGTGGTACTGTGATCCGGTGGGGGTGGGGGAGGGCACGACATGACAATGCTTCACTCACCTTTAGACTGCTCTTATGGATCTTCATACCCACAGGGGGACACTGTGGAGTGGGAGGTGGTGGTGATTGAGTATTTGTCTCTAGTGCCTGAGGCACAGGAGAACCAGTAGCTCTGTCTTGTCCACCGAGAAATTTGGTTCCCTTCTCAGAGAGAGACACAGCTGGGCATTTTGAAGAACTTTCCTCCATGTACAAAGGTATACATGCATGTTTTATAGGTAGTTGTCAGATATTTTTGGAACACGGGGACCAGTACCGCCGTTGAATGTTTTGCACAGGGTATTTTCAATTGGTGGAAATGCTCATCTCCAAACATCTAGAAACTTTTCGGGATGTCTTCTTTCAAAACTTTTTTTGGGGGTATTTCTGAATATCAGAAAATGTTTAGTTTCTTCTTCCATTATGGACTTTAACATTTTACGATAAACATTTTTCCATTTGGACGTCATATCGAAAATGCCCCTCCACATCTGTTAAAGGTAACTATTTACATATTTAGGAATGTCTCCCTCCAATTGTGAAATACAAAGGTTAGAGTCAGATGTTAAGATCAGAGCTGTAAGAGATAAAAACTCAGTAGTGGAAACATGGTTTTAAGAAAAAAAAAAAGGGGGGGGGGATGCAAAAAAAGACATACCAACATACTGATAGTGGCACGTGAAATAACCCTTCAGTGTAGGAAAAAAGGTTATTAAATAGGGGTGGGCAATTAACACGTTAAAATTAACACACCTAGTTCATTTTCATGTCACTCTATTTTTATTTATTTATTTTTAACACAGACCCTCCTCCTCCTCCTCCCTCTCCCCCCAAGTTTACCTTTACAGCATGGCTTGGAGCTCTGCTCAGCTTAGCATCCTTATCCCAGTTTCTCTAATGCGCCCCACACTCCCACGATGCTTTTACTTTTACAACCGAGCTACGACTTTCTACTACCTCGCTACCTCAATGTCTTTGTCTTTCCCTGTATGGCTGGGCTCTCCAGATACCTGTGCAGTGCAGGACGTTGGGGAAGTCTCATGGGACTTAAAATCGCAAGACTTCCCCAACTTCCTGAATGGTGCGGCTCAAGTATTTGCATAGCCTGGCCATGATGGGGAAGACAAAGACTTTGAGGCAGCAAGGAAAGAGAAAAAGTCCGGAGCTCAGCTGTAAACACAGGGGGGGTGAGGGTGGGGGTGGGAATGAGAGAAACTGGCACGGGGATGCTAAGCTGAGCAGAGCCCTGCAGCAGCCATGTGCGCCCCTCCATGCTGCTGTCCTTTGTGCGCCTGGTGGGGCCACTGGTGAATGGCATGTCGCTGGGCTTCATGCTCAGTCTGCTGTTACTTGGGTGGAGGAGCCATGTGGGGGTGCAGAACCTGAGAACAGAGGACTTACTGCAGCAGGGAGGAGGCAGCAGACGCAGCCAGAAAGCCCAACGCCAATCCGGTGGGTCTGGGGTCCAACAACAGCGAGAGCTGGGCACTAAGGATTGTGCCATTCAAGCTGCCCAGCCCACAGGTGGCTCCCTCAAAAAAAATCTATCATGCCTGTTTTAGAAGTAAATGCCAGGGGAGGGGAGAGAGAAATTGGGTGAATGCTGGGGAGGCTCAAAAAAAATGAATAAAAAGAAAAGAACAAAAAACTGGAATGGGTTACAACAATATCAGAAAAAAAAAAATCACTTGTGCTGCTTTTTTCAGTGTAGCATTTTCAGTTTAGTATTACATTTTGCTTGAAACTTCCCCCTTTTATCAAGCCACTCGGCAAAGCCAACACAGCCCATTCAAAGTGAGTGGGCTTTGTCAGCATTACCGCAACAGCAGCTGTTAGCAATGCTTGATTAAAAGGGGGCCTTTAGTTTTTTTACTGCCCAAAACGCATGCAGTCATCAATCACGATTAAAATTCTTAATCGTTCCCATCCCTAGTATTAACAGATCAGAAAAACCTTTAGGCAGGGGAAGTAGGGCTTGCCCTATAATCAGTGGAGAAAACTGGCAACTAGGAAGTATTGTACCTTGAGATATGTCATCACTTTCTCAGTTTGATTAAATGAATCAACTGAATTATTTTTGAAAGTCAGCTATAAGCTATTTTTAAGTTTAACAATTAAAAAAAAAAAAAAAAAAGTCTTACCAGAGCCTGATTTTGGACAGGAGGAGCCCATTCATATGTGACAGTATTAATTGAGACATCCTTCTTGGCTACCACTGGATTTGTCAGGATCATCACATTGCGCTTATATGTAGGAATTCCATCTGTTTTCAGTTTTGCAATAAGAGTTGTATATTTTGTATCTTCAAAAAGTTTCCCCACTTTCCGATCGTCTTCATTACTTGAGAGAATATCATGCTCTTCTTGTCCACATTTGCAGTTTCGACATATTTTTCTGGGAGTTAAGAAGGAAAAATCAGACTGACATTTCCAAAAGGACGATACGCTTGTCAAAAGCTCAATTAATTTTACTTGTTGGTTTTTAAAAAAGGTAAATTTTTTTTGCACAAACAAAGCTTCAGGAGTACTACACAAAGGACTAGCAAAACACATTACTTTCAAGACACTTATAAAACCTGGCTAATATCTTGTTACACAGTAAAGCAAAGCAGAAGATTCTCTATTAAAGGTCTACCAAATTATGACACTGTTCTTAATTAGGAATGAATTAATTCTCCACCAATTCCTATATAGTTTGAACATATAAGCAGGGGCGTATCTGCGTGGGGCCACAGGGGCCTGGGCCCCCGCAGATTTTGCCCCGGACCCCCCTACCGCCGTTAACTCTCCCTCCCTCGCCTACCGCCGTCACCTACCCCCAGGGTCCGCTTCCTCCGGCTTTTTAAAATATTGCTTCAGCTGGCGGGGGACCCCAACCCCCCGCCAGCCCAGCCGCGATCTTTAACTTTTTCATCCTTGTCGTGCAGCGCGCTGTGAAAGCTGCATGCATCTTTAGTTCCAGTTGGATGGAGTCTGACGTCACAGCACGTTGACGTTACAACGTGCTGCGACGTCAGACTCCATCCAACTGGATCTAAAGATGCATGCAGCTTTCACAGCGCGCTGCACGACGAGGATAAAAAGTTAAAGATCGCGGCTGGGCTGGCGGGGGGTTGGGGTCCCCCGCCAGCTGAAGCAATATTTTAAAAAGCCGGAGGAAGCGGACCTCGGGGTAGGTGACGGCGGTAGGCGGGGGAGGGAGGGAGTGTTAACGGCGGTTGGGGGGGGGGGTTGACGGCGGTAGGGGGGGGCTATAATGTGCTCCCTCACTCTAGCCCCTGCCCCCCCTACCGCCGAACCTCAGATACGCCCCTGCATATAAGTGCTTGTCACTGTGATGACTGAAGTGTGAAAAAGAAATTTTGGCTTCTAGCCTTTAATTTGAGCTAACCTGGTAGAAACATGCTCAGAGGGCTTTCTTTCTCTGACCCATTTTGGATCCGCTAGGAAGAGATCAAATCTACATATTTGAAAAGGATACAGTTTTCAACTGATAATGTATGTCCCGTATGTCCTAGGTATTTTACAGAAGACTATGTTCAGCAGAGCCTTCTGTAACAAGTACGTGTGTAGGGAAAAAGGATTGAGCATATCTTGACTTGAATGTCTAAGTTCCCCTCTCCATGGTATTTCTTAATGTATACAGTGTCTGCACAGTAGTCAAGTCCTGAGTTCAGATGAGTCGAGCCCTGGGTGCTTATCACTCTCCACAAGAAGTGGAAGAAAGCATGCAGTCGTGGCTTCAGGAATGTTTTCCCAAAAAGATATGTAGAAGGGAGAAAAAGTACATTATCCCTAACTCTCAACTTGTGTGTACAATTTTACACTTAGCGAAAAAAATTTCACAAGTTATAAAATATTGTCAATTATATACATAACTTTATTAGCTAATTGACATTAGCAATCAATTATTGGCTATAATTGGTGCCGACTGACACTAATTAGCAGTTATATGCATAACTGCCTTTAGTCAAGATTCTACAAATTGAATATGCAAATCTGTAGCATGCAAGTGAAAAGGGTCATGGACCAGCAAGGGGCATGTCCAGCACTTACATGCACATCTTGTAGAGTACTAGCACTTATGCGCTTACCTGCCTACATTCTGGCACAGGTTCTGTTTTTGAAATTTGAAGCTAAGTAGTTTTATTTTTTCCTGCAATGTTATTTAAACAAAATTCTTCAAAAATTATTTTTGATCAATTACGATTCAAAGTTGGCTGCTTAAGTTGATTCTGCAGTACCTGTATTGTTATATCTGAAGATCCATACTATCAAAATAATATGTTTTAAAAAGTAGCTAAAGATATGCGAGTTGTGTATGATGCTGGTAATAATTTGGGGCTTTGTTTTAAGGTCTCTGCACATAAAATTTTTTTGTCCTATTTACATTTTGGTGCAAGCACTTAGCACTCATCATCCTGGAACCTAACACTAGATCTATACAGAACTGCCCCCAATATGCTTCAGTACGTTTTCTGCCATTTCTATACCCACAGGGGCAGAGATGGGTGAACAGCAAGGAAAAGGAGAGAAAGCTGAATGGCATCTGTGTGTGTGAGAAGGTAAAATTATGTATAATCATACCTGATAATTTTCTTTCCATTAATCATAGCTGATCAATCCATAGACTGGTGGGTTGTGTCCATCTACCAGCAGGTGGAGATAGAGAGCAAACTTTTGCCTCCCTATATGTGGTCATGTGCTGCCGGAAACTCCTCAGTATGTCGATATCAAAGCTCCATCCGCAGGACTCAGCACTTAGAGAATTACACCCATGAAGGGACACTCTGCCCAGCTCACCACCGCCGAAACGGGGGAGGGGAATTAACCCAGCTCATCCCCACACAAGTGGGGGAGGGGAATCCGTCCAGCTCATCCCCGCAGAGCGGGGGAGGGACACCACACCCGCCGATGCGGGGGGATCTGGCTTATCCTGCAACCGCGGGAGGAGCTGACTGACCCTAACACCGCCGAAGCGGGAGGGGTACAAAGCTGCCCTACAGCCGCACGAAGCGGGAGGGAGTGCCGGCAGAATTTTAAGTCTCAATCCAGCCCCGTAAAACGGAGGGGAGAGGAATGCAGCAGCTCACTGTAACACAAACTCGTCTTAACTCTTGAAGAATCCAAGTGAAAAAACTTGAACACGAAGTCTTTCTGAAGTAACTGAAGACTAAACTTGAACCTGAAATGCAACCAGAATAAAAACAGTACAGATATCTGGGAGGGGCTATGGATTGATCAGCTATGATTAATGGAAAGAAAATTATCAGGTATGATTATACATAATTTTACCTTCCATATCATCAAGCTGATCAATCCATAGACTGGTGGGATGTACCGAAGCAGTACTCACCCAGGGCGGGACATTGAAATCCCTGACCTCAACACCGAAGCTCCAAACCGGGCCTCCGCCCGTGCAGCCACAGTCAAACGGTAATGCTTGGAGAATGTATGAGCCGAAGCCCAAGTTGCCGCCTTGCATATCTCTTCCAAGGAGACGGATCCGGCCTCTGCCATCGAGGCCACCTGAGCTCTCGTGGAGTGAGCCTTCAGCTGGATAGGCGGCACCTTCCCCGCGGCCACATAAGCCGCTGCAATGGCTTCCTTGACCCATCTTGCCACTGTAGGCTTAGCAGCCTGCAGACCCTTACGAGGACCTGCAAACAGGACAAACAGATGATCCGATTTCCGGAAATCATTGGTCACTTCCAAGTATCTGATGATGACTCGTCTCACATCCAGATATTTAAGAGCAGAGTACTCCTCTGGGTAGTCCTCCCTACGAAAGGAAGGGAGACAGAGCTGCTGATTCACATGGAAGCGAGAAACAATCTTGGGCAGGAAGGAAGGCACTGTGCGAATAATCACTCCTGCCTCAGTGAACTGCAGAAAAGGCTCTCGACATGAGAGCGCCTGGAGCTCGGAAACTCTTCTGGCTGAAGTGATAGCCACCAAAAAGACTGCTTTCAACGTCAGGTCTTTCAGAGATGCCCTCGACAAGGGTTCAAAAGGCGGCTTCTGCAATGCTCTTAGTACCAGGTTGAGATTCCACGCAGGCACCACTGAGTGCAGAGGAGGGCGCAGGTGATTAACTCCCTTGAGAAAGCGCACCACATCTGGCTGCGAAGCCAGGGAAGCACCCTTCAGGCGGCCCCTGAAGCAAGCCAGAGCCGCTACCTGGACTTTAAGGGAACTGAGCGACAGGCCTTTCTCCAGACCTTCTTGCAGGAACGCCAACACTGAAGAAATTGGAGCAGTGAAGGGAGAAAGTGAGCCTGCTTCACACCACGCTGCAAAGATACGCCAAATCCTGGCGTAAGCAGTAGAAGTAGAGCGCTTCCTCGCTCTCAGCATAGTGGCGATGACCTTGTCTGAGAAGCCCTTCTTCCTCAGACGCTGCCGCTCAATAGCCAGGCCGTAAGACCAAAGGGGGAGGGATCCTCCATCACCACGGGACCCTGATGTAACAGGCCCTGCTCCACTGGCAGCCGCAGAGGATCGTCGACTGAGAGCCTGATCAAGTCCGCATACCAGGGACGCCTGGGCCAATCCGGACCCACCAGGATTACCCTGCCGGGATGCTTTGCCACCCGGTCTAGCACCCTGCCCAACATGGGCCAGGGCGGGAACACATAGAGAAGCTCTTGTGTCGGCTACTGTTGGAGAAGAGCATCTACTCCCAGGGATCGAGGGTCCCGTCCTCTGCTGAAAAAGCGCAGCACTTGGCAATTGGCCGATGACGCCATCAGATCTAGGCTCGGCTGGCCCCAGCGCTTCGTGATGCCCAAGAACGCCTGAGCAGATAGCTGCCACTCTCCGGGCTCCAAGGTATGGCGACTGAGAAAGTCCGCCTTGACATTCATGACTCCGGCAATGTGGGCCGCTGAAAGCTGCTCCAGGTTCGCTTCCGCCCACTGGCAAAGATTCATAGCCTCCTTGGCTAGAGGGGCGCTCTTGGTACCTCCCTGGCGGTTGACATAGGCCACAGCCGTGGCATTGTCCGACAGGACCCGTACAGGCTTCAACACCAGTACCGGGATGAACTCCAAAAGCGCCAACCGAATGGCTCTGAGTTCCAGGAGGTTGATAGACCACTTTGCCTCTGCAGGAGACCAGAGCCCCTGCGCTGTCCTTCCCAAGCAGTGGGCTCCCCAGCCCGACAACGAGGCGTCCGTCGTGACGACAATCCACTCTGGGGTCACCAGAGGCATTCCCGCAGACAACTTGTCTGTCTGCATCCACCAGCTCAGCGCCTTGCGCACTGCTGGGTCCAAGGGAAGGCGCACAGCATAATCCTCCGACATCGGAGTCCAGCGCTGCAGCAAAGAGTGTTGAAGTGGTCTCATATGAGCCCTGGCCCAGGGCACAACTTCCATCGTGGCCGTCATAGAGCCCAACAGCTGCACATAGTCCCAAGCCCGAAGGGGAGAGGCTACTAGGAACTGGTCCACCTGAGCCTGAAGTTTGACAATCCGATTGTCTGGCAGGAACACTCTGCCCACTTGGGTGTCGAATCGAACTCACAGGTACTCCAGGGACTGAGTCGGGCGCAGCTGGCTTTTCTCCCAGTTGATGATCCATCCCAGGGAGCTCAAAAGAGCAACTACCCGGTCCACAGCTTTGCCGCACTCTGCATAAGAGGGGGCTCGGATCAACCAGTCGTCCAGATAAGGATGGACTTGTACCCCTTCCTTTCGTAGGAAGGCCGCGATGACCACCATTACCTTGGAAAAGGTCCGCGGAGCAGTAGCCAACCCGAAAGGGAGGGCTCTGAACTGGAAGTGTCGTCCCAGGACTGCAAAACGCAGAAAGCGTTGATGAGGAGGCCAGATGGGAATATGCAGGTACGCTTCCTTGATGTCCAAGGATGCCAGGAACTCTCCTGCCTTCACTGCCGCTATAACAGAGCGGAGAGTCTCCATGCGAAAGTGCCGCACTTTCAAGGCCCGATTGACCCCTTTGAGATCGAGGATAGGCCGGACAGAACCTCCTTTCTTTGGTACCACAAAGTAAATGGAGTAACGTCCCTTGCCAAGCTGACTTTCTGGCACCGGAACGACCGCGCCCAGGCGGATCAGATTGTCCAAGGTCTGCTGCACTGCCACAGCTTTGACCGGAGACTTGCAGGGAGAGAGTACAAACCCGTCTTTTAAGGGTCGGCAGAACTCTAGTTTGTAGCCGTCTCTGATGACTTCCAGCACCCACGTGTCTGAAGTTATTGTGGTCCACTCGCCCAGAAACGAGGACAGCCGTCCTCCAATCTGCACTGGGGCGTGGACCAAGACCCCGTCATTGGGTACGAGACCCTGGGGGAGGACCGGAGGGAGCACCTCCGGGACGGCGGTCTCTGCGAAAGGAATGCTGCTTGGGGGAGAAATTCCTCTTGAAGGAAGAGGGGGCAGAGGAACCCGACTTGCCCGGGCGGTACCGACGGGCTTCCTGCAACCGTCCTCTGGAGGTACCGGGACGAGTACTAGCCCGAGCCCTAACCTCTGGTAATTTCTTGCCCTTAGACGTGCCGAGATCGGTCACGATTTTGTCCAGCTCGACCCCAAAGAGCAGCTTGCCTTTAAAAGGCAACCTAGCCAGGCGGGATTTAGAGGCGTGGTCAGCAGACCAATGTTTCAGCCAAAGCCACCACCGCGCAGAAATTGTCTGAGCCATGCCTTTTGCTGAGGCCCTCAAGACATCATACAGCAAGTCTGCCAAATAGGCTAAGCCCGATTCCAGGGCCGGCCAATCAGCCCTGAAGGAATGATCCGAGGGGGAAGCCCGCTGCACCATAGTCAGGCACGCCCTGGCCACATAGGAGCCGCAAACTGAGGCCTGCAAACTTAAAGCAGCCGCCTCAAAGGACGACCTTAAGGCCGCCTCCAATCTTCTGTCTTGGGCGTCCTTTAGGGCCGTGCCACCTTCCACCGGCAACGCCGTTTTCTTAGTCACCGCAGTGATTAAAGAATCCACGGTAGGCCACAGATAGGCCTCACGTTCACTCACAGCCAAAGGATAGAGGCGGGACATAGCCCTAGCCACTTTAAGGCTCGCTTCTGGGACATCCCATTGAGCCGAAATTAAGGTGTGCATGGCATCATGCACGTGGAAGGTTCTAGGCGGGCGCTTCGTCCCCAGCATAATGGCAGAGCCAACAGGGGCTGAGGGAGAGACGTCCTCCGGAGAGGAAATCTTCAAAGTGTCCATGGCCTGTAACAACAGGTTGGGCAAATCCTCTGGGCTAAAAAGCCGCGCTGCAGAGGGGTCATCCGCTCCATCCGAGCGGGGATCCGTCTCCTCCAAGCAATCCGCAAAGGACCGTTGGGAGACCTCAGACACGCTGCCCTCATCTACATCGGAGGAGACAAATTCCTCCAAGGCCTGGGAATCAACCCGAGGACGTTTACCTCTGGGAACCTCAACCTCTTTACCAGACGAGGGAGCAGGGGCAGCGTTGTGCATGAGGAAGGCCTGATGCAGCAGCAAAACAAACTCGGGGGAGAAACCCCCCAGACTGTGCACTTCCGCAGCCTGGGCAACAGCCCTAGACGCACCCTCAACCGGCACTCGCAATAGCGGGGGAGAGACATGCTGCGCATCCAAAATGGCGTCCGGCGCGAAACTCCGCGAAGGAGCCGCGCGGGAAGAACGGCTCTTAACTTTAGCCGCTTCTGTGCCGTCGCCCAAATTAAGGGCGTTCATGGCATTAATGTCTCCAACTTCAAGGGCGGCCCAAGAAGAAGCCGTCCGAGCCGCGTGGCCGGCCAAGATGGCGGAGGCGAGCAGCGGGGGATGGGCGTTTATGGCGGGAAAAACCGCCACGCCGGAGGAAGGACCGGGACATTCATCGGTCACGAAACTGTCACCCAACAAGGGCGAATCAGGCTTTAAGACCCCCGCATCCCCTCTAGAAGCGCTCAAGCGACCCAGGGAGCGACCCTTTGCGCCCTCGCCCTCCGATGCCATATGCCACGAGGAGAAGAATCGGGGAACCCCCTGCCCGCTATAAAAAGGTAAAAATTACCTGCTGTCCGCTCCGAGTTGTAACGACCTGGTGTCCCAGTGAGTAGCTGCAATAGACGCTTAAATAAACGTCGAAATAAACGCCTTTAAGGACGTTCAAATTTTTTTTTTTTTTTTTTTTTAACGGAGCCAGCGGGAGGGGGGAGAAAAGGAGGGACCTGGCACCACCAGGTTTGCACTTGCTCAAAAGAGCCCTCAACCCCAGGCACTCAACAAAACCTAAAAATTAGGCTTGGAGGCCTAGCCAGAGCTGCTGCTGTGTGTGACCACCACCTGCTGAGATAGAGAACATACTGGGGAGTTTCCGGCAGCACATGACCACATATAGGGAGGCAAAAGTTTGCTCTCTATCTCCACCTGCTGGTAGATGGACACAACCCACCAGTCTATGGATTGATCAGCTTGATGATATGGAAGGGCAGTTAGAGGAATCCTAGTAAGTATTCCACTCCATAAGTCAACTCATTGCCTTTCCCCAAGGCAAAACTGAAGAATTATCCTCATTTATTTTATTTATGGTTCATTTCTACCCCACATTTTTCCGCAGTGCAAAAAGGGAAAACAGTATAACCAAATACAGTAAGAGTACAACAGGGTAGGTTTGCATGAATACATGTGGTCAAAATAAGGAGTAAATAGCATTATTAAACAAGAGCCAAATTGAGAGATCTACTGTCAAAGACCCCTATACACCAACAATTTTCGCTCTAGTTAAAGTGCTACATTAACCGAATCCCCCTATCCATCATCCCCACTCCCACCTAACCTCACCCCCTTGGCTTGCTCCTGAGCATGAAATTGTAAGTGTCTTTTAAGTTCAAATACTGGGCTTTCTTTTGGTTCCTGTCTTTCCATTCCACTCTAGTCTTAATTCTCGTTTCACCACCTCTGTCATACTCTCCACCAATCCTTGTATGATGGGGGTGTATCATTCACCTAGTGTGAGAATTCCCCTCTTTCCATTCACCACTGCCATCAGGGTGAGCTTGCTTTCCCCCACACCCAACTCAGCAGTAGAAAGCTAGAGTCTGTCGTCCCCCAGTATAAGTGCACAGAACCACTGTCAAAGGACTGCACCAACAGCTGGATAGTGTTTAATACCCTAGTATAATAGGGACATTCCACCAGCATGTGAACCAGAGTTCCCCAAATGCACTTTCATTTCGTACAAGTATCATCCTCCCAAAGCCTCATTTTTACCCCCTGGCTGAGAGATACATACGCCCTGTGCAAAAGTTTAAATTGAAGTTCTTGTGCTTGGGTACTTTTATGAATTATAGGTACCAGCCTGAAGATGTACCACATGTCTTCTGCAAGTTCTTCTACTAAATTTAATGTCCAGACATCAGCTAAAACTTTTAAAGCTTAAGTCCCCTCCAAATCCCTCCCCAATTTGTACCACATAGACACCTTGTTTAAAAAAAAACAACAACAACAACAACTCTGTTGTAAAAATTCAAACCTTAGAAAACAAGTCCAAGAGGTGCCACATATAGATAAACATAAATGAACAGTGTACTTGTCACAGGAGTAGTTTGCCTATTTTGTTTGGAGGTAGGCAAGGCATAGGAGCTCTGATTATTTGTTTGTGTTGGGGGGGGAAAGGGACTATTTTGGTCTAAAGAAACAAGGCTGGGTACTTTTCATTGGCTTCAGTCCATTCCAGATAGAAGGATATCGCTCTTTCTTGTGGTCCAAAGCACGCAGTGCACTGTGGGTATGGGGCTTTGGGAAAAATACTGGTAGAATTGAATGGTTAGATGTGATTCCAACTCTACCTACGGAAGGAACTTAGAATGTATGCAAAGGACCACTCTACTGTTGAAAATAATTGTGCAAGGTGGATCAGCTAAGGTACAAAAAAAAAAAAAAAAAGAAAACCTTCCACATTAGGTACTTCAGGTTGTTACAAGAAATTATTTATTTTGGGGAAAGAGCTCGAGAGCACTCGCTACTGTTTATAATTTAAGAGCAGATGCTGTATTTATAAGTTTTAGGATATTAATTTCTCCACCAATCACCAAAGGTGATAATTGCAATAAATTAAATAAATTAAGTATATATACTCAGAACACAAGGAGACCGTATTTTTAGCTTCAAGAAAGGTTGATTTAATATACAATTGCACACGAGAGGTAGGTTTTAAGAAGGATCTTAGAACAGAGAATCTGTGCATAAAATAGAACAAAGTAGCAGGTAGGTTAACTTACAAGTCCTTGTTACAAGCATGCTGTGGTCCAGCTGATTGATGAGCACATGTTTCAGGAGCAAGGCATCAGCAGACCCCAAAGAGAGCAGCAGGTCCCAAGAGGAGGCAGGTTCCAAGAGAGGCAGGTCCCAAGAGGAGGCAGGTTCGAAGAGAGCGAGCTGGGCTGTTTCCAGGCCTTTTATAATGTTAGCAGAGAAGCATGGTGTGTGCATGTCCTGGATATTTTGCAGGGCATTATGGTTAATGTAGTCTGTTCACATGACCACATTATAAGTCCTTCCTTTCTGCACATGTCTGAAAGCTGATGGGAGGGGCAGGTATACCTTTGACAAGCAAATGTCCTGTTTATGGTCTCCCCTCTGAAGTCTTTGTCTTCAATGGGTTCTCCAGACTTTCTGTCTCTTGGGTCTTTGGTTTTCAGAGATGTCCTGATGAGCGTCCAGGTACCCACCTTAGTCATGCTTTTGTTCAGTTCTTTTAGGTGGGAGGGCAGAGAGAGTTATATATCTCTCTTTTGTCTTTGTTAAGTGTTTGTAATTAACTATCCCTGCTATCAGAAGCTCCCAGAAAAAGAATGGGGAGAGGGGGCTTTTGGAATGAGACTATTTTCTCTGCTGCAGTGTCAAATATATATATATTTTAAAAAGCTGCACAAATATATTGGTGTATATATATGTATCTGATCCAACACAACATCATGCTGCACATTTAATTCTGATGATTGGCTTATACCATAACAGTGTGACAGGTATCTAGTGGCTCAAAAGGAGCTTTCAATGTTTAAACATTAAATTCCAATGACATTAACAACAAATGGCTGTGCAGTAAAAGCTTAGCCCTCATGCCAGATGGCACACCTCTCATTTAAAACCATAAGACCTCTTAATGGATGCTCTCCTGAAAGTCAACAGAACCCACACACTATCAGGCAATTTAAAGGAATCCAACATCAAACTGAGGACTTGGGACTGAAGACTGAAATGTAAGAGGGAACCCTGGATCCTGAGTTATCAGTACTTGAATACATTCCAGTCTCCATGTTTCCCTAGAGGAAATCATTTTTATTTTATTTGTTACATTTGTATCCCACATTTTCCCACCTATTTGCAGGCTCAATGTGGCTTACATAGTACAGTACAGACGATCGCCAATACCGGTATGAAGCAAACACAAGTGAGGTTATGACAGAGTAACGATCAGTGTGACAGACACATTGGGCTTAAGAAAGAGGGAGAGTTGGGTTATGTCCAGTCCAAACTTTTATATTGTTGTGTTGCAGGGTTGAGGCATTTAGGTTGGATCATTGGGGTATGCCTTTTCGAACAGGTTAGTCTTTAGGAGTTTCCAGAAGTTTAGGTGATCGTACGTTTTTTTTCACGGCGATTGGTAATGCCTCAATACTCCATATTCAGAGCTGTACTTCGTCTGTTCTTCTGTTTTTTTTTTCCAAAGCTTGTGTGTCTAAACTTCTTGCATTTTATGTTTATGGTTTATTTAAAAAAATACAAAATCATGTGCACATACCCTTGATGCAGGGGTCTGTCAATAGAAGGCCATGTTTGGTTTTTAGTCCAAATCTATATTTAACACTGAAAATAACAGACTGTTTCTTTTATAGCTGGGACTGGTTCTTTGTAGCCCTTTATTCAAGAAAAAAATTGGTACTTGATTTTTTTTTTGGGGGGGAGGCAGGGAAGCAAGATGGGGGCTCCTCCATTTTTTTTTAAAGAATACAACATCCAGATATAACAGATTACATGAACAACAGATCACTCACTTACCCCTACCTTCCTAGAACACCTTCCCCCAGGTTTTTTTTTTTTTTTTAAATCTGTGGGTTGGGAGGAGGATCTTAGCAGCTACAGGCTTTTTTTTCTACTCTGGGTTGCAGAGGTCACTGTGTTAAAAGATGAATCAGTGCTCATCTTACTTATCCATTTCAAGTTAAACCTGCTATTTCTATCCGTACAGTGACTAATTCTGCCACTTTATGAATTCAAGCCCCATCCACAGAACGCTCTAACACCAGCTGAAATTATACTGCTAAATGCTGGCTGTACACCAATTTATATGGCCACAATTTGGTCATAAAAACAGCACTTTCTAGTGAGAATGATTTATGTAGTCGGCACTCAATGTTAACCACATTCTGAAAAACGACCCGATCCTCATTTCTAAATCCAAAATACACTAGGGAATTTAATCATGAAAGGACAATGAAAGTTTTCATCTATTAGTTCATTGCCAAAACTGGTCTACCAAGAAATGTCTGAAAATGCCCTGAAAAGAAAAAATTTAGCAATTAAATTTAAGACTGAAGCTCTCAGTTATATATGCATGCTTATTTTTGATATAGCTACATTAATACAATTGTATTTGCTGTAATTTAGCAAACATTACAAGAATGCAATGTTGAAAAACCAAAGTGACCAGTAGTATGCTAAGAAAAAGTTCTCCAACACAGCAGATTAAAATTGTTATGTTGACTAATGCTGACAGATACTGGAATGCACAAATATTATGAAATACAGACTTCTGTGGCAAAGAAAGAAAAATGATACAGGAAATCAAAGTGACTCTTTTACAGTCAAAATGATTATATGCACCTGGAAGAGGAGCAGGTACAGTACCTGTGAAATTATATGGTGCATTCTGCTTTTAATTAAACAGATAATGGGGGGAATAGGGAACAACAAATCACTAGAGTATGTTATACAAAGTTCCCAAGTAATAACATGCTGCCTGAACTGATTTAACAGAAGGAAAAAAAAAACGGCCTCAAAGAGCTCACGGATATGATATATCTACAGAGCTGAAGTGGATCAAAAAGATCCTCTCTACATCATCGGCACGTAAAAAAACCTTCTGAAATGGAGTGTTGGCCAAAGAACTGAAAATGTGGCCAATCATAAATGATTCAACTTTAAATAATCTCCATCTAGAGCTAAGCTTTGGACTTCAGATGATCTACCATCTGTAGCTGAGCTTTAAACTTCAGGCTAAGCAACCAGTTGAATGTACTTGAATACAAAAAAAAAGGCACTTATCTTTCTGGCTGGTGCCAACAGGCTTGTTCTGTGCCTGTGTCTGCTAAATGAATCCATGTACAATAGTTGCACTGTCTGTTGTAGCGGCAGCTTAAATCTTCATGCCCGAAGCCCAAGCATTCTGCTTTTATACAATAGCTCACAGTCTAGTAATTCACTTTGGTACTCAAGCAATAGTAACAGCCATAGATTATAACCGTTGTGTCGCAGAAAGTTTTTAAAAATTGTTACTTTTTTAAAGCTGTATATGATTTCATTCTTTGTGCAATATGAGAAGGGCAAGACAAAATTTCAGGTCTGTTTAAGAGGTTTTTTTTTTTTTTTTTAAATTTTTAAAGAACAGTCTGGAAGAGTAGGGTAAAAAGATGGCTCTTCCAAAAAACAAGGAGGGGGGGGGGGGGGGTCTAAAACTTCTTCACACACAGTGTTTATTCTTACTCAACATGGAACCATGTTTCGGTACCAAATGTCTACTTTAGGATTCTGTAAACAATATGTACATTTTAAAAAATGTATATAGTAATAAAAAAAATATAAACATGAAAAATAAAAAAACAGCGGTAAAAGCGCTTAGAATAGCTTAAAAATGTTGATAACAGCTAAGAGGAAACTTCAACAACAGAGGATTATGGACTTGTCAACAGATCTAGGGCCCTGTTTAATAAAGGTATGCTATGACTCCATAAATGTAAATGATCTATGCAAGAAAACTATCTGGTTGGGGAGACATGTGGTATCTTATACAAAACCAAATCTGTGCAGATCCGATTGAAAAAAATTACTATATAAGTAATCTGTGCAAAAAACAATAAATACCCTGTTTACTAAGCCGCGTTGTAGGTGCGATATCATTTTTAGAGTGCGTCAACGCTAGAGACACCCACTATTCCTATGGGTGTCTCTAGCATTAGTGAACGCTAAAAATGCTAGTGCACATTAATAAACAGGGCCCTAAGTGATGAACAATATTTAAGATGCACAAATAAATCATACACAATTGAACTGAAGACATCAATTAAAATTAGATCAAAACATGAAAACATTAATTCTAATTAAATGATTATATCAAAAGAAAAGACATATCAAAAATATTTTGAAACTTGGCATCAACAGTAAGAAGCGTAAGACACTGGCTTCCGATACGATGAATATATGTTGAGGAAATATACTGTCTATTGGTGTCAAAAAGGAGAAAAGTATATGCTGCAGTAAAAACACACAAAATTGAGCCATAAGGGTTGAACATCATTAGTAAACTGTAAGAGAGGAACCATGAATAAATGGAGAAGAGTAAATAAAAGGAGCCAAGAGTGTCTAATAACAACAACAACAGGGAGCAGTGGCGTTCCTAGGGGGGCTGACACCCGGGGCGGATCAACGATGCGCCCCTCCCCCCGGGTGCAGCACAACCCCCCCCCCCCCCCCCCCGGTGCACGCCGCTGGGGGGGTGCCGCGCATGCCTGTCCTTCGTTTGTTCCATGCTCCCGCTCTGCCCCGGAACAGGAAGTAACCTGTTCTGGGGCAGAGGGAGCACGGAACAAGCGACGGACAGGCGCGCGCGGCACCTGGGACGGACGGCACCCACCGCCCCCCCCTAGGAACACCACTGACAGGGAGTGAGATAGAAGGAAAATGATGAAGATGAAAAAGAAATTCACTGACTTGTGTCGAGGTGTGTAAATGCAAGAAATGTTGCGTGATAGATAATTACATGAGAACAAAAAGTAGACAAACTGTGTGCCTCTTGTGCAGGGAAAACAGAATAAGAATTATGTGAAGCAGGCACTTGATGTTGAGTCTCTAAGATGCATTTGTCAGAATAAACACAGTTTTCTTTGAAGCACCATCATTTTACCCTACTCTTCTAGACTGTTCTATGTTCGTAGAGATTTGTGTTCCTGCACGTTTGTGGTCGAGTCCAACAGTTTTGCTCACAGTGCACAACCAATGGCATTGGTGTACGCTATCTGCTGCAGATCCCACTGCTTAAATGCACCTACAGAGAAAGGATGTTTAGACTGCACAAAGAACATTCCTTATTTTAGGCAAACCATTAGTATCTTTAGTCTTTGGAAATTGTAAGGTGTACTCTGTCAAATGATCACACCTCTCTCATATGGCTCTACCTGAAAAATGGACTATATGATTCTCAGCTCTTAAGGTTGTCTCATTAGCTGCATTTTGGTATTACATCCCCATCTAGTGGGAAAATGTGGTTATAATCCTATTACAACCCAACCTGGATTCCTGCTGGCTAGTTCTCATTTTTGTTTACTTTAGCTGCTACATACTTTTAATATATGGTAGAATTCTGGGATAGGAATAGAGATGAGGCTCAAGCCACAAACTTTGCTGATTTAAATTATTCTTTTTTAATCGCAGTTTTAAATTTTGTGTTGATAAAATTAGCTAGCTCATTAAAATTAATAAGCCATGAGGAAATATGTGCTACAAATTATTTGGTAGCCAACTAGTGAGGGCACCTTGAAAACCGTGCACTAGCAGAGAACAAAGCGCAACACATACTTGGCCATGGCTCCAGGTTTTCAACACTAGTTCAATGTTTCAGGGACATTTCCCAGGTTCTCCAAAGAGGGGTGGTGTAGTCGGGGAGGGGGGGGGGCACACTGATTCAAAAGTTTTGCAGAAGAGAAAAGGCTCATTCAAAAATAGTGTAAGCTACCCACACATAGCAGAACAAACCAGACTGCATAATTTAATGGGTTTCCCCAAAGTTTTTTTTTAAAGAGAAGAAAACCACATATAAAATGATTTTTAATAGCCTCATTAATGACTATTAATCCCTCGACATGTGGATTCAGTGGCATGGGGCAACACTCAAGCATGCTCATTACCCAGTCTCTGACAGCTTTAGTTTGTTTCAAGAGACTGAAGAAAGAAAATACTACTAAGCCGATCTGAAAATACAGCGCAGGTACTTACCTGTAGCAGGTATTCTCCAAGGACAGCAGGCTTTATATTATTACAAGTGTGTGACACCAACCCACGTGGCCCGGTCCGGAATTTACAAAAGTCTAATGAGAGCTTTGTAGCGCGCGAGAGACGCTCCACTGCAAATGCGCGAGTGCCTTCCCACCCACCGCGAGAACACAGTCTCCTCCGTTTAATACTATAGGAAAAAATAAAGTAAAAAAAAACTACGAAGGAGACAACTCCAAGGGAAAGTGATTGTGAGAATATAAAGCCTGTTGTCCACAGAGAACACCTGCTACAGGTAAGCACCTACGCTTTCTCCGAGACAAGCAAGCTGATAATTCTCACAAGTGGGAAATCCCTAGCATCCAGGCTCACCAAAAACAACAAACAATGATCAACTGGGCCTCATAACGGCGAGGACGTAACATGGATTAGCCTGAAGCTACATATAATCTGCATTAGAGTGCAATCTGGAACAGAATAAAATGGGTCTAGGAAGGTGGAATTGGATTCTAGACAACAAACAGATTCTGCAACACTGACTGCCCGAATCGACCGTCGCGTCGGGTACCCTGCTCAAGGCAGTAGACATTTGGTGAAGACACTGGGAGCCGACGTGAGGCCAAAAGGCCACAAGCGATAATGAAAGATGTGTTCCCAGTCAAAATCGAAGAGTCTTCTGGTGGGCTGGATGTATCGGTATATGAGTATATGCATCCTTTAAGTCCAGAGAGAATAGCCAATCATTTTTCTGAATCATTGGGAGAAGGGTGCCCAGGGAATACCATCCTGAACTTTTCTTGGAGTAGGAATTTGTTCAGGGCCCTTAGGTCTAGGATGGGACGAATCCCTCGTTTTCTTTTGCACAAGGAAGTACCTGGAATAGAATCCCCGCCCTTCCTCCCCTAGTGGAACGAGTTTGACTGTATGGTCCTTCAGAAGGGTGGAGAGTTCCTCTGCAAGTACCTGCCTGTGCTGAGAGCTGAATGCTGAGGGTGTATCCGAGATGGACTATTTGAAGAACCCACCAGTCGGAAGTAATAAGAGGCCACCTGTCGTGAAAAATCTTCAACCCCCCTTGACCAGCAAGTGGGACGAACACTTTTTCTGCGGCTAAGCTCTGCTGAAATCAGTCAAAAGCTCATCCCTTGATTTGCCAGGGGAACAGCAGTTTGGTGCACACTGTAGATGTGAATGAGCACGCTGGGGTTCAGCCCGAGTAGGCTGGCAAGCCCAAGGATTGTACCTACGCCTAGGACAGTAATAGAAACTCCTCCCTGGCTTGCCAAAAGTCCTCCTAGCCGAGGAAGCTGATGCAGAAGTCACCCATTCGGAGAGAGAAGAAATGGTATCAGTGTGTTTTTTGATTTGGTTGGTGACCTCCTCAACCTTCTCTCCAAAAAGGTTATTCCCCCGCCGTGGGGCATCCACCAAACGCTGCTGAACAGAATGTCCAGGTCAGAAACACACAGCCATGAGAGTCTGCGCCTTGCTATACTTTGAGCTGAAATCCTGGATGCCACATCAAAAGTGACGTAAGTACTCCTGGCCAAGAAATTGCGACACACCTTCTGCTGCTTGACCAACTAGCAAAATGTCTCGGCCTGCTCCAGAGGAGGGAGCATGTCAGCCAGGTTGGACAACTTTAACACAGAGTTTGACAAATGGTCGCTCGTGAAAAGTTGGTATGAATGTATTCGGGAAATGAGCATTGAAGCTTAGCACATCTTCCTCCCTAAAGAAACCAGGGTTCTAGCTTCTCCACCTGGGGGCACAGAGGCATAGTCCCTGGAACTCCTGGCTCTTTTGAGAGTGGATTCCACCACCATGGAACTATGAGGCAACCGAGGCCTATCAAAACCAGGCACATTGTGGATCCGGAACTGGGTGTCAATCTTCTTGGGCATAACAGGGACTGACAAAGGGGACTCCCAGTTCTTGACAAGGACTTCCCTGAGTATCTCATGGAGAGGTGCAGTCACAGCCTCCTTAGGAGAAGATGTGTAGTCCAGGACCTTGAGCATCTTGGCCCTGGACTCATCCTCCACTTCCAAAGGAAATGGAATGGCATCAGCCATTTCCTTAACAAAAGATGGAAATGAAAGGCTCTCTGGAGGAGACCGTCTTCTTTCAGGTGGAGGGGAGGGTTCAGAAGGAATTCCATAGGACTTATCCAAGGAACAAGTACCTTGGATCCTCCTCTGAATCCCACGAGTGCTCCTCTTCGGTGTCAGATAATACCTCCTGATGGAAGTGTTGAGACCAACCCTGCTTCGACATGGAGGAACCACATCCTCAAGAGTGGTGTCGAGAAGTTGGCTCCCGTCTTGACTCTGGAAAAGCTTCCTCCACTAACGTTGAGGGAGTACCGGCTTGGGTGGCAGTCAACACTGGGGCCACACTGCAGACTGAGGGCCAAGTGAGGCTGCAACTGGAGGCAGGGTAGGCGCAAGCACCCCCAATGTCGATGAACACCATTGCATGAAGCCATCCAGCAGCTCAGGGCCTTGCATCGAGGGCCAACACCAGGAAAAGCTGGGGTGCTGGCTCAGGCACAGGTTGCAGAGGTTGATACAGGAGCAGGGTCTTGGCTGCTGGTAGACCAAGTCGGCACCTCTTGTTTGGAGGGGGAGCAGTCCTCCTGGCGCAGACACTTCTCGGATGCCAAATCCTTCAATGCCCTAGAACTCCAGGCACCGTGCGTCGAGGGCGACCGATGACGGTGTGTTTTGGTCTTTGCCCAAAGTGTGTCACGGAGGCTCCTTGGTGCAGACGTTGAATCCACATGGCGCCTCGGGGTTGGGTCTGACAATGGTATGCAAGTAAAATACCTTAAAATTATCCCCTAGAATATTAAACACAAAAATTGGTGTTCAGAATGAGCCTTGCAGAAACTTACAATTCACATTCCAGGATTTGAAGAACAGATCACCTAATACAGGGGGTAATTAAGTAATTTTGGCACATTTATAACCTAGTGATACCAAAGTAGTGTATATGCTTGTTGCTGTATTGAAAATCCTTTTAATATGAACATGGTCAGAAGACCAACATCACTAGGGGGTTTATACGTATAAGCAGTGTTACATGTCATAAGATGTGATTTTGCTATTTACGTGTAAGTGGCCGATTCCATAAACCTGCATGCTATTAAGGAATCATCCTGCAAACTCAAACTTTTTGCAAAGTGGTTTTGAAAGGCAAAGAGGTTGAGAACAATTTCTCTCCCCTAAACCAAGGTCCAAATGAGAAGTTAACCAGGAGTTATGTGTACAACACCAATAACGAAATTTCAGAGGTATAGGTATATTGCTGTTCCAAAATAAAAAAATATGCATATACTTTGCACACAAACATGCCTCCTTTAAATCTGTGTGCTGCCTCATATGTATAAGTAATAGTAAGGGATAGTAACTTAAAAAAAAACAAAAAACTACCCTTATGATCTATCAAGCTCATCCTTCTAAAGATTAATACAAACTAGGTCCTACCTTTTAAGTTCTCTAGTCCTCTTTATGGACATGCATATGAAAGGATTTCTAACTGAATTTACTATTCAGTGTTGGACTGGGGAAAAGCAGCAAAAAAATGTTTGTAGGTAAAGTTACTATCCCAGACAGAAGAGGGTTAGTGATCTCATCCTACCTCACAAACCCTACCTGACCAATAAGAGAGGACCTCCTCTGGTTTCTTAAGTTTTCTTCCTTAAAGCTGCCTGAAAAAGTGTATGTAAATAAGACTTATCTAATGTCTTATATACTGCCTGCAACCCCTAAAGCTATCAAAATTACCTGTGGGGCAGAATAAGGACAGAGGCAGCAACTGAAGTTCTTAGTGTTTTTGTTTCCACAGCTGGATAACCATAGATCATATACACTAATCTTACTAGGAGGAGGAACAGGGTGGTGAGATTAAGATAAAGTCAGCCCTTCTGGGCTGAGGATATGTTCTGCAGCAGAAAATCTTGCTCAAGAGTCACCGATGAAAAGAAAGGCTCCTGCATGGAGACAGCTGAGCCCCAGAGGAAGCCTGTGAGATACAGTGGACACGAAGTAAAAGCGGGATGGGGGCAGGGGCCATTTCAAAATTGCTAGAGTTTGGAAGCAAAGTTCGTTTCCTCAGCTTTCTCCTACCTCCAGTCAAAAAATTGTATCAAAAGAGGTACATCAGAGTAAGACAAAAAGAATATCCTGGTAATGATTTAGATTAAAACACTGGACGGTCTTTTTGGGAGAAAGTCAGAAGCAGTGACAAAGCTGGTGCTGGTTAATCTTGTGGGGAGGACACCGTCATATTCAGAGAATGACCCAATTCGGATTTTTGTCAGTTGTAAAGACTGGAAGGTACTAAGTAAACAGAAGAAAACAGACTGCTAGAAAGAATGAGTTCTATGAATCTGGAAATTAACCCAGGAACTGAGTCCTTCACTAGTTTCTTCTTGTACACCAGTGGCATAGCTACGTGGGGCCAGGGGGGGCCTGGGCCCCTGTAGATTTGGCCCTGGACCCCCCTGCTGATGACTCTCTCGACCCCCCTCCTCGCGCCGCCAACCCGCCCTCGCCTGCCTTTGCTGGTGGGGGACCCCAACCCCCATCAGCCGAGGTCCCCTTGTTCTCGCAAAAGGCTTCCTTCGGTTTCTGACGTCCTGCACGTTGTAAGTGCAGGATGTGAGAAACAGAAGGAAGCCTTTTGCGAGAAGACGACCTCGGATGGCGGGGGTTGGGGTCCCCCACCAGCAAAGGTAGGCGACGGCGGGGTGGCGGCGCGGGGGGGGGGCCTAAAATGTGCCCCCTCATCTCAGGCTCTGGACCCCCATCCCGCCGAAGTCTGGCTACGCCCCTGTTGTACACCAATTGATCAAACCAAATCTTTACTTTAAGGATCCAATTATAGAACAGTATCAATTTATATGTTACTGATTTTTTTTTTTTTAATTTGTTGCAGACTACTGGATGTTCTTACACATATACCCCAGGATTCTATATAGCGCACTTAGCATTCCGCGCCGAAATCCAAGGGTATAACATGCATAACTTAACTGGCTTAAGAAGCCAATCAGCGTTAACAGCACTTAACAAGCAATAATGCACTAATTGACAATTAAAACTTATGCACGCAAACCGCTAAGTGTATTTTGTAATGCATAGCGCCTAAATTTGAATGCGTGCAGACAAAAGAGGCATTGTTATGGGCGATTCGTGGTCATTCCAAAATTTATGTGCACCGTTATAGAATATGGCCCTCTGCGTCTAAACCTTCTCGCTGGGATTTATGCCATGTTTTCATTGGTGTAAATCGAGGCACATAGATTTAGGTGCTAGGGTGTTCACTAATCATATTCTATATATCGTGCCTAAATCTAGGCACTGCTTATAAAATATACTTAGGCAGAAATGTTTTCCGCAAAAGTTTTTTTAGGTGGCTTATATAGAATCCTCCCCATAGTTCAACATATATAATGTATGAAGCTGTCTTATATACCTTGTTGGTATTGTCTCTTTTCCTGCTGAAAACCATTATTTAAAACTGGCTTGAAAACAAAAGAATAAAAAGTTAGCACTCTACACACCTCTGAATCCCAAGGAGCATCACTATCGGGCTCATTTTCGAAAGAGCATGCCCGTCTTTCGATATAAATCGGAAGATGGGCGTTCTTTCTCACAGGGTCATCCAAATCGGTATAATCGAAAGCCGAGTTTGGACGTCCCCAACTGCTCTCCGTTGCAGGAACGGCCAAAGTTCAAGGCGGCAAATCGGAGGCATAGTGAAGGCAGGACTTGGGCGTCCTCGACCCATAATCGAAAAAACAAGGACGTCCCTGACAAACACTTAGACGACTTTACCTGGTCATGTTTTTCTTGCAACCAAGGCACAAAAAGGTGCCCGAAATAACCAGATGACCACTGGAGAGAATCGGGGATGACCTCCTGTTACTCACCCAGTGGTCAGTAACCCCCTCCCACCCTCAAAAAATATCGTTGAAAATATTGATTGCCAGCCTCAGATGTCATGCTCAGGTCCATCACAGCAGTATGCAGGTCCCTGGAGCAGTTTTAGTGAGTGCAGTGCAATTCAGACAGGCGGACCCAGGCCCATACCCCCCCTACTTGTTACGTTTGTGGAGGAAACAGCGAGCCCTCCAAAACCCACTGTACCCACATCTAGGCGCCCCCCCTTTCACCCATAAGGGTTATTGTAGTGGTGTACAGTTGGGGGTAGTGGGTTTGTGGGGGGGGGGGGGGGCTTGGGGGGCTCAGCACACAAGGTAAGGGAGCTATGTACCTGGGGGCAATTTATGAAGTCCACTGCAGTGCCCCCTAGGGTGCCCGGTTGGTGTCCTCGAATGTCAGAGGGACCAGTGCACTACAAATGCTGGCTCCATCCACGACCAAATGGCTTGCATTTGGTCGTTTCTGAGATGGACGTCCTTGGTTTCAAATATCTACTACTACTACTACTATTTAGCATTTCTATAGCGCTACAAGGCATACGCAACGCTGCACAAACATAGAAGAAAGACAGTCCCTGCTCAAAGAGCTTACAATCTAATAGACAAAAAATAAATAAAGTAAGCAAATCAAATCAATTAATGTGGACGGGAAGGAAGAGAGGAGGGTAGGTGGAGGCGAGTGGTTACAAGTGGTTACGAGTCAAAAGCAATGTTAAAGAGGTGGGCTTTCAGTCTAGATTTAAAGGTGGCCAAGGATGGGGCAAGACGTAGGGGCTCAGGAAGTTTATTCCAGGCGTAGGGTGCAGCGAGACAGAAGGCGCGAAGTCTGGAGTTGGCAGTAGTGGAGAAGGGAACAGATAAGAAGGATTTATCCATGGAGCGGAGTGCACGGAAAAGAGTGTAGGGAAGGACGAGTGTGGAGAGATACTGGGGAGCAGCAGAGTGAGTACATTTATAGGTTAGTAGAAGAAGTTTGAACAGGATGCGAAAACGGATAGGGAGCCAGTGAAGGGTCTTGAGGAGAGGGGTAGTATGAGTAAAGCGACCCTGGCGGAAGATGAAACGGGCAGCAGAGTTTTGAACCGACTGGAGAGGGGAGAGGTGACTAAGTGGGAGGCCAGCAAAAAGCAGATTGAAATAGTCTAAAGGAGAGGTGACAAGGGTGTGGATGAGGGTTTTGGTAGAGTGCTCGGAAAGAAAGGGGCGGATTTTACGGATGTTGTAAAGAAAGAAATGACAGGTCTTGGCAATCTGCTGGATATGAGCAGAGAAGGAGAGAGAAGAGTCAAAGATGACCCCAAGGTTTCGAGCTGAGGAGACAGGGAGAATGAGAGAGCCATCAACAGAAATAGAAAACGGGGGGAGCGGGGAGGTGGGTTTGGGAGGGAAAATGAGAAGCTCGGTTTTGGTCATATTTAATTTCAGGTGGCGTTGAGACATCCAGACAGCAATGTCAGACAAGCACGCTGAAACTTTGGTTTGGATGCAAGGTGAGATATCAGGGGTAGAAAGGTAGATTTGGGAGTCATCAGCATAGAGATGGTAGGAAAAGCCATGGGATGAGATTAATGAACCAAGGGAAGAAGTGTAGATAGAAAAGAGGAGGGGACCAAGAACAGAACCCTGAGGTACGCCGACAGGCAGAGGGATAGAAGTAGAAGAGGATCCACCAGAGTGAACACTAAAGGTGCGGAGGGAGAGGTAGGAAGAGAACCAGGAAAGGACAGAGCCCTGGAATCCAAGTGAGGACAGGGTATCGAGAAGTATGCTGTGATCGACAGTGTCAAAAGCAGTGGAAAGATCAAGAAGAATGAGGATGGAATATTGACCTCTGGATTTAGCCAGTAATAGGTCATTGGAGACTTTAGTAAGCGCAGTTTTGGTTAAAATCAGATGAAAATCAGAAACGACCAAATTTCAGGATTTGGACGTCCCTGACTGTATTATCGAAACGAAAGATGGACGTCCGTCTTGTTTCGAAAATGCCCCTCCACGTGTACCCTGTCACAAAGAAATCACTTTATCTGACACCTACTAGTGAGCCTTCTCATAAGTAGCCCCCACAAACTCAATCCTGGATGGGCTATGGCTAACTCAAAACTACCTCTACTTTAGGAAGCAGGTGAAAGCCTGACTTTTCTCAAACCTAGGGCACATGTGGAAATTATGCATCCAGACTAGCTTGCAGCACACTTTGTAATGAAGATCAGTTCCACATAAATTATATATACAGTTGAATAAATTGTCTTCAACCTATTCACCCATCTATTTATCCTAATGACTTTGTCCTACCCACCTTGTCTAGCTATATGTTTCAACTGCATTTGTTCCACTTGGCTGCCAATTAAGGTGTTTCTCTTATAACTGCTCATGACAGCAACAATATATTCAGGGCCGTGCCTAGGGTCTCTGGCGCCCCCCTGCAGACTATCAGTTGGCGCCCCTACCCCCCGTGAAAATGATCAGCCCCCCCCCCCCCCCCCCGGTGAAAATGATCGCTCACCACTTGCCACACTGACAGGAATTGTCAGCAATATTCTTAGAAACAAATTGCTATACATTGCAAAATAAGATAGCAGATGTAAATTCTCAAAGTGGACATATTCCAAACGCTATTTAGACAAAAATTAAACTGAACCCCCAAGATGCCAGACTCTGCATACAATGCAACACCACAGAAACAGAAAATGTCCCCTAGTACTGTGAAAAATATAAAGACTGCAGATGTAAATTTGAAAAAAACTAACAAGAACCAATCACCACTTTACAAATTAACAAATAGAAATAAAACAAATATAGAAAATAAAATAATACCATTTTATTGGACTAATACATTTAGCTTTCAGAGGCCAAAACATCCTTCCTCAGGTCAATACAGTATAGTGCTGTTACAGTATCCTATCCTGACCTGAGGAAGGGGGTTTTGTTCTCCGAAAGTTAGTCAAAATGTATTAAAATTAGTCCAATAAAAAGATTACCTATTATAAACATTTATTAACACAGCTACAATACTACTATATCCTAAAGCAAAAAAATAAAAGTAAATATTTTATTTACAGTTTGTCGTCTCTGGTTTCTGCTTTCCTCATCTTCTTTTCACTGTCTTCCTTCCTTCCATCCAGCATCTGTCTTTGTTCTCTCTCTGCCATCCAGTGTCTGCCCTCTCTGCTGTCCCCTTCATCCAATGTCTGCCCTCTCTCCCTACTCCTTCCATCTACATCTGCCCTCTATCTCTGCCCCTTCCATCCACCATCTGCCCCTGTCTGCCCTCTCTCTCTCCCCCTTCCATTCACTGTCTGCCCTTTCTATCGCTTCCATCCACTGTCTGCCCTTTCTCTCTGTCCGCTCAATCCACCATTTGCCCTCCCTCTCCCATCCATCTAGGGTCTGCCCTCCCTCTCACTCACCCTTCCATCTAGGATCTGTCCCCTCTCTCAGCCCCTTTTTCTCAGCCCCCAGTTCCAGCCTCACTATCCCACCAGTCCCCAGTTTCAGCCCTAGCCCTTTTCTCCCACCAGTCTTGAGCTTCGGCCCACAGCCACTTCTCCCTGTCCCCTTTTCAGCCCCCAGTTTCAAACCCAGCCCTTTTCTCTCACTAGTCCCGAGCTTCGGCCCACAGCCACTTCTCCCTGTCCCCTTTTCAGCCCCCAGTTTCAAACCCAGCCCTTTTCTCTCACTAGTCCCGAGCTTCAGCCCCAGCCACTTCTCCCTGTCTTCTTTTCAGCCCCCAGTCCCCACAGTTTCAGCTCTTGTCCCTTTTCAGCCCCCAGTCCTAGCCCCCTTATCCCACCTACCCTCCTTTTCAGCCCCCAGTTCCAGCTCCCTTCATCCACATGCCTTGCATTAGGGCCTCCCCTTTCAGCCCCAGACCCCATCTGGGCACCCCACCCCATCCCCTTCTGTCATCTGGGCTCCCCACCCCACCCCATCCCCTTCTGCCATCTGGGCTCCCCTCCCCATCCCCTTCTGTCATCTGGGCTCCCATCCCCTTCTGTCATCTAGGCTCCCCTCCCCATCTGTCATCTGGGCTCCCCTCCCCATCTGTCATCTGGGCTCCCCTCCCCATCCCCTTCTGCCATCTGGGCTCCCCATCCCCTTCTGCCATCTGGGCTCCCCTCCCCATCCCCTTCTGTCTTCTGGACACCCCATCCCCTTCTGTCTTCTGGGCACCCCATCCCCTTCTGCCATCTGGGCTCCCATCCCCTTCTGCCATCTGGGCTCCCCTCCCCATCCCCTTCTGTCATCTGGGCACCCCTGATCCGACCCGACTACCAGCTCCGTCGAGATGACAGCGGGTAGGGGGGGGGGGTGCTCCGCTCCCGCTGCTCCCACCCTACCTTCTTTTAAAAAATAAATCAGTAAAGCGGCGTGGCAGGCAGCGCAGCTTCGCGTCTGCCCTGCTTGTAAAACAAGTAGATCTCCTCGTCGGGCCTTCGCTCACTGGGTCCCGCCCTCCTCTGAGGTAACTTCCTATTTCTTCGAGGGCGGGACCCAGTGAGCGAAGGTCCGACGAGGAGATCTACTTGTTTTACAAGCAGGGCAGACGCGAAGCTGCGCTGCCTGCCACGCCGCTTTACTGATTTCTTTTTTTTTTAAGAAGGTAGGGTGGGAGCAGCGGGAGCGGCGCACCCCCCACCCGCTGACACCCGGGGCGGACCACCCCCACCGCGCTCTTGGTTCCCTCAGTGTCCGCCTTCTTCTGACGTCAGAAGAAGGCGGGACACTGAGGGAACCAATGAGTGCAAGGGAAGGGAGATGTCGGCAGCACTTTCACCGACGCTGCTGCGACCGAGGTAAAAGATTTAAAGTCCTCGGCGGCGCGGGGCGAGGGTAAGCACCGCGGTGGCGCCCTCCAGAGGTGGGCGCCCCCCTGCGGCACTTACCTCGCTTACCGCATCGGCACGGCCCTGAATATATTTATGTTATATGAATGTTTCTAATATGTTGCCTATTAAGGTGTTCCATTTGTGTTGTATGGACATCGTCTAAGTATCATATGTGCTATAGGTATATGAATATTCTTTCATGCTGTTTATTATGGAATATCATTTGTATTCCACTAACATTTATCATATTTGCTATAGGATTGCTCTACCGTACTATTTTAATGTGTATCATTCAGATACTGTAACGTTATTCCCACTGCTAGGATTTAATTTGCCTATCCCCAAGTTTACCTCATTTTTTTATATTTATCCTTATATTTGATCATTTAACAGCATAACAGTAGTAAACATGATCATAAATTAGTAGCAAGGGCAGAGAGATACTGCCTAAGTGTAAATATATGATTACGTTGGAAATCTATGCCTAAAGTCTCCAATGACCTATTACTGGCTAAATCCAGAGGTCAATATTCCATCCTCATTCTTCTTGATCTTTCCACTGCTTTTGACACTGTCGATCACAGCATACTTCTCGATACCCTGTCCTCACTTGGATTCCAGGGCTCTGTCCTTTCCTGGTTCTCTTCCTACCTCTCCCTCCGCACCTTTAGTGTTCACTCTGGTGGATCCTCTTCTACTTCTATCCCTCTGCCTGTCGGCGTACCTCAGGGTTCTGTTCTTGGTCCCCTCCTCTTTTCTATCTACACTTCTTCCCTTGGTTCATTAATCTCATCCCATGGCTTTTCCTACCATCTCTATGCTGACGACTCCCAAATCTACCTTTCTACCCCTGATATCTCACCTTGCATCCAAACCAAAGTTTCAGCGTGCTGGTCTGACATTGCTGTCTGGATGTCTCAACGCCACCTGAAATTAAATATGACCAAAACCGAGCTTCTCATTTTCCCCCCCAAACCCACCTCCCCGCTCCCCCCGTTTTCTATTTCTGTTGATGGCTCTCTCATTCTCCCTGTCTCCTCAGCTCGAAACCTTGGGGCCATCTTTGACTCTTCTCTCTCCTTCTCTGCTCATATCCAGCAGATTGCCAAGACCTGTCATTTCTTTCTTTACAACATCCGTAAAATACGCCCCTTTCTTTCCGAGCACCATACCAAAACCCTCATCCACACCCTTGTCACCTCTCGTTTAGACTACTGCAACCTGCTTCTTGCTGGCCTCCCACTTAGTCACCTCTCCCCTCTCCAGTCGGTTCAAAACTCTGCTGCCCGTCTCGTCTTCCGCCAGGGTCGCTTTACTCATACTACCCCTCTCCTCAAAGGCCCTTCACTGGCTCCCTATCCGTTTTTGCATCCTGTTCAAACTTCTTCTACTAACCTATAAATGTACTTACTCTGCTGCTCCCCAGTATCTCTCCACACTCGTCCTTCCCTACACCCCTTCCCGTGCACTCTGCTCCATGGATAAATCCTTCTTATCTGTTCCCTTCTCCACTACTGCCAACTCCAGACTTCGCGCCTTCTGTCTCGCTGCACCCTACGTCTTGCCCCATCCTTGGCCACCTTTAAATCTAGACTGAAAGCCCACCTCTTTAATTGCTTTTGACTCGTAACCACTCGCCTCCACCTACCCTCCTCTCTTCCTTCCCGTTCACATTAATTGATTTGATTTGCTTACTTTATTTATTTTTTGTCTATTAGATTGTAAGCTCTTTGAGCAGGGACTGTCTTTCTTCTATGTTTGTGCAGCGCTGCGTATGCCTTGTAGTGCTATAGAAATGCTAAATAGTAGTAGTAAATAGTAGTAGTAGTATGCCTATGTATCCTCCATTGTGGAGGCTCTTAAGATGATTACTACTACTACTAAACATTTCTAGAGCGCTACCAGGGTTACGCAGCGCTGTACAATTTAACAAAGAGAGACAGTCCCTGCTCAAGGAGCTTACAATCTAATAGACAAGTGAACGGTCAGTCCGATAGGGGCAGTCAAATTGGGGCAGTCTTAGGGACGCAGGCAGTATACAAAACTCATATAGAAAGTTTTAATGTCAAGCTATACCTGTTGCACACCACCTGGAGTGAATTTCTTCATAAAACAGTGGTTAAATAAATACCAATAAAAGCCTGAAGTTGGTCCTTGACCATTGTGTTTGGTGAGGGTATAGGATTGGTTATGCTAGAAGTGTAAGGATAACTGCATAAGTGTGTGCTCTTTGGGCAAAGGCTCCCCCCTGCTCCCCCACCCCCACCAACCAGACATGATGGTCCCGCTTCCTAGAGCTCTAAATCCAGGCCACATGACTAAGTAAACCAGCCTCAATTGCCTTGATGTAGTATTCTGTCCCTTTCAGTAGGTACTCCCCCCCCCCTTTAAAAAAAAAAAAAAAGAGAGGAAGGAAGACACCTTCTACATGCATCTTTACGGTCAAAGTGGTTTAATTTTAGTATATGCTAATCTAGCACATGCTATTTTAGTGAATTCTAATATGAAACAAAAATAAATGAAAGAAAAGTAAATTTATCCCTTGCACATCTCTAGTCTTCTTTGCAAGATTCAGCCACTTCAAACGTTTACTCTGAGCATCTTCAAGGTCATAAGGCTTTCTGATATTTCCGAGGACTTTATACAGGTCCAGGTTACAAGTTACTCATATAAAAGCTAGAAGTAAAATAAAGTATTAAATATTCCCGGGCAACAATTTTGCCATACAATGCTATTTTGGGGGGGGGGGGGGGGGGGGGGGGAAGAATTATCAAAAATAAGACCATCTGAATGGGAAGAAATGTATTCAAAAGTGTTGAATTGCACTAACCTCCAGAAATGTAGCTCAAATCCTTCACATTTATCTTTGCATTTGAGACACGGGGCACCAGATCCTTGTTCATGACCTAACGTTATCTGTTAGAGACAAAATGAAAGCGTTAACAGATTCCTGACCCAGTTCAAAAACATTTACAACAGTGCTACTGAAATTTACTTGGTACTGGGGCGGGACCTGGCAGCAACAGCTTTCATTCACAACTACCCGGGTAACTTATTCCCTTAAATTACAGTTGCTTTCAATGTACTTTAGTTATTCCGTGCTGAACTTTAACCACAGGCACACAACTCAACCACTGGGTGTCACTGTTACATAATGACCAACTCCTTCACCTTAATTCCTCTCCAACCTGCCAGGGACTTGGAACACTTAATTTCATATTATTGCCAGCTGCGGCCAACCCAGAGCGCCAGGAATCTGTACTGCCACCTTGTAATCTTGAAAAATATATTATTAAGCTGGCATCAACTAAGTAAAAAAAAAAAAGGTACTTGGGCAACTTATATGAAGTTAATAATTTCTAATATCAAATTCTGATCATGCATATAATACAACTGTTAACTATTTTTGTTTCTCTCTACAATGACCTTGATATTCCTACAGCTATCAAGATGCTTCATGCTTGAGTAGATTTTTGTCATTAAGAGTAACAAGGAGCATATTTTCCATACCAGTTTTTATTTACTATTGTGCCTTGAGGCACTGTTTTATGACCAGTTAAGTATGTTAAACAACCAAGGAATACATGTTGATTAACAGTGTATGCGATGTTTAATAGAAGCTTGTGTTACAGTTACAACAATATTACTAATAGATACAAGGGTAATCACACATAATTTATGTGGATTGCAACAATGTCTATTTTAGAAGACAATGTGCATTTCTAAAATATAATCCCTGACTGTTCAAAGAAGTTCATGCACAAAGTTACATTTACTTCAAGGTCAGTTTAACTACTGGGTGTAAACTTTGAGGGTATGCATGTATCTTGCAATGTTGCCCACAACACCTATACACAACCTACAGAGGTACTTGCAATGCGCACAATTTTACATGCGTACTCCCTGTCATACTAAGGAGATGGAGAGAAAGGAGAGCAAGACAGAGCTGCTACTACCATAATGGCTCCTATTAACGAAAAGATCAGCAAGGCTGTATTTTAAGGAATCTGTCTGGGCTCCCTTGAATGTGAAAAAGAGCGAAGGGACAAATAGAAAAAAAGGTCTATGGCAATTTCCAGTTGACTATGCAAATCTTGCTAGTATTGTTCTTACTTGTGTCAAACTCTGCTGTTTATGCTTATGTTGGCCAATTTATCTATAAACTGTTACCACTGAAAACAAAAAATTCACAGCCCTTACGAGACAGGGAGAAGAGTTTGCTCATTGCTCTGTGGCGACACCTACTAGCCAGGATTCAGTATCCATGGCCTTCAACTGAAGCACTGTGACTAGGTAGGATCACGGGAAAAGAATTTACAAAAATAGGAGGGAAAAAAAACCCCTGTTAGTCAACACTGGGTTAACCATGGGCAGTAGCTTCTAGGAGACAGAAAACAAGCAATTATAATCAAAGCAAAAAACAAACAAAAACCTCCAAAGAACCATCAACACCCACCCACCAAGAGATGGACAATTTGCAAAATAGGTGAGGTGTTCAGAGGGGAGTTTGAAGACTAGTGTAGGGCAGCTATTAGTCTTGCTCAAGTGTGTGGATATGTAAAAATCTATTTATAGATTTATGTGGGGGGTTTTTGTGTGTGTAAGATTTGTTTGTGCTGAATGTTATTTTGTAATCTGCCCTGGACAGTCGAGCTACTTAGATGATTTAGCAGAATATGAAAATTATATATATATATATATATATATATATATATATATACATACACACAAAAAAAAAATAAACTTCAGGTTTAGAGAACTCTCTCCCACTAAACACACAGATTTTGTGGTTAGTATTAAAAAAAAATGGTTTTAAGACAGCGAGTCTTAAGTATTTAAAAATTCATTCACCTAGTTTGTAGGCTATTTATAAGGATTACTAAAGAAAGTGTACCATAAAATGAACATGGTTCCAAGATGCAGGGACTAATCACCCTAATTCTTACTCATTATGGATAGTTTAACACCAGAACAGTTAAGGCAGTGGTTCATCCTGGGGCACCCAAGCCAGTCGGGTTTTCAGGCTACCTGAAATAAATGTTCATGTGCTAAGGAATCCTTTACTAAGCTGCAGTAAAATTAGGCCTTAGCAGGCCCTTCCCATACACCAAGGTTTATTTTTACCATGGCTGTAAAAACCCTTATTTTCTACTTTCCCCCCATTAATAGTTATGCACTAATGGTGATATTAGTACGCAGCCAGTTTTTTAAATTACTATGGAAGCACTTACCAACACCTATTTTGTGAGCAGTAACAGCTTCTGCGTTATCTGTGCACTAACCTGTTAGCATATCTACATTACTGTGCATTAACAGGTTAACTACTCTCTGCCTCTGCCACACCCCCTCAAAATTTTTTTTTTAAATTTTAGAGCACAGTGCACATGGTTAAAAATACCTACAAGAGGGCCATGGATATTTCTACCGAGCTGCTTCCTCCCATTGTCCATGCTCAATATCTACCTGGAATTGGTGGAGGAAGGTGTCTTGGATAAGAGATACCACTACATGGTTCAAGAACTGTAAAAGAATTTAAATGAATTTTTGGAGAGCTCAAAGGATTTAATAACTGACCACACTACAGTCCGGATAGAAGAATATTCCTGTTATACTTCAGATATATGAATGCAATTTTTAATGCTCAAACACTGCACATTTTAAATGTGATGAAATAATTGTCCCCTTAGTTACCCAACTGACCAAATTTATTGATGATTAGATTCAGCTGATTGCATCCAGCCCTGCTGACTCTAAACCTCATTATATATTGAACCTTAACATAAGGTTTCTACAAGAATACTATATTGTGATCAAAGGAAATTCCAGAAGAGATGAGAATAAAAATTGTTGAAATAAGTCAGTCTGGAAAGGGTTACAAAGCCATTTCTAAAGCAATGGGACTGCACTGAACCACAGTGAGAGCCATTATTTCCAGATAGAGAACAATGGTAGTGAATCTTCCCAGGCGTGGTTGTTCTGCCAAAATTACTCCAAAGCACCTCAACACTTCATCTAGGAAATCATAAAACTGCCCAGAACATCCAAAGAACTGTATGCCTCTCTAGCCTCAGCCAAGGCCAGAGCTCATGACTGAGCAAAATAATGGGATTCATGGTGAAGTGGCAAGGCATAAACCACTGCTAACATCAATGCTTGCCTCACATTTGCAAAAAAATGCACCTGGATGATTAAGACTTTTGTGATAATGTTCTATGGATAAATGAGTCAAAAGTGAACTCTTTGGACAACACAGGTCCCATTATGTCTGGCCTAAAGCAAATACAGCATTCCACAGTAAGAACAACTTACCAACAGTCTAACATGGTGGTAGCAGTGCTTTGCTTCCTCAGGACCTGGAAAACTTATTACTGAAGGAACCATGAACTCTGCATTGTACCAGATAATTCTTAACGAGATGTCTGGACATCTGTTCATGAGCTGACAATACTCAAAAAAAAAAAAAAAAGAAGGACAGGACTCTGCTGCGTACCTAAAGGAAAGAAAATTTTTCATTCCTTAGCATCAGCAGCAGATGAATCCAGAGACCTATGGGATGTAGCAGAGCAGTATCTAAACATGGTGAGCAGAAGAAAGCCCAGCAGAAATAACTGCAGATCCAAAACCAGAATCCGCCTGGGCTGAAATGTCTACTCGGCAATGTCTGACAAAGGTGTAGCTGCCCTACAGATCTCTTCCCAATTCCCCACACGGGTCTCCGCCCAAGAAGAAGCCAAAGCACACGTAATGATCCTTCAGATGCTCCGGAGGGGAATGGCCAGCCAAACAGTATGCAAATTCCAGGAAGCCCTTGACACACCGCGCTGATTCACTCTGATGAAATAACAATACTCCGAGAAGAGAGCTGGAGAGACTTTGTTGTGAACATTGTGCTCCCGTTTTGATGTGATTCATGAGATTTTCATGATCTATAAAGACTACAATTTAAATCTTTAAGGACAATAAGATACAAGTGGAAGATTTGAAACTGAGGAAGAAACTTCAATGTGTAAAATAAATGGGGAGAATGTCACAGTTTGTGGATATATAGAAATGTTCCCACATAAGGTTTATATGAGTGGGTGGTGAAGTGAAAGGTGTGACTGGATGAGTTCTGGAACTTGCATGATATAAGTTGTTTTATATGATATATAAATGACAAATATTTGTAATAAAAGAAATGAAATACTCTAAAAGAAGAACGTTTTTTTGTGATATAGCTTTGAGATCTGTTATTCTAGTTTAAATATTTATCCCCAGCAATATATATAACAGCCAAAACATAAGCCACAGAGATAGCCTCCCGTAACCACCAAGCAATAGTGGGCTTTGAAACAGCCTTTCCTTTTTGAGGACCCGTGAAAAGCAAAGAGATGATCCTACTGACGACAGTAGCTAGTTGTTTCCAAATACTGAATCAGGGTACAGCGCAGATCCAGACAGTGTAAGCAGTGAAATTCCTTCAGATATTGATCCACACCAAAGGAAGGAAGAAATGACAGCCGATTAAGATGGAAGGTTCCACCTTTGGGAAGAACGAAGATACAATCCGAACTGTCACTTCTGCATTCGAAAAACTTAGGAAGCTGTTTCTACAGAGCCTGAAGCTCTTGACACTGTGGACTGAAGAAACGGCCACCAGAAAAATTTCCTTGAGCGATATCTTCCACTGTGGTGGAGCAAAGAGGCTCAAAGGGAGGAGCCTGAAGCGCACCCAAAACCAGATCCAGGCTCCAACTCGGGTAAGGCCGAATAAGTGGATGCCTAAGACGGGTGACCCTTTAAGGAAATGGACTATATCTGGATGAGAAGCCAGGAGGAAGAAGAGCAATGCGACCATGATAGTAGGTCAGAGCACTGAGCTATACTCTCAGTGAGCTGGCAGCTAAACCCTTCTGTAGCCTAGACTGCAGAAAGGCTAAGATATGCGGCAATGAAGCCTGAAAGGGCAAAACTGCCTGCTCGGAACACCAGGCCTCAAAAATGCACCAGACCCGTGCCTAAGCCACAGAGGTGGATCGCTTTTTGGATTCAGTGATAACTGAATCAGAATAACCTCTCTTCCTGAACTTTGACCATTCAAGAGCCAAGCTGTACAGCCAAAGCAAAAGGGATCCTCCATGGCTGAAGTCCCCCAGCATTGAACAATCAAGTGAAAGGCCATCGGCGAGAGTCCCCATTTGCCTGGATCCAGAGTGGTGTGGCTGAGAAAGTCATCCTGTATGTTTTCCACCCCAGTGATGTGCGCTACAGGCAACTGAAGACAATCCTCCGCCCAACAGAGGAGCAAGTCCACCTCCTCCGTCAGCAGAGGACTACTAGCGCCCCCCCTGACTATTGATATAAGCAAACCGCAATCATGTTGTCCGAGAGGACCTGAACTGGGTTCCCCCAGAGAAGATCCTGAAAGGCCAGAAGTGCCTTGGGAACTGCTCAAAGCTCTAATCGATTGATGGACCAGAGCGCCTCCATTGGGAGACAATGAGGCATATTTTCAAAGCACTTAGCCTTCCAAAGTTCCATAAAAACCTATGGAACTTTGGAAGGCTAAGTGCTTTGAAAATGAGCCCCCAATGTGCTCCTCATCCCACAAGACTTCGGTGATTAGCACCACCCAGTAGAGAGCCAACAGAAGAACACTTCAGGTCAAATTGCTGGACTGGATCCACCACTGCAGGCTGCGGCACACCAACGGTTGCCAAAGCAGTCGCCTCAAAGGGGAGCACCAACCTCATTTTGAAGGCTTCTCCTTTTTAAGAGAGAGAAAGGGAGAGAAAGAGAGAAAGAATGAATGAGAATAGGCGTCTAGTATAAGAGGCTTGGGGAGGCTTCTGTAAGCCGACCCAAAAGCATCCCCAAAGGTAACCAGAGCAGCTTACTGCACAGCAGAACACCACAGAAAGAGAAAAAGGAGCCCATTAGAGCTGTGGCCACAGGACCTCCCGCTGCTGCAGTGCACAGTTGCCCACCGCAATGATAGCCAGTGCTCGGGACTCCTATTCCTCCTCCCCTGACTCTCACACTGCTACCGGTAGTGGTCTCCACCCTCGCGATTACAGCAGGCCTGCCTTGGTAGCTACTTGGCCTTCCCCCTACGATGCATTCCGCCCTCTTTTTACATGACTTCTTGCTTCTGTGAGGGTGGGATGTGTTACAGGAAGACGTCTGTAATCACTAGGATGAAACTGCTACTGGAAGCACTGTATGCTGCAGACTAATCCACATCTAAGAAAAGTATCCGAGTTTGACTGCTTCTTTGGAGGAGGGGGGTGGGAAGGAGCGAGACAGAGGCAGAGACTGGAACCGAGGAGGGAGGAAGCAGGAAGGAGCAGGGCTAAGGGAGAGAGCCTGCTCTATCCACGCTGTCATTCTTTATTATTGGTAGCATTTTTATTTGATCTCGCTTATATTTTTAAACATACCAGCTTGTGCAGCATAAGGATGTACATAGAGGAAGTACTGGTTTTATCAGTTAAGAGTATGTAATTTGTTCTAAATTGTAATTCATTGTGTCTTTTGGAGGTGCTAGCTATAGGGACTCCATGTATTCATGCAGAGATGTTTTCACTTAGTAAAAGGCCTCAAACAGACATCATGTTATGAGAATCAGGTGCTTAACAATCAGGCCTACTATTTATAAGTATAATTAAAAAATATAACTAGGTTAAAGGAGCATTTAACATACATTTTTTTCCTGTGCCTACATCAAAAGAAAAAGATGGCATGTGAGAACTTGCTCCCTTTTTTTGTGGATTGCCTTTTTTTATTACTAGTATTTCACAGAGAGGTATTGAATAACGAGGGAAGGGCTTCCTTCATGCAGAAGTTCTGTCGAGTCAGTCTAAATGTGCCAACATTGTCCAGTTCAGCACACTATTAGCTGCCAAGTTCATACAAAGTTAATTATGTTCAATGGAAAATAAATCTGTTGGCTCAGGATGCTTGCTATGTGAATATTCCATCACTGTTTCATTACTGCTATCAAGTATTACATTTTAAGGGCAGTGGCGTAGGAAGGGGGGGGGCGGTGGGGCGGTCCGCCCCGGGTGCACACCACTGGGGGGGGGGGGGGGTGTCAGCTCCGCTGGTTCCCTGCTTCCTCTGCCCCGGAACAGGTTACTTCCTGTTCCGGGGCAGAGAGAGCAGGGAACCTGTGGAGCCAATGCAGCACGCAGCTCCCAGTGACATGCACTCAGGGCGGATCGGCGTTCCCCGCCCGCCCCCACTTTCGTATGAAAGTAAGAATGCGCTCCGGGGGGGGGGGGGTGCGCAGCGGCGACCCGTCCCGGGTGTCAGCCGCCCTTGCTACGGCACTGTTTAAGGGGACTTGCTTTGAACTTTGTTTTAATTTGTTTATCCAGTCCTTGCATGCACATGGCTTTGGTTTTTAAACCTAAAGGTGAATCCTAAGGTTGGTTGAACAATGAGGTATAAACTATGTTGTTTCTGATTTTACTTGTTTTGGACTGCTTTGGGTCCTGCTCGTCTGGAATTTTGGAAGATGGAAATGAGAAAATAAAAATTAAGCTTTTGATGTACTCTGTAGAAGTTATGGATGTAAGCTCCGCTCCTGACCCCTTTAGCCTCCACAAACAGCTGGGCCACCAATCGCCTATGAGAGAGAGAGAGAGAGAGAAAGAAAGAAAGAGAAAGAGAACTACAGCCTGTGCATCTCTGAAACTCTGAGGCAAGCTACATTTAATTAACGTGAATTCTTGCTATAAAGTCAGTTATTGGTATGTACAATGGGACCAGAAGTAAATATATATAAAATTATGTTAGTGTATCACTAGCTAAATCAAAAATAAATTCAGCCCTAGCTGAGTTCCTCCCCTTCGTCCTCTCAGCCATCCCTCTAGAATGTCCTGTTTTTGTGTGGTTGAATATGGCTACCTAAGTGTACAATGTTTTGACATTTCATTCTACCAATGCTAATGATCCCACTAACAGCACATTTTAAACAAGGCTTGTTAGGAACAGAGTTGGAATGGAGTTCAGACTCAAAATAGCAGGCCACTTGACTGAAGTGCCTTTGCAAAACTGATGGGAACTCATCAGCTTAAATACTCTATAGCCTTTTTCTCAAGACTAGCTATAAGTAAACATGAAGCTGTCTTAGTTTATAAATGGACATGCTACTGTATAAAGAGCATAAAACACGAGTACCTAAAAATGTCATGGGGGCGGGTGGAAAAGGTCACACTTAACTGTATCACTAAATGCTACTCAAGTAAATATAAAGCTGCCTTTAAAAGGATGAGAAGAGTCAGGTCAAATTCCATTCTCTATTCAGTGATGGAAAAGAACCAGAAGATATATTAAAAAGGATATGAATTCACCTTTATGCAAATCAAATCAATATAAAATGAAATTTTCTGAAAGAGGTAAGCCTCCTTTACTGGCTTCTGCACTCTATGGATGAAGCACCCCCTTTCTGACTTCATGTGTAACTTTAAAGGCCCTGTTTACTAAGCCGCGCTATAGGCGTGTTATCGTTTTTAGCATTGAATATGCATTGTACTAAAAATATGGTTCCGCTATGCCCCTTACAATGGAAAAACCCTAGAACTTAATATTTTATTATAATTTCCTGAATTATCCAAAATGGTGGAAACTTAAGCTGTAAAGTCACTTAACCCTACATTGCCCCTGGTACAAAATAAGTGCCTGAATATATGTAAACCACTTTGAATGTAGTTGCAAAAACCTTTGAAAGGCGGTATATCAAGTCCCATTTCCCTTTTATGGGAAGTGAAATATATATACCCAAGGGCAACTCTTCATTTAAAATGGCAGGGGAGGTTGGACACGTGGAGGCGTATTTTCAAAAGCACAGACTTACAAAGGTACATAGAGGTGAATTTTCAATATTGCACCTAAGACTTTGGAACTCTGAATAAGAAATATAACCATTTTCGAAAAAGAAAAAAACTCTTTATTCAAACAGGGTTTTGTGCATTTCTTTTTATGACATTTTCGGGGGGGGGGGGGGGAAATCGCAAAAGTTAAAAATGCACAAACAAAAACCAAGCCATTGGAATGTAAGAGGAGCCAGCATTTTTAACAGACTGGTTCACCAGACATTCCAGGAGGGCAATGGTGCACCCTAGGGGGCACTGCTATGGATTTCATATACAGTGAAACCTCGGTTTTCGTTGACTTTGGATTTCGTCGTTTTTGGTTATCAATTTTTGTCTCAGTTTTCGTCGGTCGCCTTGGATTTCGTCGGCGTGTCCACGCTGCTAATTTTGCGTTCTCACGAGTCGTTCTTCTGGGGCGTTGTTTCCGGTTGTGGGATCACACTGCTGCTTCTGGTTCAGTGCCTGTACAAAATCGCCAGCTCTTTAATCAGAAAAATTTCGTCGTTTAGCCCACACTGCTGCTTCTGGTTCAGTGCCTGTACAAAATCGCCAGCTCTTTAATCAGAAAAATTTCGTCGTTTAGCCCACACTGCTGCTTCTGGTTCAGTGCCTGTACAAAATCACCAGCTCTTTAATCAGAAAAATTTCGTCGTTTAGCCCACACTGCTGCTTCTGGTTCAGTGCCTGTACAAAATCACCAGCTCTTTAATCAGAAAAATTTCGTCGTTTAGCCCACACTGCTGCTTCTGGTTCAGTGCCTGTACAAAATCACCAGCTCTTTAATGAGAAAAATTTCGTCGTTTAGCCCACACTGCTGCTTCTGGTTCAGTGCCTCTACAAAATTGCCAGCTCTTTAATGAGAAAAAATTTGTCGTTTAGCCCACACTGCTGTTTCTGGTTCAGTGCCTGTACAAAATTGCCAGCTCTTTAATGAGAAAAAATTCGTCGTTTAGCCCACACTGCTGCTTCTGGTTCAGTGCCTGCTGCCTCGATTTTCGTTGATATTTTTCGGACGAATTATCAACAAAAACCGAGATTTCACTGTAAATGCTCCCAAGTACACACCTCACCATTGTGCTCTTATCTTGTCTGCTGAGCCCTCCAAAACCCACTACCCCCAACTGTACACTACTACAATAGCTTATGTGGGTACAGTGGGTTTCTAGTCAGTTGGAGGGCTCACCATTTCCACAAGTGTAACAGGTAGGAGGAGATACTCCAGGGACCTGCATGCTGCTCTAATAGACCTGGCTATAACATCAGAGGCTGTGGGATGGGGGTCAGTGAATCCTGGAGGAGTAAAGGGGAGGGGGGTTCATCGCTGAGTTCCTCTAGGAGTCATCTGGTCATTTAGGGCACCTTTTGTGTCTTACTCATTAAAAAAAAAGGTTTAGACCAAAACATTGACGTTTTTGCCCTACATGTTTTGGTTCTCTTTCAATATGGCTATAAAACGTCCAAGTGTTAGGCACTTCCTAATACTAACTTTGAAACACCCAACACGCTCTCTTGTGATTTGGAAACATTGCAGGCGAAAAGCAAAAGCATAGACAGATGTCTGCAAAACAGGTTTCAAAAACACTGATTTGGACGTTTTTCTCTTTTGAAAACGAGCCGCATATTAACCTATGGAACTTTGTAAGTCTACGTGCTTTGAAAATGAGCCCCAAAGTGTTAATAGCTCTGTGTGGAACATACATTTTTAAAATAAGATACACAAAGCATGCATTACAGTCTATAATCCTTGGCAGATAACAAGAAAACATATACAATATCAGTATGACTATCACATATAGGGCTAGATTCTATATTATGACTTAAAAATCAGCACAAAAAAAAAACTACGCCTAGATGTATTCTATAAACTACACCTAAAGGTAGACACGGTTTCTACAGTATGCCTAAGGCCTGTCCGCTTAGTTACAGGCATTTGCACCAATGCCTATGCTTAAGTTAGGTACAGAGCGGGTATAACAGTATGCATAGTTTTTAGAAATGCTCACGACCAGCCCATTCCCACACCCCCTTTTCCAATCTGTATCTTAAGAATTTACATGCAAATGTACACACAAATTCTAATGCCAATGTGTCAATAATTAAGTGGAAATTATTGGCACGGATTGGTTTAAGATAATTAAAATGGGAAAATTAGGTTCTTACCATGATAATTTTCTTTCCTTTAGTCATAGCAGATGAAGCCATTACGTATGGGTTGTGTCCATCAACCAGCAGGGGGAGATAGAGAGCACTCAACTTTTCTCAGTGCCTCATGGCCAGCTAGCTCCACTGCCTCTTCAGTATTTGAAGCTTCCAAAGCAGTATGGCAAACCGCAATGGGAATCACAAGAGCTTTCCTCACAGCGAACGATGGCCCCTTAACAAGGGCATGAACTCAAAAAAGGAGGGAATGAACTCATCCTCCTGAAGGGAATAAACTCGTCCTCCACTTTGTATAAACGGAGGGAATACTTGCATCCTCCTGGAGGGAATAAACTCATCCTCCCGAAACATGAACTGGAGGGAATGAACTCATCCTCCTATAACTGTAACAAGAATCCTGAAGACTGTTTTCCGACTCCCCAAGGAAGGAATATAACTTCAGGAAACAAGAACAGCACCTAAAATCAGAATCACTGCAATACAGACAATCATACAGGGAGGGCTCATGGCTTCATCTGCTATGACTAAAGGAAAGAAAATCATCATGGTAAGAACCACTTGTAACCACTCGCCTCCACCTACCCTCCTCTCTTCCTTCCCGTTCACATTAATTGATTTGATTTGCTTACTTTATTTATTTTTGTCTATTAGATTGTAAGCTCTTTGAGCAGGGACTGTCTTTCTTCTATGATTGTGCAGCGCTGCGTATGCCTTGTAGCGCTATAGAAATGCTAAATAGTAGTAGTAACCTAATTGTCCCTTCCTTGTCATCAAGCAGATGAAGCCATTACGTATGGGATGTAACAAAGTAATCCCTAAATAGGGTGGGAACAAGCCACACCACGCGCTAGCACCTGTGCTCCAAAACGCGCATCCCTCCTGGCAGCCACATCCAGCCTGTAATGTCGGGCGAAAGAGAGCTTAGAAGCCCATGTTGCAGCACTGCAAATCTCATGAAGAGATAGTGCTCCAGTTTCCGCCCAGGAAGAGGAAATCGCTATTGTGGAATGTGCCTTAAAGGCTTCAGGGGGAGCCCGGCCAGACAGCAGATATGCTGAAAAGATAGCTTATTTGAGCCAACGGGCAATAGTGGCTTTAGACGTTGAAGACCCTCTGCGAGGACCTGCAAACAGCACAAAAAGATGATCAGAGGTCCTGAAAGAATTTGTAATTCGCAGATACTGCAACAGAGTCCTGCGCACATCCAAAAGGTGCAACTGCCCAAATGAACCTGGAAACTCCTCCTCAACAAAGGAGGGAAGAAAAACAGGCTGGTTTAGGTGAAACGCTGAAACCACCTTAGGCATGAAGGAAGGCACGGTCCGAACCGTGACTCCCGACTCTGAGAATTGCAGAAAAGGGTCTCTACAGGACAGCACCTGGAGCTCTGACACCCATCTCGCCGAGGTAATGGCCACTAAAAAGATGGCCTTCCGTGTCAAATCTTTCTCTGAAGCATGCTGAAGCGGTTCAAAGGGAGCCCCCTGAAGGGCCTTCAATACTAACCCCAGGTTCCAAGCTGGACAAGGTGCCCGCACGGGAGGACAGAGCTGAAGCACCCCTCTAAGAAACCGTGCCACATCTGAATGAGCAGCTAAGGACACGCCTTCAACCTTGCCACGCAGGGAGGCCAATGCTGCCACTTGCACCCACAGGGAATTATAGGCCAAGCCTTTGTGTACACCATCCTGCAAAAAGTCCAGAATCGGTGAGACAGGAGCCCGCAACGGAGAAAGCACTCTTGAAACACACCAGACTTCAAACTGGCGCCAAATCCTGGCATAAGCCACAGAAGTGGAGCGCAGAAATTAACTTGAGTAGCCTTTATCTCTCAATTGCGCCCTCTCAATCGCCATGTCATAAGACCAAAGCGGCAGGCGTCCTCCATGACCACCGGACCCTGTGACAACAGGTATGGAACCAGAGGTAACGGAAAGGGAGCCTCCAACAGCATCTGTCGGAGGTCCGCATACCAAGGCCTCCTGAGCCAATCCGGGCCGATGAGCACCACTTCTCCTGGATGCAGCCGAATCCGCAGGAGCACTCGCCCTATCAAGGGCCACGGAGGGAAGACATACAGCAAGCCCAGGGGCCAGGGTTGAGCCAAGGCACCCAACCCGGCAGAGTGAGGATCCCTCCGTCTGCTGAAGAAGCACGGGACTTTGGCATTGGAACTGGTCGCCATAAGATCCATCACTGGCTTGCCTCATTTGGCACATATCTGCAGGAATACATTGTCTGCTAGTTCCCACTCCGCTGGATCGATCTGATGCCTGCTTAGATAGTCGGCTTGCACGTTGCTCTGACCTGCAATGTGAGCTGCTGACAGGGACTGTAGATGCAGCTCGGCCCAGTGGCAAATTTATTCGGCTTGTGCGGCTAGAGCTCTGCACTGAGTGCCGCCTTGTCGATTTATGTAGGCCACTGCTGTCGTGTTGTCCGACATCACTCGGACAGCCAATCCTTCCAGGATCACTTGAAAGGCCAGAAGAGCCAGAAACACCGCTTTCAACTTCAGGTGGTTGATAAACCACTCCGACTCGTCGGGCGTCCACAGACCCTGGGCATGCTTCCCCTGGCAATGTGCACCCCAGCCCTTCAGGCTGGCATCTGTCACCACTAGGTACCAATCGGGGAGTGCCAGCGGCATTCCCTGCCGCAACATGCTGTCCAAGAGCCACCACTCCATACTGAGGCAGGCTGCAGGGAGCCAAGAAAGTCTGCACTGATAATCCTGAGATACTGGAGACCATTGTTGAAGTAGAGAATACTGTAGAGGTCTCAGGTGCGCTCTCGCCCATGGCACCACTTCCAAGGTGGCCGTCATCGATCCCAACAGCTGGACAATGTCCCAAGCTCGTGGGCGGGGCATCCTCAGGAGCAGACAGACCTGATTCTGAAGCTTGCACCGCCTTTGCTCGGGAAGAAACATATAGCCCGAGGCTGTGTCGAACCTGGCCCCCAAATATTCTAGAGATTGCGAGGGTGTCAGGTAACGTTTGGCCATATTGACGACCCAGCCCAGAGATTGAAGGACTGAAACCACTCTGGCTGTAGCTAGATGACTCTCTTTTTCTGAGTCTGCTCTGATGAGCCAGTTGCCTAGGTACGGGTGAACCCGGATACCCTCTCGCCTGAGGAAGGCAGCTACTACCACCATTACCTTGGAGAAGGTTCGGGGAGCTGAGGCGAGGCCAAAAGGCAAGGCCCGAAACTGTAAATGTTTTCCCAACACCGCAAAAACTTCTGGTGCGGGGGCCAAATTGGTATGTGCAAGTAAGATTCTTTCAGGTCCAGAGATGTGAGAAACTCTCCTGGCTGTACCGCCGCAATAATGGAGTGCAGAGTTTCCATGTGAAAATGCCGCACTCTTAAGGACTTGTTTAGCTCTTTTAAGTCCAGGATCGGGTGAAAAGACCTGCCTTTTCGTGGCAAAGTAAATGGATTAGCGGCCTAGACCTTGTTCGGCGGGAGGCACAGGGGTCACAGCCCCTATCTGGCACAGACTGTGCAGTCTCCTCTACCGCTGCCCGTTTGGCGGCAGAACTGCATCGGGACTCCACAAACACGTCTCTCACCGGGGCATCGAATTCTATACGGTATCTGTCTCTGATCAGGTCCAAGACCCAGTGATCTGCGTCGAAAAAGAGGGAAAGTCTTCCTCCGATGACAGGAAACGAGGAGGGGGCCGGCGCACCATCATTGAGAGGGTCGCCCCTGAACCGGCAGCTGCGGAACGTTTGTCCGAGCGAAAGGAGTTTCTCTGCTGAAAGCGGGCACGTGAAGTGAACCCAGCAGCACGCCCTGGGCCGTACCTTCTAGCTTCACGGAAGCAAGGTCTGTAAGAGGAGCGGACCGCCTGACCCTAAGAGGAAGGCTTCGGCCTATCTTCGGGCAAGCGCTGAGGTTTGGAATCCCCCAGGCCTTTAACAATGTTTTCCAGCTCCTCACCAAACAGGAGAAGGCCTTGAAAGGGCAACTTCACCAACCTTTGCTTAGAGGCCATGTCCGCCGCCCAATGTCGTAGCCAAAGAGTGCGGCGAGCCGCCACTGCTACAGCCATTTGCTTAGCCGAAGCTCTGACGATATCATAAAGGGCTTCAGCCAAAAAAGGACAAGGCCGACTCCATCCACGGAGCCACTTCAGATAAGGTCTCTGCTCCATCACCGGGCTGTTCCACTGCTTGCTGTAACCAAGCCAGGCAGGCTCTAGCAGCATAACAACTGCATGCAGACGCCCTAACAGTGAGACCTGCCAAATCAAAGAACCGCTTCAGAGTTGAATCAAGCCTGCGGTCTTGAATATCCTTCAGGGCAACACCCCCTTCAACAGGGAGGGTAGTTCTCTTTGTCACAGCCGTGACCAGGGCATCCACTTTAGACATTGCAAAGCGAGCCAAAATGTTCCTCACTCAGAGGGTATAATTGCCTCTTAGCCCTGGCAACCTTCAAAGGTCCCTCGGGGTCAGCCCATTGAGCCAAAATAAGCTCTTGGATGGAGACATGCAAAGGAAAGGCTCAAGCAGGCTTTCTGGTACTAGCCATCCTTGGATTAACCGAGGAGGCTGTGCCACTCCCAGGATCTTCAATCGAGAGGGCTTGTAAGGCACCTGAAATAAGTGCTGGCAGCTCCTCGCGGTGGAAAACCCGACTCTGGCTCCTCAGCCCAAGAAGTTCTGCCAGACCCCTCAGAATCCTCATAGCCTGACCACGGGGGGGGGGGGGGGGGGGGGTGCGCCACACTCAGAAGGGGAATTAGCCCTTCTGCGTTTATCAGGAGGATAAGAAACAGGCAAAGCCAACTCCAAAAGGCCAGGATCCACCGGGGGGGGGGGGGGGGGGGGGGGGCAGGCAGAGGGTCCGAAGATCCCTGTGGAAGAGCTCTTTTAAGCATGTATGCCCTATGCAGCATTAAAACAAAATCAGGGGAGGAAACCGCTCCCTGACCGCCCGGATCCTGCCCAGGGCTATCAGCTCTATTATTAGCCTCACTCAGAGGACCTCCCCCAGATTCAGGGCTCTCCATCGCAATGGAGGCCGCGCCATGTGGAAAATCCAAAATGGCGTTCGCTGCCAGCTCAGAGTGCGAAAGATCGCCGCTCGCCATGCTCGGGCCGGCTCTACTGTCTATACAGCACGAATTACAGAGCCCCACTGCTGATTTGCGCTTGCCACATTTAGAACAGCGCTTTACAGTCTCCGCAGACATCGCCGAAAACGGCGGTAAAATTAAAAAATGGCGGTTTGCACCAAAAACGTCTCGATCGCGGGCCCACCCCGGAGGAGTCAGAAAACACTCTTACCTCACTAGACCGAGTATCACAGCTCCGGTCCTGCAGAAGAATATCAAGAAAAAAACCTCTTTTCCAAGATCGCTGGTCTAAAGCATGACGCAACTTTAATTATTTTTAATTATTTTTTTTAATGCTGTGAGGAAAGCAGAGGCAAAAGAGGTAAATAAAAACACTCCGGCGGCTCAGATAAGTGGGAAAGGCAGGGAAAGGCGAAACAATGTGCCTGCATCCACTGAGTGGGAAAGGACAGGGAAAAGCAAGCTAATATGTCCACATCCACGGGGGCATGGGTAAGGCAGGGAAAGGGCTGACCTATGTGCCTTCAAAGTGAAGCTGCTATAGCCTCTAACACCCCGGCTAACAACTGGCAAGCCAGGAGCCACCCCCAGCCAGAATTTTGATGGAGCTCGAAGAAGCTGCAGCCACCCTGCTTGGGGAGATAGAGAATACTGAAGAGGCAGTGGAGCTAGCTGGCCATGAGGCACTGAGAAAAGTTGAGTGCTCTCTATCTCCCCCTGCTGGTTGATGGACACAACCCATACATAATGGCTTCATCTGCTTGATGACGAGGAAGTGCACATTAATCAGAATATGACCAGGATTTGCACTGGCAACTCAAGTCAGACTATACAGAATCTGGGGGATAATACATAACAAAAGCTATTATTGAACCAGCATATATACCCCTTTCCAAACTTTACCCACTCAATTTTATAAGGAAATTGATTTAAAAACAAAAAACTTCTAGGCTTCCTTTTTATGGAAAGGCAAAAAAAAAAAAAAAAAAAAAAAAAATAGAATAGAATAGCATTGCATATCTTACAAAGAGCTAAAGATCATGCTGGGAGGGGGAGGAGGAAGATAAACTTACTGCACTTTTTTGAATCATCGCCTAGCTTTTATCTCCAGACAAGGGGTTCTATGGATATGACAAGGAGATTTGTTACTTATGCCAAGGTGGCTGCAGATGGAAGCACCCCTAGTGGAACAAATATCATTCCCTTACCTACTGGGCGCTTGCATAACACAGAGAATCTGGGGACAACCCTATTCTTTTGGCCACCTGGTAGACCATGAGACATCTTGATGCAGTTATTCCTCATAAGCTCTTCCAGGAAATTTCCTTTATGCTCGAACAAATATTTCCAAATTGCTAGTTCCCACATTCAAAGGTCCACTTGTATAAATGCTAATATCACCTTCCATTCTTGCAATGCTTCAAATGGATGCAATTTGGACATGTATGTAATAACTTGAAATCCTGACTTGACTTCTCTTACTTTGCAATCTAGTATACACATACTCTGCTCCATGATGGATGATGTTCAAGTCTCCGCCTCTAAAAATCTACAAATAGTTACATAATGGGTCTAGAGGGTTTAAACAAGTCACTTAAGAATAAATGGGCAGCAGGATTAAGGAGTACCATATCAGATATTCAATGGAGCTCCTTCTGATCACAGTATGTCCACTGTTCAGCGTCAGTGACATTGATGCAATCCATATTTTATGGCACACAGGGTGCTTTGGACACAAGCCTGGCTATATACTGAAAATTAGTCATGCCAATATGTGATGATATTGTTCAACAGCAGCTAGCATTGAACCAAAGGTCAGAAAATAAAGCAAATGATCCAACTGCATTGGCAGCAAGTCTGGTCTCAAATGTGTCTTTTTTTCTTCACTGAAGAACCCCCTAATGCTTGCTTCTGTTTTCAATTTTGATGATGGCATGGAAAAGAATGGAACATTATATAGAATTATGATTGCAAATACAATTCAAGATATACTTGGAAATTGGAAGCATCTGGACAAACTAAACATCAATTTACGGCGGAATTCATTGTGCTCGATTTATAAGTATGAAACTATTGCTGCGAAGTCCAGTTGTTTTAAGAAGTTTGATGAAACAAGGTCCTCTCTGCAAGAGTATATAAAGACTTCTGTATAACTCCTGTGAATATTATATGGCTTGGGGATGGGATGGGTGGGGGGTGTTCTCACTGTCTTGCATCTGTGTTTTTTCTTTGTTGAGTGAATTGTTATATACTTGTATACTGTTGAAACTTTAATAAAGTTGTGACCTTAAAAAAATAATAATACATTGTTCTGTAGTGGGATGAAGTATCCTAAATGAAAAATTCACTCAATATGTGGACAGGCATTTGAACAAGAGGAAGGCGGTGTCAGATGGAAAACACTATATCCCACTTCTAGGTCACAGGGAACCATATCTCTGAATGCCACTAAATCCAATTCAGCCTCATCTCTTACTCATTGCATGAATTTTAAAATAGCTAAGCCCCATACAACATCAACTTTTCAGCAGCATGAAGCTCTTTATCTAGTTAAAAATATTTGTACAAGACACACATTTTAGATAAAGGCAGGAGTATTTTCTATAGAAGAAGAAGTCTCCTTGACAACAGCTGCAAAACAAAAACATTATGTATAACAGAAGTGAATGTCATGCTGTTACGTGTTGCTTAACTGGATTGAAAAGCCATTTTATCTTTTCTCCAAGGGTGCAGTTTAATACGTCTAAGAATCAAAAATGTACACACAGAGAATACTGTGTTTTGTTGAATGTTCCAGCCTGGACCATTATATTCCTTCACAAACTTCATGCTGAACATTAGGTCCCCTGAAGGATGTTTTCAATAGATTATAAAATGTCCTTGGAAACAGGTCAAGTTCCATAGGACTGGCAAGGGGCCGACATCTATTCAGGAAGGATGACTGGCTATCAGGGCAATTCTACAAAGGGATGCCTAAAATTCTATAAAAAGCGAAGTAGGAACCTCCTTTTCTTTATTGAATACTAGTGTAACTGAGTGTATACACACACACACACACACAAGTGCTCAGGTATGAGCACTTACAATAGCCATAGAACTGGTATAAAAAGTGTTTACCCTTAAATGCTGGAGATAATAAATACTTTTTAAGTTTATGCACATAAGTTGCGCATGTTAAGTATGAGCCATATCCATACTCTGCTCCATGTGTATCCCACCTGTAAAATACATACTATGGAAGACTCTTTAAATACACAAAGTTTTTGGCATTTAGATGCATACATACACGTGCATATGCTAGTATTCTATGTTCTTTATAACATATTTACTGTGTAAAATGTTAGCATCTCCTTGTAGAATTATATCCATATGTTAAAATATCAGAACTGCAGGGCTTACAAGATAAGGAGGAAGCACTTTGGGTTAATCTGGTAAGAGGGAATGGTAGTTGGCATATTTAATTGAAAACATTTACAATATTTCTATGAAGACTGGGGGGAGGGAGGGTACTACTGATAGGCGATTTCAATATACCGAATGTTGATCGAGACTTCCTTTCTGCAGTGTCATCTAGTAGGGAGATCCTAAATTCTCAGCAAGGAGAACTGTTGTGACAAGTGGTAATGGAACCCAAATTGGACCTAGTGCTAATGAATAGAGGAAGTTCCCGATATTACAGTGAGTAATCACCAGATAGGGTGGTTCAATATTAGGACACAGGAAGAGATGGTTCATTCAAAAGTGAAGTTCTTAGACTTTAAGAAAACTAACTTTGTCAAGATAAGGAATATCTCAAGTAGTCATTAGCTGAATGGAGATTTTTTTTTTTTTTTTTGGGGGGGGGGGAAGAGTAGAAGAATAGATGAAACTGAAAAGAGAAAGACTATGATCATGAGGTGTTAGCTATAAAAAAAAAAAAACACACACACATATATATATATATATATATATATATATATATATATATATATATACATACATACATACATACACACACACACACAAAACAGGGTCAGAAGGGAATATATCCAAAAAGTATTGAAGGACTCTAGATAAGTTGATGACTGTTGTCTGATGTTTTCCAATGCCTCTGAGTCTTGAGTGTCTCCAGAGGACTAGAAAAGGGGTGGATGTGGTCCCTTTCACCCACTAGGGACAGAGAAATGTAAACTGCTTTGGTTGTACCACAGAAAGGTGGTATATCAAATCCATAACCCAAAAAATAGGAGGGGGATTAGGAACTACAGGCCAGTTAGTCTGACCTTGGTGGTGAATACATCAATGGAAACACTGCTAAACAGAATATGATGTAGTTTCTGAGATAACAGTTTTCTACAGGGGGTCTTGTCAGATGAATTTGATTAATTTCTTTGACTGGGTGACCAGAAAACTAGATCAAGGACATGTGCTGGATGTAGTCTAGTTTATCTAGATTTTAGCAAAGCCTCTGAGACAGTTTCCGACAGGAAGGGTGTTAGATCTGGAGTAATTAGATTCCACATAGATAACTTGGTGCTCCTGGTATATATGGACCTAAAGTGATTGTGCAGGTGAGAAACTGTATTTAAAACATGTATTGATTTTAACATAACCTCACTCTGTAAGCCACATTGAGCTTGCAAAAAGGTGGGATAATGTGGGGTACAAATGCAATAAATAAAAATAAAATAAAAACCAGTGGAGTGGGCAGCAACCGGCAATAAAGGGTAAAAATAAATGGAGTCCACGCTGATAAGGGTGTTACAGCGGTGTGCCACAAGAATCGGTCCTTGGTCTGTTAACATTTTTCTAAGCAATAATGCAGGGGGCTAGCAGGTGAATCTGCCTTTTTGTGGATGATATTAAAATAGCACACACACCCTGGTGGGTGTACATAAAATGAGGGATCTAGCAAAGCTTGAAGAATTTGGCAGCTAAGATTTACAAGGACATCCATTTGTACCACTCCCTTGGAGTTTTGTGGCTCAGTGTATGCATGAAAGAAGAGTAGGACATAGGATAGGGTTGATCATATCTGATAATCTAAGGTGGCCAAACAAGTGGAAATGTGACAAGGAGCATACAGAGAACGGCCAGCTGGAAAAAGGAGGCAATACAAATGTTACAGAGAGGCACTATGAGGCCTCACCAGATTCACTCCAGCTACTAGTCAGAAGGTCTTAGTCTACTTACTATGGATGTGCATTTGTTAGCAAACATTTGGATCATTAGCATGCCCTTAGAAAATGTGTGTAAAATCAATTTTAATGTGAATTTTAACCTACAAAGTAAAGTAACACATTAAATAAGAACACATTTAAACTTTTAAATTAATGCATGTAAGAAATTTGAGGGGAAGAGCCCAAATAAACAGAAAATAAACCAACAATGTTGGTCCTCTACCCATCCTTACTACTTACCATCATAACCTCTCCTATACCACTGATACAAGTCTTACTTGGCTTAGAAGCTGAGAAGACTTGGAGATGTCGTTAACAATGCTTCCTTAAAGAAAAGTGTAACGCTATTTCTTTCTAAGAGGAGTAACCTACACAGAGCAGGAGGTACAACCCTGGCCACCAAGATTTGTAACAGAGTGAACACACCGGAGAGAGTAAAAAGCACAAAAAAGGATCAGCGAAAAAGTTAGAAGAATGGTCTAAGTGTTTGGCAATTAAACTTTAATTCAAAGAAGTGCAGAGTGATCCACCTGGGAAGCAGAAATTCAAGGGAGCCCATATGTGCTAGGAGGTGAGAGAGACCTTGGGGTGATTGTGTGACAAGACGGTGGCCATAGCCAGAAGGATGTTAGGCTGCATACAGAGGCATAACCAACAGAAAAAGGTGTTGATGCCCCTCTACAAGTCACTGGCAAGGACTCACTTGGAGCACCGTGTTCAGATTTTGCTAAGGATGTAAAAAGAAGAGAACCAAAATGTTATGGGGCTTGTGCCAAAAGATGTATGAGAAGAGACTGGAAGACCTGAAAATATATATTTATCCTATAGGAAAGAAGGGACAGGGGAGATATGATATAGACATTTAAATACTTGAAAAGTATTAATATAAAAGCAAATCTTTTCCAGAGAAAGGGAAATGGTAAAACTAGAGGACATGAATTGAGGTTTTGGGGTAGTAGACTTAGGAGTAATGTCATGAAATTCTTTTTCACAGAGAGAGTGGTCGATGCCTGGAATACTCTACCAATGGAGGTGATCAAGACAGACTGTGACAGGATTCAAAAAGACATGGGATGAACACAGAGGATCTCTAATTAGAAAATGGATAGTATTAAAAAGCAACTATCAACATACATGCAGCCATCTGAGTAGCGTTTAGATGGCGACCCTGGTTGTGAAGAACTAAGGTTTGTGCACTGCTCCTTCCTGAAAATACGTTGGGTTCTACTGCTCAAGAATAATGTAAACTCATCTAATGTGGTCCCCCCCAATCTCAGGTCTATCAAGTATGCGAAGAGTAAACCGTGGACTGGAATGTCAAATTCAGTGGAGACGTTTAGTTGTACCTGGAGTTAATGCCTGACCTATCTGCTTGCATATGCACTCCTTTAACCGATACCAAAACTAAATGTTTCTGAAATGCCTAAAAGAATGACATTAGAAAAGATATGTCGAATATTTTCCTGCAAATCTTTAATTTTATACAGTGCTCATTGTAAGAAGATTACAACGCCCTACATTTTGGAACAGCAAATTTTGTGATGCCCCCAGGATATATTTCCCATGCCACAAGATGGTTCTTGTCTGCTTAAAAACAAAGATGGCTGCAAAGTATGTTAATACTTGATATACTGCTATGCATAGGATCACTGACTGTCCTGCCATATCCAGAACTGGTTGTTATTAATTCCTACCAATATTGTTACAATCAGTATTCCTGAACTAGGCAATCACTGAACCATGTAGGATTAATGTTTCAATATTTTTGATGTAATTAGGCACCTTGACTTTTTATCACTTGAAATTTGGCTCGTATTAAAAAGTTCTGTATTATAAAATGTTCTCTTTATGGAGCTATCCAGTGCCTATGGTTTTTAGTGCCTTTGTAGTTGGGTTTTTCTTTTTCCTGCTGCTCATTGGTCTTATTTTTTTTTTTTTTTTTAAATGCTCATGAGGGTCTGCTTCTCTGGTTGTATGATGTTCTTTTTTTCCTGGCACTCTAGTATCCAACCCCCCCCCCCCCCCCCCCCCCCCACTAAGACAATCTTCCAGTCTTCCTGCATGGCACAAACCTTTGGAGGTCCTACAGTCTGTCAGGTGATTTGGGAGGATCTCTTGGGACTGTCAACACATGCTGAAAGATCTATTATAAGAATGTTTTGAAGACTGAGTTACAACTGTTCTTGCTACACATTAAGAAAAAAAAACTTTACATTTATTCATTACAGATAAAGTCTCCCTACAATGTAATGTTTCATCCTAAAATATATTCTCATTAAAATGTTTCCCGATGTCCGTAAGTTGTACTGAAACAAGAGAAAAGGATGTGCCCAATCAGAGTACACGATAGGATAAAACATCTGGTACAAGAGATATAACCCATGGCTAACATCAGTTGCTCCTTTTATCCTTTATGGCACTCAAAAAAAAAATGAATGCCCATATCTATTTTGGGGATGTTTAACATTTTTTTAATTTATGCTTAAAAAACCCCCAAACTATGCTAGTTTCCTAAACACTTTTTATTCCAAATATACTGAAATATTGGGAAGTCTGGGTGTTTGACCTAGAGAAAAATACAAATAATTTATGAACCTTGCTTCATAAGACAAGAATTGTACCACAAAAATGCAAGTCATGAATATCTGCACACTGCAACTGACATCATGAGAGCAAATTGAAAATTCCATTTAAGGACATTTGCAAACTATTTTTGCATCTGTAACACCAACAATGTTTCTTTTCCAGTTTTGATATTTATCATGGAGAAGAAAGAAAAGAATTACATAGTGACTTCAGTTTAAACTGGCCAGCTGGCATAAGTATAAGCATGCCACATGCTAAGCTGTAGCACACAGGCTGAGAGCCAAACACTGGATTTTTACAGACTTATTAAAGAAGTATTTAGCTGTGGTAAGATTTTCACACACTTGTGATAAAAATTAATTTTACCACAGCCAATACTACTTGTGTGTTACTCTGCTAGAACCAAGATTTATTAGTTAGAAAAGTACAAGAACTCAATTTATTTTACTTGCAGGGTTTAAATCCCCACTATAAACTAGCAGATTTTACTGGCTGTTTCTGCCTTAATCTTAACAGAATACAATTTATAGTCTTTGTTAATTTTTGTTAATTTTCATTGTAAACCATTTTGAATGGCATATTTAGTCCAAAATAGGCAATGTATAAAATGGGTTATAAATAGTTTTAATCACCTAAAGACCTGCAGAACTAACTGTTCTGACAAAGGCAAACTGTCAAAAGGTACATCTAGCTCAGCATCCTGCCTCCAACTGGGAAAGATACCCTTATCTGTGCACAATTGGAGGGAATAAGCTTTTCTGCACAGCAGGTGAGAGGGTGGAGAATAAGCCTTTTCTGGCAGTACAAAGATGATGCACTGAAACACACCAAGCAAATACACAGCAATTATCAAGGGTAACTAGAGCTCCATGAAGCTTCTGCAGTGATGTAGCCTAATGGTTAGAGCACTGAACCAGGGAAAACAGGGTTCAAATTCCACCAAATCTCCTTGTAACCCATGGGCTAGTCACTTACTCACAAATTCTATATACGGCGCTCAAATTTCCATAACCGTAGCCAAGAGTGGAAGAGTGGTCTAGTGGCCTAGAGTGGACTTTGGTCCTGGGGAACTGGGTTCGATTCCCACTGCAGGCACAGGCAGCTCCTTGTGACTCTGGGCAAGTCACTTAACCCTCCATTGCCCCAGGTACAAATAAGTACCTAAGCCGCATTGAGCCTGCCATGAGTGGGAAAGCGCGGGGTACAAAAAAAAAAAAAAAAAAAGATATGGACGTAAATTAATTGGCTAACAAGCTCTTAACCATCAACAACTGGGGGCATCTGGCAGCATGCTATACGGCTGGGAACCTAACTCCTATAACATGTATCTCAAAGCGGGCACAGCCATGTCAGAGGTGTTCTGAAAAGTTCAGTGCGTAGTTATAGAATACCAGGTAAGCATGCCTAATTTAAGCACTAGCATTTACATCAGGTTTCAGCGGAGACATAGGTTTGGCACCTAAAGTTAGCCATGGGAATTGGCACTAAGAACGATTCTATAAAGGGTGCCTATCTCACTTAGCACCAATTTTTTAGCACCATTTATAGAATGCCCTCCGTAATTCTCTATTGCCTCAGATACAAATTTAAAACTGTAAGCCCTCCATGGACAAGGCAATATCTACTGTACCTGAATGTAGCTTGCCTTGAGCTGCTACCAAAAACGCATGAGGAAAAGGGAATGAGACTTATATATCGCCTTTCTGTGGTTTTTCCAGCTACATTCAAAGTGGTTTACATATTATATACAGGTACTTATTTGTACCTGGGACAATGGAGGGTTAAGTGACTTGCCCAGAGTCACAAGGAGCTGCAGTGTCGACCCCAGTTCCCCAGGATCAGAGTCCACTGCACTAACCACTAGGCTACTCCTCAACTCCAAAAACCAAACCCATGCAGCTCTTTGCTAGCTTTCTAAGATTAAAATTTTGAAGTTTTAACTTATCAAGAACTGGAAAAAGGGACATTTACCATTGCTGGATAATCTATTTACTGGGCTAATTAAATGTTACAAGGGCCTATTAAAAAAAACCCCACAGTTTATTCCAAGACCAATTGCTATTAGAACTCAAATATTCGTTTTCCAGGAATAGACATGCAAATATGCCAAGGCAGTGCATGCACATATGCCAAGTGTATTGAAATCCCACTGGCTGGGGGCCACTTCCCTCAAATGACAAATTTCAGAATTTGTACTGCAAAAGACTAAAGGCAGCAATAAAAGAAGGATTTCATTAATGCAGACAAATAATACAACCATTGAAAAAGATCTCAAATGGTATTTTAAAAGTACAAAAGGCCAATTCAACTTGCTGAATACTTCAAAAATACCTGACAGTTTAACTCTATATAGTCCAGACCAGGGTTATCCAAACTGTGGGACGCAACCCCAAATGAAGTAATGCACACCACTTTCAGGGTTGTAATCCTGGCTAAAGTACATGGACGCATCATTGCGATGTGCCTCGGTGGGGTCACCGGGAACACTACAGCCATGACCATGAGGTCGCTGCTGAAAAAAAATTGGTAAGCTCCGATACAGAGTTTCTCTCACAAATTTATCCTCAAAACTGAATTCTGGTTTTCCTTAACTTTCAACCAAGAGTTTTTCCTCTACACCTCTGGGATTTCAGCTCATTTGGAAGCGGCCTCTCGAGCTACTGCTTCATAAGCCTTTATTCAAATACCAATGATTTTCCCCCACCCTCCTTATGGTCGCAATGGCTCTCAGTCTACCCCCCCTCCCCCGCAAAAACAAAAACCCCACACAGTTCCTCCGGAGTCTAGTTAGCATGATCCCTACATACACCCCAGTGAAGACTAGTGGCTAAAATGACATCACTAATGTCCATAGCCAACCTGGAGAATAGATATGATACGATCCTGGAATGAAGGTCCTCAGTGTTGCAGTACACTGAGCTCCCATTGAGTAAATCAGCAAATCATAGTTCATGTATTTAATATACCTCAAAGGAGGTCAGAGACATCAAAACGGTTCACAATAAGTAAATAAAATACAGGAAAGAAAACCATACAGGGGATTGTGAGGGTACTTGTGACCTGGATTGGCCACTGTTGGAAACAGGATGCAGGGCTTGATGAACCTTCAGTCTGTCCAAGTATGGCAATACTTATGTACTTATGATCAATAAATAAAAGGTTAACACATAAGGGAATAATTGTAACATCATAATAAAATGCTTTTACAGAATAATAAGGGAAAGGAAGAGAAAAGATTGTGACTGATTCATGAAGTGAAGGGCAAAACTGTCAAACAGCGAAGATATCAGGAATATGGTTAGTCCTTGGGGGGAATGCATGACAGAAATAAGTTTTCAAAGAGAATGAAGTTCTTAGAGGAAAACCTAATGTCCAGAAGTAAGCTGTTCCATAGAGTTGGGTCAAGCACAATAAATCAAGAGGTTCTAGTGTAATCCAGATGAACTGATGAAGCCTTTTAGTCAAGACAAGTGACAGTACATCTACAAGATTTTAGCAGTTGTACACTACAGGAAGCAAAGTACCTTACAAGGTCCCACCTTTGCACTTTCATCCAAGTTTGAGCAAGGTGTGAATAAGTATGCTAGATAAGCATCTGTTTATTACTCAGATGTATAGTAAGCTGCCTTTTTTTAAATAAAGGGAAGTGTTTTGGATTTCATTTCATGTCAGATTATACCTGCTGTACACCATAAAGGTGGTCAGTAAATCCCAATAAATATACAAAAAGCTATTCACTTTAACCTTCTGAAATATATATATAAATAATTTCAGAAGGAGTGGAGGAGTGGCCTAGTGGTTAGGGTGGTGGACTCTGGTCCTGGGGAACTGAGTTCGATTCCCACTTCAGGCACGGGCAGCTCCTTGTGACTCTGGGAAAGTCACTTAACCCTCCATTGCCCCAGGTACAAATAAGTACCTGTATATGTAAGCCGCAATGAGCCTGCCATGAGTGGGAAAGCGCGGGGTACAAATGTAACAAAAAAAAGGTTAAATTGAATAGCTTTCTCTCTCTTATACATACATATACATATAAGAGAGAGATTACCCTGATAATCAGATATAATAAAAGCAGGTTTCTATTTATAATTCTGGGATAAGAAGAAAACACTATATAAATATTAGTTAACAACTGCCAGGTTCCACAGGCATTAACAAACAATACAAGTTCACTGACTGAGCACTAATACAGGTTTAAAAAAGTTTTAACACCAGAACCCCCAATGATAAGATCCACCAAGCAAGTCCCTTCAGAGAAATTTGGGGACCTACATGCAATGCTTTGGGAAGTTCCCATCCCATTCAAATAATCCAGCTGAGCTTTATTCCTTACAGATAGCCACATGTTTTGTTGTTATCCCTTGAGAGACCTTCATACAAATCAATCATGTGAACAGGGTGATCATGATTTCTAGACTGTACTAGGCAAACAGCTTCTGCAGTTTATTAAAGCCAGTGTTACTTTAGGTGCCTTCCAGATGTTGAATTTTAAGATCTTATGCTTTTTACAGCAAATATTTTGCAATCTTGACATTTATATTTCTAAATACATTTTTTTTTTACAATTTTAATACCCTGTATCGAATACACTAATCTCGTACCATAAAAGACCGGAACTCTGGAACCTGTCTCTGGTTCACACAATCTGAAAAAGTCCAATTTGTAAAGCAATATCGAAAAACATTAGAAATATTTAGCGATGATGCTTTTTAACAACGTTCACCAGTTAGCCCTTCCCTATACACCAGTCATTGTTACTACTACAACCATCATCACCACTTCCCAAATAACCATGCTCCATGCTATCTTGGCCTTGGGTTTTATAAACCGACAGTTAACTGTAAGGGCAGCTCCTCTAGGTGATGACGGTGCGGTGTGGGAGAGGAGGAGGTTGCTCGGGCCAGGCCGGACAGGTACCTTATCGACGAGCAACTCACCTTCTTCACCCTGCTTTCCAAATCCATGGTCTCTGGAATGCCAACAGCCCCTGAGACGAGGTCGGACCAGTGGAGGACCCCAGAGTAGTTCGGAAGTGTTGGGGAGTACAGGAAAACACTAACAGAAGCCGAAACCCTCCGCCTTAGCTGGCTCGCTCTCTGTTACTTTTAACTCAAACTTCCGCAGTTCCACAACAGCTGAGCAGAACAGACCCTCGGGGAAACAAAGGCTGCGTCTCAGCCAATCAGCGCTCGAGCGCCTGCGGGACGCCTGCCAATCGCTGGCCGACGCAGTTAGCTTTACACTGGAGCGCCGCCACTGCCACCTCGGCGCTTGCCAAATGCAGAGAATAGGCGCGGCTGGGGTGAGGCACAGCAGAGTCCTCCTGTTGCGTTCAGCGGGGGGAGGGGCTGTCCCACTGCAGCACGTCCTCCTGTGCAGACAAAGTTTACCTTCATCCGGTCCTCCTAATCATCTCTCATGAAATGCAGACGAGAAAGGTTACATTAGCACAAGTCTGAAATCTGTAAACAGTGGATCTACTCGATAAGGCTTCAGTACTGGTTAGTAGTTTATACACACTGGCTTTAAAATGAAATAATAAAAAAAGCAAGAACATGTTATCTGTTACAGAACAAGCAAACCTTTTTTCAAATGAGACAGTTTATCTAGTTCCAGGACTGTAAGTACCTGCTTATACTGTGTGATTGTTCTCCGCCTTGAACTTGATAGTTAAGCAGATTGTATATGCAGAACAACCAGCAACTTCACCAGCCCAGCATGAGATCTTGACATGGGTGGGTCAATATCTGCTTGTATCTCCTCATATAGCTCATAATATATAGCCACTCGGGACAAGCGGTAATCAGCCACGATTTTCCTGTCTGACTCAGTAGGGTTACCATATGGCTCCAGAAAAAGGAGGACACATCCAGTGGTGTGCTGGTAAATTTTTAACAACAGGCTCTCTCCCCGGTCCACCTCAGCGCCCCCCCCCCCCCCCGTCCACCTCTGTGCCCCCCCAAAATTGCAGAGCTGGCTATAGCAGGGGAGGGGGGCAATGCATTACTCTCTCCAGGAAAAAAATTAAATGATCAACAGGTTCCAATCTAATTCATGTTTAATGTGGGATAAAATGCCATAAATAAGTAAATAAATATAAACTTTTAATGTTGAGCATCTGATTCTCAAAGTGAACATATTCCAAACACTATAATGAAAATAAAATGATTTTTTTCCTACCTTTGTTGTCTGGTGACTGTTTTTCTGATCATGCTGGCCCAGTATCCGATTCTGCTACTATCTGTCCTCTTAACTCCGTTTCCAGGGCTTCCTTTCCATTTATTTCTTTCCTCCTTTCTTCTTCATTTATGGTCCTCAGCTTCTGCCTATTTTCTTTATCCATATGCAGTTTTTCTCCTCTCTTCCTTTTCCCTCATCTCATCTCCTTCCTCACTTTTCTCTCCCCTCCATCCATGTCCAGCATTTCTTCTCTCTCCCCTCCTCTCCCCTGCCCTGCATGCACCCATGTCCAGCAGTGACCCTCCTCTCCCCTGCCCTGCATGCACCCATACCCAGTGACCCTCCTCTGCCCTGCCCTGCATGCACCCAGATGTCCAGCAGTGACCCTTCTCTCCCCTGCATGCACCCATGTCCAGCAGTGTACCCTCCTCTCCCCTGCCCTGCATGCACCCATACCCAGCGACCTTCCTCTGCCCTGGCCTGCATGCACCCAGATATCCAGCAGTGGCCCTTCTCTCCCCTGCATGCACCCATGTCCAGCAGTGACCCTCCTCTCCCCTGCCCTGCATGCACCCATACCCAGCGAACCTCCTCTGCCCTGCCCTGCATGCACCCAGATGTCCAGCAGTGACCCTCCTCTCCCCTGCCCTGCATGCACCCATGTCCAGCGACCCCCTCCATCCACCCATGCCCAGCAGCGACTCTCTTTTCCCCCCTGCCACCCCCTCCCGAGCTGTTTTATGAAATTCTTCTTCTCCTCCCTCCCTCCCGCCCTCCCGATCCGGTCCCTCACCGCGCGCCCGCTTGTTTTTTAAATTCTTGGCTTCCAGCGCCGAGTCGCCGACTGTCTGAGTCCTCCCTTGCCGATTCGCGCTTCAAAATGGCCGCCGAGACTTCAGCCGAAGTCTCGCGAGGCCGCCTCTGGAAGTCTCGGCGGCCATTTTTAAAGCGCAAATCGGCAAGGGAGGACTCAGGACAGTCGGCGACTCGGCGCTGGAAGCCAAGAATTTAAAAAACAAGCGGGAGGTGAGGCGGATCCGAAGGGAGGGAGGAGGGAGGGAGGAGAGCCAGAGCCGGCTCGCTATTTTCAACAACCGGCTCACAAGCCGGAAGAAAATTTAACAACCGGCTCTTGCGAGCCGGTGCGAGCCGGCTCCAGCACACCACTGGACACATCTGACGTATCTTCCAAGGCCACCTGAGGATAAAATGCACAGGGGCGGGACCGGGGATGGGCAGGCGGTGGAAGCACAGGTTGCCTTGGCTCCCATCTTGGCTTGTCAGCTTGGTTCTCTTCTACAAAGTCCATCTGTGCCAGGTAGAATCAGTGCATTTTATCTAGCAAAAAAGGTGCCGGTACTCAAATGCTAGGCCACCCTTCAGGGGTGGGGTGATCACTGAAGGACCCACCCCACAATAGCCAGGGCCCCTGCAACCAGTCACAGAATCTATGACAAGGAAGAATTGGTGTGTAGAGCCTGAGCTCTTTCATTAAAACTTGCAATCCATGGGTCAATTTTAGCAGACAATGAAAAAGGTGCCGGTACTCAGTACCCCCAAGTACCCCCCTCAAAAAAAGCCCTGGGTAGAATCCACCATCTATTTTACGATCACAGCAAGACACGTTTAAGACAAATGCACAAGTGGCATGCTCAGGTTGGTACGTCGCTTTTCTATGATGTGAAACCTCCCTAGTCTTTGTTGGCACAACCTCTATTGTCACGTGATATGCATGCGCCCACACAGAGACATGATGAAATCAACAAGTTGAAGCTAATTGGTTAGTCTATGTTTTCCCTCCCCTGCGCAGCCGTCATGTAGTACACTCACAAATCAAGCAAACCTATGAGATGCTGCCTCGTCATTCTTTATCATTGGTAGTATTTTTATATCTCACTTATATTTTCAAACATGCTGGTGTGTGCAGCATACGGATGTGCACAGAGGAAGTATTGGTTTCACCAGTTAGAGTTCTCATTTGATCAACATTTTAAATCTGGAGGGGCTGGCTATAGGGACCCCCTGTAATCATGCAGAGATGTTTTCACCTAAGTCCAGTGTACCCAAAATGACACAAACCAAATTAGGATACAGACCAGGAATTAGGAAAACAGACAGTCTTGCCAAATCTGAAAAACAGTGTATTATCAAAATCTCAGAACCTAACAAACAGATCCCTATTCAGATACTTGACCTGCAGTAACACATGCAGAACAGAGATAGCCCCTCTTCAAATTCTTCAAAAATTAACCTGAAATCCTAAGAAGCTAGACTCTGCATGCAGCACGATACTAGACAAACAGAAAAAAAATACATTGCAAAATAAGGCAGCAGATGAAAATTCTCAAATTGGACATATTCCAAACACTAAAATGAAAATAAAATGATTTTTTTCTTTGTTGTCTGGTGACTTTGTTTTTCTGATCATTTTGGTCCCAGTCTCTGATTCTGCTGCTCTCTATCTGTTCTCTTAACTCTGTTTCCAGGGCTTCCTTTCCATTTATTTCTTTACTTTCCTCCTGGTGGAAGGAGGATAACCAGTGGGACACTGTCTTACCGGGGTACAAAGTATATCGTAATGATAGGGTGGACCGGACTGGTGGAGGGGTAACATTGTATATTAACGAGATCCTTGACTCAGATAGATTACAAATTCAGCAGGACACAAATCACACCTTTGAATCATTTTGGGTTGAAATTTATTTATTTATTTATTTATTGCATTTGTATCCCACATTATCCCACCTCTTTGCAGGCTCAATGTGGCTTACAATACATCATGGGTAGTGGAAATAGAAGTGAATATACATTAGGTTTACAGAGGGTTTGTGTTACATGGTGGTGAATTACATGATGGTGTTAAAGCAAAAGACATAAGACAGCACTAAAGTTCAAAAGATTATACAGTTACATGATGGTGTTAAAGCAAAAGACATTATAAGACAGTACTAAAAGTTCAAAAGATTATACAATTACACATGTTGATCTTTGTGATATATCGCGTCGAAGAGATAGGTTTTTAATAATTTGCGGAAATTGGGCAGTTCATAGACCGTTTTCAGGTTACGTGGCAGCGCATTCCAGAGCTGCGTGCTCATATAGCAAAAGGTAGATGCATGCATTGATTTGTATTTCAAACCCTTACATTTGGGAGGATGAAGAATGAGGGGTGTGCGGGAAGATTTTTTTGCGTTCCTGGGTGGTAGTTCTATTAGATCTGACATGTAGGCTGGAGCATTACCATGGATGATTTTATGGACTAAAGTGCAAAGTTTGAACGTGATGCGTTCTTTTAGTGGGAGCCAGTGTAGTTTTTCTCGTAGGGGTTTCGCGCTTTCGTATTTTGGTGTGCCAAATATTAGCCTGGCTGCCATATTCTGAGCTGCCTGGAGTTTTTTGAGTATTTGCTCTTTACAACCAGCGTAGAGTGAGTTACAGTAGTCCAGATGACTGAGTACCAGTGATTGTACCAGATTGCGGAAGACAATCCTTGGAAAAATGGTCTAACTCTTTTTAGCTTCCACATTGAATGAAACATCTTTTTGGTTATGTTATTTGCATGGTTCTCAAGTGTAAGATGTCGATCAATGGTGACTCCGAGGATTTTCAGGGTGTCCGAAACTGGTAGGTTTAGTTTAGGTGTGTTGATGGTGGTAAATTTATTCTTATTGTATTGCGAGGTGAGTACCAGGCACTGGGTTTTCTCAGCATTGAGTTTCAGCTGAAATGCATCTGCCCAGGAATTCATAATATGTAGGCTTTGCTTAGTTTCATTGGAGATTTCCTTTAAATCTTGATGGAATGGGATGAAGATCGTTACATCGTCAGCGTATATATATGGGTTTAGGTTCTGATTCGATAGTAATTTGGCCAAGGGTGTCATCATTAGGTTGAATATGGTCGGTGAGAGGGGGGATCCCTGTGGAACTCTGCATTCAGGTTTCCATGTCATTGATGTAATCGAGTTTGAAGTCAATTGATATGAGCGTGTGGTGAGGAACCCTTTCAACCAATTGAGAACATTGCCTCCAATTCCGAAGTATTCGAGGATGTGTAATAAAATTCCATGGTCGACCATGTCGAATGCACTTGACATGTCGAATTGTAGCAGTAGAATGTTGTTGCCATTTGCTATCAATTGTTTGAATTTGTTCATGAGCGTGACTAGTACGGTTTCAGTACTGTGGTTAGAGCGAAATCCTGATTGGGAATCGTGTAATATCGAGAACTTGTTTAGATTCCATGTATAAAAGGGAAAAGGACGGTGATAGGTGTGTACTACCGTCCACCTCGCCAGGATGAGCAGGTAGATGCAGAAATGATAAAAGAAATCAGAGATGCAAACAAAATGGGCAATGTGATAATGGGTGACTTCAATTATCCAAATATAGACTGGGTAAATGTAACATCGGGACAAGCTAGAGAGATACAATTCCTTGATGAAATCAAGGACAGCTTTATGGAGCAGCTGGTGCAGGAGCCGACGAGAGAAGGAAAAATTCTAGACTTGGTCCTTAGTGGAGCGCATGATCTGGTGAGGGACGTTATGGTACTGGGCCGCTTGATAACAGTGATCATAATATGATCAGTTTTGATAACAACCTTGAAGTAACCATACACAGGAAGTCAAATACGTTAGCGTTTAACTTTAAAAAAAGGAGACTATGATAAAATGAGAAGAACAGGTAAAAAAAAGCTTAGGGGGGCAACTGAGAGGCTAAAAACTGTACAACAGGCATGGACGCTGTTCAAAAATACCATCCCGGAGGCCCAGGCCAAACATATTCCGTGAATTAGAAAAGAAAGACGGAAGTCCAAAAGACAGCCGGCGTGGTTGAAAAGTGAGGTGAAGGAAGCTATTAGGGCTAAAAGAAATGTCTTCAGAAAATGGAAGAAGGAACCGTCTGAAAATAACAAGAAGCAGCATAAGGAGTGTCAAAGCAAATGCAAGGTGCAGATAAAGAAGGCCAAGAGGGATTACAAAAAAAAGATAGCATTAGAGGCAAAAAAACATAGCAAAAATGTTTTTTGGTATATTAAAAGCAGGAAGCTGGCAAAAGAATCGGTTGGGCCGCTGGATGACCGAGGGGTAAAAGGGGCGATCAAGGAAGATAAAGACGTAGCGGAGAGATTGAATGAATTCTTTGCTTCTGTCTTCACCGAGGAAGATTTGGTGGGATACCGGTGTCGGAAATGGTATTTCAAGCGGACGAGTCGGAGAAACTTACTGACTTCACGGTAAACCTGGAGGACGTAATGGGGCAGTTCAGCAAACTGAAGAGTAGCAAATCTCCTGGACCGGATGGTATTCATCCTAGAGTACTGATAGAACTGAAAAATGAGCTTGCAGAGCTACTGTTATGCAATTTATCCTTAAAATCGAGCGTGGTACCGGAAGATTGGAGGGTGGATAATGTAACGCCGATTTTTAAAAAAGGTTCCAGGGGAGATCGGGGAAATGAGCTTGCAGAGCTACTGTTATGCAATTTATCCTTAAAATCGAGCGTGGTACTGGAAGATTGGAGGGTGAACAATGTAATGCCGATTTTTAAAAAAGGTTCCAGGGGAGATCGGGGAAATGAGCTTGCAGAGCTACTGTTATGCAATTTATCCTTAAAATCGAGCGTGGTACTGGAAGATTGGAGGGTGAACAATGTAATGCCGATTTTTAAAAAAGGTTCCAGGGGAGATCGGGGAAATTATAGACCGGTGAGTCTGACGTCGGTGCCGGGGAAAATGGTATAGGCTATTATCAAAAACTAAATTACAGAGCACATCCAAGGACATGGATTACTGAGACCAAGTCAGCACGGCTTTTGTGTGAGGAAATCTTGCCTGACCAATTTACTTCAATTCTTTGAAGGAGTAAACAAACATGTGGACAAAGGGGAGCCGGTTGATATTGTGTATCTGGATTTTCAAAAGGCGTTTGACAAGGTACCTCATGAAAGGCTACAGAGGAAATTGGAGGGTCATGGGATAGGAGAAAATGCCCTATTGTGGATTAAAAACTGGTTGAAGGATATGAAACAGAGAGTGGGGTTAAATGGGCAGTATTCACAATGGAGAAGGGTAGTTAGTGGGGTTCCTCAGGGGTCTGTGCTAGGACCACTGCTTTTTAATATATTTATAAATGATTTAGAGATGGGAGTAACTAGCGAGGTAATTAAATTTGCTGATGACATAAAATTATTCAAAGTCGTTAACTCGCGACAGGATTGTGAAAAATTACAGAAGGACCTTACGAGACTGGGAGACTGGGCGGCTAAATGGCAGATGACATTTAATGTGAGCAAGTGCAAGGTGATGCATGTGGGAAAAAAGAACCCGAATTATAGCCCTGGGCCCTTGGATACTGCCCAGTTGCCTGAATGGTCAGTCCACCCCTGCCTTAAGTTATTTTTATTTTTGTCTCTAGATTTTGTCTGGTTATTTCTGATTGCAATCCACACTGAACCTTTCATGTGGTAATAGCAGATTATCCTCCAGATCCTATATATGGGTTAGTCCCATTTATGTGGTTACCCTGGCCAGTTAAGTGTTTAATATCGACCAGCTGCTGAATCTGCACCCAGAATGTCCCAAAATAGCTGGTTTTCAATTAGGTTCAGCAGCGATAACCAGTTAAGTACCACTGAAAATTAGCAGCCAGTTAAATTGTTTTGAATATCTACCAGTAAACTTCTATGTCTTGTATTGTTTGTGAAGTATTATGCACGATCTGTCTGTAACCAGGGTCTCACTCCCAGCACTAGCTCAGTTCCTGAGGTTCTGGACATCCTCCCTTAGACCCGGGCCACATAGAGAAACTTCTATCGGTTTCTCCACTCAGTCTCTCCAACTCACACAGTCACTAATGTCACCATTTGAGCTTGGGTGTGGACCAAAGGCCAAAACAGAGATCAGGAAGTAATGGGGAGTAAAGCTGGGGCTTCTCAAGGGTACTGTGGTAGTCCAGGAGAGCAAGCATCCTCACTCCCAGAACCACACGATGTTCCAAGGATTTTATTTTATTTTTTAATGAAAACTCAACTTTACTAACTTTCTGCAACAGGCAATTCAACCGGTTATGACTCCATCTGTACAGTCATCAACTTATCTTAGCAATCTTCCTTCTCGTTCAAGATTGTGTATTACAGTCCCAACCATTTTCCAGACTTGACTTACTTTGCAAACTGCATGTGTACAGCATCTGTCCTTTCCCCATCCCTTTGGGCTATCAATAATCCAGGGCTGCTCCTGATACTCCTGATCACAGTCCAATTCTCCTTCAGGCACAGACCCTTTTGGCTGTCCTACTTCCAGCGATGCACTTCTCAGAACTGCACCCTGGCCTTGAACAGGCTTCCCCTGCTCTGACTCCTGCTCCCCTTCTGGATTCCCCTTACCCACCCAGAGCTTCTTACTACTACTACTACTTAACATTTCTAGAGCGCTACTAGGGTTACGCAGCGCTATACAAATTAACAAAGAAGGACGGTCCCTGCTCAAAGGAGCTTACAATCTAAAAGACAAAATGTCAAGTTGGGGTAGTCTAGCTTTCCTGAGTAGAGGTGTAGTGGTTGGGTGCCGAAGGCGACGTTGAAGAGGTGGGCTTTGAGCAATGAATTGAAGATGGGCAGGGAGGGGGCCTGGCGTATGGGCTCAGGGAGTTTGTTTCAAGCATGGGGTGAGGCGAGGCAGAAAGGGCGGAGCCTGGAGTTGGCGGTGGTGGTGAAGGGTACTGAAAGGAGGGATTTGTCTTGAGAGCGGAGGTTACGGGTAGGAACGTAAGGGGAGATGAGGGTAGAGAGGTAAAGAGGGGCTGCAGATCGAGTGCATTTGTAGGTGAGTAGGAGAAGCTTGACCTGTATGCGGTACCTGATCGGAAGCCAGTGAAGTGACTTGAGGAGAGGGGTGATATGAGTATATCGGTTGAGGCGGAAGATAAGACGAGCAGCAGAGTTCTGAACGGACTGAAGGGGGGATAGATGGCTAAGTGGGAGGCCAGTGAGGAGTAGGTTGCAGTAGTCAAGGCGAGAGGTAATGAGAGAGTGGATGAGAGTTCGGGTGGTGTGCTCAGAGAAGAAAAGACGAATTCTTACTCCTTCTCAGTTGCTACTGTTAAGGGTAACAACTACTTCTTAAGTGCAGCCCGGGGTTATTCAGCCACTCTGGGACCCTCAAAGGTCCCAGTAGGGGTACAGGAAGCCAAAGACCCTGTATTCCCCACTGAAATCCTTGTTATTAACTCCTCCCCAACTATCAATCATTCCCCAATAACTCTTTTCCTCTGCAACTTATCCCAGATACTTTCATTAGACCATCATGTCAAGACTAGTCAAAGGCGCTTCCCTGTTGATGAGGAGTCTAAGGAGAGTTAGAAATTGTTTGAAGTAGTACAATTTAGATTATTACATCCCAATATTCAGTGCTACTTAACTGGCCAGAATGGCTGCTGACAGGTTAGCACTTACCCGGCTATCTGCCGATATTCAGTGGAGGATAACTGGCTATCCCTTGCTGAATATCCCCAGTTGTAGCTAGCAGATAGCAGATTATATTGCCCGATATAACCAGCTATCTGCTGATTTTTAAAGTCAGTTTAGCGGCCATATTTGGCCACGTGAAAATGTGGGATACCTTTGGCTAGTTAAAAGATAACCGGCTAAGTCTGAATATTGACTTAACCTGTTATCTTTAAACCAGCCAAAAATAAACCGAATATTTAATGCCGGTCACTGGAAAAGGCCTGGCATTGAATATCCATGCTCAGCGCCAACCGCAGGAGTTAGAGGGTCTAACTCCCATGGTCTGAATATTGGCTCCTAGTACAAGCATTGCTACTTGATCTATTTGGGTTCACCAAAGCAGTTAATTCAAAAACTGCAAACTATTCAGAACACTTCAGTCAGCCTTATTTTCTCTCTCCTTGCAGAAATTTGATAGAATCTCATCTTACTATTTGAAACTACACTGGCTAGCTATACAAGCTAGAATTCACTTTAAACTGTGTTATATGTTATTTAAAATCTTATCAGGAGGCTGTCCAGAGTACTTAGTTTCTCTTATCGAATTTGGTAAATTCAACAAGCTTGGGAGAATGTGTAATTTTTCTAAATTACTTGCTGTGCAAACAACCAAGATACAGAATCTAGTATCCTCTTGTTTTAATTAGTTGTCTATGTACTAATTAGAAAAAAATTGAAAACATTACAAAAGATTTCTGGACTCATTATAATGTCTAGCTAATATTCAGACAAAATTTGTATGAAAACTGTTAGTGATTGTATACTACTTTGTACTTTCATATATCGCTTTGTATATTTTCAACAAGTATGTTAATCTTTCAAGGGTTTTCCTTGGTTCCCTTATTGTAAATCGCTCAGAACCATCTGGTATAGAGCAGGGCCACCGAGAGGGGGGCACGGGGGGACAAAATTCCCCGGGCCCGGCGCTGGGGTCAGGCCGCCAGCACTGCAGTCCTCGGTCTCACCTGCCTGCCCTCGGCTCTGTCTGCCACCGGGCCCCCTGCATTAAAATCGGCAGCGCCTCAGCTCCGTTTGGAAAGGCAGATCGCCTCCCTTCGGGCCCTCCCTATGTGGAAGTTACATCAGACGAGGGCGGGACACAGTGAGGGAAGGCCCGAAGGGAGGTGATCTGCCTTTCCAAACGGATCTGAGGGGCTGCCGATTTTAATGCAGGAGGCCCAGTGGTGGATGGAGCCGAGGGCAGGCAGGTGAGTCCAGGGACTGCAGTGGGGGGGGGGGGGGGGCAGCGAGGGGGGCGGCCTTGCTCCGGACCTGGCTTAGTCTCTCGGCGGCCCCGGTATAGAGTGGTACATAAGCCTGATGCAAAGTATATAAAGTATGACATAATATGTTATGTTATGGACCAGGCAAAATACAGTAGAGGAACAAAAAGGAAAACCTCTCACAGATGGTGTCCAAAAAACTTTATTTCAGTAAATTTCAAGAACAATAAAGGAGACCCGACACGGCTTGTGTTTCAGCCCTACTGGCCTGCATCAGGGGTCTAAAACAATAAAGAAAAATATAAACAAATAAAAACCTATACCATATAAGTAAATTTAAAAAGACATATGAATACATTTATATACAAAGAAGCTTAAGACATATAAAGAACTTAAGACATATAAATCATCCATGAAGTGTAAAAAAGAGTTCCTACCTAGGAATTTTTCATATCTTACATATTCCCAGAAAAATGAATCAAAAAAAGTCTCCTATGGACGATACAAAACAAGATGTAAAATGTAAAATTTTATACATATATACTTATTGCATGGTGCATCCTATCCAGGGAGTTTTTTCTTCTGTTTGTGGCATGTTATGTTATGGGCCTGGACATGACATGACATAACATGGCATATCATTATGTTATGGGTCAAAAATACTCCAGGTATGCAGGAAAATAGAGAGAGAAAAAAAGTAATTACATTCAAAAAAAATAGGAGTCTCTCACCATTACTCAAAGTAACTTACAAAGATTTTTATTTAGAAAAATCAAAATTTCAAAAAATGCTTAGAATATATCTGTTCATCAAATCATAGCTCAAACTCAAGCGTTTAAAACCTTTCTTCCCAAGAGATGTTTTCCGTAATTTCAATCAATGGTATTATGCCACGCCGATTATTGCAATGGAATCTATGCGGGATGTAAGGAACAACTCACAAGGAAACTCCAGACTGCACAAAACACAGCAGCCAGATTGATATTTGGTAAGACACGATTCCAAAGCGCCACACCACTCCGTGAGAAACTGCACTGGCTTCCTATGAAGGAACGTATCTCTTTAAAAATCTGCACCTTAGTCCATAAGATTATCTACGGTGCAGCCCCAGGTTACATGATTGACCTAATCAATCTCCCAATCAGAAATAGTACCAGTTCATCACGGTCTTATCTGAATCTCCACTACCCTAATTGCAAAGGACTAAAATACAAGACAACCCATGCGTCTAACTTCTGTTACATAAGCACGCGCCTGTGGAACGCACTGCCACAAGTGGTGAAAACAACTTATGATCTAAAATTCAGAAAATTATTAAAGACTCACCTATTCTGAAACGCATATCTGAATGACCCAACTTAGGTGACTCAACCCTGCAACACTTCACTATCACCTCTCCTTCAATTAGCCCATTCTCTCAACCCTCCAACCTCTGCCTCCTTTTCTTCCTTTTCTGAAATCACTGAAGAGGAAACTACACATCTTATTTCCTCCTCGAAACCAACTACCTGTTCCTCTGATCCTATTCCCACCCATCTACTTAACACTATCTCTCCTATTGTCATCCCTTTTATCTGTCATATCCTCAATCTTTCACTGTCCACTGTGACTATTCCTGATGCCTTCAAACATGCCGTAGTCACACCACTCCTTAAAAAACCTTCATTGAACCCTACCTGTCCTTCCAACTATCGCCCCATCTCCCTCCTCCCTTTCCTATCCAAGATACTTGAACATGCTGTTCACCGCCGTCGCCTTGACTTTCTTTCATCTGAAGCTATTCTTGATCCACTTCAATCTGGCTTTCGCCTCCTTTATTCAACTGAAACAGCGCTTGCTAAAGTCTCCAATGATCTGTTCCTGGCCAGATCCAAAGGTCTCTATTCTATACTCATCCTTCTCGATCTATCTGCTGCTTTTGACACTGTTGATCACAGCCTACTCCCTCTCCTTCTCTGCACATATTCAGCAGACTGCTAAAACCTGTCGTTTCTTTCTCTATAATATCTGCAAAATTCGCCCTTTCCTTTCTGATAACACTACCAGAACCCTCATCCACACTCTTATCACCTCTCGCTTAGACTATTGCAGTTTGCTTCTTACAGGTCTCCCACTTAGCCTTCTCTCACCTCTTCAATCTGTTCAAAATTCTGCTGCACGACTAATATTCCGCCAGTATCGTTATGCTCATATTAACCCTCTCCTCAAGTCACTTCACTGGCTTCCTATCCGTTTCCACATACAGTTCAAACTCCTCTTATTGACCTATAAGTGCATTCACTCTGCAGCTCCTCAGTACCTCTCCACTCTCATCTCTCCCTACATTCCTCCCCGGGAACTCTACTCACTGGGTAAATCTCTCTTATCTGCACCCTCAGTGGCGTAGCTAGGGTAGTTGACACCCAGGGCTGGTCATTTTTTAACCCCCCCCCCCCCCCCCCCCCCCCCAAATCCAGTACTAGGCATACCGAGAATACAAAACACTCAGGACCTATAGAGCAATTCTACCATACCATAAGCAGTCATTTCTACGAGTCACACAAGGAAAAGGAAAGCATCTTAAACACTACAGTGAGCACTAGAGCATCAATTCACCTTTTGTAAAACGAAAACAGACAGATTAGTACAGATCGTCGATCCTGCACAGTCAATGCCAACCAAAAGCCATGTCTTTTTCACAAACACAGATACACCCTAATCCACTATAGAATAAGTAATAATAAACTTTCTATTTAGACAAAAATTAAACTGAACCCCCAATGCCAGACTCTGCATACAATGCAACATCACAGAAACAGAAAATGTCCCCTGGTGTACTGTGCAAAATATAAAGACAGCAGATGTAAATTTGAAAAAACTAACAAATACCAATCACCACTTTACAAATTAACAAATAGAAATAAAACAAATACAGAAAATAAAATAATACCATTTTATTGGACTAATACGTTTAGCTTCCAGAGGCCAAAATCTCCTTTCTCAGGTCAATACAGTATAGTGCTGTTACAGTATCCTATCCTGACCTGAGGAAGGGGGTTTTGTTCTCTGAAAGTTAAGTCAAAATGTATTAAAATTAGTCCAATAAAAAGATTACCTTATTTACATGTTCTATTTATAAACATTTATTAAACACGGCTACAATACTATATCCTAAAGCAAAATAATAAAAATATATATTTACAGTTTGTTGTGTCTGGTTTCTGCTTTCCTCATCTTCTTTTCACTGTCTTCCTTCCATCCAGCATCTGTCTTCGCTCTCTCTCTGCCATTCAGTGTCTGCCCTCTCTAATGTCCCTTCCATCCACTGTCTGCCCTCTCTCTCTGCCCCTTCCATCCACCATCTGCCCCAGTCTGCCATCTCTCCCCCCTTCTATCAACATCTGCCCTCACTCTCTTCCTTCCATCCACATCTGCCCTCTATCTCTGCCCCTTCCATCCACCATTTGCCCCAGTCTGCCTTCTTTCTCTCTCCCCCTTCCACCCACCATCTGCCCTTTCTCTCTGCCCCTTCAATCCGTCTGCTCTTCCTCTCCCATCCATCCAGGGTCTGCCCTCCCTTACACTACCCCCTTCCATCCAGGGTCTGTCCCCTCTCTCTCTCTGCCCCCTCTTTTCAGCCCCCAGTTCCAGCCCCTAGTTCCAGCCCCAGCCCACATCTCCCACCTGCCCCCCTTTTCAGCCCCACTATCCCACCAGTCCCAGGCCTTTTCTCCCATCAGTCCCAAGCTTCAGCCCCCAGCCACTTCTCCCTGTCCCCTTTTCAGCCCCAAGTTTCAACCCCAGCCCTTTTCTCTCACCAGTCCCGAGCTTCAGCCCCAGCCAGTTCTCCCTGTCCCCTTTAAAGCCCCTAGTCCCCACAGTTTCAGCCCCTGCCCCTTTTCAGCCCCCAGTTCCAGTACTAGCCCCCTTATCCCAACTACCCTCCTTTTCAGCTCCTAGTTCCAGCCCCCTTCATCCACCACATGCCTTGCATCCCCCTTTTTCAGCCCCAGACCCGTTCTCCCACCTGCCCCAGGCATGGACCCATTTTCCCTCCTGCCCCCTTGTCAGACCCCAGTTCCAGCTTCAGACCCCTTCTCCCATCTGAGCTCCCCCACCCTCCCCAATCCCCTTCTCCCCTCTGAGCACCCATCTGAGCTCCCCCACCTCTCCCCAATCCCTTTCTCCCCTCTGAGCTCCCCCACCCCTCCCCAATCCCCTTTGAGCACCCATCTGAGCTCCCCCACCCCTCCCCAATCCCCTTCTCCCCTCTGAGCTCCCCACCCCTCCCCAATCCCCTTTGAGCACCCATCTGAGCTCCCCAATCCCCTTCTCCCCTCTGAGCTCCCCCATCCCTCCCCAATCCCCTTTCAGCACCCCACCCCTTCCCAATCCCCTTCTCCCCTCTGAGCTCCCCCACCCCTCCCCAATCTGAGTCCCCCCTCCCACCCGACCCGACCCGACCCGACACACCTACCAGACACCTCCGTTCGCCTGCTCCCACCCTGTCCTCTCTTAAAAAAAAATCGAAGCGCCGGAGTGGCAGGCAGCGCCTCCCGTCTGCCCTGCTACTAAAAATCTCTTCAACGTCGTCGTCGGGCCTTCCCACATTCAGTCCCGCCTGCCCTCGCGGTAATAGGAAGTTACCTTAGAGGTGGGCGGGACTGAATGTGAGAAGGTCCGACGACGACGTTGAAGAGATTTTTAGAAGCAGGGCAGACGGGAGGCGCTGCCTGCCACTCTGGCACTTTGATTTTTTTTTTTATAGAGAGGACAGGGTGGAGGCAGCGGGAGCGGAGCACCCCCCCCCCACCCGCTGACACCCGGGGCGGACCGCCCCTACCTCCCCGCCCTTGCTACGCCACTGTGCACCCTTCTCCTCCATTGCTAATTCCAGACTCCGTTCCTTTTATCGTGGCGTAGCCAGACAGCCAATTTTGGGTGGGCCTGAGCACAAAGTGGGTGGGCACCAAATTTTCTCTCTCCCCCAGCACTTCCCAGTTCAAAATATAAATACTTTAGCAGATGAGGATCCCCAATCTCTGTCAGCTGAAGGCTTCCAGTAAAGATGGCCAGAACTCCTCTCCACCAAGCCCAGTAGGCAGCAGCAACTCCTCGAGCCACTGATGCCAGCACCCCATACATGCTTAGTTGTCAGTGGCTCCAGGATGCTGCCCCCATCTGCCAAGCTCAGTAGAAGAAGGCATCTCTGGCCAGCTTCAGAAGAGACCCCAGCTAGTAGGGCTTGGTAATCTCCACTAGCTACAGCAAAGGTCAGGGCTGCCGTTAGCCATGCTGGTGACCAGGGCAGAAAATAAAGCCCCTCCCTCAATTCCCTCTCCTCTCAATCTCCTCATCTGCAGTTAAAGTCACACTGACAGACCCTCACAAATTACAGAACAAGGGATCACAAATTAGAAATAAAAATATATAGACAAAATTGAACTGGGAACCTTAGCATGTACTGCATCACTGGAGAAAAAAACCCCAAAACAAAACAAAAGCGCATTTCCTTTTCTACTTAACACAATAAAAAGACATCCGCTATGCACATTTTCCAAAGTTAACATATTCCATTTAAAATATTCAAAGTAAAATGATTTTCCTACCTTTATTGTCTGGACATTTTATTTTTCCATCATGTTGGTTACAATTTCTCTTTCCCGCTTTCCTATCTGTCTTCTGCTAATTCTTCAAGCAGTTGTCCATTTGTCTTTTTTCTCCTGTTGTTTCATTTCCTCACTATACCTACCTCTGAAATATTGATCCTTCCATTTTAGCTCTTTCCTTTCTTTTTTTTTTTCTTTTCTGCCTCTGTACATTCAAATTTCATCCTCTTTCTAAATCTTTTCCTTCTTTTTACTTTTCAGATATCTATCACATTTCCATCTTCTTTCACCCACTAGCTCACCCATTCCCCATCTCTCTCCTTCTCAGCCTTCCATTCCCTTCCATCTTCGATCTACATGCCATTACCATATTTCTACCCCCTGTGATCACTATTCTCTCATTTTTTCCTTGCCATCTCCACTCCCTGGGCCTCTCTCCCATGCTTTCCACCATTCCCAGTGTCTCCCTCCCTCCACCCTTCCAGCCCAGCATCTGTTCCCTTTTTCTACCCTCCTCACCCTCGTAGCCTGATATTTCCCTATCCCTTTTACCTCCCACCACCAGCATCTTCCTGTCCCATCTCTCTCTCCTCCCCCATTGTCCAGCATTTGTCCCTTTCTCTTCCCTACCATCCATTGTCTATCTTCTCTCCCTGGATCCATCTTCCCTCTTTCTCCCCTCCCCTGCTTGTGCATCTCTCCTTTCCTCTCCTCTTCTCCACCTTCATGTCCACCTTTTCTCCCTCTCCCTGCCTTGAGCCCCTGGTTTGACATCTCTCTCCCCCCCCCCCCCCCCCCCCACCTCTCCATCCTTCCTTTCCCTCACCTCAATGCCATGTTCAACATTTCCCCTCTCATCTCTCCCTTCCACTTCCTTGTCCAACGCATTTTTTTCTCTCATTCCCTTTCCCTCCCTCTCCCCATCCCACCCATATCCAACAATTCTCCCTCTCTTTCCCCTTGCAGCATCTCTCCGTCCCTCCCCCCACCTAGCTCTACCCTGTCTCTCTCCCTCATCTCAACAATGCTCTTGTCTCTCCCCGACGACCACCCCCATCACACACACACACACACACCAACCACCCGCCAGCCAGCATGTGCTGCAGCTACAGGTTTCTGGCACGCTGGCTGCAGGCCTTCTTTCCTCTCCCTCCCCTTCGGGCAGCGCCGCAGTCTAACTCTTCAGTTGAGAAAAGCTGCACGGCACCGCTATGCTGCTGCTTCCAGTTCTGTTGTCATCTTTGTTCTTCTGCTGCTTATCTGCAGCGAATCCACGCGCTGCCAAGGCTGTCTGTATGCTGCCTGCAACTGCTTCCTTCCGGCCGGCCTCACCTTCTCCGATACTCCAGAAGAGATTGCTTCCTGCTGGCCCCGCCTCTTCAGAAAGAGTATCGAAGAGGCGGGGCCAGCAGGAAGCAGTCGCAGGCAGCATACACACAGCCCTGGCAGCGCGTGGATCCGCTGCAGATAAGCAGCAGAAGAACAAAGATGACAACGGAGCCGGAAGCAGCAGCGTAGGGGCAGGACGGACCCGAGCGGTGCCGTGCAGCTTTGCTCAGCTGAACAGTTAGACTGCGGCGCTGCCCGAAGGGGAGGGAGGGGAAAGAAGGCCTGCAGCGTGCCGGTGGCGGATCAATTCTTTTGGTGTCTCTCTGCACCATTGCTGGGTGGGCCTGAGCCCAAAGTCCAGGCCCACCCGTGGCTACGCCCCTGGCACCATATGCCTGGAATAGACTTCCTGAGCCGGTACGTCAAGCTCCATCTCTGGCCATCTTCAAATCTAAGCTAAAAGCCCACCTTTTTGATGCTGCTTTTAACTCCTAACCCTTATTCACTTTGTTCAGAACCCTTATTTTATCATCCTCACTTTAATATTCCCTTATCTCTTGTTTTGTCTGTCTATCTGTCCTAATTAGATTGTAAGCTCTGTCGAGCAGTAACTGTCTCTTTATGTTCAAGTGTACAACACTGCGTATGTCTAGTAGCGCTTTAGAAATGATAAGTAGTAGTAGTAATACTATCAAAGATCGTATTGAACATTGACAAACCCTTTTACTTCAAACCCAACTTGATTGAATCTTGTTTTCCCTATCCCACTATAATATTTTGTACTATTCCCATACCGGACTTGGCGAATGCCTTCACGGTATTATGTAAGTCACATTGAGCCTGAAAATGTATGGGAAAATGTGGAATACAAATGTAACAAATAAAATAAATAGCGTTATGAATCCCACAAATAGCCAGTTTATAAGGTTCTTTGAATCCTTCATGTTTGCAGTAGAAAATTCAGTAAGAAGAACTGACACTCTGAAAGGCCCTTTTACTAAGGCGTGCCGAAAAATGGCCTGCGCTGGTGTAGGCGCATGTTCATTTTTCAGCACGCCTACAGAAAAGGCCTTTTTTTTGTGGCCGAAAATGGACCTGCTGCAAATTTAAAACAGTGTGCATCCATTTTGGGCCTGAGACCTTACCGCCACCCATTGACTTAGTAGTAAGGTCTCACACATTAACCGGGCGGTAACAGTCAGTACATGTACACTGCCGATTACCGCCAGGTAAGCGCCACGAGGTAGAAAATTTGTACCGCGTGTTTTGGATGCACGTCAAAAATGGAATTACCACCCAGGACAAGTGGTAGCCAGGTGGTAGTTCCAAATTGACACAAATTGGACACGCGTAAACGCCTATGCACCTTAATAAAAGGACCCCTAAGTCAGCAATCAGTCCTTGCAATTGCAAGATCCTTTATTTAAGGAGATTTAAAGCGCTTCAGAATAGCCAGATTTCAGAACAGATCATAAAGATCTCTGCACCCGAAACAATGAGGACCCATTTCACCATAAACTGGCTTTTTCAGGGTCTTCAGGGTAACAAAGCAAACTCAGTTCTAAAATATATGAAATGCAAAGATTAGTTAAGTATCCAGGGGCCCTTTTACAAAGGCACGGGAGGGCCTATGCGCATACAGCGCATGCCAAATCAGTACTATCGCCTGGCTAGCACGTGAGCTGGGTAGTAATTCCGAATTTGGTGCACGCCGAATCCCATGGTAGAAAAAAAAATTCTATTTTCTACCGCAGGCTGCTTACGTGGCGGTAAACAGCAGTTGGCACATGCTTCATGTTTACGGCACAGGTAGCACATGAGACCTTACAGTGAGGTCAATGGATGGCGGAAAGGTCTCAGGCCGAAAATGGATGCACGCTGGTTTCAGTTTTAGCGTGTGTCCGTTTTCTGGCCCCTTAAAAAAGCCCTTTTTCCTAGACACAGTAAAAAATGGCCTGCATGCTCCCGAAAGATGCGTTCACACTACTGCAGGCCACTTTTTACTGGGGCTTAGCAAAAGGACCCCCAAAGCTGGCAAGAAATGCAAAAAGGAGAATATATATAAAGTACTTAATTGAAGAGTGCTGCAAATGACTCTGAGTCAGGATGCAATTTAGAAAATGGCGCTGCTGATTCAAAGATGCCAGAGCATGTGACTGCGACACGTTTTACCTCAAAGAAACTTTATTCAAACACTACACACTATAATTAACTCTTTACTTGAAAAATTTCTAAATGCAGTTTTAAATGCAATTTTAAACCAAAGTCAAGTGGAAGAACTTAAGAATATGCCTCTAACACCACTGTTAGATTTTGAGCATCACCAAATGAGATATCAGGGTGCCTCAGGCCTGGGGGAATGACTTTTCTTCAACTGTTGCTCAAAGCTTTTAAGCTGTGGATGAGAACCATAGGTATTTGTTCCAAGCTATCATCTAGAGGCTTAGATAATATAAATACACACCCAAGTCCTTCTACAATGTGGATTAGCCATGTTAGTTTAGTTCATAAAAGTCAATTCAGCACTAAAAATGGTAGCATTGGCCTTTATGTGATTGTAAATGAAGTGTAAGTAAGAAGAAGCAATTTACTACATGAACAAACAGAACTGCGTATTCCATTCACTACGGAAACTTCTAGTGCTTGAGCCTAGTGATTGAACTGAGGCCGTGCAACCGTAGCATAGCATAGCTCTCGCTCCAGACATAACAGGGATTAGTGCTTTAAAAATATTCTATAGTGTAAACAAATAAGAATGGCCCAAAAAATAAGCCAGGAAAATACCAAATAAGGTCAGCTTTAATTCTTAGTTCTCTAATAAATCACTTCCCTTATAATGTTCCCTAACATTTCATGTGGTATTTGACAGCCTGGCAAGGTTTTATCGACATCTCTGAAGACCAGTCAACATGCTGGGATTAGAGAAAGGTCAATGAGCTCATTGTGCTGGTTTTGTTACCTAATTCCGTCACCATTTCTTTATGCTTTTGCTGCTTTTTATCAGACTCTCACATTGTTTTCAGTTTTGTGAATTTTCTCTGGCGCTTTTAGCAAATTAATTCCATGTGTTTTCCTAGTGATCCTAGGGTGATGTATTTCCCAATAGAAGATTTTTGAATGACCTGGAGCTCTTTTGAGGCTTTTTCCTTTCCTTTTTCTATTTGTTTAGATTAAAATATTATTGCTTCCTGTGATTTTTGAGGGATTTGAAATTGTCTAATTTTTCTGTAGTTTCACAATAGAAAGCTGTCAACTTCTTTGTTTATCATTGTAACATGGAGGGGCATAATCGAACGGCGCCGCAAAGAGCAGTGCTGAACCGTATCATCGAAAAATATGGCCAGCCATCTTTCGTTTCGATAATACGGTTGGGGCCAGCCAAATGTCCGGGTTTGAGATGGCTGGCACCGGTTTTCGCCGATAATGGAAACTAATGCCGACCATCTCAAACTCGGCCAAATCCAAGGCATTTGGTCGTGGGAGGAGCCAGCATTTGTAGTGCACTGGCCCCCCCTCACATGCCAGGACACCAACCGGGCACCCTAGGGGGCACTGCAGTGGACTTCAAAAATTGGTCCCAAGTGCATAGCTCCCTTATCTTTGGTGCTGAGCCCCCAAAATCCCCCCAAACCCACTCCCCACAACTCTACACCACTAGGATAGCCCTAAGGGGTGAAGGGGGGCACCTACATGTGGTTACAGTGGGTTTTGGGGGGGGAGGAGGTTAGGAGGGCTCCCATTTACCACCACAATTGTAACAGGTAGGGGGGATGGGCCTGGGTCCACCTGCCTGAAGTGCACTGCACCCACAAAAATCTGCTCCAGGGACCTGCATACTGCTGTCAGGGAGCTGGGTATGACATTTGAGGCTGGCATAGAGGCTGTCAAAAAATTGTTTTTTTTAAATTTTTTTTGGGTGGGAGGGGGTTGGTGACCACTGGGGGAGTAAGGGGAGGTGGTCCCCGATTCCCTCCGGTGGTCATCTGGTCAATTGGGGCACTTTTTTTGAGTCTTGGTCCTAAAAATAAATGGACCAAGTGAAGCCGGCGAAATGCTTGTCAGAGCCAGCCATCTTTTTTCCATTATCGTCATAACCACGCCCCCATCCCGCCTTCCATACCCTTCCGAAACGCCCCCTTAACTTTGGCCGGCTCTGCGATGGAAAGCAGTTGGAGCCGGTCAAAATCGGCTTTTCATTATACCGATTTGGCCGGGTTCAGGAGATGGCCGGCCATCTCCCGATTTGTGTCGGAAGATGGCCGGCGATCTTTTTCGAAAATAAGCTGGAAAGTAACATAATAAATAACGGCAGATAAAGACCTGCATGGTCCATCCAGTCTGCGCAACAGTCATATTCATTATCAAAGCAATATTGAAACCACAATCCAGTAGTATTATTAAAGCATTTTATTTGTTAAGTTCCACTAAATGATGTCTTCCCCTCCCCCACTGAAATATACAAGACCTACACTAATATGATATGAATGTGGTATAAAATAGGCATACTTGTTCCTGATCTATTCTTGCCATTTTCAGGTCTCAGACTGTAAAAATGTCTGCCCTGCACTGGCCCTACTTCCTGTTTACTGGAGTTTTCGTCAAAACCCACTCCAGCCCATCCTGATCTGTCTTGCCATGTATGGGATACAGACCATAGAAGTCTGTCCAGCATTGGCTTCACTTCCCCACTGCTGGAGCTGCCATTTAAGCAACACTCCTGCATATCATAAATGAACTTATAGCTGTTGTGCTATGTTTTGTTTTGATACTATCCTCTTTCTATTTAAGGATCCTTTCAGGCTAATTTTCGAAAGAGAAGGACTCCCATCTTTCGACACAAATCGGAAGATGGGCGTCCTTCTCACAGGGTCGTCCAAATCGGTATAATCAAAAGCCGATTTTGGACGTCCCCAACTGCTTTCCGTCGCAGGGACGGCCAAAGTTCCCGGGGGCGTCAGAGGCGTAGTGAAGGCGAGACTTGGGCATTCCTAATACATGGACATCCTCGACCCATAATGGAAAAAAAAGGGCGTACCTGATGAGCACTTGGACGACTTTACCTGGTCCTGTTTTTCTTACGACCAAGACACAAAAAGGTGCCCGAACTGACCAGATGACCACCAGAGAGAATTGGGGATGACCTCCCCTTATTCCCAAAGTGGTCACTAACCCCCTTCCACCCTCAAAAAACATCTTTAAAAATATTTTGTGCCAGCCTCAAATATCATACTCAGGTCCATCACAGCAGTATGCAGGTCCCTGGAGCAGTTTTAGTGGGTGCAGTGCACTTCAGGCAGGCGGACCCAGGCCCATCCCCCCCACCTGTTACACTTGTGGTGGTAAATGTGAGCCCTCCAAAACCCACCAGAAACCCACTGTACCCTCTTTGTGTCTATCCCATGCATTTTTGAATTCCGCCACCAGGAGGGCATTCCAGGCATACACCACCAATTAAAAAAGAAACAACAAAAGAAAACAAAACAAAAACCCCCCTCTAACATAGCAGTGTTTCTTTCTCACTAACCCCTCTGTTTCAAAATTAATTGGTCATGACAATTTTAGTATTAAGGAGCCATTTTACTTAGCTGTAGGAAAAAGTGGCCTGCGGCAGTGCGAGTGCATCTTTTGGGCGCGTGCTGGGTCAGTTTTTGCCACGTCCTGGAGAAAGGGCCTTTTTTAAGGGTCCCGAAAATGGATATGTGACAAAATGAAAACCAGCGTGCATCTATTTTCAGCCTGAGACCTTACCACCACCCATTGACTTAGTGGTAAGGTCTCATGCGCTACCTCAGCAGTATGCATGCAGCATGAACCGACTGCCATTTACCACCGGGCAAGCGCCACGTGGTAGAAAATAGAAAATAATTTCTACCACGTGTTTTCAGCACACACCAAATTCAGAATTACTGCCCGGGGCCCGCTGTAGCTGGGCAGTAATGCTGATTTGGCCTACACTGGACACGCATAGGCCCTTACACGCCTTTGTAAAAGGGCCTTAATATTAGATCACAATTTACCGGCAGCCAGTTAGTGGAGTCTTCAAATTTTACTTTTAGTGCTAATGGGAATCCGGTGGATATGATCTAGAACGATTTTTATGAAGTTAGTTGGACGGAAAATGAACCCATTGTTTAACAAACTTGCTAGAGCACACTATCAGTTGGACTCTTGCCCTTCGAGTTATATGAAAACAGTCTCTTTACAATTTAAATTTAAGATCAATGAGTGGTTGTCCATTTTATTATCACAAGGTTCTTTTCCTTCCTATTTGGATGATATCATTTTAACTCCCATTTCTAAAAACAAATCAGAATCTCGGGCAGTAATTATAGACCGGTTGCTTCAATTAACATTATACTTGGACAAATTTAATATATTACATTCCTCGCAATTGGGTTTTCGATCTAACTTTAGCACAGAGACATTATTATGTATGTTAATATCTGATATTTACACTCTGGGGCCCTTTTATTAAGCCGCATAAGCATCTACGTGCACCCGATGCATGCCAAAATGGAGTTACCGCATAGCTACCATGTGGCCCTTGCGGTAATTTCATTTTTGGTGCACGTCCGCTATGCACGCCTGAAAAATATATTTTATTTTATGATGCGTGTCAACAATGTGCTCCAAGTGGCATTTGGCACACGTAGGTCATTACTGCCCGGTTACTGTGTGAGACTTTACCGCTAGGTCAATGGCTGGCGGTAAGGTCTCAGACCCAAAGTGGGCACGTGGCAATTTTCATTTTGTCGCACATCCATTTTCGGCAAAAATGACCCTACTAGCCAAGTCCTTATCCAACCAAGGCCTTAACCCCTTCATCTATGCAGAAGATGTCAAAATATACATTCCTTACAAATCTAAACTGACAGAAATCGCCAACGAAATCAAAATCAGCTTGAACATCATGGACTCTTGGGCAAATGCATTTCAACTATAACTCAAGAAAGAAAAAAACACACTGTCTTATCCTCTCATCCCAACACAGCACGGATAATCCCACAATTATCAACACCCCAGATTACATCCTCCCTATCTCAGACAGCCTGAAAATCTTCGGCGTTACATTGGACCGCAACCTAACACTGGAGAGCCAAGTGATATCCACAACAAAGAAAATGTTCCACTCAATGTGGAAACTCAAACGCGTGAAACAATTCTTCCTGAGGGAAACATTTTGCAACCTTATACAATCAATGATACTAAGCCATGTAGACTACTGCAATAGAATTTATGCGGGATGCAAAGAACAAACATTAAAGAAACTTCAGACCGCTCAAAACACGGCAGCTAGGCTTATCTTCGGAAAAATGTGATTTGAAAGCACAAAACCCTTCCGCGAAAAACTACACTGGCTCCCAATCAAAGAATGCATTGCTTTCAAAATCTGAACTCTGGTTCACAAAATTATCTACAGTGAAGTCCCGGGATACATGACAGACTTGATTGACCTACCAACTAGAAACACATCCGAATCAACACGGACGTACCTAAATCTGCACTACCCAAGTTGCAAAGGACTCAAATACAAATCAACTTACGCATCCAGCTTCTCCTACATAAGCACACAACTGTGGAACACATTACCAAAATCCTTAAAAACTACGTACGACCACCTAAACGTCCGGAAAAAAATAAAAACTAACCTGTTTAAAAAGGCATACCCTACCAATCCAACATAAATGCCTGATCTCTGCAACACAACAAAAATAAAGTACGTAATGGACGTAACACAACTCTTCCGTTGTACGATTCTCTAATGTGGCTATACCACATGAACTTTATCTTACCACAACATCACTTTGTATTTGTTTACACCGGAGTCTGCAAACGCCTCTCCGGTACTATGTAAGCCACATTGAGACTACAAATAGGTGGGAAAATGTGGGATACAAATGTAACAAATAAATAATAACTAAAATAATTTTAAATAATTTCTACAGGAGCGCTGAAAAATGGATTGGCACGCGCTCAAAACCCATGCCTACATTACTGCAAGTCATTTTTCAGTGCACCTTAGTAAAACAACCCCTCTGTTAAGTGCGGGAAAAAACGACTTATAATGCAGCTTGATTTATCAAGTGCGTTCGATCTTGTAGATCACACCTTATTATTGAATATTTTGAGTAACATAGGTATAACATGGATTGTTTGGAAATGGTTCTGAGGACTTTTGGTAACAAGAGCTTATGCAGTAAAGTTGGCTGGTGAATTATCAACAAAATGGTATGCGATGTGTGGTTGTGTATGCCCTGTCACAGTTTTGCACTAAAGGTCAGATTCAGTAAATGTTGCTCAAATTTATGCAGAAACAGAAAAAAACAACACTGGGCCTTCAGGATAGAGATAATAGTTGTCCTTTAATTTGAAAATGACCCAGTGCAATTGACATCTAATAGAATTCTGTGTTAGGTCAATTAAATTGTTCCATTGGTCAGCCAAGGAGTCCTCATTCTCGTCCTCAAACACATCTGGTTCCTGGAGGAAATGATGTAGCTGGTCCGCTGGATAACTTAACACATTATCCCAATTCCTGAAGGCCATCCCTCACTTATGCATACACAGTCACAAAAGAGAGGGTAAAACAGCATACAAGCATAAATTTATGCGCCAGGAAAAATCCGCACTAAGCGCTATTCTATAAGGGACACACTGGGCTGAGCACCCTTTACAGAATACCACGTAGGATGGATTACTTTGCTAAACTTTAGGTGGAAGAACTTACGCCTGCTGAAACCCAGTGTAAATTCTGGCATGCAAGTTGGGTGCATAACCCCGGTATTCTATATCAGTGTGCCTAAATTTTGGGAATGCTTCTGACCCACACATGCCCCTCCCATGGGCACATCCTCTTTTGGTTTGTGTGCAAGTCAGTTGAAGTGTGCAGTGTGATAGAATAGTGCACAGGCAGATCTGCGTGCAAATCTGAATCAGTGCCAATGAACGTCAATAATTGATTGTACACATTTCGTTAATTCATGAATTTGCCTATGAACCTGCCCTTTGTGCCCATAATTAGGTGTCCAACTGTGGATGACATTTATAGGATCCAGGGTAAGTGACTTTGAGGTGTATGTTATGTTATAGAATAGCACCTACTCTTACACGCATAACTTCCAATTATTAGCGCCTCTGACACGTGGAAATGCTGTTTATTCTATAAAGTATGGGCCCAATATTCGGTCAGAGGTCAGTCTAGATATTCATTACCGAGCCATTTCCGATGACCGGCATTGAATATCTGGCTTATTTGCAGTGGCGATCCTAGCCTGCATGACACCCGGGGCGGAGCGCCGATGCGCCCCCCCCTGGCGAAATGACACCCCCCCGGGTGCACGCCGCTGGAGGGGGGGGGGTGCTGCGGCGCGCGCCTGTCAGCTGAGTTCACTGACCGCTAACTTCGCTGCAGCTCCCTCTGCCCCGGCCGGAACAGGAAGTAACCTGTTCCGGGGCAGAGGGAGCTGCAGCGAAGTTAGCGAAGTCAGCGAACTCAGCTGACAGGCGCGCGCCGCGGCACCCCCCCAGCGGCGTGCACCCGGGGCAGACCGCTCCCACCGCCCCCCCTTGGTACGCCACTGCTTATTTGTAGCCAGTTTAAATGCAGTTTTAAATGCAAATTTAAACCAATATCAAGAGAAAGAACTTAAGAATGTGCATCTAATGCCAGTGTTAGATTTTGAATTCTCAAAAATGTAGTCAATCCCTACGTGGGGACTGAGGGTGTTCAAGCAGAAGAATCCCAAACTCTAAATCAAAATATGTATTAAATAGAAGGGCAGCCCCCTACCCCCCAATTCATGAACATTAACATACAGCCGGACCTTGGAGCAAGCGAACAAGCAAGCAAGCTAAGATAGGCATTTTTTTGAGAAAAAAGTTTTTTGGGCCTAGGTTCGTCTGTTTTAGTTATCCGGTGCTTTACTACTTCTGTTTATTCTTTAGATCACAAATTATGGTGTGTAGATTTGCAATAAGAAATTTGAAAAAAAAAAAAAAAAAACTCCTGAATGGGAGGGGGGGGGGGGGGGGGAGGGGTAGGGGGCTGTTCATGAAAGTTTCTCTTACTCATTTTGGATAACATATATTTTGTAACCATATGCATTAAAATTGGGTAGAAGGGGGGGGGGCTTTATTTAAGGAGTACTGATGATGTATAGAGCATTATAGTGAGGCGTTTCAATACGGGTAGTCTCTCTAAAATATAGATCGGCTGAAGGAACAGCCTATACTGAATTCTCTTGCCCTTCTATTGAATACATATTTTGATTTAGAGTTTGGGATTCTTCTGTTTGAACACCCTCAGTCCCCAAATAGGGATTGATTACATTTTTGAGAATTTTATTGGAGTGTCTCTCCCTTTAGGGATTTATATATAGAGTGTTAGATTTTGAGCATCGCCTTCCCCCCCCCCCCCCCCCCCCCCCCCGCCAGATTCCATTATAGAATACTATTGTAACCCAGCAGCAATATGCCTTACATTTACACCAGTTCAAGACCTGGCGTAACTGCAGAGGCCCAAATGCAGCATGGGCATGCATAAATTGTAACCTGGGATTTTTAGCACACTGGCTGTATTTAGCCTTCAGTAGCTATTAGCATGGGCACATGGGCCAAGTCAGTATTAGAAGATAGCCAGTTAACTTTAAACCGGCTAAAGATAAACCAGCTATTTAAGAGGCCTGATGTGGCCGTTTAAAATAGTTGGATATGAATTGAATATTCTGGGCTAGCCGGCTATATTGCCAGATATAGCCAGTTATCTGCTACGCGCTAATCAGGGATATTCAGTGGGGAATAACCGGCTATTCCTCGCTGAATATCGCTGGATAGCTGGTTAAGTGCTATTTAACCGGTCAGGTGCCATTCCTGTCTGTGAATATCAGGGGGTACGTTTGCACTTGGGACTAAATTCTATAAATGATGCCGAAATAGAGCCAAAAATATTACTGCTAAGCGCTAGTCTATAAATCAGGCTCAAAGTTAGATGCTCTTTATAGAATAGAGCTTAGTGAGGCAAGATGGCGGCTGAGTAAGTTGCAAGTGAAGTAGCTCCTGTCTTATGTTTCGTTTTACCTTGAATTTTGATTTCCTGATGCCCAAAAGAAGAGGCAGACAACGCACCTGCCCGGCGGTGCAATCTATGCCCCCTCTTGGAACTTTGGATTGCTTCATGGTGCCGAGTATGATTTTGGGAGCGTCGCCTTCACTGCCGACGAATATGGAGAGAGGTCTCCCATCTTCGCGTCTTGAAGCTGAAACATCATGGAGCCCCGAAGAGCGTAATCCTCCCCCAATGCCGGCGGAAACCCCGGAAGCAACTCAGGAGACTCAGGATGCTCGGACGTCGACGGGGTCTCCTGGCACGGGCGCTGCTACGGGATCACAGACGCCGATGGACCCCGCGATTGTATTAGCGGGTGAACAAGGGGAGAGTGTCTCTGGAGAAAATCTGGCGACAGGAGGAAGCCATTCACTTTGAATTGGTTGTGTTGGCATTGCCGCACGACTTAGTAAACAGGGGGGTATGAGAGAGAGACTTCAACTGCTGCAAAATACCTCTGCCAGACAGACATTCAGTTTAAGAAGATATTCTGAAGCTACTCCTTTGTTAAGTGATTTACACTGGCTTACCATAGATAGTTGTATCCATTTTAAGCTTCTATGTCTATTCTACAAAAGTTCCTATGAATTAAATTCTGCTGATCTGGAATAGTATTCCGATTCAGCTTTGTCAAAATACATCTTATATCTTATTTAGAAAGGCTGTTAAAACTTAACTGTTTTCAAAGAAAAGATTATAGTCATGCTAACTTGAGTTGAGGAATTGTGATTTTATTTTATTGCAAAGATATTCTTGTTTTTGTACCAGATTAAGTAATTAATTTTATTTCTGATCTTATTTGTAAATTACTTCTAATGTGAATCTATTCTTGTTTGCAATCCGCTTTGTAGCTTCTGGTTAAAAGCAGAATAGAAATCTACTAATACAATAGAATACAATAAAAGTTATTAGCCAGGCGGCCGTGGGAAAGCCATTGTTCATCCCTGAAAATTAGCTAGGGGAAATAGTTGTATTTTTTGGGATTTGCCAGGCATTGTGACTTGCACTGGCCACTGTTGGAGTCAGGATGCTGGGCTTGATGGCTCTTGGTCTGACTCAGTATGGCTTGTCTTGGTCTTATGTAATTATGTAGAAAAACTTAGCCTAGTTTCTCCTAGTCACATCTACTGAGTTGAAATCCGATAGCCATAAAGATCCAGGAATCTGCATTGGCCATAATAGCTGTTAAAGTACTTGCCGAAAAGATGTAATACATGAGGTTTGTTCTGTTCATGTTCAAATGCGCTGTGCTCCAATACTGCCTGAACATCTCTTGTTAGAGAAGAGATCTGCTACCATCTGGTGGATTAATGAGGTATTTGTCTCTCTTTTGTAGTAAATGATAAGGATAATATTTCTTGATTCTGAGAGGACCCTATTTGTGAATTGTACGTTAAAGACCCAGGAGCCAGGGGGACCAAGATGGCGCTGTGACCGGACGCACCTGAGTTTGCTGCCGAGGAGACTCTGGTGTTCTCTGCTGATTTCGCTGCCTTTGAGGTCTCCTAGATGGGGAAACGAAGGGGGAAAGTCAAGGAGCATTCCTCGGCTCCTGGGGCGTCCTCAGCGTTGCGACAGACGACCCTGCAGTTTCCTAGACAGCAGCCGGGACCTCGGGGAACTTCGACCCCCTCTGCCGCTCTCGACGCGTCGGCGTCGATTGAGAGCGCTAACGGGGCTTCTCTGAGCCCCGTAGAGCGCATTGCTCCGCCTCAACCCGGAAGGGAATTACTGGCAGCCCAAGCAGGAACGGCGAACGGTGACGCTCAGCCCAACCTCCTCGAGGAAAGGTCTGCGGTGATAGAACATGATTCCCAACCTAGAGAAGTACTTTTTCAAGCAGCCATACAGGTACTTCCACTGGATACTGTTTCAAAACTATCTCAGGTTGGTGAACAGGCTCAATCCCTTCCTGGAACTTCTGGTGTGGTAAGACCTGCAATTGTGACCTTAGAGTCACTATGGGACATGGTACATGATATTCAAATCTCCATGCAACCTACTTTAAAAAAGAATACTGAAAATATAAGAACTCTTTCTGAAGCTGCGTTACTCCAAGCACAGGTAGCTGCACAACAGGCCACTAAAATGGAAAATTTGAATCTTAAATTGCAAGAGATGGGAAGTTTAGAGAATGCCTTGGTTAAAGATAATACTTTTCTTCATAAACGGACTGAATACCTTGAGAACCAGATTCGTAGGTTTAACCTTAGGTTCCTAAACTTCCCTAAGTCTCCTTTAATTTCACCTCTTGAAATGGTTAAGAAATATATGGTGGACATTCTTGGAATGGACAAGGACTCATTGCCCCCCATAACAAGGGCTTATTATATCTGGAACCCACAGGGAGATGGTCGAAATCTCCCAAGGGTGGGGGATGAAATGAATTTAACTTCATTCCTTGAGAGCTCACTGGAAATAATTACACAGAGGTCTACTATGCTTGTCACCTTTGTGTTGGAGCCTGATCGCAATGCTATATTGAGACTTTCTTTAAGACACTTAGATAATTTGTTTATGGGTTCAAAGGTTCGTGTTTTTCCTGACCTCTCAAGGCCTACTCAGGTTAGACGCAGGGCTTTTTTAGAACTGCGTCCCAAAGCGTTGGCATTGGGGTTTAACTTTGTATTACGTTTTCCTTGTATATGTAATTTGATGCTTGAGGGTAGTCAGTTTCAATTTGTAGACCCTAAACAGTTAAAGGAATTTCTTGATGCTAGAGTAGATACGAATGTTATGTGCCCCCCATAAATAGCAGGCTGGGATCAGTAACCCCGAGATATGCAAAGGGTGGTTTTTTTTTTTTTATTGCTGTTTGTAATATAAATTCTAGTATCTTGGTACCAATTTCTTAAATTGTGGACGAACAGGCTTTATATCTTATTCTTAGTTTTGTTATTTCCTTTTCAATGCCTAATGCATATTCATAATTTGTTGTCAAATAATGATTAATATCAATAAAATAAAATTGAAAAAAAAAAAAGACCCAGGAGCCAATTTACCCTAAAGCACACTAATGGTAATGCATGTGTTGACGAATGTTAAATATCTGTATCATCTATCATTAGCAATTAGAGGGAAATTCTATAGAGGGGCATAATCAAACGGGTACAACCATCTCTAAGGGCGTCCATCTCTAAGGACGTTCCGGCGAAGGGGCGGGGGAAACCCTTATTATCAAAACAAGATGGCGATCCATCTTTCGTTTTGATAATACGGTCGGGGACGCCCAAATCTCAACATTTAGGTCTACCTTAGAGATGGTCGTCCCCGGTTTTCGGCCATAATGGAAACCAAGGACACCCATCTCAAATACGACCAAATGCAAGCCCTTTGGTCGTGGGAGGAGCCAGCATTCATAGTGCTGTCCTCACATGCCAGGACACCAACCGGGCACCCTAGGGGGCACTGCAGTGGACTTCACAAATTGCTCCCAGGTGCACAGCTCCCTTACCTTGGGTGCTGAGCCCCCCATCCCCCCCTAAAACCCACTCCCCACAACTGTACGTCACTACCATGGCATTTAGGGATAAGGGGGGCACCTACATGTGGATACAGTGGGTTTTGGGTGGGTTTTGGAGGGCTCACATTTACCAACACAAGTGTAACAGATGGGGGGGGGGGGGAATAGGGGGGGTGGGTCTGGGTCCGCCTGCCTGAAGTGTACTGCACCCACTAAAAACTGCTCCAGGGACCTGCATACTGCTGTCATGGAGTTGGGTATGACATCTGAGGCTGGCATAGAGGTTGGAAAAAATGTTTTTTTAATTTTATTTTAGGGTGGGAGGGGGTTGGTGACCACTGGGGGAGTAAGGGGAGGTCATCCCCGATTCCCTCCGGTGCTTATCTGGTCAGTTGGGGCACCTTTTCGAGGCTTGGTTATGAAAAAAAAGGGACCAAGTAAAGTCAACCAAATGCTCGTGAGGGATGCCCTTCTTTTTTCCATTATCGGCCAAGGTCGCCCATCTCTTAACCACGCCCCCGTCCCGCCTTCTGTACACTGCCGACACGCCCCCGTGAACTTTGGTCATCTCCGCGACGGAAAGCAGTTGAGGACGCCCAAAATCGACTTTCGATTATGCCGATTTGGGCGACCTCGGGAGAAGGACGCCCCTCTCCCGATTTGTGTCGAAAGATGAGCGTCCTTCCCTTTTGAAAATAAGCTAGATAGTCTGCAATTCTATACCTGGTTGCCTATAATTAAGCACCCAAAGAGCTACTAATTGAAGTCTGTTCTATAAAGGAAAGTAGGTACCTACTTTCCTTTATAGAATACTAGTGAAACTGGGTATATATGCATATGAATTTAGGTGTGAGCCCTTACACCAGCCATAGAGCTGCTGTAAATGCTTGCATCCAGATTCCATAGATATATGGATAACATTTACCTCCGGATTCTATATAGCTCACCTAGAGATCCACACCAAAATCGAAACGTATTCTATAACAACGCACGTAACTTAATTTGCTTAACAAGCTAATGAGCATTGATAACAGCTCTTAACAATCAATAACGAGCACTAATTGGCATTAATTAGAATGTATGCACACAACTCGCTAAGCGTATTCTGTAATGCAGTGCGCCTAAGTTCTAATTCGTGCAGGCAAAAAGGAGCAAGGTTATAGGTGGGGAAATGGACATTTCATGGACATTCTGAAATTTATTTGTGTAATTATAGAATACGGCCCAGTGCACTTAAGTCTACGTGCTAGGATTTACACCATATTTTCTTTTGTGTAAATGGAGGTATGTAGTTTTAGACGCTGGTATATCAACTAAGCGTACTCTATATATCGCACCTAAATCTCGGCGCTGCTTTATAGAATACACTTAGTTAGCATTGATTTCTACAATTTATTTATTTATTTATTTTTACAATGATTTTTTTAGGAGCCATATATAGAATCCTTCCCTTAGCAGTTGACATACAGCCTGTGGTGGTCAGCATTTTTTTAAGGCTGACCACCGAGGACAGAATTAACCCCGAATATTCAATGCCGAGCTATGTCTGGGCAATGGCATTACATATCCTGGGCTGACTCTTTAGGTGATAGCCACTGGTTCTTATGTGGGTCCCAGATGACAGTCGGGACCCACATAAAAAGTTATGGTGAGGTACTGACCTCCTTCTTCTGATCCCCCTTCCTACTCCCCTGAAATTTGGAATCCCCCTTAAGATTCTCTTGTCACGTAGAAGTGTAGCCAGGTTTTGATGATCTGGGGGAGAATTTTGTAAACTAGGTGCCGGTGCGAGCCTGCATGCCCACTTTGTATAGGCACCATTTCATTCAAAATCCATTTAAGGGAGCGGCTGTTCCCTTTGCACCCCACTATGCCTCTGCTCCTAGTTTCCTGTAAGAGGGGTTCCACATTATTTTTACATAGCAACTCCAACTTTTTTTTTTTTTTTTACTAACACTTACCTCGAGTTATCTACAGCAGGGCCCATAGGAATAAAATGGGCCCTACTTTAGATAACGTGAGCTAAGCTTTAGTAAAAGACCCACTTAGAAAGGAGGAGGATCCCCAGATACTTGGTTTCATCTCCTGCCCATCATAAAGGAAAACAGTCTCCGCAAACGTCATCTTTGTTCAAGTTTAGGGGGATAGCCTCTCTCTTACTCTGATTCAAGTGCATTTCTGACATCTGGCTGAGCATATATATCAAAAGTGAAAAAGATGACACAAACATCAAAATAGCAGCAAGGAGGAGAGAACTACCATGAGAAAAATAATTAAATCTATAAATATTTTTTAAAAAAATACCTAATGATTAATATATGTTTTAATAAACGAGGGTAACAGGGAGGCATCAGACAATCATGAATGACAGGCCATTGGACCTCTTAATAGCCCCTGCTCTTTCAAATCCCAGCCTTGTATCTGTGGTCAATCACTTGCCTCCACTGTACCTGACCAAATTAACAATTACATTTTATTCTCAATTTTAATTTTCAATTTTATACTCATTCCTTGACCCAAACAATAAAATACAAAAAGTGACCGTTTATCTACTCCTATGGAGCCAGTTCTGTGACAACCTGAGGCACACTGTAATTCAATGGTTGGCAAGACCTGCTTCCGGGGTAGTCCAAAAGGTTGCTAAAAATGTGTCATCTGGCATCAACTGATATAGAAACCCTCAAAGCCCTAGATCCAACAAATGTGGCAAAAACAAAATTTGAAAAATAAATGAATAACAAACAGTAGAGGGGGCAGCCCTGGCAAGTGTCCCAAGCTAGTGGAAACTCTGATAATTCCACCCATTCACCCACACCATTGCTCTAGGTGCTGCATTCAAGAGGTTAATGGACTGCAGGGAATACCCCTTACAGTATACACTGGAAGAGCGGCAAACATAAACGTTCAGTCTATTTATCAAAAAACCTTCTTGGCATTGTAGCTAACAGTCAATGCAGGGATTTTATTAATCCTACACTATTGTACAGCCAGCAGAATATGTTGTACATTAGCAGCCGGAAGGTGGCCCTGAACAAAACCCACCTGATCCTCCTCAAGTTTTGGAACATAAATTGCCAGCCTCTCCACCAAGATCTTATCACAGGGGTGGAGAACAACCATGGTCCTTGATGGCCACAACCCAGTAAGATTTTCAAGAATTCCACAATGAATATGCATGAGATCTGACCTCCACCACTAGCCCCTTCAATATCAAACCCAATCACCGCATGGTCCGATATTGCTATGGGACCTATCTTTCCTCCTTTTTCTGCAGAAAATCATCCTTCTGACAGCCAAACATAGTCTATGATGAAGAAGACTCGTGTATGTGAACTGTGGGTGAAATCAGCCTCTAGCAGGTGCAGAATTTGGTAGATATCCACCACTCCTAAACTCTTTTCTAACTCTTAGAGTTGCTAACACTCTCCCTAGTGTGAGGATGGAACCTGTCCAAAGCAGAGTCCATCACCATATTAGAAATGACTATTATTAACTTGGGCACATCTCCCATTCCTGCACATTTACCCAAGAATTCAAATAAAGCCTTCCGTGTTTGGAGCATATTCATTGATGACTACCAACTCTTTACCTTGCCATACTAGGTGCAACAAGAGATAGCAGATAGTTTCATATCCTCAGACACAACATCTAGCACTGAGCTATTATCCTGTGTGGCATCCGTTTGCTCCATTCACTTAAAGGCCTCCTCTGTAGACCCCCAGGATGTGAACCATTCTTTTTCGCCACACCCAAAGCCAAATGGGATATTGTAACATAAACCATACACCATGAGGTGCCATTTGAGAACATACCATGGCAAAAGCAGGCCATTGTATAGTCACTTGTGCAGAGAAGTCTTGGGAAAGCAAGATTTTCATTTCTCAGTAGTGCAGCTCCGTGCCTCTTCACTATCCCTGAAGAAGTGCCATTTAATTAATTAATTAGGATTTATTTACCGCCTTTTTGAAAGAATTCACTCAAGGCGGTGTATAGCAAGAACAAATCAAACATAAGCAATAGACAATTACAGAAATAAAAATATTCAAACAACACAAAGTATGGCATAGTATGCTACATTACAATATCAACACAATACACAATAAAACATTTTAATAGACAGCATAGAGTGTAAGCAAAGATGGAACATATAGATAGATAAGATAGAGCAACAGGGACTAGTTTAAAGAAAGTTGCATGAACATTATCTTAGCTAGGGTAGGAGTGGATAAACATGTCCTGATATAGTATATGGAGAAGCAGAGGAGTAGCCTAGTGGTTAGGCAGCAGACTTTGTTGCTGCAGAATTGGGTTCAATCCCCACTGCAGCTCCTTGTGACTCTGAGCAAGTCACTTAACTGATGTCATTTACTTCTTCCATTAAAGGCCTGGTTGAAGTCAAGCTTTCACCTGCTTCTTGAAATAGAGATAGTCTTGTGTTAAGTGAAGCCTTTCAGGGAGTGCATTCCAGAGCGTGGGGGCTACTCCGAAGAAGGCTCACTTGCGGGTATCACATCATGTGGTGTCATGTCCCTTGGAGAGGTTGTGGTTAGGGAAACTCCTTGGGAGGACTTTAGTGACCTTGAAGATGTGTAGAGGGAGATTCATTTTCTTTAAGGGCTTTGAAGGTCTAACATAGAGTTTTAAATTTGACTCTATGCCAAATGAAGTTGCCAGTGAAGTTTATGCAAAAATGGTGTGATGTGGTCACGTTGCTTACAACCTTCTATTAGTCTTGATGCAGCATTCAGAATCAATTGGAGCTGGTGCAAAACCTTTGTAGTCAGACCAGTGTAGAATGCATTACAAAAATCCAGTCTTGATGCTATCATGGCACGCACAACTGAGACAAGGCTTACCTTCTCAGTGTAAGGAGAGAGACAGTGTAGTTGTCACAAGTGATAGAAACTGCTCTTGAAAGTTGCTTGGATTTGAGGGATCAGAGTACGTGTTGAATTGAGCTGTATTCCAAGGTTTCTGAAATTTTGATGTCCGGTATGTTCCCACTTGTGATAGGGACCCATAGAAGCTCAGTTTTGCTTGGTTTCAAGCAGTTTTTTTTTTAGCCCATTCTTCAATTGATTTAGACAGGTAGTCAGTTTATTCAGGGCTGTGGATAAGTCAGTTTCAATGGGTATGAGTAGCTGCATGCCATGCATAGACGTAGAACTGAGTGTCCATAACTGACATTTGTTGCAATGACGACATAGCCCCTGCTCTTATCAGCATGCTTTGGCTCTAAACAATGCATCTGCTCCACTCATAGTTTGTCCAGCTGCTCAATAGCAAGGAGTCTGGCTCAGATTGCTTCATAGACTTCGATAAGCCAATCAGTCTAATAGTACTCCACTGGAATGATTTTCCAATCATCAATTTTGTCTTCATACTAAACCATCGTAGTTTGTAAGGCCTGAACATATATTTGTAATGACTGTACATTGTCCTCGGCATCGGCCTTGCGTTGTTCCACTTCCACCAGCTGATTCTGGTAGTCACAAAGAAGGCCATTGTATAACAGAGTGCCACCATTTAGGCACTCTCCCCTGATTCTATAAAAGTCACCAAAACATGCACAAATTTGGGAGCGCACCCAATTTGTGAGTGCAATTTAATTGAATAACGATCCAATTAGTGCCAACAATTGACTTTTTAACAAGTAATTGTTGGCACTAATTGAAAGCAATTAACAGGTACACGCATAAATTTAGGCACGTGATCCATGCCTAAATTTTACACGTGTCCTGGAAAAGGGGCATTGAAATGGGAGAGTCATGGGCATTTTGAGGCAGAGTGTGGGTGTGGATTCAAGTTACACATTCAATTATAGAATAAAGGGGTTCCATGTGTAAATTTAGGTGGGGCATTTGCACCACAATTTCATTGGTAAAAATGGATGCGCCTATATTTACACACAACCACTGAACTTAAATACTATTCTATAAACCGTACCTAACTTTAGGCGTGACTTATAGAATAGTGCTTAAGCATATTTTTCCACAATGTTTTTTTAGGCGTGATTTATAGAATTCACCCCTATGTTACAACAAGTATTGGCCTTATTCTATAAGAACCCTATATAATACTAGCATAACACTGCATGAGTGCATCTAAATTTGAGTGTTAACATGTATGGTAGGTCTATGGCCTGTGTTAATGTTAGTGCCCAGTTGTAACATTTACACATAAAACTAACAGGGCCCGATATTCAAAATGACTCCCAGGTTCACCCCGATCCTCCCAGGGCCCTCACTCCAGGTACCCAGGGCTTCCAGGTGCTTTTTGGCTAAGATCAGGTGACCCTCAAGGGGAGGAATGCTGGCTTCATCCTAACCCCTGGTAAGTCTTTCCTTGGCTAAGAGGTGCTCAGCTCTCCCACGGGCTGCCTTTCAGGTGCTCTGGAGGACTTGCAGCTCATCTGCATATCCTCACAGCCTTCTCCGGGGTGAATTCCAGGTCCACTCCAATCCACTCAGGTCCTCTGCTCAAGGTGCTCAGCACTCCCACCAGGTGCTTTGGAGGACTTGCAGCTCATCTGCATATCCTCACAGCCTTCTCCGTGGTGACTCCCAGGTCCACTCCAATCCACTCAGGGCCTCCGCTCAAGGGGCATTTTCTTTATACATTCATATTTTCTCCCAGTTACTACTTATGTCTCCTGTACACTTTCTCTTCTTGGTACTGTCCCTTCTTAATCTGTTTCTCCATCTGAAACCACTGTACACTGCAGGAACACTCTGAGGCATATTTTCAAAGCACTTTGGGAGGCTAAGTTCCATAGGTTTCTATGGAACTTTGGGAGGCTAAGTGCTTTGAAAATGAGCCTCATTGCCCACCCTTTGCTTTCATCATCTCACCATCTCTTTTGTCCTCTTCCTTCTTCTCAGCTCTCAACCTTCAACATTTCCTTCCTTCTATTGAACCATCTCCTTTCTATCTAAGTACATGTCGCCTTCATCGCTGTTGTCATACCTCTCCTATCTTCTCTGTACTTTCTTGCTCCTTCTCCTGCTCTTCGCTGGGGACATCAATCCCAATCCTGGCCCTCCACATCAGCTCTCATCCTATTTGTGCAGGTCACACCATGATGTCTCCAATCTAATTTCTGTTCCTCTCCTCCCCCCTTCTTCCCTGCCTTTCTCGTGTGCTCTGTGGAATGCCCGCTCTGTCTGTAACAAACTTTCCTACATCCATGACCTCTTTATCTATCGTACTCTCCATCTGCTTGCCCTAACTGAAACTTGACTTTGCCCTGAAGACTCTTCTTCAGTCGCGGCCCTATGCCATGGAGGTTATCTTTTCTCCCATACTCCTCGCCCAGTTGGCCGCAGAGGTGGTGTTGGGCTACTGCTTTCACCCTCTTGTAGATTTCAACCTCTTCTTCCACCACCTCAGTCTCTGTTACGTTCCTCACCTGGTTCCAAGCCTGCGCGGCCAATTCGCTGGCGAGGCGCGGTCCGGCAGAGATAGCCGGCTATTTTGGATGTGGTTTCTCCAGGATGGGTCTGTTTCTGTTTCCTATTTCTGGCAGCCGTCATCTTGGTTGGATCAAGGACAGCAGCCATCTTGGCCAGCTCAGGAGGGGGCAGCCATCTTGTATATGAGAACAGGAAGGAAGCCCATATTTGGGCGTTGTGCTACTCTGCTGATGGGGGCAGCCATCTTGGATCAGCTGCACATGTTTGAGACTGATTCCTACACTGACTGATTCCTACACTATTTAAAGTCCTGCCTCCAGTCCTTTGTTGCTTCGGCCTCAATTGTGTTTGAGGTCCACGCCGGTGCTCCTTGCCTTCAGTTCCAGTGTTCCAGACATCGGCTTGTTTCCCAGACCTCGCGTGTTTGCTGCCTGCCTTGACCTTGGACTGTTTTTGACTACTCTTTGCCCTACAGATTTACCTGGCCTTTGGACTGTGTCTGTTTGCCTGCCTGTCTGGTCAGTGGTTGTGCAACCCTGCCGGTTCCAGAAGTCCTGGTGGCTGCCCGAACCTGGGGGCTCAACTCCCAGGGAATGGCGGTCGCTCCCCAGGTGAAGCTAGGGGTTGTCTGGCTGTCTGACCAAGTGCGATGTCACTCCATCCTAGCCGTGCTCAGTCGGGGCACAAGGGCTCACATTTCTCCAGTCATAACAGTCTCATTGCTCTTCTTCCTTCGAAGTTCACTCCATCTGTCTAGTCACTCCTCTGCCTCTCTGAGTAGCAGTCATTTATCGACCCCCTAAGTCTCTTTCTTCCTTTCTCACTGACTTTGACGCGTGGCTTTCCTTCTTCCTTGAACCTTCATCTCCTTCCCTCATTCTTGGGGATTTTAACATTCATGCAAATGATCCCTCTGACTCTTATGCTTCTCAGTTTCTCGCTTTAACATCCTCTTGCAATCTTCAACTGTGCTCCACTACCCCGTCTCACCAGAATGGCCACTGTCTTGATCTTATCCTCCTCTCAAAGTTCTCACTCTCCAGTTTCTGTGCCTCAGTTCTTCCCCTCTCTGATCATCATCTGATAACTTTCACACTTCAACACCCTCCTCCTCAGTCCCGTCCAATCTTAACCGATACATTTAGGAATCTTCAGGCTATTGACCCTTCTACTTATGTCCTCCAGTGTTTCAAATCTCTTCTCTACCATTATCAAGCTCATTTTCAAAGCACTTAGCCTCCCAAAGTTCCATAGAAACCTATGGAACTTAGCCTCCCAAAGTGCTTTGAAAATATGCCTCTATGTCATACAAGTCTGTCAATGAGTCTGTCTCTTCCTATAACACTATTCTCTCCTCTGCTCTGGATACTCTTGCTCCTTCCATTCCCCATTCTGTAAGGCGTACCAAACCCCAGCCTTGGCTGACCTCTAGAGTCCGCTACCTACGTTCCTGTGCCCGCTCTGCCGAACGCCTTTGGCTGAAATCCCGTGCCCATGCTGACTTCATACATTTCAAATTCTTGCTGACCTCCTTCCAGTCTGCTCTTTTACTTGCCAAACAGGACTATTACATCCAGTTGACAAATTCTCTTGGCTAAAACCCTCAACGTCTCTTTGCCACACTGAGCTCTCTCCTCAAAGTGCTTTCATCTTCAACTCCCCCTTCACTTTCTCCCCAGACTCTGGCTGAGTACTTTCATGATAAGGTTCAGAAGATTAACCTTGAATTCTCAACCAAGTCACCTCCACCTCTCCTTCCCTTAGTCCATTCTCTCAACCAGGGGCGTATCTGCATGGGGCCACGGGGGCCTGGGCCCCCGTAGATTTGGCCCTGGACCCCTCTGCCGATGACCCTCTCCACCCCCCCCGCCACCAACCCACGTCACCTATCTTTGCTGGCGGGGGACCCCAACCCCCGCCAGCCGAGGTCCTCTCTTCCGTTGCAGCAAAGCTTCCTCCTTTTCTTCCTTTTCTGAAATCACTGAAGAGGAAACTGCACATCTTCTTTCCTCCTCGAAACTAACTACCTGTTCCTCTGATCCTATTCCCACCCATCTACTTTAACACTATCTCTCCTACTGTCATCCCTTTTAGCTGTCATATCATCAATCTTTCACTTTCCAGTGTGACTGTTCCTGATGCCTTCAAACATGCTGTAGTCACACCACTCCTTAAAAAACCTTCGTTGGACCCTACCTGTCCTTCCAACTATCACCCCATCTCCCTCCTCCCTTTCCTACCTAAGATACTTGAACGTGCAGTTCACTGCTGTTGTCTTGACTTTCTTTCATCTCAAGCATTTCTTGATCCAATTCAATCTGGCTTTTACCCTCTTCATTCAACTGAAACAGCGCTTCCTAAAGTCTCCAATGACCTGTTCCTGGCCAGATCCAAAGGTCTCTATTCTATCCTCATCCTTCTCGATCTATCTGCTGCTTTTGACACTGTTGATCACAGCCTACTCCTTGATATGCTGTCCTCACTTGGATTTCAGGGCTCTGTTCTTTCCTGGTTTTCTTCTTATCTTTCCCATTGTACTTTTAGTGTATATTCTGGTGGATCCTCCTCCACTTCTATTCCCCTGTCAGTTGGTGTACCTCAGGGATCTGTCCTGGGACCTCTTCTTTTCTCCATCTATACTTCTTCTCTTGGTACTCTGATCTCATCCCATGGTTTTCAGTATCTTCTTTACGCTGATGACTCCCAGATCTACCTCTCCACACCAGAAATCTCAGCAGGAATCCAGGCCAAAGTATCAGCCTGCCTGACATTGCTGCCTGGATGTCTCACTGCTATCTGAAACTAAACATGACCAAGACTGAGCTTCTTATCTTTCCCCCTAAACCCACCTCTCCTCTTCCCCCATTTTCTATTTCTGTGGATAACACTCTCATCCTCCCTATCTCATCAGCTCGTAACCTTGGGGTCATCTTCAACTCCTCTCTCTCCTTCGCTGCACATATTCAGCAGACTGCTAAAACCTGTTGTTTCTTTCTCTATAATATCATCAAAATTCACCCTTTCCTTTCTGAGCACACTACCAGAACCCTTATCCACACTCTTATCACCTCACGCTTAGACTATTGCAACTTGCTTCTCACAGGTCTCCCACTTAGCCATCTCTCTTCTCTTCAATCTGTTCAAAATTCTGCTGCACGACTTATATTCCACCAGTGTCGCTATGCTCATATTAGCCCTCTCCTCAAGTCAGTTCACTGGCTCCCTATCCATTTCCTCACACAGTTCAAACTCCTCTTATTGACTTATAAGTGCATTCACTCTGCAGCTCCTCAGTACCTCTCCACTCTCATCTTTCCCTACACTCCTCCCAGGGAACTCTGTTCACTGGGTAAATCTCTCTTATCTGCACCCTTCTCCTTCACCGCTAACTCCAGACTCCGTCCCTTTTATCTTGCTGCACCATATGCCTGGAATAGACTTCCTGAGCCAGTACGTCAAGCTCCATCTCTGTCCGTCTTCAAATCTAGACTAAAAGCCCACCTTTTTTATGCTGCTTTTAACTCCTAACCATTACTCACTTGTTCAGTACCCTTATTTTATCATCCTCACCTTAATATTCCCTTATCTCTTGTTTGTACTGTTTGTCTGTCCTAATTAGATTGTAAGCTCTGTCGAGCAGGGGCTGTCTCTTCAAGTTCAAGTGTACAGCGCTGCGTATGTCTAGTAGTGCTATAGAAATGATAAGTAGTAGTAGATTTATTCTTATTCTTATCTTTAAGTTTATGTTTATTATTAGTGTTTGATATACCACAATTAGCTGTCTTAGCTCCTGGCTGTTTAAATCACCTGTCTGGATTTAACTGGGCATTTTCATTGGCACTTAACCAGATAGTACCGCTGAAAATGTCTAGTTAGCATTCAAGCCGAAACCAGCTATTATGGGGGCTTTCCAGGAGTAGAGTTGGCACATAACTGGTTAAGTGCTGATTTTCATCACTTAGGGGTTCTTTTACAAAGCTGGGGTAAAAAGTGGCCTGAGGTAGTATGGACATGTGAAATTGCTACTCACCAAGGGCCCTTGTTACCACAGATGGAATTTGCATTATTTTAAATGGAAGTCGTAAATGACTGTGCGCTAATACAAATATTGGCACACAGCAATTTACTGCCTGAGCTCTTACCCCACCTATTTAGGAGGTGGTAAGGGCTCACGAGCTAACCCGATGGTAACCAGACAATACACGGTGATGGCTGATTACTGCTGGGCACACCTACACTGTGCCCCCATGCTAGAAAATAGAAAAAAATTTTTTTTGGCGCAGGAAACGCCACACAGCAAATACAAAACTACCAGAGGGTGCTTGGGTGCACCTCATGGTAGTGCTGTTTTGCTGCGTGCTGCCGCAGCTTAGTAAAAGGGCCCCTTAACTGATTAGGATAACTGCATAAATAGGACTGCATAAAATGCAGTCCAATTTTTATGCAGTTCTTCATAGCTAGTTGTGCTGAATATTGTCAGCTCTGTAATTCAGTGTGACCCCCCTTGGAGATCTTGTAATAGCAGTGGTGAAGTGAAGGGCTCACACCATAAGGTACATTTTGCCCCTGAAGCAGCCCTTGCTGGGCAAAACATGGCCATGTCAGCCATACCTTTTAATTAATTAATTAATTAAGACTCCTGCTTCTTTTATCACGATGGTTGATCTAGTTCGACATGAGATCAACCTACAGGAAGAAACCCATGAGTTTTGACACTCCTTGAAGGCATGGCATTGTTTGAGATGACAGAAGAGGATGGCAACAACATCTCTTGCTGTTCCTCCACTCACTTGATGCTTCCAGCTGTCGCATGCTGAACTGAAGGTATGGTTTGCGCAGCCACTAGTGAACACAGAGGGGCAACAGCATTTGTGGCAACTTCATGATTCAGCCTGCACTGAATCTAGATCAGGGGTGAGCAACCACGGCCCTCAAAGGCCACAATCCAGTCGGGTTTTCAAGATTTCCACCATGAATATTTATGAGATGGATTTGCATGTATTGCTTCTATTGTATGCAGATAGATCTCATGCGTATTCATGGTGGGAATCTTGAAAACCTGACTTGAGGAGAGGACCATGGTTGCTTACACCTGGTCTAGATAGAAGCTCAAGGGGCTTGACATAAAAACTTAAAATTTTGTTAACAATATTTTACTATGGTGAGATGGATTTTCCCATCTCCACAGCTCTTTGGTTTATACACTTCAAACTACTACACACACACACAAAAAAAAAAAAATTTCAAAGCTGTATCACTGTCTTGTGATTTAATTTGCTATTCATAGAGAAACAAATTTAGAAAAAAAAAGAACATGGCTCCTTTACAGTAATCTCAGATGACTGGGTGACTCAGCAATCCAACTTGACTGTGCAGAACAGTAATGCACGTCCCTGGGGATTTCTGAACATGGTTTTATTGGCAACTGTTGTTATTTCTTGATTAAAATAATGAGGAAGTCTCACCAATAACTGAAGCACATAAACAACTGAAATTGTTTTATGGAGAAATGCTTGTTAAAAATAACCTGCCTAGAAGCTACTCTGATTGGTGCATCCAGGGGGCAGGAATCAGAAAAGACAATGGAGTCAATTCAAAACGATAGTGAATAGACTTATTTTTTAAAAATATGGTGACACATGCTGCCCTTCTGCCCATATCACTGTACTGTCTTCATACAGGATTTGCAAGTGCCAACACTGCTAAACTTCCTGACACCCTTTTTTTTCAAAATGTAATAGAATTTTGCCTTTGCTTTCTTTCTGGTTGCTTATCATTTTGGTATTGTAACATTTTTCTTGGTCTTTTCTCCATTTCATCTCCTTCCTTTCCCTGCCTATCTTCTCTTCTTGTGCCATCTTTCTTCCTTTTATCCTTTTCTGTTTTGTTTTGTTTTTCTAAATGCAAATTACTTTGCTGTGTCCAATATCCAGGAAAGATGATATATCAACAGGAGTAATTTTATAAATGGTTTCATCATAGAGAACAGCATTTTATATAACTGCCAGAGGATATGTGCATAAAAGTAGGTACTCAGAAAACATAACCCGACATTTCGCTTATCGGAACCATACCTGGAATTTCAGAAGCATTATCCCCCAGATTCTACATATGGCTCCCAAATTTGTGTGCCAATTTAATTGAGTAATGAGCTGATAACTAGCAATAATTGGGCCCTAAGAATTGATTATTGCAGTTAATTGGCTCTAATTAGGGTTTATGCGCGCATCTTGCTAACCGCTATTCTATAAAGACACGCACATATATCTTTTAGCGTGCAACTGAAAAGGGGTGTGGCCATGGGAGGGGCAAGGGTAGGTCAGGGGTGTTCATTAAAGATGCACGCAGTATTATAGAATTCGGGGGATCCACATCTAAATTATACACGGTGATTTACACCAGGTTTCCGTTGGTATAAATCTTTGCTCCCAAAGTTGGGCACGGATTCCAGCGTTATACTCTATTCTATAAATGGCACCCAACTCAGAGCACCATTTATAGAATAACCGTCAGTGCACATGTTTTTTGGCACCCATTTACTGAATCTTGTCCTCTGACCGCCTTGGGACTATCCGGCAGTGGCATAACTAGGTGGGGCCATGGGGCTTCCCCAAATTACCTCAGGGCCCCTGGTTTTGCTGGTGGGGGTCCCCAACCCGCGGCAGCTGAAGCCTTGTGCAATGCCGGTCTCCGGCGCTGCCGAGTTGCCTGCCCTGCTCTCTCTTCTTTCTCATGTCCTGTACGCAGGGCAGGCAATGTGGCGGCGCCGGAGACCGGTGCTGGAGAAGGTTTCAGCTGGCAGGAGTTTGGGGATCCCTGCCAAACAAGATACTTTGCTACAGCAGTGGGTAGGGAGCGGCAGGGCAGCGGGGGGGGGGGGGGAGTGGCGAGGCAGCGGGGGGACGAGGCGGCAGGGGGACGGCGGAAGGGTAGCAGACTAAAATGTGCCCCCCCACCTTGGCTCTGGCCCCCTCCCATTGTGAGGTCTGGTTATGCCCCTGCTATCCAGGTAGTGCTGAGACATTCTGGAGGCAGAGCCAGGGCGAAGCTGGACGTTAATGGGGTAACTGCCTGTACCTGAATCTGTGGCCCTGAGGCTGAGGGTCTGGCACTAAAGCCAAAAGCACAGACCCCATATCACAAGAACAGTGCAGAAACCTAGCTCCCCAGTGCTCAAAGGAAATGGTATTCAAATTATGTGCATGTTATGAAACCAAAAGCAAGGGGGGCATGCCCATCAAGAGCAGAAGTGCATGTGTGCATTGGCGCTCTTCTTTTGTGCCTTTAAACATAAGCTTTTCAAACATTGTTTTCACTTGAAAGGCTCATATTTAAGCACAGAAAAACAGGCGCCGATATGTGCTTGGATTTTCTGTTTTGCTTGGACTCGCACGTATTTGTTTCTCACTATCATCATTTATAGGCTGCACAGGCTTCCTTCTGCTTCTAAAAGAAGACAAAGCCATCAGTTTAAAGTGAGAAATTCAGAAGAAATTTTCTCTCCAAAACAAAACCCTTAATGCCACCCCTGAGCTGGTGGTAAGTTTCTACTTACAACAACCCAACAAGACGATACCCAGAACACACACAAATTCTAATAATCTATAATTTACACACATATTTGCATGCTCTGCCCATGGTCTTCCCAAACTTCACATATGCACACACCCACTGGCAAGTATGTGCCACTGGAACATGGTGCCTACCTTATAGCTAGTAGTATTCTCTAACAAGTCATTATGCAAGTAAATGACAATGCCAACAGCATTTATGCACATTCCTGCCTTTTAAAACTAGGTGACACCTAGAATTGCCTCCAGTTTGTGCATCTTGCATTCTTGGTATGATCTATACTTACCGCTGTTTTTTGTATCTCTGTTTTGTTAGCAGATTGCCAGTGGTCTCAGCCATGGTTCATATCTCTCAGCAAAAAGAAAGAAGCTGGAGAAATTTACTCAGACAATTAAACAAAAGAGAAGAATAAAAAGTTTAAAAGAAAATTATTGCAACATTTCCTTCAGCAATGACCTAACACCTGATTAATACAATCTTTTTTCCTCTGGAGATACAAGACAGGAAATAAGCCTGAAAGGATGAAACTTCTGCTGCTCTATACCTATTAAGAATTGTTGGTTGATAGAGGGCCTGAATTACTAAAGGGAGTGGAGGAGTAGCCTAATGGTTAGAGCAGTAGGCTGGGAACCAGAAGGCCCAGGTTCAAACCCCATAGCAGCTTCCTGTGATCTTGGACAAGTTACCTAACTCTGCACTGCCTTGGGTTTAATGCTGGGCAGGTTCTGGCAGCAATGCCTGTCCAGGTCATGCCTTCCATGTTGGGCAGCCAGTAGCAATGTACTGTTGCCTCACACTGCTCAGGAGAAGTCAATGGCAAAGCACTCTTGTGTCATACCAAGAAATTTACAAGGAGGGAGGGGCATCCCTCATTGTTTAACTCAAGAGCACATCTGAATCTGGATTTACTAAGGAACCAATTTTCAGTGGTAGTAAACCCATATAAAATTAACTTTGACCAGACATTCTGCTTGATCTAAAGTTAACTGAATAAAGTTATCTGTTTCCTACTTGCAAGGCATTCCGTCTGAGCGGTATATTGAGTGTCTTCACTTGTAATGCTACCTTTATATCGCTTTTCTATGGAGTGTAATAAGAATTCAGAACCAGTAATTGATTGACTCTTATTGACATCTGACAATAAGATTTTCTTATGACCCCTGACGCGGGCATATGTTTATGCCGAAACACAACGGGTTCTTCAAATGCAATTGATGCTGGCAATAAAGAACCATATGGTTGACTCCACTTTCTGTCCAGGACAAGGTAAAAACGGCCCAGCGCGTGCCCAAAAGAAACGCTCACACTGCTGCAGGCTACTTTTTGTTGTGGCTTAGTAAAATGGCCCCTTTGGTTCTGGGGGTACTATCATTCTAAAATCTTGCATTGACCTGAGTACCCTTCCTGGAATATATGGAATTGTCAAAGTATTTAAATAAGATGGTTTCAACCCATATAGTTCAAAATCTAATGGGCAACCAATGACACTGAACAAATGATGGAGCAACATGATCATATTTTCGCTTATTACCCAGAAGTTTAATTGCTGCATTTTGCAGTGTCTGAAGCCTTTTTTAAACTTATTACCTGATATACCCGCATAGAACACATTTGCATAGTCTAACCTTGATATTAACAATGCATATATTAGAGTATATAAAGCTTCTTCGTTGAACAAAACCAGAACCTTGTCAAGTTCTTCCATCTTTAATATACTGGATACTGAGGCTGATTGTGAACAATCTAACACTCAATGACAGGTGCATAGCTTGTGCAATTCTCATGTTCAGTTGTTCTCCCGAGGAGCTCTGCCATAAGCCTAATATGGGGGGGGGGGGGGGGGGGGGAACCCTCAGACGCGTGGTATCCAAAAGAGGAAGAAACTTTGATCTATATCTTCTGACCGCATCTGATAGACACAGTTTCTCTTTGAAAGTGAAAGAGTGCCCATTTCAACAGCAAAAGGGAGGAAATATACACAGCCGATCAGATTCGTATGAGGATACCTGAGGTAATCACTTTTTGCCGACTTGGCTCATAGGAAGTGAATCTGCTGGTTAAAACTACTAGCAAGAGTATGATTATAATATATATATATATATATATATATATATATATATATATATATATAACCACATTGTTGTTAGGTAGAATATTGTAGCAGAAAATCCCTCGAAGTTTGAGTACAGATTTAAAAATGTTCATGCTTTATTTTAACATTGATAAATACATTTGCTTATGGATTACTGTTAAGGGAACTTTGCTGTATTATATAACCATCTTTTAATCCTATTTAGGGTCCACTGCTAGTTTTCCAATGTATTTTCATGAGAATGCATTTGATTCAGCCAAGGGTAAAAAGGGTTATGGCTCCTTTGGATACCGATTATACTTAAATAAAATGGTTTATCATGGAAATAGAGTACATCCAGAAGTACACATGAGTATAGATGAAACGGGCCACTAAATAAGCTTAAAGATAATTTTCTCTTTGTGTTCTGGATCAGTCAATAATAAAATATACAATATGAAGTTCAGGATGATAGGGTAAAGTGTTATAACATTTGGAAAAATGCGACAGTCTTTGGGAAAATGAGCTAAAGTAGTGAATCCTTAATGTTGAGAATGGCCAATTTTTCATGTCATGGCTTCATAAGCAGTCTGAAAAAGTCATGATTGAATGTCTAACTTTTTTAAATTATTTTTTTCACATAAAAGGATGTGGGTTGGACAGAATTAATTAAAATTAATTAAAATCTCATTCTTTGTTTCCGGTGACTTTAGTCATCTTTTCCCAGAGACGGTCACAAATGTGATAAAATTTGACAAACTGGTGATTCCTAATGTAATAGAGGTGGAATATTTTTGTTATAAATGATGGACCTAATATTCAAAATGATATAAATGCCCACTAAATGCTAAGAGGCCCATTTTTACCTATGGGCTTCTTAGCATGTAGTGTGCACTAATAGCGTACACTAAGCTTTAGTAAAAGGACTCCTAACTGGCTCATTTTCGAAAGAGAAGGACTCCCATCTTTTGACATATCGGAAGATGGGCGTCCTTCTCACAGGGTCGTCCAAATCGGTATAATCGAAAGCCGATTTTGGATGTCCCCAACTGCTTTCCGTTGTAGGGACGGCCAAAGTTCAAGGGGGCGTATCAGAGACGTAGCGAAGACGGGACTTGGGCGTGCCTAACACATGGATGTCCTCGACCCATAATGAAAAAAAAAGGGCGTCCCTGATAAGCACTTGGATGACTTTACCTGGTCATGTTTTTCTTACTACCAAGGCACAAAAAGGTGCCCGAAATGACCAGATGACCACCGGAAAGAATCGGGGATGACCTCCCGTTACTACCCAAGTGGTCACTAACCCCCTCCCACCCTCAAAAAACATCTTTCAAAATATTTTTTGACAGCCTCTATGCCAACCTCAGATGTCATACTCAGCTCCATCACAGCAGTATGCAGGTCCCTGGAGCAGTTTTAGTGGGTGCCGTGCACTTCAGGCAGGCGGACCCAGGCCCAACCCCCCTACCTGTTATGTTTGTGGAGAAAACAGCGAGCCCTCCAAATTCCACCAGAAACCCACTGTACCCACATCTAGGTGCCCCCCTTTACCCGTAAGGGCTATGGTAGTGGTGTACAGTTGGGGGTAGTGGGTTTGGGGAGGGGGTTTAGGGAGCTCAGCAGACAAGGTAAGGGAGCTATGTACCTGGGAGCAATTTCTGAAGTCCGCTGCAGTGCCCCCTAAGGTGCCAGGTTGGTGTCCTGGCATGTCGGGGGGACCAGTGCACTATGAATGCTGGCTCCTCCCACAACCAAATGGTTTGCATTTGGTCATTTCTGAGATGGACATCCTTGGTTTCCATTATTGCAGAAAATCAGAAACGACCAAGTCTAGGGACGACCATCTCTAAGGACAACCAAAATTTCAAGATTTGGGCGTCCCCAACCGTATTATCGAAATGAAAGTTGGACGTCCATCTTGTTTCGATAATATGGGTTTCCCCGCCCCTCCATCGGGACGTTTTGCGAGGACGTCCTCAACAAAACTTGGGCATCCCCTTTGATTATTCCCCTCCATGTGTCTTTAGAAAATTTATTTTTATTTATTTTTGTTACATTTGTACCCCGCGCTTTCCCACTCATGGCACTTTAGTAAGCATTTATTTGAACCATTCAAAAATTATACCCTATGTGTAATTTTTTCCCCAGCAGGGGAAGGCATTCCTCAGTATTAGGGTGAGGTGAGGCTTTTAACTAGAAAAGTACCTGCAAAAAAGGAGGCACAAGTGTCTGTGGAAACTTTTTCTTAGGCAATTTTCAAAGTATAGGTAACATATTCTTTCATTTTGAAAACTGGTGCCACATCAATGGGAAAAACTCGGCATGCTTTGTAGATATGTGAGCAGTTTGAAATTTGTCCTCATTTTGCACAGAAAATAAAGTATTGCCAGTCACCTTTCTTGTTCTGAATATTCTGTGGGTGATGACCAACTTCTGACCTCTTTCGATCCATTTTAATCATGTAGAGGGTAAGTTATCATCATGGATTGCCGTTAAGATGAGTTATTTTACCACAAGTGTTTTCTTTTGGTAAGCTCCATCACTTTGGAATTCTCTCCCTTCAATGATCCGTCCTCAGTGCTCTTACACCAAATTTAAAATACTGTTAAAGAGTCACTTGTTTGAGAAGGCCTTTGGTGCTCAACTGTGTCCACTAGTCCACAATCTTATATATTTATATCTATATCTATTTTTTTCTCCCTATTCCCCTTTTCATTACAATTTGATGGCATTCCTTTCTAATTTTCCTTTGTTTTATTGATGTACATCGCCTTGTTATCTTATTGAAGAAAAGCGATTCAGCAAGCTCTAATAAACCATAAGTTGTACTCATAGGCGTAGACTGGGGGGGGGGGGGGCTAGGGGGGGCAGTGCCCCCCCAAACGAAATGAAACGACTTATGACTTTTATTTAATTTTCACCCGAAGTCGCAGTAAAAGCACCAACAAACAGACAGGCTCGACTCCGTCCTTCACTTCTCTGCCCTCTCTGCGTCCCGTCCCGCCTTCCTCTGACGTCATTTCCTTTCGGGCGGGCGGGAGTGGACGTTGAGAGGGCAGAGAAGTGAAGGATGGAGTCGAGCCTACCTGTTTGTCGGTGCTTTTACTGACTGACTAGTTCGCCGCTGCAACCCTTGTCCGTAGTGGAAGTGAAGTGACTGAGCCTGAGCGTCCTGAGTCCAGAGAAGGAAGAAGACATCATTTGGTAAATCTCATTTTTCCACTCCCCCGCGCAGCTGTCGCCATTCACTCAAAACAAAGCAAGCAAACCTGTAAGGAATTTGTTTTCATTGTGCAGCATAATAGAGTACAGGCTTATAGTGTTATTTTTTATTGATCTTCCCTGGATTTTTTTTCTATCACAGCTCTTTTTTCCTTCTTCCATATTAGCATATTCATTTGCATATGTATATATGCAAATGATATGCTAATATGCTCCGCCCATTCTTTGCCCCCCCAAATGAAACAGTCAAACTACGCCTATGGTTGTACTGTATTAGCTTAGGGTCCCATTTTATGTAATGAGACCCTATGCTAAAATAGCATGACTTGTGGTAAAATAACCCAACTAAACGATTAGCCCACATTGATACCTTCCCCCTTTAGTGTTGCTATAATTGACAGTAGTATTTTGTGCCTATTATTATAAACACAGACATGGCCTATAACAATATACTGTGAACTCTGAATTCTAATTTGGAAAATGAGCTTCAAGTTAAGAAAGTATAACACAGGTATAGAGTATCTTGGTTGAAACCAACAGACCACAATTCTCCAGAGACTTAAGTGGGTTGATGACTGTTGGTTGATGGTGATCAGGTACAGCAAACTAAGTCTTTGGACACTGCTGCTAAAACGTTTCTGGGCCTTAATTGATCTGACCTTGTATCACCTGTGGAGTGGAGGAGTTGCCTAATTGTTAGAGCAGCAAGATTGTGGCTTTGGGCAGGTCACTTAACCCTCCATGCCTTGGGAGAAGGCAGTGTCAAACCACTCAGTCTGTATCATTTTATTTATTAGTATTTATTTACCGCCTTTTTGAAGGAATTCACTCGAAGCGGTGTACAGTAAGAATAGGTCAAACATGAGGAATAGGCAGTTACAGCAGTAAAAATATGCAAACAACAATACAAAGTATGGTATGGTATACTACTTACAATCACAGAAACAAAAAAGGTCCAAAATTTCCACAAAAGTCCAACACAAAAAAAGAAACAGGTGGAAAAATAACTTCAAGAGACCAATCCAAGACAGGGGGTAAGATGCTCCAAAAAAACTTTATTAAGGACCCAACACGGTCCGTGTTTCGGTTTTTAAAAAATCCTTCATCAGGGGTCAATCAGTAGTTGCACAGGGGATATACTGACAGACAAAGGAGCTCATAAAATGTAGTCTCTTAAATGAAATAGACAATGTTGCCTCGTACCAACAGATACAATATAAAATGGTATCGAAAAAAACCATTCGATACCATTTTATATTGTATCTGTTGGTACGAGGCAACATTGTCTATTTCATTTAAGAGACTACATTTTATGAGCTCCTTTGTCTGTCAGTATATCCCCTGTGCAACTACTGATTGACCCCTGATGAAGGTTTTTTTAAAAACCGAAACACGGACCGTGTTGCATCTTACCCCCTGTCTTATACTACTTACAATGTCAACACAATACGTAATTAATAGCGCATTATAATTGATAGTGAAGGGTAAAGCAAGGTACCATATAGATAGATAAGACAGAAGGAAGAGTTAGAAGGTAAGGTAACTGATTTAAAGAAAGTTACACATGAGGACGGAGAGATGGTTAAATATTATCTCAGTTAGCAGAAACCACAAGGGGGTTTACCTTGATATAAATGCCTGCACCCAGATTATTTATGTGCCTAAATTAGCTATTTTATAATATACTCACAAACTTCTGAACTTCACCCTTGCTCTGCCCAAACTCTGCCCCGTACATGCCTCTTGGCAAAGTTATGTGCCATTATTTCAACACATATACTTTTACACTGGTTGGAAGTTTTTTTTTTTAACAGACTGTTTATGTGCATGCATGGCCACATACACACAAACATTACTGCATGTATGCATAATTTCAATCACATAGAAGGTGGGCAATTTTCAAAAGACCCATTTCTACAGGTAAAGGAGTCAACTCTGACTCAAGGGCATGTATCAATCTAATATCACTTGCTTTGAAAGTGCCACATGGGCTTCCTGTCTTGCAACATGTAAAGTCTAAAACCTCTGTTATTTGAAGGCATTGCTTTTGAAGGTCCCAATTATGTTGAATGTAAAATTGATAAGAACATAAGCGTTGCCACACTGGGTCATACCAAATGTCCATCAAGCCCAATATCTTATTTCATTGGCCAGTAAAGGTCACAAGTGCCTGGAAAGATCCCAAGAAGTAGATTGATTCCAAGCTGTTTATCCCATAAGCAGTAGATTTCCCGAAGTCCAACTTAATATTGGTTTATAGATTTTACCTCCAGGAACTTGTCCAAACCTTTTTCAAACCAAGCTACACTAATAACTTTTACTATATCCTCTGATAACGAATTCCAGAACTTATGTTGAGTGAAAAATGATTTTTTAAAATTTGTTTAAAATGTATTACTTGGTAATTTTATTGAGTACCCCAGCCTTTGTCCTTTTTGAATGAGTAAACAATCGTTTTTTGTTTACCCATTCCACTCCACTTATTATTTTATAGACTTCAATCATATCTCCTCTCAGCTTTCTCGTCTCCAACATGAAGAGCCCTAACCTACATGTATTTAATAACCTCCCAGGATTTTCTCCTATAATCATTAAGAGGGAAATTATTTAACTGGGCATCACAATTTAGGCATGCTGAGCATTAATTTCCAAATTCTGTATATTGCGCCTTAAGTTGTGAGTGCTAATTTGATTAACAAGCCAATCAGTGCTGATAATTGGTACTTAAAAAATTAGTGGCATTAATTGGCTTTAATTAGAATTTAACTATAATTTTGTAGGTGTATCCTATAATGTGGTATGCGTAAATTCTAATATACGCATTCAAAAAGGGGGCATGGACATGGGTGTGGAATGGGCAGATCATAGGTGTTTCAAAAAACTATGTGCACTATTATAGAATACCCCCAATCTGTGTCTAGTTAGGCCACAGGTATTTAGGCCTGGTTTTACGTAGCCTAAATGGGTGCGCCTAAATTTTAGTCCCAAGGTTGGCACGTGAGCATATTCTATAAACTACACCTAACTTTAGGCGTAGTTTATAGAATCATGCTAATTGCATGATTTTACAGTGCCGATTTTTAAGGCGCCATATATAGAATTTTCCCCTAATTCTATTACATCTGAGTGCCCAGATTCTGTTACAGAGTACTGGCAAAAGTGGGCATTGGTGCATGTATATTTAAGCATGCACGCTTATGCAATGTCAATAGAACGTGTAAATGGATGCACCTAAATGCAGCATTACAGTATTCTATAAGTTGTGCACGTTAAGTGGTGGACACGCCCTTGACCTACTCAAGCTCCACCCATGTATACACCCTGCTTACATTTATTTATTTTATTTTTATTTGTTACATTTATATCCCACATTTTCCCATATATTTTTTAGCACACCTACAAAAAATGCCTTTTTTTGCCGAAAACAGACTTGCGGCAAAATGAAAATTGCCGCGCGTCCATTTTGGGTCTGACATCTTACTGCAAGCCATTGACCTAGCGGTAAGGTCTCATGAGGTAACCGGGTGGTAATGGTCTATGCGCGTCAAATTCCACTTGACGCACGTTGCTGCCGTGTGCCAGAAAATAAAAAATACTTTTCAGACGTGCGTAGTGGACGCACACCAAAATTGAAATTACCGCAAGGGCCACGTGGTAAGCGGGAGGCAACTCCAATTTGATGTGCGCTGGGCATGTGTAGGCACCTACGCGGCTTAGTAAAAGTGCCCCTAAGGCAGTTGCACTCTCACATTATAAAATCCACTGAGCACACACCTCACTCTTACATGCATATGTGCTAGTATTCTATAACATGTGCATAGAAATGGTGGATAACTTTAGTGCTCTGTTGTAGAAAGAGCAGGTACATGTTTTTCAGGTCACGTACTCTTATACCTAGAAAAGGGCATTTTCCAGTTATGCTCCTGATTTGTGGAACAAAGCTCTTAAAAAAACTGAGACCATGACTCAGCTACATTGTTTTTCGAAAAGACAGTAAAACTGAACTATTTCAGGAAGCTGTTTTGCAATAGGATTAATGATGCTAGGAAGTATTTTAATTGATATTTATGATCATGTGAAAGGCAATTCTATAAGCATGGGCTCCTTTTACAAAGCCGAGCTAGTGATTCTGGCACAGCAAATGCAATGAAGCCCATAGGAATTGAATGAGTTTTGTCGCATTTGCAGTGCCGGAATCGCTAACGCGGCTTTGTAAAAGGAGCCCTATCTTTATAAGTGGTGAGGTAATCTGTGCTTACGTGGGTATGCAAACTATTTTCTGTTCAAAACTGCAAGGGGGCATCCATGTGGATGGTGCATGGGTGTCTTTCCCACATACATACATAACTTATAGAACATTTTAGTTATATGGATTTTGCTCACACCTTTTTCAGTAGTAGCTCAAGGTGAGTTACATTCAGGTACACTGGGTATTTTCTCTGTTCCTGGAGGACTCACAATCTAAGTTTGTACCTGAGGCTATAGAGGGTTAAGTGGCTTGCCCAAGGTCACAAGGAGCAGCAGTGGGATTTGAACTGCTCCAATCTGGATGTCAAGACCAGTACTTTAACCACTAGGCCACTCCTCCACTCTGTGTATGTTGTGCATGTCATCTGTAGTGTTTAGGCACACTTATGCCTGCCATGGACTTGGTGTGAGTGTGCGTAACATTGTGGGCCTTTTACAAAGGTGTGCCAGCGTTTTTAGTGTGCTCTAAACACTAGAGATGCCCATATATTCCTATGGGCGTTTCTAGAGTTTAGCATTCGCTAAAAACACTACTGTACCTTTGTAAAAGACTCAGTGTGCAGATCTTTGGCCTTAAGCCACACAGATGCCATTATAGAAATAGCGCTCAGCACTCACTATCATGACACCTAACCCATGGCACTTTATGGTTTTATTTTGTAATTACATATTATTTTGTATTTTATATAAGTTTGTCTTGTGTTTTTATTACATACTAGTAAAGAAGGCCCGTTTCTGACACAAATTAAACGGGCACTAGCAAGGTTTTCCTGGGAGTGTGTATGTTTGTGAGAGTGTGTGTGAGAGTGACTATGTGAGAGAGAGAGAGTGAATGTGTGAGTGCGTGTGTGTGACAGAGAGAGTGAGTGTGGGTGCGAGTGTGTGTGTGTGAGAATGAGAGTGTGTGCAAGTGCGGATGTGAGACAGTGAGTGTGAGAGAGAGAGTGTGTTTTACACAGATACAGTGAGGCATATTTTCAAAGCACTTAGCCTTCCAAAGTTCCATAGAAACCTATGGAACTTAGCCTCCCAAAGTGCTTTGAAAATATGCCTCACTAGTGTGTGTGAGAGAGTGTGTGAGAGTATGTGTGCGATACACAGACTCTCTGTGAGACCGAGAGAGTGTATGAGAGCGAGAGAGTGACGTACAGTGTTTCAAGAGCTTGCAGGCAGTACATAAGAAATTTAAATGGAGTAAATATTATGCCTGAAATGCTGGCCAAATTCTGTGACTGTGCATGCTGTGATGAAGGAATTCTGCTTTACCTGGCAGAACCATCTATGTTTAGTTTCTCTCTTCCTTTGACATAACGTGCTGTTCATGGGTCGGATGTTAGAGAGAGAGTGTGTTTGGGTGAGTGAGAAAAGCAGGATGCCTTCAGCGCAGCAGTGTTAAAGTGAAGTTTGGCGTGCCAAGAAAGGCAGGTAGAGGGTGCTGAGAGTGAGAGGACAGCGACTGAGGGAGGGGGGAGGAGTAGTGAAGCATCTGTCTTTAGTTTCTCTTCTCCTTTGACATAACTTGCTGTTCATGGGTCGGATGTTAGAGAGAGAGTGTGTTTGGGTGAGTGAGAAAAGCAGGATGCCTTCAGCGCAGCAGTGTTAAAGTGAAGTTTGGAGTGCCGAGAAAGGCAGGTAGACGGTGCTGAGAGTGAGAGGACAGCGACTGAGGGAGGGGGGAGCAGTGCCATTGCTCCGCCCCCGTCGTCATCACGTTTGACGCGTGGGCGGGGCAGACACTCAAGGAGCAAAAAAGTGGTCTCTGTCACCTCACTTTTAGAACGTTGGGAAAGTGAGGCTTCATTAGAATGTTGGAGGTGCGTTTTATATAGAGAGATGTTGGTTGCAAGTAGTGTGAAGCAGTTTGTAGACAGGTGTCTCATAATTTCAAAAAAATGAATGAATTAATAAAATGGCTATTTTCTACGAATGAAGAAAGGGATTAATGGAGCATATTGTAGAAGAGGGACTTGTAGAGCTATGATAATGTTTCTGGTAGAAGTTTTAGTCATTTTTTAATTTTTGCTGTATTTAGGATTAGTAGGGTTTAGGAGAGTGGGAGATGGGTGGGCTGATTTTGTTGTACACTGCTTAGATAGTTTTAATGAGCTTTTGACCGTTATATAAAAGATTTTCATAGAGTAGAATAGAATGGAAAAATAGGCTGTCATGTTTTCAGGTAGCAACTTTTGTAGATGAGGTACCAGGTTATATGATTTGAGATCATGGTGTTATGACATAAATGGGTTAGGGAAGGTATAGGTTGTTGGGTGTTGGATTAAGTATAACAATTTTTATGCTCATCAATCCAGGATATTGGAGAACCAAAGAGGAAAACAACAAAAACTGATTCTGGGTCCCTTTTATGGTGCTGCACATTCGATGCAAAAATTAATGGGTGGTACGTACAAAGCCTGTGTACTGTTGGGGGGTGTCCCCAGCATGTTCCCATACAGTTACTGCACAGAAAAATGCTTTCCTCATGGTAACTGCATTTGCAGATATTGCAAATGTACTCATCATCTGTTAGGACAGTGGTTCCTAAACCTGGTCCTGAAGGTTTTCAGGATATCCAAAATGAATATTCATGAGAGTAAATTGCATACCATGGAGGCAGTGCATGCAAATCTCTCTCCTGAATATTCATTGTAGATATCCTGAAAACCTGGGGTGCCTCCAGGACCAGGTTTGGGAACCACTGTGTTAGAAGATGGTAAGTGCAATCACATTATCAGCATCAATGACAGTGCAGAAGAATGAAAGTGCATGGACTAATTTCAATGCACAATCCATGACCATTCCCCACCCATTTCTTACCCTATAACACATTATATAGTTACCTCCAAATTCTATAAAGGGTGCTAAAATTGGGCACAAATTGGGTGCACAGGGGTCATTTGCGCACATAATTAAATTAGCAAATTGGTGCTAAATTGGCAATAAGTACCAATAATTGGCGTCAACATGCACTAATTGGCACTAATTTGTAGTTTCATGACTTATACCCCTAGTCCATAACCTTACCGGGTGATATTCAAAACGATTCAGAGCCGCCAAGAGGGGGGCAGGAGGGGCAAAATTCCCCGGACCTCCAAGGGGGGGTGATCATGTCCCAACAGGAGCAGGAGAGAGAAAGCTCCAGTGCTGGACCCCCCCTTGGAGGCTGGGGAGGACCCGGAGGAGCAGACACTGCAGGTCTTCCTCCAGCGCTGCTCTTCTGCCCATTGCTTGCTAAGGGGCTGCTTTTTCTCTCAGGCGCACTTGCTCGGTTTTGAAACCGAGCATGTCCTGAGAGGAAAAGCAGTCGCAGGGGCAGGCAGTTGGCACAGTAAAGAGTCAGTGCTGGAGGAAGACATCTTCTGCTGGTGGGACCTCAGGATCCCCGCCAGCCAAGGTATTTCAAACCTGTTGCAGCAGCGGCAGCGATGGGGGGGATGACAGCGGCAGCGATCAGGAAGACGGTAGCGGATGACGATTGTGTGTGTGTGTGGGGGTGGCAGCGGATGATGATTTGGGGGCGGGTTGGCAGCAGCCCTGCCCTGGGCCTGGCAGCGGTGACCCTGCCCTGGGCCCAGTTCAGTCTCTCGGCTGCCCTGAAATGATTGGCTAGGATGACATTTCCAACTTTGATATTTTACATGGGGTTTTCTTACAGCACTTAAACAATTATTTGTTGCCTTTTGAGTAGCTCTGAAAACGGCAGTCTTCTGACCCTGCAGCATTGTGCAACTTCCCCCCCCCCCCCCCCCCCCCCCCCCCCCCCCAATTGTGTAGGAGGATTGTGAAATTCTGTTTAGTTTAGGCTGGTTTTGGTTGATTCAAATAACAGGACTGATCAAGAAATCAAAGAGCTAGGATTAAGGTAATAGGCGAGTTCTTTGTTGGTATACTTGAGCCTTAAAAACTAAATTAGGGATTTTATTGGAGTATCGAGCCTCTGGAGACCCTAGAATTTCTCTGAGTTAACTGGAAATAGCTGTGGAGTTGCCCGGCTTCTTAAGTCGAGGGGATTTTAATGAACTGTACATGTTCATTCAACTTTGTCAGGTCACGTTCTTGAGTTATGCCAGTTATGAGTATGATGGATTTTCACAGTTTATTGGAGAGCTTACTTATATTAACAGTCATGCTTTAGATTTGATTTTTTTTAGACACTTCAGTGTTTTAATATCAATGGTTTTCAATTTACCTCCCTATCTTGTTCCAACCATTTTATGATTATTGTTTTATTGAATTCTAACATAATGGATATCATTTTAGAAGGATTAAAGATACTTGCAGGTGAGGAAAACTGGTTTATCTTGTAAATGGGCATATACATGAAAGTAGTGATTTCAGAAAGGCACTACTTACATGTGTATACCTTCAGCATGCGAAGATTTTGGGGAGGCTTGTCCTGGGCAGAATTTAAAAGTCTACTTCCATATCATCAAGCTGATCAATCCATAGACTGGTGGGTTGTGTCCATCTACCAGCAGGTGGAGATAGAGAGCAAACTTTTGCCTCCCTATATGTGGTCATGTGCTGCCGGAAACTCCTCAGTATGTTCTCTATCTCAGCAGGTGGTGGTCACACACAGCAGCAGCTCTGGCTAGGCCTCCAAGCCTAATTTTTAGGTTTTGTTGAGTGCCTGGGGTTGAGGGCTCTTTTGAGCAAGTGCAAACCTGGTGGTGCCAGGTCCCTCCTTTTCTCCCCCCTCCCGCTGGCTCCGTTAAAAAAAAAAAAAAAAAAAAAAAATTTTGAACGTCCTTAAAGGCGTTTATTTCGACGTTTATTTAAGCGTCTATTGCAGCTACTCACTGGGACACCAGGTCGTTACAACTCGGAGCGGACAGCAGGTAATTTTTACCTTTTTATAGCGGGCAGGGGGTTCCCCGATTCTTCTCCTCGTGGCATATGGCGTCGGAGGGCGAGGGCGCAAAGGGTCGCTCCCCGGGTCGCTTGAGCGCTTCTAGAGGGGATGCGGGGGTCTTCAAGCCTGATTCGCCCTTGTTGGGTGACAGTTTCGTGACCGATGAATGTCCCGGTCCTTCCTCCGGCGTGGCGGTTTTTCCCGCCATAAGCGCCCATCCCCCGCTGCTCGCCTCCGCCATCTTGGCCGGCCACGCGCTCGGACGGCTTCTTCGTGGGCCGCCCTTGAGGGAGACATTAATGCCATGGACGCCCTTAATTTGGGCGACGGCACCAAAGCGGCTAAAGTTAAGCGCCGTTTTTCCCGCGCGGCTCCTTCGCGGAGTGTCGCGCCGGACGCCATTTTGGATGCGCAGCATGTCTCTCCCCCGCTCTTGCGAGCGCCGGTTGAGGGTGCGTCTAGGGCTGTAGCCCAGGTTGCGGAAGCGCACAGTCTGGGGGGTTTCTCCCCCGAGTTTGTTTTGCTGCTGCATCAGGCTTACGCTGCCTCTGCTCCCTCGTTTGGTAAAGAGGTTGAGGTCCCCGGAGGTAAACGCCCTCGGGTTGATTCCCAGGCTTTGGAGGACCTTGTCTCCTCCGTTGTAGATGAGGGCAGCGTATTTGAGTTCTCCCAACGGTCCTTTGCGGATTCCTTGGAGGAGACGGATCCCCGCTCGGTTGGAGCGGATGACCCCTCTGCAGCGCGGCTTTTTAGCTCAGAGGATTTGCCCAACCTGTTAGTGCAGGCCATGGGCATTTTGAAGATTTCCTCTCCGGAGGACGTCTCTCCCTCAGCCCCTGTTGGCTCCGCCATTATGCTGGGGACGAAGCGCCCGCCTAGAACCTTCCACGTGCATGATGCCATGCACACCTTAATTTCGGCTCAATGGGATGTCCCGGAAGCGAGCCTCAAATTGGCTAGGGCTACGTCCCGCCTCTATCCTTTGCCTGAAAGTGAACGTGAGGCCTTTCTGTGGCCTACAGTGGATTCTTGAATCACTGCGGTGACTAAGAAAACGGCTTTGCCGGTGGAAGGTGGCACGGCCCTAAAGGACGCCCAAGACAGAAGACTGGAGGCGGCCTTAAGGTCGTCCTTTGAGGCGACTGCTTTAAGTTGCAGGCCTCGGTTTGCGGTTCCTATGTGGCCAGGGCGTGCCTGACTATGGTGCAGCGGGCTTCCCCCTCGGATCATTCCTTGAGGGCTGATTGGCCGGCCCTGGAATCGGGCTTAGGCTATTTGGCAGACTTGCTATATGATGTCTTGAGAGCCTCAGCTAAAGGCATGGCTCAGACAGTCTCTGCGCGGCGGTGGCTTTGGCTGAAACATTGGTCTCCTGACCACGCCTCTAAATCCCGCCTGGCTAGATTGCCTTTTAAAGGCAAGCTGCTCCTTGGGGTCGAGCTGGACAAAATCGTGACCGATCTCGGCACGTCTAAGGGCAAGAAGTTACCAGAGGTCAGGGCTCGGGCTAGTACTCGTCCCGGTACCTCCAGAGGACGGTTTCAGGAAGCCCGTCGGTACCGCCCGGGCAGGTCGGGCTCCTCTGCCCCCTCTTCCTTCAAGAGGAATTTCTCCCCCAAGCAGCATTCCTTTCGCAGAGACCGCCGTCCCGGAGGTGCTCCCTCCAGTCCTCCCCCAGGGTTTCGTACCCAATGACGGGGCCTTGGTCCACGCCCCAGGGCAGATTGGAGGACGGCTGTCCTCGTTTCGGGGTGAGTGGACCACAATGACTTCAGACGCGTGGGTGCTGGAAGTCATCAGAGACGGCTGCAAGCTAGAGTTCTGCCGACCCTTAAGAGACGGGTTTTTACTCTCTCCCTGCAAGTCTCCGGTCAAAGCTGTGGCAGTGCAGCAGACCTTGGACAACCTGATCCGCCTGGGTGCGGTCGTTCCGGTGCCAGAAAATCAGATTGGCAAGGGACGTTACTCCATTTTCTTTGTGGTACCAAAGAAAGGAGGTTCTGTCCGGCCTATCCTCGACCTCAAAGGGGTCATTCGGGCCTAGAAAGTGCGGCACTTTCGCATGGAGACTCTCCGCTCTGTTATAGCGGCAGTGAAGGCAGGAGAGTTCTTGGCTTCCTTGGACATCAAGGAAGCGTACCGGCATATTCCCATCTGGCCTCTTCCCAACGCTTCTGCGTTTTGCTGTCCTGGGACGACACTTCCAGTTCAGAGCCCTCCCTTTCGGGTTGGCTACTGCTCCGCTGACCTTTTCCAAGTAATGGTGGTCATAGCGGCCTTCCTGCAAAAGGAAGAAGTACAAGTCCATTCTTATCTGGACGACTGGTTGATCCGAGCCCCCTCTTATGCAGAGTGCGGCAAAGCTGTGGACCGGGTGATTGCTCTTTTGAGCTCCCTGGGGTGGATCATCAACTGGAAGAAGAGCCAGCTGCGCCCGACTCAGTCCCTGGAGTATCTGGGAGTTCGATTCGACACCCAAGTGGGCAGAGTGTTCCTGCCAGACAATCGGATTGTCTAGCGTCAGGCTCAGGTGGACTAGTTCCTAGTAGCCTCTCCTATTCGGGCTTGGGACTACGTGCAGCTGTTGGGCTCTATGACGGCCACGATGGAAGTAGCGCCCTGGGCCAGGGCTCATATGAGACCACTACAACAATCTCTGCTGCTGCGCTGGACTCCGATGTCAGAGGATTATGCTGTGCACCTTCCCTTGGACCCAGCAGTGCGCAAGGCGCTGAGCTGGTGGACGCAGACAGACAAGTTGTCTGCAGGAATGCCTCTGGTGACCCCGGAGTGGATTGTCGTCATGACAGACGCCTCTTTGATGGGCTGGGGAGCCCACTGCTTGGGAAGGACAGCGCAGGGGCTCTGGTCTCCTGCAGAGGCAAGTGGTCTATCAACCTCCTGGAACTCAGAACCATTCGGTTGGTGTTATTGAAGTTCATCCCGGTACTGCTGTTGAAGCCTGTACGGGTCCTGTCGGACAATGCCACTGCTGTGGCCTATGTCAACCGCCAGGGAGGTACCAAGAGCGCCCCTCTAGCCAAGGAGGCTATGAATCTATGCCAGTGGGCGGAAGCGAACCTGGAGCAGCTTTCAGCGGCCCTCATTGCCGGAGTCATGAATGTCAGGGCGGACTTTTCCAGTCGCCATACCTTGGAGCCCGTAGAGCGGCAGCTATCTGCTCAGGCGTTCTTGGACATCACGAAGCGCTGGGGCCGGCCGAGCCTAGTTCTGATGGCGTCATCGGCCAATTGCCAAGTGCCGCGCTTGTTCAGCAGAGGACGGGACCCTCGATCCCTGGGAGTAGATGCTCTTCTCCAACAGTGGCCGACACAAGAGCTTCTCTATGTGTTCCCGCCCTGGCCCATGTTGGGCAGGGTGCTAGACCGGGTGACAAAGCATCCCGGCAGGGTAATCCTGGTGGTCCGGATTGGCCCAGATGTCCCTGGTATGCGGACTTGATCAGGCTCTCAGTCGGCGAACTCTGCGGCTGCCAGTGGAGCAGGGCCTGTTACATCAGGGTCCCGTGGTGATGGAGGATCCCTCCTCCTTTGGTCTTACAGCCTGGCTATTGAGCGGCAGCGTCTGAGGAAGAAGGGCTTCTCAGACAAGGTCATCGCCACTATGCTGAGAGCGAGGAAGCGCTCTACTTCTACTGCTTACGCCAGGGTTTGGCGTATCGTTGCAGCGTGGTGTGAAGCAGGCTCACTTTCTCCCTTCACTGCTCCAATTTCTTCAGTGTTGGCGTTCCTGCAAGAAGGTCTGGAAAAAGGCCTGTCGCTCAGTTCCCTTAAAGTCCAGGTAGCGGCTCTGACTTGCTTCAGGGGCCGCCTGAAGGGTGCTTCCCTGGCTTCGCAGCCAGATGTGGTGCGCTTTCTCAAGGGAGTTAATCACCTGCGCCCTCCTCTGCACTCGGTGGTGCCTGCGTGGAATCTCAATCTGGTACTAAGAGCATTGCAGAAGCCGCCTTTTGAACCCTTGTCGAGGGCATCTCTGAAAGACCTGACGTTGAAAGCAGTCTTTTTGGTGGCTATCACTTCAGCCAGTAGAGTTTCCGAGCTCCAGGCGCTCTCATGTCGAGAGCCTTTTCTGCAGTTCACTGAGGCAGGAGTGACTATTCGCACAGTGCCTTCCTTCCTGCCCAAGATTGTTTCTCGCTTCCATGTGAATCAGCAGCTCTGTCTCCCTTCCTTTCGTAGGGAGGACTACCCAGAGGAGTACTCTGCTCTTAAATATCTGGATGTGAGACGAGTCATCATCAGATACTTGGAAGTGACCAATGATTTCCGGAAATCGGATCATCTGTTTGTCCTGTTTGCAGGTCCTCGTAAGGGTCTGCAGGCTGCTAAGCCTACAGTGGCAAGATGGGTCAAGGAAGCCATTGCAGCGGCTTATGTGGCCGCGGGGAAGGTGCCGCCTATCCAGCTGAAGGCTCACTCCACGAGAGCTCAGGCGGCCTCGATGGCAGAGGCCGGATCCGTCTCCTTGGAAGAGATATGCAAGGCGGCAACTTGGGCTTCGGCTCATACATTCTCCAAGCATTACCGTTTGACTGTGGCTGCACGGGCGGAGGCCCGGTTTGGAGCTTCAGTGTTGAGGTCAGGGATTTCAATGTCCCGCCCTGGGTGAGTACTGCTTCGGTACATCCCACCAGTCTATGGATTGATCAGTTTGATGATATGGAAGGTAAAATTATGTATAATCATACCTGATAATTTTCTTTCCATTAATCATAGCTGATCAATCCATAGCCCCTCCCAGATATCTGTACTGTTTTTATTCTGGTTGCATTTCAGGTTCAAGTTTAGTCTTCAGTTCTTCAGAAAGACTTCGTGTTCAAGTTTTTTCACTTGGATTCTTCAAGAGTTAAGACGAGTTTGTGTTACAGTGAGCTGCTGCATTCCTCTCCCCTCCGTTCTACGGGGCTGGATTGAGACTTAAAATTCTGCCGGCACTCCCTCCCGCTTCGTGCGGCTGTAGGGCAGCTTTGTACCCCTCCCGCTTCGGCGGTGTTAGGGTCAGTCAGCTCCTCCCGCGGTTGCGGTTGCAGGATAAGCCAGATCCCCCCGCATCGGCGGGCGTGGTGTCCCTCCCCCGCTCCGCGGGGATGAGCTGGACGGATTCCCCTCCCCCACTTGTGTGGGGATGAGCTGGGTTAATTCCCCTCCCCCGTTTCGGCGGTGGTGAGCTGGGCAGAGTGTCCCTTCGTGGGTGTAATTCTCTAAGTGCTGAGTCCTGCGGATGGAGCTTTGATATCGACATACTGAGGAGTTTCCGGCAGCACATGACCACATATAGGGAGGCAAAAGTTTGCTCTCTATCTCCACCTGCTGGTAGATGGACACAACCCACCAGTCTATGGATTGATCAGCTATGATTAATGGAAAGAAAATTATCAGGTATGATTATACATAATTTTACCTTGTATTTCTTATTTTGTAATTGTAGCAACCATGGAGGGTCATTTTCAATATGACGTTCAAATTGCAAAATAAATGTTTATCGTAAAAAGATTAGTTCTTTCTTCTGTTATGGACTCATAATATTTGAAAATACAGAAAAAATGTTTAGAAAGAGGATGCACTGCAAACATCATAGACGTTCAGAGATAAACGTCTCTGCCAATCGTAAATACACTACGTGAGTCCCTGCACCAGGAAAACATCCATGGCAATGGCAGGACATTCCCTCTATTTGTAAAACATGCATAGATAACTCTGCATGTGGAGGAACATGTCTCAGTGTGCACAGTCATGTCTCTGTGCAGGGAGTCAAATTTCAGAGTGTCAGAGACAGAGCTCCAGGTCCTCCTGTGCCTGAGAAATTTTTAAGCACCACCACCACCACCTGCCCCCCCCCACAACATCTCCATGAGGGCATGGAAGTCCATCAAAGGCACCTGAGCAAGTGAGTGTGAAGCAGTACCCCAATGGCAGTTGGTGCTCTAACACAGTGGTATGTAGATTAACCTGTAGTACATATTAATGAGATGCAAAGCATGCAAATTCATGTAAAGCAGCTCATTACTAAGTAAATAATGTTTAATATTTAGTTTGATATCATTCAGTCTCTATCAGGTCTAGGCGTTGTACACAGAGTTTACATAAGACACAGATAACATGAAAAGATCTCCATTATTGGATAGTACTGAACACAAATAATTGATTTTAGTACAAATATGAATTACAGGTAAACTCAGTGTTTCAACCGCTGTTCCCTAACAAATTTCTAAATGTGGCCTTGAAAAAAATGAAGGTTTAAGAGCACTTTGAAGTTTTTAAAAGATAGCTCTGTTCGCAGTAGTAGTGGTAATCTATTCCAGATCTCTGGGTCAAGCCAGAAGAAAGCTCTCTCCTGAGTACTCAAGGTGGGCTTTTGAAGTGATGGGAATCACCAATGTATGAGCTGAAAGGGAATTCAAGACCTGACCAGGGTTTAAGGAATGATAAGAGAGGCCATATAAGACAGAGTGCCACCATTTATTTCCTTATGGACCAAGGCAAGGAGTGCCCCATCAAAATAGTTCTTAATGGCTCAAAGCTGGTTGAGAACACAGGACCCTCTTTGTACCACACAGGAAAATTATTCAGTTAGTGATAATTGATAGTCTTGCTAGACCAAAGAGGATAGGAACCAGAAATGAACATTCAGAGTGGCCTGAAATCCAGCATGCTGTGTTTTTTTGTTTATAAGAACCAATTGGCTATCTGAGTTTAAGTATCACTGCAATGGATCAGTAGGAGGATATTATCTGCATAAGAGTAAAAAATGAAGCCCAAGTCCTGAATAATTCTGGCCAACAGACTAAGGAAAATGTTAAATAGGTAGGGCACAAGTTAGAACCTTGAGGGATTCTGTAAGTCAATGAACAGGGCAAAGAGCTTCATGAGAAGCAATTGAAAGCAATCAATCAGATAGGAAAGAAGAAAAAGTGAGAAAGTATTTGATCTTGGATGCCATTAAATGGTAATTGACCAGATCAAATGCCACTAATAGATCTAGGAAGACTGCCAGTGCAATATAGTCGTGGTCCAACATACTATGGATCTCACTAAGGAAAGAGGTGAATATGATTTTGGTACTATGACCATCCCGCAATCCCAATTATCTAGGATGGAAAATATGAGGAGAGTAAAGAAAAGCTGTGAGCTGGTTTAGAGCCACTTTCTCTAAAAGGTTTGCTAAAAATATAGATTAGAGAAATGTTTAAAACTAGATGACAGTGTAGAATCTAATGACAGCTTCTTCAGTACAAGTCACTAAAGTGTGTTTCCAAGGAAGGGTACAGATCCTAATGTCAAGGTTTGATATATCATAAGATGTAGCAAATGTAGAAGCCCATGAGATTAAACTTTAAGGGCCCTGTTTACTAAGCTGTGCTGTAGGCTTGCTAGCATTTTTAGTGCATGCTAAGAATTAGCACACACTAACACTAGAGACACCCATATAGTCCTATGGGTGTCTCTAGCATTAGCATGTACTAATTTTTAGTGTGTGCTAAAAATGCTAGCACACCTTAGTAAACAGGGCCCTTAGTCATTAGGAGGTACAACATCTACTGGAAGTATACAAATACAAAATTAACTCTGACAGGCAGTTCATAAAAGGAAACTGATATAAATGCCATACCTGAGTAGAGAAATCATGCACAGAGGTCCCCACCCCAGTCTCAGACATTGCACAGGATGAAAGATAATTCTCAGAGAGACAAACACAGAAGAACAAAAGATCCTCTCACAGGTCGAAACACACAGCGAAGGTCAGGGGAGCCAACTTTTCAAAATTATTAGGGGTGCTAAGTCCAATGGATATAACCCTTGCCTGGATACATACAAGGAATTTTCTCAATATTGGGGGTGCTCAAGCACTCACAGCACCCACAAAACCGGCTCCTATGTCGAAGGTGACACCAAAGATGATGTCAAAGCAAAACGTCCAAGGTAGTTCACATCAGAAGTTTTATTCAAAGTATGCAATGCTCTGCTGGGATGTTTATGTGGCCAGTCTACTACGAATGCTGGCCCGCATACATCCCAATAGCTTTTTTTTGTGCGTTTTTCTTTAGGACATTTTTGTTTTGAAAATAGTACCTAGAGAAGGATACATGGAGAAAAAAAGTCTAGAAAATAGCAATTTTCAAAACAAAAATTTAGATGTTTTTCTGGTTCGAAAATTGCTATGTTCAGATAAGATTTCTAGATGTTCTCAGTACAATGTCTACAATTTGACTTGGACGTCATATCGAAAATGCCCCTCCACGCAGTTGCATTTTTAACTGCTCTTTGAAGTGCATAATTATTTCTGTGTAAAATAATGCAGAACTGCTCTTGTTTTAGAAGTGTTTGCATACTCCCTCTACAACCCTGCCCTTGAGAAAAGCTCTTCAAACAGCCACTAGACTTACATGTATACAGGCTGTATGCCAGTGACTTTACCTGCATATTGGGCAGGTCATTTTAGCACATGAAACACTGCTTTACCCACAGAAATGCCTTGAAAATTATTCTCCCTGTACACAGTGATATATACTAGTTATCATTCTAGAAAAACATCTGTAGGTAGATAATTTACAAGACTTGAAATTAAAGGTCACAAGAAGCAATTATATAATCTTTGAAAATCATATAGTTATTATTTCTTCGGTACACTGAAAACTAACCACTAAGAAATATCACGTGTTCTACTATCACAGTTTGGTTTAGTAAAAACAAAAAGGAAACTGGACAGCTGAAGGGCATCATTGTTTGATCAGTATAAATTTATTGCTGTCTGTAGATTTTAGCAGTGTTTGTTTTGTAATATCTGTAAGAGCCTAAGGTCACACGACAGGAATCTCCCACATCAGTTTTGGTTAGTTCTGTTTCCTCCTTCCTAAATGTCAACGTGCTTTATATAGTACAGAAAAAAAATGTTGCTTTCCTAGTCTGGTGTGGCATTTGATGATATGAAGGACAGTGCTATGTAACTTGTGGATGTTACCTAATGGTTATCTATAGATAAGATGGTATTTCATTATAAACCTATATTTGAGGTTATTTATTGTTTTGAATGAAAAGTTTCTGCAGTGTTGAGACTTTGCTGAATATCTAGAACAATGGTTCCCAACTGAATCCTCCAGGTTTACCCAGATCTAGTTTTCAAGATATCTACTAAGGTTGCAAACATTCCTCCCTGTTTACAAAGCTGCACTAGTGGCTGCCAGTAAATTAATGCTCACCCAATCGGCTATTATTTTATAGCTAGTTGTTGGATAACAAGCATAAAATCAAAAGTAATTACAGTATATCCAACTACCAACAATTTAGTGTGTAGCTTTAATATACAGCTTCCAAACCGCTATCACTTCATGATTTAAATGACCTCAGCGATGTCCGTTGCCATTATACATACAAGGAATTTTCTCAATATTATATTATAGAGGGTAGAGCTGGCGCTAAAATACTCCCAGGGGCTGGTCCCTTGAGACAGCTCGGTCTCGGGCGAAACATATGTCGGGCATTTTACCCCCTGAGTTTGAGGATAGATGGACATTTAAAAGCTAAGTTGAATATATATATAAAAGTTTTGGAAATAATTTCTAGTTGACCTATGAAGATGATTGATGTTGTTTAACGTCGCCATTACAATAAATATAATGGCAATGGACATCGCTGAGGTCATTTAAATCATGAAGTGATAGCGGTTTGGAAGCTGTATATTAAAGCTACACACTAAATTGTTGGTAGTTGGATATACTGTAATTACTTTTGAGTAAATTAATGCTGACATTTTGAATGGGCCGTGTCGGTATTGTTGTGCGGCTTTGTAAACAGGGGGTATTGTGATTGAAAAATAAGGGGCAGCTAAAAATCAACTTCATTGTTTTTTTGTTCTCTAGATAAAAAGTTGACTTTCAAAGTTTAGGTTGTTATAAACAAAATTATGCAAGGGAAGTAAATATCATACGGGAAGGAACCATTTACAGTGGTGGAAATAAGTATTTGATCCCTTGCTGATTTTGTAAGTTTGCCCACTGACAAAGACATGAGCAGCCCATAATTGAAGGGTAGGTTATTGGTAACAGTGAGAGATAGCACATCACAAATTAAATCCGGAAAATCACATTGTGGAAAGTATATGAATTTATTTGCATTCTGCAGAGGGAAATAAGTATTTAATCCCTCTGGCAAACAAGACCTAATACTTGGTGGCAAAACCCTTGTTGGCAAGCACAGCGGTCAGACGTCTTCTGTAGTTGATGATGAGGTTTGCACACATGTCAGGAGGAATTTTGGTCCACTCCTCTTTGCAGATCATCTCTAAATCATTAAGAGTTCTGGGCTGTCGCTTGGCAACTCGCAGCTTCAGCTCCCTCCATAAGTTTTCAATGGGATTAAGGTCTGGTGACTGGCTAGGCCACTCCATGACCCTAATGTGCTTCTTCCTGAGCCACTCCTTTGTTGCCTTGGCTGTATGTTTTGGGTCATTGTCGTGCTGGAAGACCCAGCCACGACCCATTTTTAAGGCCCTGGCGGAGGGAAGGAGGTTGTCACTCAGAATTGTACGGTACATGGCCCCATCCATTCTCCCATTGATGCGGTGAAGTAGTCCTGTGCCCTTAGCAGAGAAACACCCCCAAAACATAACATTTCCACCTCCATGCTTGACAGTGGGGACGGTGTTCTTTGGGTCATAGGCAGCATTTCTCTTCCTCCAAACACGGCGAGTTGAGTTCATGCCAAAGAGCTCAATTTTTGTCTCATCTGACCACAGCACCTTCTCCCAATCACTCTCGGCATCATCCAGGTGTTCACTGGCAAACTTCAGACGGGCCGTCACATGTGCCTTCCGGAGCAGGGGGACCTTGCGGGCACTGCAGGATTGCAATCCGTTATGTCGTAATGTGTTACCAATGGTTTTCGTGGTGACAGTGGTCCCAGCTGCCTTGAGATCATTGACAAGTTCCCCCCTTGTAGTTGTAGGCTGATTTCTAACCTTCCTCATGATCAAGGATACCCCACGAGGTGAGATTTTGCATGGAGCCCCAGATCTTTGTCGATTGACAGTCATTTTGTACTTCTTCCATTTTCTTACTATGGCACCAACAGTTGTCTCCTTCTCGCCCAGCATCTTACTGATGGTTTTGTAGCCCATTCCAGCCTTGTGCAGGTGTATGATCTTGTCCCTGACATCCTTAGACAGCTCTTTGCTCTTGGCCATTTTGTAGAGGTTAGAGTCTGACTGATTCACTGAGTCTGTGGACAGGTGTCTTTCATACAGGTGACCATTGCCGACAGCTGTCTGTCATGCAGGTAATGAGTTGATTTGGAGCATCTACCTGGTCTGTAGGGGCCAGATCTCTTACTGGTTGGTGGGGGATCAAATACTTATTTCCCTCTGCAGAATGCAAATAAATTCATATACTTTCCACAATGTGATTTTCCGGATTTAATTTGTGATGTGCTATCTCTCACTGTTACCAATAACCTACCCTTCAATTATGGGCTGCTCATGTCTTTGTCAGTGAGCAAACTTACAAAATCAGCAAGGGATCAAATACTTATTTCCACCACTGTATATACCCCAAATAATGCCAAGGGTCTTTATTACTCATGATAGAAAGTATTACTCAAGATATTATTTGGAGACTCATGCTATTATCTCCCCCATGCAATATGCTTTTCAAAAAGGATTATAGCACAGAGACCTTGTTAGGCACCTTACTTGCTGTCCCAATTGGCTCAGGGACAGCAAATGTTATTACTGTAGGTTGATCTCTCTGCAGAATTTGATTTGATTTATCCTACTTTGATGCTTTATCTTTTGGATCTTATTGGAGACTCGGGGAGAATTTTTACTTGGATTTCTGTGTAATAGAATATACTCAGGGGTCCTTTTACCAAGTTGTGGGAAAAAGGGCCCTGCAGTAGCGGCGGGGGCTATTTTTCCCATGCACCAGGGCCCTTTTTACTGCAGCGGGTAGAAAGCCCCCCCCAAAAAATGACCATGCGGTAAGAAAAATCTTACTGTGTGGCCAGGTAGTGAGGAGACCTTACCTTCACCCATTGAGGTGGTGGTAAAGGTTCCTGCAGTAACCCAGCGGTAACCAGGCAGTGAGTGGTGATGCCTGATTATTGTGGGGTTACCGCCATGTTAACCATTTCTGGGTTATGAGGCATTTAACCAACCAGGTGCTGCTTGGCCAGTTAAATGCTTGTGAATATTAGGGGACCAATGTTAATTTTTTTTTCTGTACTATTTAAAGTATACTGACAGAGAGAGAAAGGGGATGATGAAGGAAAGGGGATAGGAAGGGTAGAGAAAGAGGGCAGCTGCTGGATGGAAGGGGTGGAAAGAAAGAAAGATGGAGTTAGTAATAGACTGAGGAATAAGGGGAAGTGGAATAGGAGAGCGAGGGTGAGGGAAAGACATGGAAAGATATAGGGAAACTAGATAGCAAGAATAAATTGATTTTGGACAGAGATGCAGACAAATAAATTGAAGAAAGCTGAAAGGTAAAAGAGGAGAGAGAAAAATAACAAATGGAAAGGAAATCCTGAAAAGAGAGTTGGGAGAAGACGGTGGAAAGCAGAAAACAACACCATTAGAAAAAGTAAATGGCCAAACAGCAAAGGTAGAATAAAGAATTTTATGTTTAGGATAAAGTAGAGTGGTAGCAATGCTAATGAAGGTTAATAAATATAAATAGAAAATGGAAATAAATTGATAACTTTTTATTGGACTAATTTAAATACATTTTTCACTAACTGTTAGAGAGCAAAACCTCCTTTCTCAGGTCAGCACAGGATACAATAACAGCAGCATACTGTCCTGACCTGAGGAAGGAAGTTTTGGCCTTTGAAAGTTAATTGAAAAATATTTTAAGTTAGTCCAATAAAATGGTATGGGCATCATCTTATTTTCCATTTTTCTGGCTTTAGTCATATTTGTTAATTTGTAATGTAGTGATTGGAATATGTCAGTTTTAAATGTCTGCTATCTTTATTTTTTGCACAGTACATCACTTCTTTTTCTATGTTCACTGTTTGCAGAGTCTGACCTCTTGGGGGTTCAGTTTAATTTTTGTGTGTATTTCTATTTTTAGTTTGTGGTTACTTAGGGGTCCTTTTACTAAGTCGTTTAGGTGCCTACGTATGGCCAACGCGCGTCAATTTGGAATTACTGGCTGGCTACCGCATGGTCTGGGCGGTAATTTCATTTTTTAGATTCATCCACTACGCGCTCCAGGCATAGCGCTACTGGGCAGTAAAAGGCATTCTACGCACGTAGACCATTACCGCACCAGTTAATGAGTGAGACCTTACCTCTAAGTCAATTGGTGGCGGTAAGGTCTCAGAACCAAAATAGACGCGCACCAATTTTCATTTTGCCGCGTATCCATTTTCAGTCAAAATAAAAAAAGGCATTTTTACAGGTGCGTCCAAAATACGCACTTACACTAGCGCAGGCCATTTTTCAGTGGACCTTAGTAAAAGGACCTCTTAATCTATACTGGGTGAGGATCTATGAAAATTTGGCATTTTTAGTATTCTCTTAGGTGTATTGATGTTTTAGTGTGCACCACAGTGTTTATGGTGCTACCTTTCATAGGCAGGCTCTTTGTCACAAAATGAGGAGGGTGAGCCCTTGGGCCACAGCCAAGTATATGCTGCTTAGCTAACCCAGAGGCTAGGTAGGCCCTGACTGGAGGCAGGCGAAACACCACCAGGCTAGGATCAGGGCTGGCCAAGTCTAGAGATACACCAGAAAATAGGCAGGATTTATAGAACATAAGGATGATTAGGAGCAGCCCAGAAGTGGTGCAAGCTTCACTGAATAAGGTCCAGAGAGAAGTCAGGTTGCATTCGGCCAAGGTTCCCACATCGTATTTTGACTAGCATAGGAAGTAGGAAGTACTGTAACGGAGGCCAACAGCAGGTGAGCTGTACCGGATACCAACATTGGTACTGAAGTGGCCCAAGAAAGTCCAAATAACACTGCCAGGGGAGAGGACCAGGAAAGTCCAAGCAATACTGGAGGTCATGGCTGGCTGCAATCAAGGCACAGTCAGGCAAGCAGGAGTCAGGGCAGGCGGCAGTCCAGAGGAATGGAGGAGCCAAGCCGGGGTCAAAGCCAAGAAGTCAATCTGAGGAAGGAAGCAGGAAGAAGGGCAGGTTGGCTGGAGATATGGACTAGAATCAGGGCAAGGACAGGAACAGCAAACAGAAACAGGAGCAAAAGACATCAGGTGAAGGCTAGGAGACCTGTTGCAAAGGCAGTGCAGAAGAGTCCTGAGATCCCTTATAAAGGCCCCAGCTCATGATGTCATTGCCGGGCATCTCATCTATCTCCTGTCACTGGCCCTTTAAATAAAGACTCACAGTACATGCACAAGCCTAGGAAAGCCGGCATCGGCTGGAGGCAGCAGTGCCAGCAGCCCACTGCACCATGGAAGCAGCATGGAGGCCTGGGAAAAGTTGCAGAGCCCGACCCCAATGCTCACCAACGGCTGGAGGTGAGTCAGAGCGTGGGGCATGGCTGTGGCTATGACACTCTTGTTGTGTGACTCATGGAAGTTACTGTTATTATGGCATGGTAGAATCACTGTGTAGGTCCTGGCATTTGTAGTGGTTTGTATTACTTCACTATCCGCCTTATTTTTGAAAGAGAAAAACATCTATAGTGCGACCTAAATCGGGAGATAGACGTTTATCTTGCAAAGGCGCCCAAATCGGTATAATCGAAAGCCGATTTTGGGCGTTTCCAACTGCACTCCGTCGCGGAAACGAATAAAGTTGACGGGGGCGTGTCGGAGGTGTGGTGGAGGAGGAACTGGGGCGTGGTTATCAGCCAAGGAGAGATGGGCGTCTTTAGCTGATAATTGAAAAAAAAAGGTGTTTTGACCGCGATTTTGGGTCACTTTTTTTTTACCCTTTTTTTTTCACGAACAAGTCCCAAAAAAGTGCCCCAACTGCCCAGATGACCACTGGAGGGAATCGGGGATGATCTCCCCGGACTCCCTCAGTGGTCACTAACCCCCCCCCCCCCCACCAAAAAAAACCCCACTTTAAAAACTTTTTTCCAGCCTGTATGCCAGCCTCAAATGCCGTACCCACCTTCATGACAGCAGAATGTGTTCAATCCTGTCACAGCCTTTCCCTGGGTCAGATGTGGCTCTCGGGTGCACTACAGGGTCACATCAGCATTGCATTGTGGTGGGTGTAGGATATTGGGCTCCGTGATTTCAGTAGCTTGTGTTACAGTCTCACGATGTTGGTAGTTGGTAGGCTCTTCTCCCATGGTGCTTTCCCCCCTGCCTACTGGGTCAGAGTGTGCCCTGTTGTGTTTCCTATTGTAGTCCATGCGGTAGTGGCCATTTTTGTAAGCCAGTTTTAGTTCCCTTACCTTGAATGTGGCTGAAAGAGGGCATTGTACAGCATTCTGCCAGCTCTGACCTACTGCTCATCTCAGTACCAGGGAGACTCGTTGCCAGTGGGGCACAACCTCTGATCTGCAGTTAACTGTGAGTAAACGCGGTTATTCCAATAAAGGATATTTTTGGAGAGATTAGTCTTCAGGTGTCAACTGATGTGCCAATGTTATATAGCAGCAACCAGTCCTAGAGGCCTGCGTGTATGCAGGTCCCTGGAACACTTTTAGTGGGTACTGCAGTGCACTTCAGCCAGGTGGCCCCAGGCCCATCCCCCCCTACCTGTAACACTTGTGCTGGTAAATGGGAGGCCTCCAAAACCCACTGTACCCACATGTAGGTGCCCCCTTCACCCCTAAGAGCTATGGTAGTGTTGTACATTTGTGGGTAGTGGGTTTTGGGGGAGGGGGTTGGGTGTTCAGCACCCTTGGTAAGGGAGCTATGCATGTGGGAGCTTTTTTTGAAGTCCACCGCACTGACCTAGGGTGCCCAGTTGGTGTCCTGGCATATCAGGGGTTGCCAGTGTACTACCAATCCTGGCCCCTCCCACGACCAAATGGCTCGGATTAGGATGTTTTTGAGCTGGGCGTTTTTAGTTTCCATTATCGCTAAAAAAAACAAACGCCCAGCTCAAAAACGTCCATTTTTTCGAAAATACAGTTCGGCCCGCCCCTTCATGGACCCATTCTCAGAGATAAACGCCCATGGAGATAGGCGTTTCCGTTCGATTATGCCCCTCCACGTGCCTGGTACTGTATTCTGGAGTGATCTAAATCTCAAGGCAAGTTACATTCAGGTACAGTAGGTATTTTCCTGTCCCTGGGGGCTTACAATTTAAGTTTTGTACCTGGATACCAATGCTGAATATTCAGGTATGGCGGTGACCACAGTCTCTCTGCAGATAATGGAGGGATTCAGCTTTTTTGTTGTCCTAAGTTATCTGGATAGATATCTGGAAATGCTACTGAATATTGCCATTATTCAGATGGCTTCTCTGGGTCTCAGCCTGTTTCTCTAACCACTAGGCCAGAGTTTCCCAAATGGTATCATAAAACTTGGGTGGGCTCTCCATAGATGCATCATTATTCTGCACCTCTAGTCTAGGGGTTCACACAGTTTTATTTGACCACAAAAATATTGACAAGCTCTGCACTAGGCTATTCTTCCACTTTCATGGTAAGGCTGAGAATTCATACAAAGGGATAGCGCTTGTCTTGTAGACATTGCTGAAAACTGAATGATCATAAATTGCGTTGGGCCCCTTTAACATAGCATCAATAAGCCCAACGTGGGCTTACCGCTCGCTTAACAGAAAGTACTGCTGGGCTACTTCAGCAGCCTGGTGGTACTTTCCACCCCTAGTGCACTGGGTTAGAGCGGAGCTCTTACCGCCACATCAATGGGTGGCAGTAAGCGCTCACCCCCAAATTGGTGACGTGGCAAGTGCTTTACTTGCCGCATGACCATTTCCTGCAGAAAAGAAAGACTACCCTTTTACCAGCTGCAGTAAAAGGGAGACTCAGCATGCATCAAAAACACACACTGATGCCAGCGCAGACTTCATTTTGCCGCAGCTTAGTAAAAGGAGCCCTTTATGCCTTAATACCTAGAGAGCAAAAGGGTATGATAAGGATCAAATGCAAAGCTTTAACTAGATTTTGATGCTTTTGTGAATTGTTAAACTTGCATTTTTCTTGTGAGTGTCTTTTGTTGTTGGCATTATAAGAACATGTGAGAGAATGACTCATATCTATCGACACCTGTTTGACTTGAAAAATGTCAACAATGTCTGTTCTCACGAATTAGAACACAGCTGAACACATAGCACATGGCAAAGCATATTAATATTCTATTGCACAACACATCATTCTTTAATATCTCTTGTCCAGCTGTACAGCAAAATTGCAAAAATGTTGATGTAACCCCTTATTCACTCTCCAAGCAAATAGAGGTACGCCTGAGAGCTGATAAGACATTAAATTGGGGGGGGGGGGGGGGGGGGAGTGGATGGAGATAATTTTTCAGGGATCTTACCAGTCTATATTCAAAACGATTGTCTGTGGCTAACTGCCAATATTCAGTGGCATTTAACCAGTTAGCGCTTCTGAATATTCACGGTTAGTGACTGCACTGAAACCGGCTAACTTATGGGTGTTCGGGGGATGGAGTTGGCACTGACGCAGTTAAGTGCTGAAATTCAGCCCTTGACTGCATTAGATAAGAGCTAGAATGTACTCCCTAAAGCATTAGATACTTACCTGATTTTTTGTAAAATGACTCAAGGCCCACTTCTTCAAAAAATCCTTCCATGAAGCTCCACTATGAATCAGCTATGAATAGTCATCACTCTTACTCAGCAATGTCCCCTCCATCCCTTGCCTGGTCACGACCCTGCATTAGCTTCCGCTAATAGATCCACCTCCCCACCCTGCCACCCTTCCCCTGTCCTTCATATTTCCTCCTGTCCCACTTCTCTCCCTATCCCTCTTCAAGTCACTTGGATTCTATTTCATTCAGATCCCCTATCTTATTGTATTTCTTAGTTCCAAGTAAGCCACATTGAAACACTAATTGGAAAATGTGGGATAGAAAGGTTGCAAATAAATAAATAGATAGATAGATAAAATAACCGCATACATTAGGCTGGATAAAGCAGTCCAAGGTTCAGCTTTTGCAGTTAAGGGCTGAAAATTGCATTTAATTGCATAAGCTTTAGCAGCCAACCTAAAGCCAGATATGCAATGCCGATGCCTGGGCATAGTCCAGTATTGAATATCCAGGAACATAGCCGGTGGCAGACATAAAAACGCTGACCACCGCCGGCTGAATGTCAGCTGCTAAGACTTTAGAGATTTTCAGGTACTTTTCCAGTACAAAGAATCTTCAGCAAAGCCTTTGACATGGTCCCCCACAGAAGACTCGTGAATAAGCTGAAAGGGTTGAACTTGGGACCGAAAGTGGTGAACTGGATAAAAAACTGGTTGACTGACAGGTGGCAGAGGGTGGTGGTAAATGGAATCCGCTCGGAGGAAAGAAAAGTGAGCAGTGGAGTTCCTCAGGGGTCGGTGCTGGGGCATATTCTGTTTAATATATTTGTGGGAGATATTGCTGAAGGGTTGAAAGGAAAGGTGTGACTTTTTGCGGATGACATGAAAATAGCCAATAGAGTGAATATCATGGAGGGAGTAGAAACAATGAGAAGGGATCTCTGAACCTAAGAAGAATGGTCAAGGGTCTGGCAGTTAAAATTCAATTTCTACCAGAAAAAAAAAAACAAAGTTTTTTATAATACAGTGCAATATATTTTTTTCTTTTTTCAAATATGTGAATGGTGCTCAGTGACTGGGTATGTCCCGCTGGACTAACTCACAGTGCAAGGGGGTCCAGGGCCAAATCTACGGGGGTCCAGGCCCCTGTGGCCCCACATAGCTACGCCCCTGGTATAATCACCACAATCACCACAGTTCAAATGTTACAGTCATATAAACTGCTGTATCAAGGAATCCTATGTGTCCAGCTTCCCGACAGTGTGTTTGTTAGAGGGCCCCTTTAGTAGGTGGATCACCAGTAAAACTCAGTATCCTTTCTTGACAGAGACACCAGTATCAATGTTCATCACTGGTCCATTTTTTTTAACACTTTATAGAAAACAAATCTTCACACTTATCTTTAAATCCTCAAATCGTTCCTATTCAAACAATCCCTCACAAAGAACGACCATATCTCAAACAATTAATTATTACCTGAATTGGTTATTACTCTATTTACCATCAACTTTCTCTTTGCTTCATGTACAATTTCTCATTCATAATAGATTTTCTAAATGTTAAACATCCATAGCTATCCCAGTATGTTTATGATATTGTATTGTAAAATTGGATTCTTACAACAAATTACTTTCTTATGCATTATTCTTTCTTATGTATTCTATACTGTTTATTGTAAGCCACACTGAACTGAAACTTGTTTGGGATAATGTGGGATATAAATGTCACTAATAATAATAAAAAGAAGCACTTCACAAAATGGAATCTCCAGAAGACTTTTTATCCTTGATGAAAAGACATTATGTAGAATTGGTCCCGCCAATAACTATATTTCAAAAATACTTCTTGGGGGCATGGGGGCAGCACAGGGCTCAAGCAAAAAGTCAGATACATACATGAGTAACATAGTAGATGACGGCAGCAGATGATTCCTTTCAACCAAAATAATCAAGTCGCATTCTGTTTTTTTACATAGCAATGAGCTGCTTTACATGCATTTGCATATTTTGGATCTCATTGCTATGTAATCCACAGAGAGCTAAATATCACCAACGGAGGGCAAGCTAAGCTTCCTTAAAATGGTTCAAGTCATGTTATGAATGGATATTTCATTTTGCAATCTAAGCACCTGCTTTAGCCCACACACTTTTTTTTTTTACCAGCAAAGTACTCATGGTGAAGAGACCTCTGCAGCATTTAACAATGTAGAATTTAAAAAGGGAGATTCAGCAGGGAATTTTCTTTAAAAATGGCATGAACACCCATTGATACAAAGTTTAAGAACTGGCTTCTGGTAGGGGTTATCACTGACTGATTATGGGGGTCACCAGACTTGTTTGGGAAGCTCTTTCTAGTGGGAGAGAGAAGCAGATATCACTCAATAGTGATAACCTAAAAGCCAGATGAAGGTTACACATTTCTCAGGTTCTGAAGGGAGCTGAATTTTGTGCTTTTTGGGACCCAGCTGAGGACCATTATGAAAATAGTTGAATTAAACTGGAATAGAGAGATATTAAAATAGGGGAGGGGAACAAAGCCTTGGGTAGTTGTGAATGAAGACTTATGGCGCCATGGTCCAAATTAGGCTGGTTCTGATTATGAAGGATGAGCTAGAATCTCAAAGTAGCAGGCGGAAAACGCCAGACTACATAAAACAGAAATAACAATATCTAAGATAGGTCATATTGAAATCTGAGCATGCTCACATTAATAGTTTAGACAGCTCACATTAGAAGTCATAAAGAGATTAATATTGGAAGAGATTGCATTGATATCTGAAATACTTTACACTTAACATATTTAATGATTCATTACAAATTACAAGTTGAGTCAAGTTGGTTAAATGCATACCAAGCTAAAAAAATTCAGATTTCAGTGTGAAATGGGTGGAGCCAGTGTTGAAATCTGACAGAAATCTAAGCAGGATAGGTTGAGCTAGGACCAACATCCTACTCATGCCACAGTGGTCTCCACATCCTTAATTGAAACTTTCCAGCATTTTTTTCCCAAAGTAAACCCAACATCTTCAAGCAAACTCATCTCTTTTGTTATCTTCTGCTTGTTTCTTCTGAGTTTGTGCATTATTATGTTTTTGTTTATTGTGAATGTTTGATTGTACCCTGCTTTGATCCATGGTGATTTGACAAGTTATAAGCTTTGGACATAAATAAATACATATATTGAATGACTTGCAATCAGCTATGGAGTAGTTTTTTTTTCATTTCTGGTTTCATCTTGCTGCAAGTGGCAGTTACAAATTGCTAAAAGTCCATGAACCATTATTAAGGTAGACCTGGGAAAAGCTATTGCTTATCCCTGGGGTACATAGCATGGAATCTTGATACTTAAAAATAAATCTTTATTTGTATTAATTTTTCATTACCACAATGTAAAATCATATAGATTAAAGCGTGGAAACTTCTATTGAAAAATATTAACAATTTTGAGCTTAACATTCGCAGCAATTGAGTGGATAAATGAGGTCTTTTTTTTTCAAGAAAAGTTAAATCAAAACTATTGTGAAATCTTGATACTTATTGGGATTCTGGAAGGTACTTGTAACCTGGGGCTGGCCACTGTTGGAAACATGATACTGGGCTAGATGGACTCTTGGTCTGACCCAGTAGGGCACCCCTTATTTTTTTATGATATGGAGAAGGGATTTAGCTCACATCTTTTTCACCTTTTTAGCTCAAGGCAGGTTATATTCAGGTACAGGAGGTCTTTTCCTCTCCTCAGAAGGCTTACATTCTAAGTTTGCACCTGAGGCAATGCAGGGTTAAGTGACTTGCCCAAGATCACAGAAGGACAGTAGGATTTATACCCTTGGTTCCTTGGTTCTCAGCTTCATGCTCAGACCATTAGGCTATTCCTCAATAAGTCTTACAATCACTGGGGTTTTCAGGCTAATGCATTAAGCATGTGGAGGACCTAATGCTCTAGAAGTCTGGAATTTAATTAACTTGATTAACACTAATCAAGTTCCCAAGAGATGTGGTGTCCTTGGCCGATGCCTTCAATAGACACAGTAATTGAAAATCTATCTGTCTTATGTGCTTTTATTACTCCAATGGGGATTAGAGGAACGACTCCAGATCATTGTATCATAGTTACAGAGAGAAACATCATAAAGCACAGTGTTCAACTGCAAGTGGAAGAAGCAGGGAACAATGACGCTTATCAAAGTACAGAAAAAAATGCATATTTCATTTGGTTTCTATTCAGATTGAATAAATGAGAGTATTGCTGACAGCCTCTTTTTCACTACAATCCAAGCACAGGGTTTGAGCTACGAGCTGACAAATGTCTCCTTCTTGCTCTTTTGACTGAGACAGAGAACCTATACAGTATAGGTGAGGGATGGGGTAAAGAACACCCTACCTCACTGAAACATAGAAACACTGGGGCACACTGAGGGACGACCATCTCTAAGGACGTCCTGGCGAAGGGGTGGGGAAACCACTATTATCGAAACAAGATGGGTGTCCATCTTTCATTTCGATAATACGGTCGGGGACTCCCAAATTTCAACATTTAGGTCAACCTTAGAGATGGTCGACCTAAATGTTGAGAAGGTCGACCTTAGAGATAGTCATCCCCGGTTTTCGGTGGTAATGGAAACCAAGGACACCCATCTCAACAACGACCAAATCCAAGGCATTTGGTCGTGGGAGGAGCCAGCATTCGTAGTGCACTGTTCCCCCTCACATGCCAGGACATCATCTGGGCACCCTAGGGAGCACTGCAGTGGACTTCACAAATTGCTCCCAGGTGCATAGCTCCCTTACCTTCGGTGCTGAGCCCCCCAACCCCCCCAAAACTCACTCCCCACAACTGTACACCACTACCATAGCCCTAAGGGGTGAAGGGGGGCACCTACATGTGGGTACAGTAGGTTTTGGGTGAGTTTTGAAGGGCTCACATTTACCAGCACAAGTATAACAGGTAGGGGGGGATGGGCCTGGGTCCACCTGCCTGAAGTGCACTGCACCCACTAAAACTGCTCCAGGGACCTGCATACTGCTGTCATGGAGCTGGGTATGACATTTGAGGCTGGCATAGAGGCTGGCAAAACATTTTTTTTTTTAGGGTGGGAGGGGGTTGGTGACCACTGGGAGAGTAAAGGGAGGTCATCCCTGACTCCCTCCGGTGGTCGTCTGGTCAGTTTGGGCACTTTTTTTGAGGCTACTACGTAGTCAGTGTAGGTAACAGGAATGGGGAAGGTGGTTAGGCGCCAAAAGCAAGGGAGAAGAGATGGGTCTTGAGTAAGGACTTGAAGATGGGCAGGGAGGGCGCATGGCGTATGGGCTCAGGAAGTCTGTTCCAGGCATAAGGTGCTGCGAGGCAGAAGGGGCGGAGTCTGGAGTTAGCGGTGGTGGAGAAGGGTACAGATAGGAGTGATTTGTCCTGAGAGCGGAGGTTACGGGTGGGAACATACGGGGAGAGGAGGGTAGAGAGGTAATGGGGGGCAGCAGATTGAGTGCACTTGAAGGTCAATAGGAGAAGCTTGAACTGTATATGGTAGTGGATTGGGAGCCAGTGAAGCGACTTTAGGAGAGGGGTGATATGAGAGTATCGGTTCACGCGGTAGATAAGACGTGCGGCGGAATTTTGGACAGATTGGAGGGGGGATAGGTGGCTAAGCGGGAGGCCAGCGAGGAGAAGGTTGCAATAGTCAAGACGAGAGGTAACGAGCGAGTGGACGAGGGTTCGGGTGGTCTGTTCAGAGAGGAATGGGCGAATTTTGCTAATATTATAGGGGAAGAAGCGACAGGTCTTAGCTGTCTGCTGGATATGGGCAGAGAAGGAGAGGGAGGAATCGAAGATGACTCCGAGATTGCGTGCTGAAGAGACGGGGAGGATGAGGGTGTTGTCAACAGAGACGGAAAGTGGGGGAAGAGGAGAAGAGGGTTTGGGTGGAAAGATAAGGAGCTCAGTCTTTGCCATGTTCAATTTCAGATGCCGGTTGGACATCCAGGCAGCGATGTCGGAAAGGCAGGCTGAAACCTTGGCCTGGGTTTCGACTGTGATGTCTTAAGCACGCCCCAGTCCCGCCTTCGCTATGCCTCTGACACCCCCCCCTCCCCCGTGAACTTTGGTTGTCCCTGCGACGGACTGCAGTTGAGGACGCCCAAAATCGGCTTTCAATTATGCCGATTTGGGTGACCCTGAGAGAAGGATGCCCATCTCCCGATTTGTGTCAGAAGATGGGCGCCCTTCTCTTTCGAAAATGCCCCTGCATGATATTCAAGTCTGGCCAAAGTAGGAGTATTAAATCTCCTGCCAAACAAAAGTACCCTCAAAACCCCACAATCTTATTGTATCTTCAGTAGAAACCCTCCCTGCTTTTTGTGTTTAAACGTACCATATAGAAAGAAGCTGTGCTGCATATTTATGCAGTATGTATGAGTGTGAAAATATTTAAAAAGAACACTCACCCATGACCCCCTTGGGTCTAAAATAATTTCTTAGAAATCGAAATTGGGCATGCCCAGAATCTACAATTGTTCAGGTTAGTTCTCCAGTTCAACTTGAGGGGTTGATTATTTATTGATCAGGAACTGTGTCTGTGTAAGCTTAGTACTGCTATAGAAACATCGCTGCACTAAAAAGTTGCCAGCGTTATCTGTAGTGCTGTTAAATGGCTGCATTTTCCATTTGATCTATTAATGGGCATGTGCTAATTTCCCCATTAGTGCATGGCCATTAGCGCATGAGCCCTTACTGACACCTATTTTCTACACAGTAAGGGCTCCTGCAGTAACCATACACTAATCGGTTAGCACACAGCAATGTAGCTGCGCTAACCAATTAGCACTGGGCACACCTGCTCTATGCCCCCAGAACCGCCCCCAGTGCTAAAAAATATTTTTTATTTTTTAGGTCATGGGACGCATGAGCTGAACACAACACTGAATGTGCCCTGCGGTAGTGCCTTTTATCCTGTGGTAAGCCTGCGTTAGTGCTAACCACAGCTTAGTAAAAGGGCCCCATTATGTAGTAGTAGTTCATTAGTCACATAATATTATTTGTATTCTTGTCACTTTTTCCTTGGTTATCTGAATGGATTTGCTTTTGCTGATTTGTTAAAATATGCACGAATAAGGGCATCTTTAGTTCATATTCTTTTTAATGAACTGAATGAATGAGGGGCTAGTTTGAGCCAAATCTTCATTTGTTGCATTTGGTTTTGGCTCATACTGCACCTGCAGGGAATGAGAAGGGTAGAGAAAGAAAAGTCACTTCAAGGGGAGGAGAAGGCAGAAACATGAGGAACTTCATTAAATAAGCCTAATCATGCCCCTTTTCCAAAATCCCATGGCTGATAATGTCATCTGAAAGTGAAAGAAAGCAGCCCATAACACCATTTTCTGTGTTACATGAAGATAAAGAGGATTGGAGGGAAAGATACAGACTTCCAAAATCACCTTATTAAAATGCACAAATATCTTGGAGACAGCTATATAGCTAGAGAGCACTGTATGTGTTTCATAGGCACAAAGAACTGAGTTTTAAACAGTCTCTCTAACTCCAGAGCCAAGAGACACTGCATAGAAAAGAGAGGGCTCTCAGAGACAGCTAGGCAGCACTGTGTCCATGTCAGAGGCAGAAGGAGGTAATGAAAAAATAAACCCCTCTCACCCTCTCTGGTTCCAGACACAGAAGAGACTGTATAGATTATAAGAGCGATAACCCCTTCTCAATAGAGCTTTCAATCTAAAAGGGAGTGAGGGGGAGCTGTAGAAATGGTGCTAGAAGCAGAAAGCAGAGGCGAGAAGTCCGTTGATGCTCCCAAAAGATCCAGGGCCAGCATCATCACTAGCAGGGAGGAACAGAGAGAAGGTTTGCACCCGGGGATAAATCAGGGTGGCATTATATGGCTTTGTAGCCTCAACCACGGTAATTTATTTAAGAAGCTGGCAAAGTGGGATATTCGGGATTTTAGGTAAATTAGCAAGTTAGATGGAGAATAAAGGTAGAAGGTTAGGTTTAGTAAGGTAATGGGATTGGAGGTGGAAAATAAAGGTGGTAGGTTAGGTTTAGTAATGACCAATTTCCGCAAACTACTGAAAACTTATCTCTTCGACAAAGTATATCACAAAGAACAACACGTGTAGCTGTACATTCTTTAAGATATCCAGAAATGTTCTTTAATGTCTTTTGCTTCAATACTATCATGTATTTCATCATCATGTACTCAAAACTTTCTGTAAAACCAAATGTACATTCTTTTCTATTTCCAGTATCCACGATGAATTGTAAGCCACATTGAGCCTGCAAAGAGGTGGGATAATGTGGGATACAAATGTAATAAAATAAATAAATAATGGGATTGGAGGTTGTGGTTGATAGAAGGACCAATGAGAGGTGCTGGAGAGAGGGGAAAATCAGGTTGATTTTGGTGGGGTTTATTATTTTATTTTGTGTGGGAGCATGGGCCGTAGTGTTTTGGCTGCCTCTCTCTTGCCCTATGTTAGATGAGCAGGTTAATTTTGTTATTCAAGGTTGAGCTATTTTAAGGGATTTGTTTTTTGGTGTATTTGGGTGAGGGTAGGACGTCACAGCGGGAAGGATATGCCATCCTCAGGTCAAGTTGTGGCATAAAATTGTGCTGAAATAGTTTGTGGGGAATTTTAATTTATGTGAAGTGCCACCATGGATTGAAAGAAGTTGTATGACTTTGCGTGACCACAGGTCAGACATAGATCAGCTCAAAGTTACTGGGTTAGTTTGTGACCATCTAACCTGGAGGACTTGAGAATGATTTGACTGATATCATATGGGGATGGATTATCTGAAGTCTGAATTATTTGAAAGTATTTAAATAAAGCTGATGCTGGTTTAAGCCATATTTGTGTGATGTTTTTTTATTTAGGGTGTTTGCGTGGTTGTGAGCGTGCGAATGCCTATGTTATGGGTTTTAATTTCCAGAAGTCCACCAAGCAAGCTGAAGAAAGATTTCTTTAAAGAAAGAGCAGCAATAGGTACAGTTTTCAATACAGCTGTGGAAAACCAGTTTGCTGCTCCCATCCCCACAGAGGGGCAAAGAAAGGCAGAGGCAGTACATGGGGAGGGGGAGGTAAAGCCAATCAGAGAGGAGCAGGAGGCATACTGTGTTCCTGGCTGAAGAAATGTATGGAGCAATTTTTGACACATGCATATTCTGATTTATTTATTACGTTTGTATCCCACATTTCCCCAGCTATTTGCAGGCTCAATGTGGCTTACATAGTACTGTAAAGGCGTTCACCAAGTCCGGTAGAGGAACAAATACAATGTGATGTTAGGGTCGAATAAGGTAGGTATGTTTCAGGCACATTAGGGGTCGAAGATAGGGAAGGGCTAGCTAGAAGGGGTGCTGGTATATCTAGGGTAAAATAATAAGTTGTTTGTCCAGTTAACAATTCACAGCCAACTGCTCAAAAAATCAGGGCTGGTTTTAACAATGAGGCAGCCTAGGGAGCTGCCTAAAGTGGCATCTTCTAAGGGGCAGCAAAGAGCTGCTACAGTCAAGGCAGAACCCTAGGTCATGACCTCTACTTAAACTTGATCTTTTAGCTGCAGGGAGGGTGAGCACTTTTCAAATGCCTTTTAGAAATTGGCCTTATGTATTTATCTCTGGAAGAAAAGTTTAATATTAACGGTATGATTTCCAATTATGTGCTTTTACAGGATTGTTCTGTAAAGCAGTGGGTTTTAAACCTGTCCCGAGGAACCACCAGTCAGTCCGGTCCCCAGGACATCCCCAACCAACATGCATGAGACAGATTTGCATGCCAGTCATCTCAATTATATGCAAATCTTCTATGCATATCCACTAGGGATATCCCGAAAACCCGACCGGCTGGTGATCCCCCAAGATAGAAATTTCCAGCGGAAACATCATATATTAATGTTTCATAACTGACAAGGGTCTCTGACTTTGCTGCCTCTTCTTAACATTGTTTAGATGTGAACCCAAGTGATCTGCCATGCTGATTCTACCAACCATGTCATCAGTTTGCATCCTCTGTGATCAGTGTTATTTTTTACATAGATATCAATCTTTCTTCTCTGCTGGCTTTTCGCCTTTCTTTGTGAATTGAGTCTTCATTCCACTGTTTTAGTGCCATTTTACCCTTTTTTCAGTGCCTTGGGTTTTTTTTAATCCTTTCATGGTACTTAGAGGGAATGATTGCTGTACCCTCTAATTACCAAGCACCCTCCAAAAGAATTTTACCTCATAGTCTAACATATTTTATGCACCCAATTAATCTAGGAGACCTGAGTACTGATGCCAATTCTAATGCTGAGCTGACCACTGAACCGAAATGGCCAAATTTCCCTTATGCAATATGCATTTCTCAAAAGGGGTGGGATGGGGTAAGTTAAAATCCTTAGGGTGGGGGGACTCCTATATCAACATTAAAGGTACAGTAGGGGCATTTTTGAACAGAGCAAGGAAGGATCCCTTTAAGTACTTTTTGATGCAGAGCCAACATCTAACGAGCAAAATAGTAAGGTAGAACCAAGGAGGATATCAAGTAGTATTTATTGGAAGCAGCTGAGAAATGACCCGACACGGCCGTGTTTCGGCACAAAGGCTTTCCTTCAAATTTTCCCAGATAAACTTGTCTATGGAGATGATGCAACCCTCAAACGGGCTCATTTTTCCACATTCCACTTTCTTGGTGCTTCCTTGGCCTTTGCTCAGAGGATTTGGGTCTTTCTGCAGATGTTGGTGTTGCTGTATCTCTCTTCCAGTGCTTTAGGGTGTTCCTGTCAATGTTGGTGCTGCTTCTTCCCTTTCCTGGTGCCATGGGACCTTCCTGATAATGCTGGTACTGCTCACCCCTTTTTGGTACTTTGGAGTATTCCTGCCAGTGTTCTCCTGATCTTTTGGAGTCTTCATGCTTGGCTCCTCTGACTGTGTTTTGGAGTCTTCATGCCATTCTTGAAGTCGTAGGGCCTCTTTTACTAAACTGCGCTAGCGTTTCCCATATGGCAAATGAGAGGAAGCCCATTCAATTCCTGTGAGTTTCTTCTCATTTGCCATGCCAGGAATTGCTAATGTGGTTTAGTAAGAGGCTTTTAGATAGCTGTTACCTCTGTGGCAGATGCTGGTCAGCAAGTTTTAAGCAAGTGTGATTAAAAATAGATTGCAAATCTCATTGTTAAAGTTCAAAAAGGCTTTCCCTATTAATTTTAATTGACTCAATGATTTGTATGATTCAGAGTTAGAAGAAGAACTGAATGGGTGCCTAAAGCAAAAATTAACCAGCATGAACATTCCTGTTGAATGATCTGTATATTGCATTTGCTCATTACTGAGGGATGTTAGACTCTAGATCAGGGAATATTTATTTCCTTTATTATTCATTTTTATTTTAGGGGCCATTTCACTAAAACTTAGTGCATGCTAACAGAATTAGCGAGTGTTAAATGGTAAGAAGCCCATTTTATATCTATGGGCTTTTTAGCATTTAGCATGCACTAATTCCATTAGCACACACTAAGCTTTAGTAAAAGGGACCGTTACTATTGTTTTTGATGTATCATATGAAAGTGACCTATTGACATTCTTATTGAATACGTAGTAATGCATTTTGAAATTTGGAAACCAAATATATTTGCAATATATGTTAATTATCAGACTAAATATTGGAAACATTTATAAATTACTTTATTATATTTGAAGTCCCAAGAAGGTGATAGCACAGTCTACAGGTTAAGAAAATCACTTGTTCTACAGCTAATACAATGATCACAATGCATTACTGGGTAAGTTTGGTTCATTTATCATGGAGCAACTGTGTTCATCAGAGCATAATAGGAAAAAGGTTAAGAGGTGCGATGGAATTGAAGACAAAGGGTGCAATTTGTTATTAGTTACGGTGGGGTGCTAGTAAGAAGTACATGCTGTGTGTCTTATATGTATCCCTTGCCCCCTTTTCTCTCTGTCTCTCTCTTCTTCTGCTGTAGCTACCAGAGAAAAGCTTGGTTGAATATAAGGTACATTGCAAATTCAAGTACAAGGTGCACAATGACTACGCTTAAAATAATGTTATATCTACACAGTTTTCCCCATGTTGGTCCTAATTTACTAAGCTGTTCTCCCTTAGACACAGAGGAAGGAATTCAATAAATGGCACCAAACATTTGGCACCAAAAAATTGAGGGGCTCTTTTACTAAGGTGCATAGTCGCCTAAGCGCGTCCAATGCGTGTCAAATTAGAACTACTGCCCAGCTACCGCATGCCCCGGGCAGTAATTCTATTTCTGATGCGCATCCAAAATGCGCAGCAGAAAAATAATTTCTATTTTCTACTGCGTGGCGCTAATCGGCAGTATACGCGCTGATGATTACCACCCGGTTAATGCGTGAGACCTTACCTCTGTCAATGTATCTTAGGCCAAAAATGGACACGAGCTGTTTTTAATATTGACGCACGTCCATTCTCAGCCACAAAAAAAGGCCTTGGCGCACTGAAAAATGGACCTGCATGTGTCCAATACACATGCCTACACCAGCGCAGGCCATTTTTTGGTGCTCCTTAGTAAAAGGACCCCTGAATGCTAAGTGCTATGGTATAAAGGGAACATGTCCTTTATAGAACAGCATTCGGTGTGGATCCGGCACCTAATGTTTCATTGCCGTGTTTATGCCTGCTAAAAGCAAGTGTAAATGCCAGCGCCCAGCTTAGGGGCCCTGTTTACTATGGGCACCTACACAGTTAGCGTGCACTAATTTTGTGCAAGCGCTAAAAATGCTAGCGCATCTTAGTAAACAGAGCCCTAAAGCTTACAATAGTTGCCTTAAAAACTAATTTTATTCTTCTCGTGGAGAAATTATCCACCTGATTCTATAAAGGTCGCTGAAAACTGCTCACACAAATTTAGGCACAATCCTGATTTGTGTGTGCAATTTAATTGAATAATGAGCAAATTAGTGCCAATAATTGGCTTTTTAACAAGAGAGAATAGGCTTAGGAGTAACCTAAGGAAGTATTATTTCACAGAAAGGGTGGTGAAGGCGTGGAATGACCTCCCAGTGGAGGTGGTGGAGTCTAGGACTGTTCCAGAATTTAAAAATGCATGGAATAAGCATGTGGGATCACTTAGAAACAGGAAGAATTAGGGGTTACAGAGGATGGGCAGACTGGATGGGTCATATGGCCTTTATCTGCCGTCGTGTTTCTGTGTTTCTAATTATTGCCACCAATTAAGTTTAATTGGTTGTTATGTGCCTAACTTTAGGCATGTGATATGCACCTAAAATTTACTTTTGACCCAAAAAAGGGGGGCACAGAAAGGGCACATTCATTCAGTTACATGCATAATTACAGAATAAAAGCCCTCTGCGTGCAGCGGGCATTTGCACCACGTTTTCATTGGTACAAATGGTGGCACTTAAATTTACATGAAACAATAAAGCTTAAGTGTTAATCTATAAATGACACCTAACTTTAGGCGCGATTTATAGAATATCACTTAAGAGGGTTTTTTTTCTGCATCAATTTTTAGCCACCACATATATATTATTTACCCCTATCTGTGCAGGACGGAGGGGATAAAAAGATTAATAAGTCTATAAAACTGTGAACTCCATTTTTTGATTCTTTTTCCCCAAATTTGAGAAGAGATTGCTGAATACTTTGAGGATTTATTGCAGAAAGAGTGGTGATTTTACTGAAAAACATTTCTTTGTGGCTAGCATTCTGCATAGAGTAAATATCGGTCTGGCCTGATATGTTACTGTTAGGGGTGGGAGGGGGGAAGGGAGGAAAGGATTTATGGGTTTTGGACATGTGAGCATTAAGTAAGATTGGAACTGATACTTTTGAGCTTTGTTGCAGTTGCTTGTTCATTGTTTTGCAAACAAAAATTCAATAAAGATATGAAAAAATGTCATGATTTTTATAAAAAAAAATACATAAAAATGATTTTAGTGATTTTTATAAACAACACTCTCATGGTCCCATTTACTAAGCCGTGCTATAGGCGTGCTTGCGCTTTTAGGAATATATGGGTGTCTCTAGCGTTAGCATATGCTAAAAACACTAGCAGCCTTATTTTCGAAAGTGATGGGCGTCCATATTTCGACCCAAATCGGGAGATGGGCACCTTTCTCCGGTGGGCGCCCAAATCGGTATAATCGAAAGCCAATTTTGGATGCCTTCAACTGCAATCTGTCGCGGGAACGAACAAAGTTGACGGGGGCATGTTGGAGGCGTGGCGAAGGCGGGACTGGGGCGTGTTTATCGGCCGAGCAGAGATGGGCACCTTCGGCCGATAATGGAAAAAAGAAAAGCGTTTTTAGCGAGAAGTTGGGTCACTTTTTCTGGACCCTTTTTTCTCACGAACAAGCCCCCAAAAAGTGCCCCAACTGCCCAGATGACCACCGGAGGGAATCGGGGATGATCTCCCCTGACTCCCCAGTGGTCACTAACCCCCTCCCACCAAAAAAAAGAACTTTAAAAACATATTTTGCCAGCCTCTATGCCAGCCTCAAATGTTATACCCAGCTCCATGACAGCAGTATGCAGGTCCCTGGAGCAGTTGTTAGTGGGTGCAGTGGACTTCACCCAGGTGGACCCAGGCCCATCCCCCCCTACCTGTTCCACGTGTGGTGGTAAATGTGAGCCCTTCAAAACTCACCCAAAACCTACTGTACCCACATTTAGGTGCCCCCTTCACCCCTTAGGGCTATGGTAGTGGTGTACAGTTGTGGGGAGTGAGTTTTGGGGGGGTTGGGGGGCTCAGCACCGAAGGTAAGGGAGCTATGGACTTGGGAGGTATTTTACTTTTTATTTTAAAATGTTACAAGTGCCCCCTAGGGTGCCCGTTTGGTGTCCTGGCATGTGAGGGGGACCAGTGCACTACGAATCCTGGCCCCTCCCATGACCCAATGCCTTGGATTTGTTCGTTTTTGAGCTAGGCGCCTTTGGTTTCCATTATCGCTGAAAAACGAAACCGCCCAGCTCAAATCCGCACACATCTGATGCATTTGCCCGGCACAAACCGTATTATCGAAAAAAAGATGGGCGCCCATTTCTTTCAAAAATACGGTCTGTCCTGCCCCTTCACGTACCCATTCTCGGACATAGACGCCCATGGAAATGGGCGTTTGCGTTCGATTATGCCCCTCTAGGTCACCTTAGTAAACAGGGCCATCAGTTTCCAGAAAAATACACAACAAATATTCAATGATTTTGTAGATGGGAAGTTATTAAAAGGGGCACCTGTTAAATTGGGTTATTTTACCACAAGTCGTGCTATTTCAGCACAAGGTCTCATTGCATAAAATGGGACCCTGTGCTAAATTAGCACAACTTGTGTTAAAATAACCCACCTTAATGATAGCCCATGTTGATAACTTCCCCCCTTGATGTTTAATAAGTGGGAGGTTTTGCTATCTAACTCATGAATCATAGAAGCATTTTCCTCAATCATCATGACCGGTGAGAATATATCCTTTATCTAATGGGCACTCACTGTACAGACTGCCTTGTTGTCAGTCTACAATCAAGTTGCTGCGTGGTTCAGACTTGGTCTGCCTCCAGGTAACTTTGCATTTAATTTATTGAACAGCTCAAGACTATTTCCATCCTGTAGCAGCTGGGTATCTAATATTCTAGGTTGATAGTTATCTGGCAGTTTGCTGCTGCTTATTTTTTATTTTTAACTTTCTGTTACTTCAGTAGTTCTTAAATGCAGGTTGCCTTGTTTTCAGAATAAGCAAAATGTGCAAATTAATATGACTTCTAGATTGCAGGTATGTAAACAGATCTAATGAATATTTGCCATGGATCTTGTAAACAGCCAGATTTTGGTACACTTTCATTTAATTTCAAATGAAAATTCATATTTTATGAAATGATCTAGAAAAACAAAACATAAAACCACAAATTTGAGTTCAGATGCCTGTTATCATAAAATATGATATGCATAATGCATTAATCCCACAAGAATTTTTATATATTCATTCCTCCACTGTGTAGTCGGTGTACAGCATTTGACATTTAAATAATGTATTTTTTGGTGTACATTCAGTTCCCTAACAGGCCTTAAAAAATACGGTGCACATTAAACTGAATTAACATCTATTATCTATAAATTTAATATTACCAAGGGATCCTTTTACTAAGGTGCACTAACAAATTTAGGAATGTAGGGCTAGATTCTATATACGGCACCTAGAAAATCTGCGTGGAAAACATTTGCACCTAAGCGTATTCTATAAGTGGCGCCTAGACTTAGGCACAGTATATAGAATACACTTAGTTGATATCCTAGTGCCTAAAACTACACGCCTCCATTTACACCAATGAAAATGTGGCATAAATCCTGGTGTGTAGATTTAGGCACAGACAACCATATTCTATATCAACGTGCGTAAAATATGAATCGCCCATGGAACGCCCATTTCCCCGCCCATAACCATACCCCTTTTTGTCTGCACATAGTAACATAGTAAATGATGGCAGATAAAGACCTGAACAGTCCATCCAGTCTGCCCAAGATAAACTCATTTTACATGGTATGTGATACTTTATATGTATACCCGAGTTTGATTTGCCCTTGCCGTTCTCAGGGCACAGACCATAGAAGTCTGCCCAGCACTGGTTTTACTTCCCAGTTACTGGCATTGCCACCCAATCTCCGCTAAGATTCCATAGATCCATTCCTTCTAAACCGGATTCCTTTCTGTTTATTCCACGCATGTTTGAATTCCATTACCGTTTTCATCTCCATCACATCCCAGGGGAGGGCGTTCCACGATTCTACCACCCTTTCTGTGAAAAAATACTTCCAGACATTACTCCTGAGTCTGCCCCCCTTCAGCCTCAATTCATGTCCTCTAGTTCTACCACCTTTCTGCAGTACATTACAGAATATGCTTATGGAGTTGTGCGCATAAATTCTAATTATTGCCAATTAGTGCTCATTATTGCTCGTTAAGTGCTGTTCCGATGTAAGGGGAATAGAGAGCAGGGCAGGCAATGCGGTAGCACCACCGCAGACCAGCGCTGGCGAAAGTCTTCAGCTGGCGGGGTTTGGGGACCCCCGCCAGCCAACCAGGGACCCAGAGCAAATTTCAGGGGGCCCAGGCCCCCGTGGCCCCACCTAGCTGAGCCACTGCTGTGAAGGCCTTCCATGACCACTCTCCTCCCATGCCACACTCCCTGCCAGAATTGTTTTTTTTTTTTTAAATTAAGTAACTCACAGTTTAATGAACAATAACAGTAACAAAATACTATGAAACCTCTTAACACGGTTGTGGGGTAGCCTATTTCTACATGTTAACCACCAGATTCCATATATGGTGACTAAAGTTACGCGTGCAAATTTGGTTGCATGGCAAAATTGTGCATGTAACTTAATTGATTAAGAAGCTAATCGGCACCAATAATTGGTCAATAACAAGCAATTGCTTGCACTAATTAGAATTTACACGCACAACTTGCTAAGTGTATTCTATAAAGTGATACACATCAATTCTACCATGTGGATCTTAAAAGGAGGTGTGGCCATGGAAGAGGCATATGCAGGTCGTGGGCATTCCTAAAATTTTTGCACACTGTTATTGAATATTCTCGATTCGCACCTAAGTTTGGCGTGGGCTTTTACACCAGATTTCATTTTGCATAAATGGCTGTGACTAAATTTAGTCATAGAGACGGGCACTATGCGTATTCTATGAACTGCGCCTAACTTTAGGCGAGGTTTATAGAATAATGCTGTGTGTTTTTTCAGCACCAATTTTTTAGATGCCATATATAAAATTATACCTTAAGTGCTTAATGCCCTTTAATGGAAGGGCCCCTTAGTGTTTCTGAGAAATTGCTATTTATTTTTGAGGAAGTAGTGTTACAGCAAATAATAAAAGATGAGTTAAAAGTCCAGACTTCTAAATGCAGGTAATTTGAGTTTTGGGCAGCAGGGTCCAGGTCATAGAGGATAAATCGAAAGATAGACAAATGGTTATAAATGTCCAATTTCTATACTCCTAATGCAATCTCTTGTTGTCTGATGTTATGCTTTTTAAAATACATTTTATGAATTTATATATTTTTATTTGTTTAATTAATTTACGTTTAAATGATGTTACTGTATTCCACACATGGTTAGTTTAACTTCTTTCTACCTAACTGCAATCATGTAACAATGAACAAGAACTATCTACAATAAAATTTTATTTTGGAAGATACTTTAAGAAGGCAGAGTTATAAAGGTTGTGGGTTGAATTGACCAAGATATGAATCATGTTTTAAACAGTGGCGTAACCAGGGCCAACAAGGAAAATGGGTGGGCAGGATGTATTTCCTCCCTGCCCCCCACCCACCCTTGTGCCCCGTTCTCGCCTTCCAGCTCAACTTTGAATTTACATACCTTAACTGGCAGAGATTCCCCAACTCCACCAGCTGAAGGCATCCTCCAAAGGGTCCCAGAACTCTTCTCATCCAAGCTTGACAGTCAAAGGCTGTTTTCTTGAGCCGCCACCACTGGCACTCCGGACATGCTCAGTTCATGAGCGAAAACTGAGCATGTCCTGGGTGCCAGCATGGGCAGCTCAAGATAGCTGCCTCTGATTATCAAGCTTGGCTGAGGGAAGTTCTGGGGGGCCCTTGGACGATGTCTTCAGCTGGCGGGGCTTGCGGATCTACACCAGCTACAGCAAGAGTGTGCCACTGCTGGGTGGCCTGAGCCCAAAGTGGATGGGCCCAAGCCCACCCAGGCTCATCCTTGACTATGCTACTGGTTTTAGAAACTGGAACATAAAAAGCTAATCAATCTTGGAGACTCTGTAAAGTTGATCATAGCAAGAATTAATAATATAGCAAATTTAAGAGGAACGGATCATTTTTTATAATAAGAATTTATATTCTCATTTCTTAAATGTTATTATAAGTAAAGACAAACTAGCCTTTAAACTTCCTTCTACATAGTAACATAGTAAATGACGGCAGATAAAGACCTGAACGTTCCATCCAGTCTGCCCAACAAGATAAACTCATTTTACATGGTATGTAATACTTTATATGTATATCCGAGTTTGATTTGTCCCTGCCTTTCTCAGGATACAGACCATAGAAGTCCGCCTTGCACCGGTTTTATTCTCCAAACACCGGCATCGCCACCCAATGTCCGCTAAGATTCCATAGATCCATTCCTTCTAAACAGGATTCCTTTGTGTTTATCCCACGCATGTTTGAATTCCATTATTGTTTTCATCTCCACCACCTCCCGCAGGAGGGCATTCCACGTATCTACCACCCTCTCCGTGAAAAAAATACTTCCTGACATTACTTCTGAGTCTGTCCCCCTGCAACCTCAATTCATGTCCTCTAGTTCTACCACCTTCCCGTCTCAGGAAAAGGTCTGCATGCGGATTAATACCTTTCAAATATTTGAACGTCTGTATCATGTCACCCCTGTTTCTCCTTTCCTCCAAGGTATACATGTTCAGGTCGGCAAGTCTCTCCTCGTACGGTTTGCAACGCAAATCCCATACCATTTTCGTAGCTTTTCTTTGCACTGCTTCCAGTCTTTTTACATCTTTAGCCAGATACAGCCTCCAAAACTGAACACAATACTCCAAGTGGGGCCTCACCAACGACTTGTAGAGGGGCATCAACACCTCCTCTCTTCTGCTGATTATACCCCTCTCTATGCAGCCTAGCATCCTTCTAGCCATGGCCGTCGCCTTGTCACATTGTTTCTTCACCTTCATATCGTCCGACACCAACACCAACACCCCAAGGTCTCTCTCCTGAGTCGAGTTTGCTAATCTCTCCCCTCCTATTCAGTATCTCTCTTTTGGGTTTCTACACCCCAAATGCATCACTCTGCACTTCTTGGCATTAAGTTGTAACTTAAAATAAATATAAAGAAATCCAGAAACAAAAATAAAATTAAAATAAAATTTTTAAAGAATTTCTTTTAAATGCAAAATGGTGCTCAGTAATTGGAGTGCCATTCGAACTGACTTGCAGCTCACATATTGTGTCATATCCCATCAGCCATCATAGCACCAAACCTCCTATCCATCTTTTTAACTTTATAAGTAAAATGATAACTACATAACCAATGATTTTTTTGCAACGTCTATTAATGTGTAGTAGTTTCACTTATCTTAAACAGTGCTGGCTGTGGGTGCCGTTGCTTTCGGTGGCCCCCCTATGTGTTCTATGAAAACACATAAGGGGGCCACGGAAAGCAACGGCACCCACAGCCAGCACTGTTAAATGTCTAGAAACATACTGTCTGAATTTCTCCCCTGTTGTTGAAGCACACTTTAGCAAAATTAAAAAATAAACAAATATTGACACGTTGGGAAATCCACGCACAGGGTGGACCGGGGTTTTTGAGACCGATGATTAAAGAAGCTATGGTGATGTTCCTTTGTTGAAAAATTCCAGCAGTCTTGCTGTGTGTCACCTTTTCTGAGGTCTTTCCCCCTGTTTTTTCTTATTTTTCCCTGCTGAACATATAGTGTGAACAGATTCGTTTCTGGATTATTGTTGTGGTACACAGGCTTGAAGCGAGACCCCCTTTTTTTTCTGTTACTATTGTTCGCCAGGTCATTTGTCCCCAGGTGAATTACAACATCAATATTTGAAGCCTCACTCTCTTCTCGGATCGCTTTCAGAATTTGGTTGGTACATCTGGTAGCTGAAGATCCTGGAAGGCATTTCACTAGGTTGGAACCCTTGAACTGTGTTCCTAAATTAATGCTTCTGATAATGGAGTCTCCGATCAGTAAGAGTTTTCTGCTTTTCAGCAATCTGTCATTTTTGGGGGGATGATTCTTGGGTTGTGCTACTTTCATAGCCTCTGGCTCCACCACAGTGCTTCTTTTTTCAGCATCATAATGATGCAGCGCAGCAAAAGAATTTGACAGGGGCAAAGGTTGGGAAGGCGAGAGCTTCTGTGTCACAGATCTTAGTTTACCTGAGCCTACTGTGACCCATATATTCCTCTGTTGTTGAATTCTCTGTGGCAGTGGTGGTGGTAAATTGGCAGGGAATTGGGAATTGGCAGGGAATACATAATAAGGCATCTCTTACATACACAGTGTGCTGACCAATATTTCTACATAAGCAAGTGGACATATTTATTTTTATCTATTAGGAATTATTTACTGTCTTTTTGAAGAAATTCATCCAAGGTGGTGTACAGTAAGTATAATCCAGTTACAGGCAATAAAATTATTCAAGTAACAACATACATTATGACGTGGTATGCTACTTAGAATGTCAGTACAATACACTTTAAAACATCTTAATAGACAGCATAAGGTGTAAGTGGAAGTGGAACATGTAGACAGAGGTCAGACAGAAGATACGGATGTCTAACAAGGAAAAATTACATGTGGAGTATGAAAAGATACATGAATATGGCCTCAACTAGATTATGTGTGGCAAGCGAGACAATTCAGAAATTGTCATATTTTTCTTCTGCACTACGGGGGAGGGGGGGATCTTTTACTAAAACTTAGCTCGAGCTATCTGCAGCAGGGCCCATATGAATAACATGGGCCCTGCTGCAGAAAACTCAAGCTAAGCTTTAGTAAAAGACCCCCTAGAAGGCTTTTAAGCAAGATGCACAGAACAAGATACAGGTCCAAACCTTGCAGGCAGGATATATGGTTTGTGGGTCTTCTCCAGTGGTGTGTTGGAGCGGGCTCTCACGGGCTCTCACGGGCTCGCGAGAGCCGTTTGTTAAGTTTTTAAGAATTTTGGGAGCCGGTTGTTAAAGTAGGCCTCCCCATGGCTACTTTAACAACTGACTCCCAAAATGTGGGCTTGGGCCCCCTCATGAATTCTCTTTATTTTGCTGGCAGTGAGGCTGGCCCCACCAGCCAAGTAAATAGACTGCTGCTGCTCCCTGCTCCTGACTCTGATCAGGCTGGGACTTTTCATGAAAGTGCAAGAAGGTTCCATCATGTTGCTCAGAACCAGAAACAAGCAGCAGAGAATGGTGGCAGTCCATTTATTGGCTGGTGGGGCTCGGCAAAGGTATGCCTAGCATGCCCGCACAAGCGAGAAGAGAGAGAGGCATGTATTCCCACACCCCACCCCACCCCCAAAATTTCAGGGCCGGCTATGCCCAGAGAGAGAGCCCGTTGTTAAAAATTTACCAGCACACCCCTGGTCTTTTCATTTCATAGCCCATATACTTGAATAAAAACTGCAAGGTTTCAGTATGTCTGAGTTACTTACAGATCAGCTCTTATAGTTAGAACAGGTGCTGTATGGGATTGAAAATTTACTGTGTGGCATACTAGAGTCATCTAGTGGACAAAATGTGTAACTGTCCAAGCAAAGACTAACAAGAAGAATTTGTTTTGGGGTTTTTTTCAGACAGGAAAAGTGCTTAAAATCATTACGGCTCATCTTAATTTTAAATGGCCACAAAATTACATAAAAGTTTTATACTGGCAGCATTTTTGAAATTACAATATATATAATTTAATCTCACAGGAGTGGAGGAGTAGTCTAGTGGTTAGAGCACCAGGTTGACAGTCAGGGAAGCCTGGATCAAATCACACTGCTGCTTCTGGTGATCTTGGGCAAGTCACCTAGGGACCCTTTTACTAAGCCGTGTAAGCACCTATGTGTGCCCAACGCGTGCCAATTCCAAGTTACCATCCGGCTATCGTGTGGCCCGGGCAGTAATTTCATTTTGGACACGTTCCCTACATGTGCCAGAAAATAATTTTTATTCTCTGGTGTGTGGCGCTACCGGGTGGTAAAAGGCATTTGATGCACGTAGACCATTACTGTCTGGTTAATGCATGAGACCTAACCGCTAAGTCAATGGGTGGCGGTAAGGTCTCAGACCCGAAATGGATGCACGTCAATTTTCATTTTGCCGCATGTTCATTTTTGCTCAAAATATTTTAAAAAAAGGCATTTTGACAGGTGTGCTGAAAAATGGATCTGCGCACATCCAAAACATGCGCCTACACTACTGCGCGGGTTTTGTGTGCGCGTCGATCCATTTTTTTAGCGTGCCGAAATTGGGCGTATGGCAAAATCAAAATTGCCACGTGTCCATTTTGAGTTTGAGGCCTTACCGCCAGCCATAGACCTAGCGGTAAAGAATCTGGGTGGTAATGACCTACGCGCATCAAATGCCACTTGGCGCATGTCTATTACGCGAGCCAGAAAATAAAAAAATATTTTTTCAGCCACGCATAGCGGATGCGTGCCAAAATTGAAATCACCACAAGGGCCAAGCGGTAACTGGGCGATAACTCCAATTTGGCGCACATTCAGCACACGCAGGTGCCTATGCATCTTAGTAAAAGGGGCCCTAGTGCACCTGAATGTAACTCACCATGAGCTAAATCCCTTCCCCTTTTATATTCTTTCTTTGCCCATATGCCCAACTGTTTTCTGTGGCATATGGGGCACTTCATGTATGGGAACGTGTGTGACTCATTCCTATCAGTGACACTTTCCTTCCTTTACTTTTGCCTATTGGTGTCACATAGTCCATTCTCCACCTATTTATGTCCATCTCCTCCTCCTTTTCTTTCATATGAGGATGATATTGTAGTTCATTTATGATTTCTCACTGTTTAGGGCCAAATATTCAAAAGCACTTATCTGGACCTATCAATGAATTTTCAGCCACACTGTACAGATGGTGCTGCTGAAAATTAATATAGACTGACTAGATAGTGTTGTTGCAGAGTGAGATCAGAGCAGACACCTAGCCAGACCCCAGATTTGGGGGGCACCTGAGTCCAAAGTGTGTGTGTGGGGGAGGGGGCACAAACCTTGGCCCCACCCACACCCACATCCACATCCATATACTTGAGCTGGCACGGATCCCCAAGCTCTGACAAGTAGAAGACCTCCTCAAGAAGCCAGGCAGTTGGTGGCACTTCTCCCAGGCCAACACCCCTTCCCCCCATGCACTTGTTTTTTTTGTGAAACTGAGCAAGCATGAGGGAGGTCCTCCCCCTGAGCATGCACAAAAACTGAGCATGCACAAGGAGTAAGCTTCCCTTGTGCATGCTCAGTTTCACAAAAAAAGCATGTGCATGGGGGGGGGGGGGGGGGGGGGGGGGTTTGGCCAGTACATCGGTGGCCCAGGAAAAGTGCCATCAACTTTCTGGCTTTGTGAGGAGAAGGGCTTCTGCTGGTAGGGCTTGGGGACCTCGCCAGTCAAAGCAGCAAACAACTCAAATTTCTTTTTTTTTTTGGGGGGGGGGGGGGTCCAAACTCAAATTGGGAGGCCAAGGCCCCCGAGGCTATGCCACAGCTTCAGAGCATATACTTTCCGCTTAACTCTACAGATAGCCAGTGATATTTAGCTGCTATCTGAAGAAAGTTAGGACATCAAAAAGGGTTTCTCTTTCAAAAGAGTGCACACTCAATGACGAAAAAAGAATGTCCAAAGGATGATGAATAAAACAGGGCCCTAAATGAAGTTTACAATACCGACTGTGAGTCAAATTCACAAATGACCCTGTGCAATAAAACTCACACTAAAAAGTTTAGCATGCCAGCTGATAACATTTTTATATCTTCTCAGGGTAAAGGAACCAAGGCGGTTTAATTAGTCTATACGAGTATTTTCTCTGCCCCTACTAGGCTCACAACTTAAATTTTGTATCTGGGGCAATGGAGAATAAATTGACTCAGGGGCGTAGCCAGACAACAGATTTTGGGTGGGCCCAGTGCAATTTTTCTAGCAAAAAAGGTACGGGTACTCAAATGCCAGGCTACCCTTCAGGAGTGGGGTGATCACTGAGGGACCCACCCTACAATAGCCAGGCCCCCTGCAACCAGTCACAGAACCTATGACAAGGCAGAATTGGTGTCTTGAGTCTGAGCTCTTTCATTAAAACTTGTGGTCCATGGGTCAATTTTAGGAGACACTGGAAAAGGATACTCAGTACCCCTGAGTATCCCCTCAAAAAAAGCCCTGGGTGGGCCTAGGGAAGAACTGGGTGGGCACCAATTGTTCTCCCCCCTCCCCCAACCACCACCCAAAAAATATCTCAGCTGGTGGGAAAATGCTTCTTTCCATCTTGGTAGTCTGCAGCAGGCATGCGCTGAAAACTGAACATACGCAGGTACAGGTATCATTTTCGTTACCATCAGTAGGAAGTCTTCAGCTGGCCGAGCTTGGGATCCCACCAACTACCACTAAACGTGTGCTACTGTTGGATGGGCCTGAGACCTAAGAGCCCACCCAGGCCCACCTGTGGCTACGCCTCTGAATTGACTTGCTGAGGAGCTGTAGTGGGAATCAAACTCAGTTCTCCAGGTTCTCAGCCCACTGCACTAACCATTAGGCTACTCCACCACTCTGTATAAAGGACCCATTTAACATGCTATGTAATAGGGAAATTTCTCAGGCCCACACAAAGATGAGAAACTGGTAGTTCTTGTCATATCGCTCAACCCACTCTTTACCAGCAGAAATGATGAGCCTCTGAGGAGAGGGCAGGCTCTGAATTTCTGTTGACCCAAACAATATTGGGCCACACCCCTCTGGATTTTTTGTTGCTTTTTACCCATGCCTGTTTTCTACAATTTTTGAATGCATTTTAGAACTTGTATGTTCAATTGTATGTGTGCTAGAGGGTCGTTACTAAGGTGCACTAGCTTATGCTAAGAATTAGTGTACGCTAAACACTAAGACACCCATTATATTCCTGTGTCTTAGCGTTAGCTCACATTAATATTTAGTGCGAGCTAAAAATGCTAGAGCAGCTTTGTAAAAGCCCCCTTAATTTGTTGGTTACCATATATTAAGGGGTATGTTTACTAAGGTGTGTTATTATTTCTAACACGCCTTTAAATTTAAGGGCGCGTTAAACACTAATGCGCCTGTACATTTCTACGAGCACATTAGCGTTTAATGTGTGTAAACCATTTACGTGTGTTAAAAACAGTAACACACCCATAGCGCACCTTAGTAAACATAGGTGTAAATTTTTGAGGAACATTAACCAACCAAATTTATATATTAGGATGCGGAGAACATATGATCCTATTCCCATGGGCCTGAAAATTCCTGATTTTCATACAATACTCCCTCATTTACTTGTGAAAGTTTGCTAATTTCGCATGATTTCACTAACGTCTTGACAGATAACCTTAATGTGTACATTAAGGATTTTCTACAGAGCATTCAAAGAAGGGCCCTTAATATTTACATTATATTTTATGGCACAGGCTCTTAGTGTTTTTCTTGTTTGTGTCTTTGAGAATATATGTGTAGATGATTCTCCTGGGGATGTTGTTAAAGGGACTGGTGCAGAATAAATTCCCCCCCACCCCTGTAATCCATGCAAGCTCAGACTACCGTGGTAGAAGTCCCTCCCCCACCATGTAAACCCAACCCCCAGCACAAGTTCTCCTGGGACTCCCTGTTGTCTAGAGGATTGGGCAGGGTGGTTCCCAGTAGCTCCTTCCCCATCAGGCACCCAAATTCAAAATGGCACCAGTTGATCCCCAGTGGTAGTTTCCTGGTACTATTGATAGGGATCAAACTGGAAAATGACCCTTATTTAGCAGCTCAACTCCTAGAAATAGTGCTACAGGACTAGTGCTAAGAGTCAACAGCACTATTTGGAAACCTGGGTGCCTAACAGAGCAGGAGTGACTTTAGCCACCAGGGCTTATTATTTATTTAGATTTTGCATACACCTTTTTCAGTAGTAGCTCAAGGTGAGTTACATTCAGGTACTCTGGATATTTCTCTGTCCCAGGAGGGCTCACAATCTAAGTTTGTACCTGAGGTAATGGAGGGTTAAGTGATTTGCCCAAGATCACAAGGAGCAGCAGTGGGATTTGAACTGGCCACCTCTGGAGTGCAAGACTGGTGCTCTAACCACTAGGCCACTCCTCCACTCCAAGGGAGGGGGCTTAAAACTAAGGGGTAGAGATAGGCAGCCAGAAAATTATCACTTTGTTTTTTCCCCCCCAATGTTTTTGTTTTGAAATGAATGTTGTTATAGTGTGCAATATTTGCATATAATTCACATTTTCTTAAAGACGGCACACTATCCCCCTGATTCTATATATGTCGCCCAAAATTGTAAGTTTTATGTTAAACTGTACCTGCTGTACACCACTTTGGGTGAATCTCTTCATAAAGGCAGTCAATAAGTCCCAATAAACAAACAAACATGGATTAATGGGGAAGAGCTACCATGCTTTTGGAGAAGGGATACCATGCCTTATTAATCGATTACAATTATCTGAAGTTGTGAACAAGCATGTGGATAATAGTGAAAAAGTATATACAGGCCCTTATTTTAGAGGTCTGTTTATGATTTAGACATCCAAATACTGTCATAAAAATATTTACCTTTGATAAATGTTTAAAAACCTGATTTTAAGAAGCTGGTATTTAAACATCAAAATTGCCAATACGTTCATATGGCAAAGGAGCTTGGTTTGGACAGGACTACGATGGAGGAAATATACTTAGTTGGCTCAAGGGTTTCCTAACCACTAGAACTTATCAAGTGAAATCAAATTCAAACATATCATCACTGTGGAACGCAGACTGCGGAGTACCTCAAGGATCACCACTATCACCAATCCTTTTCAACCTAATGATGGCCCCACTAGCCAAGTCCTTATCCGACCAAGGCCTTAACCCTTTTACCTATGCGGACAATGTCACAATATACATCCTTACAAACATGATCTGACAGAAATCACCAACAAAATTAAGCTCAGCTTGAACATCATGGACACATGGGCAAATGCATTTCAACTAAAACTCAATACAGAAAAAACACACTGTCTCATCCTCTTATCCCAATACAACGCGAACAACCCCACAAATATAAACACCCCAGATTACACCCTCCCTATCTCAGACAGCCTGAAAATCTTCGGCGTTACAATCAACCACAACTTTACCTAGAGAACCATGTGAAATCTACAACAAAGAAAATGTTCCACTCAATGTGGAAACTTAAACACGTGAAACCATTCTTCCTGAGGAGTAGGAAAGGTAGGCTCTTCCAAAGAAACCGGAGACGACGTATGTAGAAATTCAAATCTTTATTCATCAATAACACTGACATACTTGACTCTGACTCGACACAGCTGTGTTTCGGCGTCAAAACATGCCTTCATCAGGAGTCCTATAAAATGAAATATACTTGTTTAAAAAAATATATGTAAGATAAAAACATTTGTACAATGATATCACATATATAAAAAAGATGCATATCTAAAAATGATAATCACACATATATAAAAAAAATATATATGTAATAATTGTTTATAAGATTATACATAAAATTCAAAGAATATATGTATATCATTTCTATTTAAAAAATAGTATGTATATACACATACATACACAAACATACATATATATGCATATATATACACACACGCATAAAAATTGATTTAAGAATTTTTATAAATCAGTGTTGCATACAATTTAAGACATATACAATCCCATATATGAATAAATATACAGTGGGGGAAATAAGTATTTGATCCCTTGCTGATTTTGTAAGTTTGCCCACTGACAAAGACATGAGCAGCCCATAATTGAAGGGTAGGTTATTGGTAACAGTGAGAGATAGCACATCACAAATTAAATCCGGAAAATCACATTGTGGAAAGTATAGGAATTTATTTGCATTCTGCAGAGGGAAATAAGTATTTAATCCCTCTGGCAAACAAGACCTAATACTTGGTGGCAAACCCTTGTTGGCAAGCACAGCGGTCAGACGTCTTCTGTAGTTGATGATGAGGTTTGCACACATGTCAGGAGGAATTTTGGTCCACTCCTCTTTGCAGATCATCTCTAAATCATTAAGAGTTCTGGCTGTCGCTTGGCAACTCGCAGCTTCAGCTCCCTCCATAAGTTTTCAATGGGATTAAGGTCTGGTGACTGCTAGGCCCACTCCATGACCCTAATGTGCTTCTTCCTGAGCCACTCCTTTGTTGCCTTGGCTGTATGTTTTGGGTCATTGTCGTGCTGGAAGACCCAGCCACGACCCATTTTAAGGCCCTGGCGGAGGGAAGGAGGTTGTCACTCAGAATTGTACGGTACATGGCCCCATCCATTCTCCCATTGATGCGGTGAAGTAGTCCTGTGCCCTTAGCAGAGAAACACCCCCAAAACATAACATTTCCACCTCCATGCTTGACAGTGGGGACGGTGTTCTTTGGGTCATAGGCAGCATTTCTCTTCCTCCAAACACGGCGAGTTGAGTTCATGCCAAAGAGCTCAATTTTTGTCTCATCTGACCACAGCACCTTCTCCCAATCACTCTCGGCATCATCCAGGTGTTCACTGGCAAACTTCAGACGGGCCGTCACATGTGCCTTCCGGAGCAGGGGGACCTTGCGGGCACTGCAGGATTGCAATCCGTTATGTCGTAATGTGCTATGGTTTTCGTGGTGACAGTGGTCCCAGCTGCCTTGAGATCATTGACAAGTTCCCCCCTTGTAGTTGTAGGCTGATTTCTAACCTTCCTCATGATCAAGGATACCCCACGAGGTGAGATTTTGCGTGGAGCCCCAGATCTTTGTCGATTGACAGTCATTTTGTACTTCTTCCATTTTCTTACTATGGCACCAACAGTTGTCTCCTTCTCGCCCAGCGTCTTACTGATGGTTTTGTAGCCCATTCCAGCCTTGTGCAGGTGTATGATCTTGTCCCTGACATCCTTAGACAGCTCCTTGCTCTTGGCCATTTTGTAGAGGTTAGAGTCTGACTGATTCACTGAGTCTGTGGACAGGTGTCTTTCATACAGGTGACCATTGCCGACAGCTGTCTGTCATGCAGGTAACGAGTTGATTTGGAGCATCTACCTGGTCTGTAGGGGCCAGATCTCTTACTGGTTGGTGGGGGATCAAATACTTATTTCCCTCTGCAGAATGCAAATAAATTCATATACTTCCACAATGTGATTTTCCGGATTTAATTTGTGATGTGCTATCTCTCACTGTTACCAATAACCTACCCTTCAATTATGGGCTGCTCATGTCTTTGTCAGTGGGCAAACTTACAAAATCAGCAAGGGATCAAATACTTATTTCCCCCACTGTATATGGATATATAGCAGAAACATAAAACAAGCATAACTGCTAAATAGATATACATGGACAGTTCATGGAAAAAACAGATTAACAATGGATATAAAATAAAGACAAGAGTCTAAAATGATATGTAGATGAACCCACGAACCTTATGAAATACAGCTTGTAGTATGTATTCAATTGTCAGCTGTATGATGATTGTAGTGTCAGATATGACTATCATCCTATAGATCATGACAAATTAGCATATGGTCATATGATTATCTATAGACTAGACAAACAGCACAAAGGAAAGCTACATGGTTATAGAAGTGTGTGTAAATATATACGGATTGAATAATACTATGAGTAGGTGATGTTAGTATTTGCAAAAATAATCTACAAAAACCATGCTCTCTATGTGTGTATTTTAATTCCTCGAAAATATGTGATCAATGTGGTACTAATATTAGGAACGAAATCAATTTGAGACAAAAAAGCATAAAATGTGCAGATGTGCACAAGGATGCATCTTAAAGATAAAGCATAAATAATATTAATAGTGGTGGATGGACGAATAACATAATGAAAATGGAAACCACAAACAGCAACCTGATACAATCAATGGTACTAAGCCATGTAGACTACTGCAATGGAATTTATGCGGGAGGTAAAGAACAATTCATAAAGAAACTTCAGACCGCTCAAAACATGGCAGCCAGGCTTATATTTGGAAAAACGTGATTCGAAAGCGCCAAACCCCTCTGAGAAAAATTGCACTGGCTCCCAATCAAAGAACGTATTGCTTTCAAAATCTGCACCCTGGTCCATAAAATTATCTACGGCGAGGCCCTGGGACACATGACAGACCTTATCGACCTACTAATCAGAAATACAACCGGATCAACACGAACATATCTAAACCTCCACTACCCAAGCTGCAAAAGGACTCAAATACAAATCAACTCATGCATCCAGCTTTTCCTACATAAGCACACAACTATGGAACGCATTACCAAAAGCCGTGAAAACAACGTATAACCACCTAAACTTCCGGAAATCACTAAAAACTTACCTGTTCAAAAGGCATACCCTACCTACCCAACTTAAATGCCTGAACCCTGCAACACTACGAAACCAAAGCATGTAATGACAAAACGTAACTCTTCCTCTATACAATTCCCTAATGTGTCTGTTTCACATGAACCTCATTCTACCACAACATCACTGTATAATTGTTTATACCGGAATTGGTGAATGCCTTTACGGTACTATGTAAGCCACATTGAGCCTGCAAATAGGTGGGAAAATGTGGGATACAATGAAACAAATTAAAAAAAAAATAATAATAAAAATAGTCCTATCTAACATGCCACTCATAATGTGTTCTACGTGGATTTTCACTGGGCATTTCATGAGACATCCCTTAGGAAATTAAAATATCTTGGGATGTGAGATAATCAGGTCCTTTTACTACTCTGTGTTAAGCATCTATTTTCTAATTCTATACACTTGTGCACACAATTTTATGTTTAGCACGCAAAGACGCACGCTCAAGTTATAGACTAGTGTCGGTTGTGTGTGTAACTTAATATGTTAAATAGCTGCTAATTGGCAGAGGAGAGCATGGGAGGCATTTGGTAGTTTCTGTGCTGCACTTACCACACATTAAGGCCTGGATCCTATATATAGTGACTAAAGTTGCATGCGCAAATTTGGCTAAATTATGCGCACAACTTAATTGATTAACAGCCAATCGGCACCAATAATTGGTCAATAACAAGCAAATATTGACACTAATTAGAATTTATACATGCAACTTTCTAAGCATATTCTGTAAAGTGGGGCACATAAATTCTAATGCGTGGATCTCATAAGGAGTATGGCCATGCTGTTGGATTATTTGTAGTAAATAATTAGCAGATCTTAGTACACACAGCTTCAGCTTTAGAAATGTTAATTTCTTTCTTCATCTCTCTCTCATTCACCCCTGAATAATTCACTGCTGAGTCACTTTAAAGTTGAAGTAACAAACATCTGTTTACTCACAGTTTGTAGTTAGATTATAATCAGACAGGCTTATATATACATATTATTATACATTTGTATTATCAGCTCCTTCCATGTGCTTAGATGGTAATGGATGCTCACACCACCATAGATCCTCTCAGGTTAGGAGAGATCATGAGCTCCATGTGCTCCATGTGCTGCATGTGCTGCATCTGACCCCCACAGGAAGTTGCATAGCAGTGTGACCTCTCTAAGTAATTCACATCAGAGGTCACAGAGTAATCACAGAGAAATAGATTGCTGACAGGCAATGCATGTTAAAATACAATACATTCCAACAAACCCCTTCTCATGCATAACTGTCATGCAATTATTTATTCATACAAAGTCCAAGCTTTATACGCAGATTCACAAAATGTTCTCTGGGTAACGGTTTGGTCATGATGTCAGCTGTCATCTCACTGGTGTGACAATAGTGTAGACTGATGACCCCTTCTTTCGCCAACTCTCGCACGTTGTGGTATTTCGTTGCGATGTGCTTGGTACGTGACTGAACCTTGTCATTCTGTGACAGTCGGATGCAGCTCTGATTATCTTCCATTAACTGGATTGGTCTCTTTTCAGCTATTCCGAAATCCAGCAAAAGTTTTTCAATCCACATCAGTTCTCTGCACGCTTCCGATACGGCCACATATTCAGCTTCTGTAGAAGACAGACTCACAATACTTTGTTTATGACTGGCCCATGAAATGTGTACATTTCCATACATAAACACATATCCACTTGTGGATTTATAATCAGAATGATCCCCTGCCCAATCTGAATCACAGTAACATATTAGTTTTGGATTACTATTGGCTGAAATCTTTAATTTACAATCAATGGTACCCTTTAAATACCTTACCATCCTTTTAACTGCAGTCCAATCTGATTTGGTAGGTGAGGCTGACCCTTCTGCTCAAAATTCCTACTGCATTTGCTATATCAGCCCTGTATGTGGTAGCTAGATATAAAAGCTTACCTATGGCTGATCTATATTGGATGTTATCTGGTAAAGGTTCTCTTACTGTTTCATCCTTCAGAAAATCAGTGATCATGGGAGTGCTTACAACTTGGGCATCTTGCATACCTAAACTTTCATAAAGCTCATTTATTTTCTGCTTCTGGCTTAGAAGATAAGAACCATCATTTTGTTTCTCAATTTCTATACCAAGATAGTATGACACATTACCAAGTTCTTTTAGTCTCAACATTGTGGTTTAAATATTTTACAATGTCCTTGTACTCTTGCTCACTTTTGCTTGCAATGAGCAGATCATCAACAAAAGCTAAAATGTATGCATATGGTGCATTTGTGCACCTAGTGTACAAGCATTTATCTGCTTCACCTTGCTTAAATCCTAATTTGTCAATATTTCATGCAATTTATCATTCCAACATTTTGCACTTTGCTTTAATCCATAAAGACCTTTGTTAATTTACACACTAGCTGTCTTTGTTTGTATTTATGAAACCTGTTGGTTGTTCCTATGTACAAGTCTTCAGTTATATCTCCGTGAAGAAACGCTGTTTCACATCAATGTGGTGACTTGCATGCCTTTTGAGACTGCAATGCTCAGAAGTGTTCTGATTGTCGTGTGTTTCACTACAGGTGCAACACTTCATCAAAATCTTCTCCATATTTTTGAAGATATCCCTTGCCACTAATCTGGCTTTATACCTTTCCACTTTTCCTTGTGCATTCCTTTTTAACTTGAATACCCATTTGCATCCTATAGCTTTCTTGCCAGGAGGTAATTTTGTAAGAATCCAAGATTATTTTTATCCAATGCATCAATTCTTCTTGTGCAGCTTTATGCCATTCAGCAGCTTCTTCTGCTGGCATTTCCTCAATCTCATCCATGTTAAGGGCTCTTGAGCTTCTGCTGACTTGTTAGGTAGACAGTCTTGGGGGTGGAACACCTTTGTTTTCCCTGGATGAGCGTCTGACACAGGTTGGTCTGACCTTTCCGCATCCTCTAAATCTGAGAGTCCTTCTCCAATTGATTCCCCTTCTCCAACTGTACTGTCTTCTTCATGATCCTTTCTGTGTCTGTTCCTTCCTCTGCCTGTTCCTCGTTAGATACAGATGAGTTGCTTCCAGACATCTGCCTTGGTATGGCATTTATATACACTGGCATGTCTATTATGGTTCTAGTTTCATATTCTGGATGATAAGGCTCATCTGGGATAATCCAGCCTTTATCAACCCTTTGTTTTCATCAAAATATGTAACATGTCTTATGCCAACAATGCCAGTTTTCAGATTCAAAATTCTATATCCTTTGTGTCCTGGAGCATAGCCAACTAAAATGCCCCTTTCTGTTGTGGAATCCAGCTTATGCCTTCTTTGCTTTGGTACATGAGCATATGCTGTACTTCCAAATGTTCTTATGTGTGACAGGTTTGGCTTCCTACCATGCCATGTCTCATGTGGGTGTGCGCTCAGCGCCTTTAGTTGGCATTCTGTTTGTAGGTACACTGCTGTGAGAATGGCTTCCCCCCATAGTCTTTTAGGGAGATTGCTATCTGACAGCATACATCTGGTCATTTCCACAAGTGACCTAAATTTTCTCTCTGCAACAGAAATTTTGCTCTGGTGTATAAGCTACTGTTGTGATATGCTGAATGCCTTCTTGTTCTAGAAATGTGCGCATGCTTGTGAAGTGAACTCACCACCATTGTCGGTCTGAAGAACCTTTGGTTTTCTTTCAATTTATTGCTCACCATGGCTACGTATTTCTTCAGCATGTCGGTGACTTGACTTTTTTCTTTCAGCAAATAGGCCACACAATATCTAGAGAAAATCATCCAAGAATAGTAGCACAAATCTGTTATTTCCCAATGATGGGGATATAAACGGTCCACATAAGTCACTGTGTATTAAGTCCAGCACTTTATTACTCCTATTTCCTGTGTATGCAGGAAATGAGGGTCTTACACCTTTTGAGTAACACAGTCTATGCATTTCTCCATATTACCAGCATCTGCACTTATCTGATGCCGTGGCCAGTTGCTTACTGTAAAGATCCTGGATCACCTTACAATCACGATGTCCCAGGCGGCGGTGCCAGATTTCCAGACTACATTTACCATCATTCTTCCTTACTTGCGCCATATGTGAGGCTTCACCTGAAAATGCTCAGTTTATAAACATCATTATGGAGGGAGGTCCACGTGACCGCTGGGAGCGTTAACAGCATAGAAGCTGAGCTCCGGGCCCCCGCTCCTCTAACTGCTCGCCAGCTAACAAAAACAGCAAATAATCGGAAACCCGAACTCAACCCAGACGGTTAGAGGGTGCATGGAACCTTTTCTGGTCCCTATGCCGACCGGAACGTCCAAACGAAGCGTAAAAGTGGAAAAAGGGAAACTACCTCCCTCGCCGGCGGAGCCCAAGATGGCGGACAGTGGGCGAGGAACAAACGAGGAGTTCTCAGAACGACAAATTACCCAGCTGACTACGGCGGTAGTGGCAGCCTTGGAACCAAGATTTCAATCATTGGCAAACCATTTGGTGAAAGCTGGACGCCAACATGGCAGAGTTAACAAAGCGGACACACGAATTAGAACAAAGAGTGTCCAGCGTGGAACACGCGGGTAACGCTAACCAGCCGCGAATGACTACCATAGAACAAGAGCTTAGGGCACAAGCAGAGAAACTGGAAGATCTTGAAACAGAGCACGGCGCTCAAACCTGAGGCTGGTTGGACTTCCAGAATCGATAACTGAAAAGAACTTGGGTCCTATTTTAGAAAAATGGCTACAACAAGAATTTGCCCTTTCAGACAGTAGCGGGGGATTCTGCATTGAGAGAGCACACCGGCTGGGAAGGTTTCAAGCAGAGAAGCAGAAGCCCCGCGTGGTCATTATAAAAATACATAACTATATCCATAAAGAAGAGATTATGCAAGGATTCAGATCAAAAGGGACACTTTACAATACGATGACCAACGGATTCTAATTTTTCCTGATTACTCAGCAGGTCTGCAAGAAAAGAGAAGGCGGTTTCATGCGGCATGCTCAACATTGGCGGAGAAGAAAATCCGCTTCACACTGGCATACCCAGCAACTCTCAAAATCCAGAAAGATGGGAAGTGGAACTCCTTTACTTCAGAGAAAGTGGCCATGGACTACATAAACAGAGAACTGGGTCATCAGGAAGAGGCTTCATGAAACAAGACTGGGTATGGACTAATTTGGTATCTGTTACTTTGAAATTGGTGTTCTGGTGGCTTGTGGGGCTGAAACAGACCACAGAGGTTAAGAGTTAAAGTTGACTGAATGTTTGAGAGGTTATATAAATATTAAGATCACAGGGGAGCGGGGGCCAACGCAGAGAAGTGACCTTGGTGACGACAGATGGCGTCACTACACAATAGTTATGTTGGGGAATTTCAGGGGGGGGAAGAGGAATGGTTAGAACGAGATAAGTTGATACAAGGTAAAGGATGGGGGGAGGGGGGAGGGTGGGGATGAATGTGGACTGTTCTAATTGGGTACATAAGATAGAAGGCTGTGGAACTAATAAGGAAGGGAAGTGGAATAATGGAAAGACTTGGTTGGGTCCGGAGAAGGGCTGGGATCCGGGCACCAACAAGATTAACAAGAGGGATACACTGGGAGAATGTTTGATAACTGGGCTCGCCAAGCTATAAAATAATTACATGGAATGTGGGCGGAGTTTCATCCCCACTAAAGCGGGGGAAGATCCTCACACATCTGAAGAGACTGGGTGCTGACATTGCTTGCATACAGGAAACCAGACTCTCTGATGAAGAACATCAGAAATTACAGAGAACATGGGTAGGACACGTAGACTATGTGTCATCAGGTAAAAGAAGAGGGGGGGTGGCGATCCTATATCGCAAACACCTTGTTTACACATCAGAGGTCATGTTACGGGATGAGAATGGCAGATATCTATTAGTTAAACTTAATTTACAAGGGTCTGAAATATTCTTGCTATCTGTATACGCGCCGACTCCCTCCACTCCTGATTTCTTTTCAGAGCTATTACGCATTATGTTACCATATAGAGACAAGAGATTAATAATTACTGGAGACATGAATATATTGATGAATCCAAATATGGACTGTACGGGAAGACGGAGTGAAGGGGTGGAGGGAGCTGGGGATGGGGGGGTCCTCTCGACGTTCGCCTCTGATCTGGGAGTGGTGGATGTTTGGAGGTCTCTGTTCCCCGAGGTAAAAGACTACACTCACAGATCTAGAGCTCACGGGTCCTGGGCCCGTTTAGACTACATGTTCATATCTAGCCAGAGCTTTCCAATGTAACAGCAGCAGGGATAGAACAAGAGCTGATCTCAGACCACTCACCAGTGTGGTTTCAGTGGACCGATCAAAAGGGAAGTCAGACAGCCAGGACATGGAGATTCCCAAATTATTTAATAAAAAATACAGATTTTACGAAGTTCTTACACAAAAAGTGGGAGGAATTCACCTTACATAATCAGGAACACAAATCCGACCCAACTCTGTTCTGGTGCACTGCAAAGGCGGTGATGCGGGGGAGATCATCTCTTATGTAACGGCAAGAAAGCGGAAAATCGCAGCCAGTATCATTAATCTGTCCGACCGATTGGGCAGAGCAAGGCATGCATACCAGCACTCCCCGACCCAGGCCAATAGGGACAATTATGAGGCACTACAAACCACCCTAAACGCATTAATACACGAACAGACACAAAGAGGATTAACATTTTATAAATATAGGCTACACAAACATGGTAACAAACAAGGGGGCATGCTAGCAAAGTTAATTCGGCCATGGGCGGGAAACCGGACTATTACGGCCATGCAGAATGAGAAGGGAGAAGTAAAGAATAAAACTGCAGACATTTTGGAAATAGTACAGACATATTTTAGAGAACTGTATGACTCATCTGGCTCACCTTCACAACATGAGGTAGAAACACTTATGACTAGAGCCGGGATGCCAAAATTAACTTCAGAAGCCCGGGACCATTTAGCCCAACCCTTACAGTCGAGGGAACTTCAGAGGGCTATCCGAGGTCTAAAACATAACTCGGCGCCTGGGATAGACGGGTTCTCGGGTGAGTTCTACAAAGCACTACAACTGCCTCTGATTCCTACTTTACTTGATTATTTCAAGAAGTGACAGTGAGGGGGGAGTTCCCGAAAACATGAAAACACAGCCTTAATTACTCTAATATTAAAGCCAGGAAAGGAGCATCAGATCCCGACTCTTACCGCCCAATATCGCTCATTAATGTAGACATTAAACTCTTCTCAAAAATAATAGCTAATAGATTAGCAGAACACATTTCAACTCTGGTGGATGCTGCACAAGTTGGATTCATACCAAAAAGACATTCAGTTTTACATGTACGTAAAATCCTCCTTGCTATGGCACACTGTAGGAGCAATAATGACCCCCTGATGCTAGTGAGTTTAGATGCCTCCAAGGCGTTTGATCATGTCATTGGGGGTATCTGTTGCAGTCATTGGAGTGGATGGGACGCCGAAGAGGTCATACGGATCATCCGGGTACTGTACACAGGTCTGGGCGCACTGGATTATAGCAAATGGTAGTCAGTCAGAATGGGTCCCAGTCATGCGTAACGAAGACAGGGATGTCCCCCTGTCCCCGTTCCTCTTTGACCTTTCCTTGGAGGCCCCTAATAAGACTGCGAATGGCTCCCGGGAGATTAGAGGGTACGCTGAAAGGAGAGGAGGTCAAAACGTTAGCATATGCTGATGATATTTTCCTGGTTCTTCGTGAACCCCGGAAGTCACTGCATATGTCCTAGATGCCGTGGAGGAGTTTCGGCAGGCTCACGGGATTTGCTCTGAACTTGCAGAAGTCCGGGCACTGGCAGTAGACAACGCCATACGGGAGAGATGGCAATGGGATTTTCCCATTACAGTGGGCAGAGAAGGCCTTAAAATATTTAGAACAATGATCCCTCGGGATGGGACCTCACTGTACAGAATCATGTGGGCCCCCTGATGAAAGTACGAACAGAGAGTATCTTTGTGGCAGACTTTAACTTTATCAATATGGGGGTAGAAATCGCTCTCTTCAACATGATTATAGCCCCGAGATGCTGTATCTCTTCAACAGCTACCACTATACTTGAAAGGGAAAGACGAGAAGGCCTTGGACAGGCAGATTCAAGAATTCCTATGGAAAGGGGAAACGTCCCAGATTACCGATGTCAGTGGATTACAACAACCACGGGAAACAAGGGGAAGGGGACAACTCCTGAGGCATAAGGACTTATCAATTGCTAGTGCAATGCGCCATATAACGACTGGTATCGGGGTACCCAAGAATTTTCGGCTACAGGGATAGAGACTATATTTTCCCCCGAACACACTTTAGTTATTGTTACATTCGGGCACCCGACTACCAGCACTTGCATTTAAGAAGCACCCCCTGTT